>NC_137353.1:24450929-25779188 GCF_965287045.1 Carcharhinus amblyrhynchos | reverse complement strand
CTGCTTAAACAAACACTCTATGTCTAAAATGAGTAGTTATTGTTTCCTCCCAGCTACTAATTTGAAGGATTTCCCAGACAAAGCATCATCCTGCAAAAAAGAGCTGAATTTTAAACATACCCTGACAGGAAACAGGATATATATTTCTTAAAGTCACCGTATCATAGTACAAACTGATAACGGTGTGGCTAGGACATTTGGAACCTTGGTGAACAATTGAGCATCGTGTGCATCTCCTTAATTGATGCTATTAAAGGATTCTGAAAGGAAGGACTGATTTGTAGGGCAAATTAGGAGGATGAATTCAATATCAGGAAGACAAATAAAGTGAGGATTAGAAAGACTGAATTTAAAAAGACAGAAAAAGTCGGAAAGGAAACATTCTTTAAAAAATGAAATCTTAAAGTGCTCCTACAACAATTCACAAACTCGAAGGAATGAGAATCCACACTTCTTTAATTGTGCATTTTCTGAGCAAGAGAGGTTGGCAATCATAAACAGTTATCAAGTTGTTAAAAGGATGCTAATGCTGTCTATTTACGAGGCTTATCTTTCTCTGACCAATTTAATGGACAGGTAATAATTAATGTAGCAGCCATGAAAATCCTGCAAGGTTTTGCTACCATTTTCATGAAGTTAATGGCAGAGTGGTGCAAATCACTCAGCAACTTTTGGCAATTCACAGTTCGGGGAGTATTCCTTCACCACCACTAGTCACTGGCTGATTGGCATGTGGCTGGTTTACATTGTTCATCGTTGTTACGTTTTCAGAAAACTCTGCGCCATTGTTTTTGACCTCCCATCACCAGACACAAACAAATAATCCAAACAAGCAGCATGCACTGGGAAGGCCTTTGGTACGGCTGCTTTAATGGCTTCATTGGCAAATGCATTGTTCCGTGTGCCATGAACCATCCAGTCCAGGAAACCGCCACAATCAAGGCCTGGTCAGTGCTTCTGCAGTGTTAGCTGGGACAGTGGAGGTTCACCACTATTGCCCTCAGCATTACCCTTGGATAAGGACCAGAAAAAAAGATCGCTACTACTCTTGATGAATATTACTGATAACGCAAACTTGAATTTCACATTAAGGCTGTTGCCTTAGATATTATTTCAAAGAATCCACACAGTGTAGAAGAAGGCCATTCAGCCCCTTGAGTCTGCACCAACAACAACCCCACCCAGACCCCAGATATTTACCCTATTGATATCCTGACACTAGGGTCAATTTAGCATGGCCATTCAACCTAAGCTGCACATCTTTGGGAGGAAACCCATGCAGACACGGAGAGAAGGTGCAAACTTCACGCAGCGACCCGAGGCCGGAATTGAACCTGGGTCCCTGGCATTGTGAGGCAGCAGTGCTAACCACTGTGCCACCATATCTATATGAGATATAGGAGAGTAGGTAGGCATTAACTAGTAGCTTCCGGAGAAGAAGTCCGGAGTTGGAGATGAGTGGGAGATGATCACAATATGGGGTCAGTAAATATCACATCTGGCCCCGCAGAGAAGATCTGTGTAAACAATAGGCCAACACATTTCTCTGCATGAAGTCATGGGAACTATTGGATTAGCCTTGTATGCAACATAGTTTCATGCAAATAAAAAGACATTACTTGTGTTCCAGAGAACAGTGGGATTCTTTATTTATCTAGAATCTTGACACAGGGTAGCCCAATTCAACTGAAAACAGTTGGAGTATGGTTAGGACCCACTGATGTCTGATGTAACACACAACCTTATTTGTCAGGGTGGCTGCAATAGTACACCAGCAAAAGTCTACAAGGATTTTCCTGCATTTTTTCAAAGTTCATCGGGAAACTGCTTTGATAATTTAATCAATGCACACACATAGGGAATAACAAAAGTATATCAATCATTTTTTTCTCTCCCCTGAAATTGCTGACTCCCACTAGTGTAGATTTCTTCAGATATTCTTTGTGTGTGGTGTGAGATGATTCCAACAAGGGAATGTGACAGTTAATCTTCACCCTAGCATTCACAAACTACTCAACAGCTAGTGATCAGGAGCGGGGACCCCGGCAGAATTGTACTCTTGCTGTTTATGTGGCACTGAGGCCCGTTGTTGTGACCCTACAGCTCCCCTCAGGCTACCCCAGCTAACGCAGCACTGAATGGGGTCCCTCTGATCTGTAAGGATAAGCAGGGTGACATTTAACTGCTGGGATTTCTGACTATCCACGCCAGTGGGATTTTCCCATCCTGCTGTAGTGAACGGAGATTTGGCTTGTTGCTAAATTCTCCGTCTTCGCTGCAGTGTGGGCTTGCATGAACAGGGGATAAGATTGCACCCAATATCTTTTTTGTGGGTGTTTGATAAAGTCCTGGAAAAATTTACATTTATTTTTCCTATTTGACCAGGAAAGGATTTAGATTGTGATCTTGAATATTGTTGAAAACTGAAACATGTTGCCGAAGGTTTTCTTCTTGCACGCATCAGGACAAATGAAAGAATGCCAAACTTCAAAGGATCAGAACATAAGAACATAAGAAATAGGAGCAGGAGTAGGCCATCCAGCCCTTCGAGCCTGCCCCGCCATTCAATAAGATCATGGCTGATCTGTCGCTGCTCAGTTCCACTTTCCCGCCCTCTCCCCATAACCCTTAATCCCCTCTCCTATCAAAAACCCATCAACCCGCGAATTAAAAATATTTAGCGAGGCAGCCTCCACCACTTCAACGGGCAGAGAATTCCAGAGATTCACCACCCTTTGAGTGAAGAAGTTCCTCCTCAACTCCGTTCTAAACCGCCCCCCTTTTATCTTGAGGCTGTGCCCCCTAGTCCTATTGTCTTTTTTGAGCGGGAAGAGTCTTTCCACCTCTATCCTACCCATCCCATTCATCATCTTATACGTCTCAATGAGATCTCCTCTCATTCTTCTAAACTCTAACGAGTACAAGCCCAGTTTATTCAGCCTCTCCTCATAGCTCAACCCCCTCAACTCCGGTATCAGCCTAGTAAACCTCCTCTGCACTCCCTCCAAGGCCAAAATATCTTTGCGCAGGTGCGGCGCCCAAAAATGCACACAGTACTCCAGTTGCGGCCTCACCAATGCCCTATACAGCTGCAGCAAGACCTCCCTACTTTTATATTCAATCCCCCTCGCTATGAAGGCCAGCATCCCATTCGCCTTCCTGACCACCTGCTGCACCTGCAAGCTGGGTTTTTGCGACTCATGCACAAGGACCCCGAGGTCCCTCTGCACCGTCGCCTGCTGCAGTTTTTCGCCCCTTAAGTAATAGTCCTTCCTACCATTCTTCCTACCAAAGTGGACCACCTCACACTTGCCAACATTAAATTCCATTTGCCATTTCCTGGCCCATTCGCCCAGCCTATCTAGATCCTTCTGCAGACTCTCCACACCCTCCGCACAATTTGCCGTTCCCCCAATCTTGGTGTCATCAGCAAATTTCGACACTCTACACTCGGTTCCCTCCTCCAGATCATCTATATAAATGGTAAAAAGCTGAGGCCCCAGCACCGACCCCTGGGGCACTCCACTAGTCACCATCCGCCAATCCGAATAGCACCCGTTGACCCCCACTCTCTGCCTCCTATTTGACAACCAATCCTCTATCCACGCTAACACCCTACCCCCAACTCCATGTCCCTCGACCTTCTGCAATAACCTCTTGTGAGGCACTTTGTCAAACGCCTTCTGAAAATCTAGAAAGAACACATCCACCGGCTGTCCTCTATCCACCGCCCTAGACACATCCTCATAGAACGCCAGTAAATTTGTCAGACACGACTTCCCTTTAATGAAACCGTGCTGCGTCTGCTCTATCAAGCAATTCCCTTCAAGATGCCTCGCAATTTCCTCCTTAATGACAGATTCTAACATTTTACCTACCACAGACGTTAAACTAACCGGCCTATAATTCCCCGCCTTTTGCCTGGCACCCTTCTTAAACAACGGCATAACATTAGCCGTTTTCCAATCTTCCGGCACTTCCCCGGAATCCAGCGACGTTTGGAAAATAACCACCAAGGCATCCACTATCACCTCCGCCATTTCTTTCAGAACCCTCGGATGCATTCCATCCGGTCCTGGGGACTTGTCCACAATCAACCCCTCCAGTCTGTCGAGCACCGCCTTTCTAGTAACAGTAATGTCATTAAGACCCTCCAGTCCTATCACCTTTCCATCGCTAACACCCGGCAAATTATTCACGTCCTCCTCCGTGAAGACAGAAACAAAAAAGTTATTCAATGCCTTAGCCATATCCCCATCCCCTACCACTAGGTCCCCTTTCTCATCCTCTAAAGGACCAACATTCACCCTAGCCAGCCCCTTCCTTTTTATATATTTATAAAAACTCTTGCTATCCTTTTTTATATTAAGCGCTAGCCCAGCTTCATAGTTTCTCTTACCCTTCCTTATCAACTTCTTTGTCAATCTTTGTTGACATTTAAACCTCTCCCAATCCTCTTCTCGCCCACTACTCTTAGCTACTCTAAATTCCTCCGCTTTTAGTTTAACACTTTCCTTCACCTCCTTCGTTATCCACGGCTTATTACCTCTCCTCCTACTATCCTTTTTGACCATCGGAATAAATTTCCGTTGAGCACCAAGAAAGATCTCCTTAAAGTTCCTCCACTGCTCCTCAACAGACCCTCCCTCCAACGCGCTCTCCCAGTCCACATTCGCCAATTCTTCTCTCATCCTACCGTACTCCCCTCTATTCAAACAAAGGACGCGTGCCCGGGAACCCACTTTCTCCTCCTCCATCTGCACCAGAAACTCCACCATACAATGATCACTCTCCCCAAGAGGATCCTTCACCACAAGGTCCCTAATTCTACCCGCTTCATTACATAGCACCAGATCCAAGATAGCTCGCTCCCTCGTCGGCTCCAACACACACTGTTCGAGGAAACTATCCTGGCAGGATTCCAAGAACTCTTCCTCGAGCCCCCCGCGTCCAACATGGGTCAACCAATCAATATGCAGATTGAAATCCCCCATAACTACGGCCGTCCCATTCCTGCACACCGCACTTATTTGCGCGTTAACAATTTGTACTGCAGGAGACATGTTTGAAACATTCAACAATGTGCCTCTCTTTTCAGTAATATTCAAATTATGATGTTGGATTCGAGGGGCATTAGATCAGCTAGATAGTCAACATATTTTCCCAAAGATAGGGGAGCCTAAAACAAGAGGGCATAGGTTTAAGGTGAGAGGAGAGAGATACAAAAGGGTCCAGAAGGTGGTGAGTGTCTGGAACGAGCTGCCAGAGGTAGTAGTCAAGCTGGGTACAATTTTGTCCTGTAGAAACATTTAGACAGTTACATAGGATAAGCTGGGTAGAGAAGGATATGGGCCTTAATACAGGCAATTGGGACTAGCTTAGTGGTTTAAAAAAGGATGGCATGAACAAGTTGGGCTGAAGAGCCTATTGCCATGTAAACCTCTATGGCTGTGAATCTATGACTATGATTCAGAATAAGATAAAGACCCAGAAAAGCAAGCTATCTGGGATGTTTGGAATAAACTAGTTGACATACTAGACAAGTGCTTCAAATTTTCAAGAATCATAGATCATATCAAATTGAGACGATGGGGGAAATCATCCACCTGAGAGATATTTCCACCTTTTATGTTAGAATGGTTTTAATTAAATATGTCCAGTTAAATGGACAATATATTTTTTCATGCAAAAAGGCAGAGGATTGAGGAAATTCTGCTTCAGTAAGGTAAAACGTTCAATTGCTGCTGTAGGGGGTGGTGTATAAATGTATATTCTATTAAAGGGAACTTAGGGCAGCACAGTGGCACTGCTGACTCACAGTGCCAGGAATCCGGGTTCAATTCTGGCCTTGGGTCCCTATCTGTGTGGAGTCTGCATGTTCTCCCAGTATCTACATGGGTCTCCTTCGGGTGTTCCGGTTTCCTCCCACAGTCCAAAGATGTGCAAGTGAGGTTGATTGGCCAAGCTAAATTGTCCCTTAGTATCAGGGGAATTAGCAGGGTAAATATATGGAGTAATGGGGATAGCGTCTGGATGGGATTGTTGTCGGTGCAGGCTCGATGGGCCAAATGGCTTCCTTTTGCACTGTAGCGATTCTATGGTTCTCTGATTTTTATATATAGGTGGTGGCTTAAAAATGAGTAACATTGAAAATATGGGCAAAGATACAAGAGGGGAGGATTAACTATCGCTTGTATGAAGAAAAACACCAGTACAGACTTGAGTAACCAAGTGACTTGTTTCAGTACTGTAATCTCTGTGATTCTGTGATGACTTTGTGCAGGATTGCTTTCAGTGGTTCATGAATAGTTAATGAGGCACATAGATTTAGGATTGCTTTTCGAAGAATAAAGTAGGAAGTGTGAAGAAAAATAAATAAAAAACCAAAAATGCTGGAGATATTCAGCAAGTCTGACAGAATCTGCGGTAGAGAGAAATGGACAAAACATATTGAATTTGTTATCGACTGTCAAAACTGGGAAAAGGTTGAAATAGGTTTTGAGCAAGTGGAAGGGGGAATGGGTGGGATAAAGAACAGAAGGGGAGGTCTGTAATTGGGTGGAGGACAGGTGAGATGAGATGACAAAGGACGGAAATTTCTGACCTGCCTCGCCAGTGAGATCTTCCGGTCCTGCTGAAGTTAATGAGATTCGAACGGTTCATCACATCTGTGCTGGGGGAACCCGCCATGAGGGGTGGTCTGGGAAATCCCAGCCCAACTTTCATGGTGCAAAAGCCAAAGGGAATGGGAACGGGACAAGTAAAGATGCAAAGGATAGGTCTAGAGGAGGTGTGAATGGCAGGATCCTGAATAGCTGCTGCTCAAAATCAAGTAAGAAGTCTCACAACACCAGGTTAAAGTCCAACAGGTCAATTTGGTAACAGACACCACTAGCTTTCAGAGCGCTGCTCCTTCATCAGGTGAGTCGGGAGTTCTGATGGACAAATAAACCTGTTGGACTTTAACCTGGTGTTGTGAGACTTCTTACTGTGTTTACTTCAGTCCAACACCAGCATCTCCACATCATGTCCAAAATCAAACCAGCAAAGAAGAATGAAAGAAATTGGGAGAGTTTTGATTCCAAAACTGTTGACTCCAGTGTTGGGGTGACTCAGTGGTTAGCACAGCTGCCTCACAGCGCCAGAGACCCGGGTTCAATTCCCGGCTTGAGTCACTGCCTGTGCAGAGTCTGCATGTTCTCCCCATGTCTGTGTGGGTTTCCTTGGGTGCTCTGGTTTCCTCCCACAGTCAGAAAGACATGCTGGTTAGATGCTTTGACCCGATCAGGCACTGGAATTTGGCGACTAGGGGAATTTCACAGTAACTTTGCTGCAGCGTTAATGTAAACTTTACTTCTGACTAATAAATAAACTTTAACTTAAAAGACTGGAAAGTGCTCAGTTGAGAAATGAGCCTTGTCTTCTCTGCTGTAATATGGGAAGAGGGATGAATAAAGATGAGACAGTTTCTAATGGGGAGGGAAGGGAAATCGGGGAATTTGTCACCACAACTTCCCATTCCCTACTTCAGGACAATATTTTGATGGAAATCTGCAAACTGCTGTCAGAACAAGATGTTGTGGAGTGCCTAAAAAAATGCAAATTCTAATGCCAAGAAGAAGGGCTTACGATAGACAAAGACAGAAGTTCTAATACCTGTTATCAGCAAGCACTTCAGTATGGTGTATTATATCCAAGACTTGGTATTAGTGATGGAAGTTTAAATAGTTTATTTCGTGAGTGTAAAGTATACACAAGTGATTCATACACGAATGATCCTTCTCCCCTGCCTGCCTCCATGCATCCCTCTCCCCATCGCCCTCAATATGCTTCACATTCCTGATGCCATGTTTCCTCTACCTTGCCCAAGTGCCCATGTTATTTTTTTGCTTGTGAGTCTAGGCAGTGGGGGATGGCAGCAGTGCCCATTTGAGACTGCGCAATTATTTTTGCCGAGGGTGCGAAGGACAAATATAGTGATTAACTGCAGTGGCACTGCTACTGAGCAGAGAACAGGAGTTAACTCACAATATTTTCATGAGTGAACACTTAATCATCATTGAAAGTCTAATATCTCTCCCTAATCTGAAGGATTGTTCTTAACTACTTTCTAAAGCAGCACACGGACTGCTGCCAAGTCAAATCTGTTTTTACATTCCCATTTTCAGTGCAGTTAATTATTAAATTTAATTGCAGAGCTTTATCATCCACATCTGTAGAGGACTCTCCACATACAATCAAGAAGGAAAATCCAATGGTTTAGTTGTTAACAACCGAAAGTAATGTTAAACCATAAAGATCAAGAAGGCCTTAGAACTGATTTCCCAATATCTGTTGAGTTAACCGGGATAGAGCAGCTTTACTTGGTCTTAATCCTTGGAGAGGGATAAATTGGGCAGGGTTACAGCTCCAGAGTGCCATTCATTGACTGTTTGCACTTCCCACTGCTTCTGAAAAGCATCCAGCATAATCAAGGACCCCAAGCACCCCAGACCTACTCTCTTCCACCATCTTCCGTTGTGAAAAAGATACAAAAGTCTTGAGGTCACATACTGACCGACTCAAGAACAGCTTCTTCCCTGCTGACATCAAGAGTTTTGAATGGACCTGGTTTGTATTAAGCTGATCTTTCTCTATATCCTAGCTATGTTTGAACATTTCTACGATTCTTTCTATTTTACTCTGCACTTTCTCCTTTTCTTCTCCTCTATGAAGTCTATGAGTGGTATGCTTTGTCTGTATAGCACGCACACAACAGTACTTTTCACTATATCCCAATACATCTGACAATTAATTGGCGTGGTGGCATAGTGGTTAGCACTGCTACCTCTCAGCGCCAGGGCCCCAGGTTCAGTTCCCAGCTTGGGTCACTGGCTGTGCAGAGTCTGCATGTTCTCCCCGTGTCTGGGTTTCCTCTGGGTACTCCGCTTTCCTCCCACAAGTCCGAAAGAGATGCTGGTTGGGTGCATTGGCTGTGCTAAATTCTCCCTGAGTGTACCCGAACAGGCGCCTGAGTGTGGTGACTGGGGGGATTTTCACAGGAACTTCATTGCAGTGTTAATGTAAACTTACTTGTGACACTGATAAATGACATTTCAAATCAATCAAATCAAATCCAGTGATCGCTATTAAAAACAAGGTCAGAATTCAGCTCCACATTGTGCAGTGGAACAGCCAGTGACCCTGATTAGGCTCTGGCACAGAGAATGACCACTTGGGCTGAGGTGGTCAGTGCACATCGTGCCTGTAGGTGCTTTGAAAAACAGAGGAGAGAAAAATGTCAGGTTGGACAGAGAGGGAAATGGCCTCTTTTAAGGTCAAACCAAATAAACAAACTCAAGTTAAATCAGGAAAAAAAGGGACAGCTTCCCAAAAGAAAGGGGAACAGCCCAAACAAAATCAAAATACAAAGGAAACTTAAAAACATCAGATTAAAATGGGGAAATGGTAGCAAAGTCAAACGCTGGGGATTATTTAGCTCTGAAATGTTTTTTTCCAAAACGATTGCTGGAATACCCAGTCAGAGCTGTGAGGCTGTACGTTATTAGTAAGAGGTTCCCAGCGTCACATTCCTCGGCTGTCTCTGATATACTTGTTTACAGAGCGAGGAAATTGTGGTCTGGAAAAATCTGGGCTGGAAATTGCCTATTGGCTGATCGTTGACTTCCTCTAAGAGCTCATCATCAGCTTTAAGGGTGTAAACGTTCTCTAGGAAGAGATTGGCCAAGACCACCTGCTTTTGATTAATCTTCCAGTTACTGAAAAATAACAAAAAGCAAACCTTAGTGACGGCCAGCTGGGGACAGTGAAGCGAATGGAAGATTTATCTGTCGGAGGGGAATTTTCTTGTTTTAAAAAGTGTAGAGTTTCCATGAGACGTTCAACCTCCAATCATGAAAGCTTTCCTCTGACTAAAGACAACGTAAGCACTGAATTAAACTTTCACATATCAGCATTTATTGTCTTTTATCAATACAGGAAAGTGATTTTGTGGGTGCTGGTTCTGTAATCCAGTGATAACTATCTTGTTTCTTTTAACTTGTTACTGTCAGTAAATGGGGTATATTTATTTGAGTTTTAGAAGTTTATTTATTAGTGCCACAAGTAGGCTTATAATAAAGGTACAATGAAAATCCCCTAGTTGCCACACTGTTCAGGTACACTGAGGGAGAATTTAGCACAGTCTTTCGGACTATGGGAGGAAACCGGAGGAAACCCATGCAGACATGGGGAGAATGCATACAGGCAGTGACCCAAGCCAGGAATCAAACCCAGGTCCCTGGCGTTGTGAGGTAGCAGTGCTAACCATTGTGCCACTGTGACGCCCCATATCTGCCTAGTATTTTCCCCTCCTTCTTGACCATTTTCTCCTCTCCTGCCTCCCTGAAGGCAGAGTATCATTCCATAGGAGCCAAATTCCCTCCAGCACCTTGCCCACTTGATGCCCTGTCTTTGAGCCAGCTTGTGGTTTCCTGTGGCTATCGCAGCCAAGGCAGATTAAGGTGTGCCATCTAACATCTGTTTCCTGATAGGATGGTACTGAAGAGTGATTAAGAAGCTTCCCCTCTCTTTCCCTCCATGGATGCAGAGCATGTGTGTCATGCCCCTGCAAATTATTTTATGGAGGCCTGCTAATTTTGCACAGAGAATCAAACCCGCAGCCTTCCTTGGCTGCCTACTTCACTCACTCAACTGTCTGAACCAGCTGGGACAGAAATGCAATGTTTCTCGAATAGATTTCCTTTATTAGGAAACTTATTTTCCAGTGTGTTGAATTGTGTTATAGAAGGAAGGCATTGACTTGTTCACACATATTTTAATAGTACTTAACGTAACGAATGGGCAAAGATGTATTTGCATGTGTTGTAGTCGCTGTGACATACAATTATTGAATCCCTACAGTCCAGAAGGAGGTCATTTGGCCTATTGAGTTTGCACCGACAGCAATCCCACCTTAACCCCATAACCCCACCCTATCCCCAAACCTCCTGTATTTATTCTGCTAATCCCCCTGACACTAAGGAGTAACCTAACTCGCACAACTTTGGAATATGGGAAAAAAATCTGACCACCTGGAGAAACCTACATAGGCATGGGGAGAATGTGCAAACTCCATAAGACAGTCACCCAAGGTCAGAAATGGACCCGGGTCCCTGGCACTGTGAGGCAACAGTGCTGATCACTGTGCCACCATGTCCCCCTCAATTGGCTCAATCTTTATAGGAGGAATCAGTGTCTGAAGAACTTGGAAAGACTATGCAGATCCTGGCAAACTTAATGAATGGCAAGACAACATTATCTATGTTTTGTTCTGCCTCCTCCTTGACAAATGGCTGGGGAACCTTGAGGAAAGCGCCTAGAAATTGGGTGGTTGTGGGCTGGTGGGGAGGGGGGGGGCGGTGAATCAGTAATCGGGGTTTGTGATGGAGGAGGAAGGGGTTGGTGATCAGCGAAGGGGAGAAAAACTGCGATCGGCAGACGAGAGGCTGAAGGCTTTGTGGAGGAGCCGAGGAAAGCATTCCTTCTTCTCTTGATCCTTGAAGAAACCCATGCAGCAGCAGTGAATTTTAAAGTTCGATTGTGGGTGCCTAATTTAAAAATGGTAATTAAATTTAGTCTCCTGACAGTGGGACACTCAAGACACCACAATATCCAATGCTGTAAAAAATAAAGCTAGTGGGTGCATGTGTGACATGTTGGGAAATGTTCTCTATATTTAAGTTCCGCCTCTCCCTGACCCTCTCCTGCCTCTGGGGTTGCTGGACTGCCATATTTGCTTTTGTGTATTATGTTGGAATTGGTTGAACCTTTGTAGGTATTTGTGTTTGAATGGATGTAATTGTATTGGGTAGACTTAGATACTGACATCTTTGAGTACATTGGGAGTAGCTTTCAGCAAAATTGGATCGCAAACCTTAAGCTGGGCTGAATATTGTTGTTGCATAGAATCACAGAATCACCACAGTACAGAAGAGGCCATTCAGCCCATCGAGTCTGCACTGACTCTCTGATAGATTATCTTATCCAGGCTCTTTCCCCCGCTCTATCCCTGCAACCCTAGCCATTTTCCATGGCACGGCCCAATATGTGTGCGTACTAGGGTTTCCAATTGTGATTAGACATATTCAGGAAGGTTTCATCATACTATGTTCAGCTGTTCGATGATGGGACACTTGGATGCCACGATATGCAAACTGCTCTGCCTCCACATGCACCCTTCATCAGTGCATCCGATGTATTCATCGCTGCAAAGTACTCATTGGAAAGCAGACCAACTCTGCCTTATCAATGCGAGAGATCTTAACTATCACTCAAACATCCTTTTTTACCCACCTCCAGTAATTTTATAACTGTTGAATAATGAAATTGGAGAAAGGCCCAAATTCATTTGTCTATCTGATGAATTTCCTCCTGGGTTGTCTGTGGCCATGTCTGAGGAGTTAGCCTGTCATTCCTGGAAACCCCAGGATGATACGGGGCAATTTGCAACTCTAGCCTGTCAACCTGCTTATGTGCGTGTGTGTGGCTATATAGGGCTGTTTGGTTATACTGGACAGAGGAAGAAAGGGTTGTTACACCTGATTACACATAAAGGGAGTAGATTTTATTGATGTACCTGTGCCACATTTAAACAACAAAAACCCAGTTCTTGAAAGGGCACAAGTCCAGGAATTGAGAAACCTTTCTTAGAAAGAATATAATGGGAGTTTACCTTGCGGAAGAACATCATTTATTTTCTGGATAACACCAATTAATGCTTAAATGAGTATCAGTAATGAATTGCTTGCGGGAGAAACCAAAAGAAATCTTGTGGCATTGGCTGATGTGTCTAAACAGCGTCAGGCAGCATTAAACAAAGCAAATAAAATGTTATGTTATATTACCTGAAGAATGTCCGCAAGTCACGCTAAAGGTTGCTCTTACGCAGGCTTCAGCTGGAGTGCTGCATACAGTTCTGCTCACTGTGATGTAACAGTCGCATAATAGCAGCGATTTGATTTGATTTTGAATTGATTTATTATTGCCACATGTATTAGTATACAGTGAAAAGTATTGTTTCTTGTGCTCTATACAGACAAAGCATACTGTTCATAGAGAAGGAAAGGAGAGAGTGCAGAATGTAGTGTCACCATCATAGCTAGAGTGTAGAGAAATGCAAGGTAAATCCATTCAAAAGTCTGACAGCAACAGGGAAGAAGCTGTTCTTGAGTCGGTTGGCTTGTGAGCTCAGACTTCTTCATGACGGATGAAGGTGGAAGAGAGAATGTCTGGGGTGCACGGCGTCCTTAATTATGCAATTTAATGCAATTTCTTACAATGCAAAGGGTAACAATGAGACTAGTCCTGAGTTTGAGAGGTGAGAATTCTGAAGAAAAAGTAAGACTTTCGTCTTTGTAAAGAGACATCTCAGAGCAAATCTAGAGTCATAGGGCGAAACTTTCTTGTCCCGCTCGTCGGGGGAATCTTAGTGTGTGGGACACAGATCATGAAAAGGTCCGTTGACCTTGGGTGGGATTTTCCGGCCTTGGGGGCGAATGCGGCCAGAAAATCCCATCCAGAGAATTTTACAGCAAAGACAAAGGCCCTTTGGCCCATCAATGAGTGCGCCAGCCATCTAACACCTATCTATTCTAATCCCATTTTCCAACACTTGGTCTGTAGCCTTGTACCCTATGGTATTTCAATTGTTCATCTAACTATTTCTTACATGTTGTGAGGGTGCCTGCCTCTATCACCCTCTCAGGCAGTGAGTTCCAGATTTCCACTGCCGTCTAGTGAATAAGCTTTTCTTCAAAACCTCTCTAAATTTCTTGCTCCTTCCTTGAATCTATGCCTCCTGGTTATTGACCCTTCTACTAAAGAGAAAAGTTTTTTTCCCCCAATCCACCCTATCCATGACCCTCATAATTTTGCATACCTCAGTCAGCCTTCTCTGCTCTGGGGAAAACAACCCTGGCCTAAACAGCCTCTCTTCATAGCTGGAATGCTCCAGCCCACGCACCATTCTGGTGAATCTCCTCTGCACCCTTTCGAGTGCAATCATATCCTTCCTATAGAGTGATAACCAGAACTGCACACAGTACTCTAGCTGTGGCCTAACCAGTGTTTTATACAGCTCCATCATAACCTCCTGCTCTTATACTCTGTGCCTTGGCTAGTAAAGGCACATATCTCATATGCCCTTAACCACCTCTCTACCTGCCTTGCTATCTTCAGGAACCTATGGACACGCAGCTCAAGTTGCTTCTGGTCCTTGTACATCCCAGTGTCCCACCATTCAGTGTGTATCCCCTCGCCTTGTCAGTCCTCCCAAAATGCATCACCCCTCACTTTTCAGGGTTAAATTCCATTTGCCACTGTTCTGCCATATCTGACCACCTGTCTATCCTGTAATCTAAAGCTTTCTTTCTTGCTATTTACCACACCACTAATTTTCGTGTCATCTGTGAACTTACTGATCATAACCCCCAGATTAACATCTAGATCATTAATGTGCACTACAAACTACAAAGGACCCAGCACTGGTCCCTGCAGAACACCACGGGACACAGGCTTCCAGTCACAAAAACAACTTTCGACCATCACTCTCTGCCTCCTGCCACAAAGCCACTTTTGGGTCCAATTTTGCTCTTGGTCCTTCTTGATCAGTGTTGCACGCAGGAGATATGGGGCAATCTGAACCCAAGTGAGCGCTTTCCAATGTGGAAAGCAGTATAACAGGACAGCAATTCTGTTTGTCTGTCTGTGCTGTGAAGGGCAGCTTTAGGACAGACGTCTGGAAATATTTATTTACATGATGGGGATCAATAGTTGGAATGAGTTTATACAATGAGTAGTTGAGGTCAGGTCAATGTATAAGAAACATATATTGCAACTGGAGATGATAAGGCCCACACTCTGGAGCAATAAAGTGACATGGGCTGAAATGATTTGGATCTAGATTTTAACTTTTGCCTTAGCAGCAAATGGGAGGAAAACTGAAATGTTTGGCATTGATGAGAATCGACCCTGTCAATCCATCCCGTAAATTGGAGATGGAATAATGCATTCAGGCAGTTTTGTAGATACTGTGCTGGCAAACAGGCACAGCTGGCAAATGTTAAAAGCGTACTGCCTGGCTGCCTCATTGGGTATGGACAATGTATGTTACCAGGCTATATGAACCAGAAAGTCCCCAGGCCTAATTTTTGCTTGGTATTATGGTATAAATCATTTTGGGAGGACTGACAAGGCAAGGGGATACACACTGAATGGTGGGACACTAGGATGTACTGGATGTGGTGGGCTTGAGGAAGAGTTCTTGGAATGCTGCCGGGATAGTTTCCTCGAACAGTGTGTGTTGGAGCCGACGAGGGAGCGAGCTATCTTGGATCTGGTGTTATGTAATGAGGCAGGTAGAATTAGGGACCTTGTGGTGAAGGATCCTCTTGGAAACAGTGATCATTGTATGGTGGAATTTCTGATGCAGTTGGAGGAGGAGAAAGTGGGTTCCCGGACCTGTGTCCTTTGTTTGAACAGAGGGGAGTACGATAGGATGAGAGAGGAATTGGCGAATGTTGATTGGGGGAGCACATTGGAAGGTAGGTCTGCTGAGGAACAGTGGAGCATCTTTAAGGAGATCTTTCTTGGTGCTCAGCAGAAATTTATTCCGATGGTTAAAAAGGATTGTAGGAGGAGAGATAATCAGCCGTGGGTAACGAAGGAGGTAAAGGAGAGTATTAAATTAAAAGCGGATGCGTTTAGAGTAGCTAAGAGTAGTGGGCGAGAAGAGGATTGGGAGAGGTTTAAATATCAACAGAGAATGACAAAGAAGTTGATAAAGAAGGGTAGGATAAACTATGAAGCTGGGCTAGCGCTAAATATAAAAAAGGATAGTAAGAGTTTTTATAAATATATAAAAAGGAAGAGGCTGACTAGGGTGAACGTTGGACCCTTAGAGGATGAGAGGGGGGACTTAGTGGTAGGAGATGGGGAAATGGCTGAGGCCTTGAATAACTTTTTTGTTTCGGTCTTCACAGAGGAGGACGTGAATAGTTTGCCGGGTGTTAGCGATGGAAAGATGGTAGGAGTGGAGGGCCTGAATGACATTATCGTTACTAGAGAGGCGGTGCTCGACAGACTGGAGGGACTGATTGTGGACAAGTCCCCAGGACCGGATAGAATGCATCTAAGGTTCTGAAAGAAATGGCGGAGATGACAGTGGATGCCTTGATGATTATTTTCCAAACGTCGCTGGATTCTGGGGAAGTGCCGGAAGATTGGAAAACGGCTAATGTTATGCCATTGTTTAAGAAGGGTGGCAGGCAAAAGGCAGGGAATCATAGGCTGGTTAGTTTAACGTCTGTTGTAGGTAAAATGCTAGAATCCGTGATCAAGGAGAAAATAACGAGGCATCTTGAGGAGAATTGTTTGATAGAGCAGATGCAGCACGGTTTCGTTAAGGGGAAGTCGTGTCTGATGAATTTATTGGAGTTCTATGAGGATGTGTCTAGGTCGGTGGATAGAGGAGAGCCGGTAGATGTGGTGTTTCTTGATTTTCAGAAGGCGTTTGATAAGGTGCCGCACAAGAGGTTATTACAGAACGCTATGGGGCATTGAGTTGGGGATAGGGTGTTAGCGTGGATAGGGGATTGGCTGTCAAATAGGAGGCAGAGAGTGGGGCTCAATGGGTGCTATTCGGATTGGCAGTCGGTGACTAGTGGAGTGCCCCAGGGATCGGTGCTGGGGCCTCAGCTATTTACCATTTATATAGATGATCTGGAGGAGGGAACCGAGTGTATGGTGTCGAAATTTGCTGATGACACCGAGATTGGTGGAATGGCAAATTGTGCGGAGGGTGTGGAGAGTCTGCAGAAGGATCTAGATAGGCTGGGCGAATGGGCCAGGAACTGGCAAATGGAATTTAATGTTGGCAAGTGTGAAGTTGTCCACTTTGGTAGGAATAATGGTAGGAAGGACTATTACTTACATGGCAAAAAACCGCAGCATGCAACGGCGCAGAGGGACCTCGGGGTCCTTGTACATGAGTCGCAAAAACCCAGCCTGCAGGTGCAGCAGGTGGTCAGGAAGGCGAATGGGATGCTGGCCTTCATAGCGAGGGGGATTGAATATAAAAGTAGGGAGGTCTTGCTGCAACTGTACAGGGCACTGGTGAGGCCGCAGCTGGAGTACTGTGTGCAGTTTTGGTTGTCGCACTTACACAAGGATATTTTGGCCTTGGAGGGAGTGCAGAGGAGGTTTACTAGGCTGATACCGGAGTTAAGGGGGTTGAACTATGAGGAGAGGCTGAATAAACTAGGCTTGTACTCATTAGAGTTTAGAAGAATGAGGGGAGATCTCATTGAGACATATAAGATGATGAATGGGATGGATAGGATAGAGGTGGAGAGGCTCTTCCTGCTCAGAAAGGACAGTAGAACTAGAGGGCACAGCCTCAAGATAAGTTGGGGGGCAGTTTAGAATGGAGTTGAGGAGGAACTTCTTCACTCAAAGGGTGGTGAATCTCTGGAATTCTCTGCCTGTTGAAGTGGTGGAGGCTGCCTCGCTAAATGTATTTAAGACGCGGGTTGATAGGTTTTTGATAGGCAAGGGGATTAAGGGTTATGGGGAGAGGGCGGGAATGTGGAACTGAGACACGACAGATCAGCCATGATCTTATTGAATGGCGGGGCAGGCTCGAAGGGCTAGATGGCCTACTCCTGCTCCTATTTCTTATGTTCTTATGTTCTTAAAGGTGTCTGGCACAGTAAGGGTTAATGGTACAAGGGTGTCTCGCACAGTAAGGGTTAATGTGCTATAGGGAATCACATGATAGCAGACTGCATGTGGAGAGAGCTCAGCTTGAAGGTAGCACCAAAAAAGGGCTACACATTAGAGATATGTAAATTGTTATGTCTTAACTGTAAACAGTTCGGCTGGGCTTCTCCCAAAAAAAACTAAGTGCCCAGCAGTTGGGAAAATGGGAGATTTTTCCCATGCATTTTTTGGGTGTACTTCATGGAATGAGTATAAGACCAGAAGACATATGACCAGAATTACGTTAGTCGGCCCATCAAGTCTGCTCCATCATGGCTGATATTTTCCTCATCCCCATTCTACTGCCTTTTCCCCATAACCCCGATCCCCTTATTAATCAAGAACCTATCTATCTCTGTCTTAAAGACACTCATGTCTTTAATGACCTGGCCTCCACAGCCTTCTGCAGCAAAGAGTGCCACAGATTCACCACTCTCTGGCTGAAGAAATTCCTCCACATCTCTGTTTTAGAGGGTCGCCTCTTTAGCCTGAGATTGTGCCCTCTGGTTCTTGCTTTTCCTACTAGTCGAAGCATCCCCTCTACGTCCACTTTATCCAGGCCTCGCAGCATCCTGTAAGTTTCAATAAGATCCCTCCTCATCCTTCTAAACTCCAGTGAGTACAGACCCAGAGTTGTCAGACGCTCCTCACATGACAAGCTCTTCATTCCAGGCATCATTCTAATGAACCTCCTCTGGACCCTTTCCAAGGCCAGCACATCCTTCCTTAGATAAGGGAGCCAAAACTGCTTACAATACTCCAAATGGGTTCTGACTAGAGCCTTATACAGCCTCAGAAGTACATCCCTGCTCTTGTATTCTAGCCCTCTCAACATGAATGCTAACACTGCGTTTGTCTCCCAAACTGCCGACTGAACCTGCACGTTAACCGTAAGAGAATCTTGAGCAAGGACACCCAAATCTCTTTGTGTTTCTGATTTCCTAAGCATTTCCCCATTTAGAAAATCATCAATGTCTTCATTCCAACTTCCAAAGTGCACAACCTCACTCTGCCACTTCTTTGCCCACTCTCCTAACCTGTCCAAGTCTTTCTGCAGCCCCCCTGCTTCGTCAGTAGTACTTGTCCCCCTACATTTCTTTATATCTCTGAATCTTTGTATCTTGAATCTCTGCTCTTCTGTGCTCCACAGCGTGCTTCAGAGAGATTCACATCAGTGAGTGGAGGGTGGGGCCACATCCCACCTGAGAGGCTTGCATCAGCATGCTGAGTAGGCCACTGCTCATGCACCAATGTGTCAGTGCGGAGATCAGTGCATACACATCAGTCCCCTCCCATTGCTGGACTCCTGATTGCTGACCTACCGATTGTTTCTCACCCACCTCCCCACACACTGATCGCCGGCTTCCCAAAACTACCGCCGCCCCCCCCCCCCCCCACCCCGATTGCTGGCCTACCTGAGCCCACCTCCTTTGGCCTTTCTCCTTGGCACTACCTGGTGCCTGATGGGCAGTGCCAGGATGGCCGGTGGGGAGTGTCAGGGTGCCAGGGTAGCACTGCCTAAGGAGCATTCCACTCCCCCGAACTCTGGGGGGGGCGGGGGTGTGTGTGTGTGTGGCTGGGGGGTCCCTCAGTGGCCTCTATCCCCACCAGTGGGTGAGCACACCTGGTCCTTATGTGACCAATTGTAAACCCTGCTGGCGGAAACCTCTTCCAAAGGAGACTGAGACAGTAATGGGTCTGGTGACTACCGTCTCAGACTTGCTAATTGTATGGAAATGTCAATTTCCATATTGTAATCAGCTTCAGGGCACAGGGCTGATTACATCTGAAAGCAGAGACTTGAGATCGGTCGGATGCTGGTCGCAAATCCCGCTACAGGCCCTCCTGCTGATGTCTCCTGGTCCTCTGTGCTACTTGAGCAGCAAGTAGCACAGAGGAGATTCCTGGCATTTATTTTTGACCACAAAAACCCCCAGACTCCTTAGTGAGATGTCAAACAACTATACAACATGGTGGCAGCGAACGAACGAACCCAGACAAGCTGGCAGGCAGCCCCAGAAACTGAAACACAAAAGTGACAACACCCTGAACTGACAACACAGCTGGAGATCGCCTAAGAAGAAGCTTCCATGGAGTTTGGAAGGGCTGACGAAAACTCCATTGTGCAGCTGAAGGATTCCACCAGAGCACACAGAGGTCCATGGTGAATCCTCATCGACTGCAGAGTCAAAGGACCTGACCTGTATCCAAGCCATTGAACAAGCTGAGCAATCCATTTGTTTAATCACCATGGCTAGCCCAGGCCCAGGGTCGGCACCATACCGTGTGACGTCTGAGTTCTGTCGGTAAAAAGTTTTGAAAACTCACCAAGAGCTAGGAATTGCTCATTAATCAGCTTAAAGGACTCCAGAAATGTGCGGAAGAACTCAAACCTTTAAAGAAATCAGGTCCCCAATTATAATGGGAACCCACCAAATCCTGACAAGTGCAGTAAGAAGAGAAACACAATGGTGACTGCAGCACCAACCTGACCAAATCCATTTGGGTTGACACAAAGGTCAGACCAGATGCAGATTTTGGGGCTTTGGTTTTTCAGGATACATGACAACTTCAAGATTTGATGAGATGATAAAGGCTGAACAAATAAATGCACTACTGTGATCAGTAGATCCGATAGCTGATGATATCATTGTGAGGCAGGGAATAAATGAACTTCCAGATAGGTTTTAAGAGGTTGTGAAATCCTTTGATATCTATCTAGTTTAATTTAAGAAGTAATAAAGCTTTTGGCCATGCAGAATTCAACAAGCAAGTGGAACAGCCTGGAGATTCATAGAGTTCCTACAGCACAGAAGGAGGCCATTCAGCCCATCAGGCCGGCAATGACAACAATCCCACCCAGGCCTTAACCCCACGCATTTACCCTGTGAATCCCCCTGACATCAAGGGGCAATTTAGCATGGCCAGCCAACCTAACTTGCACACCCTTGAGGTGTGGGAGGAAACTGGAGCACCAGGAGGAAACTCAGGCAGATATGGGGGGAACATGCAAACTCCACACAGGCAGTCACCCAAGGCCGGAATTGAACCCGGGTTTCTGGTGCTGTGAGGCAGCAGGGCCAACCACTGTGCCACAGTGCCGTGAACCCATTGACCCGTTAACTGAGATTGGCTGAAGGTTGTGACAATGGTAAACTGAAGTCAGACACTGGAGGAGGGGTAGCACACAAAGAAAGATTACACTGTAAATGTGTTGGGTAAAAACTTGGGTGGGGAGTGGGCAGGGAGGTATTGTAGAAGGATGTTCAACATGGCAATTAAAAAGGTGTTCAGCATCGCAAGTATAAGGGTGTTCAGCATTGCAAATATAAAGGTGTTCAGCATAGCAAGGGTTAATGTCGGAATGAGAACAGCACTACCCACACTATGATGTAGAGAGTCACATGATGGTACTCTCTGTGTAAAGAGAGTTTGAGAAAAGTCAGCATTAAGATGCCATCTAGAGGGGGCTATGGCTCAGAGATATATATATATAGTTGTGTCTTAACAAGTTCAATCACACAAGCCTCCAGATGTCTTTGCGAGACATCAAACATGTTGCCTTCCAACAGTTGACCTCCGCTGAGGAAGCAATAAAATTGCACCTTAGTACCTCTGTGTTCAGGGTAGGTTGTGGGGGGATAAACTAGCTCGAGCTCATTCCAGTTATTCAATGATCCCTGCTGGAGAATGTGAGTGTGGATCATATCCAGCTGTGAGTTTCCCTGTGTCCTTCGATCAAATGGCCCGTGATGTTCACAATCTGGATTTGCCTATGCTAAGTGGCCAATCATTGGAGAGATGCTCAATGCTGAACTTGTACTCGATCAGTACATACAGTAAAGAAGGAAAACTGATGGTAGAGTGGGTACTTTCCTCATCATGGGGCAACATATTTTAAGATGGGAGAAAGCTCAGCTAGAAATTGTATCCGCCCTCTCTTGTCTTTCTTCCTTTTTGAGCCTCTTTAGGTATGTGTGTGATGCAGTCCTTTCCTGAACACTGATAGAATCAGCCATAAATCAGGAAGAAAGCAGCGGCACTAGCCAACTCCTGGCAATCATGATGGGAACCATAAAAGTAAAATCAAAACATATAGAAGAGGAATCTTCCACTCTCAGCAACTGGATTGCTGAAAACCCTCAAACACAGGAAGAGTCTGGGCTGAGACAGTGCACAGGACCACCCGAAACACACAGACCCATTTTCCTTTTCTGTTCGACAAGCGAACTATGTCCTGTGCCAAGTGTAAACGCAGACAGATGACTGCAGAAGTGCATGTAAGAAGGAAGGGAGTTGATGATGACTCGAGTACTGTTGTTTGTTGCTGCTAAATTTGATTGGAAACCTCTTCTGCATTAAAAATTCTGGAACCTGTACCCTACCATGCACCCCCAATCCTCACTGACCTTCAATATCTCAATATCCTACTAAACAGATAAGATGTGAAATCAAGGCCCTATCTGCTTTGTCAGATGGATGTAAAAGATCCCAAGGCACTATTAGCAGAAGAGCAGGTGTCCTGGCCAATACTTATCCTTCAGTCAGCATCATTTAAAGAGATTATTACATTGATGTATGTCAGAGCTTGCTGGGTGCAAACTGACTGCCGTGTTCCCAATGTTACAGCACTTCCACAAGTCTTTCCTTGGTCATTAATGATTTTGAGACATCCCTGCTATATAAATGAATGTCTATTCTTTCACTGATCTCAAATTATTCAGCCTTGTTTTCAAGTCCATCAGTGGCCTCTTGCTCCTGTAACGTTTGACTATTCTCCATCCAGCATTTACCTTCAGTGATTGCACACTTCTCTCTCGGTTCCAATGCTGGTGGCAGAATCTGCAACCACCACATTCTGGGCTTGTTCCCTTAATCACGCGAGCTTGTTATTCCTTTCTCACCTCTAACAAAGCTGTCCTTTCAGCCTTGCTTCCCTTCCCTGTCTCCTCCTTTTTTGGCACGAAACCCTAATTCTATGAAAGGACCACGAGGCATTTCATTGAGACAAGTGCTCTAGAATGAATGCCTCCACAATGCTTGTAACACCATTTCAAAGCTCACAGTAAGAAGTCTCAGGACACCATGTTAAAGTCTAATAGATTTATTTGGAATTGCGAGCTTTCGGAGCACTGCTCCTTCATCAGGTGAATGAAGAGTTCACGAACAGGGCATATATAGACAAAAACGGAATTGCAAGATAATGTTGGAATGCAAATCTTTACAGGTAATCAGGTCTTTACAGGTACAGACAATGTGGGAGGAGAAAGTGATAAGCACAGGTTAAAGAGGTACCACTTTAAGAGATACCTTCTCACATTCCAACCATTCTCTTGCAATTGAGTTTTTGTCTATATTTGCCCTGTTTGTGAACCCAACTCTTCACTCACCTGATGAAGGAGCATCATTTCAAAGGTCAGATAAGAGTCAACTACATTGCTGTAGATCTGTCGTCATGTGTAGAATGAACGCATGCTCGCAGCACAGAAAGAGGCCACTTAGCCCATCACATTTGCGCTGGCTGAAGATCAAGTCACCCAGCCTAATCTCACTTTCCAGCATCTTGTCAAAGTAAGGAAATAATCCGACTCTGAAGATCTTGCATTGTGGCAAAATCTGTTTCATTGGATGCGACTGGATATTTCTCACTAAGTAAACTGAAAAACGTAGATCAGAGGGTCATAGAATCATACAGTGCAGAAAAGGCCCTTCACTTAATAAGTGTCGCAAAGTGTTCCAGGCATCCTGCATTTTGGGGTAACCTATTCTGCAACCTGTGCTCCAAACATTTTTTTTGAAGTGTAGCAAAGAATTTTGCTTTGCCATATTTTCGCTGTCTTGGCATAAAAGCAGTTGTAGCAAAGCCGTCATTTGCCAATCGATGTCTGTCTTTTTGACCAATTAACCAATTGGACAAAAGCATCCTCCCCACACTTTGCAGTAATGCCCATGATGTGTCACTAGTACATAATGGTTCAAAATCCGCTTTCTACACAGCCTGATTATAATGCAGAATCAACTGTGTTAAACCTAATTGGGTGATCCACAGCCTACTCATAATGAAATGGCCCTTCTCTTTCAGACATTTTCAATCTGCCTGAATCCAAGCTCATTTTCTTTCTAGCAATAAAGAAGTGACACCTTAGGTGGGATATTCCGGCTGTGCTCTGCCCAAGGTCGGAAAATCCTGCCCGAGGTCAGTGGACTTTTTGCAAGGTCCCACCCACTACAGCTTCCGTGGCGGGTGAGACCGGGAACATTCCACCCTGTGAGCCTGGCAATCAAAAGCACAAAACAATGAATGTGAGGCAAGAAAACAAGGCTCGACAAAAAGACCAGTCTGTCATCTTATTTTACACAGCTTGAAGTATTGAATAGCGGGCATTCATCAGGAAGTATTAGCAAGGGAACATTTGAATTACCTGATTACTTGCCAAATTGTGGGGATACTGCAGTGATTGCAAAGCTTGAACAAGTGGACTCTGAAGTGACAATGGAACTATAAAATATATATTTTTTATTTATTAGTGTCACAAGTAGGCTTACATTAACACTGCAATGAAGTTACTGTGAAAACCCACCGCATTGCCACACTCCGGCCCCTATTCGGGTACACTGAGAGAGAATTTGGTATCGCCAATTCACCTAACTGGCACGTCTTTTAGACTGTGGGAGGAAACTGGAGCATCCAGAGGAAACCCATACAGACATGGGGAGAATGTGCAGACTCTACACAGGCAGTGACCCAAGCTGGGAATTGAACCCAGGTCCCTGGCACAGTGAGGCAGCAGTGCTAACCAGTGTGCAACTGCGCTGTCCACATTGCATTTGGCTTCCTAACTACAAATTCACCACAAGTTACCTTAAGAGAATCCTGAACTAGGACTCCCAAGTCCCTTTGCACTCCTGATTTCTGACTTCTCTCCCCATTTGTAAAATAAGCTACACCTCTGTTCTTCCCCCTAATTATCCCAACCCATCCCCCATAGCCCCTCATATCCTCCATGTCACCTTCACAGCCACTCATCCAGTATCCACCATGGGCAGACCTCTGGAGCTATATGGAAATGAAAAAAAAACTTATTTCACTCTCACTGCCACACAAATAGCAAAAAATCCCTATTTATAGACCGCATTCAAAGCTTTTAAATATGCTCAAGTGATCAATTTTGGATTTGCCTATTCAGACCCAGCATCAAAGACAGGTAATCCTCTCCTAGCTTCTTTAAATCATCAATCAGACTGTGAACCCAGAATCCCCTGAGATAATTGTAGCTTTTGAAACTCAGCTGAGCATTCATAATGAGCTTATAATAACCGTTAAATCAGCAAAGAACTGTGTTGATACTGCACAAACAGATGTTACTGTCTTTTTCCCAACCTGTAACAGATGGCATACCAGTTAAAGCAGACTAGCAAAAGGCTTTTTTAAAACTCTTCAGAGCTGCAGACTGTTTTTTTAACAGTTTAAAGAGTGAACAATTCAACAAACTTCAGATCACGACAGTTTGCGAAGCTTATTCCTCCTGCTCGAGCATTTGCTTCTACTTCATCAGTTCACGATTCCCACACTGTGGGGTAAAGGCCCTTGCAGCAGCGAAAGGGAGATCCTCTTGAAACTCTGCGCTGTGTTCAAATGGCCGTGCTATTTTCTGATTTTCCTCCTGTGTGGATCACACCCTGCACTCTTACCCCTTGTGACCACACTGTGCCATTAAGAAATGTATTTTAATTGTGATGTCTGCAGGATTTTTTCAAGCAGGTGTGGCATTTTGGTTGTGATGTTGTGCTATCTGTAATCGGTATCTTATTATTACTGAATGGGATAATTGAAGCAATATTTATTTTTAATGTGGACTAATGCAGTGTCCTGGGGGTTTTTATGACCCTTTTGAATTGCTGGTTGTGAACGATTGACAGGTCAGGTGATGCCTAGGCACAGTTTTTTTTCCCACAGCAAAGTCTAAGGGTTTAGTTTCCTTTTGGCTCAGAATCTGTTTGGTGTTGAGGCGGAGCACATTGTTTCTTGCTTTTCCCCCTGAAGTTGGAAATTCTGCTCCCTGAGGACAAACAGTGTCTCTGTCTCTCTTTCTTTCGCTCTCTTGAGGTGTGTTGCAAGTTCCAGGACTGGGAAGCCTTGGTTACAATCCAACATTTCAAAGGATCAGTTCTCAGCACGTGTGAAAAAGGTGCAAAATCCAACATCACGGAAGCATACTCATTCTTTTGTACCAAGCCTGGAAAGGGGTGTATGTCGTGGTTCTTTGACTTGGAACATTACATTTAGCTGTTAAGGTTTATATTATTTCATGGTTTTTTTTGTAATTGGTAAAAGTTATCCTTATTTTTCTTTCTATACGTTAACTCTGTTCTTAAACAAACTTTGTTTGATATAAGTTTCCAAGTGGATCACCTGAATCATACCTGGAGTGAAATACCTTCTGCCCAAATCAAACTGTAAGACTTATGGCCTAGGCTGACTTTGTAAAACTTTTAAAAAGCATTTAGACAGTTACATGGGTAAGATGGGTATTGAGGGATATGGGCTAAATGCGGGCAATTGGAACTAGCTTATTGTCAGAAACTGGGCACATGGACAAGTTGGGCTGAGAGGCCTGTTTCTATGCTGTAAACCTCTATGGCCTTGAAGTTTCTGGCCTGGATTATAATACCCTGCTAACAAAAAGTTGTTCTGTTGGAAATGGGGGCAAGACTCCCTCTTCTAGGTCCCGTCTGCTATTTTTAAAGATCAGTGGTAACTTCCCGATTCCGCCCCTAAACATAATCTTCAGGCATTAACAGTGTAGAAATTTTAGGAGTGGCATATGTAACTAATTGAGTTTGACCTATGACTCCTGACAATGTTGTAATGTGCTGTTTCATAATCACTTGGAATGTTATGAAGATAAATTCAACAGCCCACATATAAATAATGTGATATGTTTTGTAGTTCATGTGTTATTTTCCGTGATGTGTCAGCACTTACAGCCACGTTTTAACAGATTACTTACCGACTTTTCAAAAAAGGAGGGAGAAAGAAAATGGGGAATTATGGACCAGTTAGCCTGACATCAGTGATGGGGAAAATGCTGGACTCAATTACTAAGGATGCAATAACTGAGCATTCGGAAAACAGTGACATGATTCAGCGCGGATTCACGAAAGGGAAATCGTGTGTGACAAATCTTCTGGAATTTTTTGAGGATGTGACCAATAGAGTGGACAAGGGTGAACCAGTTGATGTTGTGTATCTGGACTTTTTAAAAGGCTTTTGCCAGGGTTCCACACAAGAGATTAGTGAGCAAAATTAAAGCTCATAGTATTGTGGTAAGTTATTGACATGGATAGAGAACTGGTTGGCAGACAGGAAGCAGAGAATGGGAATAAATGGGTCCTTTACAGAGTGGCAGGCAGTGACTAGTGGGGTACTGCAGGGTTCAGTGCTGAGGGATGCTAAGAGGCTGCAGGGTGACTTGTGAAGGCTGGCTGAGTGGGAAAATACTTGGCAAATGTAATATAATGTGGGTAAATGTGAGGTTATCCACTTTGGTGGCAAAATCAGGAAGGAAGATGTTATCTGAATGGTGGTAGTTTAGGAAAAGGGGCAGTGCAACATGACCTGGGTGTCATGGTGGAACAGTCACTGAAAGTTGGCATGCAAATTCAGCAGGCAGTGAGGAAAGCTAATGGCATGCTGGCCTTCATAGCAACAGGATTTGAGTATAGGAGTAAGGATGTCTTACTGCAGTTATACAGGGCCTTGGTGTGTGCAGTTTTGGTCACCTACTCTGAGGAAGGATATTCTTGTTATTGAGGGAGTTCAGTGAAGGTTCACCAGACCGATTTCTGGAATGGCAGTACTGACTTATAAAGAGAGACTGGATGACTGGACTTGTACTCACTGGAATTCAGAAAAGAGGGATCTCATAGATCATATAAAATCCTGATGGGACTGAACAGCTAAATGCGGGAAGAATATACCCGATGCTGAGGAAGTCCAGAACTAGGGGTCACATTCTAAGAATAAGGGGTAAGCCATTCAGGACTGAGATGAAGAAGAACTTCCTTACTCAGAGAGTTGGGAACTTGTGGAATTCTCTCCCACAGAAAGCTGTTGGGGCCAGTTGGTTAGATATGTTCAAGAGGGAGCTGGACGTGGCCCTTGTGGCTAAAGGGATCAAGGGGCAATGGAGAAAGTCAGGAGTAGTATACTGAAAGTACATGATCAACAATGATCATATTGAATGGTGGTGCAGGCTTGAAGGGCCAAATGTCCTACTCTTGCACCTATATTCTATGTTTCTCTAGGTATACAGTAGCCACCAAGAGCAAGGCTATTTTCAAATACTCAGTGCCAGCCCTATAGTTGAATCTACTGTTTTCATATACCACTTCCTCCATATACCATTGCCTTCATATACCACGTGGGTGGCACGGCGGTTAGCACTGCTGCCTCAGTGCCAGGGCCCTTGGTTCAATTCCCGACCTGGGGCACTGTCTGTGCATAATCTGTATGTTCTCCCTGTGTTTACATGGATTTCCTCCAGGTGCTCCGATTGCCTCCCACAGTCTGAAAGATGTGCTGGTTAGATGCAATGGCCATGCTAAATTCCCCCTCAATGTATCCGAACAGGCGCCAGAGTGTGGCGACTAGGGGATTCTCACAGTAACTTCATCGCAGTGTTAATGTAAGCCTACTTGTGACACTAATAAATAAACGTGCTCATATTGTTGTCCTCTCCCTCAGCTCCTTCATAGAATGCCAATTTAAATATTGGAGCCCAGTCTTCCATCTTTCTTGAATCAGCCTCCCTGTTGACCCCTGCAAGCCAAGGGAAACAATAGTGATGATTTGATTCTGATTCCTTAATTAAAAAATAGTTCACGCTTCACCCTGAGCTGAGCCCAGGAATTGTGATTGCTCATGCTGCAATACAGCTTTATGTTGTGTTAAGTTGGGAGGCAAAGTGGGAGACGCAGGAAATAATGGGTTTTTGTTACCATTGGCTCTCGCAGGTCAACTGCATGAGATCTACATGTAAAGAGTTATGTACTCCCATCTAAGTATATGGGAGTACATAAGACAAATAAAAGCACTTGTACATCTCACTGGTCCTGAATAGCATCTCATACTGATGTAAAAAAAACCCTACATGTTATATATCTTAATTAAATTGCAGGATGATTTCCATGTCAGCTTAACGACAATGGCCTGAGATTTATCTCGGAGATCTATCATACTTATGTTGTAGCTCCATCGATACTGCAAGTCCCTGTTGCCTCATCCAAGACCATTGATGCTGAAGTGGCGTATCCAAATAAGGATGGCGTATCATAGAATCCTACAGTGGGGAAGGAGGCCATTTGGCCCATCAACCTAACTAACAATCCCATCCAGGCCCTATCCCCCTAATCCTATGTACTTATCCTACTAATCCCCTTGACACCAAGGGGCAATTTACCATGGCCAGTCCACCAGCCTGCACATCTTTGGACTGTGGGACGAAACTGGAGCACCCGATGAAACCCAGGCAGACACGGGGAGAACATGCAAACTCTGCACAGTCATCCAAGGCTAGAATTGAACGCAAGTCCCTGGCATTGTGAGGCAGCAGTGCTAATCAATGTGTCACCATGCTTCCTACACACTCCATGTTCCAGATACTGAGAGTTAATCTTTCTCTGACTCCGAAAATGCTGATGTACCACTGGAGGGAGGTGCTTTGAGAAGTTAGGAGGGTTGGCATCCGTCTGGGTGTAACTGAGGATACCAGGTGATGCCTGTCAGCCCTTTCTAATGAAGCAAATAAATTCCTGTCTCCTCCATACACAACAGAGGGTAGGACTGCAAGGATTGCGCCCTGTCCTGTGACAAACAGTATTTGCATTCAATGTTAGTGAATGCTGAGGATAAGCTTAAGTATTGGTATCAGAAGTAGGCTTACATTAACACTGCAATGAAGTTACTGTGAAAATACCCTAGTCGCCACACTCCGGCGCCTGTTCGGTACACTGAGAGAGAATTTAAAGGAAAGTTTATTTATTAGTCACAAGTAAGGCTTACATCAACACTGCAATGAAGTCACTGTGAAATTCCCCTATTCGCCACACTCCGGTGCCTGTATGGGCTGTGGGAGGAAACCGGAGCACCTGGACAAAACTCACGTAGACACGGGGAGAAATACAGACTCCACACAGGCTGTGACCCGAGCCGGGATTCGAACCCAGGTCCCTGGCACTGTGAGGCAACAGTGTTAACCACTGTGCCGCGCGTGGTATAAACAACCCACTGGGCTGATGTAAATCTGTCCTCCTGGTGACCCTGCTAGCTATGCTGGGGTCAGTGCTGGAGGACGCAATCCCAGTGCCACTGTCGGGATTGCAGCCCACAGGTTTTCAGGGCTGCTGTTTCCCTGGCTGTATTGACGCAGACGGAAGCTGTTTATTTACTCACATTTTGCTTGTTAGGGAGTTACCTAATTGCAAAGGACCCTCCCGACTCAGGTGCTTCCTGCTGAGTTTGTGCCTGAACAGGATGTTTCTTTTTTATTCATGTTGCAAGTGCAAGGAGCTTTCTCCTTGCTGTTTTGTAGCCATGCAATGAATAAGTATCTCCAGTGTGGCCGACACTTTGGCTGGTGGATGCGATTGTGCGCTGTAGACTTTATGGTTACCGGGTTCATAAGTGGTATGTTCTGAAATGAGTAAAATGTAAACCAGCCAACAGAAGCCTTATTCCAACCCACCCACCCCAAAAACAGAGTTCCTGTTTCCTCTTCTGTGTTTTGTGAGTTGAGGTTTTCAGAAATTCAGAATGAATGTTGATCAACACTGCAGCCCACATCAGACACCAAGCCAACATCCTGCCCTACCCTATTGAGGTTTGAACTTAGTAAAAGGCTGTTGTACCTGTGCGTAATCAGTAGATTTTGCATCCTGGATGGTGATATTTAAATGTCTTATTTCAACAACCGTCTGGCCCAGTTTGACAAGATGTTTATCATTGAAAGATGCCTTTACATTGATAAGGTCCAGGCAAATACAGGTACCTGTGCTCTTTTAGCATTGGCTTCCAAGCAATTTTTAGCGAACTTAAGCAGCTCACCTCATGAAGATGCGGGTCCTTAAGGTTTCAGAAAAGGAGGTATTCAGTACAAAAGTAGGGGAGTTACACTAACTCACCAAACCCCCTTAGATAGCACTTTCCAAAGCCACGATCGCTAGAACAAGGGCAGCAGATAGATGGCAACGTCACCACCTGGAAGTTCTTTTCCAAACCAGTCACCATTCCTGACTTGGAAATATGCCTTCCTTGCCGCTGGGTAAAAGTCCTGGAACTCCTACCCTAATAACACTGTGAGTGCACCTATAACACATGACTACAGTGGTTCAAGAAGGCACCTTCTCGAGAGCAATTAAATGCTGGCCTAGCCCCAGTGATGCCCCCTTCCCATGAATGAACAAAAAGAACAAAAAGAATCTTTTCTAAAGTTCTGATTAGGCCACGTTAGAATTTTAAATTCTGTTCCGGTCACCATACTTTAGGAAGGATGTGAGGGGTCTTGAACAGGTGCAGGGGATATTTACCAGAATGGTTTCAGGGATGAGGGGAATTTAGCTCCAAGGGTTGGTTGGAGAAGCTGGGGTTGTTCTGCTTGGAGTGAAGGAGATGAGGAGAGAGCTACTGAACAAGATCATTACAGGCTTAGATAAGGTAGCCAAAGGAAAGTGGTTTATGTTGGCTGATGGTACAAAGACGAGGAGGACACAGATTTAAGATTGACAGCAAAATATACAAGCAAATATGAGAGAACAAAAATATTCAGTGAATGGTAATGATTATTTGAGAGTGGTGGAAGTAGAGATGATCTGTGATTTTAAAAGAAAATTAGATTTGCACTTGCAGGAAATAAACATGGGGAGATAGAAACGTAGAATCATAAACATATAGGTGCTGGAGTAGGCCATTCGGCCCTTCGAGCCTATACCATCATTCAATATGATCATAGCTGTCATGTTCTTTACTCAGAGGGTAGAATGCCCTGGCTGCAGCAGTTGTGGGCTCGCCAACTTTAAGGGCGTTCAAATGGTCAGTGAATAGGCATATGGGTAACATTGGAATAGTTTAGGTTAGAGGGTCATTAGATTGGTTCCACTGGTCAGCGCAACATCGAGGGCCGAAGGGCCTGTACTGCACTGTAATGTACTATGTTCTATGTCATGCACTTTCAGTATCTCACTTCCACCTTCTCTCCATACTCCTGGATCCCTTTAGCCGCAAGGACCACGTCCAGCTCCATCTTGAACATATCTAACGAACCGGCCCCAACAGCTTTCTGTGGGAGAGAATTCCACAGGTTCGTAACTCTGACTGAAGAAATTCTTCCTCATCACAGTCCTGAATGGCTTATCCCTTATTCTTAGACCATGATCCCTAGTTCAGGACTTCTCCAACAGGGGATTTTCACAGTAACTTCATTGCAGTGTTAATGTAAGCCTACTTGTGACACTAATAAATAAACTTTAAACTTTCTTCCCACTTCTAGCCTGTATAGTCCCATCAGGATTTTATGTGCCTCTTTGAGATCCCTCTCATTCTTCTAAATATGAGTACAAGCCCAGCCGATGCAGTCTGTCTTTATATGTCAGTCCTACCATTCCAGAAATCAGTCTGGTAAGCCTTCACTGGATTCCCTTAATAGCAGGAATGTCTTTACTCAGACTAGGAGACCAAAACTGCACACAATGCTCAAGGTGTGACTTTACCAAGGCCCTGTGTAACTGCAGCAAGACACCCTTACGGCTATAGTCAAATCCTCTTACTATGAAGGCCAGCATGCCATTAGCTTTCCTCACTGTCTGCTGTACCTGCATGCCAACCTTCAGTGACTGTTCCACCATGACACCCAGGTCACTTCCCCTTTTCCTAAACTGCCACCATTCAGATAATAATCTTCCTTCCTGTTTTTGCCACCAAAGTGGATAATCTCATATTTATCCACACTATATTGCATTTGCCAACCTGTCCAAGTCATCCTGCAGCCTCTTAGCATCCTCCTCACAGCACACACTCCACCCAGCTTAGTGTCATCTGCAAATTTGGAGATATTGCATTCAATTCCTTTGTCCAAATTATTAACGAATATTGTGAATAGCTGGGGTCTCAGCACAGAGCCCTGTGGTATCCCATAGTCATTGCCTACCACTCTGAAAAGGACCCGTTTATTCCCACTTTCAGCTTCCTGTCTGCCAACCAGTTCTCTGTCCACATCAATACCTCACCACAATACCATGAGCTTTAATTTTGCTCATTAATCTCTTGTGTAGGACCTTGCCAAAAGATGGTGGCGTAATGGTAATGTTACTGGACTAGTAATCCAGACTAATGTTCTAGGGAGAAGGTTCAAATTCCACCTCGGTAGTTTGTTGACAGCTTTGACTCTTCCTGGATAGCTTTGACAGCTGGACAGCCCCTTAACGGTTTGTTAACAGCTGGACAGTTCCTTGACAGCTGGACAATTCCAGTTACATTGGGTGTAAAAAGTACAGGGTCATTTTCACTTTTAACAATCCCAAAGGATGTCTTGCCTCTCGCAGAAGTGCACTTGGAAACTCTCCAAAGGGGTACTTTACCTCTCTCAACCTACCTTCACCTCCCTACCCTGGTTATCCAAACACACCCACCAAGTTCAGACCTCACCTTATCTGTTCTAATAGATTCCATACTCTTATTCTAAAATCCCATTCCGTGGCAGCAGTATCTGTCTCCAAGAATTGTGCATGTTGACTCCACTCCTGCACCCCGGTAGATGGGAGATGCTGGGAGTTCAGGGACGGTGTTAGACTTTCTGGTCTCCTCCAGGATTTCCTCCACAACGGGGAACCCCTCTGACTTGGCGGAAATCATGACCCGAGGTTTCTGTTCACAAAAATGAGTGGTGAACACCCAAAAGACTAATGCACAGACAGCACTACTCTAATAGGAGTTAAGTTTAAGCTGTAGCTGCATAAGAACCTAAAGTTGGTGACACTGCATTCTACTGTGTTAAGCGCACAAAAAAATTTTATGTTGCAGCTTTTGCCAGAAAGAGCTTCTGGTGAAAAGTGCTGTAATTCTACAACTCACCATTAGGTGGCAGACATTCTTCAAAGACCACACTATTGCTGGCAGTGCTGTGATTGATCGTAGTAATAGATAACTGCATTCAAGACCAGTTGAGCAGCAATCGCTCCTAAATTTAATTTTCACTCATTTGACTAATTTTTCTGGATAAGCATCCTTGGTGGGTGGCACTGTGGTTCGCACTGCTGCCTCACAGCGCGAGAGACTTGGATTCGATTCCCGGCTTGAGTCATTGTCTGTGTGGAGTTTGCACATTCTCCCCGTGTCTGCGTGGGTTTCCTCCGGGTGCTCCAGTTTCCTCTCACAATCTGAAAGATGTGCTGGTTAGGTGCATCGACCTGAACAGGCGCCGGATTGTGGCAACTAGGGGAATTTCACAGTAACTTAATTGCAGTGTTAATGTAAGCCTAACTTGTGACAATAATGAATAAACTTTACCTTTTTTTTCTCCCCGTGTCTGCATGGGTTTCCTCCAGGCGCTCCAGCTTCATCCCACAGTCCGAAAGATGCGCTGGTTAGGTTGATTGGCCGTGCTAAATTCTCCCTTGATGTCCCAGGTTAGGGGGATTAGCAGGAGTAAATATGTGGGTTAGGATCAGGGTGGGATGCACTGTTGGAGAGCCAGCGCAGAATTGATGGGCTGAATGGTTTGCTTTGCACTGTAGGGATTCAGAGAAGTCTATGACGTGCTTTTCAAGTCTGGTTATTGTTGCCACCGAGGGGAATGTGGCCGTCTGTTTGTAAACAGAAATAACAAATAGCAGTGAGATAATGATCGGGTAATTTGTTTCTGTGATGCTGGGTGAGAGATAAGTACCGGTCAGGAGAACTCCCCTGCTTTTCTTAAAATAGTGGCCATGGGATTGTACATTAGTGCCTGAGGGCAAATGAGGACCTCGGTTCAGTGTTTTTAATGCTGGCCAAATTTTTCTCTTGCATTTTTCCTGCCCCACTGTGGATAATTTTCCTAAAAGTGTGGGAAAAGCCCTGTTTATGTGGATAGATGGGATTTCTCATAGCTCTAGTGAAGATGTGGCACTGATGTGGAGATGCCGGCATTGGACTGCGGTAAACACAGTAAGAAGTCTCACAACATCAGGTTAAAATCCAACAGGTTTATTTGGTAGCACAAGCCATCGGCTTTTGGAGCGCTGCTCCTTCATCAGGTGAGTGGGAGTTCTGTTCACAAACAAGGCATTTAAAGGCACAAACTCAATTTACAAAATAATGGTTGAAAGGTACAGACAATGTGAGTGCAGACAGGGTTAAGCACCCTCTTAACCCTCTCTTAACCCTCTGCTTAACTCTCTCTCCACTCACATTGTCTGTACCTTTGAGACTTGATTACCTGTAAAGACTCGCATTCCAACTATTATTTTGTAAATTGAGTTTGGGTCTTTAAATGCCCTGTTTGTGAACAGAACTCCCACTCACCTGATGAAGGAGCAGCGCTCCGAAGGCCTGTGGCTTGTGCCACTAAATAAACCTGTTGGACTTCAACCTGGCGTTGTGAGACTTCTTATGAAGATATGGCAACACAGCTGAAACAAATCTGAGGGAGTTATTAGTCAAAAGACAAAATAATAACCATTAGGGGAGTATCAACTGGGCGTGTCTTTTACAAATCTTCAACTCAACAGTTGTTCAAAAAACATGTTTTTTTTTAAACAGCTCTTCAAGGTAAATTTTCAGGTATGAGGTCAAAAGATGACAATTTATCCTCCTGGTTTAATCGAGCTGTCTATCTGCTTTCAGATCAGAAAGGGGAGGAAATTGAACCCCAGTTGTCCAGCATGACTGTGGGTCAAACAGTGAGGAAAGAAGAGAATGTGGTACAAGAGGCATCCACGTGTGAAAGTCAGCCAAACGAGAAGGAACAGCGATCCCAGCCAGGTAAAGCCCTGACATGAATAATGACAAAGGGACAAAGAATAAAGAGGCAGAGAGTAGATTCAGCAGAGCTGATGCAATATCAATGTTAATTCTTTCATCTTCAGGTGATTATCAACAAATTTATATCACCCATTGGCCGAGATTTTCCACTCTCGTTCATGGCTGGGATTTCCCGCTGCCGCCAAAAAAGAATGGAGTTTTGACCGGAATGCCAAATTTTCCGTTCTCACTGACGATAGGTCCTGCCTTGGATGAGATCAGAGAATCCCATCCATTGCTTCTGTTCCCTCCCCCTCCAATTCCCGGTTTCTTTTGTGGGTTTGAGCAGCGTTTAGTGTTCCTTGGGTTGCTGGAAAGTTCCAAAGGAAGACTTACATTTATGCAGCAACTTTCTTGACCTCAGGAAACCCCAAAGCACTTTAAGGCCATCAAGGTGCATTTTAGAATTGGAGTCACTTTTTTAATGTACGAAATGTGGCAGCTAATTTTTTTTAAATTCATTTATGGGACATGGGTGTCGCTGGCTGGGCCAGCACTCGTTGCCCCATCCCTAATTGCCCTGAGTGGCCTGTGAGGCTATTTCAGAGGGCAGTTGAGAGTGAACCACTTTGCTGTGGCTCTGGAATCACATGTAGGCCTGACTAGGTAAGGACGGCAGATTTCTTTCCCTAAAGGACACTAGTGAACCGGATGGGTTTTTCTGACAATTGGCAATGGTTTCATGGTTATCGGTAGATTCTTAATTCCAGATAGTTTTTATTGAATTCAAATTCCACCATCTGCCATGGCAGGATTCGAACCCGGGTCCCAGAACATTCGCTGAGTTTTTGGATGAATAGCCTAGCGATAATACCACTAGGCCATCGCCTCCCCAGTGTATATAGTTTCTAGGAGCTAATAAATGCTGCTGAACTTAAACTACAAATATGTTAGTAAGACTGAACTACAGCCAACACCTTACAACAGTTTCAGCAAGCGATTTGGGAGGAAGGTGGCTCAGAATGTTTGCGCAACCTCAGCTAACCAATGAAACATTTTAATGATCACTAAGAGATTGACTAAGACAAATTAAGTCAAGGGATCCCATCCTCTAAGAATGCTGGAAGTATGACTCAACTTTATAGCTAGCTTACGTGCCTACCTTCCCACATACCGTGTTCCCACACTGTAACTGATGCTCTGGAAGCTAGTTATACTTGCAAGGCATCTCACATGCACTGCTTTGCCACCTTTCCTTTGTGCTTCACCCAAGGCCCGACACTGAGGGTGGCAGTGTTAGGTTCAAAAGAGAAAGGGTCCGTGAATGCATTCTCACTATGGGATGGCTTCAGGCACTCGGGTGAAATTAAATATCAAGCTGATTAGGTGCCTTTCTCAACCTTTTATGTGAGGGAAACAGCTGCCTTTAAAATCTGCGGCAAAGAATTGGTATTCGAGGAGCCATGCCAGTCCTCCACTGCTAAGTGTGCATTACGAGGAAGCGCTTGGGTGCACAAGAGGTGGAGTGGCCCGAGTACCAGTCATCAGTCATCCACCTGAGGAAAGGGGTTTGGACAAGATACTGCAACCAGCGTCACTAAAAAAGATAGTCTGGCCATTAACACATTGCTATCTGTGGGAGCTTCCTGCATGCTTCTTGGACAGGCGATGCCCTAGTGGTATTATCGCTTAATTTAATCCAAAAGCTCAGCTAATGCTCTGGGGACCCGGGGTTCGAACCCCGCCATGGCAGATGGTGGAATTTGAATTCACTAAAAAAAATATGGAATTTACTGATGACCGTGAAACCATTGTCGATTGTTGGAAAAACCCATCCGGTTCACTAATGTCCTTCAGGGAAGGAAATCTCCGATCCTTAACCTAGCCTGGCCTTCGTGATTCCACAGCCACAGCAGTTTGGTTGACTCGCAACTGCGCTCCAAGGGCAATTAAGGATGGGCAAAAATACTGGCCCAGCCAGTGACACACATGTCCCATGAATTGATAAGCAAAAAGGGCCCATTCTAGTCTCCATGCTTGTTTTTACACACGACTTTGTCCAGTGGAGGTCATGTGTTCACTTATCTCACTGTGTGTGGGTGGTACTGTACACATTAACCCTTTATGCGCCGGACCCTTATACTACAGAAACTTTATCTCTTGGATATCGGAAAGCCAATCTCTCCATGCCCTTATCACATGCAGCATTTGAAAAGTTGGGAGAAACTTGGTGTAACTGAAGGCTTTGCCAGTGGTCCTCCTTCTGTCATTTCCTTCTATTCCTTTAAGCAGTTACAGTCTCTGAAATGTTAAGAGCAGCACCGTATTTCCCTTCAATCCAACAGAGCTAAATCACATAATGATTGGAAAAACACTGGATGGCACTGCTTGTGCAGGGAGAAGTTCCACCCAGTTGCCGTTCTTCTGGGGAGGACAATCCGGTCCTGCGTGCATTACGTACCTGAGCCGCACACTGAAGCACTGGTGTTCTCCACTGATATATCATTCCCAGTGTTGGGATAGTTCTTTGATGTGTTGCAACATCGCCAAGATTAAAAAGATGAGATAAGCCGAACAGCTGAACAAAGCTAGAGTTGCAAGTAAAAGCCTTGTGGAACTTCTGATGTACAATTTTGACACTCCTGGAGTTGGAAAAGGAGGCGGTGATTGCAACAGAGCAAGATCAAACATTGTATAGGACAGTATATTGTTATAAGGCTAAGACCAGTATTTAATGAAGGAATGATTGTGGTAGGAAGAATTGAGAACAGTAGCATAGTGGTTAAAGTTCGGGACTGATGATCCAGAAGCTGGGGCTAATGATTCAGAGATAAGAGTTCAAATTCCATTGTGGCATCAGGGGAATTTCAATTCACTTGTTTGAATAAATCCAGAATAAGAAAACTGGTTTTAGCATAAGTGAGCGTGCAATTACCTGACTGTCATTGAATCGTAGAATCCCTGCAGTGCAAAAAGTGGATGTTGCCAGCAAAACTAGTATTTGTTACAGAAGGAGGCCATTTGGCCCATTGAGACTGCGCCAACAACAATCCTACCCTATCCCCATAATTCTGCATATTTACTGTAGCTAATCCCCATGACTCAAAGGAGGGAATTTAGCATGGCCAATCAACCTAACCCACACACCTTTGGACTGTGAGAGGAAACCCATGCAGACACGGGGAGAATGTGCAAACTTCACACAGACAGTGACCCAAGCCGGGAATTGAACCCACGATCCTACCACTGTGAGGCAGCAGTGCTAACCACTGTGCCACATTGGAAAAAAAACAGTTCATGAAATATCCTTCAAGAAGGAAATTTGCCATCTTCATCGAGTCTGCATGTGAGCCAGATCCAGAGCAACGTGGTTGACTCTGAATTGCCCTCTGAAGTGGCCCAGCAAGCCACTCAGTACAAAGAAGGTGACTCACCATTACATCCTCGAGGACAGTTAAGGATGAGCAATAGGTACCAGCTTTGCTGGCAACATCCACTTTCTGTGAATGAATATAAAGAATGAGGTTTGGGACAAAGAACAGGGCCGTGATGGTGAGTGAGATCTAGGAGGTTAGTGCTGTCAGATGAAATGCCTGTTGAATTACAAGCTGTTTCTTGGATGCCATTCAGAAGAAGAGCTTCATCGATCTTTGCACAGACTGGGGAGCTCCAGACAGTTTGGAATAGGCATTACGTGTGAAGTCAGTCAATGTGACCACAGTTCTGTTTTTGTTCTGACAGATGGCCAATTGACTGGACAGTTGGAGTCATCTTCAGATGAAGAATATGGAGAAGAGTTTGATTTTGATGATAGCCCGGGTGAAGAAGAAGGAAATGTGCCGGAAGTTGATATCTCACTGGAAAACACAGGCGATGATGGGGCCACTGATATTGTATCCGAATCAGTGCCGTCTACCCAGTCTCTGCAGGATTCAGTCCCACCACCACACTCCGCCTCCTCTTCCACACTCCACATACCGGAAACTCTCAGCTCGACATCTCAGTTGAATAGTATCACATCTCCCACAGATTCAATGGCACATTCTACCAGCACAGGTAAGAAGAATTGTTCCTGAGTCCCATTCGAACCTTTCAAAATAATTGTACTTGCACAGACTGACTGACTTATCAATGCAGATTTCCCAATTAGGAACAGCATTAGATATGATAAATGTACTTGGAGTTCTTGTTTTGTCCCGACCACTGCAACATTTCCTATAGTTGCCTTCTTCAGGAAGAGGTGGTAATGAGTATTATCAGTTTAAACACTTTACATCTTGTTATTTAGGGAGTTCTGTCAGTTGGGGAAGCTGAATATTATACACAACCTGTGAAGGATGTGGACACTGTAGACCAAGTGGTCACGTGAGAACACAATGATGTGGCTACATAAGAGGTCATGTGGCAAAAGCATTGGAATTATCCCCGGGATCTTGGGCAGAAAATAATTATTGAGCTTAGGAATAAAGTACCTTTGTTTGAAGTCCTTTGGCCAGAATCTTAGCACCGTTCATGCCAGTGAGATTTTCCCATCCTGCCGCAGAGAGTGGAGATTTGGCTGGGCGCCAAATCTTCTGACCTCGCTGCAATGGGAGTGAGAACAGCAGAGAAAATCACACCCTTAATGTTGGTGAGCGAAGGAACCCATAGCATTTTACTGGTATGATGGGATGAAGGGACTCTCCTCATTCCTCAATTTGTCTTCTCATCAGTTTTCTTCCCTGCTTCGCTCTGGATCTCAGCACTAATACCCCTCAGGTCTCACACACACCAATAATCAGTCATGGGCCGTTCATGCCAGTTAATTCTCTGTTCCTGCACCCCGTCCTTGGATTACTTGGTGGCATGGAGTGACGTCAATGGGAAATCCCATTGACAGCAGCGGGATCAGAGAATCCTGCCACCAGTGAACGGCACGCTGCCTCCTGCCACTGAGAAACATGCGGCTGGGAGGATGAAGAGACCCACCCAAGATGTTTGGATGAGGGCATCTATGATGGCTGAACTTGTTGCTGTTTTCACCCAATACCTTTTTCTTTATTCAGTCATAGGACATGGGCATTGCTGGCTGGCCAGCATTTATTGTCCCATCCCCAGTTGGCCTTGAGAAGGTGGTGGTGAGCTGCCTTGTTGAACCGCTGTAGTCTACATGCTGTGGGTTGACCCTTTGCCTATGCAAAGAAATATGGAAGCAGGAGTCGGCCATTCAGCCCCTCGAGCCATTTCCTCCATTCAATAAGAGCACGGCCAATCTGTATTTTAACTCCACTTGCCATGGCTCCATATCCCACTGACTGCCAAAAAAAATCCCTAAATCTGAGATTGAAAATGATCAATTGTGCTGAAATCTCCTGGTTTTTGTGGAGCAGAGTGTTCCACAATTTTTAACCATCCATTGCAGGAAAAATAGTTTCCTAACCTCTCTCCTGAATGACCTGACTTTGATTTTAAATGTGTTCTGCCCTTGAGTATGCACATTTAGTTTTCAGTATGGATCATTGAACAGCAATCTGGAGCAAGAGAACCCCGGGGCATTTTCCTGTCTGTAACTTACTGGGCGTGGAGGTCAGTTACAGCACACTGGCTACGGTTACAGTTGGAATCGCCTAAATCCACACAGATTGCAGATAAAACCGCAACCGTTATTATCTGCTTGAGTTAGTATCCGACCACATAACGCATTTACCATCTGGGCTTTCAGTAGAATTTGCCCCTCACCTTTTTATAGAAATTCTTGTGTTTCCATTGCAAACGAGGAGGGAGAGAGCTTCAGTGGCCTGTACACCCGAGGTTATCAGTACACAAACTACTATTTACTGGGTCAGATTGCTAATTGGGACTCTGTTACTCTGGGACCCATTGGGAAATGGGTTGACATGGTCCAAGTAGGGCCTGTACAGTTGCCACAGTGGGGAGATATTTATTGCATTGGTTGGGCTAGAATCAAAGGTGAAAGGTCAGTAGTGGACTCAAACTCTGGTTACTAAAGATCAAAGATTTAAAACCTCTTGCAGTGTGCACCGATGTTTTTCTCCAGAATGTCAGAGGAAAACTCCCAAAGAACTCAAAGTTCAACATTACAGTGTGTAATTTAGTTGGTCAGGAGGCGATAGTGTAGTGGTATTATCATTGGATTTTTAATCCAGAAACTCAGCTGATGCTCTGGGGACCCAGGTTTGAATCCCACCATGGCAGATAGTGGAATTTGAATTCAATAAAAAGTATCTCGAATTAAAAATCTGCTGATGACCATGAAATCATTGTTGGAAAAATCTATCTAGTCCACTAATGTCCTTTAAGGAAGGAAATCTGCTGTCCTTACCCGGTCTGGCCTACGTGTGACTCCAGATCCACAGCAATGTGGTTGACTCTCAGCTGCCCTCTAGCAAATCATTCAGTTGTCACCGCTACCTTCTAAAGGCCAGCTAGGGCTGGGCAATAAATGTTGGCCAACTGGTGATGCCCTTGTCCTGTAAATGAATTAAAAAATTATAATAATGCATAGTCAGGTGACTCTGCAATTCAGCATTCACAGGGATTGCAGCCCTGATTCTCCTCCATTCATGATAATGAAAAGGTGGAAAGTTTTCAGGCTACGTCTCTCGACTTTCCTGAAGGTCTGCTTGCTGTATGGCACAGTGACTGCTGCCTCACAACACCAGCTGCTCCGGTTTCCTCCCACACTCCAAAGATATGCAGATTGGATGGATTGGCCATGCTAAGTTGCCCCTTAGTATCCCAAGATGTGTAGGTTAGGAGGATTAGGGGGGTAAATACTTGGGGTTATGGGGAACAGGTCTGAGTGGGATTGCCCCTTAGTGTCAGTGGGAGTACATGGGCTTACAAGAATAGGGCCTGTGTGGGATTATTGTCGATGCAAACTCGATGGGCCAAGTGACCTCCTTCTGCCCTGTAGGGATTCTATGATTCTGTGAACACAGCTCCCTATACTGGTGCAGTATCGTGGATTCACTCAGCCTTTTTTTTCTGTTCAGGTTGTTATACATGCAAATGACGTTTTGCATGAGGAGGATCACATTAGTCTACAGGACCATGTTAGAATGAACTCAATAACCTAATTGAGAAATGTCTTGCTGCCTGTTTTACTAAGCTGTACACGTCAGCAAGGTGCCGGATTCGACCAGAATTCCGTCCTGAATTGAGTGATGGTGGGGGGTTGAGGGCGGGGAGTGAGACAAGATCAATCAGTGTTTTGTTTCCAATCTCTCACCGATATGGATAGCGTTAGCCCTTGCTGTCTCGCCTGGTTGAATAACCTCATTTCTTTCACTGTGGAGGTTTACACATGAGAGATGACTGAATGAGGCACATACTATTCATAAAATGCTAACCCAATGTAAGTCAGCACATTCAGTATATAGTGGTTGGAGGGGTTGATTTGGAAAACAAAATTAATAAGATTAAAACCTATACTTGCAGCAATCCTAAATTTCTCTCATTTTTATTTCAGACTCTGCTGCCATGGCCTCTGGCTCAGGGTGAGTCTCTCACTATTATATTTGTCATTCTCTTACATTCAGTGCAATTATTAGATATTGTAAGTACCTGGTCTGGCCTACACGTGACTCCAGAGCTATAGCAATGTGGTTAATTCTCAGCTGCCCACTGGACAAGGGCAAGTAGGGATGGGCAATAAATGTTGGCCAGCCAGTGACGCCCATGTCCCACAAATGAATAATAAAAGGGCTTGTTCTTGCTTTGATGAACAAGGCTAAACCTCTTTTTCTTTTGCTATTTGTTTTCTATTGGGAGAAACGGTTGTTTGTTGTGTATCCTCGCACTCACTATATTCCCTTTGGGGAATCGTGCGGATGTTTTAGAAGAACTCGCAGGCTCATCATTAACCTGGTGAACCATACCCTGAACACTCCTTCCATGGTCAGCAGGACTTGAACCCAGAGGTGCTGGTTCGAGGCAGGGGTGTTCCCGACAGGGCCACACAAGGCCTCTGTGAACGTCACTACATTCGTTGTCCATCCTGGTTTCTCTGAAAGATGGCGTGGGCTTACTTCACTGTAATGGCGTCTCCACAATGGTATCCAAAATAGTAAGAGAACAACAATGATGGATCATGACATGTCAAAAGCAGGATGCTGCAAGACCTGGGGGAAAAGTTGAACGTGATGACATTGGTCCTGTTGTAGATTGTTGTTGCAGGTGTCATAGGGTAGGGAGTCACTGTCAGAGTTCATGTTAGTGACTAATAGCAGTGCATCCTGTAGAGATTACCGGTGATGGACAGAGGTGGACGCATGGTGATGGGTGGGCAGGAATAGAGCGAAGGATGGTAATGGCATGGGTGAATTTAGGATGAATTATCCTGTTCTGGGTGGTGTTGAGCTTCTTGAGTGATGTTACACCCAAACATATCCAGATGAGTGCCTCATCGTCCACATTGCTTTGTGGATGGTAGAGGGGCTTTAAAGGATCTCGACATCAGTCACAGATCTCTCAGTTTTTCTCACGCAGTGCTGGACATTGCTGATAAACCCCCTTCTTCCTTCCCCAGTCTATTATTGGAGGATTTTGTGCTGCTGGTGAGGTTGTGGGTCAGGGTTGGTGGCTGGGCCTTTTTATGTGGGAAGTAGCCATAGCCGGGCACTTTACACCCAGCACAGGCACCACTGTCAGGACAAGACTGGATGTTGTCCAGGTCCGCTTACATACTGCCGTGGGTTACTTTGCAATGAGAGGAGATGGGAATGGAACTGGAAATAATTAATGAATGGAAAGGTGCTATATAAATGCAACTTCTCTCCCTTTGTTTCTTGTGGCACTGTTCTGCAGAGTTGCTATCACCAGCACTGTTGACAAGGGTCTGAGCTTTCACAGAGGATGCAATTTGAGATGCTTCTTAAAAACCATATAAAATTAAGGACTTCTTTTCCTTTCTTTCCTTTGGGAGCGAGGGGGATGTGAGTGGGATTCACTTTGCGTCATTCTCTGACAGAGTGATTATTGCTCTGACGTGAGATAGCAATTTTAACATGATGATCCTACAATTCATCCAATAGTTAAGTTCTGAGATGATTTGACAACTAATTTGAGCACACCAATTAAAGAAACACGGAAAATAACCTGCTTTCACATCCCCTTGGCTCCGAATCAAATTGAGGAATGCAGATTGAGAATTTATTTGGGAAGTGAGAATTAATTGGGTGAACTTGGAAATATTACACTTGATATATATCGAACAACAAAGAACAAAGAAAATTACAGCACAGGAACAGGTCCTTCGGCCCTCCAAACCTGCACTGACCATGCTGCCAAACTGAATTGAAACCCCCTACCCTACTGGGGATCAGATCCCTCTATTCCCGTCCTATTCATGTATTTGCCCCTTAAAACTCACTATCGTATCTGCTTCCACTACCCCCCCCGGCAGTGAGTTCCATGCCCCCACCACCGTCTGTGTAAAAAAACTTGCCTCATACATCTCCTTTAAACCTTCCCCTCGCACCTTAGTAGTTGACACTTTCCGCCTGGGAAAAAGCTTCTGACTATCCACTCTGTGCATGCCCCTCGTAATCTTATAGTCTTCTATTGGAACAACTTCCGTCGTTCCAATGGGAACAAACCAAGTTTCTCCAACCTCTCCTCATAGCTAATGCCCTCCATATCAGGCAACAGCCTGCTAAATCTTTTCTGTACCCTCTGTAAAGCCTCCACATCCTTCTGGTAGTGTAGCGACCAGAATTGAACACTATATTCCAAGTGCGGCCTAATTAAGATTCTATAAAGCTGCAACATGACTTGCCAATTTCTAAACTCAATGCCCCGGCTGACGAAGGCAAGCATGCCTCTGATTGACTCAGCATTGACTTTGATGAAGACATTTCCAGACTACACACATGTTGCAAAGAATCATAAAATTGGGGGAATTTGTTTGGTTTCTGACCTCTGTACATTTTAGACAAAAGACTAGGGGCAGAATTTTCTCTTGGTTCCACCAGCAGGCAGGCAGGGAAAATTCGACAGAATTCCAAAACTCAGTTCTTCTCTGGCGTGAATTTCCCATGGGATCCTTTGGAGTTTGGCACGGAAGTGATTTGCATCCTAGTGGAATGCAGATGAAGGCCTGACCGGAATCTGATCCCCATCCACATCCGATGCTCTGTTGCACCAACAACAAAACACGCAAGCCCAGAACATGTCTGGAGCAACGTGGCGTGCAGAAGTCGAGACTTACCTGAAGAATGGCTGGGGCTGCCTCTGGAGTTCAGGATGGAGGCCACCAGCAACCCTGGAACACCATAGCAGTGGGTGGGGGGAATAGCTGCGGGTGGATCTTCCAAATTCAGTGTTATTGAGAGGCTCTGGCCTCACAACATTCCTGGTGACCTAACTTCTTTCTTCCACGGTGGGTCAGTGAAGTTGGGTGCTTTTTCACCATGTCACCCAGATAAGATGGCAAGATACGCACGCCCACCTCACTATATGATATGATGCTAAACTCCTTCTGCAAAATTAAAGAGGTCATGGAATCCCTATAGTGGAAAAGGAGACCATTCAGCCCATCGAGTCTGTACCGACGACAGTCCCACCCAGGCCCTATCCCCTTAGCCGCATGTATTTATCCAACTAATCCCCCCAGCAGTAGGTTCAACTTAGCATGGCCAATCAACCTAACCTGCATATCTGACCTTTGAATGGACCTACCTCCCATTAAGTTGATCTTCCTCCACACCCTAGCTATGACTGTAACACTACATTCTGCACCCTGTCTTTCTCTATGAACTGTATGTCTGTATAGCAAGCAAGAAACAATACTTTTCAACGTATTCTTACACATGTGACAATAAAAAATCAAACAAATCTTTTGACTGTGGGAGGAAACCGAAGTACCCAGAGGAAACCCATGCAGACAAGGGGGAGAACATGCAAACTCCACACCGACAGTGACCCGAGGTCAGAATTGAAATTGGGTCCCAAGAATTGTGAGGTTGGGGCCAGAAGATGTAGGGTGGTTTTTCACTGGACTCTGTCGTGTCCGCCCCCCACCACGATAGGACTTAGTCTCAGATGGGAGAGTTCCACCTTTGGTGTTCTATTCCTGAGAGGTAACTTGACAGAAGGAGTGTCTGAGGAACAAAACTGCAATGTTGTTTAAAGTAAGTGAATGTTTAGGAAAAATAAATAACATGAGAATCCAAAGAAAGTTTGTCTATTATCCTCAGTGAACTATTAAGCACATAAGCAGGCAGTGAGACTTTGAAAATGATCCACATTTGACAAATCGAGAACTTACCATCATCCTAAAATGTGCAGGTTAGGTGGATTGGTTATGCTAAATTTCCCCTTAGTGTTAGGGGCATTAGTAGGTAAATACATAGGGTTACGAGGATAGGAGCCGGATGGGATTTTGTCAGTGTGGTCTCAATGGGCCGAATGGCCTTCTTCTACACTGTAGGGATTCTGTGATTCTAAACTGGTTTGGTATCTCATAAGGATATAATAAGGGATGTTGCAATAATCCTCCACATTGTTTTTTCATTAAAGTAGGGAAATGTAGTCATCCTTACTGAATGTGTGGGTAAGGATAAGATTGCAGTGATTCACTTCTGTGGCCAAATTGCTCGCTCCTATTTGTATAGCCTTATATATAATTAATGCTCATTAGGTAAGCTACCAGGATTTGACGTGAGCCTGAAGAGTTAACACTTTGAAGATCGGATTGAAAGGGGAAAACAACTGCCCGTAAAGTAGTTATTTTGAGGAACAGGATAAGCTATTGGACCCAGCAAATTAGTTGATATTCTTTTTTGAAGCTTAATCCCCCTTGCGCAACTTCTCAGCGTATACTGTTGTCCTTTAAAGTAAAGTTTATTAGTCACAAGTAGGCTTACATTAACACTGCAATGAAGTTATTTTGCAAATCCCCTAATCGCCACACTCGGGTGCCTGTTTGCGTATACTGAGGGAGAATTTAGCACGGCCAATGTTCCCAACCAGCATGTCTTTCGGACTTTATTTTGCTGAGAATGTAAGTGAACGCTTCTTGAGTTTGTCATTACTGGGTTACTTCCTTGATAATGTATTCAGTGAACTCTGTTACCATTTGGATGAAATTATTCGATTTGATTTCAATTCTCACTCCTAACTCCCTGTGACTTGAACCCTTTCTTCAATTCTGTGACTCTCATTGAGCTTAGCTTATTACATGCTATTTATTTTTCCTAAACATTCACTTACTTTAAAAAGAAAGGTGGCATGGATATGTTGGGACGGAGGGCCTATTTCCATGTTGTAGACCTCTATGACTCTAATTTGGAGAAATCAGCTTGGTCAGCCCTTGTCGTAATCTCAAGAATTTCAGTCAGGTCATCTCATAGTCTTCTCTTTTCTACAGAAACTAAACCAACTTCTTTAACCAAAAGAGAAAATGCTGGAAAATCTCAGTAGGTCTGGCAGCATGTGTAAGGAGAGAAAAGAGCTGATGTTTCGAGTCCAGATGACCCTCTGTCAAAGCTTTGTCAAAGTGTCATCTAGACTCGAAATTTCAGCTGTTTTCTCTCTCCACAGATACTGCCAGACCTATTGAGATTTTTCAGCATTTTCTCTTTCGGTTTCCGATTCCAACATCCGCAGTAATTTGCTTTTAACCAACTTCTTTAACCTTCCTTCCTTCGCTTAAATTTCTAATATCCACAATCATCTTTGTCAGTCACATGTCTTGGGCCATTAAGAAGATTTACTTTGAACTCCAGTGTGCACTGGCAGTGCTTGCAGCTGGTCCACCCTGCAAAATAAAAATCGGATTTTATATTTAATACAAGTTAATACTAAACTGAGCAGAACAGTCTTAAAGAGAAGGATATTCCAGTGTATCAGGGTGGAGAAATTATTTTATTTGCAGGTTTAATTCTATTGGAAATTAAGAGCTAAGGCTCAGGTTTATATCCCTGGGTTGGGTTTGCAGAGTTCGGAGATTTCCTGATTTTTCCCACTCGGCAAAGCCAACCTTTAAAAATGGCTGCCTGGGGATCAGTGCCGGAATTCTACTCCCTGCCCGCCACGGAATCGGAATGGGCAAGGGGCAGAAATGGAAATATCCGTTGACATGGGGCGGAAATTTCCTGTCTCTTTCAAATGAGCCCGTGAAATCCTGTCCCAGATTTTTAGTCCAGGCGGAGTATTCAAGCATTCAAGAAGGCAATATATGATTATTTGAATAGAAACAATATGCAGCAATACAGGAAAGGACACAGGAATGGATCTAAGTCATGATGTTTGTTTGGAGAGCCGGTGCAGACGCGATGGGTCAAATTGACCTCCTCCTGTGCGGTAAAAATTCTGTGAAAATAAAATTAAAGGATGTTCTGGGGGTAAAAAGACATGAGGTGGTGCAACAAGTCACACCTCTGACACAGTGAAGATGCAGGGAGGGGCCCCAGTTTGGCAGCATATTGGACTAATCTAGGGGTGGTACGGTGGCATTTTGGTTAACATCGCTGCCGCACAGCTCCAGGGACATGGGTTCGATTCCTGGCTTGGGTCACTGTTTGTGTAGAATTTGCATGTTCTCCCCGTGTCTGCTTGGGTTTCCTCCGGGTATTCCGGTTTCCTCTCTCAGTCCAAAAATATGCGGGTTACGTGTATTGGCCATGTTAAATTGCCCCTTAGTGTCAGGGGCTAGCTAGGGTAAATGCATTGGGTTACGGGGATAGGGCCTGGGTGGGATTGCGTTCGGTGCAGACTCGATGGGCTGGATAACCTCCTTCTGCACTGAAGGAATCTATGATTCTACAAAACCTCTTTTGTACAATCCCTACAGTGCAGAAGGAGACCATTCAGCGCATCGAGCCTGCACCGAGCACTATCCCACCCAGGCCCTATTCCCGTAACCCCACATATTTACCCTGCTAATCCCACTAGCACTAGGGTCAATTTAGCATGGCCAATCCACCTATCTTAGCATAGCAATTTAACATCATTGGGCTATGGGAGGAAACCGGAGCACCCAGAGGAAACCCATGCAGACATGGGGAGAATGTGCAAACACTGCACAGACAGTGACTCAAGCTGAGAATCGAACCCAGGTCCCTGGTGCTGTGAGGCAGCAGTGCTAACCACTGTGCCACCGTGCCGCACCTTTGGATTAGAACATCCTGATACTAGCTGGTGTCTCATCTATTAGCTCTGTAGGCGTGGCTGTGGGAGCGGCTGTCCTTCCTCTCCGCTTTGTCCCCATGTTGAAACCTGTTGATTGAGGATTGTTATTAAGGGTTAAACCTAGGATTATAAACATTCCTTATTGTTCCAACAAAACAAAAGTGCTCTTTGCTGCTCAGACATCCAAAACCTATTTCCATGGAGACCAAGGTTTACTGAAAAACAGTTGGGATAATAGGGGATAGCCATGAGTGGAGATAGTCGAGAGTCTTTCATGCTTGAGAACTGGTTGGTATATGAAAGGTAAACATCTTCTGGAACGATTAAAAATGGTGATTAGAGTGCAAGGTGGAAATGAAACCATTATTGTCTAATTTATGACTGTACACCTCAACGTACATACTGATTCGCCACACTAGGCGAAGACATGTTGTAGGGCAGTACATGTTCCAGTTTGGTGTTACTTGTTCACGTAGAAATACAGTCTTCACTACTTAAAATGTCCACATTTAAAACAGGTAGTCACTTATCCATTGGTTAAAAAGCCAAAATCATGAACATGCTCATATGCCATGTTTATTTTCATCGGAATAGCCTATTGGACAAATAGCCTCTCTATACACTGTAACTAACTATAAATTACTCATTAGATCGCAACTCTGTGAGGTGCACAGGAGCAGGAATAGAAGTTTATTTATTAGTGTCAGAAGTAAGCTTACATTAACACTGCAATGAAGTTATGTGAAACTTCCCTAGTTACCACACTCTGGCGCCTGTTTGGGTACACGGAGAGAACTTAGCCTGGTCAATGCACCTAATCAGCACGTCTTTCGGACTGTGGAGGAAACCAGAGCACCTGGAGGAAACCCACACAGACACAGGGAGAATGTGCAATCTCCACATAGACAATGACTGAAGTCGGGAATTGAATCCGGGATTCTGGCGCAGTGATGCTGCAGTGTTAACCACTGTGCCACCGAGCCCCTCACACGTAAGTAATTAGCGTAAAAATCTGAAATGAAAACATAGTGTTGGAAAAAGTCAGCAGGTCTGGCAGCATCTGTGGCGAGAGAAGCAGAGTTAATCACCGGAATTCTACCACCCCATCCGCCCCATCGGAGAAGGGGGCAGAAATGTGAAGGGTGAGGGGCAGACATCGGAAATGTCCATTGTCCTCAGGTGGGAATTTCTAGTCTCGCTCGAGTGAAGCTGTAAAATTCCACCTAATGTTTCAAATCAAATATGATCCTAGGGGTGGCACAGTGGCACAATGCTTAGCGCTGCTGCCTCACAGTGCCAGCTAGCCAGGATTGATTCCTGGCTTGGGTCACTCTGTGTGGAGTCTGCACATTTTCCCCATGTCTGCTTGGGTTTCCTCCGGGTGCTCCGACTTCCTCCCACAACCTGAAAGATGTGCTAGTCAGGTGCTAGATTCTCCCTCAGTGTACCCGAACAGGAGTGTGGCGACTGGCAGATTTTCACAGTAACTTCACTGCGGTGTTAATCTAAGCCTACTTGTGATGAATGAATAAACTTGAAACTCTTGTTTGAAACATTATTGGTAAATAGCACCTCATTTTAAGATCCAAGGACTTTTAAATGTTTTAAATGCTTCTCATCCTTCATAAATAGTGTATTATTATTATTTATTAGTGTTACAAATAGTGTGTTGGTTCTTCTTCTTGCTAGTAGTTTATTTTAAGCACATCTGCAATTTAAAATGTGACGTCAGTAATGATCTGCAGTATAGAGCGTTGCCTTAGTCCAAACTAAGTTCTTATGGCCATCACGTACAGAAGGCAAATCCTGTTCACACATAAACACGCACCCTAAGCAGTGGGAACAGTAATCCCTCCACATTTCTGTCCCCATTCTCCAGTTTTCTCCTCTATATTGCTTCATTGAACTGTATTGCTAGTTTCATGAGTTGCTAAGGAGTAAATATCAGCATGACATTGGACTGAGAAATGCATCACAGACAAGCCCAATCCTGTCTTCATTGACGTTGATACATGTACACTTGCAAAAGGGGTTACTGGATTGTGATCAGGAGCTGGAATGCCAGTCTTTTTTTCTTCTGAGTCCCAAATCTTGTCTCTGTTAGAATCAGCTTACGCTGTGCAGATTGGGGTTTTAAGTTGGGACCGTCCTGCTACACAATGTAGAACGGTTAGAAAGAGGAGAAAAGTTTTGTTGTTCATGGGGATGCAGTAGGGAGCAGATTTTCTCTGTCAGCCTGCAAATGTCTGCAACTACCTGACAAGACAGGGTGGCACAGTGGTTAGCACTGCTGTCTCACAGCGCCAGGGACCCAGGTTCAATTCCTGGCCTCAGGTCACTGTCTGTGCAGTCTGCATGTTCTCCCTGTGTCTGCGTGAGTTTCCTTCAGGTGTTGCGGCTTCCTCCTACAATCCAAAAGATGTGCTGATTAGGGTGCATTGGCTGTGCTAAATTCCCCCTCAGTGTACCTGAACAGGTGCCCGAGTGTGGCGACCAAGGAATTTTTACAGTAACTTCATTGTGGTGTCAATGTAAGCCTACTTGCGACACTAATAAATAAACTTTAAACTCTTATGACAATGTCAACCTGTAGAAGCACTGCTCCTTGGAGAGCTCAAAGGAATAGAGCTTCTGCCTGTCGACTCCTGGGGAGGTGGGGGACAGGGGGAGCGGCGTTGATGGCAGGAAGGGGAAGGAGGGGGAGTGTTTGAGGTTCCTACAGCCTCGACGTCTCTATTGTTCCCCTCCCTGCTGGCCTTTTGCAGCGCTATGCTCCCATGCCCTTAATTGCAGCTGATATTCATTCTCACCCTCATTGGAAGTCCAATCGAAGCAGCCCTGGTGCTACCTGTTCAGGTGTTCTCCGTGTGAATACTTCTGGATTGCAGAAGTAAGTCTTTGACATGTACACCCATCAAACCCAATTCCAAGAAAGAATTGAGAAAGCAACTGGGACCACTGAACCATTTGGCTTCTGGACCTTTAACCAATCTGATAAAAGTGTCCCTCAATGTTATCTCTATCCTGCCCTTTCCCCTAACCCCATGGTTATAGCATTACAGGAGCCTGATTTAGACATGTTAATGATGGATCTGCACTTCCCCATGAAGGGATACTCTGATGCCCACTGCTGTGGAGATGGACACATGGGCAGCAGATTAAGGTCGTATTATTTGAATATGAACATTTAACTTTGTCTCTCATGCTTGCAGCGGGAAGATTAATATAATCGACATCCAAACTGTTGGCAAGTCCCTTCTTTGAACTGTGGCTGTCATTCCTTTCAGAAAAGGATTTGGTTAAACAAGATGCAATAGATTCTACAACGTTTAAGAATGCCTTTCTGGTACTCTTCACAAAAGCTGCTCCTTGCTAATACTTGACCTAGACTCGTAGACAGAAGAGGATGAGAGTTTCACGCAGATTGGGGTGTCAGATTGACCTCCGTGATACTGGAGCCCCGTGTTTGAACCTATAGTTATTTGACAAACAAACTTGGTCTATCACCCATTATAATAAAAAGTCTCACAACACCAGGTTAATATCCAACAGGTTTATTTGGAATCACGAGTTTTTGAAGATCTGGTCCTTCATCGTGTGACTCACCTGATGAAGGAGCAGGGCTCCAAAAGCTTGTGATTCCAAATAAACCTGGTGGACTTTAAACTGGTGTTGTGAGACTTCTTACTGTGTCCATCCCAGTCCAATGCTGACATTTCCACATCATGGCTCCTATTATAATATTTTGGCACCTGCTTGGGAGAATAGTATGTTGCACCTTACAAGCCTCCTGATGCAGCCAGGAGTACCATCAAGCATCCTTGTCCTTGGAGAAACAGGCCCCTGAGCACTGCTTCAGACAGGCCATTGAGATTGGGGTCTGTTAGGGTGAGGTAAAGCAACCTTGAGATAATTGGTGTGCGACTTGTGGGAGTACTGGCAGGTGTTAACCAGGTGCTGGCAAGGTGTCAGGAATAGGGATTAGATTTTGTTTCACATCTCCTGTTGCAGTTTTGGGGATCATGTGATTTTTCTCTGACTGGATTATCCTCCATGGTGCCTCAGTCAATCTTACCCTCTCTCCCCTTTCAGCATTCTGAAAGGAACATTCTCTGTGATACCTGGTTCACTCCTCCCTCACCCCATAATGTCTGCTCTTTCCCCGCCCAATGCAAGCTCAGAAGATGCAGTGAGCACCCTTTCACTTTCTTTAGCAGGAAAAGTAGAGAAACTAGATATTATTTAAACAAAGGGAGATTGCAGCGTGCTGTGACGTAAAAGGATCCAGTCGGTTGGCATGGCGAGCCGGTAAAATAGGTCACGTTGGGTTTGCACCCGATTTCTTGCCTCTCCTGATTAGACTGGCCCTGGTTTATCAGAGAAATCAGCAGGGCTCGAAGCTGATTTCAATATTAATGACATCAATTAAATGTCATTAGTGAGCCTCGGACACTACCAATGTCCGGTGGTGGTGGTGGTGGGGGTGTGGGGGTGTTGGTGGTGGTCGTGCGGTGGGGGGAATGATGACAGGAGACATGTCCCAAGAGCCCAGCAGCCGGCTTCACTGGTGAGCTTAGGCTCCTCCCTCTCCTCCTACTGGCGAGAATTTCACCCTGGCTCCTTTTTTGCACTAAGTGCCATAAGATTGTGACTCGCAGCTTGCCCAAAAAACTGGAGAAATTTCCTCCAGGTTTCCAGCTCATTCGGCATTTTTTTCATAAGATCACACCGCTGGAACGTTGTATACGGTGTGGGATCCCCTTGTGTAGGGAAGGACATAATTGCATTTAAAGCAGTTTTGGAAAAGATGCGCTAGGCTGATTCCTAAATCAAAAGGTAAAGAGGTTGTCTAATGGGATGCTAGAGCAGATTGGGCCAATACTCATTGGAGTTCAGAAGAATAAGATGTGATTTTATTGAAACATATTGTGAGGGACTTTGACAGGGTAGGTGCTGAGAGGATGTTCCCCTTGTGCGGGGGTCTAGACCAAGAGTTCACAGATTATACGTAAAGAGGTCTCTCATTTAAAACTGAGATGGGGAGAAATTTATTTTCTGAGAGTCACTAGCCTCTGGAATTCTTTGTCACAGAGAGAAGCAGGTTTGAGTCACTGAATATATTTAAGGCTTAGTTAACCATGTGTTTGATCAACAAGGAGAGTCAAAGGCTAAAGGAATGCAGGCTGTGAGGTGAAGTTAAGGCCACAATCAGATTAGCCATACTCTTGTTGAATGGCAGAGCGGGCTCGAAGGGCTGAATGGCCTACTGCCGCTCCTATTATGCTTTTATGCTCTCCCACAGTATTATCCAGTTCCTCAAACCCTCCTCCTGATTTAACCTTCGATCTGATATTCTGCCATCTGCTCATGATGAAGTTTCACTCTACAGTCTGAGGATTCAGGGTAGACCATTTAGGACGGAGGCGAGGAGACATTTCTCCACCCAAGGAGTGGTGAGCTTGTGGAATTCATTATCACAGGAAGTAGTTGATGCCAAAACATTGAATGTATTCAAGAGGTGGCTGAATGTAGCATTTGGGGCGAATGGGATGAAAGGTTAGAGGAGAAAGTAAGACTAGGCTATTGAGTTGGACAATCAGGCATGATCATGATGATTAGCGGAGCAGACTTGAAGGGCCGAATGGTCTCCGCCTGCTCCTATCTGCTATGTTTCTATGTTCCTATCAAGTGACTGCAGATTGGGCGATCATTGTTCTGAACTGCTCCATTCTATCTGCTTGTCACTGAATTTTCCTTCCCACTCCCGTGCTGATCTGGTCCTCCTACGGCATTGTAGTAAAGCACAGTGCAAGCTCAGGCCCCAGCATATCCTCATTCTGCTAGCTGTCTTACAGTCAACTGGCCGCAACATCAAGTTTAGCAACTTCAGACCTTAACTGTGCTGTATTTTCTCTGGTAGCCATAATGTGGAGAAACTGGCGTTGGACTGGGGTAAACACAGTAAGAAGTCTCACAGCACCAGGTCCAACAGGTTTATTTGGTAGCAGACGCCATTAGCTTTCAGGGTTTTGCCCCTCGTCCAAAAGCTAGTGGCATTTGCTACCAAATAAACCTGTTGGACTTTAACGTGGTGTTGTGAGACTTCTTACTGTATTTTCTCTGGGCAGTGAGTGCTGGAGTGTGTAGGATGGTGCACCAATGCTTCCAGGAATGGAGGAGGCTGTGGGCTGCTGTTCAAGATGAAGATCTATCGGCACACAGCTGACAGGGAGGTCTGCACCCCTTGTCAACCCCTACTTTTCCCTTCCACCATACTTTCAGACCACAATTGCCTTTCCCTGATTTTCCCCATTGTTTCTGGCTTTTCTGCTGTTTCTGTTTGCACATACGCTGGGTTCTGGATGAATCTTTTCTTTTTCGACTGCATCTCATTATCGCTTGCATTTGCCTTTCTCTGTCATTCAATCAGATCCTGTCTACCATGTCCTCACAGCCTGTTCCGTTCTTTATCCCTCTGCTGCCGTCCCTCTGTACGAGGTGATTATGTTGAAGGGGCATCAATTTGAAACATTAACCCATCCGTTCCTCTCACCAAAGCTGCTGAGTGCTTCCATCGATCACGGGTGTTATTTCAGATTTCCTGCAACCAGGACAATTTATTTCATTGATCGGCAGGGTGGGGATTAATTGTTATTTGAATTAGCACCAGTCTGAAATGAGGTCAAATTGATTCTTGTTTTGGTAAACCTGCTGGTTTTTTTTTGATAACATCTCAATGATTGAGCTCATTTAAGGTGAGTGGAATATTTTCCATGATTTTGCCCATGCAGAAGACACCTTTCTATGGTGATCTGATCAGGGTAAGAAGTCTCACAACACCAGGTTAAAGGCCAACAAGATTATTTGATAATAAACCTTTTACTATCAAATAAACTTGTTGGACTTTAACCTGGTGTTGTGAGACCTCTTGCTGTGTTTACCCCAGTCCAACGCCGGCATCTCCACATCACGATCTGATCAGGTGCAGGCTTCGAGGCAGCTAACTTTCAAACAATGTCGCCTTTTCAGGCGCTCCCAGGTTTTATACTGTATGGGCAGATGCTCTGCAAAGCCTCCCCCCCACAACCACCCTTGCTCGATCCCAATAACATGTCTGAACTAACCCATATTTGGGGAAGATGCCCATTCTGGATATATCACAGCTTGGTATGGCTCCTGCTCTGATCAAGATGGCAAGAAACTACAAAAGTGAACAAAGCCCAGTCCATCACGCAGACCAGTCTCCCATCCATTGGGTGGGATTTTACAACCTCGGTCAGGTAATGCCAGCGCAGGCGAGGTCTGAGATCACTTAACAATCAACTCAAGAACAGCCACTTCCCTGCTGCCGTCAGACTTTCGAATGGATCAACCATATATTAAGTTGATCTTTCTCTACACCCTAGCTATGACTGTAACACTATATTCTGCATTCTTTCCTTTCCTTCTCCTTTATATGCTTTATGAATGGTATGCTTTGTATAGTGTGCAAGAAACAAAACTTTTCACTGTATATATGTGACAATAATAAATTCAAATCAAAAATTCTGCATCTCCATATCCCACACCTGCCATTTTGGGATAACTTTCCAATTTTGTATAGTACACACATGCCTTTTGGGCTGGGGTTAACTGGGATACCAAAAGGCATATGTCAGACCCTCAAAATTGCCTTGATCCTACACCTCAGTATCACCTATGAACACCATCTGACAGTCCAAGACTGTCTTGAGTGATATCTCATACCTCTGATTTAGTACCGCCAGTACAACTGCAAACACTGCTAAGCAGATCATTAAAAAGTTCTCAACTGACTGCTCAGAAACTTTTCAGGGTTTTTTCTTTTAGTACAGGTGAAAAGCTAATTCAATAAATTTCAATTATAACTGGCATTTTGGTCGTATGTAGGATTTCTACTTCCCTCAGCCAGAAGATGGTGCAGTGGCAACACAATACTTTGGCTCTGCATACCCATTGTTGCTCCTAACCTGTACAAGATTTGAACGGGTGTCTTAGGAACAAGGGAGCAGGAGTAGGCCATTCGGCCCTTGAGCTTGCTCCACCGATCAATAACATCAAGACTGATCTGCTGCACTTTCCTAACTGCACTTGCCATAACCTTTGGCTCCCTTGCCTAAGAAAAATCGAAGATAAAAGCAGAATACTGTGGGTGCTGGTAAAAAATGTTGGAAAATCTCAGCAGGTCTGACAGCACCTGTAGGGAGAGACTGGGGCCAATGTTTCGAGTCTGGATGACCCTTCACCAGCTCTAACTAGACTTGAAATGTTGGTTCTATTCTCGCCCCAAAAATCTAACACTGCCTCGAATAGATTCAATGACCCAGCCTCCACTACTTCCTGAGGAGGGAATTCCCCACACCAAGAACCCTTTGGGAGAAAATCAATCCCCTCATCTTTGTCTTAAAAGGGAGTTCTTCCATTCTTAAAATAACTCCCTTAGTTTTAGTTTCCCCAACAAGAGGAAACATCCGCCTTATCAAGTCCCCTCAGGATCCTGTATATTTCAATAAGACCACCTCGCATTCTAAGAGCTAATTTATTTAATATAAGTGAACCCTTTCATCCCAGCGATAAGTCCAGTGAATCTTCTCTGAACTGCTTCTAAAGTAATTCTATCTGTTTTTTCAAATAAAGAAACCAAAACTGCACAAAGTACTTCAGATATGTCTCACCAAGGACCTATCCATCTGTACCTTAGTCAATGAGCAAAACAGTGACAATACTAGAATCATAGAATCCTACAATGCTGAAGGAGGCCATTCGGCCCATTGAGGCTGCACTGACCACAATCCCACCCAGACCCTATCCCCATCACCTCACATACTTACCCTCGCTAGTCCCCTTGACACTAAGGGGCAATTTAGCATGGCCAAAGCTGCACATCTTTGGACTGTGGGAGGAAACCGGAGCATCCAGAGGAAACCCACGCAGACACGACGAGAACGTGCAAACTGCACACAGACAGTCACCCGAGGGCTGAATTGAACCCGGGCCCCTGGCGCTGTGAGGTAGCAGTGCTAACCACTGTGCCGCCGCTATGTAAGAGAGAGACCATTGTGGTGAATTCTATGAGGGAAAATGGGAGCGATATCAAAGAGTTAATCCTTTAGCTAGAATGTAAATAATGTGCATGTGACTTCTGACTCTCAGGTATGTCTCACCATTGTGTCATTAGCTCCGCCCCAACAACAGAGCAAACACAGGAATTTTACTCCCTGCGTTAGAATGGTTGGTTCGTACCAGGCCAGTGTCTGTGTGACTGGGTTCAAAAGGATGGATGTTTTAAAGAGGAATTATCTATGGAGGGAGGAGTAGAGGAGAAACACCAAGAGAGGTGGCTATTGTGCTTGTGTGCTGATCGTGACAGAGAGGGAGGGCAGAAGGTGGATTTTTAATTCCACGGGCAACATTATGAACTTCAGTAGTGAAGCCTGCAACAGGTATGAAGCTAGCATTGTCTCTGTGGCTGCTGATGGCGGTGGTGGTAGTTTAAATTATCTGGTATGAGATCTTACAGCTGAGTGGTCATATCTCAAATATTTTGGCTATGCTTCAGACATATGTTCCCACAGGTTCGTTCAAACCTGTCAAGTGGCTAAGCTAAAACTTTCCCAGAAAGGATGTCCAGTTTAGTAAGGTGGGTTACAAATTTAGAAGACAATTTCCTTTTATTTCTCTCTCACCTTTTATTTTGTTTCTGGTCCTTATTCATGGATGCACTTAGTTCCTGGAAATTCTGATGCCCAGGTGGTAATCCTTTGAATCGCAGCATTTTCTTTCTGGCTGCAGTAAGGATTGCACTTCTAAGATTTTCGATTTAGACACCAGAAGCAGGAGTGGGCCATTCGGCCCTTCAAGCCTGCTCCGCCATTCATTCTGATCATGGCTGATCATCCAATTCAATATCCTGATCCCACCACCCCCCCATATCTATTGATCCCTTTAGCCCCAAGAGTTATATCTAATTTGTTTTGAAATTCGACAACATTTTGGCCTCACCTACTTTTTGTGGTAGTGAATTCCACACATTCACCACTCTCTGGGTGGGGAAATCCCCCCTGCCCCCTACAAAGGCACAAACTTGTGGTTATGCTTCCATGAAGATCAGCCATCCTCCATTACTTCGCACCCTCATGACTATTCCTCACTTGTGAACCTAGGTAATAAATAACAACAGGGATGCAGCCTGACTGAGTGCAATCGTGTTTCTTATCTAACATCCCAATATTTGCACTTGCCAGGAGTGTGGCTTGATAGCAAATGGTAAAGGGAATACTAGTCAATTTCCCTCTACCTCACCTGAGGATGCTGAGAGAGTATTGCTACCTCTTCCCCACTTGAAATAAGCTGATTGTGCACAAGATTGCACATTGAACTGTGTCCTTTCTTGGACTGTATGGATCAACACAGCATGAAGCATTGCACTTAACGTACTGAACATTTTTGACCATACCTGACACACTATAATGGATTGCAATAGAATTTCAAAGAGACTATCCCGCTGGCTGTCAGTAACTTAATGGTGCGATATCGAGCCTTTAAGTCTAGGAAAGTCCCCAGTTTAATGCATCATTTGGACTGAATTAGCTGATCTGACCTAGAGTGGGGGGGCTTTGGTTAAATGGCGAGACTGGAGCTGCTGGGATTGTTCCCCTTAAAGTTGAAGTATTTCAGGGACACTTTTGTAAACATGGAAGTTCAAGTTTGTGAGTGATTTTGTTTTTAAGAAGTGAATTTTTTTAAGTGGGGAGAAATTTGCAGTATTGTCGCTAACGTTATGAAACAAATTTAGAATAATTGGCACCAGATCCAAAGAGGAGATGAGGAAATTATTTTCACAGATTGAGTTGTTGCAATTGAGAATGCATTTTCTGACAAGGTGGTGGAAACAGATTCAATGGCAACTGTCAAAATGAAATTGGAATTGGAACTGAATAGTCGCTTGGCAGTACAGATCGTTCATATGGCTCAGAAAAGACGCATTGTCGAAGCTTTTCATCTTGCACTCATCAGGACAATTCACAGTGTAAAGGGAACAGCAATTTATACTACATGCAAAGAGAGTGCTAATTGGTTGGCAAGTGGCCTCCAATTGGTAAAGGCAATGCCTTGTGAGAAGGGAGTGCATTCTGCACGATATTCTTACGAATTGCAATTGAAGATTAGCATTGAAAAGGAAAATATTGCAGGATATGGAGATCGTGTAGGGATGTGGAATTAATTGGATAACTCTCAAAGAGCTGGAACAGGCACAATGGGCTGAATGGCCAACTTTCGTGCTATATGATTCTATTCTTTCTCAGTTGGGGAGACAAATGGGGGCATTGCATAAACCACAAAGTCACATTTGCAGGGCATGTTGTCATGACAACAGACTTGCATCATCAGACAGTTTGGATTGATTTTCTGGCCTAAAAACAGATCAACATTTGTTTTCAGTTAAAAAACTGTCATTGGCGTTCCAGACATTTTGAGGGAAGGTGAGAGCGATGCTAACTGTCACTTGTGAGGTGATAGCTCTAAACATTACAGTGCTGCAAGGCAGCTATCCCTCATTCTGTCAATCCCTCTGTTTCAGACACCCATATTTTCATATTTTTGATTGATAGTCAGGGCATCTTCTCTGCTTTATCCAGATGTTTAAGCCACACAAAACACGTGAACATCCGCACAGTATACAGATTTTCACAGTAACATCATTGCAGTGTTAATGTAAGCCTACTTGTGACACTAACAAAATAAAATTTAAAAATAATTAGGAGCAGGAGTAGGCCACTCGACCCCTCTGCCATTCAATAAGATGATCTGATTGTAACCTCAACCCCACATTCCCGCTGACCTCTGATAACCTTTCACCCCTTTGTTAATCAAGAATATACCTAGTTCTGCCTTTAAAATATTAAAGACTCTGCTTCCATTGTCTTTTAAGAGACACAGGGCCCTCTGAGAGAAAAAAATTCTCCTCATCTTCGTCTTAAGTGAGTGACCTCTAATTTTCAAATGGTGACCCCTAGTTATAGATTCTCCAACAAGAGGAAACATCCATTCCACATCTACCCTGTCAATATCCCTCAGGATCTTAAAGGCTGCCTCTTACTCTTCTAAACTTTAGTGGATACAAATCCATCCATTTCTGGTATGAGTCTAACAAACATTCTCTGAACTGCTTCTAAAGCATTTGCATCCTTCCTTCAATAAGATATGATGGGATCCGTGAGATGTTGATCAACATATAAATCTGATGGACCATATATAAAAGACTTCTTCTGTTTCTCCAGCAAGATTTAAAACCCGAGCTTATTATCACCCATTTGAGTTTGATTTATCTTCTCTTGCATTTGCTCTATTACCTAGGTTCATTTTTTAAAAAAATCACAACTCTCCTGATGACACAGCACGGGTACTGAGAGGTGATTGTGATCTCTGATCCAGTCATCCCTGCTGAACGAGGTGCTGGGTGAAGACAGGATTAGGCTTGCCCGTGAGGCTGTCCATGTCCAAGAAAGTAAGAAGTCTCACAACACCCGGTTAAAGTCCAACAAGTTTATTTGATAGTAAACCCACAAGCTTCCGGGGTTTGCCCCTTTGTCAGGTGAGTGGAGAGTTCTGGTCACAAACAGAGCATATAAAGGCACGTACAGTTTACAGAATACTGATTAGAATGCGAGTCTTTACAGCTAATCAAAAGGGCTATTTACAGCTATTGAAAGGGTACAGAGGAGATTTACAAGGATGTTGCCTGGATTGGGAGGCATGCCTTATGAAGTTAGGTTGAGGGAACTGGGTCTCTTTTCCCTGGAGAGACGTAGGTTGAGAGGCGACCTGATAGAGGTTTATAAGATGTTGAGAGGAATAGATAGGGTGGATTCTCAGAGGCTATTTCCCCGGGTTGAAATGGTCGCTACGAGAGGATACAGGTTTAAGGTGCGGGGAGGAAAGTACAGAAGTGATGTTAGGGGTAAGTTTTTCACTCAGAGGGTGGTGAGTGAATGGAATCGGCTGCCGTCAGCGGTGGTGGAGGCGAACTCGCTGGGGTCTTTTAAAAGACTTCTGGATGAGTATATGGGGTTTTATGGGATTGGGGGTTATAGATAGGTGTTGATGTGATCGGCGCAACTCGTGGGCCGAAGGGCCTGTTTGTGCTGTAGTGTTCTATGTTCTATGTTCTAATCAATTCTTAAAGGTGCAGACAATGTGAGTGGAGATAGCATTAAGCATAGGTTAAAGAGATGTGTATTGTCTCCAGACAGGACAGTTAGTGAGATTTTGCAAGCCCAGGCAAGTTGTTGTGGGGGTTACAGATAGTGTGACATGAACCCAAGATCCCGGCTGAGGCTGTCCTCATGTGTGCAGAACTTGGCTATCAGTTTCTGCTCAGCGACTCTGTGCTGTCGTATGTCGTGAAGGCCGCCTTGGAGATACAGGACGCTTCGGCCTCTGATCTTCGGGTAAATGTTCTCCAAGGCGGCCTTCACGACACATGACAGCGCAGCGTCACTGAGCAGGAACTGATAGCCAAGTTCCGCACACATGAGGATGGCCTCAACCGGGATCTTGGGTTCATGTCACACTATCTGATTTCTTGATTTGATTTATTCTTGACACATGTATTGGTATGCAGCGAAAAGTATTGTTTCTTGCGTGCTATACAGACAAAACATACCGTTCATAGAGTACATAAAGGAGAAGGAAAGGGTGCAGAATATGTTACAGTCACAGCTAGGGTGTAGAGAAAGATCAGCTCATTGTATGGTAGGTCCATTCAAAAGTCTGATGGCAGCAGGGAAGAAGCTGTTCTTGAGTCGGTTGGTACGTCTCCTCAGACTATTGTATTTTTTTCCCGATGGAAGAAGGTGGAACAGATTCTGTCCGGGATTCAACAGTATTCAACAGTGTCTTGCTTTATTTTCATTTTTGTTTCTTGTATGCTGGGAAGGAAGGAGGGAGAAAAGGTTGGGGTGCCCATGGAATCTCACAATATATATTGCAGGGTTCCTTAACCGGGACAAGGTTGCAAATCACTGGCCTAGGTTACTGCGTGGCGAATGGCAAGGGTGTTAGTAGAAAAAACGACCCAGAGGACTTCAACCCAGCACCTGGCAGCACCTAATAGTAAGAAGCAGTCAGAATAGAAAATATTGTTGTTAACCAATGTCTTGCTCATGTGAAATGACTCAGTACATGTGAAATTGTGCAATCATTGTAACACAGGAAATGTATGTCAGTCACATGAGTTGTAACTGAAGACTCCAACGTTGGGAGTGATGTTCCAGATTTTGCACAGCCTTTGAGTTGCATTTCTGGAGAGAACAGGAGGTATATTGAGGAAGGGGGGATTTCTTTTCCCAAAATTTAGGATAACCTTCAGAATTTTGTGAGTATTCTGCCATACTCCCTTCTGTGTTCTGTGTATAAAACAGGGGAGAGTATACAATTCCTTTCTTCTAATTTTAGTAAAAAAAATTGATCTAAGAGTTAAGCAAAGAAGAGCTCCTTATGTTGGTAATAGTTTATTTGCTGGAATCCATAAGGATTCAGTCACTCAGGTGTGATCTGTGTGAGTTGGCATGTGATTGTTGCTTTAGGTGGGCAGTCTTAGCTTTTCCCCTCGAATTTGAGAAGTTGTGAGTGCAGACCTGGTACTGTAGAGTGCACACACATGGGCAAGCAGCTCTTGTTGCCGCATCTTGTGATATCAAGCACGTTGCGTTATTTGCAAGAGTTCTGGCATTTGCAATGTTGGCGGGTGTGTGAGATTTGTACATTGCAACTACATCCACTGTGTAGTCTGTCCAATCTTGACTTGTGTCGGTAAAGAACCATAAAACAGTTAGCATATTTGTACAGCACCTTATCGCAATTCTCAAACATCCAAGAACACTTCACATATAATCAATTATTTGGTAGTACAGTGACTCTTGTTATGAAAGAAAACAAGATAAGTAGTTTACACACAGTACTGATAAGTGATACGTCACTAATACTGGAAGTAATTTGAGCTGATAGAGTATTGTGCGTTGTTCGAATGTGTTGATATATTTTTGACCATCCTATCTGTAGTGATACCTTTTGTAGTTTACAGATTGCCCAATGGATGTGTGCGTCACATGGTGCAGTAACAAAGCATACATTACCAGAAGGTCCAAGTTCGATTGCTGATTTATACAAAATTGACTGATCTCAACAAGGATAGTGATTGCAGGGCTGTAATTGATCCCAGGGGCCAAACGTGGAGAAGATGTTTCCATTCGTAGGAGAGACTGGGATCCGAGGGCACAGCCTCAGAGTAAAGGATGACTCTTTAGAACCGAGATGAGGGGGAATTTCTTCAGCCAGTAGAATCTGTGGAATTCATTCCAGGTCATTCTGTGTATTTAAGACAGAGATTCTTGATTGATAAGGGGATGTTAGTTTACATGGAAAAGGCAGGAGAATGGGGTTGAGAAACATATCAGCCACGATCGAATGGTAGAGCAGACTCGCAGGGCCAAATGGCCTAATTCTGCTTCTGTTCTTATGGTATTAGCCAATCAGTCCTCCATTGTTAGGATCAGCTGGCAGCCCTCTCACCTCTGAATCACAAAGTTCTGGGTTCAAGTTCCTTTCCAGACCTTGAGCACAAAAAGCTAGGCTAGCACTTCAGTGCAATATTAAGGGAGTGCTGCATTGTTGGAAGCGCTGCCTCAGATATAATCATCTGCCTGCAAGGGTAGATTTGAAAGCTCCCAGGTAGCTATTTTGAGGAAGAGCATGGAGTTCTCCCCTGTACCCTGGCCCATATTTATCCCTCAGTTAATATCACCAAAAATAGACAGATTAGGGGCGGCACAGTGACACCGTGGTTAGCACTGCTGCCTCACAACATCAGGGACCCGGGTTCGCTTCCCATCTTGGGTCACTGTCTGTGTGGAGTTCGCAGGTTCTCCCCATGTCTATGTGGGTTTCCTCCAGATGCTCCAGTTTCCCTACACGGTCTGGAGGAGGTGCTGGTTGGGTGCAGGCGCTGTAGTGTGGCGACTAGGGGAGTTTTATAGTGGCTTCATTGCAGTGTTAGTGTGGGCCTACTTGTGACTGATAAATAAACTTTAAAAGATTAAGCTGTTTGTGGGAGTTCGCTGTGGACAAATTGGCTGCCCCGATTCCTATCTCACAATAATGGGCTAAACTTCAAAAGTACCTCATTGGCTGGAAAGAGCTCTGAGAGGTCTAGTGGTTGTGAAAGGCACTATAATAATGCCAGTCTTTCTTTTAACCATCCCCTCTGAGGGAAAGTGTTAACAGATTTGAGTCAGGAAAGCCCCCTACCTTTGAATAATCTGACAGCGTTTAAGAAAGTTTAGGCTCCTGTGTGGAAAGTGTCCATCCGGGCAAAATACCAGAGTGTTGTGGCCACACTAACAAAAAGAAGGATTTGCATCTATATAGTGCCTTTTTACAACCTCCGGATATTCTAAACTGCTTTACAGCCATTGAAGTACATTTGAAGCATGCTGCTGTCACAATGCAGTCACCAGTTTGGTCAGAACATAGTCCTGGACCCAGCAACCAGATGGTCTTGTTTTTATTTTAAGTGATAGGTTGATTCGCCATGCTAAATTAACACTAATGTCAGGGGAATTAGCAGGGTAAATATGAGAGGTTTCGGGAATAGGGCCTGGGTGGGATTGTGGTTGGTGCAGGCTTGATGGGCCGAATGGTCTCCTTCTGCTCTGTAGGGATTCTATGATTCTATATTTGTTAGTGACAAGCATTGGCCAGAACATGTGGAACGGTGCCTCAGGATATGAACATTGCATCAATACCAACGCTGCGTTTGTTTCATGTTGGTGTTGATAAAGACTACTGTTTTCCATAGAGCAGGATCTTACATGGCTGTCTGTTTGGTTTGTATTTCTAGGAGTCTTTCCACCGTCCTATGCAATGAATCTAACAGCAGCTGTGAGACCGGCATCGAAGATTTATCCTGGAAGGAAAACGTCCTGTATAAGGGTAAGATGTCCTCAGTGGGTGCTTGGGTTCCACACATGGTGAATATATATATAGGACAGCTGCATGATTTGTCCCTTTAAGCAGATGGTGATAAGCAGAAGCAGGTTGTGAGGAAGACTTGTTGAGTCCAAAACAGTCACTGTTGTTATGACCCAGGCCAGAAACTCCACGGTGTTTTATGAAGTTAGCCTAGATCCTAAGTTTTTACATTTGATTTTGGCATTAGGGTGAGCACAAGGTGTTTCACTCCATGTATGATTCAAGTGATCCACTGGGAAGCTTTTACCAAACAAAGTTTATTTAAGAACACAACTCGAATATAACAAAAAGAAATTAGCATAACTGAAACCAATTATAAGATTTAAACATAACACAGTATAAACCTTTACAGCTAGCTATCTCTGTTGTTCCATGTCAAATACCATCCCACAGATACACATCCCTCTTCAGATTTGGCACAAGTATACTCACGTGATGTTGGGTTTTCAGATTTTTAATACCTGCTGTGAATTGGTCCTTTGAATGTTGGATCAAATCTCTGAGGCTTCCCAGTCTCAGAACTTCCAGCAAGCCTCTGGAGAGACAGAGAGAGATAGTGACACTGCCTTTTTCCATCAGCTTTGAATAGCAACTGAGAAAATAAAACTAAAACTTGGACTTTTCTGTGGAAGAAAATTGAGGCCCAGGCATCACCTGACCTGTTAATCATCCCCAAATCAAGATCCACTCAGCATCCCCAAAGGACCACAAAACTCTAGGATACTGCATTAGGCCAGATTACAATCAGCATGATATCAATTGTACTGCTCAGCGGCAATAAAGGACCATGGTCACAGACATCACAATAGCTTCTAGAGCCTACTAGAAACATCCTGCAAAGGAACATGATTAAAATACATTTCTTAAAGGCACCATATCGTCACACTGTCTTTTAAGAAACAACTAGGTTCTCTAATAGGAATATGGTAGGGGTGTGAATTTAAAAGGATGGAGGATCTTCTTCTCTGGATTCAGTCTTTTGCCTCCTATACCTCTATCGTAAAATCCCTACAGTGCAGAAGGAGGCTATTTGGCCCATCGAGTCTGCACTAACCACATTCCCACTCAGGCTCTATTCCCGTAACCCTGCATCTTTACCCTGCTAATCTCCCGACACTACGGTCAATTTATCATGGCCAGTCAACCTAACCTGCACATCTTTGGAGTGTGGGAGGAAACCAGAGCACCTGACACAGGGAGAAAGTACAAACTCCACACAGACAGTGACCTGAAGCCAGAATTGAACCTGGATCCCTGGCGCTGTGAGGCAGCAACGCTAATCACTGTACCACTATGCTGGCTCTATCAGTGACACGCCTTTGTTCCTGTATTCCAGTTTCCTCACTTAGTGCATTTTGGCTTTGCGTAATGAGTGGATGTTAGAGGGTCTGTTGGAGTGGTGACCTTTATCTCTTTAGCACTGTGAACACGACCAGACTCCAGTTAATAACTATAACCCTTTATAGTTATTTTTCTAGCAGGAATTTAGGATAGGGAGAAGATGTGTACTTTACACTTGCAGCAAAATACAGTAGTTCTTGAATTTGGCAGTACAAGTATTCACCAGGCAATTAAGAGAAACAAGAAGTTTCCCCTTTCATTGTGGCATCATTTTTAATCTGTTCAACAAGCCAATAGAAACTCTGGAGCATTTTATTTTGCCAAGTCAAAATCTTTTCCCACTTTTCCTCTTGTGAAGGTGCCAATTCATTGTTAAGGAATGGTAGTAGGGACACTATAACCCTCCTGGCCAGTTGAGCATGTTAGCGTGTTCTGAGTCCAGAAGATGAGCTTATTTGTGCTGCTTGACTACAAAGGGACATCAGAACTGAGGTTGCTCTGTATTGATTGGTTTGTGTTGATATAAGAGTCAGTTGTTATACCCTGCTCGTACGCCGACTGGGAACAGCTAATTCACAACTGATCAAACTGAGACCCTTAATCATTTGATGGGAGTCTTCATTTCCCAGTCTGAAATGATGAGAGAAAAAGAACAACTTGTGCATTTCAGAACCACAGGACATTGTGATGTGCGCTTCTGTATGAACAAAATACTTTTTTTTGCAGTATAGTCACTATGGAGATGTGGCAACCATCATCACCACCCCCATCTGGCGGTTTCCCTCCAAGTCACCCACCATCCTGGCTTGGAAATTGCGGCTGGGTCAAAATCCTGGAACTCCCTCCCTGACAGCATTGAGGGTGTGCCTACACCACAGCAGTTCAAGAAGGCAGCTCACACCACCTTCTCAAGGGGCAATTAGGAATGGGCAATAAATGCAGGTCTAGCCAATGACCACCACATCCCGGAAATGAATAGAAACATCCAACCCTACATGTAACAAGCTCCCACCAGCAACAATATGATAATGACCTGATAATCTGATTTTGTGATTTTGATTGAGGGATAAATATTATCCAGGGAACCTGATGGAGATACCACCAGCTGTTCTCCTTCAAAATAGTATCATGAGATCTTTTAAAATCATAGAATCCCTACAGTGCAATGGGAGGCCATTCAGCCCATCAAATTTGTATCTACTCAGCGTCTTACCCAGATCCACACTCCTGGCTGCCCAATCCCTAATCCAATTTACCTACAGTAAGGTACAATTTAGCATGGCCAATCCACCTAACCCGCAAATCTTTGGACTGTGGGAGGAAACTGGAGCACCCGGAGAAAACCCATGCAGACACGGGGAAAATGTGCAAACTCCACACAAATGGTCAGACACAGAGGCTGGAATTGAACTCGGATCCATGGCGCTGTGAATGAGCAGTGCTAACCACTGTGCCACCTTAAAGAATAGCAGGGGTTTTGTGTTTATGTCTCATTTCCGACAGTGGGGAACTTCTTCAGTATTACATTGGCCTGGCAGTTGAAATCGTTTGACAGTCTGTGGAATGGGACTGTCGAACCCACAGCCTTCTGACTCAGAGTGCGACTAAATGATACAGCTGTCAGGGAGTTCCTGAATTTAAACAAAAACAAAACCCTGCGCATCGAAAGAGGAATTCAACAACGCGAACTGAATGGAAGAAGACCAAATTTTTAATTGAGTTAATTTGAAGGTGCAAGTTTAAGGACAGAGATGCGCACTTTGCTCTGGTAAGTTTACTTCTAAACCTGCTAATAACCGAAGGGATTGTTACTGTGTGTATGTCAGCTGTGGCTCTGTTGGTAGAACTCTCACCCCTGAATCGCAAGATTTGGGGTTCAAGTCTCAATCCAGGTCAAATAAAATTACAAGGCTGACAATCCAGTGCGGTACTGAGGGAGTGCCGTACTGTCTGCGGTGCTGGCTTTCGGATGAGGCATCAAATGGAGGGCCCCTGCTGCCACTGTTGCTGGAGGTTGAAGATCCTGTAGCATTATTTCAAGGAAGAGTAAGGGAAATTGCCTGGTGAATCTGTACACAAACTAATTGTCAGAACTTGCTGATGATGGGAGCATGCATAAACTGCTTGCCATGTTTCCCACATGACAGCAGTAACTACACTTCCAAGAAGTACTTCATTGGCTGCGAAGCACTTTTGACGGCCGGTAGTCATGAAAAGCACAATGTAAACAGTGGTTAGCACTGCTGCCTCACAGTGCCATGGACGCAGGTTCGATTCCCGGCTTGGGTCACTGTCTGTGCGGAGTCTGTACATTTTCCCCGTGTCTGTGTGGATTTTCTCTGGGTGCCCCAGTTTCCTCCCACACTCTCATAGAAGTGCTGGTGAGGTGCATTGACCATGCTAAATTCTCCCTCAGTGTACCTGAACAGGCACCAGAGTGTGGCAACTAGGGGATTTTCACAGTAACATCATTGTAGTGTTAATGTAGGCTTACTTGTGACACTCATAAGTATAATTTTTTTTGGTGGTTTGCATTCAATGCATAACATGCATAACAACCAATGACTTTTTTCCATCTTTCTGTGAATGTGGAAGACTTGGGGACTTCGAATAGTCTATACAAAGAGATTTGTAACTTTCTCTGATCAAGCCTCTTAGTTTATGGAGTATGTTCTATCCAATAAAAATTCAAGATTTATCGCATTTGACTGGATTCCCTCCAATTTATTTGGAAACTGAAAATTAATGCCCTTGGATCTAATTATCTTTATTTAGCGTTGATAAAAAAGTGCTGTGGGATTTACCCTACTAATTCCCCTGGCACTAAGGGGCTAAATTGCCAATCCACCTAACCTGCACATCTTTGGATTGTGGGAAGAAACCAGAAAACCCAGAAGAAACCCATGCAGACATAGGGAGAACGTGCAAACGCCACATGGGTAGTCACTCAAGGTTGGAAGTGAAGCCGGGTCCCCGGCGCTATGAGCCAGCAGTGCTAACCACTGTGCCACCATGCCACCCAAATAGTTTGACAGTTCAGCTGGTAGGTACAAAGTGGTGAAAATAGAGGATTGGCGGGCAGGGGAGAGAATGTGACATTGTGCTAGGGACTCCCCACCAGTCTTTGTGTTGGAAATTGCTTTGCTCATCTGGTTTTGATTTGTAACTTTAACATTGAAATTACCTTTTTTTAGACCAACGTTCTCAAGCTGCTTCCTCTTACTACTTCCCTATTGATGGCCCCAGAATGAAAAGTGGGGACGTTTGTAAAAGGGACCTTGCCAATTCGAAAGATAAGTCACAAAATGCTAGACCTGCTGCTCTTTCTATAATGAAGGAGTTCTGAGGTTCAAACATGCTGTAATCTTTGTCCGGTGGAGTGGTCGCCAGGGTGAGTTTGCTCTGTGGCAGAGTCCTGGCACATCTCGGCAAGGCAAGGGTAAAATTCCTTTCACTTGGTAGAAGAGTGCTTAAATTCCACCAACTGTGTGTAGTGCCAACCAGATTATTCAGAATGATCCGTCACTGAAGGTTTCCTCAGGAAAGCAATGGGTGGTTTTTAAGTGTTCATAGTATTGGGTGGTGGAAATATGAAGAGAAAATTTTCCTCTGTCTATCAGGCTCACAAAAGACGTCTTGCTACCTTCAGTTTATCCTCCTTCTCCCTCACAGTGTGCAGCACCTGGCCTTTGCCTGACTGAGATCAAAAAGAAATGGGACAAAGGCAGAACACAAAAATTGGAAGGACAATGATCGCGCAGCTTATTCTCCCCTGACCACTTAATAACAATGTGGAGATGCTGGCGTTGAACTGGGGTAAACACAGGAAGAAGTCTCACAACATCAGGTTAAGGTACAGTCTTAAGGTATAGTCTGTACCTTAAGACTTGATTACCTGTAAAGACTCGCATTCCAACCATTATTTTGTAAACTGAGTTTGTGTCTTTATATGCCCTGTTTGTGAACAGAGCTCCCAGTTACCTGATGAAGGAGCAGTGCTCCAAAAGCTAGTAGCTTTTGCTACTGAATAAATCTGTTAGACTTTAAACTGGTGTTGTGAGATTTCTTACTGCACTAAAAAACTGGCTCAGAACCGCACTAATACACTGCTGGAAACAATTTGTCGGCCTTTAATCTTGGCTACAGCTAGTCGGGGGGCCTGAGGATTTGTGAGACAGGGTGGAGATAGGGGCCTAAAAATCATGTTCAACCAACCGCGTTGAATTTTTTTGAAGTAACAGGAAGAGTTGACGAGGGTAATGTGATGGATGCGGTATACATGGACTTTCTAAAGCCTTTGATGAGGCATTGTACAGAGACTCGTGATAGTGCTGAGGGCATGTAGGGTCAGGAGTCAAGAAACCGAATGGCTGAAAGATAGGTACAAAACTGGAAACAGGATCGGGATTAAGCAAAGTTTCTCAGATTGGGAAATGGTGTCCCACTGGAATCCATTTTGCTTTAATAATTGTATATAATTGCTTTAGCTGAGGAATTAGATTTAAGCTTTTTTTAAAACTTTTCATGAGATGTGGGTGTCACTGGCTGGGCCAATCTTTATTGCCCATCCCTAACTGCCCTTAAACTGAGCTAGACCATTTCAGAGTTAACCACATTGCTGTGGCTCTGGAGTTGCATATAGGCCAGACAAGGCAAGGACGACAGATTTCCTGCCCTAAAGGACATTAGTGAACCAGAGAGGTTTTTATGACAATCGGCAATGGTTTCATCATTAGACTTTTTATTGAATTCAAATTTCACCATCTGCCGTGGTGAGAGTTGAATCCTGGTCTCCTGAAGATCATCCTGGATCACTGGATTATTAGTCGAGCGATAATACCACCATGCCACAATTTATATGGGGGAGAGGGGAGGGGGAAGGTTATCACTGCAGTACAATGTCTCAAATCCAACTTTCTAAAGACTGGAGTTGTTGAAAACCAGACATTTTTAGGTTCCACTGTTTTAACTGAGTAAAGTTAGCAAAAAAAATTTAACCTGGACTATTTGACAATGCAGTGATGTGGTGGCTGACTACTTATCCCATTCACCGCTTGCGTGTTAGTCAATTCCTACGCTTCTAGCGATCCTTCATCTCACCCGACCTGGCTTGATCTAAACCACCAGATCCCAATCAGGTAAGATCTGAGATCTGGTATGGCTTAAGTGCTGAGGTTGGCAGTTTTGAAACAACGTACTCAATATGGAAGATCACACCAAAATATCGAAAGACAAGCAGCCTTGCAGAATGGGTGTAGGTAAATTGCAGTTGAAATTCAGTAATGCAGAGTGTGAGGTGGTTCACTTTGATGGGAAGAAGGAGGCTGTTTATTCCTTAGAAGGCAGGAAACTAAATGAGAGAGAGGAGCAGTGAGATCTTCAAGTGAAGACACATCAATCTTCAAAAGTAGCAAGGCGAGTTGATGAGGCTTTAAGAACTGCAATCTGGTTTCATTTCGAGAGGAATTATCTACAAAGACACAGAGGTTGTCTTAAATGTATATGGAATGTCATTAGAACTCACTGAACAAAAACAATGTTGAAGCACTTGAGTAGGTGCAGAGATTTATAAAGCTGGGCTAGGATCAAGAAGATATAAATATCAAGAGCGATTAAGCAAGCAAGAACTCTTTGGAAAACAGAAGAGTAATACGTGTAATGACCTCAACGAGGTGCGTAAAGTTGGCCTCTTGGAGTATGAGTTTCCTGATTGACGCCATAATTGCCTACCCAATCAGATAGTGTCACTTGTATATAAATATGGGAGTGTCAGGTCCACTGAGACTTTGGATTCTGATTTTGTATCTCTAGGAGTGGAATAGTATTATGTAAATAAAGGGAATCCAGTGAAGGGACACCGGCCTCTGAGGGGTTATTTAAATGCGAGGCTTGATAGAGGTCTTTACCATTCAGGAGAGGTTTGATAGGCCGGGCAGGGAAAGTCAGTCCATATATGGGTAAGTCTAGAACAAGTTGGTCACCACCAGCTCAAATAAAAGAAATGTCAGAGGAATTTACACAGAGAGCCATAAGAAGGTAGAACTCACTGCCCCATGGAGTGATCAAAGCGAATAGCGTCTGTGTATTTAAGGGGCTGCTTGACACTCACACAAGGATAAGCGAATACCAGGATCTAGGAACAGGCTGGTCGGAAGTTTTTGAAGTGGGAGAAGGTTTGTGTGAAGTATAATCCTGAGTAAGGAACCTGTTGGGCTGCATACCCTGCTTTTGTGCTGTAACTCCTATGTAAGGATGAAGCACTAGCTATTTCTTGCGATTAGTTTCGGGTGATTGCGAAATACCATATTTGCAGCTTTGCAGTGAATGGTATTTTGGATGCCAGATTAGAGATCTGCAACAAATATTAGATTCTCTCACACTACAACACCCACATTCTAATAATAGTTAAAAAAAAATTTCCTCCATTCTAAAGGCATTTCAACAAGTGCTTTCTTACAGGGTCAGTTTGTGCTAGGAATTTTGGAAATATACAGTTATTTTCACTTTGCTTCCCTCGTGCTGCCAATGTGCACAATTCTGAAGGTTGCATCTGCTCCTTGGCTTTGGGGTTCTAGCTATATTGCAACCCCATTTTCAAGTGTTCACCAGAGTGCACGCATGCCTGTGTTTTATTTTCATTTAAATAGCACACCAGTGAAATAAGAGGCATCTCCCCCAGCAGCATTGTAAATATAAGACTAGAGTACATCTGATGAGTTTGGAAGGCAGACTTTCTGCTTTAACAAGATTGATTTAGGCCTGAGTTTGGTCATATCTTGTATCAAATACTCCGCAGGACTTAATGATTTCTCTTTAAGCAGTAGCTGGCCAGGGCTGATTATTGGAGACACAAGATAGATGAATAATTTAGTTATTTACAGACTTTTCATGCTGGAGGGTAAATGGACAGTCCAGATTCTCTAATGGGCCTAATCTGAACTGTGCAATAAATGGGAACTTGATGGATTGCAGGGGTAGTCTCTGTGGCGTGATCAGTTAGCCCGTTCAGCTGTTAAGTGAAAGGATGGTGGTTCGATCCCACCCAGGGATGAAGTGCTTAACCAGTGCGTGGCATGGTGGCACAGTGGGTTAGTACTGCTGCCTCACAGCTCCAGGGACCCAGGTTCAATTCTGACCTTGGGCCTCTGTCTGCATGGAGCTTGCTCTCCCCATGTTTGCTTGGATTTCCTTCAGGTGTTGCTGCCACAGTCCAGAGATGTGTGGGTTAGGTGGATTGGCCATGCATAATTGCCCCTTAGTGTCAGGGGGACTAGTGGGGTAAATATTTGAGGTTACGGGATTAGGGCCTGGGTGGGATCGTTGTCAGTGTAAGGTTTGATAGGCTCCTTCTGCACTGTAGGGATTTTATGATTCTATGAATCTATTAACTTTCTCTTGGTGCATGTTGTCATGAGCTGCTTTCTAAGGCTACGCCAGTGATAGCTGGATTGAACACCTACATTTAACAAATTTGCATTAGAGCTGTTAAGGTGGACAAGCCTAGGCTTGTCTGCCTGACTTCTCTGAACTGATCTTTCCAATAAACTTTTAACTTCCAGGTATGGGATTTATTGTAAACGTTTAAAGTAAGTTAGAAACCCTCCCTCCATTGATTAAGTTCTGTTTTTGATGAACCAACACTAGTTCAATAGGGTTTCCATGGATATGGAAGGCAGGGCATTTTTCTGCTGCCAGGCAAGACTAGATGATGAGTGAGATCATAGTGTCGGCATCTCCAGTGACAAGTCTAGGAGAGAATTCGAGAATGGTGCAGCACGGAGAGAGGCCATTAAGCTCATTGTGCCTGTGCTAGCCCTTTGGTTTGGCTTAATAATTAGGCCCACCAGCTTTCTTCATAGCCGTGTAAATTTTCTCAGTCCAAGGCTGGCACAGTGGTTGGCACTGCTGCCTCACAGCGTCAGGGACTTGGATTCAATTCCCAGCTTGGGTCACTGTCTGTGTGGAGTTTGCACATTCTCCCTGTGTGTGTGTGGGTTTCCTCCCACAGTCTGAAAGCTGTGTTGGTTAGTTGCATTGACTCGAACAGGTGCCAGACTGTGGCGACTAGAGGAATTACAGAGTAACTTCATTGGAGTGTTAATGTAAACCTACTTGTGGCTAATAAATAAACTTATTTTAGTTGTCATAAAGCTATATTCTTCGGTTACTGACTCTACTGCCACTGGGAACGATCATAAAATCCCTACAGTTCAGAAGGTGGCCATTCGGCCCATCAAGTTTGCACAAACAACAATCCCACCCAGGCCCTATCTCCACAACTCACACAGTTACCCCGCTAATCCCTCTAACCTACAAATCTCGGGACATTAAGAGGTAATTTAATATGACCAAACTAACCCTCACATCTTTGGACTGTGGGAGGAAACCAAAGCATCTGGAGGAGGCTCACACAGACATGGGGAGAACGTGCAAACTCCACACAGACATTGACCGAAGCCAGGAATTGAACCTGTGTCCCTGGCGCAGTGAGGCAGCAGGGATAACCGCTGTGCCAGCATGCTGCCCTAGTTTCTCCTTACTCTAAAGTCCTTGCATGATTTTGAACATCTCTATTAAAGAATAAGCCCAGTTTCTCCACATCACTAAGGTTACTCATCCACGTTGCCATTCAAATAAATCTCCTCTGAGGCCTGGACATCCCCTTTAATGTTGGTGCACAGAATTCAAAGCGACACTCTTGTTGAGGCCTAACCGGTGCTTTGTAAAAGTTCAGCATGATTTCCTTGCTTTTGTATTCATGCTTCCATTGAATGCATTGGCAATCATGGCTTTGGCTGAAGCTCAACACGTGGGTGGCAACACCTGTCCCCTTACATTTTTTTTAAGTTAAACTTTTATTCACAATGAACATCACCACATATAAAAAAAAGCATAATTTACGACAGTTACAATTCTTGCCAGTCAGTATTTAGAAGACCAACAAGGCAGGTTCCACATATGCTAATATTTTAAAAAGATACATTTTAGGTTTAAGCCAAGGCTGTAACAAAGCTTCAGAAATATAACTGTGGCTTTAAAGAAAGGTGTGAAAAAGAACAACAAAAGCTACCCGATGGTCAGGAAGAAGACGAAAATGGTAGCCGGAAGATGTAGGGGGTTGGGAGGGTGGCACGGTGGTTAGCATTGCTGTCTCACAGTGCCAGGGACTCAGGTTTGATTCCTAACTTGGGCCTCTGCTGCCAGATGTTAAAGAACCGCTGGCAGTATTTCAAGGAAGAGTAAGGGAAATCAGTACTCAAACTAATAATCAGGCCTTACTGATGGTGGGAGCTTGCTGTGTGTAAAACTGGCTGCTGTACATGACAGCAGTAACTACACTTCCAAAAAATACTTCATTGGCTGGTAGTCATGAAAAGCGCTCTATACAGTAGATGACACAGTGGTTAGCACTGCTGTCTCACAGCACCAGGGACCCAGGTTTGATTCCCAGCTTGGGTCAACTGTCTGTGCGGAGTCTGCATGTTTTCCCCATGTCTGCGTGGGTTTCCTCCGGGTGCTCTGGTTTCCTCCCACAGTCTGAAAGACCTGCTGGTTAGGGTGCATTGGCCATGCTACATTCTCCCTCAGTGTATCCGAACAGGCACCGGAGCGTGGGGATTTTCACAATAACGTAAGCCTACTTGTGACACTAATAAATAAACTTTAAAACAGAGATTGCTTCCCAGAAAGAAAAATCAGTAAAAACGGTGAAATACAAATACTGGTCCAAACTGATCTTGTTTAATTCAAAAAGGAACAGCGATAACTAGGGAACAAAAATATTGGTCCAAACTGTATTTTCCTATTGGGCTTCCCACTGCTTCAGCTTAATGTGGTAAACCATAGAGAGAGATTGGTATCAATGTGCTTCAATTACTTAATTATCTTTTAACAGTACACTTGGCCCCCTTTCCTTTCCTTCTCTATGAATGGTATGCTTTTGTCTGTATAGCGCACAAGAAACGATGCTTTTCATTGTATAATAATGCAAGTGACAATAATAAATTAAATCAAAATACAGGTAAGATGGGTATAGAAGGGCCAAATGCGGACAATTGGGATCAGCTTAGGGATTTTAAAAAAAGGGCTGCATGGACAGGTTGGGCTGAAGGGCCTATTTCCATGCTGTAAACCTCTATGACTCTAAATCCCACCTCCTGAACTCAAAATAACATTCACTGCTGACATTGTGTTATATTGGCTTGTCGTTCTACAGTTTATAATTGTGAAACTGTAACGTATTTTGGTTTGTAATTCCTTATTGTGAAATCATAATGTATTTTGGTTTTGTACTAGGATGAATTGTCTTAAAATAGAAAGATTAACCCATGAAACAGACTGAAATAGCTGAATTTCAGCCACCACTAACTTTATTAAGATTGATGTTGGATCATGGACTTCAGCTGGGATTTGTTTCACTTAAGCTGCTCATTGATTGCAGCTGAGTCCTTTCCCTATTTAATTCATTTTCACCTCTTCCTGTGTGAGTGCTGTGTTTGTTTTCTTAAAAAAACTTTTGTTTTCCCCTCCCTGCTGTTTGTGAGCATGAGATGCTTGTGTTGCACCATGTCTGGTAATTTCCTGGGAACTTGTATCCTTTTTAATTGCACGTTTTTTTAAAAAAACTATTTCTGGGTGCATCCCCTTGTAGGCTGAATCAGAGCCTTTGGGATTCTTCTCAAGTTTGTTCTGATGCATTAATTGTTACTCCTCTCTTCCCTTTCTCATGCAAACTCTAAGTTAAAGATTTGCTATCTTTGATATTCATTCTCACTTTTATTGTATGTAGTCCGGAGTCTAGTTTTCCTCTGTGACATTTTAATCTTTTGAGAGAAATGATTCATTTTAATGGCCTAATTGTGCAACCACTTCTCTCTTCATGTGCTTTGAATAAAGGTGGCTTTTTAAAAAAAACTTAGTGTTTGTTCCAGTTAAAGCTTATCTTTGATCGTAAAAAGAACTTTCAATTGAAGGATGGTCCCTTTTCTTTGCCTTGTGGGCTAATTGCAAGAGAACTGCTTGTTCCCCAGTCTCTACCAATACAACAAGCTTAAGTACTTTCAGAGAGATGCCTTGTGGTTGGGAGCTATCAGTTAAATTCTGTGCTGCTTTACCAACTCCCTTTTTTTTTGTTATACTTTACCTTGGAATGGGTTAATGTGGCCAGGTTTCCAGAAAATGGATCAGTAATGCATTTCTCTTGAAAAGGGAAAACTCTTGAGGTGAAGTTTGTACTAAGGAAAATAAAAGGCAATTGTTTGTATGAAGTGACAGTTCTTTGTATCACTGCAAGAGCTAGAGGGTACCATCTTCTTCAAAATGATGCAGAGTTAATCACTTCCATTTGATACTTCATACTACTTCATCCAAAATGTGAGTCAGACAGTGTTTTGGTCTCTGCACAGAATGTAGTTGAGGCCAAAATGTCTGATTTCAAGAAGAAATTACTAGCTCTTGGGGATATTTGGGGAAATGGGGGAGATCAGGATATCGAATTTGATGATCAGCCGTGATCAAAATGAATGTTGGAGCAGGCTCGAAGGGCTGAATTTTTTATGCAATTCAAAGTTTGATTGGATGCAAATTTGAATGGAGTATTTACTCTCGATGTTACTTCAGCCCAGGCTGCCTCTGCCCAGTATACAGTGCCAGGTGTGGAAGATGATGTGATTTATGATGATGTTGCGCCTGAAGATGAGTTTGTCCAGGAGCAGGGTAAGAACTTTCACCATATTAGTCGATAGCATGCTTTTTCAGCCTGTTACAACCCTTCCTTCCACTTTATAACCCTCCCCTCGTGCCCTAGTTGTATGACCTTTCAAAAGGTTCCCAAATTCAGACCAAGGCTCACGGTCCCTCCTGAGGGTCCACGAACCACAGGTTGCCTAGTATCTGGGCCGATACCACAGAAGGGATGAAGGGCTAGGGGAGGTGGACAGCTTGGGAAAGCAGGGTGTTAGCTCGCTACCCACACCTTTTTATCCTGAGCCAGTCAAAATTGGGGGTGCTGGCAATCCATAAAACCATAGAACGTTACAGCACAGAAACGGGCCTTTTGGCCCTTCTTGGCTGTGCTGAACCATTTTTCTGCCTAGTCCCACTGACCTGCACCTGGACCATATCCCTCTCATCCATGCACCTGTCCAGGCTTTTCGTAAATGTTAAAAGGGAGCCCGCATTTACCATTTCATCTAGCAGCTCATTCCACATTCCCACCGCTCTCTGTGTGAAGAACCACACCACACACCCCCGCACCCCCCCAAATAGTCCCTTGAAACTTCTCCCCCTTCACCCTTAACTTATGTCCTCTAGTTTTTTTTTCTCCCCCAACCTCAGTGGAAAAAGCCTGCTTGCATTCACTCTATCTATACCCATCATAATTTTATACATCTCTATCAAATCTCCCCTCATTCTTCGCTCTAGGGAATAAAGTCCAAACCTATTCAACCTTTCTCTGTAACTCAGTTTCTCAAGTCCCGGCAACATCCTTGTAAACCTACTCTGTACTCTTTCAACCTTATTAATATCCTTCTTGTAATTAGGTGACCAAAACCGCACACAATACTCTAAATTCGGCCTCGCCAATGTCTTATGCAACCTCACCATAACATTCCAACTCTTTACTCGATAGTTTGATTTATAAAGGCCAATGTACCAAAAGCACTCTTTACGACCCTACCTACCTGTGATGCCACTTTTAGGGAATTATATATCCGTTGGAATTGGACCCAGCCCGCCATTTTTAAATGGCTCTGGAGTCATTGGGCAGGATTTTCCGGCTACGCTTGCCTCAAGTCCAGAAAATCCCTGCCAAGGTCAACGATTTCCATGGCAGGTGGGATGGGGAAAATGCTGCCTGTTGTGAAAATCCAGGCCCATGTATCTGAATGCCTTTAATGGGTTTGCACATTGTAACCGTCAAACTCTTTGAAGATGTCTATAATTCAAGTATATTTGGGTTCTTGCGTCTATTCTCAACAGAAATCTTAAATGCGTATTAATACCTGGAATTAAAGGGGGCTTCTTTGCTCCCTTTATCTTGAATTTCCAATTGTTCATAACAATTATCCTGACGATGGCCGATCACTCGTAGTGATTTTCGTATTTGTATTAAATCTATATCCTTGCTTTCCTCTTGGTGTGCAGAATTAATTACTGCAAAATAGTTGATTGAAATAAATCAAGGCTCCTGATAAGCTCTTGGTGTTTAATTATTTTCATTGGAATTCCCTTTAAAGCTTATTGATATTCTTAAAGCTTGACACCATCAATCGTTGGGGTTTAAAAGCTTCTTTTGTAACTTCACTTCACACAGTGCCCATGGATGAATTGATCTATGATGATGTCAATCGAGAAGCGGGATGTACCAGCCCAGCACAGCTTGAAGACGGTTGGAGTTCCAGCGAATTTGAGAGCTATGACGAACACTCGGATGAAGAGAGTAAACCCGGAGGAGAGCAGCAAAAATCCAAAGCTGCCCTTCAGCCAAAGGTGAAAGGTCATGGCGATCAATGTCGCCAAACATTGGGATCCTTAATCCGAGGGCTTGTGAATTCTGACTCCCTGGCTTGGTTACCAGGGAGATAAAAGTTGCCCTCGGGAGTGTACAGGTTTGGATTTAAGGTGATCGACACGTTTGTAGTTTAGTTTAGTGAAGCGTTGCCCAGGAATTAAAGTTGGCAGCATCTGGAGAGTTTGAAGAAGAGTTTGTGAAGTGGACGTGGCGCGGCAACGCTTGTTTAAATTTGGATTGTCGGAGGAAGTAGAGGGAGGTTAGCTGGTACACTTTGTCATCCCCAGATTGAAGGATGTGAGGTTTTTTTTGGAATTGAACTAGAAAGTGACTGAATTTAGAAACTGATTATCCAAAGCCCATGTGAGTTGGGAAACTGAGAGAACCAAAGCTTGTGTCTGAGTTGGAAGGCCAGAATGAATAACGGGATAGTGGTGTAAGTACCAAGTGCCATGGGGAGTTATTGTGATGTTTAACTGATTCGACCAAGGTATAACGCATGCTGCCTCATCACCACCACACACGCACACCCCTTTCCCGAGGTCAAAGGACTTGGTGAGCTCCTATATACAGATCTCTGTTGGGAAAAGCGTGGATTGGTTTCAGTGACAGAAGATTATAAAAATGAGAGGATGTGAAGAGTGGGTGAGAGTTATGATCTGCAACAGGACCAATAATTTTTAAAACGCTATTTAAATTTCACTAACTGAAAAGATCGCATGATAAAATTTCAAATTTTAAGACTTTTGTTCTAATAAGTTAAAAGCAATATTGACTAACATTATCTTTGTAGGAAACTTCTTTAAACTATAGATAAGGTCCCCTGCTTGAGTCTTAACAGGACTGACAATCCCATGCCACTCTTGCCCTTTATTCTTTCCCTTAAGTGAAATGCTTATTCTCCTGGAACCGGCCCAAAGCTGTTTGCCATTCCTGATGACCTTTCCTTTTCCTTTCTCTCCCAGGCTAACACTTAGTGAGGGATACTCTGGAGGTCATCCCCTAGAGCTAGAAGATTCACCTAGCTTTAGCCTTATTTAAATCCTCCCAGACTTGATCTCTTCGATCTGAGCTCCCACCTGCCTTCTGCATTACATTAGAGCATTTTCTTTGCTTCAGATGCAAGTGTGTGTCTCGAAATCTCACAGACTGCAACAAAATATCAGAATGGCTTCCTATTGACTTTTCCTTCTTTAAAGCCCGTTCCTATGGCAATGTGAATCACATGAGCCATGTATCCAGGTGGAATTACGAATTAGCTATCAAAGAACAAAGAAAATTGCAGCACAGGAACAGCCCTCCAAGCCTGCACTGACTATGCTGCCTTACTGAACTAAAACCCCTTACCCTTCTGGAGACCATATCCCTCTCTTCCATCTTATTCATGTATTTGTCAAGACACCGCTTAAAAGTCACTACCACATCTGCTTCCACTGCCTTCCCTGGCAGTGGGTTACAGGCACTCATTACTTTCTGTATATAAAAAAAAATCTGCCTCGTACATCTCTTTTAAACCTTGCCCCTCACACCTTAAACCTCTATCCTCAGTGGACAGTTTGAACTGTAACCATTTATAAAATGTGACACTCCTAACACCTGCCTATGAGACTTGGAGACAAAGGCTGGAATTTTCCAGCACAACCAACTCCCCCACCCATGGCAGGTTTTTCCATGGCAGAGGCTGCTCACCACTGGCAAGATCCCCTCATCTCTCCAAAGCCTATGGTATTTTGCATGGCTCTTTCGTCCCACTGCTGGCAAACCCAAGGCAGGGGTTGACTTTGATGGACTGTCAGGTCCCACCATTGGGCAGGCTGGAAAATCCTGTCTTAACAGTCTAGCTGCAATCTGCGCAGATGCTCTTGCCATTGTTTACAGGTATAAAAAGTAGTTTATTTTAGTCACAAACAGGTTACATTCACATAGCAATGAAGGATTAGGGGATTTTCATAAAATACCTTGCACCCTCTTCCCTGTAATTCATCCTGGTCCCTCTCTTGATTTTTGACAACCAGCCACCCAGGCTTATTATTGGGCAGAATACATAGAATCATAGAATCCCTACAGTGCAGAAGGAGGCCATCCAGGTCTGCATCAAGCCTGCACTAACTACAATCCCACCCAGGCCCCATTCCCATAACCCCACATATTCACCCTGCTAATTCCCCCTGACGCTAGCAAGGCCAATCAACCTAACCCATAAATCTTTGGAGTGTGGGAGGAAACCCAGAGGAAACCCATACAGTCACAGGGAGAACATGCAAACTCCACACGGGCAGTGATGCCAGACTGGAATTGAACCTGGGTACCTGGCATTGGGAGGCAGCAGTGCTAACCTCTGTGTCCCCCAAGCCCTTCTTCATTCCTCCATTTTACCCCAAATTAAAAATTTTATTCCTATTTGTAACAGGGAGCAAAGCTTCAGTGAAGGAAGCTATCACTAGTAGGCCTGGGGGAAGCAAGAGTGTGGAAACTTGGGTTCCTGAGTTAATGAAGAAGCTAGATCTATCGCTATGTTTTGTCTGAGTTATGATGTGGAGATGCCGGTGTTGGACTGGGGTAAATGCAGTACAAAGTCTCTCAACTCCAGGTTAAAGTCCAACAGGTTTATTTGCTGGCAAACGCCACTAGCTTTTGGGGCTTTGCCCCTTCATCAGGTGAGTGGGGAGAACCCCAAGGGGCAAAGCCCCAAAAGCTAGTGGCATTTGCTATCAAATAAACCTGTTGGACTTTAACCCGGTGTTGTGAGACTTCTTATTGTCTGAGCTATCCAGAATGGTTAAGAAGTAAGGCCACCTGGATTTGCATGTTGGACTTGTTGGGGAATACTATTTTCATGCTTTGGCAGTGTGGTTTAAATTGTTTTTTGGATACACAGCTTGGAGCTTCTGACCTTGTCAACTCTCGTTTAATGTCCTAACTTGCATTTTGTTCTGCTTCACGGAGAATAAAATGCACGCAGGAGATCTGAATGAGCTTTTGAACCTTTGGATTGATGAATCATTTAAGCTATGAACGTGGTATTTCCTTCTATAAATATATGATTATGATCGCTTGGAAGTTGAGAACTAATTGAGTTAACCTCTAGCTAGCTGGGATTTCTGCAGGAATACTAGCCTACTGCTATAGGGGATATGTGCTTTTCATAGTAATGCTAGCAGCTTTGGTTGGGGAATAAGATTGAGACAAGGTTAAACCTTCCCTGTGAAGCATTATGAAATTTTTTAAAGGCGCTAAATAAATGCGTTGTTGCAAAATGGCAATAAATAGAAAGCGTGAAGGGAAATTAGAAGACATTATATGAAGGAAGTAACTTGTGCAAACTGAATAGAGGCCTGAATATTTTGTAAAATCTAAGTATTTGTGAAATACAGACAGCAAATGGACGGCACAGTGGTTAGCACTGCTGCCTCACAGTGCCTTGGACCCGGGTTCGATTCATGGCTTGGGTCACTGTGTGTGTGGAGTCTTCATGTTCTCTTCGTGTCTGTGTGAGTTCCCTCCAGGTGCTCCGGTTTCCTCCCATGGTCTGAAAGACGTGGTGGTTAGATGTGTCGGCCATGCTAAATTCTTCCTCAGTGTATCCGAACAAACACCAGAGTGTGGCAAGTAGGGGGTTTTCACAGTAACTTCATTGCAGCGTTAATGTAAGCCTAAGATAAAAGCAAAATACTGCAGATGCTGGACTGTGAAACAAAAACAGAATACTGGAAAATCTCAATAGGACTGACAGCATCTGTGGAGCCAACGTTTTGAGTCTGGATGGCTCTGCTCTCTCTCCACAGATGCTGTCAGTCCTGATGAGATTTTCCAGTTTTTGTTGTATAGCCTACTTGTGATACTGATAAACTAAAACAATAGTGCCAATTATTGTATGGATAAGCGCAAAATAGCAACTAATCTTGTACCAGGGTGCACTGTTTGCAGAACCCAGATTGCCAACATGAGACCTGATGGTATTTCTATATATTTTTGAATGTTACTGAAAATAGACATGTTGTTGAATCTTTTCATCTTGTACTCATCAGGAAAAAAGACAGAAGAATGCCAAATCTCAAATTATCAGTGCAAGTCGTTACAACAATTTGTATTACAGGAAGAAAGGGTGATAACTGGTTGGCAATCAACTTTGATTAGTGGAAATGTTGCTGTGGAGAAAGCCACAGGAAATGAAGGTGCTGATTGATTGGTGGATGTGTTGCCATGGAGAAAACAACAGGGGATCATATTTTTATTGCGGGGTGTAATGCACAAAAAATGTTACTTTCTTCAGCTTTGCTAATTTGTGGTTTATTACTAGTCGCATCGTACTTGCAGATGCATTGAGGGTCACATAGATGGTTGGGAATACTTTGTAACAGGAGTTGCTTATTCTCTGATGGCTGTGACCACATATTATTTCTGATTCTTTGTGCCAGCATTGCTCTAGCCCTGGGTAATTCAAACCTTAAAACAGCTAATAATTCTCTTCAGCACATTGCCTTCAATTTCTAATAAGCTGGCACAGTAACGAATGCGATAAGACTCTGTGGAATTGATTCATTCTACTGTGTAACTGCATTTGCTGAAGATTGCAGCGAGACGGTTGTTGAAAGGTGAATTGGATGTACAGGCTGTCAGTTACTGATGAGTGGCACCTGATTGAAGATAGAGGCTGAAATCTTGTCCTTGTTTTGGGGGTAAGGGGCAGGAGATTCAGAGGGGATTTGAGGAAAAAATCTCCTCACTAGAGGGTGGTGGGAATCTGGAATGCACAGCCTAAGGAAGGTAGTTGAGGCTGGAAACCTTAAAACCTTTTTTTTAAAAAAAATTTGGATGAGCGCGTGAAACACTCGAGGATATGGGACAATGCAGGAAAATGGAATTAGTGTGTCTTTAGTGGTAGATATTATCAGTGTAGACTCAGTGGCCCAAAGAGCCTTTTCTGCACTGAATGACTCCGGCTGGAATTTTTCCATCCCACCCGCTGTGGGAATTGGAACGGGTGAGGGGCGGACAATGGAAAGGCCTGTTGACCTCGGACAGGATGAGCGAGGTCATAAATTCCCACCACCCTATGACTAGTTTATGGCTGGGATTTTCCAGAGCCACTGACAGTGAATCAGGAAAGCCAAGCCAGCCAGTGAGTTTTGGCTTGAACAACAAAGTTTCCATTCTCGATTGTGAAGGGTCCGTCTCGGTTGAGACTGGAGAATCCTGCCCAGAGGGTCTCATCACTGAAGAAGTTTTATCTACTACTGACTTTTAAATACTTTGTCCTACTTGCCCTTTCTGCGGGTAAATAAAAGCCTGCAGGTCTGAGGACAGGACATTAGGAATGTTTTTTCAACTTGCAGCAACTGTGTATGCAATCTCATAGGCAGCTCAAACTAGGAGTTTGATGTTAAAGATAGAGAATTGCAGAACAAATATTACACGTTCCCAATGAGCAAAGAGGCAGATCATTGAGGAGACTGGATAAAGGATGAAAAAACACTTGTATAAAATATTGTATTGTGTTTCAAATGTGAAGGGTGAGAAAGAACTGCTTAGAATTCCTACAGTGCGGAAGGAGGCCATTTGGCCCATCGAGTTTGCACCAACCACAGTGCCACCCAGTCCCTATCCCCTTGACCCCAAGTATTTACCCCACTAGTCACCCTGACACTAAGGGGCAATTTAGCATGGCCAATCCACCGAACCTGCATTTGGACTTCTGTTTGCCTCTGCTTGCTTCGTTGGTAAGATTAGGCATGCCCATTAACTAATGTTGGAGATACAAAATCAAATAATGTGAAATGGGCAGTTTTGGGGCTGACTGCAAATGGAAACGAACATTGGAACTCCCAGGCTCACTAATATATGCAGCAATTGAGTTGTTAGCGGGTGTGATATATGCATGGCTTTCTAGACACACTCGCATCGGCCGCGTACCTGAGACTTGAGTGCAAAATGGACCAATATTGTCAATGTTTGAGTTTAAGAATAAAGCACTCCTCTGTTTTGCTTGGGTGATGTGTTGTATTTTTGAATGGATTGGATACACTTATGGACCTGGAGCTAGTTCCTTCTGGTGTCATTGAGAACTTGACTTGCTTAGGGCACACTCCTTGTTTCAACTATGGTTACTCCACTCTTGCACTTAATTTTGAGCGATGTTGGTGCAGATGTTGCTTTCTGGTGTCAGCGTGATCAAAGCAGACTTCTATTTGATAATTTAGAGGGTTAGCACCTTAAACGTGACCCCCCCAATATTAACTTCATTTCTGTCTGCAGTGCTTATATCTTTACAGTAGCAATACTGGACTTTCATTGAATGTTAACGTGCACTGTGTCTTTTTCATACTACGTCACTAACTCTCATGCACTTCTATTCCTCTGCCACCCGTCTTTATTTCTCTTTCTTGTGCTTGCCCTCTCCTCCTGGTTGCTGCTCAGCTTTCCCCGGATCTCAATAGACTGAAGGAGAAGTACGTCAGGACTAAGAGAGAATTCCTGGCCATGAAAGTTAGGAGCAAAGACGTACAGGATCTGAAACAGCGATATGACTGCAAGGTACCTCTCCACCTTTCTTCTTCTACTCAGGTTAGAGAAGCATCAGCGGCACTGATAATACCGGGGCAGTGAGGCTTTTGTGTTGCAGCAAAGTCGAAACTTGGAGCCTGAGCACTAGGGGGAGACTCGGCCCCACAGTTTGAGGTCCCAGGTTGGCTGGATTGTGAGATGAGCTGCACTGGGGATATTTTCTGAGGTTGGAGCTTGGAGTACAAAAAGCTTTACTTTGCATCTAACGCTTTGATTCTTGATCTTTTGAGTGCTTGAGCTAACACTGGCTATCTGAAAGGGGCAATGTTCCAGTTGTCAACCCTGCTGTTCCTCAAATTGCCAATTTAAAAATATCCAACAACGTCACAGTTCACAGATTTATTACAATTCCTGTATTTGTGATTTTAAAAATAAAGTAGTATTCTGTCTAATGCCCTACACTGCTTTCGTTTCCCAAGCTTGCACATTGAAGAAATGTTACCAAGGTCAAAAAGAGTACAGGAAATTGAGGCTGCTGAGAACATTGGTTTAGAGAAGGCATGGGGCTGATGGGGATGAAGAGGCCCTCTCATGAGGAATGGTTGAGCATTTTGGGCCTATACTCATTAACATTTGGAAGAATGAAAGGTGGTCTTATTGAAACGTACAAGATTCTGAGAGGGCTTGACAGGGTGGATGCTGAGTGGATGTTTTCCCATTAAGGGGAGTTGGGGTACCATTTCAAAGTAAGGGGTCTCTCATTAAGATGAAGAGGAATTCCTTCTCTCTGTAGATCATTAGTCTTTGGCATTTTCTACCCATTAGTGTCACAAGTAGGCTTACATTAACACTGCAATGAAATTACTATGAAAATCCCCTAGTCACCACAATCCAGTGCCTGTTCGGGTACACTGAGGGAGAATTTAACATGGCCAATCCACCTGATCAGCACGTCTTCTGGACTGTGGGAGGAAACTGGATCACCTGGAGGAAACCCACATAGACACGGAGAGAATGTTCAGATAGTGACCCAAATGAGGAGATGCTGAATAAACTAGGCTTGTACTCGTTAGAGTTTAGAAGAATGAGGGGAGATCTCATTGAGACGTATAAGATGATGAATGGGATGGATAGGATAGAGGTGGAAAGACTCTTCCCGCTCAAAAAAGACAGTAGGACTAGGGGGCACAGCCTCAAGATAAAGGGGGGGCGGTTCAGAACGGAGTTGAGGAGGAACTTCTTCACTCAAAGGGTGGTGAATCTCTGGAATTCTCTGCCCGTTGAAGTGGTGGAGGCTGCCTCGCTAAATATTTTTAAGAAGCGGGTTGATGGGTTTTTGATAAGAGAGGGGATTAAGGGTTATGGGGAGAGGGCGGGAAAGTGGAACTGAGCCACGACAGATCAGCCATGATCTTATTGAATGGCGGGGCAGGCTCGAAGGGCCAGATGGCCTACTCCTGCTCCTATTTCTTATGTTCTTATGTTCTTATGTTCAAACCAGGAATTAAACCCGTGTCCTTGTTGCTGTGAGGCAGCAGTGCCAACCACTGTGCCACCATGCTGCCCATTGATTAACTCAGTGAGTCCTGCCGAAGGCCAGTGGAATTTGGGCTGCTGAGCCTAATCTCCCCCAGTGAGTCCCACTGCAGCAAGGCACTGTGTTATTCTCTAAGTGTAGACCAGCAGATTGGAATCTGTAAAATGCAAATTGGCAGTCAATATTGGTCTTGTTCTCCAGTTATTTTCTGACGTGAGTTTCATTCCCTAAAGGGTGATTTTTTTTTTTCCCCGTTCTGAGGTTCAGTGGACCTGGGTCACTGAATATATTCAACAAAGAGATGTTTGATCTATGGGGGGGTGAAATGAGAAGTGGAGTTAAAGCCACAATCTGGTCAGCCATCTTATTGAATCGTCAGCGAAAGCTTGATGGGCCGAATGGTCTAAGGTCATAACAAATAGAAGTTGTTTGATCGAAATTGTGGCTCTTAGAAAATAATAAAATTAGAGTGGACAGTGGTGCAAAATGTTTTGATTTCACAATGTGTATTCAGATCTTTTGAGCTTGCTTGAGAAAGGACATACTGGCACTGGAGGGAGTGCAGAGGAGATTCACTAAGTTGATGTTTGGAGTTGAGAGGGTTGGCGTATGAGGAGAGACTGAGTAGACTAGGGCTATACTCATTGGAATTCAGAAGAATGAGGGAAGATCTTATAGAAACATATAATGAAGGGAATAGGTAAGTTGGAAGCTGTTTCCACTAGCGGGTGAAACTAGAACTAGGGGGCATAGCCTCAAAATAAGGGGCAGCAGATTTAAAACTAAGTTGAGGAGGAACTTCTTCACACAAAGGGTTGTGAATCTGTGGAATTCTCTGCCCGGTGAAGCAGTGAGGCTACCTCATTGAATATTTTTAAGACAAGAATAGATAAATTTTTGAACAGTAAAGGAATTAAGAGTTATGGTGAGCAGGTAGGTAAGTGGAGTTGAGTCCACAAGAAGATCAGCCATGATCTTATTGAATGGCGGAGCAGGCTTAAGGGGCCAGATGGCCAACTCCTGCTCCTAGTTATGTTTATTTCCTTATTTCTGCAAAGGAGCAATAATCAAAATAATTTTAATAAAGTAGAGGAAAAACATGTTAGTGAGAGAAATCTGAAGCCAGAAATGAATTGCTGGACTCTGCATCTTTTGTGATTCTTTCGAGAAACTCATTGTCGAATCAATTCTGGGTGAAATTTGCTTTATTTGTGAAAGAACCATTTACCTAAAGGAGTGATCTCTCCAGATACGGGCAACCTCAATGTAATTCGTGTCTCTGGTAGAAAGATGGCTGCTCTAACGCGCATGCATACTAATAATTGTCATGTTATTCCTCACACCAGATGCAGCAACTAATGAAAGCGGCAAGAAATGGGACTAAAGACGGGCTGGAGAAGACAAAAAATGCCGTAATGCGCAAAGTATCGTTCCTTCAAAAGCGAGAGCCTCTAGGTATTTTATTGGTTTGAATTGCAGCATGGGCTCTTGAATTAATACCATTACTTCCCAGCAAGATTGTGTGGAAAATGTCACTCTTCCATCTAGTGACTTCTTAGAAGATGTATCTTCTCCAGTGTTTCACAGTTATTGTGTATAAGCTATGGGACTGTGTGCATCTTAATGACTACATTTGTGAATGAATCAAAACTTGACTGTTGGGACTTTAGCATCTCCTCAAAAATGGGCTTGGATTGTTGTCATGCTGTAGAAGGTGTTTAACAATATGAAGCAGTTGGTCCAATAAACCACCCTTCTTAGTGCTACACCTATCCTTCAATCCCTTCCTCACCAAACATTTCCCTACTTGCTTCCTTGTGCTATCATTTGTCTTCCCTGAGAACTTGCTCCGTAAAACCAATGTTCCGTTAAACATGATATTCAGATCTTCCATAATTCCCTCTTTTGCTTCAAACTGACCTAATTTTAAAGGCACCCAATATTTACAGCAGTAAAAGCTGGAGATTCCCCCAATGATGTACTTCATAGAAGAATAGAATCCCTACTGTATAAAACGGGGCCATTTGGTCCATTAAGTCTGTACCAACTCTCTGACAGAGTATCCAACCAGGTCCTATTCTCTGCCCTATCCCTGTACTCCTGCACATTTTGCTGTGGCTAATCCAATTAACCTACACACCTTGGAACACTAAATAGCAATTTACCATGGCCAATCCACTAATTTGCACATCTTTGGATGTGGGAGGAAACCGGAGCACCCGAGGAAACCCACACAGACCTGGGGAAAATGTGCAAACTCAACAAAATCACCCAAGGCAGGAATTGAACTTGGATCCCTAGCGTTGAGATGGCAGAGCTAACCATGCCGCTTTAGAAAGTGCATGGTCAGGATAGATTCCAGAAATAAGCCAACTTAACAGCACTCAGTTCGGGTGAAGCTACAAATGTTAAAAATGGTCTTGGAATTCTGGGCCAGATGAGGGAAGTGCAACAGGATATGTGATTGCTATCTGGAGAGACCCTTTAGGAAAGGAACCAAAGGGTGCACTCTGACGAGTGCTCTAGAGCTGACTATCTTCATGAGTTCACAAGGTGGTGTGAAAGGCCATTCAGTCCTCTTTGGTTTAGTGGAAAGACTCTTGAGTTGCCTGTCGCAGGATTTAAATATTAAGCGATTGCAGAGGTTTTCCTCTTGTACTCTATATCTAGTAGCTCAGTTGAACATTATTAAGCCAATTAACACTTAAATATACAATTTATTCCGAGTAGAAACTGGAGCCAGGGGATATCAAGCTCCGTTGTTGTGCCCTTCGTGAATGAGTAACCTCAAGACACCCAGGGTGAGAAAGGTCTTGTATCGTGGTATCAAGTAAACAATAGTGTGTAAGAAACATGTTCCATACTGGGCACAAAATGGAAAAGGAAATTGAGCTCAGTATAAAATGGGCTGTTGATGTACTATTGCCAATTTTGCCCTACTGCTGCAGGCTAACTTCACATTTTGTACAAGATTAACAGTCACGGAGAGTGAGTAACCCACAGACAGACAGCGCCAGTGGAACTAGCACATATTTAGAAAGTAAATGAATGAATGAAGGCTAGTGTCAAAGATTTGACTTATTGTGAGAAAGTTAACACTTTTTTTTACACAAGAGCATAGAACAGTACAGCACAGGAACAGGCCCTTTGGCCCATGCTGTTGTTCTGAACATGGTCCCTTCCGCCTGCCCTTGGTCCATATTCCTTTATTCCTTGCACGTTCATATGCTTATCAAAAACCCCTATTGTATCTGCCTCCACTACCACCCCTGACAGTGCGTTCCAGTTGCCTCCCACTCTAAAATAAATAAATAAAATTGCCCCTCGCATCTCCTTTGAACTTTCCTCCTCTCACCTTCAGTGCATGTCCCCTAGTATTAGACATTTCAACTCTGGGGGTGGGGGGGGGGCGGTGCGAGGTGGGGAAGATTCTGACACTCGACCCTATCTATGCCTCTCAATTTTATAGACTTCTGTGAGATCTCCCCTCAGCTTCTGCTGCTTCAGAGAAAACAACCCTAGTTTGTCTAGCCTCTCTTTTATGGCTCATACCCTCTAATCCAAGCAGCAACCTAGTAAACCTCTTCTGCACCCTCTCCAAAGCCCCCATATCCTTCCTGTAATATGACGACCAGAATTGAACGCAATCCTCTTAAGTGCAGCTGAGTCGAAGTTTTATAAAACTATGGCATGGCATCGTGACTCTTGTACTCAATGTCCAGACCAATAAAAGCAAGCATGCCATATATCTTCACCACCCTATCTACTTGTGTGGCCACTTTTAGGGAGCTGTGGACTTGAACCCCAAGATCCCTCTGTATATTACTGCTAAATACTATCTTCCAATCTCTCCCAGTGCTGTTTGTTCATTAACCTGTGGCTGCACCCGTCAGTGCCTGGGTGACCTAATCAGCAAGAGTGTGTGCTTCAATGAGTGTTTTCCTTGTGTAATCTGGTTCCAGAAATAGAAGCCCATCTTTTAGGGAAGCACTTAGCGCTATTGTAATTAAGGAGTTGCATTTTGAGTTGTATTAACGACAAAATAGACAGCCAGGAACTGATATTTTGAAATGTTACATTTACAGTGCATTTCTGCTTACATGACTGAAACAAAGTGGTCACCGTTTCAAATATAGTAAGGTTTATGTTTTTCTCTTTAATGGCTGAATCATGCTGGTCATTTTTGGCATTGCGAGATTGTCAATGAAACTATCACAATTCTTCAATGGGTGGGATTTTAATGACCTAGCTCAGGCAAGAATGGGAATTCCTGCCCGAGGTCAACGGAGATTTCCATTACCGGACCCTCGCCCAATCCCATTCTGTGACGGGCAAGGTGGTAGAATAAGTTTCAGCTGCCAATTTCTCCCCACACGGGTTGTGCCGATTGGCTAGTTTCTGTCCTTGCCCATCTGGGACCTGAACAAAACAATGACTAACAATCAGGAATTTGGCTGATTTTTAAGAAAATTTTTGATGCCAAAAATTCCTCACCCTTGGCCATTAGGCCTACTATACCACTGAGTATTGCTCCAGTTGAGATGGAGAACAGGCTGGGTATCCAGTTAACCAATAGAAGAATCTGTTTCCATATGCAAAGAAACTGCACATTTTAGGAATCTGAATGCATCAGAAAATGTTGGATATGCTTAGTGGGTCTGTTATGGCAGCCAGCATTCTCCCAAAAAAATTCTAAGTCTCCAATTTGCAGGAAAGTGGGAGTAAATCCCACTGTTTTTCTTTCAGTGTGACTTCTAGAGTGAATCTCCAACACTGTCTACCAGAGCCCTAGCGAGATTCCCTCCGGAAATCTGAGAGCAGGGTCTGTTCCCACTCGAGAGGCCAGCAGTATAGCACTGAGTGGGCCACTGCACATGCACTGATCTATCTGTCTGACAGATCGGCCGCATATGCAGTGGCCCTGCATTGCTGGCCTCCTGATCACTGGTCAGCCCCACAAACACTCATTTATATAGATGATCTGGAGGAGGGAACCGAGTGTAGGGTGTTGAAATTTGCTGATGACACCAAGATTGGTGGAACGGCAAATTGTGCGGAGGGTGTGGAGAGTCTGCAGAAGGATCTAGATAGGCTGGGGAATGGGCCAGGAAATGGCAAATGGAATTTAATGTTGGCAAGTGCGAGGTGGTCCACTTTCCTAGGAATAATGGTAGGAAGGATTATTACTTACGTGGCGAAAAACTGCAGCAAGCGACGGTGCAGAGGGACCTCGGGGTCCTTGTGCATGAGTCGCAAAAACCCAGCTTGCAGGTGCAGCAGGTGGTCAGGAAGGCAAATGGGATGCTGGCCTTCATAGCGAGGGGGATTGAATATAAAAGTAGGGAGGTCTTGCTGCGGCTACATAGGGCATTGGTGAGGCCGCAGCTGGAGTACTGTGTGCAGTTTTGGGTGCCGTACTTGCGCAAGGATATTTTGGCCTTGGAGGGAGTGCAGAGGAGGTTTACTGGGCTGATACCGGAGTTGAGGGGGTTGAGCTATGAGGAGAGGCTGAATAAACTAGGCTTGTACTCGTTGGAGTTTAGAAGAATGAGGGGAGATGTCATTGAGACGTATAAGATGATGAATGGGATGGATAGGATAGAGGTGGAGAGACTCTTCCTGCTCAGAAAGGATAGTAGGACTAGGGGGCACAGCCTCAAGATAAAGGGGGGGCAGTTTAGAACAGAGTTGAGGAGGAACTTCTTCACTCAAAGGGTGGTGAATCTCTGGAATTCTCTGCCCGTTGAAGTGGTGGAGGCTGCCTCGCTAAATATTTTTAAGACGCAGGTTGATGGGTTTTTGATAAGAGAGGGGATTAAGGGTTATGGGGAGAGGGCGGGAATGTGGAACTGAGCCACGACAGATCAGCCATGATCTTATTGAATGGCGGGGCAGGCTCGAAGGGCTAGATGGCCTACTCCTGCTCCTATTTCTTATGTTCATTACTGGTCTTCCAAACCTGCCCTCTAGCCGGCAGCCCTGATCACAGTCCACCTTCCCTCTGCCTGCAATCCATGTGCAGAGTGGCAGTGGGCCTTGGCAATGCCCAATGGGTGGTGCCAGGTTGGCACTGACCAAGGGACACTGCCTGTATCCCTGACCACCTCGGTGGGGGCGGGGGGAGTTGCTGGTGTTCAATGGCCTCTACTCCTTCCAGTAGGGTCATCTGCCTATTTCCAGTTAGCCAGGAGTGCTTCACTGGCATGAAGCACTTCCAGTGTGTGTGTGCGTGCATGTGGCATTGGGGGGGGAAACTGGAGGCCTGAAGAATACCATCCGGGGCCTGCAAATGAAGTTTAAATCCCAATTCCCATATGGAAATCGGTTCCGTGTCCATTTCTGCTTTGGCGCTGATTACATAGAATCATAGAGGTTTACAGCATGGAAACAGGCCCTTCAGCCCATCTTGTCGGTGCCGCCCTCTTTTAATCCCTAAATTGCCTGCATTTTGCCCATATCCCTCTATACCCATCTTACCCATGTAACTGTCTAAATGCTTTTTAAAAGACAAAATTGTACCCACTCTCTACTACTATCTCTGGCAGCTTGTTCCAGACACTCACCACCCTCTGTGAGGAAAAAGCTGCCCCTCTGGACCCTTTTGTGTACCTCTGTCCTCTCACCTTAAACCTATGCCCTCTAATTTTAGACTCCAACTTTGGGAAAAGATGTTGACAATCTAGCTGATCTATGCCCCTCATTATTTTATAGACCTCTATAAGATCACCCTGAAGCCTCCTATGCACCAGAGGAAAAAAGTCCCAGTCTATCCAGCCTCTCCTCATAACTTCTTATACTGGAAATCTTGGCTGTGGACCCCAGCGGGAAGCCTGCAAAACTGCCTCCACTGAGTGTAAGAGCGTTGCAGGCTGGGAGAATCACCCCCAACATCTGAGGGGGGAGCAAATTAATTAATGATTCGGGTGTAGACTTGTTATCAGAACTGAGAAATACTTGCAATTGTTGTGTTGCTTTTTAAATGTTGTTCAAAGGGAGGGACGAGGGAAGAGGTGTCAGCTTGAGCTGTGAAGTATTTTCCTTTCCCAATCTTATCCTTTATATCCTGCTCCTTATTAAATGCCATTTATTTTTTAATGTCTTCCATCTTATTCATACCTCATTTGTATGAAGAATGCAATAATATTGCCTTGCTTGCTTTGTGTTTGAACTGATTTTGAATCTTGTGTTTTTTTCCTCCAGATCAGTATGAGGACGATGATGCTGGATATCTCGATGTTCAGGTGTCAGACTCCAAACATCCGCCACCAGAGCTTAGCCCCATGCCAGCAGGGCTTACCCCTCAACAGGTCTGTATGCTCTGTGCCCTCTCGGGTTCTTTTGCTGTTGTCTGTCTTTCTGCATGGCTCAGTAGTTGAGCCTTGTGGGTCAGGATGGTACCCAATTCTGACTTTGACCTTGTGTTAAGTTAATCTGATTAGTGGTTAGGAAGAAATACAATTGGTCTCGGTCACCGTGGCTATGAAGAGGGGAAAGATCAGCAAGTGTTTCTGGTGTTGTTTGCCGCACAGTGACCCATCATAGAATCCCTCTAGTGCAGAAGGAGACCCTTCAGCCCATCGAGTCTACACCGACTCTCCAACAGAGTATTTTACCCAGGCTCACTCCCCCGTCCCATTCCCTTAACCCCACGTATTTACCCTGCTAATCCCCGACACATCTTGGGACGCTAAGGGGTAATTTAGCATGGCCACTCCACCTAAGATTCACATCTTTGGATTGTGGAAGGATACCCACGGAGACACTGGGAGAATATAGTACAGAAGGAAATGATAGCTTTCAAGGAGGGTGTGAGGAAGAAAATGTCAGCTGAGCCATACTCTTGGATAATGCAAATTTTAAACAGGCAAGTGACCTTTTTCCACTTCTCTATCAATGGTACTCTTCAATTGACTGTTGAAGGTCACTTGCTCTTTTTTTGATTTAACCTTTTATTCTACATCCACTACCTTTCCCATCCATGCCAATGATCATCTTAGTGACTTATTTGGAGGGTTCTGGATGTCCAGTTTGGAGGTTTTCCAGGTACTATTGGAGTCCTTCTGATTTCTGATCGAGAGGCTTGGTGCATTTTAGAGGTTACCATCTGGATAATAGACCAATCTGCCTGATCTTAACACAAAAAGCATGACAACAGAAGAATTAGAGGCTGGAGTCAGCCATCCGGCCCATTGTGCCTCCTCCGTCATTCAATATCATTATGACCAATCTTGGGCTTCAACTTCTCAATTCCCCGAGGGACCAGAAATCAGTCCATCTCATCCTTAAACATACTCAGTGATGGTGCATCTGCAGCTCTCTGGCATGGGGAATCCTAGATTTACAATGGTTTGAAGGAATTTCTCCTCCTCTGTTTTAGGTCCCCTGACCAGCAGAAACAACCTCTTTCTACCTTGTGCCTCTGTAGAATTTTGAATGTTTAAATGAGATAGCTGCACAGTCTCCTGTATTGTAGAGAATGTAGAATCCCTACAGAGCAGAAGGAGGCCATTCGACTCGCTGTGAACATACTGACTCTCTGAAAGATTATATTACTCTTTTCGCCCCCACCCCCCGCATAATCTCCATAACCCCATGCATTTACCATAGTCAATCCACCTAACCTGCACATCTTTGGACTGTGGGAGGAAACCAGAGCATCTGGAGGAAACCCACGCAGACAAGAGGAGAACATGCAAACTCCACATGGTCACCCAAGGCCAGAAACAAATCCTCAGATCTGAGAAGTTGCAGTGCTGGCAATATAGACTCAGTTTACTCAGCCTCTTATTCCAGGAACTAATTTAGCAAATTATTGCTATACCACCTCCAGCGCAAGTATAGGTTGAATGCCCTTTGTCCAAAACACTCTGGACATTTTGGATTTAAGATAATTTTGGTTTTTGGACACTGCATATAGGCCTAGGTCCATTTGCATTATGGTAGTCTATCAAAGCCCTGTCTCGCTATAAGTAAGATCTGTCACTACATAATGCAGCATTCCTAAAGTTTTTTTTGACATATCCACAGTAAAAATCATAAGTTAAACGGTTGTAACAAACACATAGGCATCTCGTGTTAAAGGTTACTGAGGTTCAAGAAAGTGTGGTTTCTGGATTTGTGATAAAGCGACCTGAATATTCTTCCTTACACGTGTGAACTAAAACTGCACACAGGATTCTCGATGTGGCCTTGCAAAAGCTCTGTATAATTGGAGTTACGTTTCTTCACTTTTGTATTCCAACCCTCTTACAATAAAGGCCAACATGTGATTTGCCTTACCGTGCTAGTCTGGTACACTAACTTCGTGTTCTTTTTGTATAAGCACCTCTCAAGTCTCTCTGAACACCAGCAAGTTTCACCTCTTTTTAAAAAAGTTTTGCACTTATATTCTGAGGGCCAAACTGAACAACATCATGTTTTCACACAATATATTCCATTTGCCATCTTGTTGCCCACTCATTAACCCATCCACATCACTCTGATGCCTCTCTGTGTCTTCCCTTTAGTTTACATTCTCAGCTAGCTTTGTAACTTTGGCAAACTTGGATACGTTACTCTGTCTCTTTGTCTAAGTTGTTAATCTAACTTTCAAATAGCTGAAGCCTGAGCACTGATCTTTGCAGCACTCCATTAGTCATAACCTGTCAACTTGAAAATGCCCTGTTTATGCCTACTCATGGTTCCTGTCTGATAACCAATCCGCTATCCATGCCAATATATTACCCTCATCTCCATGAACTCTTCTTGCCTGTAGCCTATACACCATTTGGAAATCCAGATATACTATATCTATTGGTCCCCCTTCATCTACTTAGTTGCCTCCTCAGAAGACTCAATTTGTAAAATACAATCCATTTTGTAAAACGATGATTTTGTCTGATTTATACTGTTTTTATTTTGAAAATACATTAAGATTTTCTTAATACTGGATTCCATGAGTTTGTTTTTGATGCCTTGCTGGCTCCAAGTTCCCTGTGTTTTCTCTATCCCTCATTTTTTTTTTTTGACCTTGTACTTTCTGCTACTAGCTACACAATTCCTCTATCCCGGATTCCAGTTACCAGTCATGAACTGTGTAGCACGCGGATTGTAATAGACATTTTGTGATTCTGGGAGGATCTTCCCTTGATTGTAGAACTTGAACATTTGTTTATCCGACCACACAGATTGTGCGAAGGCATATTTTGAGTTCTATTGTGCAGAGTGAACGGAGTTACGTCGATTCTCTAAAGCGGATATTGCAGGTAGGAATTCCAAATTCCATTGTGTGTCACGATAAGTGTTCGGTTACGAAGGGGTAAAGGATAAATAACAAAAGTTGACAGTGTAACATTATCCAGGCATAATCCTAAAAGTAACCACAGCATTTCTGAGGGTGGTGTGGCAATTCTGGCAAAAGGATTGGTGTGGAAGTTTAATGATTACTTTTTTATTGTTTCATGGGGTGTTGGTGCCGCTAACCAGGCCAGTATTTATTGCCCATCACTAATTGCCCTCGAAGTTTGTGATGAACTGCCTCCTTGAACCACTGCAGTCCATATGGTGTAGGTACACCTACAGTGCTGTTAGGGAAGGAGTTCCAAAGGTTTGACACAGCTGAGGCAGAATGGTGAGTGGCTTGCTCTACCCAGTGCTAGTCAGCACTCTGTTCTCATTGGGGCATCCTATCTGCGGTTGGAATATCTGTTGGGGAAGATGGCTTGATTTGAGTTATTGTCTTCATACGTATTGGAATACAATGAAAATTATTGTTTCTTGTGTGCTATAGAAACAAAGCATACCGCTCATAGAGAAGGAAAGGAGAGGTTGCAGAATGTAGTGTTACAGTCACAGCTAGGATGTAGAGAAAGATCAACTTAATGCAAGGTAGGTCCATTCAAAAGTCTGGTGGCAGCAGGGAAGAAGCTGTTCTTGAGTTGGTTGGTACGTGTTCTCAGACTATTTTCCCCAACGGAAGAAGGTGGAAGAGAGCATGTCCGGGGTACGTGAGGTCCTTCATTATGCTGGCTGCTTTTCCAAGGCAGCGGGAAATGTAGATAGAGTGAATGGATGGGAGGCTGGTTTGCGTGATGGACTGGGCATCGTTCATGGTCGTTTGTAGTTTCTTGCGGTCTTGGACAGCAGGAGCCATACCAAGCTGTGATACAGCCAGAGAGATTGCCTTCTATGGTGCATCTGTAAAAGTTGGTAAGAATGCTGAATTTCCTTAGTCTCCTGATTGGAGGAAGTCATTCTTCTAGATAGCTGGGGAACAAAGTACTATCTGTCACAAAAGTGTTGGGGGAGAGTTCTAATGTCAATGGATTAATCAAGAATGTTGGACAGTGGTATCAGATACTGACATGTTCAGTGTCTGTTAAGGAAAATGAATGTTTTGTATACAGCAAAAATCAATGTTTCATCCTGTATCATTCACTAAGCTTCTGTCCAAAGCCCACTCGCAAATGTGCTGGAACTAATCCAGCCACAGAACAATGGTAAGAAGCCTGACAACACCAGGTTAAAGTCCAACCAATTTATTTGACAGTAAACTCAAGCTTTGAGCTTGCCCCTTCGTCAGGTGAATGGAGAGTTCTGGCCTCAGACAGAGCATATAACAGCACACACAGTTTACAGATTACTGATTAGAATGTGAGTCTTTACAATTAACCTATCCAAGTCTTAAAAATGCAGACAATGTGAGTGGAAAGAGCATTAGGCATAGGTTAAAGAGATCTGTATTGTCTCCAGACAGGACAGTAAGTGAGGTTTTGCAAACCCAAGTTCCGCACACATGAGGACAGCCTCAACCAGGATCTTGGGTTCATGTCGCACTATCTGCAATCCCTGTGACTTGTCTGGGTCTGTGTGCAACACACAAACTGCAGAGATTCAAGAAAGTGGCTCATCACCTTGAGGGCAAATAGGAATGGGTAACAAATGCTGTTTTTGCCAGCGACACCCACATTCCATGAATGAAGTAACAGTTCTCAAAACTGTCAGGGTGCATTAGTCCCATAAAGTTAGCAGCATGCTGCCATATCCTTACAACTTGGACAACAGTACAAAACATGAGGAATGGCACTTAATCTCAGCCCACCACAGCCTAGCAAACTGAGTGGAGTCTCAGAGGCACGTGGCACAACAAGGTAGGGGGAGACGGAATGGTCACCTGATAAGGCAGTTAAGAAAAGGGTCAACATGTCGGGAAGGCAGGCATTCTCTCGAGTGTGGGTCGAGTGCAAGCACGAAGTAGCTGCCCAGCCAGTGAATAAGCTATTGTTTGTAACAAGTCCTTGTTGTCAATGTTTAGAAACTCAGCACTTTTACAGTGGGGACTACTTACAGAGCTGCTGCTGTTTAGCACTGAATCCATGATGGATCTGTGTTAGCTGAGCGGAAAGTTTGTCCTTGGGATCTCCTGAACTTTCACACTCTCCCTCATTTTCCCATCAGGAGTACAAGAAGCCATTGCTGGAGGCAGAGCCAAAGCTGCTGAGCATTAGGAAGTTGCGGGTGGTGTTTTACCGCCTGAAAGAGGTCCTCCAGTGCCACTCGATGTTTCAGATTGCCCTGTCTTCACGGGTAGCCGAGTGGGATGCCACAGAGAAAATTGGCGATCTCTTTGTAGCTTCGGTAAGTGTCCATCAATCTTCCTCCTGAGTTCAGTGTGCCATCCAAGAGCCCATTGGCGGCACGGTAGCACAGTGGTTAGCGCTGCTTCACAGCTCCAGGGACCTGGGTTTGATTCGTGGCTTGGGTCACTGTCTGTGTGGAGTTTACACGTTCTCCTCGTCTGCGTGGGTTTGCTCCGGTTTCCTCCCACAGTCCAAAGATGTGTGGGTTAAGTTGATTGGCCATGCTAAAAATTGCCCCTTAGAGTCCTGAGATGCATAAGTCAGAGGAGTAAGTGGATAAAGTACGTAGGGAGATGGGGGGAGGGCCTGAGTGGGATTGTGGTCGGTGCAGACCCGATGGGCCGAATGGCCTCTTTCTGTACTTGTAGAGTTTCTATGATTCTACGGAATGGCTGCAGTGAGATAGCACTGACCGGCTTCGGCGGGGCTGCTTGCTCTCTCTCAGCCCAGCTTGGGTATCACCAATAACTGAGGTGGGGAAACACACTTGTTACATCTTGTTGACAGATAACCGTGCACACTTGTGGCTGTAACTTTCTAGATTTTGCTTATTTTGCTTGCAGTTCTCAAAATCTATGGTGCTGGATGTATATAGTGACTACGTGAATAACTTCACCAATGCTATGGCGCTCATTAAGAAGGCCTGTTTAACCAAACCAGCTTTTCTGGAGTTCCTGAAGGTGAGTTAAAGTGCAAGAGGCAACTTTCTTGCACTGCAGCTGATCGTTCTGCCCCCTTACATCCATCCTATTTCCAAGTGTGCTTTTGTTAAGTTCTTTCTCCTAAAGGTTTAACTGCTCAGGAATAGAATAATGGTTGCAAACAGATGAAAAATAACTCTATTTTCCCCTTTTTCTAATTTTAAAAAAAAGTTCCCTCTAGTCGTGCCCAGAGGGGTCACGTAATACTGATCAAAATGCAAATTGAGGTGAGTATTTTCTCTCTCCTCTCCATCTGTCTCCAGTTAAACTGGTCTAAAACAGACACACGTCCTTTTATCGATGGAAGATTAATCAGAATGCAGCATACCTGTGCCTCTGACTTGCCAACACCTCGGTGAATCAGCAGCCTCCTTTCTATACTTTTCTGAGTACCAATGAAAATGGTTTAAAGTTTATTTATTATTATTGGTTATGCTGCATTAACACTGCAATGAAGTTAACTGTGAAAATCTTCTAGTCGCCATACTAGGTAGAATTTAGCAAAGCCAATGCACCTAGCCAGCATGTATTTTGGACTGTGGGAAGAAACTGGAGCACCTGGAGGAAATCCACGCAGACACGAGGAGAATGTGCATATTCCAAACAGACAGTCACCCAAGCCAGGAATTGAACTGGGTCCTTGTCTCTGAGGCAGCAGCGCTAACCACTGTGCCGCCATGCCGTCCTTTAATAGACAAATTAACAGCCCCTCAGTGAGGCACTGCAGCAAAAAAGATGGAACTTACTGAATCAGAAGCGTGGGCTGGGTCAGATGTCTTGCAGTTGACCAACTTTCCCCCTCTCTATGGTTTTTCAATTGTAAGTGGAGCACTATCAGTTATTGACAACACAGAAGGTAGTTTTGAGTAGCGTATTGAGCAGAAACAAAAGGCAGGGATAAGGCACTTAAATCCATCCTGTATTTCTAGGCACGGGTGAGTGTTGAACCCATGTTTATTTTGGGCTGACCAAACCGATACCTGCCCACTTGGGCACCTCTCTCTTAAAATAAAAGTCAATAAATTAGACACAATGAGACAGGTGGTGTGGAGTCGCTTTCCATGTGTGTTCAGGACACACAATCTATCCCCTCTACCTGTTTATCCTTAACCGTGATAATACAATTAATATGAACCCCCTCCCCCTTCCACCCGTCCTTAGCTCTATGGGCACTAAAGCTAATTGTTGTACCCCCTACTGCCAGCTTAGCAGAGAGAGGCTTCATCAGCACAGATGGAGAATCTAACCTACTTGCTCTGTATGGCTCCGTGCCACAGGAGTTCTTAGCAGAATTTCATTCGGCTTTTGTCTGTTTGGAGCTTTTAAAAAGGAATGTGGTCTTGAGGAATGGAGCAATGAAATTTCAATTAAATCGCTCAAATGCGGGGTTCCTCACAGCGGTCAGGGACCCGGGTTTGATTCCCAACTTGAGTCACTGTCTGTGTGGAGCCCGCACGTTCTCCCCATGTCTGCATAGGTTTCCTCCAGGTGCTCCGATTTCCTCCCACAGTCTGAATTTTGTGCTGGGTTGGGTGCATTGGCCATGCTAAATCCTCCCTCAGTGTACCCAAACAGGAGTGTGGCGACTAGGGGATTTTCACAGTAACTTCATTGCAGTGTTAATGTAAGCCTACTTGCGACACTAATAAATAAACTTTACTTTTTATATATTTTGCTGTGAAGGATGCCGGGAATCTATTCCACCAGGGGGCAGCAAATCCAATCTTTTGGTGTCCTGTCAGAGGCGAAACAGTGGGTTTGTAAAGTGCCAGTGTCCAATTGCTCATTTTTTTTAAAAAAATGAATTAATGACACGTTGTTAAACATTTCATGTCCTGCATTAATCTTCCGAAGAATAGGATGTGTAAGCCAGTTTGTGCCATTATGTTCTGTTCCTTTTTATTGGAAGCAATTAATTATATTGTGGTTCCATTGAGTGAAGTGTTAAACCAATGCTCCATCTGCTCCCTCAAGTGGATGTTAAAGATCCCACGCCAGTGACTGAAGTGAAAAGGGCTATAATAAAACAACACTCATCAATCAAACTGTAGGTCCTGCAGTTTATTCCCCGTCCCAATACAAAATGGGAATCGATGTCCTCCATCTCCATGTTTTGGAGACAGGCTTGTGGGGAGAGATGAGTGATTAGCATACAGCGTGATGTGGACATTGCACAAGACTCCTGTAATAAGTCCTCGCAGACGGAAGTCCCTTCACCAACCAAGATCCAACAAGACTCTGTAGAGTGTTCTCGGTATGCAGTCTGCATCCAGAGTGCTAGAGGAACTGGCACTCCTGTTATAACTACAGAAAATGGGGCTCCCTGATTAAGGGCCAAATTGATGGTCCAATCAGGGAACTGTTTTCTTGTTCCCACTAAGACCAGTGGAGGCTTTTTTTTCATTGATTCGTGGGACATGGGTGTTGTTGGCTGGCCAGCATTTATTGCCCATCCCTAGTTGCCCTTGTCCAAAGGGCAGTTCAGAGTTAACCATATTGCTGTGGGTCTAGAGTCACATATAGGCCAGACCAGGTAAGGACGGCAGGTTTCCTTCCCTAAAGAAGGCGCTTCATCGGGGAGTTCATAGTCAACCAGGCCCACCTCAGTTGCCTGATTAACACTGGAGATGCAACGATTTTAATGTGCCATTGAATTGTAGTCTTTGAATGTGCCACAGTTGGGGTCATGCTACATGTTCAGAACTCTTAGCAACTGATGGGTAGGTGAATCGCTGAGTTTGTCTGATCTTTCTACAGCGGAAACAGGCCTCCAACTCTGACCGGATAACACTTTATGGACTGATGGTGAAGCCAATCCAACGATTTCCGCAGTTTATTCTCCTGCTTCAGGTGAGGGTCTGATTGTGACTATCAACTTATACGTTCTAATTAATGAGATTAAAATTGCATCAAGCTCTTCAACGCTGAAAGTTTCTAGCATGGTGGCACAGTGGTTAGAACTGTTGCCTCACATCGCCAGGGACCTGGGTTCAATTCCAGACTTGGGTCACTGCCTGTGTGGGGTTTGCTTGTTCTCCCCGTGTCTGCGTGAGTTTCCTCCGGGTGCTCCAGTTTCCTTCCACAGTCCAAAGATGTGCAAGTTAGGTTGACTAGTCATGCCAAATTAATCCTAGTGTCAAGGAGATTAGTAGGGTAAATATGAGGGGCTATGGGAAAAGGGCCTGGTGGGATTGTGGTCAGTGCAGACTTGATGAGCCAAGTGGCCTTGTTCCGCACTGTAGGGTTTCTATGATAGCATGGCTGCTCGGCTGAATTCCTGACCTGTAATGAGTTGTCGATCCCTGATTTAAAGGCAGCAATTTTGGGGTATAAGTGGGGAAGATTGGCAGGAGAAATTGCACATCCTCCTCCTGATGGGCTGGAATTGTTCAAGACTGAACTGGAATCATGGAAGAAGGGAATGTGTCAAGAAATAATCTCTCTACTCCCTCCCCACCCCCAAACACCTCCGATGAGTGACCCTCCCAGCGAAGACAGAATAAGCCTCCACCTCTGCCTCATTTGTAATAGTAAGAAGTCTCACAACGCCAGGTTAAAGTCCAACAGGTTTATTTGGAATCACGAGCTTTCGGAGCATTGCTCCTTCCTCAGGTGAAGGACGCGGCGCTCCAAAAGCTCACGATTCCAGATAAACCTGTTGGACTCTAACCTGGCATTGAGACTTGTTACTGCGCCCAGTCCAACACTGGCATCTTTACATCATTTATAATACTCACCAAACACTAATTGGTTGCCGAACATTGGCTGTGTCTAGAAGAATCACTGTCTTTTCTAGCAGAGGAAATAAAATTGAATTAATTTAAAATCTAACCTCCAATATAAATTTGTGCTTTTCTTAGACGCTTTGGAGATGTTCTCATTTCTTATGGATAAGTCTTACACAGCTGGGAGCTACTTTTGGAATATGAGGAAAATAATTGGTTGAGGGGTAGCTGAAGCTCTGTTGCATTGAGTTTGTTTCCTGTAAATCATCCTCCCCAATTCTGTTGAAGGGTCCTAGCTGAATCATTGATCTTTAACTTCAGGATATTGATCAGGCTGCTATATTCACTTCTTTCCTCCCCTCCATTCTGACCACACCCTCTGCTCCTTTCCAGGACATGCTGAAGAATACTCCCAAAGGACATCCTGACCGGCTCTCGTTGCAGCTCGCCCTGACTGAGCTGGAAACACTGGCGGAGAAACTCAACGAGCAGAAGCGAGTGGTGGATCAGATTACGGAAATTCAGCAGCTGGCCAAGAGTGTCGGGGATCGCAACCTCAACAAGGTCAGGAGACGCCATTAGTGGCGGTGGTTTGTATACAACTCCATGTGATCGTGAGCCAACTGCATGCGCTGGGGCCACGAGGAGGCGGAGAATCACAGAGGAAAGGCCTTGCACGTTCAGCTCTGGCAGGAACCCCTTTGAGATTCTCCCTGTGCACCCTCCCTCTCCTCAAACCCAGACATAATCTGGTTCCTGCCCAGATCTCCATTTAAATACATCAATTGTCAGTTTTAAGCTGGATTCTCCCTGCTCCTGGGATTCTCTGACACTCGGGCGCAGCGGGAAGCCAGCCCGATTCACCACTGGTCTCCACAAATGGAGATCAGCCATGATGGCCATGTTGCAGGGGGGGTGGCTTGGATGACATTGAAGCCCTGGGTGACTGGGGGAGCCTTGGGGGAGGGGGATTGCTAAGGGTAGAGTGGTTGGGGGTGGGAGGTGTGGAGAATATGGGGGACAGTCCTGAAGCAAGGCGTGATTGGGGACCTTTGACCCTAAAGTGGAGTATTACTCGGGGGTGGTGGTGCAGGTGCTAGTGAAGGGGAGGATGGGGGGAGGTGGTGCAGGTGCTAGTGAAGTGGGGGGGGGTGGTCTTAACTGGTGAGTAGTGGGGGGGTTGGGGTGAGGTGGCCTTAACCAATGGATGGAGGGGTGGGATGTGTGTAAGGAGGGGGAGGGTAGAGAGAAGTGGCGGATACGTGCGTAGAGTTGGCTGAAAATTGGGGCCTTTAGAAATGGCTGCCTGATCTCAGAGGAGCTGCTGGCCTTTTTGGCATCCCCACTCCAAAAAAAAATTGAAATGTAGTTAAATTGTAGGGTAGCACAGTGGTTAGCACTGCTGCCTCACAGTTCCAGTCGCCAGGATCTGATTCCCAGCCTTGGGTCACTGCGCGGAGTCTGCCCATTCTCCCCACGTCTGCATGGGTTTCTTCCGGGTGCTGCAGTTTCCTCCCACACTCCAAAGATGGTTAGGTTGATTAGTCACGCTAAATTGATCCTTAAGTGTCCTACATATCCCAGGATGTGTAGGTTAGAGGGATTAATGGGGTAAATGTATGGGGTTGTGGGGGATCAGGCCGGGGATGGGATTGTCAGTGCAGACTTGATGGGCTGAATGGCCGCCTCCTGCAGTGTAGGGTATCTGTGATTTCTATGAACTGAATGGCACCAACCCTCTCTGCAGGAATCTAACTGGATTTCCCACTGGGAGCAACGCTTAGAACTTGGGAGAATTCTGCCCTGCATTTCTCAAAACTTAATCCATGTTGATGGTCGAACAGTTTTTGGACATAACTACATGTCTGTACCTTGAAGAATTGTAGGGCCATGATTACAATAACACTGCATAATCGTAGAGGTACGACCCCTTATTGTTGAATTATGCAAAGGTGTCAGCACTGGCCCAGTAGCAGCAGTTGTATTGCTGGATCAGAATGCTGTGCGCTCCAGAGATTTGAATATTAGAGTGTTAGGCTAACATTCTAGCACAGTAACAGGGAAGTCCTGTACTATTGAAGTGCTATCGAGTGGATGTAGGAAAAGAAATAGAATCCCCCAGCGTTATTCGAAGAGCGGGGTGGTCTGAACAGTGTTAATTCATGAGGCAACATCATTAAAACTGATTATCCTGAACTATCGCACCGCTGCTTGAGGGAACTTGCTCTATGCAAATTGGCTGCTGCATTTCCAGCGTTATGACTGGGATTGCACTTTAACAACAAATCATGGGTTGTAAAACACTTTGGACATTGTTAGATCCTAAAAGGCGCTATTTAAATGCAAACCCTTTTCTCTCAAAAGAAGCAGCGTGTAGGGAAAAGGGAAGAAGAAAGGTGCATTTTGGAGGAAAGAATTCCCTGTCTCTTTTCACAAAGAAGGCAGTATCACTGAACTAATATTCCAGAGGTCCAGACTCTGGGGCCGTGGGGTTCACATCCCACAACAGCAGCAGGTGTAATTCAATGAATAAATCTGGAAAATAATCTCAGTAATGGTGACCGTGAAATTTACTGTCGATTGTCAGGAAAAACCCATCTGGCTCACCACTGGGGAAGGAAATTTGCCATCCTTGCCTGGTCTGACCCACTCCTGACTCCAGACCCACAGCAACGTGGTTGACTCTTAACTGGCCTCTGAAACAGCCTAGCAAGGCCAGTCCAAGGGCAATTGGGGATCGGTGACAAATGCTGGTCTAGCCAGAGAAAGAAGAATGAATAAAAGCAACAGAATGATCTGTCACTCATTATTATCTTTGCATTAGGTTAGGCATAAATTCTGACTATGGGAAGCCTGCTGAAAGTACCCGAGGAGGTAGTTAGCAGTGAGGCCTGATCTAACGTGCCTTTTAAAGGACAGCAACAAAGCATCACTGGGAGAGAAGTGCAATTCAGTCTTAGTTTCATTTTTGCTTCCGAGCTGCGCGCGCGCACACACCTCTGCTATGAATATCTTAAAGCTTTCCACCTTGTATAAATGTTCCCATGTGCCTAGTCTTTTAAAAAAAAAGAACTCGCCATTTGTTTACTTAAGCCTTTGAGTGTTGGATGGCACAGTGGTTAGCACCACTGTTTCTCAGTGTCAGGGACCCAGGTTCATTTCTGGGCTTGGGTGATTGTCTACGTGGAGTCTGCATGTTCTCCCTGTGTCTGCGTGGGTTTCATCTGGGTGCTCTGGCCTTCTCCCAAAGTCCAGAAGGCATGCAGGTTAATGTGCATTGGCCATGTTAAATTCTCCCTTGGTGTACCAGAACAGGTGCTGGAGTGTGGCGACTAGGGAATTTTCACAGTAACTTCATTGCAGTGTTAATGTAAGTCTACTTGCGACGCTAATAGATAAACTTTATATTAATCTATAATAACATGACAGGTCTATCTGGGTCTGCGAGAAAGCAGCATCAATTTATAGAGAATACTTTGGGCAATTGCTTTCATTATCACAGAACATTCCCGCGTTACACACACACACACCTGGAATGATTCTTTATCTCTCGTTCTGTTTTCGTCTTCCCTGCTGCAACATGGGAAGAAGTAGCTTTTACCTTGACGGAGGACTTTTTTTTCCCGCACTTTGCACAATTCATAATCGGAGCACAGAATATCATCTGATTATCTAGGGATGGTAATATTCAGCAAATTAAAGACCCTTCATTCGCCGCCAAATTTTACTTGTTATACAAGGCGAGCAATTTAGTTCAAGTGGCGCATTTTGCCTTTTGATTGAGTTGTTCAATGGCTGAATAAATGGGGCTGTAGTGAAAAGACTGCGCCTTTGTGTTCGGAATCCACTTTTTTAAAAAAAAAACCTAATCAGCTCTTCTGTGCTGGGTAATTGCACTAGCGTTCAGTGTGGTATTGTGTTAGATGGATAAGAAAGAGCCGCAGTTTAATGCCTCGTGTGTCAGGTTAACCTGTGGGGCGGTAGGATTGTTACAGGTGGTTTTTCAGCCCTTCTGGTGAAGTAGGGGAGTAACCAGCCCAGGGTTCACACCGAAGTGACTTTTAAACTGCATGGCAATCTAGTAATTCCCATGTATGTGAAAGATTAAAGGACTTGCAGATGCAAACAAATCATCTGCAGACTCCAACTGCTGCCTCAGAATGCCAGTTCAATTCCTGGCTTGGGTCACTGTCTGTCCAGAGTCTGCACGTTTTCCCCATGTCTGCATGGGTTTCCTCCAGGTGCTCCGGTTTCCTCCCACAATCCGAAAGACGTGCTGATTAGGGTGCATTGACCATGCTAAAATTCTCCCTCGGTGTACCCGAACAAGGCGCCGGAGTGTGACGACTAGAGGATTTTCATAGTAATTTCATTAACACTGCAATGTAAGCCTACTTGTGACACACATATTTAAAAAGAAAACAATTGGAAGTTTTGCTAGTTTTCACTCGTGTATGTGTGGACACGTGTGTGCCATCATTTGCACAGGACACTTTCTGCGTACAGAATGGAGCTGCTCTTTAATAACACGCAAGTCCTCTTGCAAATTTGGATTGGGCTTTAAGACTGCTGCATCTGACTGGGTATTTGAAGCTGCCTAGCAACCACGTCACAAACTACATTGTAATAAGAATTTTAATCATCTAATCTGCAGTATTGACATTGGGTTATTTAATAAGCAAACAGTTGACCTCTTTCTGACACTGTACAAGAACAGGACACAATTTTTCAGCTGCTGGCACACCCAACTGCATTACATTTGTTTACATGTGGCTTAGGGCAGTGGATTGGAAGATGAGCAAATTTGACATTCATGTAAATGGCACAGATGTCATTTAAAGATTGGGGGGAGTCGGTGGGGGCGGGAGAGGAAGTTTGGGAGATGTTTAATGCAACCTGGGATTGGCAGCATTACTGTGTGCCGTAATTGTTGCATAGCTTGCCTGCACTGTGACAAAATCACACACAACTAAAGAGTATTTATTCCTGCCTGCCTACCACCTGAAAGTGCTGACGCTTTATTTACATTAGATTCTAAAAATATCGAAGTCTATACCGGGCATTAGTGGCTGCCAATCGTGACCTGTAGTGTAATAATTTTAATCAACTGAGCTGCAGCTTATTTAATCAGCGGGTAGTTGCCATCCTTGGTGCATCACACGGCCACGTCTTTGGGTTCAGTACACCAATGCGGGCAGCTCCCCAGAACTTTGCCCAAGTAACTATTTGTCACATCCAAGTCTAAACAGTGAGCCCTGGCACGTTTCCAACATGGAACGCATCATCATTTTGTCCTCGCCCAAGATTTGCCCGTGTACACTTCTTCATTCAAGTCATTAGCTGTCAGGCACGGGAATCCAACAGAGTTTATTGCTTGCTCTGCAACACAGCTAACAGATTGGGATTAAATCTGGCATCTTGACAATCTGAGAGGCTCAACTTTGTGATAGGGAGGCTAAATAGGAAAGAGTTTTGCATATAAATGGTAAATTGCCCTCCTCTGCTACATGGGCAAGGTTTTCAGATGGATGCACTCCCTGATCAAGTTGCCCCACCCCAATCATTTCTGGCCATGTGTCACAGAAAGCTAACCTCACGTGTGCACAGTTTTTCAATGTGCCTGCTTGATCTCGTTGCAGTTGCTAACCTCTGGCCAGAGGCAGCTGGTCTTATGTGAGACGCTTACCGAGACTGTGTATGGAGAGAGGGGGCAGATCCTTAAATCAAAAGAGCGCCGTGTGTTTCTGCTGAACGACCTGCTCATCTGTGCCAACATCAATGTAAAGTAAGTGTTGAATGCTGGAGCTCAGGACCTGACTTGGGCCGCTTGTCTCCCTTCCCATTCGCCCTTCACGCATAGCCCTTGTCAGACTTGCGGTGAAGATCCTCCAGTAGAAAGCAATAATAAGCAAAAAAAAATCACAAAATAAAGGTTTAATGAAGATCCTTCGTCATGCGACTACTTGGCCCAAACCAAATGCCTTCCCCAATCTCCATCTGCTTCCCATTTCTAACGGGCCAACTGTTGAGTTGACCAACACAGCTTGTTACCATTGGTTGCCTTGTAACATGTGCCACTGTTTATGATCTGCCTGTGTGACGTTGCCCAAACTTTATTGTTCCTTCTCCCTTTTTCTTGCTATCTCACCAATGGTAGCAAGTAAGTGCTCTTGGTGCATGATTGTCCTTGTTTGGGGAGTCAATACAGATACGATGGGCCAAATGGCCACCACCTGCGCCATAACAGTTCTCTGCTGTTCCTTCCCTGCTCCTTGTTTGGCAGGTGCCCACTGTGCCATGTGCTCACAGTGTGAGCAATCTTTGATTACAAGTTCAGATACTGCTACACAAGGAGGCAAAATTATAGAACCAGCACTTCCACCCACACCCTTTCTCCTCCTGTTAGAAAAGTTGAGATAACCCTGTCACTTTAAAATCAATCCCTTGCTTTGTCTCACTGTGGAAAAACAACACTAAATCCCAGCCCAATGAACACCCCATTGCCTGGCAAATGATAAATGGAGGTCCAGTGGTAAATGGTGCTTCAGCAACTGTCTGTGCCGTCTACAAGTTCTCCCCCTGTGTCTGTGTGGGTTTCCTCCTGGTGCCCTGGTTTCCTCCCATGGTCCAAAGATTGTGCGGCTTGGATTAATTGGCTGTGTTAAGTTGACCCTTAGCGTCGGGGGGATTAGCAAGGTAAATACGTGGGGTTGCGGGGATAGGACCTGGGTGGGATTGTACTCAGTACAGGCTCGATGGGCCGAATGGTCTCCTGCACTGCAGGGATTCTATGATCTGCTAATGGACATATGTGGAATGGGTTCATTTCTATGATCGTGTTTAAAATCCAACCCAGATTAGGTGCCATTCCCCTCTGGCTGGTGGCTGTGGAAGTGAAATGAGTCTCTATACAGTTCTTGCTGCTGACTGTTGATGCACGGATGTGGAGCTGCTTCTTAGTTTGTGTCACATTGATGAAGCAGAGATACTCCTCTGCATTTGAGATTGAGGAATAAGGAAAATTACAGCACAAGAACAGCCCTCCAAGCCTGCACTGACCATGCTGCCCGTCTGAACTAAAACCCCATTTATGTTGAGGGCACTTTAATCTACGTCTCACTGTGTGGCAACCAACCTAAAACGTGCTGTTCTAGAAAATTCCCATTGTGAGTACACACTGCTGAAGAAAGATATACCACAAAGGAGCAGCATTTCTGTCTGAAGTTGTGCAATGGACTTCTTTTGGTGTTATTAGGCTTCCTTCCTGTTTCTTTTCCTAAATCCCTTGTCCGCAAGGTTTCAAAACTGTGGTCAAAGCTTCTGCATCTTTTGAACTAATTTTGTTCCAGCGTATTGAACTTTGTTGCAATGGCCCAGTACATCACAATAGATATTGATGCAACCCTATAGTCTGTGCTTCCCCACACACACAGTCCTGTGAACTCTGCTGGAAAGAGGTGCATGAACAATGAATTGTCCTTGGGCTATGAAGGTAGGCAATGGCTGAATGGTATTGATACTAGACTATTGATCCAGAAACTCCGTTAATGTTCTGGGGACCTAGGTTCAAATCTTGCCGTAGCAAATGGTGGAATTTGAATTCGATTTTAAAAAAAAATTCACTAAGGTCTTTCAGGAAAGGAAATTTGCTGTCCTTAACCTGGTCTGGCCTACATGTCGCTCCAGAGCCATTAGCAGTGTGGTTGACTCTCAGCTGTCCTCGGGCAACTAGGGATGGGCAATAAATGCTGGCCTAGCCCATGTCCCACGAATGAATAATAATTTTTTAAAAATCTGTCTGCAAATAGCTCACCAACATTGTCTAGGTGTGTGCAATAAATATGGGCTCTACTTTACAGGTACCCAAGAGAGCTGATACTAAAGGAACTGTTGCCCAGCCCTAATCAGTCCTTCGATTAGGGATAGAAACCAAGGAGTCAGTAAAAGTCTCCCCTCCTCACACTGTCCAGTTAAAAGAAAACCTTTCTCAAGTGTCAGGATGAGCTGTGATATCTTATCGTTCTTGTTAATTAGGGAGCTGGTGCGTTTCTTTTCTGTACAGTAAAGTTAGAATTTACCAAGCTATTTCCCCCCCCCCCCCTTGATTTAGTGAGTAAAAAGTGGCTGTACGATAGTATTTCATCCTGTTCCATAACCTCTTTTATAGGGGTCAGCCGGACATTGGCAGTCTGGTTCCAGTAGGCCCAAAGTACACTGTGAAATGGAGCACCCCACTGCTGCAGGTTCAGGTGGTGGAGGTTGGCCTCGAAGGGAAAGGTTACGACAAGGACACGATAATCTTTCAGCATCCAGGGAGCAAAAAGACCTCCTCTACCTCGCTATCAAGTAAGTCTGGGCTTGTTGTGGATCTGTCGGCTGGAGTTTCCCGTGAGGCTCACGAATGACTCCTGGTAAAACTGAAGCCCAGGGGATCAGTAGCTGCACAGTTACAAAATCTGGCCAATGGACCAAAGGCAGGAAGACTGTTGAATTGGTTATTTTTATGATCTGGGCAGTGTGGAAGGAGACTCAGCAAGAATTGGGAGGCGATGGTCTACTGGTATTATCACTAGGTTATTAATCCAGAAACTCGGCTAATGTTCTAGAATCCCGGGTTCGAATCCCGCCATGGCAGATGATGGAATTTGAATTCAATGAAAAATATCTGGAATTAAGAATCTACTGATGGTCATGAAGCCATTGTTGGGGAAAAACCCATGTGGCCCACTAATACCCTATAGGGAAGGAAATCTGCCGTCCTTACCAGATCTAGCCGATATGTGACTCCAGAGCCATAGCAATGTGGTTGACTCTTAGCCACCCTCGGAAATGGCTAGCAAACCACTCACTTCAAGGCAGTTAGGGATGGGCAATAAATGCTGGCCAACCGGTGATGTCCAGGAATGAATTTTTTTTAAAAATTCAAAAGGGAATTAGGTAAGTACTTGAATTGGAAAAGATTTGCAGGGCTATGGGGACAAAACAGGGCTGTGGGATTAATTGGGTAATTTTTTTCCAGGAACTGGTGTAATGGGCTGAGTGGCATCCTTTGCTTTATTACCTTGTGATACAGGAATAGCTGTAACCAGATTCAAATGGATTCCGACCTTCTGCTAAGTGGGTATAAACATCTCCCTAGTGGACACATTAGCCAGTTTTGAGTAGCATGAACAGGTATTGAATTACGTTGTTGTTTCTGCACCACTTCCTGAATTGGAGAGGGTGGGGTGGTGGGAGAGAAGGAGGAAGCCCAGGTTTGTGCCCTTCTGCCACCTTGGAAACCAGAGGGCAGCCTGGATCAATGCCTTCAGGAAAGCAGAACTACATCTCATGATGGCAAAATGTGCACAGGTCTGGCATTAATTGTCCATTGGTGCATTGGCGTACCTGTATGTTACCCATCAATGCCTTGTTGAATATTCGCCTTTTTATATATTTGGCTTTTCTCCCTTAGGTAAGATTTATATGGGTCCCCCACGTCTTTACCAGGAGCTTCAGGAATTACAACAGGATCTGACTGTTGTGAACCAGATATCGCAGCTTATTAGCACACTCCATGGCACTTATCAGGTATGACTCCCTCAACTCTTGGCCTTCCAACAAAAATATCCCCCACCACTCCCCCAGATTTCCCAACCATTTTCTTTTTTCTGCCCAAGGTTGGGGCACCTTTTTTGAGTGGAAAAAATGGGGCAGAAATCATGTCCTTTAATGTTCCACCCCAGAGTTCATCGCAATTGGAAGGGCTTCCACCCCCTGAATGTTAGATCATGTGTGATAGCATGCAAAGGCTCCTGCAAGTTCGCGTGAGAAGTTGGAATTTGTCTCAGTGCATTCATCTGACAAAACTTTTGGCGTCCCTAACTACTTCAAGGGGTAAGATAATTTCCCTTCATTTCCGGGCTTCCCGAAGTCTAATTTGGGGGATGCCTTTAAAGAATCCCTCTCGGACGTTCCCAGGTAAGATTCCAGAAGCTTAGCTTCCCCTGGGCAATTGCACTGCTCTGAGAACCATCTTTTAGTCATTATTATGACATGTGCCACTGGATGGCCAGCATTTATTGCCATCTCTAGTTGCCCTTAAAAAGATGGTGGTGAGCTGCCTTCTTGAAACACTGTAGTCCGTGTGCTGTGGAATGACCCACAATGCCATTGGGTCAAAGTCCTGGAATTCCCTCCCTAATGACTGCAAAGGAACAGCCATGTATTTCCAAGTCAGCATGGTGAGTGAATTGGAGGGGAACTTGCAGATGGTGGTGCTCCCATGTGTCTGCTGCCCTTGTCCTTCGAGATGGAAGTTGTCGTGGGTTTGGAAGGTGCTGTCTAAGGATCTTTGCTGCAGTGCATCTTGTGGATGTTTGTGGGTGGGGTGCCAATCAAGCAGGCTGCTTTGTCCTCCAAGATAACATAACGTAAGAAATAGGAGTAGAAGTAGGCCATCTAGCCCTTCGAGCCTGCCCCACCATTCAATAAGATCATGGCTGATCTGAAGTGGATCAGTTCCACTTTCCCACTTTCACCCCATAACCCTTAATTCCCTTGTCTATCAGAATGATGTTGAGCTTCTTAAGTGTTGTTGGAACTGCACCCATCCAGGCAAGTGGGGAGAATTCCATCACATTCCTTACTTGTGCCTTGTAGATGGTGAACAGGCTTTGGGGAATCAGGAGGGGAGTTACTTGCTGCAGTATTCCTAACCTCTGACCTGCTCTTGTAGCCACTGCATTAATGTGGCGAGTCCAGTTGAGTTTCTAGTCAGTGGTAACCCCAAGGTGTCGACATAGTGATTTAAATCACTAACTTCAGATGGTTCTGCCAGCTTCACGCTCCCAATTACTCTGAAAGAAGGGAAAAAATTATTTCTAATTTCAGTGTAACTATTCTAGAGCCCTGAACAGCACATCGTCTTTAGTGCCCATCGCCCCCAGCTCGCTCTCGTTGCCACCCCCACTGCTGTCTGGATGTCCAATTCCCCACACCACTGATGTGGGGACCTTGGTGTTGCATTACTGCTTGTAGGAGTTACCTGTGCACAAATTGGCTGAGGCATTTCCTAACTAGTTTATAACAGTAACTACACAGGCAGAACTGATTCATCAGTGAGGAAGTACTTTGCAATGTCCTGAATCTTTGAAAGGTGTTTGGGGGGGGTGGGGGGAGTGATTTTTCCCATCCTGCCTGACATGGGAATCATAGTGGATGGTGGGGTGGGCCACGTTGCTGACCTTGGGCAGGATTTTCTAGTTTTGGGATGAGTGTGGCCGGAAAATCCCACCTGTTATGTGAATACGAGTCTGTTTTCTTCCGTGCTGCTGGTGTCTGAAGCCTGGCACATTGGGTACTGTCTATCTGAATCATGGAATTGTTACGGCTCAGGGGGAGGCTACTTGACCCATCATGTCTGGGCCAGCTCTCCAAATGGGTATCGTGACTTAGTGCCATTCCCCTGCCCTTGTCCCCGTTTCAGCCCTAAAACCGTTCTTGTAAACCTTTCATGCATTCTCTGCAATACGTTCACGTCCTTGTAGTGTAGCACCCAGTACTGTACACAAGCAGCAACCAGAGTTGCAGCCTGTCCGTCCTTGGAGGCAGAAGGCACTGAATGGTCTTGAGTTGCCCCTTAACTATAGGACTGCTGCAGATTGCAGTGAGGGCGCTGTACCATTCATTGATACCTGCAGGGGAGACACTGCTTCAGTGATGTTTCTGAAAAAAAAAGCAGGCCAACTCTTGATAGAACCATAGAATCCCTACAGCACAGAAGGAGGCCATTCAGCCCATCCATTCTGTACTGACCACAATCCCACCCATGGCCTATTCCCGTAATCCCACACATTTACCCTGCTAATCCCCTGACACTAGGGTTAATTTAGCACAGCCAATCTACCTAACTTGCACATCTTTGGACTGTGGGACGAAACCGGAGCACCCAGAGGAAACCCACACAGACATGGGGAGAATGTGCAAACTCCACACAGATAGTGACCTGGAGGCCGAAATTGAACCTGGATCCGCTGAGGCAGCAGTCCTAACCACTATGTGCCGCCATGCCGCCCATTGAGTGATGCTAGAAATCACTTGCTATGGGATTTTCTACTTGTGTTGAAAAATCTCGGCCTTGCGTACGTCTTTGAAAAGAGGATGAAGGTGGTTCTGTAGTTTGCGTGCTTAAGGAACGGACTTGCAAGTGGATCCAAGTGGATTTCAGTACAGCAAACGTTTTATGCCTTTATGGGGATGGGGTGGGATATGACTTGAAGGAAAGATTCGTTGCCCCAAGAGTAACTGAATCATGTAATAAATAACACAGGTAATTGAAATGGGTGTTTGATGGAATGCTCAAGTGCTGAACAAAGGGATGGGGGGAATTAATAGAAGGGAGCTAGGCGGGGTTTCTTCATTACCAACGGGGTATGTTTGAATTTGACCCTTTTCTGTTTGAGTAGCTTTGACTCTTTGTTGTTTTTTAAATTACAAAGCCGGCATGTCTTTGCTCTGATTTCTTCACGGGCTATCTGTATTTATACCAGTGCAGTCAGTCCTAGATGGCTTATTCTGCTCTGTCCCACTTCCTAGAATCTAAATCTCGTTGTAGCCCAGGATTGGACCCGAGCTCTCCAGAGACTGATCAGGATTAAGGAGGATGAGATCCAATCAGCAAACAAGTGCCGTCTCCGTCTCCTGTTGCCAGGGAAACCAGACAAGTAAGCAGGGGTGATGGTGGTAGGGGTCAGAGGAGAACACACCCAGCAAACTAAAAATGTTATTTCTGAACAAGTTGATGGCAGAATCATTTTAATTTTGACCATATTTCTATTTCGCTCAATATCTGTGGCAGGGTGGGGGGGGGAAGTGCAAAAATAGATTTCTTTCAATTCGATTGCAGATTTTGTCTGTCTTTAATTGCAGCCCGCAGATATGATGCCACAGAATATTTTCGAAGGGACACAGTAATTCTGGTTGCTATTTTGGCAGACGGATTGTTGAGTACACCAGCTGTCTGTGCGGACTAGCCAGTATGTCTGTACACTTGGCAGCCTGCTGCTCTCCTTCACCTTTCTGATCCATGGACGTTCTGCTGAATGGTCCCACCCAAAATGTGTCCTTTTTATCTTGCCTTTCCAGGGGGCTGAGTGGCCTGCAGTGTATTTGCCGTATTCTGTTTGCTGCTTGAAGTTCCCAGTAATAGTTTAAAGTTTATTTATTAATCACAAGTAGGCTTACATTAACTCTGCAGTGAAGCTACTGTGAAAATCCCCTGGTTGCCACACTCCGGTGCCTGTTCAGATACACTGAGGGAGAATTTAGCATGGCCAAATTGTGTAGTTTGTGCACTTAAGGAACAGACTTGAGGAGGACTCCCACACACACAGACATGAGAACATGCAAACTCCACACAGACAGTGGACTCAAGCCAGGAATCGAAGCCAGGACCCTGGTGCTGAGAGGCAGCAGTGCTAACCACTGTGCCACCCTTGCTGCCAATAGCTGGGTGTTTGCTCTTTCAGTATTGTCAGGTTGGTTGTTTTTTTGACCCCAGAAGGTGACAAAGGGAAAGGTGAAAAAGATGAGATGTTGCATGTGGTGTGAATGAGTCACCAGGACAGGGTAAAAGGATATGGAGGGTAATATTAATTTGTGACCAATAGGATAAACTGCATTCTCTTTTTCCTTAAGTGGGAATGGACTTGGCCCTGCGGGTTACAAACCCCACCCTCAGATTCAGATGGGGGTCAGAAGGCTGAGCTGTGTGGATGAACAGCCACTCACTGTGATTTTCCCTGGTGCCAGTCAATAGCCAGGTCAGATGTGCTGTCCAATCATGGAGAGTGAAACGGGAGGCCAATTCGCAGACCTTCCATCTTGAAAACAGCTGCAGGATAACATACCCCAAAATGTCCGGTTGACACACTGGCAGGGTGGTCTGTTGTGGGGTGACCCAAGTGAAAATTGGGATGCTGAGGTAATGCTCCCTCACAAACAGGGTTCCCTTCTGCAGCTTCTCCAGTGCAGCAATCTCCGTTTTTATCATCTATGCTGCCAGAAGCAGTTGAAATGGTCATAAATCAGTACAGTATAGATTATTTTTCTCAGTTCATTTCCATATGATCCCTACGGTGAAGAAGGCCCTCCCCGTAGCCTCGCACACTTATCACGGCCAATCCACTTAACCTCCCCATCTTTGGACACCTATGGGGCAATGAGGCATGGACTTTGGGAGGAAATCCATGCAGATACGGGGAGAACATGCAAACTCCACGGTCATCCAAGGCTGGAATTGCCAGCCAACCATGCCGGTGTACCTGCCACATCATGAGGAAACCCATGTAAACAATGTGGATGAGTGCTTCCTGCCACCCACTTTGACACGCCTCACCGGGTAGTGCTCTCCACGCATTATCCAAAAACTAAATGTGTTGCATGGCAAAGAGGCACACAAACTGCACCCACTGTGGGGTAAAGCAGCAAATATAGGATGTATGCGGAAGCCTGAATTCAGTTCAAACACCTTATGTTCCTGCAAATAGATGGGAATGCTGAAAGCCAGGTCATTTGAACCATTTTGAGGAAATGATTGGGACACTGGGGCACGTAATGAAAATGTCTCGGCAAAACCAGGATGTCTGATCACCCTACCAATTATTATCCTGTAGTTTTAGCCACCTATCCTTATTTCAACAAATGCCTTTTGCCCCTTATTTCTAGGATGACCTGTAGGAGGTGGAGCCTGCAAGATTCCTGTTGCCTCTGTGTTTGCTATTAGTGTGTGCATTGTTGATATCAGCCACCAAGGGGTGTTGTCTCTGTTCCACAGTCAAAGTGCCCCTTATTTCCTTTCAGTAGAGTTGGCCACGCTGACAGTGCCCTTCCGCTCTGTCACCAGGAGGCGCCCCTCAGGCAGCTAAACTCACCTGTTCCGTCTCTGACCCTGGAGGCCATCTGCAAAGTCCCAGATGGTCTCCTTCCCTAGGTCTCACTGGCCTTTTAAACACTTCAGTTGGCTACTTGCAGCTTCGCAGGCAGGTAGCTCCTGTCAGTCCCCGGTCCTGCCTCAGGGAAAACGGCTCAAGGATGGGATGGAGCCAGGGAACATGCGTGCCAGCCATAGTACTCTTTTTGTCGCTCACGTGCATCTCCAGCCCCAGTAGTGGTGAAAATCCTTGCCCTGTATATTCAAATTCTGTCATGAGCTTAGTTGTCAAAGGGGAATTGAGGGCCTTGGACCAGAACCCCAAGGTTTTTAATAAAGCCAGACTAGACCCCAACAATTTTTCTATTTTGGCACAGATATGAGGGTAGGATGCTACCCCTCCCAGTGTAATTCCCCTGACAAATTAGGGATCTTCTGTAGTAAAACAAATTTCATTTAATAACACAGTTTAAATATAACTCTAACAAATGAAGCAGCTTAACTATGTTAACAGTGAAACAATATTTAAAAATGAAAAGACAACATCTAACTTATCACTTCAGTTCCAATTAAGCAATATTCATCTTACAGACTTAGAGGCCACTTTACAAACAGTTAAAACCATCAATACACTTGCTATAATGAGTGTTGACAGTCATGAAGCTTTTAAGGTAATTAAGTGCCAGAGAAGCTTGCAGAAAACTTTCAAACAAATCGCAGTCAAAACTGAAAAGCTGTTTCTCTGCTACAGGCCCCATCTCCTCCCATTAACTCCATCATCATATGACCCTGTCTACCTAAACACAGATTCCATTCCTTTCATCAAAAGCCCCAGGGAACTTTTTTTTAATGTAAACAAAAGTCTATTGGCTCTAAATAAACACCACATAGCTAAAATGAGTAATTATCCTGCTGTCCCAGCATCTGAGATGTACCGACTGCCTGTAGAATAAAGCTGAATTTTTAACCATTCCTCTTTAAATATTAAAAAAAACATACATCTATATAAATTACAATATTAGCATCAAAAAATGCACACCTAAACCACACAGATTAAGTTGGTTGTTTTGATTTCCGTATTGGGGCTGCTACACTTGGAGGGGAATTTTCCTGTCCCACCCACCATGGGAATCATAGCGGGTGGGGGGAGGCCCGTTGACCTCGGGCGGGATTTTCTAGTTTTGGGATGAGCACGGCTGGAAAATTCTGTCCTTGGTCTCTGCAGCTTTGGATTAGGGAATGGGGAAAGTAAGTCTGGGTTCATGATTTGATCCAGCCAGTTCCCCCTCACTTGGCTGTGAAGCACTTGTGTGTTGGAATTGGCTGAGGAAGGGATCAGTTTTAGACGTGATGTTCTTCCCAATGGGACAACCCGCTAAGATACCCACTTAGGCCAACGCACACAGATTTTACCACTGGGGTAAACTACCTGAAGGCTGCCACTGTGCTTGGAACTATATCCCTGGAATAATAATCAGATTCTCCAAATGAAGTGGAGAGAAAATTACTTTAACAAAAAACCAGGAAGCTATTGACATCTGATTCACTAGGAGCTGTGTTTTTCTAATTAAGGACATGTTCAGCACCTTAGCAGTATATCAACAGACTGTATGAGTATCAACTAAGCCAGATTACTTTTCTCAGGCCAAGGATATGTGTGACAGGCTGATGTGTTAGAAGTCCTAAATAATGTGATGGGTTAAGGTTTAAGGTTTCTTTAATAAGAATGAATCTCTGTTGCATTTGGGGTGTTAAGTGTCTTATGTAATATCTGATTTGGTGAAAAATTCTTCATTTGGAAAAGACACAATTTTCTAAATCTGCTTCCAGAGACGCCTTCCGGAGTTTATAAAAAGGCTTAGCTTTTAATCTATAATTTACAGCAGTCTTCAAAAGCTGGCTCTCTGAGAGAGTTGTACGGGAACAGTCTAACAGCAACACAAACCTCTTGTTTTACTTCCCGTGAGCTGCCTTGTGATTGCTGCTGACCAGTAAATTGCACCCTTAACCAATTCCTTTCTCTTTTCTTCAAGGTCTGGAAGGCCAGTCAGCTTTATGGTGGTATTTAACACCCCGAACGCCCGCAGTAAAATCTCCTGGGTGAATCGGCTGCATATGGCTAAAGTTGCACTAAGTAGGTAATGGTCTGGAGCTAGCTGAAACGTTAACGTCTGCCCGCGCCCCATTTTAACCCAGCAGTAGAGAGGTTGCTTCTCCCGCTCCTGGTTGCGAATTGACAGGAGACTTGAGCTTGTCTTGTGTGTGCACACCTACCAGTGCATACTCAAATTTGAGAAGACCAAATGATTGTGGGCTACACAGCTCCCCTGTGACTACCAAGACAATGTTTGTAGTGAATGGGTGGAATATTTGGGTATAACTTAGACACAACTTCATTCTGACTCAGTATTTTTTATTTTTTTATTCATTTTTACAGGATGTGGGCATCGCTGGCAGGGCACTTGCCCATTCCCAAATTGCCCTCCATTTCAGAGGGTATTTGAGAGTCAACCACATTGCTGCAGGTCTGGAGTCGCATGTAGATCAGACCAGGTAAGGATGGCAGATATCCTTCCCTAAAGGACATTAGTGATCAGATGAATTTTTCCAATGATCAAGAATGGTTTCATGGTCATCTTTAGACCTTTTTAAATTCCAGACTTTTATTGAATTCAAATTTCATCTGCTGTGCCGGGTCCCCAGTGCATTACCCTGGGTCCCTGGATTGCTAGTCCAGTGATAACTGCATGTGCCACTGCCTCCCCATAATATGTGGTTTGGAAAGTGCAGAAGGTGCACTGGTAAATAATCTGATGCTCAGATTGCCTGCTGCTGACAAGTGGAGACTCCAGTGGGACAAGACAGGACATGGAATCATGGCTTGTGATCCAGTTGCAGGAGATAAATTTGATTGTGCTTCCAGATGGCTTAATTGTAATGTCACTGAACTAGTAATCCAGAGGCCCAAGCAATTGCTTTGGAGACATGGGTTCAAATCTCTCAACAGCTGGTGGAGTTTAAATTAAATTGGTGAATCTGGATTATGAAACTAGCCTCTGTAATGGTGACCATGAAACCATCAATTGTCATTAAAACCCACCTGGTTCTCTAATGTCCTTTAAGAAGGAAATCTGCTGTCTTTGCCTGGTCTGCCCTACATGGGACTCAAACATCCTCTAAAGTCAGAGAGATATATAGCAAGGAAATGGGCCCTTCAGCCCAACTAATCCATGCCAACCAGTTTTTCTAAACTGAACTAGTTCCATTTGCCTATGGATGGCACAGTGGTTAGCACTGCTGTCTCAGCACCAGAGACCCAGATTCAATTCCAGCCTTGGGTCACTGTCTGTGGGAGTCTGCATGTTCTTCCCGTGTCTGTGTGGGTTTCCTCCGGGTGCTCCTGTTCCCTCCTATACTCCAAAGATGTGCTGGTTAGGCTGATTGGCTGAGATAAATTAGCCCTAGTGTCAGTGGGACTAGCAGGTAAATATAAGAGGCTATGGGAATAGGGCCTGGGTGGGATTGTGGCCGGTGCAGACTCAATGAGCCAAATGGCCTCCTTCTGCATTGTAGGGATTCTATAAAACGGGCTCTTCGGCTCAACTCATCCATGCCGACTAGATTTCCTAAACTGAACTAGTTCCATTTGCCTGCATATGGCCTGTATCCCTCTAAACCTTTCCCATCCAAGTACCTAACCAAACGTACAGAGAGTCAAGGAGATGTAGAGCAAGGAAACAAGCCCTTTGGCTCCACTTGTTCATGTCCATGCTCTAAGATGTTTGGTTCAAGGGCCACTGGGGATGGGCAACAAAGGCCAGTTTCGTCATTGATGCCTGCACCCTATTAAAGAATAGAAAAAGAGTTAGTTGAGAAGCAAGTCAGAGCTTCAGAGCTAGATTCAATAAACTAACAACTGCCTGCTCAAAAACAGCTGAGTGCTGCGCTAATGGACAGCAACCTTGGTCTTAGCCTGGAGCAGGAGCTGAAGCAAAGTGCAGCACTTCAATGCAGATACTTCTTCACTTTGCTGGAAGGAAGGCAGTGTACAAATGGATGTTGCTCCCATTTACTTTTTGCCAGCAGGTGGTGAAGTGATCCTGAATGGTGTTCACCCCCTACTTTCACAGTAACTCACTGAATAATTACGGCGTGCTCGGAGCGAACCTGGCGTGATGGACACCTCCCGCTGAGCATTTTGTGCATTGGAACCAAAAAATTGCCACGTCTGACAGGGATCCACTTCATAAATTTGATCTGTCAGCTTGTTAGTGAGATTAATTAGCCACGCTATTAAGGTGTGTAGGTGTCTCTTCACATTGAGGATGTTTAATTAAAAGACACCAGCAATTTATACAGCATTAGCAAAATGATACTCAGCCTTTCATTGCATAGAATGGATTATAATGGGTTGCAGCCTACGTGGGCTGCTAAATAGTCCCTTGACCACTCTCCTAAATTGAGAGGATATCTAGTAATGGTTGAATAGGAATTATGTGGAGTTGTTCAGTGTGGACCTTCCTCTTTTTAATTGCAGCTGTCTGCAACAGGGGCCTTGTCATCATTATTTAAGGGATCGGTTGAAGGCTGCTGTAGGAGGCCCATCACCCAGTGCAACTGTGAAGCAGGAGACTGCTGGATTTGACCTCTCCATCAGTCACTAACTGAGGCAAACGCGGCTCGAGGCAGCAATAGGGAAGTCACAAATCGAGCTGCCAAATGCAGCTGTCAACTTTGGGTGGTGGCTGGTTTGTGCTTCACCTTGCGGTGCCTGTGGCTTTGTGACACGGGTAAGGCCCGTACTTGCTGAAAGGCCACATGAACAAGGTACCAGGAAATCATCTGAAAGCTAGCAACTATCCTCCTAAAACAAATTAGTCATGTCTGATGCAGAGAAGGCTGGGCAGTTGTATAAATCATTGAATCATACAGCGCAGGAGAAGGCCATTCAGCCCATCAAGTCTGCACCAACTCTCTGACAGAGCATCCTATCCAAACCCTATCCCCATAATTCCATGTATTTAACCTGTTAATTTCCCCTAACCTACATACCTTGGGACAATTTAGCATGGCTGATCAACCTAACCTGCATGTCTTTGGACTGTGGGAGGAAACCGGAGCACCCAGCGGAAACCCATGCAGACACGGGGAGAATGTGCAAACTCCACACGCAGTGACTCAAGGCTGAAACTGAACTTGGGTCCCCGGCGCTGTAAAACAGCAGTGCTAACCACTGTGCCACCCCAAAGAAAATTCACTTGGTTGTATTTTTAACGACTTCAAACCAATTGTAACTGAATTGAGTTAGAATTAGTGCTAGTAATTCAATGCTTCAAATGTTTTGAATATTATGTAGTGGAGTTGGAATCTGTGATTCTTTTGAAACACTCTTGATAAGTGCCTGATTCCTGTTTTTCCCCCATCTACAGCTAAAGATAACCAACCTGGCTGGTTCTGTATCGAGGACGATGGAAAAACAAAAGCTCCGTTTTGGTGCCCTTTGCTTGCTTGTCGCATGCCCATGTATAGCTCAAAATGTCAGGACTTGAAGGTAAGCAAAAGAAAAAAGCAGCAAGAGCTGCCTTGGAATTTTTAAAAAGATGTGCATTTGATCATCTGTATATGTTTTAATCTTGGTTTTTGATGCTGTGGCCTTTAAAAGAAAGAACTTGCATTTATATTCATGCTTTTTGCAACCCCAAGGCATCCCAAAGCACTTTAACAGCCAATGAAGTACTTTTCCGAAGTAAGAGTGAATCACTGTTGCAATGTGAGTGTTAGTACTGAGCTACAACTAACACAGCTTGTCATAGTCTGACTGCTTTTGAAAATATTTTTTCAAAAACACAAACTTCATTCATTACCCACGTTCCATATACCACAGTCTGAATTTTATACTTCTGTGCCACAAGATTTCTAGTGGAGAGGAGGAGGTTTATTGTGAAATTGATTTAGTATTGTCACATGTATTGAGAAACAGTGATTAGTATTGTTTCTTGCGCACTATACAGACACGTCATTCTGGTCATAGAGTACTTAAGGGAGAAGGAAAGGAGAGAGTGCAGAATATATTGTTAGTCATAGCTAAGGTGTGGAGAAAAATTAGCGTAATATGTGGTAGGTCCATTCAAAGTCTGGCAGCAGGGAAGAAGCTGCTCTTGAGTCGGTTGGTACCTGATCTCAGACTTTTGTATCTTTTTCACAATGGAAGAAGGTGGAAGAGAGTATGTGTGGGGTTCTTGATTATGCTGTTTGCTTTCCCGAGGCAGCGAGAAGTGTAGATGGAGTCAGTGGATGGGAGGCTGGTTTGTGTGATGGATTGGGCCTCGTTCATAACCCTTGTAGTTTCTTGTGGTCTTGGACAGAGCAGGAGCCGAACCAAGTGGTTAGCACTGCTGCCTCACAGCGCCAGGGACCCAAGTTCGATTCCAGCCTGTAGTGACTGTCTGCCTGTGTGGAGTCTGCACATTCTCCCCGTGTCTGCGTGGGTTTCCTCCAGCTGCTCCAGTTTTATCCCACACTCCAAAGATGCGCAGATTAGGTTGATTGGCCATGCTAAATTGTCCCTTGATGTTCATGAGTATGTAGGTTAGGTGGATAAGCCATGGTCAACACGCGGGGCTGGGTTTGGTTAGGCATGGGTAAATGCTCTTTCAGAGATTGTGTGCAGATTTGATGGACTGCATGGCCTCCTTCATTGTAGGGCTTCTGTGGTAGTCTATGGCCAATTACCGACAGATTAAAGTTGAGCAACCTGTGAATTGCCACCTGAAATCTAAACCATCAGCATCTAAATGCTAACCAGAAGCAGACTAATGAATGAAATTGAATAGGACGTTTGGCTGATAACTTTTTCAAACATGTGTTTTATTCATGATTTATTTATACCTGGCTGGATCGAAGGGGCAAGCTGGCCACGTGGCGACCTATCCAGGAATAATGTGTGCACGTGTGTAAGAGCAGTCCAAAGCTCAGGTGGGACATTGAGTGGCAAGGTACTGATAATCTGACAAGTGCCCATAGCCCTGTACTCCAACACGAGTCAACACCTCAAACCTCCCGAATGTTCATAAAGCACCTCTATAATAGAGTAAAATGTCCTAAACGAAGGGGAGATTGTTTATGTTTGTAGGAAAAGTTTGAATGCTCTCAATGGCACCAATAGATCCAGTGAGGAAATAGAAATTCCTTTTTTTTCCTTGTCCCCTATAATGTGTGAATACATTCCGACTCTATCTAATCAGCATTTGTAAAGTAAGACCGATCACCATCTGAACACTAGATTAATGTGAGAGCGGAGAGAGAGAGTTTAACTTTAGTCTTGTTGACTGAGTCAGAACAAAACTTTGGCCTTGTGATGAAGGGTACACACGCAATCTGATAATTTGCCTTTTCTCATTAGGGGTGCTATGCATCTGCAGTTCCAATGTTTTCTGTTTTTTATAATTTGTTAGACAGCGTTTGCAGTCATCCTTTCTCTTTCCTGCTCAGTTTGTACCCATTATTGCTGACTTCCTGTTGCACTGTTCTTTTTTGATCTAGTTTTATTTGAGCGTTACCCACCTGCGGGAAATTTCTTACTGATTGCCTCCCTAAGGATATCTATCGCTGGAACAAATCCCAGTTCCTTGCTGCTGCCTTGCCTCAGCTGCCAAATATTGGAGGTGTTTCTGCGTTTTTTTTTGTTTGGGTAGAGTGGAGCCACCTTGCTTATGCTGAAGCTGCACCATACTGACCTGTGACTCCCTACCCCTGTGTACAGCTTCTTGGAGGCTCAGGAATTTGCAAAGCTCCAAAGCAATACCTGAACATGATGCGAATGTTGAGTCATCACACACCTGTTGAGTTTTGAACCAGACAGTCTGGTTTTTCAGCATCTTGGATTAAATTTAAAAAGGCACAAAAAATGTGTTTTTATTTTTTCAATTATTCTGCTTGTCTGATATATATCCTCGTAGAATATCTACAGTGCAGAAGGAGGCCATTCAGCCCATCACCTGCACCACCAACAATCCCACCCAGGCCCTTTCTCTGACCCCATATATTTACCCTGGTAATCCCCCTGACACTAAGGGGCAACTTAACGTGATTAATCAACCTAACCCGCACATTTTTCAGACTGTGGGAGAAAATCAGAGCACCCAGAGGAAACCCACGCAGGGTCATGGACAATGTGTAAACTCCACACAGTCAGTGACTGAAGCCAGGAATCAAACCCAGATCCCTGGCACTGTGCGGCAGCAGCGCTAACCACTGTGTCACATATCCATGAAAAGCATGGCAATATTGACATTTATTGACAATATCAAAGGGTTCTGGTTTTTTATATCAACAAGACAATCGAACTTGGGCCTTCATGGAATCCCTACAATGCTGACGAGGCCATTCAGCCCATCAAGTCTGCACCAAATCAGTGACAGAGCATCAGATCCAGGCCCACTCCCTGCCCTATCTCCATAACCCCCTTCACTTTTCTCACTAATCTTCTGAATCAACACGTCTTTGTTTAGCATGGCCAATCCACCTAACCTGCATATCTTTGGAGTGTGGGAGGAAAGCCATGCAGACACCAGGAGAACATGCAGACTCCATTGGAGGTCAAAATTGATCTTGGGTCCCTGGTGCTGTGAGGCAGCAGTGCTAGCCACTGTGCCACAGTGCTGCCCCCCATAGGAAAGGCTGATGATGACTGAATGGCGACCACAACACCCCAATATTTTTGGGGTCACCTTCCATTATTATATTTATCCTGAAACCTAAATACTAGTGGCTTTGATCATGCCCCCAGTACTGCTCTAGACTGTCAACTTTACATACACTGCATACTCCACAAACTGAAGTTAAATGGCCAGGGGAAGGCAGAACGTGCCTTCGTTTTCTGGAATGGTGTCATGGGATCTTCACCTGAGATGACAGACAGGGTTCCATTTTAAAGTTTCACCCAAACGATGGCATCTCAAAGTTTAAATTTTTATTTATTCATGTCACAAGTAGGCTTACATTAACACTGCAATGAAGTTACTGTGAAAATCCCCTAGTCACCAAACTCCAGTCCTGTTCGGGTACACTGAGGGAGAATTTAGCATGGCCAATATCCTAACCAGCGTGTCTTCTGGATCATGGGAGGAAACCGGAGCACCCAGAGGAAACCCACGCAGACACAGGGAGAATGTGCAGACTCTGCACAGAGAGTGACCCAAGCCGGGAATCGAACCTGGTCTCTGGCACTGAGGCAGTAGTGCTAACCACTGTGCCGCCGTCTCTCATCTTTACACTGGAGTGTCAGTCAGGATTAGGCATTTCAAGTCCTGGGGGCAACTGAACCCCTGACCAGCTAATTCTGGGATTAGGCAGGAATGTGGCTTTGAGGTTCCAATCCGATTAGCCATGATCTTATTGAATGGTGGAGCAGGGCTGAGTGGCCTACTCCTGATTCGCATGGTTGTTTCACAGGAGTGCTACCACTGAGCCAGGCTGAGTGCTAAAGTGAAATCTGTGGGGTAAAGAGATCGATTTGTGAGATTAAATGTTCAGGTAAGATTCAGCAATGTGAGCAGCTAAGTAGAATTTGTACATGTAAACAGTTAATAAAAGTAAAGCGTTCTGTGTTAAATTACATACATCAAAAATTCTGCAATGTGTATTAATGGGAAAATTGTAAGATTAGTTATTGAGTGCAAATGTTGGTTTTGAATAGCAATACAATGATCAATTTTGGTACCTGCATTTAGAAACAATTCTTGTGATTATTTAGTTTGGCAATAGATCAGACCTATACTTGGAGACTTAACTTCTCCACAAAGAATTGGCATTTAACTAATTATAAAGTTGTTGTTTGGTGTTGGATTACTGGTAAATCTAAGAAGAATGAAGAATTGGAATATGGAAATCCACAGCAGGAAGGGTAAGCAGAGGTTCAGCAGGGGCAGCAGCAACAACAATACAGCCAGTTTACTGACAGACAGGTATGCTGTTATGTTTGGTGATCCTGTTTGAATTACCTCTTCCACAAATTGTCAAAAGAGCTGAGTTTTCTGATCTATATGCAACACGGTCTTGACATCAGAAGTAATATCAGTCTGTTGACCTTGCAAAGTTCTTCGCTGATATCTAGGGGCTCCGTCCAAAATTGGGAGAGCTGTTTCATAGACTAGCCAAGCAACAGCCTGACGTAGTCATTCTTGTGGAATTATACCTTTTACAGACAGCGTCCCAGACATCACCACTCCTGGGTATGTTTTGTCCCACCAACCAAACAGAAGAGTCAGGATGTAGCCCTGGGGCTTCCTCAACGTTGTGTAACGATACTGTATTATTTTGATGTATTCTATGTTTTAAAGTGGGTTGCTGTCTGAGTCAGTGTTTGTTACAGGAAGTTGATTTGTCCGGTAAATATGCAGCAGATGCTAAGAATGCAGGCTAATGATTGATTTCAGCTAGGAATTTGTTACTTGTTAATGGACTTTTTGTTTATTTAGATTCTCCTGGGATTTCAGACTAGGTATGCAGAATTATGAGAGGTTTTGATTAGGTTGATTGATAAAGCCAAAAAAAAAGAATAATCATAGAATCCCTACAGCATAGAGAGAGGCCATTCAGCCCATCAAGTCTGCACCAACCACAGTTCCACCCAGAACCACCCCCATTTCCCTACACATTTACCCACTAATCCCTCTAACCTACGCATCTTAGGACACTAAGGGGCAATTTTAACATGGCCAATCAACCTAACCTGCACATCTTTGGACTGTGGGAGGAAACCCACGCAGACACAAGGAGAATGTGCAAACTCCACACAGTGACCCGAGCCAGGAATCGAACCCAGGTCCCTGGAGCTGTGAAGCAGCTGTGCTAACCACTGTGCTACCATGCCACCCCAAATGTGCTTAAAGGGAGGAGCGACGCTTGCGGAAACAGACCGATTTCATTTTACTTTTAAAAATACAAGCAGTTTCTGCCTGGGTTGTCTGAAGAAAAGTGTGTGTCTCTCTCTCTCTCTCTCTCTCCCCAAAGGCTTTCTGAACACTCCAAAGCCCGGTAACCTAAGCCACAGCAAGTATGCCTGTGGTTTGGTAACTAATTTGAAATTAATTTTTACTACTCATCACTGAGAGGAGATGGGGCGTGGAATGTACTCTGGGTGGGGGAGGGGGGGGCTTCAATGTCCAACTTCAAGACTGATGCAGTAATATCACTACTAAATGAGCTAGCTGAATCCTAAGAGAGCTAGTGTTATATTGGATCTGTAACAGATGGTGAGGGCACCAGCAAGAGGGAAAAGCCTACTTGACCTCGTCCTCACCAGTCTATCTGTCGCAGATGCATCTGTCCATGACAATACCAGTAGGATTAATGATCACTCAGTCCTTGTGGAGACAAATCCCATCTTCACATTGAGGATACTGTGCGTCCTATTATCTGGCACTCCCACCATGTACAATGGGATACATTTCGAACAGATCTGGCAACACTCAAACTGAGCATTCATGAAGCACTGAGCCATTAGCAGCAACAGAATTATATACAATTGCAATCTGTAATCTTTTGTCTCCTCCCCCGCACCCAACACCACCACTACCCGGCTTTTACCGAGCTAAGGACTACTTGTGTGCCAAACAGTGAAAGCAACTTGCAGTAAACCGAGATGGGCAATCCTACTACCAGATCAGATCAAAGCTCTGCAGTCCTGCCTCATCCAGTCATGGTCAATAATTAAAACACCTAATTAGGAATGACCCTGGTAATTATAGGCCGGTGGCTGGTAAGTTAATGGAAAGGCCCTGAGGGATAGGATTTATGACCATTTGGAAAGATGCAGCTTAATCCGGGATAGTCAACACGGATTCGTGAAGGGTAAGTCTTGTCTCTCAAATTTGAATGCTTTGAGGAGGTAAGTAAGTGTGTAGATGAAAGTAGAGCAGTGATGTCGTATACATGGATTTTGGTAAGGCGCTTGATAAGGTTCTCCATGGTCAGCTCATGAAGAAAGTATGGGATAGAGGGAAATTTGACCAATTGGATAAGTAACTGGCTGTCTCATAGAGAGAGGGTGGTGGTAGTTGGAAAATTTTCAGACTGGAGGCCAGTTACCAGCAGTGTACCACAGGGGTCAGTGCTGGGTCCTCTGCTATTTGTGATTTTTATCAATGACTTGGAGGAGGGAGCTGTTGTAGGCTGCAAAGAGACATTGATAGGATGCAGAGCTGGGCCGAAAAATGGCAGATGGAGTTTAACCCTGATGAGTGCGAGGTGATTCATTTTGGTTGGACAAATTTGAATGTGGATTACAGGGTCAGTGGCAGGGTTCTGAGGAACAGAGAGATCTTGGGTTTCATGTCCACAGATCTCTGAAAGTTGCTGCTCAAGTGGATGGAGCCATGAAGAAGGCGTGTAATGTGTTAGTGTTTATTAACGGTGTTTGAGTTTAAGAGCCATGGGGTTATGCTGCTTTCAGGACCTTGGTGAGACCACATTTGGAATATTGTGTGCAGTTCTGGTCACCTCACTATAAGACGTATGTGGAAGTATTGGAGAGAGTGCAGGGTAGATTTACCAGGATGCTGCCTGGTTTGGAGGGTAGGTCTTATGAGGAAAGGTTGAGGGAGCTGGGGCTTTTCTCTTTAGAGCAGGGGAGGATGACAGGCCACTTAATAGAAGTTTATAAGATGATGAAGGGGATAGATTGTTTTTTTGGGTGGATGTAGCTGTTACTAAGGGGCATAACTATAAGATTCATGGTAGGAGATATAGGAGGGTTGTCTGAGGTAGATTCTTTACTCAGAGTGGTTGGGGTGTGGAATGCACTGCCTGCTGTGAAAGTGGAGTTGGACACTTCAGGAACTTTCAATCGGTTATTGGATAGGCACATGGAGCACACCAGAACGATAGGGAGTGGGATAGCTTGATCTTGGTTTCGGACAAAGCTCAGCACAACATCGAGGGCCGAAGGGCCTATACTGTGCTGTACTGTTCTATGTTCTAAGGCAGTTAGTGCAGCCACACAATTAGATGGAGAGATAGAGACCCAAATGGAATGTGTAAATTTTAGAAATTCTTCCCAACCTATTCCTGTGTGGTTGTGCAGTCTGCATACAAGTCTGAGAGTTTTGGCCTGCTCTGTATTTAATGTAAAATTTCGCTTCTGTGTGGAAGTATTTCTGTATTTGGTGAAATCCGGTTTGCAGTAGAGTTTAGAGAACCTGAGCTTCAGCAGGAAAGATGACTTACCAGTTGTATTTAAGAAGAAAGAGGTGGCCACATTCTTCTGATGGGACTCGCTTTATTATGATCAAGAGCATAAATCTAAGCTTCTAATAAAATAAAACATGTCCTGGGTTTGGGACACGGAGGCTAATTGGAGGATTCCCAATTGCTATTTTGTTTGTTCTTGGCTGACCCAGCAAAGCCTCCGACCCAGGCTTGGATTTGGGACCTTTCTGGTTCTACAGCTCGGGTCCACACTGAGTATTAGATTTACAACCCAGCGCGGTGGCACAGTGGTTAGCAGTGCTGCCTCACAGCGGCAAGTACCCAGGTTCGATTCCCCACTTGGGTCACTGTCTGTGCGGAGTCTGCACTTTCTCCCTGTGTCTGCGTGGGTTTCCTCCCGGAGCTTCGCTTTCTTCCTCCATCCAAAGATGTGCAGGTTAGATGGATTGGCCATGATAAATTGCCCCTCAATGTCAGGGGGACTAGCTAGGGTAAATGCATGGGGTTATGGGGATAGGTCAAGGATAGGATTGTGGTCGGTGAGACTCGATGGCCAAATGGCAGCCTCCAGCATTGTAGGATTTAATGAACCCTCAAACTGGGTCCAAACTGGGCATTAGACTTACAACTTTCAAACTAGGCTCCACACTTGCATCCTCCAAACTGGGTCCACCTGATTTGTATATATCCAGTAATAGCTGGTTATGAAGAGTACCAGGAGAGTGCTGAACCCTCAGCAATTCTCGCCCTCTCCATAAAGTGTAACTGACAGCTGAATATATGATACTACTTATAATTACGAGGACCGCATAGATGCAAACTGCAGCTGTCTGGGCTTTGTGTAATGACTGACAGAAACAAACAATTACAGCTTTTAATTATATTCCAGCATAAATAACAGTAATTTGCATGAGTGACTTCTACCTATGTCCCTCGCTCTTTTTTTAAATGTGAAAATTTGAACCATCTGTCAACCATTATACTGCATTTATTTTCGAAGTGTTTTAATCAAATGTAAGGGATGCTGATGGAATACCCATGTATCTTTTTGTCGAACAGCCCTATGGTTGCCAGTAGGTCCAGGATATTTTTACTCTCCCTGAGCCCAACTCCGATGAAACAGGGGCAAACGTCAATACTATACGTTTGTTTTTTAGATGGGAGGGGGAGTTTGCTTCAAAGCAGGTGAAGTCCAGAACATTCCTCAAGTTGCCACTTGAATGTGGGTTACAGTGATACTTTGAGCTGTCTCTGTATGGAGGCATGAGGTTGCGTATGGCAGTTTTCTCTTAAATGACAGCTCCTAGATAAGCCACTTCAATCTAGTGAAGATTTGCCTTTCACTCTTGAGCACCTGATTGTTAATGGACAATGCAACATGTGTAATGTAGAGATCCTTTGGATGGACTATAACAATCCTTTACATCCGAGTGTTTCTTTGACGTAACTTCCCTTTTGCAGCTTGATCATCAAGAGAGTGAATGGAGCATCAGCTACCAACCAGTTATGACTATGAGCTGTATTATAATGTCATATAACTAGGGTCCAGCAATTATCCAGGTCACAATGTTTAGTCTTGAGCTCGTGTGCATCGGCTCAAATTCAGAAGCAAGAATTGATTGATCCTCCTCTTTGGGCCCTGGCATCCTGAGACCAATTGTAACACATGCTGTCTGGTGGCACGGTGACAGTGCTGTCTCACAGCCTGGAGTGGGGAAATTCCACAAGAGTTCTCTCTTGTGCTCAGCTCTTCTGCTAATCAGCTCTATGAAAATCACAGGTAAATTAGCCTTTGGTCTTCATTTTTAATAAGCCAAGAAAGTTGCTGTTGCATAGCAAACATCCCCCTCCAGGCTGCTTTCTGGTGAAGCTGGGAGGAGGAAAGAGAATGGGAAGGGACTGATTGTCACACCTCTCCACATTTGCTCGTTTCTTTCCTTTCAGAATTCGGGGCGTTAGTTAACATTTAGCGTTCTGTTGATCCGTGACTCCAATTTGAAGTGGTACAAATGAGGTGTTGTGCAGAATACTGAAGCAAGAACAAAGAAAATTATGGCACAAGAACAGGCCATTCGTCCCTCCAGGTCTGCACAGACCATGCTGACCGAATGCACTAAAACCCCTTACTCTTCCGGGGACCATATAAAGAACAGAAAAAGTAGATTAAGAGGGCGTAGTTTGTTCTGTTTACTTTGGGTACACTTCATGGAAAATCACAGAGCCCTTTTGTTTACACTGATCCATAGGTATTATTATTTTCTTTAAGAATCTTAGATTAATGGCCAAAATCATCACAAGGAGTTGGTGTGAAGCTGAGGTGAATTTGGGTGCAGTGAGTTGAGAGGCCAGCAATTAATTGATTTGTATCAAATTCAGTTTCATTGTTCATTCTGACTCTGAATGAACTGAACTGTTGTTCAGATGTCAGAGGTAGGCTCTTTACTCAAGAGGGTGGTAAGTGCATATGGATAGTATTAGAATAGAGGGTTATTAGATTGGTTCCACTGGTCGGTGCAGCATCGAGGGCAGAAGGGCCTGTACTGCGCTGTAATGTTCTACGTTCTATTGCATCCTGTTGCCCTCGTCTTCCAAAGAATGCAAACTTTTGAGTTAACGAAGAATTCTGAGGATGCAAGGAGTGTGTGAAAATGTGTATCTTGAGCTCGGGAAAGTTGAATGTTGTTGAAGTATGGAAAGTAAGTCTTGGGCATCCCCAAGACAGTTGTTGTTAACTTGAACAATGGCATTAACGAGAACAATAGCAAGTCCATTTAGCTGACCCTGCCATATAGCCTCGCAATCTTCATTTGGAGAATGTAGATCGTTCTACTGGGGGAGTGGGTGTTGGGAGGGCAATAGTTTAGGGGTGGAGTGATGGAAAAAGGGATACATGTGTACATATTAACTACACCAATATGTTTCTCTCCATCCAGCCTGAAGCAGCCCTTCACACTCCAGTGCAATCATCCCTACTTGGGATTTCCATTGCCAGTACCTGTCTGGCACAGGGGTATCTTTGGGTAAGTAATTGTAACAGTAGTAGGGGTAGTTAAGTGATGTGAGCCATTGTGTGCTACGTGAGACCTTGCATGTTTTAAAGTTTACTAAATGGTCATTTATATTTTTAGACCATTTAACAAAATCTAATATTTGTTTCTTTTCCTTCCTGTGCCCTTCCGTAGATTGGCAGTGGGCGAGAACAGGGGCTGGGGCAGATTGATCTTTTCTCCTTGAACAGATCCGCTCCCAGACACGTCAAGTCCTTCCAGGTTAGCTCCCGAGTCTTGTGCATGGAATATATCCCTCTAATGGTCCGAGATGAAGAAGATGCCTGTTGTCCAATGGCGAAACCTGGGGATAGCCCAATTATTGTAATGGGACTTCAAGATGGCAGGTAGGCATCCACTTTGCACTGGGAATCCTCAAAGGCCAATAGCTTATGACGTGCTACCAGATTCCCCAATTCTTGAAAGGCTTCCTTCTTTAATACTTTACCAATCAGTACCTTTCATGCAACTATTAAATTATAGTATTGAGGCTATGCGGGAAGAAAGAACTTGCATTCAACTTGTGCCTTATCTCAGTAAATGAAAGTGAAGCCCCAGTTGTTATGTAGGCAAACCCGGCAGCCATTTTGTCTGTGAGGGTCCCTCAAATGACAATGGATTGAGTTTCTGGCAGCCATTTTGTCCTCCATGGTGTCTCAAATGACAATGGAATGACTAATCAGTTAAAGAAAAATATAGGATGGTTGAGCAAAATTGCCTTTTGCAGTTGAATAGTGGAGTGAGATCTTTAACATCTACTTGACTTGTAGGCAGATGGAGCTTTGCTTTTCTAACACCACTTGCACCCCCCACCACCACTAAGGCAGTACTTCTGGCAAGGTGGCACCCTTCCCTCAGCATTGCTCAGGTTTTTTTATGTCCAGTTCCTGCAGTGTAACTGAACGCAGAACCTCACAAAACAGATGTGGAGCTGCTAGCATCTCAGATGAGCTGACCAGGTGCAGTTCTCCCAAGGTTTTTGAAGGAATTGGTTATGCTGGGAAAACTAGTAAATGATCTGGTCTTTTTTTTTCTGTGTTGTCAGTGGGTTGAGCGGTCACTCACTGGTATAGAATTGGAGACCATTTGGTCCATCGAGCCTGTACAGACAACAATCCCACCCAGGCCCCATAACCCCACACATTTACCTTCTAACCTACACATCCTGGGACACTAAAGGGCAATTTAGCATAGCCAGTGCACCTAACCTGCACATCTTTGGACTTTGGCCATAGTACCGCAGATTTATTTTAAACACAAGAAATAGAAAGACTTGCATTTACATAGCGCCTTTCACAGCCACTAGACATCTCAAGGTACTTCACTGCCAATGAAGTACCTTGTGAAGTGTTTGTTGTATGTGGGCAACGCAGCAGCCAATTTATGCACATGATGTGGAGATGCTGGCATTGGTCTGGGGATTTTTGCACAGGAGGCCCACACAAACTGAAATATGATAATATCCAGTTAATCTCCTTTAGTGAGAGTGATTGAGATATAAATATTCGCCAAGATACTGGGATTAATTCCCTTTATCAAAACAGTGCCATGGATCTTGACCATCTATCTAAGCAAGCAGGTGGGGCCTCCTCCACTTAACAGCTGATGGTATCCCTGATGGTGTAGGACGCTCAGTACTGCGTTGGAGTGGTAGCTTCTTTCTCCTACTTACCTGGTGGGTGTGAAACCAGGATCAGGCAAGGAATGAGGCTGTCCCATTTGCACAGGGGGTGTGTTGATGCCTGCGATGATGGTTTGCCAGGCCAGGGTAGAGTAAAGGATCAGGATGGACGAGGAGGTTAAACGAGGCTTTACCTGATGCAATTTTTCAAAGACATCTCGGCCTTTTGGCTGAGATGAAGTGTTAGATCAAACCCGGGAGAGGGTGTGATGAGTCATCCTGTCAGCTTGGATCTCGTTTGATCGAGCCCAAGACGGGAAGCAGTGTCTTGCCTTGTCAGCTTGGATCTGGTTTGCCCAATTTAAATTGGCTTTTTTGATTAGAATTAAAATACAGAAAGGTACCCCAAAAAAAATCCTGGCGTGGGACTTGCCTTGGAGCCAGAAGGTCACAGGGGGTTTAAGAGTTCAATCCACTTACCCACAACTGACTCGTACCACTTTCTCAGTTACCTCAAAAATTGTGCGACAAAAGTATTTGATTGTTCTGTCAATGTTGCTGAGGTTTGACGTAACCCACCCTTGCAATCTAAATTAGATGCATTTCATAACACTGGGAGCTTTTAACTGGTGCTTCTGCAAAGGTTATTTGCTATGAAGTATTTGAGGTCACAAATCCCCAGAGGGGAACTAAAAACTGTAAAATGTCATGGCCTTGCCTTGGAGATTCTACTGCGCAATATTTGTGATAATGAGAAATTTCTTTGCTATAGTAACCAAATGTTTTCTCTGAGCAGTTCAAAAAGAAAGTGCTGCAGGGAGAGAGTGCAGGTCTGGCAGCATCAGTAGAGAGAGAGAAACAGAGTTGAGTCCAACATGAGACTTCTTCAGAAGATGTTGCCAGACCTGTTGACTACTTTGAGCCCTCTTACTGTTTTTATTTTAGATTTCCAGAATTTTCAATGTTTTTGCTTTTGACAGTATTTTTGAACAGTTTGATCCCATTCTCTTAAAAAGCAAGTGGAAGAATTTCATCAGACACTTGTTATTAATCTTGCATGACACAGTTTCAAAGCTTCTGCGATTTGGGACTTCCCTGATCTGCTTAGATTTATCCTACCTCTGCTTTACCATGTTAAATGCACTCACTCTGATCTAATCCTGTTATTTCTATTTGTTTCTTTCCCGATAATCCTGCCTCCCTTTTTGAATACGCTTTCTGTTTGTATGGAAGCGTTTGTAAAATAAAATGTAGACATGAAATTGGTAATCTCACTTAGATATTTGATGTGGGAAATGGGGAAAGATATCACCCTGTTGCTATACGGAATTCTTTTGTTGGGAAGGAGCTTTATCATTACTCGACAGTCAACAAGAACTATTTGATATTGATGATGTGAAGAGTTCCAATTTCCAGCACTAACTACTTCAACACACAACTCGTGAAAGAGAAGGTTGAGTGTTCAAAGCAAATTCACCAAAGATCCTTAGACATCACCTTCCAAACTCACGACCACTTCCATCTCGAAGAACAAGGGCAGCAAACACGTGGAAACACCACCACTTGCAAGTTCCCTTCCAAGCCACTCACCATCCTGCCTTGGAAATATTATCAGTGTTCCTTTGCAGTCACTAGGTCAAAATCCTGGAATTCCCTCCCTAATGGCATTGTGGCTCAATCCACAGCACATGGATGGCAGTGAGGAAACCCACACAGACATGGGGACAACGTGCAGACTCTGCACAGACACTGACCCAAGCCGGGAATCAAACCCAGGTCCCTGACGCTGTGAGGCAGCAGTGCTAACCACTGTGCCATTGTGCCACCGAGTAAAAAGGAGACTTAAAAACAGTTTCCTTTACCAAAAAGTCTTCCAACTCATCCTCAGAGGTTGGTCTGGATAGTGAGGGGTGTAGGTTGAACTGTGTCTCTTTGTAAAGCATCCTACTGTGCTTGACCCTTTTTACAACACATTGTAGTTGTAGGATTAACCTCAACAGCAGTTTCTGAGCTTCAAAAACCAGGAAGACCTCTGATTTGATTGCAGTGTAATAGTTTGGATAAGGGAGTAGTGTATCCTTGGACTCTCATTGGAGATGAGAAAGCAACCAGAGCTCTCATTATTCCTGCTGAGAACTGACACGTGATTGAGAGAATACACTGAGATGCCAGAGGTAATTGCCCTCTATCCAGCTGTGTATGGCAGCAAGAACCTTGAGCTTTCTGAAGGGAGGAGGTGTGAAATTTGAAATTGCATACCTTGGTTAATCTTCCTATAACTTTTATTTATTAAAATGCTACTTCCCAGATTCTTTCTGTATACCTAGTACAGGAACACTTGTAACCTGGAGATGTGAAACGCAGCAAAAATGGGAAGTGTAGGTGAAGGCATTTATTCACCTTTCTCATCGACCACTTCCCATTCATCGCCAAGTAGTCATTGCCATTGAAAGTGAATCATTGTGTGTGTATGTGTTTGAAATGCTGAGATTGTTCTAAGAAATGTTAAAAGGATGCTATAAACATGACAAAGGATACTAATAACAATACAAGTCAATCTTGCAAGAGAAACAACTTGAGTGGATGTAGAATCAGAAGGGGCCATTCGGCCCATCGTGTCTGCACTGAGTCTCCAGCAGTGTCTCTTTCCCAGGCTGACCCATCACTCTATCCCTGTAACCCCATGTATTTACCCCACCAGTCCCCTTAACCTACACATCTTTGGGTACTAAGAAGCTATTTTAGCATGGCCAATCCACCTAAACTGCGGGTTTAAATGGGGTGACATGGTGGCTCAGTGGTCAGCACTGCTGCCTCACTGTGCCAAGGACCTGGGTTTGATTCCCGACTGCGTAGAGTTTGCACGTCCTCCTCGTGTCTGCGTGAGTTTCCTCCCATGCTCCAAAGACGTGCAGGTTAGGTTGGTTGACCATGCTAAATTAACCATCATTCAGGGGGTCTGGCAGGGTAATTGAGGGGTTATGGAAATAGGCCTGGGTGGGATTATGGTCATTGCAGACCCGATGGGCAAACTGGTCTCCCTTCTGTACTTTAGAGACTTTATGATCTTTGGTTTATGGGAAGAAACCCACGCATGCACGGGGAGAACATGCAGACTCCTCACAGACAATCATCCAAGGCTGGAATTGAACCCATGTCCTTCACACTGAAGCAGCAGTGCTAACCACTGTACCTCCGTGCTGCCCAAGATGTAATTCCAGTCTGAAACAGAAGGGGTGAACCAAGATTTGTTCTGTTTTGGTAGCTCCCTCCTGCAACCTTCCAAAATGTTTCTGTAATCTAATACTCACAATTCTCCTATTTCTAAAATATTTCAAATATTAATAATATTTTAGAAATACAGAACTTGAATTTTGCTGGAAAAAAACAATTTTTTTGTCCACACTTTTTGGGAGATTCGAAAGAAGGGAAATCAATAAATATATACTGTATGAGAAGGAAGTGCTGATTGGTTGGCAACTGGTCTCTAGGATAGTGGCATTGCTATGGAGAATCCATCAGTTGATGGTGACTGATAGTTAACTGCCAGGTATTGTTTGAAATTTAAACTGGGCTGTTGGCTTTTGTCAAGATGTTGCCGTGAGGAATGAACCGGCGACTAGCTGTCACTTATTTTGTTCATGTGTGTACATGTTCTTTCTATCTGCAAATGAAGACCCCTGTGGCATAAGATATGTAGCTTCCAGTAAACTCAGTTGTGCCACCCTGTGCATCTAACCGATATTGTTAAATTGGTCAATGTAATTCTTAGCACATTGGCTTATTTTGTGCTTCTCTAATTCTAGTTTCTTACACATGCCTGGTTTCCTTTATTCCACCAATTTGGCTATGTCTTCAGTTGCGTACCTGGGCCCTGAACTCTGGAATTCTCTCCTTAAACCACTCCACCTTCTCTCCCTTCCTTTAAGAAGGTCTTTAATATCTGTCTCTTGTGACTAAGATTATGGCCATTTTCCCTAATATCTCTCAACCCAGTGTCAGCTTTCACTTGACCTGCTCCTTTGAAATGTCTTGGGACACTATACAAGTACATTGCGCTCGCGCTCCCTCCAGGTAGCACGTCCTTAGAGGGCACTTGCAACCATGGTCCTCCACATGCATGTCCAGAGTTATGCTTGCTGCAGTGCTATAATGGTCGGCCATTGTCTCCTGCAAGTTCTGGCTGACCAGGAGATGCTCCCACTCCTACTGCCTGCCATTGGTACATTGGAAGAACTTTAAGGTTGATCATCAACCCATTTGACCCTCAAGTCCCAGAATGTAACTTTAATCCTATCACTACTGCCTCTCAGCACCAGGACCCGGGTTCGATTCCTGGCTTGGGTCACTGTCTGTGCGGAGTCTGCACGTTCTCCCCGTGTCTGCATGTGTTTCCTCCGGGTGCTCCGGTTTCTTCCCACAGTCCGGAAGACGTCCTGGTTAGGTGAATTGGCCATGCTAAATTCTCCCTCATTGTACCTGAACAGGTGCCGGAATGTGGCAACTAGGAGATTTTTACAGTAACTTCATTGCTTCGTTAATGTAAGCCTACTTGTGACACTAATAAATAAACTTTTTATTTTATCCAGAGTTTCTGGCTCAGAATCAGAAACATTCTCCACTGTGCCACAAGACCCCCTCCCCCCCTTATGATTATCTTTGCAGGGTGGGGACGAATCGGATCCTGTTGGGATGCCCTCTGCAGTTCAATAGCCATCGAAGTTTGTCTAGGCCCAGGCTCCTAAAAAGGAGCGCGATTGAGGTAGAAGGCTGCTAGCAGCTGGTGTTTGTGGAGCTGCTCCCAAGAAGAGGCAGCATTTTTCATAGCAGGGAGAAAATAAACTTTTAGCACCTTTCACAATCTCAGAGCATTCCAAAGCAATTTACTCAACTGAGCACTTTGAAGTATAGTCACTGGTGAAGTAGGAATAGCAGTTGCCAATTTGCATACACAAAGCTCCCACAGATACCCTGACAGATGATAATTAGACAAGTAGGTTTGTGTGATTATTGTCTGAGGGGTAAATACTGGCCAGGGTGCTGGTGATGGCTAACCTTTGAAACAGCACTGTTGGATCTGTGACATCCGCCTGAGAGAGCAGACAGTGTCTCAGTTTTAACATCTCAGAACAAAGAGAACTACAGCACAGGAACACTCACTTTAGCCCATAAAGCCTGCACCGAATTTGAACTAAAACACCCTATCCTTCCAGAGATTATATCCCTAAATTCCCATCCCATCCATGTGTTTGTCCAGACGTCCCTTAAAAGTTACTATCACATCCACTTCCACTACCTCCCCCTGGCAGCGAGTTGGGGAGAAATGCCCATTCATCCAAGAATGGGCACTTCCAGCAATGCAGCATTCCTTCAGCACTGCACTAGCTTGGAGCATCAGCCTAACGTTTTTGCACAAGCCTCCGGAAGGAGACTTAGAAAGAGGCCATTCGATCCATCGAGTCTGCACCGACCACAATCCCGCCCAGGCCCTACCTCCACATCCCTATGTATATTTTACCCACTGATCCCTCTAACCGAGGCATCTCATGACAATAAGGGGCAATTTTATCATGGCCAATCAACCTAACCTGCATATCTTTGGACTGTGGGAGGAAACTGGAGCACCCAGAGGAAACCCACGCAGACACGAGGAAAATGTGCAAACTCCACACAGACAGTGACCCAAGCTGGGAATCGAACCCAGGTCCCTGGAGCTGTGAACCCAGAACCTTCTGAACCCGAGGCAAGCGCGTGATCCAAAGAATCACAGCCAATACCCAAAAGCCATGATTGTGAAGAAAATTCGCTGGGCTAATTAATAGAACCAAATGGTTAGGGTGGGGGGCAGGGGTGGTCATTCGGCTTGTCAAATTTGCACCAGCTCTCTGTAAAAAGCAACTCGTGTCAGTCCTACTCCTTTACCTCCATATCTGCTCTGCCCAGACCCTTCATAATGTTAAGCACCTCTAACAAATCTCCACTTAAACTTCTCTAAAGAGGATAATCTCGCCTTTGCCAATTTTTTTTAATTCATTCATGGGGCATGTGCATCGCTGGCTAGGCCAGTATTTATTGCCCATCCCTAGTTGCCCTTGAGAAGGTGGTGGTGAGTTGCCTTCTCAACGCTGCTGTTCCACATTCTATGGGCTGACCCACAAGGCAGTTAAGATTTTGACCTAGCGACTGCGAAGGAACAATGATATATCTTCAAGGCAAGATGGTGAGTGGCTTGGAGGGAAACCTGCAGGTAGTGGTGTTCCCATTATCCATGAAACTAAACACTTTCATGCACCAAATCAATATTGAAAATCCTTCCTACGCCCTCTCGAATGTTTTAACTTGTGTCAATATATGTGGTGGCCAGAATTGGACACTACTGCAAACCAGTGTTTATATTTAAAAACTCACCATAACTTCCTTGCTTTTGTACTCTGCTTCTATTTGTAAAGCCAAGGATCCCGTATGCTTTATTAACTACTTCCTCAACTCCTGTCCTGCCACCTTCAGTGATTTCTACACGTATCCCCAGGTTTCTCCATTCCTGCAGCCTTTGTATTTTATATTGCCCCTCCTCTTCCCACCAAAATCTATTACCACATACCGTTCTACATTAAATTTGATTTGTCGTGTGTCCACCCATTCCTGTCCATAAACTATTCTTCTCACCCTTCAAGACTTCCAAGTTTTGAGTCATCTGTGAATTTCAAGGTCATTCTCAGAGCTCAGTCATTAATACAGATCAGATTCAGTACTCCATGTACTGAACCTTGAGGAGCACCACTCTACACCTTTCTCCAGTCCAATAAATATTCGTTCGTCAGTACTGTTTCCTGTCTCTCAGCCAACTTTATGTCCATGCTTCCACTGCATCTTTTAACCCATGGGTTTTAACTTTGCTGACAAATCTGTTACGTGTCTTGTCAAACATATTTTTTTTCAAATCCCTAATGATATGTTAAATATTGCTGAAAAGAGACTTTTCTTGATCAAAGCTTTGTCTCGCACTCATCAGGACATTCACAAGATTTCAGTGCAAGGGAAATCAAACTTATGCTGCCTTGAGAAGAATGCTGATTGGTAGAGATGTTGCTATGGCAAATGCACCAGTTGATGGTGACTGACAATTAACTGCCAAGCATTGTTTGAAATTTAAACTAGGCAGCTTGACTCTGGTCAAGGCATTGCCCTGAGGAATGAACCAACAAATGGCTGTCACTTATTTTGTATTGTGTAAACAGGCATAATGTGTGTGCATGTTCTTTCTGTCTGCAAAGAACAGAGCCGTGTGTATAAATATGTAGCTTCCAGTACATGCAAATGCACCACACTGTGAGCTCAACTGACAATCATAAATTGGTTGTCAGCATCATTCTAAGGATTGTTTAGCAAGTGTCTGATCGTAGAATCACATCTAATGTTGGATATTGTTTTGAGTTTTGCAAGCATGGGGTGTCTAGGTACAGCCTGTACTTTGCCTGTTGTGAACAGAATAATGTGCTGTTTGATTATGGTCTGCTAGTCATTGGGGCGCATTGCCTATGTACCCAGCATCACAATAACACTGAAGCTCATATACCATATAATTCATTTAGTGTTAATGTAAGCCTTACTTGTGATTTAATAAATTAACTTTAACTTAGTCGAAATGTCTTTTTGGCTTGATGGCAGTATCCTGTTAGTGGTAAATCCCACTCGTGTTCCTACTAGCTTCATGTTGCTGAAACCTTCTGAGATACCACACACTTCCAGGGTAATCAGAGGTAGACTGGGTACTTTTTAGGGACCCTAGTGAGAGCCTTTAGGCCTGTTTGTGAGATACGCGAAACTAGGGGCCACCATTTGAAAATGAGGGATCGTTTAAGACCAAGATGAGAGGATAGTTTTTCTCTTAAGGATCCATGACTCTCTAACTCTTCCTCAAGAAGCAGTGGAGGCTGTATCTATTTTTGAGGCAGAACCAGGTAGATAGTTAATAAGAAGCTGAAAGGTTAATGGGGATAGGTAGGGATGTGAGATTGATGGCGGCACAGTGGTTAGCTGCCTCAGGGGGACCCAGGTTCAATTCCAGCTTCAGGGTCACCATCTTTGTGGAGTTTGCACATTCTCCCCATGTCTGCATGGGTTTCCTCCACGTGCTCTGATTTCCTCCTACACTCCAAAGATGTGTGGGTTAGGTGGATTGGCCATGCTAAATTACCCCATACTGTCAGAGGGATTAGCAGGGTAAATACGTGGGGTTACGGGGACAGGGCCTGGGTGCAATTATTTTCGGTGCAGGTTCAATGGGCCGAATGGCTGCCTCCTGCACTGTAGGGATTCTTTGAATCAGATCAGCTATGATGTTATAGAATGGCAGAGCAGGCTCGAGGGGCTAAGTGGCCTACCCTGCTCCTAATTCATATGGACAACGTGAAATGATCTGATCAGGGTAGTCATTACCCTACAGGTTATCTTTGCGTCATATTTCACACCACTATTCAGTGCACACGCAGATGTTGGGTGACTAGGATTCAATCTGATTTAGGATATCAGTGACTAAATCTGCATTCACCCTTCTGATATCTAATCAGTTGTCCCAAGTGGCCATTATACACGTGATCAAGCAGCGAGTGTCGACAGATTCTAAAAAGTGGGGTATCAGTATTGAGCCTTGTTTTGTGCGTGCTGAGGGTGGTGTGCCCCCACTGTTGGGGGTGCCTTTTTTGGCGTCTGACAATAAACCATAGTTCTGTCCTTTTCAAGGCGTACATACCATGACGCTAGCTCAGAGAAGAGGGGAGTTCCTCCAGTACCCTGGCCAATATTTACTACACCACCAGTACTTAAAAACAGCTTATCTAATGATCTCTTTGCAATGTGTGGGACCTTTGCTGTGTGTAAATTGAGCTTCCTGTGTTACAACACTTCTAATAGACTGCATTGGTCATAATGTGTCTGGGACATTCCTAAGGTCATGAAAGGCATCATATAAATGCTCATGAATGCTTATTCTCCCACAGAAGGGATTAAAGAACAATGAGCAGAAACCATGTACTGCACTTGGCTTGAGTTTGCTCCTTCTGGGGAGATCAAGGTCCAGCTTCCCAACTGAGCTTTACTAACTCTTCCCTCACCAAAGATTGGATTTGTGCTCCGTTTGACACAGTACCGCAATAGCTGGATGTGTACTTACATTCAGATTAGATAAGAGAGGAACCGGAATGCTATTTTTTTTATATAAAGTAGTCCTCTTTTATTAAAGGAAATGGAAGCTGATCTGCCTGAGGGGAAATGGTATTTCCATTTATTCCTCAATGTAGTGCAGTGCTGAAGGCATTAGGCACTGTCAAAAGTGCCACCTCTCTGCTGAGATATTAAACCCAGGCTCGTTTTGCCTCCTTGATCAGGTATAAATGAAAGTAACAAACCACTGGTGTGGTTTGGAGGAAGAGCAGAGGAGATATGCCAGTGTCCTGGGCAATTTTTATTCCAGTAAGCATCAGTTGTTATCACATTGCTGTTTGTGGGAGCTTTCTGTGCACCAATTGGCTGCTGCATTTTCCACAATTAGAACAGTGACCACACTTCAAAAATCTTCATTGGCTGCAATGTGCTTTGTGTTCATGAAAGGTGCTATATAAATGCCAGCATTTCTGTATTCCGCTAATGAGTCTGGACATGAGGTTAAAAAAGCATACGGGCTTTATAAGTAGTGGCAGAAGAGCATAAGTGTAATGAGATGCTGTGGAAGGAGAGGCAATCAGTTGAGAATTGGCACATTTCTGAAAAAATATATATTGCAGGACTATGATAGGGAAGTAGGAAGAATTACTTTATCGAACAACTCATGCAGACATGAAGGGCCAAATGGCGGCCTCCTGTGTTAATAACCTTCTTATGACTGTTCTTCGATTCTATTCAGTACTGATTAGCTATTCATTTTCAACCCCACTGAAATTATGTTGAAAACAAAATACAGTAAAAAATTGACAGAGTTAGAGGCAATATAGAAATAATAAGTATTGTGAATTTATGAATTCACCTGTGTCCTGTAGAGGCATCCAAACATTGATCCCTTTGGCCTGATCTGCCAGTAATGTTATCTAAGCATTGACATTCCTGTGGCATTTTGCCCAGGCCAATGGTGATTGCTAATGGGAGTATATTTATTGACCTTAAAGGAAATATGGAGACCTGGCATTCAAAAAATAAATAAGTCACTGGAATTTCTTAGAGTGGAAAGAAACCAGTAAATATTTTAAGTGGAGCATTTAATTCTCAATATTAACCTCTCAAAATGCTGAGAAATAGCTGTGCTTTCTTTTATACATCAGATTGCTGACATTCCCTCCCTAACAGCACTGTGGGTGTACCTACGTCATGATGTGGGTATGCCGGCGTTGGACTGGCGTAAACACAGTAAAAAGTCTTTTTACTGGGTGTACCTACGTCACAGGGACTGCAGCAGTTCAAGAAGGCGGCTCACCACCACCTTCTCGAGGGCGCTTGCAGATGGGCAACCGTTGCTGGCCTAACCAGCGATGTCCACATCCTGGGGGGAAAAAAATCTAAAAGAACTTAGAATTTCTGTTTGGTTTTTGGTTTTTTTTCCCCATCTTTAACACTTTACAAAGCCGGTGGTCAGAATGGACCGGACAGACTCTAAATCCATTCCTTGCTTGCTCCAAAGTTCAAGTTCAAAATCCAGCTCATTGTCCCCACAAGGGAGACAAACCAGATCCAAGCTGACGTGATAAGGCACTGCACCCCATCTTGGGCTTGACCTGAGCCAAATGGCCAAGAAGTGGGGTGAAATTGTGAGCTTGTACGTTATTAGAAATCTCTAAACCAGTCTCAGTTCGAAACTATACGTAATCTACTTGGAATTTCTGTTTCTCTGTATGGTCTGGCAATCTCTATTTTCGGGTGTGCTTGGGGCCCCTGGTATACTCTATCCCCCGACTGACCCATTTTGGTGTGCATGTTTTTGTGTACTTGCGCATGCGTACCTTGTTTCTTGGTACCCAAGCTTTGCGTCTGATCCATTCCCGTTGCTATATACTTAGAAGTTGCATTGATCCCTACTTGTGTGTGATGGAGCAGGTATGTATATATTAATGTCAACCTCTGATGTAGTAATTGGATCGGAGTGTACAGTAGATGCTGTTAGTCGACATGCTTCATTGAAAATAAATCCGTCAGCAAAACGGACATTTCAACTTCTGAGTCTGGGTGGTTTATTTTCCAATGGGGACTGTGAGCAAAAAATGTACATCTTAATGTTGTTTGCTGAGAATATAGTCAACCAGTCCCTTCTGAATGAAGGATCTGCATTAATCTACAATAATTGTCCTGCTGTGAGAGAAGCAAAGAGAAATGCAGGGTTTAATTGGATCCCAGTCAGACCATGAAGCAAATATATTTTATTAAGTTTTCCCTTCCTTCATCTCTTTACAGCTTTTGTGAAGACACTGCCTCCTTTATTGGAATATAGTTCCATTGGCAGCAGTTGCCCCGTCCTCTGTTATCTAAATGGTGAATGTCATCATTTATTACTTGTTTCTCATTGCCCTGTTGATATTTTGGCCTATACTTTTGTCCATATTAATGAGTACTTGAGCAGCCTTTATCCTTACAATTACCTGCTCGATATTTCTGGTGAATCCCATGTTGCCATCTACCTTGGCACTGAGTAAGCAGGGATGTTATCATGTATCTCAATGCAGTGCAATCGAGTTTGAGTGTCACAAGCAGACTTGCATTAACACTGCAATGAAGTTACTGTGAAAATCCACCAGTCGCCACACTTGGGCACCTGTTCGGGTACACTGAGGGAGAATTTAGAATGGCCAACACACTTAACCAGTACGTCTTTTGGATTGTCGGAGGAAAACCCACAGGGAGAATGTACAGACTCCACACAAATAGTGACCCAAGCGGGGAACCCAATCTGGGTCCCTGGCACTGTGAGGCAGCAGTGCTAACCACTGTGCCACCTTCCCAGTAGAAAGAAAGGGAAGATTAACAGCCTTTCCAGGTTGGAGCAGTAGAAGAAAGTGACTTAATGGATGGCATATGTTTTACATATGTGACACAACTAGTGTCTAATTTTTAGCTAACCACAAGCAAAACCCAATCAACTCCTCTTTCTTCTTTTTCAGTGTGGTAGGATACGCCAGTGTTGACATGGCAACCCAGTGTTTGTTTATATTTAAAAGCCCCGGAGAGGTGCCCGTGGTGTGCCTCAAGCATTTGCTGAATGTCTTGCTTGCCGGCCTGCAGGATGGGACCGTTGCAATTTACACCAGGACAAATGGTAAGTGAGTGGTTTTCCTAGCTCTGCTCAGCCCTGACCGCCTGCTGTGTGAAACATGACAAAAACTTTCTGCTGGTTACTGGTGCAGATTGGTGGAGTATTTTCTTCAGATGATATCATTGAACGGGGATGAGGAGGAAGTGTACTGCAGACTTCCAAACTCGTCTCCCTCATCATTTAGGGTTGTCTGAAGTCCCAACTATTCAACCAAGGTCAGTTTTGTCTTTTCAGCTTTCTGGTTTATTTATCGCCCGTTGGCTAGATGTTGAGGTGTCCGTTAGAATGAATGGAGTCACTGGACATCTGATGTGCAACATTATTCGGGGGGGCAGAGGTGAACACAGCCCCATTCCCAAGCCCCTATCAGAGATTGTGTTGGAAGAGGAGCGGCCACTACAGTTCCTGTGACAACAATTACGTTGTCAAACTACCTTTTCACTTTTGAGAGGCAATGGTCTTGTGGTATTATCACTAGACTATTAATCCAGAAACTCAGCTAATGTTCTGGGGACCCAGGTTCGAATCCCGCCACAGCAGATGGTGGAATTTGAATTCAATTAAAAAATCTGGAATTAAGAGTCTACTGATGGCCAAGAAACATTGTCAATTGTCGGAAAAACCCATCTGGTTCACTAATGTCCTTTTAAGGAATGAAATCTGCCATCCTTACCTTTTTTGGCCTACATGTCACTCCAGAGCCACAGCAATGTGATTTACATAGAAACATCAAAGATAAGAGCAGGAAGAGACCATTCTGCCCTTCAAGCCTGCTCTGTCATTCATCACAATCATGGCTGATTGTCCAACTCAATAGCCTAATCCTGCCTTCTCCCCATAAATAGGTTTAAATCCCTCCCACAAATAGATTCTCCCCATAAATAGTTGACTCTCACCAGCCCTAGAGATGGACAATAAATGCTGGCAAGCCAGTGACACCCATATCCCATTAATTAATTTTAAAAAACGTCCTTTTTATTTGTGAAGTGATACGCCATGATGTTGGGGCTTGACTGTGTCCAGTGAATCTCATTTTGCTCTGACTCTTACAATGTTTCTCTTGTCCTTAACTTTTCCAGAGGGAAAATGGGAGTGGGATACTCCCCGATTGGTAAAGGTGGGGTCATCTTCAGTCCGATCTCTCCTGGCAGTGGATGACATGGTGTGGGCCAGCTGTCAGAACCAGGTCACGTTGATTGACATCGCTTGCTTCACCACATGGGTATGAGTTACACTATTACTATCAGCTAATCAGCCTCCTTCCTGTTGAACCCCAGCAGCCTTTGATTGAGCTAATGCAACCTGGATTCCAACCTTTTTGCTCTTGCTACTTGATCTTGAATCTAATACATTGAGGTCCATTTAGAAAGTAAACTGGTCTCCTTTTCTTAAAAAAAAATCCTGGTGGTTTCAAGGTGAAAGTTCCTTAAAAATTCATGTATAATATGTGCGGAATCTGTAGGGGTGGAACCGTGGTTAGCACTGCTGCCTCACAGCACCAGGGGCCCAGGTTCAATGCTGATCTCGGGTGACTGTCTGAATGGAGTTTGCACATTCTCCCCGTGTCTGCATGGGTTTCCTCCCACAGTCCAAAGATGTGCAGGTTATGTTGATTGGCCGTGCTAAATTGCCCTTTACTGTCCCAAGAAGTGTAGATTAGGAGGATTAGCAAGGTAGATACGTGGAGTTATAGGGATAGGGGCTGGGTGGGATTGTTGTCAGTACAGGCTCGATGGGCCGAATGGCAGCTTCCTGCACTACAGGGATTCCATGATTCCATTCCTCATCAGTTGGCAATGGCCAATCCTGATGCCGTGAATCTAGTGCCCGTTATAACACACTTCTGTAGTACATCAAACCAACATCATCTAAACATGAGGAGAAAAGGTACAAAACCACCTTCTTTATAAATAACGCACTTCAGAGCTTGCTGTGAAGTAGTAAGCTATTTTTGTCTTATTCTAGGCTTATGATGTCATGTTACTTAGATTTAAAAAATCTGAGTTCTTTGTTCTTGCTAGAGAGATGCCTGCAGTTTCTCATTTAAGTTTTGGCCACTGGTTCATTGGCCATGCTGTGTCTAGGTAAACATCTGTTTGTCAGGATGGGACTTCCCTTTCAGGCGTGGGTCAGGAGGTGACGGTTGTAATTTGCACATTCTCCTGTGCCTGCTGGTGGAATGAAAACGGTTCCACGGAAGCTGAATCTGGCAGATTTATACCTTTCTTCTCCTCCTCCCAGGATGTGCGCACTGCTGGCAAGGCCAGCATTTATTGCCCCTCCCTAACTAATACGATCAGGTTAACCTGAGTGGCTTCCAAGGCTGTTTCGGAGAACGGTTAAGAGTCACCCATGTTACTGCAGGTCTAGAATCTCCTGCAAGCCTGACTGGGATAAGGAGAGCAAATTCCTTCTGAAGGACATCTGTGAAGGAGACAGGCTTTTATGACAATCTGGTAATACGGAACATGAAACTAATTAATCTAGAGTCAGAGTTTTATTGTGAAGCAAAAGAGGGCCCTTCAACCCATTATTGGTACACTAGCCATCAAGCCCCTATCTACTCTCATTGCATTTTCCAGCACTTGCCCCTAGTCTTGTATGCTGTTATACAGCATCAATTTAAAAACCTTTCAAACATTCCAGTTTAGCGAGATGAACAAGGACAGTAATCCAATTATTTCTTTATTTAACATTTTTAGTACAAACTCAAACAGTTGCAACTCATTAATTCTTTACTAAACTTTAACTCTAACTGAACATCAATTGAATTTTAACTCTTAAACTGCACTTTAATGTGGGTGGCACAGTGGTTAGCACTGCTGTCTCACAGCGCCAAGGACCCGGGTTCAATTCCCGGCTTGGGTCACTATCTGTGCGGAGTTTGCATGTTCTCCCCATGTCAGTGTGGGTTTCCTCTGGGTGCTCCGGTTTCCTCCCACAGTCGGAAAGACATGCTGGTTAGGTGCATTGACCTGAACAGGCGTCAGAATGTGGCAACTAGCAATTTTACATTAACACTGCAATGAAGTTACTGTAAGCCTACTTGTGACTAATAAATAAACTTTAAAAAAAATTTTAACTGAGCACCAATTTTAACTAAACAACTTTAACTAATTAATTGAAAATAGATGCCACCAAATTTAGGGAAACCTTGGCCAAGAAATAACCTCGATGTAGAATCTATCTTCTGAAGCGTCCTTCGGGATACAAGTCGTCTTATGATGGTTGGTCTCCAAGTTACCGCTGCCAAATAAAGGACTCTTATGTCTTTTTATCCACAATTCTCCACTTGCTTCCGGAAGATTCTCTGTCATTCAGCCAACTGTGTCACCAGAAACTGATCACATGGCTCGAGGATCCAATGAAATTACTTTTGAAGGACATCATGATGCTTAGCTCATTTGACATGTCCCATACATAGCAGCCATAAAAATCAAAGTCACACTGCGTCGGTTAATGTAAACAACTTCCCTTATCTGGGCCAACACAGGAAGCTTCAGATCACAGCTCCCGGACCAGAGCCTCTTTTACCACCTGCAAATGGTTTTCATCTATAAATTGACCAAAAATCCCAGCATGCTTAGCTCTCAGCCAGAACAACCATTTTAAAGCCACTACTGCCATTAATGTTGTTAAATCATTATTGTAGCCGTTCTTTCTCCATCCATAATGCCATAGTGTGGTATTATGTCTAGCACTTCACTCCAGATTCATTTATTAATTGAATTAAACTGCCCCCAGCTGCCATGATGTGGTTTGAACACATGCCTCCAGTGCTTTCGTCTGGGCCTCTGGATTCAGGCACGTTCCCTGCTAAAGGAACTTTAGTTTGTTGTTGCAACTCATTAACTGAGGAGAAGGGCCAAGGCAACATCAATGAGTACACTCGTGACAGTAATCAGTATGTTGGTGCCTACAATTTTCACTGAGCTATTTGCATACTGACTATAAAATGCATAAGAGCAGCTGGTGGAATTTAAATTCGATTAATTAAAAAAAAGCAAAGTCTGGCATACAAAGCTGATCTCGGTAATTGTGACCGTGACAACCATCATTGATTGTTTGAAAAAAAAACCCATCTGGTTCACTAATGTCCTTAAGGGAAGGAGACCTGCTGTCTTTAATCTGGTCTGGCCTACATGTGACTCCAGACCCACAGCAATGTGGTTGACTCTTAAGACGTGCTGGTTAGGTGCATTGGCCATGGGTAAATTCTCCCTCCATGTTACCCAAACAGATGCCAGAGTGTGGCGACTAGGGCATTTTCACAGTAATTTCATTGCAGTGTCAATGTAGAACAACTTGTAATTCTAATAAATAAAGTTAAACTTAACCACTCCCTGAAATGGCCAAGTAAGCCATTCTATTCAAGGGCAAATAGGGATGGGTGACAAATATTAGCCATGCAAGCAGCGACCACATCCCAAAAAAAATAAACAAAGGAATGTGATGTCAAGTTGACTGAGAGATGTTTGAGTTAATGCAAGCAAGCTTGAAAAGAGTGGGAGAGATGATGTGACAGAACAAAGTCATGCACTCTAACCTCTCCAGTCGGGAATGTTTGGGACCAAGTCACTTCCGGATTATAGAATGCCTAACCACAGCAGGCGAGCCGCAAAATGCTGTCAATGTAAATATTTTACCTGAAAGATATAACAGGGACAAAACGTTACAGTGATAATAGAAGTTAATTTACTTATCCAAATACAATGATCGGAATTTTACTGCCCTGCCCGTCACTGGAATCGGAACAGGTGAGGGGCGGACAATGGAAAGATCCAGTAACCTTGGGCAGGATTTTACGGTTTCGTAAATTCCCGCCCATTATCTTCACTTTTTCTACTCCAAGTGCTGTGCTCAACTGATGCTGATCTGTCGAGGGTCATAGAATTCCTACAGTGCAGAAAGAGGCCATTCGGCCCATTGAGCCTACACCAACAACATCCCATGCAGGTCCTATTCCTGTAACCCTACATATTTCCCCCTACTAATCCCCCTGACATCCTTTTAACACTAAAGAGGCAATTTAGCTTGGCCAATCAACCTAACCCACACATCTTTGGACTATGGAGGAAACAGGAACAGCTGCAGGAAACCCATGCAGACATGGGGAGAATGTACAAACTCCACCCGGGTTCCTGGCTCTGAGGCAGCTGTGCTAACCACTGCGCCACCGTGCCATCCCTTCAAAACATTTCTGGAAAACTTGGTGCTTCTGAACAATAGATTTCAATATGTAGAGATATGGGGGTAGGGTCTGGGTGGGATTGTGGTTGGTTCAGACTCGATGGGCCGAATGGCCTTTTTCTGTACTGCAGGGTTTCTATGATTTCCAGACAGGAGAGGTTACAGTTCAGCTAGGTCATGTTTAACTGGGCTATAAATCATAGGGGAAAGGAGACGGGGGACTTGTGACAATCTTGAGGATCTGAGAGAGAATGGGTTGGAAATTGGTGGTGTTATCACTTCTAAGGACTGTAGGGAGGCAGAAAAGAGTGCGTAGGATGCTGCATCTTGGATCATGAGGGATATATTCTGAAGAACACTGACTGTAGTAATATCAATAGAATATAGAGTAGAAGCTGTGGGGGGAGGTGTGAAGAGGGAGGAGAATGTTTTAATTTGATCGATCGACTACTAAAGTATCTGATGCCTGCAATCTGTCTCACTTTTGACATGAAAATAAAAAGGTGCGCATGCTACGTGTAACTGTTCCCGGCTATCGAACCAGAAGCTTTTTATTTGTAGGCACAGTCCCGATCCGCTGACTGCATTTCCCCGACTGCTCCATAGTCCAAAGTAAAATCTTTGCACAGCTGGAGCCATAAACTCATCTCCTTGACGATAGAGGACAATTTTAAAATGTATTTTTAAATGATATGATCTCTTAAGACTTCGCATAAAAACATTAAAAATTCATATTAGCTTTGATAACTTGAGCCATTTGCATTACAAAGTGGGCAGGAGTGTGTGTGCGCTGCAGAAAATGATCTTTGATTAATTTCTGTGAGAATATTCTATGAAAGCCACATGAAGCAAAAATGGATTTAGATGCTCCCACTAGCAGCAATAGAATTAACTAGCAGATGTTGCTTTTTGCTCAAACACCAGAGTATTGCTGCTCTCGGTTTTGGCACAGAACGTGCTCTAATCTATTCAACCTTAAAGGGGCACTGTTGCCTTACTTGGCAGATTTTGACAAGTAACAGGATTCTTCAGAGTCTCGAGAGTTTATCAGCACCCAAACTTTTTCTAGAACTGGAATAATCCATGATGTGGAGATGCCGGAGTCGGACTAGGGTTGGAACAGGAAGAAATCTCTCAACACCAGGTTAAAGTCCAGTAGGTTTATTTGGTATCACGTTTTGGAGCGCTACTCCTTCATCAGGTGATAATGTTGAAGAGGCAGCACCCTGAAAACTCGTGATACCATTTAAACCTGTTGGACTTTAACCTGGTGTTGTGAGATTCCTTATTGTGAAATAATCTATTGAACCTTTGCCCTTTTTTCCTCAATTTCTTCCTTTTTCAAAAATGCCCCTAAACTACTACTTGAACCGACAGACAGTGTAGATGCAGGAAGGATATTTTCCTGAGTTGGGAACCAGGGGACATGGAATGGGATTTTCCAGATTCTTACGGTGCACTTTGTGGAGGTGGGTCGCCATTGCCGTGGCGGGATCTTCTGGTCCTGCCAATGTCTATGGCATTTTGTGTGGCTCGCCTGTCCACCATGTGTAACCCACTGTGGTGGGTCACTTTTGTGGGATGGGAAAATCCCGCTGGAAACTTTCATCCATAGTTTCAGAATACAGGACAGGCTAGCTCAGGCTGAGATCAGGAGGAACTTCTTCACTGGTGAATCGTTAGAATTCTGTGCACCAGTTATTGACTATGCTTGAGACGGAAATGAATAGATTCCTATATGTTTAATCATAGTGGTTAGCACTGCTGCCTCACAGCGCCAGGGACTAGGTTCAATTCTGGCCTCGGGTCACTGTCTGTGTGGAGTTTGCACATTCTCCCCGTGTCTTTGTGGGTTTCCTCCAGCTACTCCTGTTTTCTCCCGCAGTCCAAAGATTTGCAGGTTAAGTGGATTGGTCGTGCTAACATGTCCCTTAGTTTACAAAAATGTGTAGGTTAAGGGGATTAGCGGGGTAAATGAGTGGGGGTATGAGGATATGGCAAAGAGTGGGCATGGGTAAGCCCTCTTTTGGAGAGTCAGTGAGATGGAGTGAATGGCCTCCTTCTGCACTGTAGGAATTCTATGATTAACCCAGGACTCACTGTTACCTGGCTTAGCCATTTACATTGGATGTCTCCACTTTTCCAATCACCACTAACCAAAACCTTTTCATATTTAGAAAACTTGCAACCGCACAAAGATTTGTGCTGGTACACTGCTGGCATTTGCCTTGCTTCGCACAGGAAGCTTCTCTCTATACAGCAGGGTAATCCAACACGCCTTCATGGACCACTCGACACGCAGTTCTGTAAAGGAGGACTTGCGTTTAAAAAGTGGCTTTCACAACTTTAGAATGTCCAAAACTGGTCTGAAATGCTTTTGAAGTGTAGTCACTGCTTCAGTGTGGCCAGCACAGCAGCCACATTGCACAAGCAAACACCCACAAATGTCAATGAAATAAAAAAAGCAAGCCTTGTTAAAGAATAAATGTTGGCTCAAGCAAGGGGGAATACCCCTGATCAGCTTTGAACAGTGCCATGGTTGTGCATCCAGGAAGGCAAGGCCATAGTTTGACAACTGAGTGGCAGCATTTTCAGAAGAGCAGCAGTCCCTCAGTACTGCACACAAGCGTCAGCCTATATTTTGTACTCAAGCCTTTGCAGTAGAATTTCAGCCGCCAGCCTTTTTAAGAAGGACAATAGAATGTGTCAAGGGAACTATAAATAGAAATATCAGGCAATAATGAATTTCAACCTCACTAAACTCTTTTGAAGAGGTAATAAGGGGATGTAGTAGATATAATGTCTAGATTTCCAAAAGGCTTTAAGGTACCATACTGACTAATCAGATCAAACGTGGAGTCAGGGAACAAAGAGCAGAGTGGGTAGTTGACAGATTGAAAACAGAGAGCAGGGGTAAATGGTAACTTTTCAGAGTGGTAGAAGTTAGGAACTGAGTTCCACACATAAGTGCTAGGATCACTTCACTATTTATATTAGCAATTTAGATTTTGGCACAGTGGTTAGTAGTGCAGTCTGACAGCGCCAGGGACCCAGGTTCGATTCCAGCCTTGGATTATGTCTGTGTGGTGTTTGCATGTTCTCCCCGTGCTTGTGTGTTTTTCCTCCAGGTGCTCTAGTTTCCTCCCATGGTCCAAAGATGCGCAGGTTAGGGGGATTGGCCATGCTAAATTAGTGCCCAAAGATGTGTGTGTTAATGTGATTCAGCCATGGTTAATGCATGGGACTACAGGGATGAGGCGAAGGGGAGGGCCTGGGTGGGATGCTTTTTCAAAGAGTGAGTGCAGACTCGATGGGCCGAATGGCCTCTTACTGCGCTGTAGGAATTCTCAAGTTCCATGGTTCTAACAACATTATTTCTTAATTGGTACACAGCACCAAATTGGAGCCTGGGGGATGGGGAGGGGAAGGTTGGCAGAGGTAGGGGGAATAGTTGACATGGAGAAACATTACATGTTTGAAGAAGCCATTGATAAACTTGCAGAATGAGCATTAATTGGCAGATAGGATTCAATACATATGTGAAGTATTACCTGTTGGTCAGGAAAAGACTCCCCACATTAAGAACCTAGCTAAAAGGGGATGAAGGAGCAAAAGGATTGAATGTACAAATCACTAAATGTTGCAACACAGGTCAATAAGGCCATTTTAAAAAAAAACAAATTGACTGCTTGGGTTTATTTCTGGAAGGACGAAATTTAACAGTAGAGAAGTGATGGTAAACTTTTATTAAACCTTGCTAAGACCACACTTGGAAGTGCAGTGTATGTACTTATCATTATAAGATGGTCAGAGAGGGTGCAAAAGATCCCATAGCAGATCTGTGAGGTTATACCCGGTTGGAAAGGATCAACACGCTGACTTCCTTCCATTGAGAGATTCTGGCGTAATCAAGGTCTTTAAACTGTGGAGAGGATTGATACTTAGGACCTTGTGTTCATGCTCTGCAAGTGAGTGGGTTTTGACTGAATTGAATTGAAATCTTGTCCAAAGCACATTTCCACCTGAGGGAAAAGTAAATCTGGAGGCTGTCAACATAAGAGAGTCACCAAGAAACCAAATCGGGAAGTCAGAAATAACCTCCTCACCGATCCATCGCGCAAACCAGTCTCCCATCCATTGACTCTGTCTACATTTCCTGCTGTCTTGGGAAAGTATAATTAAGGATTCCACACACCCAAACATCCTCTTTCCCACCTTCTGTCGGGAAAAAGATACAAAAGTGTGAGGTCATATACCAACCGATTCAAGAACAGCTTCTTCCCTGCTCCCATCAGACTTTTGAATGGCTCTACCTCGCATTAAGTTGATCTTTCTCTACACCCTAAGTATGACTGTAACACATTCCGCACTCTCTCATTTCTTTGAGCGGTATGCTTGGTCTGTATAGCGCACAAGAAACAATACTTTTCACTAATACATATGACAATAATAAATCAAATCAAAAGAATTGTGAGAATGTGGATCTCGCTATGTGGAGTAGTTGAGGCAAACTGGTTAGTACAGATGAGGGGAGGCTTGACAAGCATATGTGGGGGAAGGGAATTGAAGATTATCCTGATCATTAAGAAAGGGTGAGAGGAGGAATGAGTAGAGCATAAACACTGGCAGTGAGTGGACGCAGTAAGAAGTCTCACAACACCAAGTTAAAGTTCAACAGATTTATTTAGAATCACGAGCTTTCAGAGTGCTGCTCTTTCGTCATGCAGCTTGTGATTCCAAATTAATCCATTGGGCTTTAACCTGGTGTTCTGAGACTCCTTATTGTGCCCATCCCAAACCAAAGCTGGTATCTCCACATCATTGAGTGGATGGGCCAAATGGTCCATTTCTGTGCTGTAAATTCTCTAATTTTACTTGTCTGCGGGGGTTTCCTCCTGGTGCTTTGGTTCCCTCACAGTCCCAAAGATGTGCTGGTTTGGTGTATTGACCATGCTAAATTCTCCCTCAGTGTACCCAAACAGGTGGTGGAGTGTGGCGACTCGGGGATTTTCACAATAACTTACATTCAGACTGCATTGAAGTGACACTAATAAATAAATTAAACTAAGTTGGCACAGAGGTGAGTGTGCCACCACTGAGTGAAGGCTGGCACCCACTGATATGGCAAATGCACATCAACTCTCGTTTTTAATGTGTTAACTCTCAAATACTGTTGTTAAAGGCATTTTAGTCATTCATCCAAAAACATCAAATTATCTGATTGTATGTGATGAGTTGATGAATCAGAAATTAATGTTTGATTTCTGTTCTTTTGCCTGTTTTTGTTTCCATCTTGGGCTGAGGTAGTCTGGTGTTACATTGAGACTGAAATTCGAGAGCCCTTTACACGTGTGTGTGTGTGTGTGTGTGTGTGTGTGTGTGTGTGTGTGTGTGTGTGTGTGTGTGTGTGTGTGTGTGTGTGTGTGTGCGCGAGTGAGAGATGTTTGTTGGATCGACCATGACAACAGGGCACACAGAATAGAAATCTCCATCACAGCTAGTCTGTTGGAATACTCTTGACAGGGACTGAATGTTCTGTATTTTCCGAAGCATCTGTCAGCAGTGAACCAGAAACATTAGTTCGGCTTGCAAGGCTGACTAGGCTTTTCCTTCCTCCGCACATTTTTTTTTAAAAGGAGCACAAAATGGATCTCCTCAGATTCAGCTGAATTTGACAAGCATGTGCTGCAAATCCTAAGCGTATTATTTTTAATATCTCCCATTTTTTTTCTCACTAGAAAACATGAAACCAAAACAAATTTTCTCCATCCAACTTCTGCTGAGATCCAGGCTTCCATTACTCTCCCCTGCAGGGGCAAGAGAGCAGGAGAGAGGCTGTGGCTGGTAGTGTTCCAGTGATGGTGTATCCCTTTACAGGCCCAGCTTTGCCCTTCTCCAGTGTGTCCTCTTGGAGTTGTACCTGATCTTGTTGCTGGTTTTCATGCGGATCCACTGTGGAATCGGCCGGTTCTGCTTCACCTTCTTAGTGAGGAATCGCTTGATCCTGAAGGTTTTGTGGAATGGCATGGCTGCACATCCACTCCAGCTCCTTCCACATGCTTTTTTCCTGTTTCACTCCCCTCTTGACTAGTGCAGGCACGGATGTATACTGGAGTGTAGTTCCATCCTTGTGCAGAGAGAACATTAGATACAAGAGCAGAATTAGGCCATTCGGCCCATCAAATTTGCTCCACCATTCACTGAGAAGCTGATGAGCTTCTCAGCCCCCATTCTCCCTGTCTTTTCCCCATAACTTTTGATTCCCTTATCAATCAAGAACCTATCTATCTATATCTTAAATACACTCAATAACCTGTCCTCCATGGCCTTCTGTGGTAATGAATTCCATAGATTCACCACCCTCTGTCTGAAGAAATTCCTCCTCAATCTTGATTCTAAGCAGTCATCCCTTTAGCCTGAGGTTGTGCCCTTGGTTCCTAGTCTTTCCTATCAATAGAAACATCTTCCCCACTTCTATCTAGGCCATTCAGTATTCTGTAAGTCTCAATAAGATCCTCCCTCATCCTTCTAAACTCCATTGGGTAAAAACTCGGATGTCAAATGTTCCTCATATGTCAACTTTCCCTTCCTGGGATCATTCTTGTGAACCTCCTCTGGACCCTCACCAGGGCCAGTGCCTAGATATGGGGCTGTAAAATTGCTCAGTTCTCCAAATGTGGCCTGACCAGAACCTTAAAAACCCTCAGCAGTACGTCCCTGCTTTTGTGTTCTAGTCCTGTTGAAATGAATGCGAACATTGCATTCGCCACGTGAGCCGAGAGTGTCACTATTCAGCTGTGAAGGGCATCGCAACCTGGCCAAACCTGATCACTCTGAATATTTTCTGCTGGTTAGCAATACGAAGCAGAAAAAGTGGTTGGAAGGTTTCCCAAGCCGGGCCTGCTAATGTTGATTTATCGCACTCTTTCGGTATCTTGACTGAAAGGAAATAGCGCGACGCATCTGGGACATTTATCCTAGAACCTTCCTGAAGTGTACTGCTCAATAATACATTGGGGAATCTCCACTCTGCTGTTGAGTTTGCTCAACATTCAGCAATTATTCTCATTGATTTCCTTTTTAAATTATAAACGCTACATCCATAAGACGTTGCTCCCAATTACTGTAAAGCCCATATTCCTTCAGAAGTACACGGACATGTTGCTCATTTATGTTGTTGTTGATGGCCAGTCTCCCTGCTTGGATAGACCGTGCTGTGAGAGTCTGAATGGGTTTTATGTTGGAGCGAAAGAGAGATCTGATTAAATCCCCGGGGTATGTTAATCAGCTCACAGTTTGCTGTTGCAGAGTAGAGCTAACTCATATCATTCACAGTACCCCCTATTAATAAAGACTTTGGGACAATCTACCCTTTCAGCAATTGGGAAGGTTTTCCGTTTCCCTCTGTCAGGAACTTGGGAGTGTGTACTTTTTTTGTTTAGCTTGCTGAGTTGTATTGAGTGCTTATGCCAGTGTTGGTTGGTTCAGTCTGGAGGAAGCCAATGGGGCCGCCATCTTTATTTGCACGATTGTTTTCTCGACGTGGCTGCCTCTTAGATTATGCCCCGTGTGGCTGTTTCACCGAGCAGAATTCGGCTGGTGTGACGTCTGTCTGTACCCTGGCCTTTCGCCACTCGGATTTAAATTCGGTCTAGACTGATGCTGAGTTAGTGTTCTTCTCTGTACTGTTTGTGAAGTCACTACAAATGATATGTTCAGGCTGCCTGAATCTAATCCCTAGTGGGCAAAGACCCACAGTACAAAACTGCCTTAGGGTTGGCACACTCACTCCCAAAGCAATCAGCTTGATGGCTTTGGAAAGGGGAAAAGTGCCACTCAGCTGTACAGTCGGGACCGGGTGAAGGGACAAAAGTACAAATAGCTTTTGCTGGTTTGTGCTGCTTCTAAGATAGGATTTCTCGATGCTGGTGCTGTCACCCCAGGAGGCCCCAATGGGGCAGAAACTAAACAATCCCAACACTCCCCACATTGAAGTCCAGTTAGCTTAACCTGCCGCGTCTCATCTCCGCAGTTGTCCATCAGTTGCCTGCCCAAAATGGATGTGACACGGCAGCTAGCCAGCGGCCAAGAGAGGATTGGCGGACTGCGAGGAGCGGCTGATGGGGACCAAACGGAGGCCTACAATTCCTATCCGAGGGGGGCAGATGTGTGCTACTTTTAGTCCCCCCACAGGAAAGCTTTAAGATAAAATTTCAAAACCTACCTCCTTTGTACCCAACACTTCTGCCCACCAAGCTGGTCTGTGGAAAACCGCAATGGCTTTCCTGACAAGATAGTAAGAAGTCTCAACACCAGGTAAAGTCCAACAGGTTTATTTGATAGTAAATGCCACAAGCTTTCAGAAATGCTGTTACTTCGTCAGGTGACTTTAACCTAGTGTTGTGAGACTTCTTACTCTGTTTACCCCAGTCCAACACTGGCATCTCCACATCATTTCCTGACAAGACCCATGATTAAAGTAGCAACTGGGGCCCCAATTGCCAAAGGCAGTCTTAACTGCATGTTTTGCAAAGGATCCCACTCGTTTTTGGCAGATGACCATCTCGCCTGCTCAGGAGAGCAGGTTAAAACCGTTGGAATGAATGTTTGATGCAGGATGTCATAGAATCCCTACAGTGCATAAGAAGGCCATTTGGCCCATCGAGTCTGCACTGGCCACAAAACTACCCAGGCCCTATCCCCATAACCCCACGTATTTACCCTTCTAATCCCCTAACACTAAGGGGCAATTTAGCACAGCCAATCAATCGAAGCCATACATTTTTGGACTGAGAGAGGAAACTGGATCACTCAGAGGAAACCTACGCTGACACGGAGAATGTGCAGACTCCACACACAGTGACCCGAGGCTGGAATTGAACCTGGGTCCCTAGCGCTGTGAGGCAGCAGTGCTAACAGTTGTGCCACCCAGTCAGTGGGTAAATCAGACAGGAGATTTTGACCCTCCCAGCAGATTAAGGTGTCTGGAATCAGATGGTCCATTTCCTTTTTTAAAAATATGCCCAGAGTTGAGTGCAACATATCAGAAGAAATGCTCTTGTCTAATAGCAGTAGGGAGTCCTTTCCAATTTTCAGTTTTCAAAACAATTAACAATGATTTGGCTTGGCACTGCTTTGCAAGCAAACGTCATGGTGTTTCTTTATCAAGTGAAACTGCTCTTTCCCTCCCTGGTATCCGGCAGTGTTTTGATGCCCACCCTGACAGTGAGGTTGACGTGACTCATATGATGAAAGCTGGTGGTGGGGTGTGGATGGCCTTCTCTGCGGGCTCCTCCATTCGATTATTTCACACCGAAACTCTGGAACATCTGCAAGAAATCAATGTCGTTCCACGCAGCACCTTCTTCACTCCAGGTAAGATGCGTCAGAGAACCTGCGGCTTGTTTGCCCTGTGATCAAAGTGTTTTACCATCAGAAACGACAGTGCCAGTCTCACCTTTGAGGGGGACTCATAGGAATTGTACCAACTGCGCCAACTTGTGGTAAGTCTAGGATCCCAGGAAATAAATCCCTAGCTTCAAATATTGAAAGAACAAAAGACTGATTTATATATAGTGCCTTCCACATCATAGGAACAGGAGTAGGCCGTTCAGCCCCTTGAGCTTGCTCTGCCATTTAATACGATCATGGCTAGTCAGACACATCAGTGCCTTTGAATAGGAATCTTAGGATATCCCTAAGCATTTTGTGTACCCTCGTTGGTAATGTAGGAAACATGCTGACCAATCTGAAGAACAATTCTAACCATGGCCTAGTGGTATTGTCAATAGAGTATTAACCCAGAAACTCAGCTAATGTTCTGGGGACTGGGTTCGAATCCCACCATGGTAACAGGTGGTGGAATTTGAATTCAAAAGTAAATCTGGAATTAAAATTCTACTTTTTGTTTTGTTCATTCATGGGTCATGGGCATTGCTGGTTGGGTCAGCATTTATTGCCCATCCCTAGTTGTCCTTGGAGGGCACATTGCTGTGACTCTGGAGTCACTTGTAGGCCAGATAAGCTAAGGGTGGAAGATTTCCTTCCCTAAAGGACATTAGTGAGTCAGATGGGGTTTTTTTGACAATCGACAATGGTTTCATGGTCATCAAGAGAATCTTAATTCCAGATTTTTTAAAAACTAAATTCCACCACCTGCTGTGTCGAGATTCGAACCTTGCTTCCCAGCATATGAGCTGATAACGATGTAACAAACCATTGCTAATTGTTGGAAAACCCATTTGGTTCACTAATATGGAAGGAATGTATAGAACCTTAGTTAGGCCACACTTGGAATAGAGTGTTCAGTTCTGGTCGCCACTCTTCCAGAAGGATGTGGAGGCTTTGGAGAGGGTACGGAAAAGATTTACCAGGACGTTGCCTGGTATGGAGGGCATTAGCTATGAGGAGAGATTGGAGAAACTTGGTTTGTTTTCACTAGAATGACGGAGGTTGAGGGGAGACCTGATAAAAGTCTACAAGATTGAGAGGCATGGATTTAAGCTTTTTCCAGGGTAGAAGAGTCAGTTAGTAGGAGGCATAGGTTTAAGGTGCGAGGGGCAATGTTTAAAGGAGATGTACGAGGCAGATTTTTTAGAGTACTGGGTGTCTGGAACTCGTTGCTGGGGGGAGGTAGTGGAAGCGGATACAGTAGAGACTTTTAAGGAGCATTTTGACATGTACATGAATAGGATGGGAATAGACGGATATGGTCCCTGGAATGGGAGGGGATTTTAGTTAAGTCGGGCAGCACGATCAGTGTGGGCTTGGAGGGCCGAAGGGCCTGTTCCTGTGCTGTAAGTTTCTTTGGTCTTTGTTGAAATCTGCCATCCTTACCTGGTCTGGCCTACCTGTGACACCAAAGCCACAACAGTGTTGTTGACTCTCAGCTGCCCTCAAAGGACAACTAGGGATGGGCAATAAATGCTGGCCAGCCAATAAGTGCCCATGTCCCATGAATGAATAAAAAAAATCAGAGATAATGACCAGACAGCTTGTTTGTTTAGTGATGTTGGTAAAGGGTTAGATATTGGCTGGGGTGCCTGGGAGAAAGCCCTTGCTGTTGGTCAAAATCATGCCATGGGATCTTTTTGTGTAAAGGGAAGATGGGCTGTCTTTGGGTCCCAGGATATTATTATGAATACGAGTAAATCTATCCAGTTTATGTTGCAGTAATCATACAAATTGAAAATATTTACAATCTTGTCGCCTGAACGTTTGATGTGAAGCAATATTTAATTTTAATGTTCCCTGTTTTCTCTTTCCTGCCCCATCATCATAGTATTTTGTTTTGGTGTATGAATCGCTTTAAACGGTTCCTGCTGCAGAATGCTAAATTAACCCAAATCAGGAAAGCTGCTTGGAATTAGAGCGATTCTCCCAATTATTCACTAAACCGGATCATGAGAACTGTGGGTGAGCTGGGTGTTTAGGAATGGGACGGTGGGACCTGACCCCACCCCACCTGAGGGGGTGGAGAGGTCAAACTCGAAGCCCCAGCACTTGGTGGGGGTGGGGGGGGGGGGGGGGGGGGTGGTAGAACTGAGACGTCCTTAAAGCAGCGCATGAAGAAAATTCAAATAGGTTTGGATGGTTTTTATATCGACATCATAAAATTTAACAGCAATTCTTTTGTTTTGGAGTATTGTGCACGTCTAATTTCTAGACGAGATTTGTGTGATTTGGGGATGGAAGCTTGTGGGTCAGAAGGGTTTAGTCCCTTTCGAGCTGCCTAGCCTAAGTTTAGTCAGCCGTGACCGAGCATTAAGTTGCACAAGTCCCATCACAAAATTGGCACTGCGCAACGTTGCTCTGGATGTTGGAAAGCTCAGATGAAAATAAATGTTGGAAATATTTGATCCATAGCTTTCCCGCTGAAGTTTTTCTGGTCATTGTAAAAGCACTCATGTTCTCTCGTCCATACACACAATCACATACTTTTGTGACGTTATACCCACCATTCCTGTATGAGTGCTACCACATATTGGCCACCATTGTACACCATTTTGACCTTTGATCTGTATGTTACAAACACATCACAAATAAATCAGAGTGAAGCAAATACCAAAATCAACATGGAGCTGGCAAAATGCACGTAGAATTCCTACAGTGCAGAAGGAGGCCGTCTGCCCCATCGAGCCTGCACTCACTCACTGAAAGAGAATCCCGGTCAAAATCCTGGAGCTCCCTCCCTAACAGCACTATGGGTGTACCTACACCTCAGACTGCAGCTGTTCAAGAAGACAGCTCACCACCATCTTCTCAAGGGGTACCTGGGGATAGGCAATAAACGCTGGCCTAGTCAGCAACATCCACATCCTGTAGAAATGTGAGGAAATGAGATGTTTTCTGAAGGTGTGCGACATAATCCATACAGTGCAGAAAGAGGCTGCTTCAAGTCTGCACTGACTCTCCGAAAGAGCATCTTACCGAAGCCCACTCACCTGCCCTAACCCCATAACCCCGCACATTCACCATAGCCAAAACACCTAACCTACGCATCTTCGGATTGTGGGAAGAAACTGGAGCACCCGGAGGAAACCCATGCAGACACAGGAAGGCTGTACAAACTCTTCCAGCCTTGTGTGACTGCCTGTATATCGATCCTGGGTCCCCAGCAGAGACCACCGTGTGTCAGCGTATTGGCATATGTGGTCCATCCCAGTCTGTTCACATCTTGTCATTGTGATCATTGACTGGGGAGTGGCTGGAAAATGCCTGCAAAAGTCAATCAGAAACCAGGAGGTAGTAATTGAACTAATTCTATATCAACACCGATTAATCCTTACTCCTCAAACATGGATAGTTATATCATTTGTAGCGTGCAATGTCAGACAGTACCTGAATAAATGTACACGTTTATACTGGAAAGGCTAAATGTCATAGATTTGTTTAGAAATACAGAGGCTGATGGATTGCCTAGTGAGTAACCAATCCATGAAGTAAATTCAAAAACAATATTCTGTACATTTTGCTCTTGGCTCTGCACTTACTGTAATCTCTCCACTGGTTTGCAAAGCTGAGTGGGGTGGCACAGTGGTTAGCACTGCTGTCTCTCAGCACCAGCAACCGGGTTCGATTCCCAGCTTGGGTCACTGTCTGTGTGGAGTCTGCACATTTGTCCCTGTGTCTGCGTGAGTTTCCTCCGGGTGCCCCAGTTTCCTCCCACAGTCTGAAAGATGTGCTGGTTAGGTGCATCAGCCGTGCTAAAATTCTCCCTCTGTGTACCCGAACATGTGCTGGCGTGTGGCAACTAGGGGATTTTCACATTCACTTCATTGCAGTGTTAACGTAAGCCTACATGTGACACTAATAAATAAACTTTAAAACTTTTAGTGGGAAAGACAGAGAGCGAAATTGAAAAAAATCTGGTCCAAGCTCACCAGACCTTTTCCCTGGGCTGCTCCTCGCCTGCTCCGATTTCCATGGTAGGAACAGGAAGATTTGCTCCCAAATGTGGAAAGGGCCCACGTTTGTTCCAATGAGCAGAGGGGCTCTGTCAATGCTGACCAAACTCATGATCTGAATAATCAGCCTTCCATTAGTGAATCCTATCATTTGTGGTGTTAGCCATTATAGATAAAGGGAAGAAGAAATGTCTCGAGGGTGTTCTTTGTTCAGTAATATCTGTTTGAATATGAAGAATAAATGATTGCTTCTGGACTTCAAAATCATCTGGGCTTCTGTACGATGACCTATTTCTCTTTCCCTCTCCCTCATTAAGGACAAAGGAATATTTTGGTGACGTGTCTGCTGGTTTGCCAAGGGATGCTGTGGGTTGGGACCAATCAAGGCATTTTGATTACTCTACCAGTTCCAAAACTTGAAGGAATTCCAAAAGTAACAGGTAAAGATTCTTTTTCCCACTCCATTTAATAACCACAGGTTTTTGTAGTTTCCTTCATAGGTGAAGGATTTTGTTGAGTTTTAGAAAGAACAAAGGGGTTGACATGGTTACTCAAATACCAGGTAGAGAGAGAGTAGCTTGTGATATAGTGAATGAAGGTGTATAGTGGAACATGTAGATATGAATCCAATATTATGCATAATTTAATTAGCATAATTTATTACTAGTCAGTGCCAAACTGGTTCAAAAACATCGACAATTTCCAAGGAATGCAAGTGTTTTGTATGTGTGATAGAAGGAGCTATTTTGAGCTGGGGAGGGGCCCAGGCCTGTGGCTGAGCTGGGGGGTTGCAGCTGAACTAGGGTGAGGGACTGGGGTTGGGGGGGGGCAGCTGAGGTGGGGTGAAGGAGTTGGGGGGTGCTGAGCTAGGGTGAGGGAGTGGGGGCTGGCTGAGCTGGGGTGAGGGGGAGCAGAGGGTGGGGGGACCAGGAGCTTGTGGGGGTGGGGTGATGGGATGGGGGGGGATGCTGTAGCTGAGCAGTTTACAGGGAGATTAACTATTCTTTGACCACTTCTCAAACCTCAAACTGCTTATTAGGGCAGTGCGGAGGAAGCAACTAATCCACATCATATTGATTGACAGGGTAGTGCAGAAGAAGCATGTTGATGAATTGAACCCTTGCTTGATGATGTTGATGGTTTTACAACAAAAATCCCTTTTTTATCATCATTACATGAACTGACTTTTCTCATTCATAGCACCCCTGGTTCACATTAAAGTGGTGACACAGAGTTGTGCAATGGATGAGACTCTGTTTTCAGAAGCGTTCCCAATCACTGAACTCTTCCCCTCTCTCCTGTGTAGGAAAGGGAATTATCTCGCTCAATGCGCACTGTGGGCCTGTGGAGTTTCTGATTCCCACCATTGGCTCTCTGGACCTGGAATTACTGAAAAGCGAGTCCACTGAGGACATGCCCGAATATTCAGAAGGGAACAACAAAGAGGATTCCTCCTCCCAGGAATCCCTTCACGACCAGCACGACCACCTGGATAAGAAGCAAGGGATTTCACTGCGTTACAACCTGCGCTCCACCTCTCACTTGCCTGGTCAATTACTGTCGGCACACAACAGCGAGGGTCAGGCCATCGAGAGTTCCCTGGAGCACAGCATTGAGGACGGTTCCATCTACGAGATAGTAGACGACCCGGACGTGTGGGTTCGAAGCAGGTCTTCAGCCCGTGAGGTTGTCAGGAAGGAGAAGATCAGCTCAGTTGCCATTGCCTCTGGAGGCAGGGGCTACCAGAATTTTAGCAGGGACTTCAAGCCGACAATACACAACAGGAATGAGAACACGTTGCTGATTTGGCAGATACCACTGACTTTGTAGGGTTTTGACTTTGTTACAGATCTGCATTGGTACAGTGTCTGTCAGAAGTACACTCCGTTATAAGATTGCACCATGTTCAATTGTCTGCGACGCTTAAAGAGTTTTAAAAAAGAAATTCCGCTTTACAGACAGGGTTATTATGTTCAGTGGTTTGGAGGTTGTACATCTCAAGTGGTTAGTGTAAAGATTTCAAAGCATTTTCCACCATTCTGAGAGTTCGTTGACTCCATTCACATTTGAAACTCTTACACAGAGGGCTGTTAACTGCAACACCTTTCTATCATGTTGGTGAATGGTGCGGTGCACAGAAAGGTGGAAGGGAGGCTATCTTGTGCAATAGGTTTACCTTTCCTTGCTCCCTTCCTCTTTTGTCATTCCCTTCTCTTTCTCACCCCTAAATCACAAGCTTGTCTAGCCTGTGCTTGCTGTTTTGGGAAGGGAGAGGAACTTTGAAGTCATTCCCAGATCACCTTTTTTCTCCTACTGTTACACCCTCATGCCTTTCCCACCTGATCCCTCACAGACTCATGCTGGGGTAATGATTCCATGGGCGCTGGTAGCCTTTTGACATTGTGCCCACGTGGCCACTCTTCATACGGGAACTTAGACGTTGAATGTTTTTTAGGCTTTGTTTGAACCTGGAGAGCACCAAAGCTGAACCCTGGCATGCACTCGCACTCGCACTCGCACTCGCACTCGCACTCGCACTCGCACTCGCACTCGCACTCGCACTCGCACTCGCACTCGCACTCGCACTCGCACTCGCACTCGCACTCGCACTCGCACTCGCACTCGCACTCGCACTCGCACTCGCACTCGCACTCGCACTCGCACTCGCACTCGCACTCGCACTCGCACTCGCACTCGCACTCGCACTCGCGCAGCTAGATTGCTGAAGTCCAGCTTCCCAGGCTACTATTGCATTCTACCTGGTGAATAAGTGGATGGGACTGGTCAGCTTCATCAGCCGTGCAGGGGAAAGAATAATTGGAAGCAATGGGCAGCATGGTGGTTAGCACTGCTGCCTCTCAGCACCAGGGACCCGGCTTCGATTCCAGACCTTGGGTCACCATCTGTGTGGAGTTTGCACGTTCTCCCTGTGTCTGCATGGGTTTCCTGGGGTGCTCCGGTTTCCTCCCACAAGACGTGCTGGTTAGGTGCATTGGCCGTGCTAAATTCTCCCTCAGTGTAGCTGAACAGGCGCCAGAGTGTGGCAACGCGGGGATTTTCACAATAACTTCATTGCAGTATTGACGAGTAAGCCTACTTGTGACACTAATAAACAAACTTTAAACTTGGGTTTTTGTGAAAATAAAGTTCTCTTTGGATGCAACTTGTGAGCTTGATAACTCAGCAATTATGTTTCAACTACTTGTGTGTATATTTAATTCCTGTAAAAACTGTTCTAAAGACTGGTGCTGATGATCCTCATCTCAATTGGCACGTGGGGTGCTGACAGCCACATTTTTGGAATATCATACTTCATCCTCTCTTTTCTAGTTGTACATAATCTGCTAAATCCTATACCTCCTGGATTTGAATTATGACTTTTGTACTCCTGTTATTGGTGTGATTACAAAGTATTATAGTAACACGTTTTTGCCTATTGAGAGTAGACACCCCCCCCCCCCCCCCCACCAACCTATGTTGGGACATACTTAAGCATCTGAAGGCTGGGACTTCCCCTTGCTCTTACCCTCTGGTGAATGTATGTGGTATCCTTTCAGAATATCCTTACACTATCATGGCTATGACTAAAAATGCACTGGGCAGAAAATTCTGACCACCTTTCCAATACCGGGTACTGCCTAATATTAGATTTAACGTTGGATTTAACTTCCCAAAATCAAGGGTTACTCGACTGTCAGGGAAAGTGCATCGTTTTAAGAACAAAAACTTGGGCAAGAAAATGAGGAGGATTCCCTTTTCAAATAGAAGGGAATCTCATGACTTTCTTTGCCTTCCCCTTATGAATGGCCAACGTATACAGCATGGTAATTCTGTACAACCTCCTGCCCTTTGACATAGAGAAATGTGTAGCCTTTGAACTGGAACCTGATGGGAGAAATATTTGTATTTATAGTGTAAAAATATTAGTCCTTGTTGCTGGAAATAGTTGTGAACTCTTAAGGAAGGTGGGGGGTGGGTGGGCAGCAGCAAACTAACAATGTTGCGTGGTAATTTATAATTTGGGAATCCTCGGTCTGGTCTTCGAACTGTGTAACTGCAGGCGTTTACAGCACAGAAGGAGGCCATTTTGCCCATCATCTGTGCCAAACCTTAACTAATGACGCATTGCCACAATATGTAAATATCAACTCTTTGAGAGTCATAGAAATTGGTTTTTACTCAGGGTTTAAGATCTCCCAAAACGGAAGCTATTCTTGCATGCTGAAAGTCAAATTGTGTATTCAAGGGCAATATTTCACTATTCTAAAAATCTCTCACCATCATGTATCCTTTTGCCACCCCTTTGTACACCAAGGGAGCAGGGAGCAGAGAGCAACATTGTTCCACATCCCTCTGATAGCAAATAGTCATTTAGATTCCTCCCCTTCTCCCAAATTACATCCATCAGTATCCATGGGATATTAATTCCAAAATAAAACTCATTTGGACCTAATAAGATTCACTCACTCCATCAAATCACTGAGCTGCAACCAGTCCCTGGGGCTGCTCAAATCCATCTTTGCAGAAATTAAACTGTTGCATCATTAAAGATCTTCTACTTTAGAACCTGAATCCCGTTTCACTCTCGTGTCTTTACTCTTGGAATCTGTATAATAAATCACTAGAAAGCCTGGGCTGTTTGTGGTAAACACAGTAAGAGGTCTCACGACACCAGGTTAAAGTCCAACAAGTTTATTTGAATGCCACTAGCTTTCGGAACTGGCTGTTCCTTGGTCAGGTGGGTAGGTGTTCTGATCACAAACAGGATGTATAAAGAAAACTCAATTTACATGAATACTGATTGGAATGTGAGTCTTTATAGTTAATCAAGTCTTAAAGATACAGACAATGTGGGTGGTGAGAGCGTTAAGCACAGGTTAAAAAGATGTGTATTGTTTCCAGACAGGACAGTTAGTGAGATTTTGCAAGTCCAGGCAAGTTGTGGGGGTTACAGATATGATTACATGATAGCCAAGTTCTGCACACATGAGGACGGCCTCAACTGGGATCTTAGGTTCATGTCACACGATCTGTAACCCCCACAACTTGCCTGGACTTGCAAAATCTCACTAACTGTCCTGTCTGGAAACAATACACATCTTTTTAACCTGTGCTTAACGCTCTCACCACTCACATTGTCTGTACCTTTAAGACTTGATTAGCTATAAAGACTCACATTCCAATCATTATTCATGTAAATTGAGTTCATGTCTTTATACATCCTGTTTGTGATCAGAACTCCCACCAACCTGACAAAGGAACAGCCAGTTCTGAAAGCAAGTGGCATTTGCTACCAAATAAGGACTTTAAGAATTCTCTCAACATCAGGTTACTGTGTTTAACCCAGTCCAACAGCAGCATCTCCACATCCTGTTTGTGGTGCCCAACCAAGTTCCACCGACCAGTGTGTCTCGCTGTGTGGCCTCTTTCTTTATTCTGTTGACAACTGTTGAGGTCACTATGAGGTCAGGTTGAAAGCAATTGAGTCAATCAGCTGGCCTTTACAACAAGGGTGCTGTCCACATTGTTTAATTGGTAATAAAGAAACCCGGATCAAGCTGCTAATCATTGCAGTCAATGTCACCAAGAGCTTTTTAGGATATCGGTTCAACTTACCAGTTGTGCTCCTGGGCTACAGAACTGCTCTTCAGTGCTGTGCTATAGAATTAGTCATCAACAGTAGCTGCAGTAGCAATGGATGGAGGTATGCTGGCGTTCTAATATTAATTATCTTGGTTTGGTCAATCTGGCTTTTTGGGCAATACATTTATCTATTTGTACATTGATTGTTTGTGATTCCTAGCATCCCTCCAGTACAGAACAGGTCATTCAGCCCATCACATCTGCACTGATTCACTGATGGAGTATCTTGCTGAAGTACTCTCCCCGCCCTATCCCCACACCTTTCCTATGGCTAATCCATCAAATCTAAGGGGCACTTCAGCATAGCTAATCCACCTAACCTATACACCTTTGAATTCTGATGACTTGGATGAGTAAACAAGTGCTGCTTTTGTGAATCTAAATTTTTAAATTGGCATGGGATGTATGTGAACTATTGGGGAACGCACTTCTCACTGTCATTGGCTTAATTTAGCGTTGATCATTAACTTTGTCTCCAAAGCCATGAGACGGAGCAGTGTTTTACTTGAAGTCCAATCTTGGGGAATGCAGAACGATGGCACAGTCACTTCTCAAACAGCATCTGCTGTCAAAGGAGCCTCCAAAGTGGAGAGCGATCATAAAACCAAGTACGATCAATGATTCCATTTTGTAACTGATATTGTGGTTTTATTGTGGATCTGCCTTTTAACAAAATGACTCATTTTGGCCAGTAAGTGAGGGAGGAATACTGAATCTCAGTGTTAGTGATGTCGTGGCATAGTGGCACTGGACTGGTGACCCAGAGCAAGATTTGGAGACCCAGTTTCAAATCCAGCCATAGCAAATGGTGAAACTCTGCAATTAGAAGTCTACTGATGACCATGAAACTGTTGTCAATTGTAAAAATCCATCCCGTTCACTAACCTCCCTTAGGGAAGGAAATCTGCAGCAAGGTTCCTTTCCATTCAGATTTCAATTTGTGACTCGTAATCCTAGGCAGAACACAATAGAAAGGAATTAATAACAATTTTCAGGCTAACAGGAGACAAAGGCCTAGTAGTATTACTGCTAGACTGTTATTCCAGAAACTCAGCTAATGTTCTGGGGGCCCCAAGTTCGAATCCCACCACGGCAGATGGTAGAATTTGAATTCAATAAAAAAAATCTGGAATTAAAAATCTACTGATGACCATGAAGCCATTGTTAATTGTTGGAAAAACCCATCTGGCTCACTAATGTCCTTTAGAGAAGGAAATCTTCCGTCCTTGCCTCATCTGGCTTACATGTGACTCCAGACCCACAGCAATGTGGTTGACTCTCAAATGATCTGAGATGGAGGGCAACTGGGGATGGGCAACAAATGCTGGCCCAGCCAGCGACGTTCTCATCCCATAAATGAACTGAAAAAACCCTTGATTTCAGGAAAATCTAATCTGGTTCATAGGAACCCTAGAGTGCAGAAGGAGGTCATTCAGCCCATTGAGTCCCACCCAGGCCCTACCCCCATATCCTTACATATTTACCCACTAATCTCTCTAACCTATGCATCTCAGGGGCAATTTTTAGCATAGCCAATTAACCTAACCCACACATTTTTGGACTATGGGATGAAACAAGAGCACCCGGAGGAAACTCACACAGACACGAGGGGAATGTGCAAACTCCACACAGACAGTGACCCAAGCCAGGAATTGAACCCAGGGGCTGTGAAGCAGCAGTACTAACCACTGTGCTACTGTGCCGCCCAGGTTGGAGTTGTATAAACAGGGAGCTTCTCTGGAGCATTTAGGGTGCCTGGGAAAAAGCAGGTGGATTTGCAGGAGTTCTTGGTATTATGACTATAACAAAATACTGAAATCTGGAGACATTCAGCGATCCCACACATCTGCATTTTGCACAAGACATTCCTATGTGTTTCCAGATGTCCCGTCAAAATCTAAAGAGAGTTTAAAGTTTTTTTTTAGTGTTCACAAGTAGGCTTACATTAACACTGCAATGAAGTTACTGTGAAAATCCCCTAGTCGCCACACTCCAGCGCCTGAGTTTGCCAGATGGCAAATGTATTTTATCATATTTTGGTAGCTTTTCTCTATTTTGAGTCTTTCTTAGCAATGATTAGCATAATCCATAAAACCATGAGGACAAATGATGTTGGCCAGTTTTACGAGAACCATGACCAATCACTAGCCTAAATATTGTAACAGGTGTTTGTAGATTTCATGTTTTGAGCTGATTTAAATGCAAGTAGTTGGAATTCCCACGTGTTGTTGTTTCGATTTTCATTGAAATTCTGCCTTTTTATCCCCGACTATCGCCAAGAACCACTCTCTAGTGAAACGTTATATAGGTCACAATCACTGAAGGAAAAATGTAATAGCCTATTCAAATACTCTTGAACCTCATTCAAAATTAGGCTCAAGTGATTGACTAGGGGATTTTCACAATAACTTCATTGCAGTGTTAACGTAAGCCTGCTGGTGACATTAATAACTAAACTTCAAAAACTTTAACTGATATTTTTTGTTTTAATGAATGCGTAAGCTTTTAGCACTCTGCTGATGTGGATATACTAAAATCACCAAACTCTGAAAGCAGCCCCTGCCTCCCTTCATTTTAATTCATTTTTACTGAAAATTGCATGGTAATGCAGGAAGGGGCATGGTCTGCACTTGACCAGTCTTATGTGAGTATGAACGCCCTCCAAAGCTGAACAATTTTATACAATTTAACAAACTATAGGCCGATAGGTATGATTACTAATAGCTTGGAGTTGGATATTTTTAGGTGCTGGGGCAAAAACTAAGTTGTGTCTGTTGACCCTCCATTACACCCACATTTTGGTATTTATGGTGACCAGACAAATGTGAGATCTGTGGATTTTTATTCGCCTGTAGGGCTGGGTTGAGAGGTGATGGTGTGTGTTACATTCTGTCCCAGTCTCTGACAACAAGTTGCCCTGTCCTATAATAATGTTCAACTATAAGGCCAGGCTGAAAGGGATTGTCTGCTCATTGTCAATGTGCTTACTCAAAGATGTGCAGATTAGGTGGATTGGCCATGCTAAATTGCCCCTTAGTGTCAGGGGGACTAGCTAGGGCAAATGCATGGGGTTGTGGGGATAGCGCCTGGGTGGGATAGTGGTTGATGCAGACTCGATGGGCTGAATTGCCTCCTCTGAACTATAGGATTCTATGATTGTATGAATAATGACTCTCCTTTTCCTTTCAAACTGGTCTTACTTAGCAAGTCTACTGTAGTCTGATGTCAGCCAAATTGCACAATTTCTTGTGGTTACTTTGACATTGGTGTAGTTTCGCTTTGGATTTTCAGGCCCTGATTTCTGTGTTGCTAAACCTACCTTCCCTGTCCTACTGGTGGAAGGACTGGAAATTTGGGAGCACCGCGTCAAAGGACACTTGATCTTCAAATAGCTGCCCTGCTTTGCAAGGCACCCAATAGTTTAGTACCCTAAACTGCTATTACAGTAGAGAGCAAGAAAGCCCCAGGGTCAATCTCTGGAGTTAGGAGATCCCAATAGGAGTAGTGCTGGTGTTCTCCTGTATCTCCAGTTGAGAGAAGCAGCCATCAATAATTAGTTTATTTCTTTATTAGTTGCCTCAAGTAGGCTGACATTAACACTGCAATGACATTACCGTGAAAATCCCCTAGTCGCCATGCTCTTTGCAAACAGAAGAAACATGTCAAACTTTGCATCGTATATTTTGTTTAATTACCTGGAAGGTTGGAGAGCTTATAGTTCCCTGTCGGCTAAGGTGTTGCCACAGAGAAGACTTGTCAAAACCTTAGCACCGTGGTATAAATTGTGATTGTTTGAAATTTGGCATTCTTGCATTTGTCCTGTTGAGTGCGAGATGAAAAGCTTCAGCAACTTGTCTCTCCTTTCATCAAATGTATCTTTTGTTGATGCATCAGTGAATGGGAACAGAAGTAGGTCACTCAGCCCTTGAGCCTCGTTAGATCATGATTGATCTGCTTGTTGAATCCATCTACCTGCCAAGATTCCATGACCATTATTATCCTTTCCTGAGAGAAATCTATCCTTGTCAGCTTTGAAATTTTTCATTAGCACGCACCCCAGCCCTCTCTATCAACAGCTCTTTGGAGAATGGAGTTGCGGATTTCTCTTACCCTTTGTGGAAGAATTGCTCTCCAACAACATATTTGAAAAGCCCGTTCTTTTTTGCTAATTTCTTGTTGTGGCCTCATTGTTCTTATGTGAGCATCTTTCTAAAACAATGTTGGGTTGTTCCTTAACCTGATGGGCACTGTGGTATAAGGGGCAGCACGGTGGCATGCTGGTTAGCAGTCGGCCACACAACGTCAAGGATCTGGGTTCAGTTCTGGCCTTGGGTCACTACCTGTGTGGAGTTTGCGCATATTCCCTGTATCTGCGTGGGTTTCCTCCAAGTGCTCCGGTTTCCTCCCACAGTCCAAAAATGTGCACGTTAGGTGGATTGGCCGTGCTAAATTGCCCTTTAGTGTCCCAAGATGTATCGATTAGGGGAACTGTGTGGGATAACACAGCCTGGCTAAGATATTCTGTCTGAGTGTCAGTGCAGACTCGATGGGCCAAATGACCTCCTTCTGCACTGTATCGATTCTATGATTAAGGGTTAATGAGTACAACACACGAGCCACACCTCTAGGTTAGTCTAGTGTTAGACAGAGCCATGTACACATGCAAGCATGGAATCAGCTCCTAGCTTGGACCCTTTACTCTACATCTGCAGGTAGTACAATTAACCTAATATTACAAAGACTTCATTAAGATCTACCAAATGGTATCCCAGGGAGGGAAGGCAATGGCCTAGTGGTATTATCGCTAGACTATTAATCCAAAACCTCAGCTCATGTTCTGGGGACCTAGGTTCACATCCCATCACGGCAAATGATGGAATTTGAATTCAATGAAGAAGCATCTGGAATTAAGAATCCACTTAGTGAACCAGATGGGTTTTTCCAACCATCAAAACTATTGTCGATTGTTGGAAAAACCCATCTGGTTCACTAATGTCCTTTAGAGAAGGAAATCTGCCGTCCTTACCTGGTCTGGACCTACATGCGACTCCAGAGCCACAGCAGTGTGGTTGACTCTCAGCCGCCCTCTGAGCAAGCCTCTCAGTTGTATCAATCCAAGGACAACGTCTCACAAATGCATTGGAAGAAAAATCTCATCCCTCACAACAGCCACCAGGCTCAGCAGCTGCAGCACATTCAGTAAATGGAGTTAGGAGTTTCAGATCAACCATGATCTCACTCAGTGGCAGAACAGCCTCAGGGGGATAAATAAGCCCCTTGAGGAGCATTGCCACTCACTAACTGTTACTTAATGGCTCCTCCTAGCATATGGGTATGTGCCCTGAGGGAACAGAATCAGGTTCAACTTAGCTATCCACAGTCAAAGAGATGTTTGGTACTTTTGGGCTGCTACGCCTGAGGTAACTGTGTATTCCAAACACCCATGGTGTTCACATTACCAGAAAGATGTGGAGGTTTTGGAGAGGGTACAGAAATGATTGACCAGGATGTTACCTGGTACGGAGGGCTTTAGCTATGAGGAGAGGTTGGAGAAACTTGGTTTGTTCTCACTAGAACGACAGAGCTTGAGAGACGACCTGATAGAAGTCTTCAAGATTATGAGGGGCATGGACAGAGGGGATGGTCAGGAGCTTTTCCCCAGGGTGGAAGAGTCAATCACTAGGGGGCACAGGTTTAAGGTGCGAGGGGCAAGGTTTAAAGGAGATGTACGAGGCAGATTTTTTACACAGAGGGTGCTGGGTGCCTGGAACTCGCTGCCGGGGGCAGTGGTGGAAGCAGATATGACAGTGAATTTTAAGGGGCACCTTGACAAATACAGGAATAGGATGGGGATAAAGGGATATGGTCCCCGGAAGGTTAAGGGGTTTTAGTTCAGTTTGGCGCAGGCTTGGAGGACTGAAGGGCCTGTTCCTGTGCTGTAATTTTCTTTGTTCTTTATTCTTTGGTGGCAGAAGCTAGTAGCTTTGGAGAGTCGCAACTTACAAAGTAGAATAAACTGCAATCTATGTCACAAATACCAGAACATAGTGATTTTTTAATATAAAAGCAGTTACAAATGAACGATAACAGTACAAATAATCTCATCACGGGGTCCAGATGATGAATCACTTCAGTACTTCAGTGTCACAGTTTGAGGACATCTGAACTCGGAAGATTACTTTTCTTCAGTTGCACCCATTCATTACTCTCCACATAATAACACATGTTTCAATGAGTCAGAACTAAACTAAAATGAATTGCAAACTTAGAATCCAGTTACCTAGTTTCTTAAAAAGCATGCTTATACAAAACTGGCTGCAATGAGAGGAGGAGGGTAAATTCTGTGTCTCTATTGCGAGAAAAGGGCTAATCACCCACACATCAATCGTAGAATCCCATTCGGCCCATTGAGTCTGTACTGACCACAATCCCACCCATGCCCAATTTCTACAACCCCACGCATTCTGCTAATCCCCCTGGCACTAGGGCCAATTCAGCATAGCCAATCAACTGAACCCTCACATCTTTGGACTGTGGGAGGAAACCCACACAGACATGGGGAGAATGTACAAACTCCACACAGACAGTGATCCGAGGCTGGAATTGAACCTGGGGACCTGGCGCTGTGAGGCAGCAGTGCTAACCACTGTGCCACTGTGCCAAGTCCTGGGTTCATCAACCAAGTGGCCATTCAATGGGTGTCCAAAGTAGCCAACCAGGGATGTGGGCCATCCCAATCAATAAGCCACTTGGCCAATGGTTGCTCTTGTTCTGAACAGCAGCAATCATTGGCCCAGTTGGAGGTGTCAGATCATCAATCCTTCCTTTATCTTGCCAACCTCTCTGTATTATTGCCCTTGTGTGCTGCCTTCTCCCCTCACCGGAGGGCAAAATAAGTCAGACCTGTATGTTTACTTTACATCCCACCGAAGACTCTTCCCTTCCTGATGTTTCCTGAGTCTTGAAGTCCCTTCACTGCCCAGTCCTTCAATGTCGTCAATGATGGCCCTGTGGCCCAGGACCCTTCCTCTCTCAATTTCTCCTCAGTTTTGGGGAAGTAAGAACACTGGGCCACAGGGATCCATCACTGACGACTTTGCAGGACTAGACTGGGGGAGGACTTGAGGACTTAAAGAGATTGGGAGAAGGAGGGTCCCAGGCCTGTTTTCTCAACAGTGGGGCATGGTTTTACTTCTGAGTTCTGCAACTAATCTGTTGAACATGAATTCTATTTTAATTATTCCTCCATGTCTCTCCAGCCAAGGCAGATGGTGAATATTGAATTCAATAAAAACCTGGAATTAAAAAACCCTAATGAAGACCATGAAACCATTGTTGATTATCATAAAACCCCATCTGGTTCACTAATGTCCTTTCAGGAAGGAAATCTGCCATCCTAACCTGGTCTGACCTACATGTGACTCCAGGCCCTCAGTAATGTGGTTGAGTCTCAAATGGCCTCTGAAAAGGAGGGCAATTAGGGACGGGCACTAAAAATACTGACCCAGCCAGTCACACTCGTGTCCCATAAAATGAATAAAAAAAGGTTAATTTTTTTTACTGATTTAACCATAACACAAAGTGATTAATGGATTCCTGATGTTCTTACTTGTGTCCCAGACTATGCACCACCCTCCCTTCCTGTTAGTGGGGCCGATTAGTGGTTACTGAGTGTTGATTGAGATATATCTGGATTAGCATAGCTATCCTTAAATTTTTTAAATGAAGTAATTTTTGCAAAGTATGCAAAATAACTTCTACTGATTGCATCTATCTGCTAAACTTAAAAATGAGGAATTAAATGACAGAGAGAGATTCGCAATGCGCAGTAATGTGGAATATTCATTTTCCTGAGTTATCTCCCATTCTGTCGTGCATCTAATTATCAATCCCTTTCGTGCGTTTCCGTAGAGCTGTAGACCAGGGTTGGGAGCAGGAATAAAGCTCCATCTCCCATAGGCAAACTGGTTACTGGCAAATTGGGAAATTTCTACCAGTGACGCTAACATCGTGATATCCGACAGTGAGTCAAGCTACGACTCCCACTTACCGCTCCTCCAATCACAGCCTCATGTTTTCTCTGTCTCTCTCCATCCGCTCCCGTTTTTCCAGTTGGATTTTGATTAGAGTCATGGAAACAGGCCCTTTGGCCCAATTTGTCCATGCTGCCCAGTTTTTAACCATTAAGCTCGTCCCAGTTGCCCGCACTTGGCCCACATCTCTCTAAACTCATCATACCCATGTAACTATCTAAATGCTTTTTAAAAAACAAAATTGGACCTGCCTCTACTACTACCTCTGGCAGCTTGTTCCAGACACTCACCACCCTCTGTGTGAAAAAGTTGTCCCTCTGGACGCTTTCATATCTCTCCCCTCTCACCTTAAACCTATGCCCTCTAGTTTTAGACTCTCCTACTTCTGGGAAAAGATATTGACTATCTACTGATCTGTGCCCCTCGTTATTTTAGACATCTATAAGATCACCCGTAAGCCTCCTATGCTCCAAGGAAACAAGTCCCAGTCTATCCAGCCTCTCCTTACAACTGAAGCCATCAAGTCCCAGTAGCATCCTAGTAAATCTTTTCTTCACTCTTTCTAGTTTAATAATATCCTTTCTACAATAGGGTGACCAGAACTGTACACAGTATTCCAAGTATTACCTTACCAATGTCTTAAACAATGTCAACAATATGTCCCAAGCTCTGTATTCAATCTTCTGACCAATGAAACCAAGCATGCCAAATGCCTTCTTCACCACCCTGTTGACCTGTGGTTCCACTTTCAAGGAGCTATGAACCTGTACCCATAGATCTCTTTGTTCTATAACTCTCCCCAACGCCCTACCATTAACTAAATAAGTCCTGCCTGGTTTGATCTACCAAAATGCATCACCTCGCATTTGTCTCAATTAAACTCCATCTACCATTCATTGGCCCACTAGCCCAATTGATCAAGATCCCACTGCAATCTTCACTGTCCACTGTGCCACCAATCTTGGTGACATCTGTGAACTTACTAACCATGCTTCCTAAATTCTCATCCAAATCATTAATATAATTGACAAATAACAGTGGATCCAGCAACAATCCCTGAGGCACACCATTGGTCACAGGCCTCCAGTTTGCAAAACAATCCTCTACAACCACCCTCTGTCTTCTATCATCAACCCAATTCTGTATCCAATTGATTACCTCACCCTGGATCCTGTGAGACTTAACCTTATGCAACCACCTACCATGTGGTACCTTGTCATAAGCTTTGCTAAAGTCCATGCAGATAATGCCAACAGCACCTCCCTCATCTACCTTCTTCGTCAGCCCTTCAAAAAACTTAATCAAATTTGTGAGACATGATTTTTCATTCACAGAGCCATGCTGACTGTCCCTCATCAGTACTTGCCTCTTTAAATGCTTGTGATCCTGTCTCTCAGAATACTTTCTAACAACTTGCCCACTTCTGACATTAGGTTCACCAGCCTGTTCCCAGGTTTTCCCTGGCAGCGGCACAGTGGTTAACACTGCTGACTCACAGCACCTCGGACCTGGGTTCGATTCCCAGCTCGGGTCACTGTCTGTGTGGAGTTTGCACATTCTCCCTGTATCTGCGTGAGTTTCCTCCAGGTGCTCTGGTTTCCTCCCACAGCCCAAAGATGTGCAGGTTAGATGGACTGGCCATGTTAAATTGCCCCTTAGTGTTGGGGGGACTAGTTGGGTAAATGCATGGGGTTATGGGGATAGGGTCTGGGTGGGATTGTGGTCAATGCAGACTTGATGGGCTGAATGGCCTCCTTCTGCGCTATAGTATACTATGATTCTTAAACAAAGGCACAACATTTGCCACTCTACAATCTTCAGACACCTCACCTGTGGCTGTCAATGATTCAAATATTTCTGCTTGGGGACGTGTAATTCCCTTCCTAGTCTTTCACAATATCCTGCGATACACTTCATCAGATCCCGGGGATTTATCTACCTTGATGCGCTTTAAAATTTCTAGCACCTCCTTCTCTGTAATATGTTCATGTCTCAATTATTCACTATTTATTTCCCCAAGTTCCCTAACATCCAAGCTTTCTCAACAGTAAATACTGATGAGAAATATTCATTTAGGATCTCACCCATCTCTTCTGAATCCACACATAGATGATCTTGTTAGTCTTTAAGAGGCCCTATCTTCTCCCGAGTTACTCTTTTGCTCTTTATGTATTTGTAGAAGCTTTTTGGATTCTCTGCCAAAGCATTCTTGTGCCCCCTTTTTGCCCTCCCTGTAAATCTACTCCAACACCTTCATACGCTTCAAGGGATCCACTTGATCCCAGCTGTCTATGCATGTCAGAAGCATTCTTCTTCTTTTTGACCTGGGTCTCAATATCCTAACTCATCCAGGGTTCCCTACTTTTACGCCAAATCCACACACATGATGTTGATGGTGGGGGATTCAGCAATAGTAATATCATTGAATGTTGAGGGGAGATAACTAGGGGATCAGCATTTGTGTTGTGCGAATGTTATTTGCCACTTACCATTCCTGGGCTGAATCTTGTCCAGGCCTTGCTGTATGCGGGCATGGACTGCTTCATTATCAAAGGAATTGTGAATGAAAGTGAACATCGCAATCATCTGCAAACATTTCCACTCAAGACCTTCTGATACAGAAAACGATAAGCAATTGGATCAAGGTCAATGCCGTACAACTCCTGCGCCAATAATCAGGAGCTGAGATGATTGATCTCCAAGAACCACAACTATCTTCCTTTGTAAGAAGTCTCACAACACCAGGTTAAAGCCCAGCAGGTTTATTTGGAACCACGAGCTTTCAGAGCGCAGTTCTTTCATGTTGTGAGAACTCCTACTGTGCCTACCCCAGTCCAACGCCAGCATCTCCACATCAGATCTTTCTTTGTGTTAGATATGGCTCCAGTCGCTGGAACCTTTTCCCAGATTTTTCATTTACTCCACCCCTGCAAATTTAGATGAAGATAAGCTACAGACATTTATACAGTGCCTTAAATGTGAAATATCTTGGATTATTTTTATTGGGCGTAGGAACTAGGAGGGTACCCATGTATACAGAAACAAATGCTACATCTGAAATCTAGCTGGCGTGGCTTTGTTTAATCTTGCTTTGGCAATTTGGGCTTTGAGTTTGTTGGGGCCAAAACAAATTCCTTCCAAGTTGTACATTATTGCCAGTCTGCTTTTGAACATAAAAAATGCTCAATAAAAGCTAGATGATTGTGATATATTCCAATTGACAATTCTCCAGCACTGTACAAGGCTGACAAAGGCAGAACAAGCTAACGAGCCACAACAAACTAGGTCTGATATGAGATTAAACTATTTCATTCCAATTAGGCTTCACACTTGACATTTTTTTTTCTTTAATGATTATTTGATCACATATATTTATGGATAATGATCCTGTGTGTATGATTATAACACAAGTTTACCTTTTGGATTAAATGTGATTTTATTTAGATTATGTTGGTAATTTTTGTGTGTGTTTAGAATCATAGAATCTCTACAGTGCAGAAGGGGGCCATTCGGCCCATTGAGTCTGCACCGACTCTCCAACAGAGTATCTCACCCAGGCCCACCCACCACCCCCACCCCCCACTCTATCCTTAACCCCACACATTTAGCCTACTAATCCCCCTAATCTACCCATCTTTAGACACCATGGGGCAATTTTAGCATGGCCAATCCACCTAACCTACGCATTGTTGGTCTGGGAGGAAACCGGAGCTGCCTGAGGAAACTCACGCACACATGGGAAGAACATGCAAACTCCACACAGTCACCCAAGGCCGGAATCGAACCCGGGTACCTGGCGCAGTGAGGCAGCTGCATTGACCACTGTGCCACCATGTTGCGCTGGAACTTGAGCGAATTCATCCCAGACCAGAGATTAATGATTTTGTACTTCTCGATCTTCTAATAAACCAAGCCCACACCTAGTTTACCAGCCAAATGTGTGAGGTTGGTATGTCTGTGTAAAACAGGCATGGAAACACAACATGGTATCAGCAATGTGAGTCTGAAGACCAGGGGACAAGAACAGAAATTTGGGATAATGCAGACCTCTAATGAAACTCTGGGAGATAAATTCCCGGGGACAAGAACAGAAATTTGGGATAATGCAGACCTCTAATGAAACCCTGGGAGGTAAATTCCTCTATGGATAGGGCTTTTCAGGACAGTAAGTAGCTGATTTGTGGAATAGCCAGACTGATAATTAATGAGACAGACAAGTTGGTTCTGAATATGGGCTGTAGGGTCATTGCTACATCCTCTGGATCCGTTCCCCTGCCTGACAGCAGAATAAAAACCTCAACTGCAGCCATAGATAAAAAGAGGGAATATGAAACAAAGAATGATAGCTGCACTAATGAATCTTAGAGAGGTTACACATTTCCTGCACATGCAAAAGATGATCACCAAATCCCCTGACATGAGTTGGAAGGTTATAAACGTCCTCTTTACTTTTGGAATTTTCAAACCAAGAGTGGAACAATGCTTTTTTAGATTTATCACTCTCAGAACTGGATAAACAAGTGGTGAAAATAAAGCTAGCCTTTGAAAATGAGAGGTTCCCGCCATCAACAGATCCAAGCGGCGGGCAATCAGGAGGGTATCCAACCTGACTGTCTGTCCCTTTACCACAGCTACATTCGTGGCCTGGTGTCTCTGGAGAGACAGTATGCAGTGTCCACAGATACCATCGAGGCTTTCCATGCCTGTTGGACACCACATGGACTTGGCAGCCTTACTGACCCCTTTAATACTCCTTGGTTTAGCGTTTTAAGTTTAATTTGTGATCTGTTTTTGTTTAAGGCTGTACCCCTTTAAGGAGCTGCCCCTTTAATTTTGACCCTCAGATTGTTTTAGTTTAATTGGTGAAGTCAAAAGAAACGAGAGGTTGTACAGAGTCAACACTAGGGGACTGTCTGAGGAACATAGAACATTACAGCGCAGAACAGGCCCTTTGGCCCACGATGTTGCGCCGACCAGTTAAAAAACAATGACCCTCTAACCTAAACCAAACCCTTACCATCCATAAACCTATCCACGGATCTCTTAAATGCCCCCAAACTAGGCGCATTTACAACTGCAGCAGGCAGGGCATTCCAATCCCTCACCACCCTCTGGGTAAAGAACCTATCCCTGACATCCGTCCTATAACTACCACCCCTTAATTTGAAGCTATGCCCCCTCGTGCTAGCTTTCTCCATCCGAGGAAAAAGGCTATCACTGTCCACCCTATCTAAACCTCTAATCATCTTATATGTTTCAATAAGGTCCCCTCGAGCTGCCTTCTTTCTAACGAAAACAACCTCAAATCCCTCAGTCTCTCCTCATAGGACCTCCCCTCCATACCAGGCAACATCCTAGTAAACCTCCTCTGCACCCTCTCCAAAGCCTCCACATCCTTCCTACAATGTGGGGACCAGAACTGCACACAATACTCCAAGTGCAGCCGCACCAGAGTTTTGTACAGTTGCAACATGACGCTGCGAACAACCCTATCTACTTGATTCCCAACTTTCAGGGATCTATGTACACATACACCTAGATCCCTCTGTTCATCCACACTATTCAGAGTCCTACCGTTAGCCCTATACTCTACACATCCATTATTCCTGCCAAAGTGAATTACCTCACACTTTTCTGCATTAAACTCCATCCTCCACCTCTCGGCCCAGCTCTGCAACTTATCCAAGTCTCCCTGTAGACTAAGACACCCTTCCTCACTGTCTACCACACCTCCGACTTTGGTGTCATCAGCAAATTTACTAATCCACCCAACTATACCCTCATCCAGATCATTTATAAAAATGAGGATCAGAAGGATCCGGTTAAGCAGCAGAACCTGCTGAAGGATCAGTTTCGTGTAAAAGCGAACTTCAGGATTCGCTGATCGGAGCTGATGGCTTACAGACACCAGCCACAAGAATCAGCCGGTCAGTAGCTCAGCAGGTGCCGGGTTAAGGGAAGGGACACCGCTCAGGGAAAGGAAGCTGAGGTGTGTGAATAGATAATGGAGATAGTCATAGCTTCAACATTGATCAACGCTTTCCAAAAAGACCTTTTGGAGAAAAGGAAAAGTCATTATATTGACCCTCTGCTAAAAGATGGCAGAAGTAGAAAGGCATTGGGGCTGGACAGCACTATCTGCAAACATTGCATGCAGCTCCCAGTATTGGCACAGTAGTCAGGACACACAAAGCAAGCAGTCAATGGTGGCACAGCGGTTAGCACTGCTGCCTCACAGCGCCAGGGAGCCAGGTTCGATTCCGTTCTTGGGTGTCTGTGTATGCAGTTTGCACATCCTCCCCATTTCTGCATGGGTGTGCTCCGGTTTCCTCACATGCTCCAAAGATGTGTAGGTTAGGTTGATTGGCCATGCTAAATTTCTCCTTAGTGTCAAGGGGATTAGCAGTTATGGAGATAGGGTGGGATTATTGTTGGTGCAGGCTTGATGGGCCGACTGGCCTCTTTCTGCACTGTGGGGATTCTATCAGCTACCCTCTGTGAAGCTGTCTTCTGTTCCAAGGTCTTTGCAGGGTAATAGCGGCTGCATTGGAAATTACAAATGTGAAAAATCGGTATGGTTGGTAGATTGAACACATCCACTTGCAATCAACCACAGATAAAAGTATAGACATTTTTGTAGAGTTCCCATGTATACCACACAACTTCAGGTGTTAAACCTTACACCAACTACAGAAATAAGTTGGCGACCGTTACGAAAAGAGCAGCACATGTTAGGGAGGCCATTTGGCCCATTTAAGTAGTGTCAAAGAACATTGGGCTCACTGATATGGGAAATTTGGTTCTGCAGGTGTGAACGGAGGTCACAAAAGATATTTTTTGTTTGGCTGTACAGGCAGAATACCGGCAGTAGCAACAGGGAGCGCGCCAGAGACCCACATAAGTGCAAACACACAGGGGGGGTTAATGGCCAGGCAGACCAGAGTGATGGTTCAGAATGCACCAATCTTCAGCTGGAAAGTGAACAGGCCTCCCACACTGTGAAGGTGACACAGTGGACCCTACTTTACCATTTTGATTCCAAGTGCTGGGTGGACTTGAAACTGGGAGTGTTTCAGATCCGACTTTTAAACCTGTTCTCAGGCACCCCCCATACGCACTCTGCCTGAAAAAAAACAGCAATTCTGAATCGCTCTGCAGGAGCCTGTGGGTGGGCCTTAATGTGCCCAAAATCCTACAGCTCCGATCAGCGCTTCCACTTGCACATGTGCAGAGAAAAAAATAGATAGAATGCAGTTCCCCTGCCACATCGCTCCCGGGCTGAATAATGCCTCCTCTTGGTCCCCACCAACATTGCCCACCCCCACAATATTACTGACCACCTTATTCCCACACTGCCTCCCCCCCCACCCCCGGCATCACCCAGACTGATCGTGGCCTCCTCCCCTCTTTTTCCCTCACTAATCTCAGGCAGAGTGACAGAGGGCCTCCCTTCTCCCTCGCTGATCTCAGGCAGAGTGCCAGTGGACCTTCCTTTCCCCCTCATTGATCTCAGGCAGAGTCATAGCGGACCCCCCTTCCCCTCCATTGATCTCAGGCAGAGTCATAGCGGACCCCCCTTCCCCTCCATTGATCTCAGGCAGAGTCATAGCGGACCCCCCTTCCCCTCCATTGATCTCAGGCAGAGTGACAGTGGACCCCCCCCTTCCCCTCCATTGATCTCAGGCAGACTGATCTAGCAACTCAAAGTTGGGCATCCGTGAGGCGCTGTGGGCAGCAGAATGGTACTCAACCACAACCTGTAACCTCATGGCCCATCCTATCCTCCACTCCACTATAACTAAGCCAGGGGATCAATCCTGGTTCAATGAAGAGTGCGGGAGCTACTCCAGCTACCAAGCTACTCAGCTGACTTGGAAATACCTTCACTGTCACTGGGTCAAAATTCTAGAATTTCCTCCCTAACAGCACTAGGGGTGCACCTACACCATACGGACTGCCGCAGTTCAAGATGACAGTTCCCCGCCATCCTCTGAAGTGGAACTAGAGATTGGCAGAAAACGCTGGTCTAGCCACATCCCGTAAAATGAATTCTTAAAAAGCCCCAGGTGTAAAGAAATCTTCCCTTTCTCTGGACCTCTACTTACCCCCATTAATACCCTCCACTTGTTACAGTGAAAGTGTGGAATTTAGGTTACAACAGTTGTGAAAATTACAGTTCCATAATTGTCAAAAGAAAACTCTGTCAAATAATGGAAAATGCCCAGGCGACCTTTGGTGAAGCCAATGCTTGGGTATTCAGGATGAACAGCTAATCTTGACCTTATGTAGGTTCTGTAAACATTCTGTTCCCAGTTGTGGTGGATTCCGTAATGATGGATGGGAATTCTGCATAATGAAAGCTAATGGGCCTGGGTTGCCCAAAACAGGGGGTAAAAGCTTTGCCCTACCAACTCTTGTGAATAGCTAACAGGTTCATTTGGAATCATGAGCTTTCGGAGCGCTGCTCCTTCGTCAGGTGAGTGGAGGAGCTCACCTGAACAGCGCTCTGAAAGCTCGAGATTCCAAATAAACCTGTTGGACTTTAACCTGCTGTGGTGAGACTTCTTTCTGTGCCCACCCCAGTCCAATGCCGGCATCGCCACCTTGGGAATAACAAGGTCAATTTGCAACCAAAATTGGAACATGGGGAAAAAAAAAGAAAGGATGCTTGCAGGCTAGCATGAGTCATCACAATCCCATCCTATTTCTCATTTGAATGTGAAAATATTCCTGTGTAATGAGCAAAGGAGTTTAACTGGGTTTAAATGAGAAATTGATTTCCCTATGAGCTCGCGTCTTCATCTAATTAAATGAATTGCTGTTGAAGCGTGAGCAAATGCAAAGCCCCCCCCGGGATTTGCCGAACCTTCGAATTAACTGGACTATTATCGAGACTGAGGCCTTGGTTGTATCAAAATGTAGACAACTCGTGATGTATTTATGGTCCATTACCTGGGTCAGTGCTTTTGATGAGAGTATTTCTTTCTGCATTTGACAAACGCATATGAAATTGAGTTGTGGCAAATTACATTATAATGCATGTAGCTTAGCCTCCTGAAACTGTGAAAATGCTGCCCAGAGGCTGGGGCCAACACAATACCATGTTAAAGTAGCAGGGGACAAAAAAAATAAGGCGGGCTTGTTAAACTTTGAAAAGGAGAGCTTCTTCTGATGAGGGATCTCTGAAAGATACATCTGTGTTTTATGTTAAAAGGCAATATTTTTGTCCCTCTGTGTGGAAGGAGTGAACACAGTAAGAAATCTCACAATACCAGGTTAAAGTCCAACAGGTTTATTTGGTAGCACAAATCACTAGCTTTCGGAGCACTGTCCCATCGTCAGGAGTTTTGTTCAAAAACAGGGCATATAAAGGCACAAACTCAATTTACAAAATAATGGTTGAAATGCGAGTCTTTACAGGTAATCAAGTCTTAAAGGTACAGGCAATGTGAGTGGAGAGAGGGTTAGGCACAGGTTAAAGAAATGTGTATTGTCTCCGACCAGGACAGTTGGTGAGGTTAGTGTTGGACTTTAACCTGGTGTTCTGAGACTTCTTACTGTGTTTACCCCAATCCAACGCTGGCCTCTCCACATCATGGAAGGAGTGATACAGGCCAGAACACTATTGGGTCCCATCTCCAGCCTGTTGGTCAAGCTCATCCCAGGACAAGGTAAGTCCACTGGAACTGACCTCAAAACCCTTAGGGCACTGCAGAGGAGGGGAGGGGGTGAAATTGGCCAGGGTTTCTGCTCCTGACCACACTCCCGTGGCTCTTGCTGGGAAGTGGGTGTTTGTCACAACTGGGTCAAGACAAGGATTGAACGCTGTTCTGATGCCTCCAAAGGCTGGAGGTGACGTAAAATCCTGGAACGCCCTCCCTAACAGAATTAGCACTGCTGCCTCACAGTGCCAGAGACCCTGATTTGATTCCCGGCTTAGGTCACTGTCATTGTGGAGTTTGCATGTTCTCCCCATATCTGCGTGGGTTTCCTCTGTTTATCTCCCACGCTGCGAAAGACGTGCTGATTAGGTGCATTGGCCGTGCTAAATTCTCCCTCAGTGTACCCGAACAGGCTCTGGAATGTGGCAACTAGGGGATTTTTGCAATAACTTCATCACAGTGTTAATGTAAGCTTACTTGTAAAATAATAAATAAATAAACTTTAACAACTTGGACATACCTATGCCACATAGACTGCAACCATTCAAGAAAAGGATATCTGGGATAGGCAATAAATGGTGGCCTTGCCAGCAATGTCTGCACCCCATGAATAATTGATTTTTAAACGCACTAACTTGTATTTACATAGCATCTTTAACATGGTAAAATGTTCCAAGAGCACTGTCAAACAAAATTTGGTGATAAGACATATAGGGATATATTAGGACAGACAACTGAAAGCTCAGTTATACAGCAGTATCTTAAAGAGGAGAGAAAGAGAGATGGAAATGTTCAGGCAGTGAGTTCAGATTCTAGATAGCTGAAAGTGCAGATGTCAATGATGGGGAGGTCAAAGAGGGGATGTACAAAAGGTTCACACTCGATGTTCAGGTCATATATAAAGAATGGTAGTATAGGGCAACTGTAAAAAACAGTGCATCAGTCTGCCAGTAACCTCAGGAAAGGATGAGGAGCAAATATTTGGGTGTGGGGGAGGAAGAAAACACTCAATATTTGATCAGTAGATGCCCTCAACGGATGGCTATCAGACTGAAAGAGTTTGGAGTTAGCAGATACATAGGATTGATGAAAGGAGATGGGAGATAGAAATATCACATTACAGGATGACTTATACTCTTAAAGTGGCAAACATTTTTCACATTTCTCCCTCAGGCATTCAAAAACTGCCTTCAAATCACTACCCATGTATACCTGCAGAGAGAGCATCACTTGAATAATGAAGACAAGAATACCTTCAGTGAGTAATCTATCTTTTCTCTTCCATGGCTTCTATTTTGTTCTGATTAAATCTTCGAATGAATAATTAATTGGCCGCTGGGACTAAGATTTGCAATTTGACTATTTTTAGTTGCTGTTTGCAAAACTCCAGATCTAAGCACAAAAATTCTGTGGCAATGTATCAGTCTGTTATGAAGAGTGCACCACACTCCTTGAATGATATGTGTATTACAACATCCATATTTCCTTTGTACGTTCATTAAAACCCTGTTACAGTGAATCAAAAAGAATTTATACCCCATTTATATTCTGTATCCATGGATTATTCCCTTGGCAGCACATTGTACATCACTTGGTCTGATTTATACTGTAACAGTGCGGGCACTAACTTTCTCGGAGAGGCTCTCTTTTCAATGTTTGAGAGCCATTGTCTGGGAGACAATAACAGGCTGTACTACAAAGTGATGGGATCATTATTGTGCTTGTTTTTTTAAGCTTCCTCTTAAAGTTGCCACCATTACCCACATCCAGTGTGAAATACTTCAATCTCTCTGTTCAAATTTAAGTCTGCACTTCGGCTGGCAATCTGATTTTCAAATGATGGTTTTTGGGAATTCAGCTACCTGACACGGTGGTGGAAAGGGTACGGCGCATACTTTTCCGAAGGGAATTGGATAAATACTTGAAATGGAAAAGGGGATTAAGGAGCAGGAGCAGTGGGGGGGGGTCTAATCGGAGGGGATACTAAAGTCTGCAAGCACTGCATTTAAATAAATATACAAATGTGGGATGCGGACAACACTGGGATGGCCAACATTTATCTTCTATCTTTAACTGCCCTTGTGAAGCTAGTGGTGAACTGCCTTCTCAAACTATTGGAGTCCATGTGGGAAGATGCTGAAGTAATTCCTCAGAGGCCAGTGTCCCTTCACCAGATTCCCTTTATTTACAAACTCTATTCCCTCCTAAGACTGCTTCAGGCACACAGTCAGAATCTGTAGCCTTGTCAGTAGCCTCAACACTCCTCTATACAGGTGAGACTCCCTGACTGGGCAGGCAATTATGGCCTCAATCAGGGAGCTTGTACTCTAAGAGGCCAATCTCACGGGCCTCAATAAGCCATTACTGGTGCTCACACAGTGAGGTTAAACACTGGACAGAATTCAGAAGGAACACAGGATATTTCAGAGATGGATGATAAACCACGCCACATCTTTCAACCCCGACCTGACTAATTATGCAGCTGAGAGTTTAACGTCATATTCCATGGCAGGGTAGGCTTGATGGCGTGCACCCTACCGTTGTATCTATATTTAAAAAGCGCCCAACATCACTGACCTACTGTTCAAGAAAGATGATGGATCTCCAGGAACACTCAGAGGCTGGAAGATGGATGTCCTCAGTTACACTGGAGCTGGAAGAAGCACCTGATAGATGTCCCCCTCTCCCAGCTACCCTCCCCTGTAGAGAAGGTACTCCCACAGTGCTGTTATAATGGGGGGGACCAGAATTTTGACTCAATGACAGAGTGTCCAGGACTGCATTTGACCCGTGGAGGGGCAGAATTTGGAGATGGTGGAGTTCCCATTGCGGCCCTTGTCCTTTTAGGCAGTAGAATTTGTGGGTTTAGAATGTACTGCCAATGAAACCTTGGCAGGAAGGGCACACGCAGCGTTCATGGTGTACCATAGGCAGGGTGAATGTTTGAAGTGGTGGATAGGGTGCAGGCTTCTTTGTGTTGGATGATGCTGAGCTTCTTGAGTGTTGTTGCAGCTGCCTTCATTCAGGCAAGTGGGGAATATTCCATCACATTCCTCACCAGGGCCTTGACAGTGGAAAGGCTTTGGAGAGTCAGATGTGAATTACCTGCTGTAAAATCATAAAATCCCTACAGTGCAGGAGGAGGCCATTTGGCCCATCGAGTCTGCACTGACCCTTGAATGAAACATCCCACCCAAGCTCTATCCCTATAATCCCGAATTTACGTATCTTGGGAAGCTAAGGGTCAATTTAGCATGGCCAATCCACCTAACCCCCACGTCTTTGGACTGTGGCAGAGAACCGGAGCACCCAAAGGAAACCCACGCAGACACGGGGAGAATGTGCAAACCCCACACAAACAGTGATCTTGTAACAGACCTCATTAATGCGGCACCATATCAGCGAAGGGGAAGATCCCAATGTGGGAGCAACAAACAGCAGGGAAGACCTTTAATGATATTATAATTTATTTATCCCCGTAACCCCACTCATTTACCATACAACATGTACTTGGACACCAAGGGCTAATGTAGCACGGCCAATCCACTATACCCTCACACCTTTGCCTGGATTGGGTGGCATGCCTTATGAAGATAGGTTGAGGGAGCTCGGTTTTTTCTCCCTGGAGAGACGAAGGATGAGAGGTGACCTGAAAGAGGTTTATAAGATGTTGAGAGGTATAGGTCGGGTGGATTCCAGAGGCTATTTCCCAGGGCTGAAATGGTCGCTACGAGATGACACAGGTTTAAGGTGCTGGGGAGTAGGTACAGAGGAGATGTCAGGGGTAAGTTTTTCACTCAGAGGGTGGTGGGTGAGTGGATTCGGCTGCTGTCAGTGATGGTGGAGGCGAACTCGTTGGGGTCTTTTAAGAGACTTTTGGATGAGTACATGGGATTTAATGGGATTGAGGGTTATAGATAGGCCTAGTAGGTAGGTATATGGTCGGCGCAACTTGTGGGCCGAAGGGCCTGTTTGTGCTGTAGTGTTCTATGTTCTATCTTTGGACTGTGGGAGGAAACTGGAGCACCCGGAGGAAACCCACGCAGACACGGGGAGAACGTGTAAACTCCTCACAGAATTGAGCCTGGGTTCCTGGCGCTGCGAGATAGCAGTGCTAACTACTGTGCTGCCCACAACCTCTGACCTGTTCTTGTAACCACTGCAGTTCTGCTGCTGGTCCACTCAAGATTCTGGATGGATGAAGTTCTGTAAAAACTCATTATAGCTGGGAGCCTAAGAGCTTGTTTTGATGTTACTGTTGTCAGTGAGCTGATGATTTTGATGAGGTTTGTATCTTTGCCCCTAATCCCCCTCCCGTAAGGCACTGTATGTTCTAATATATACTTGTGCTGCTTATTCCGTCCTCAGTCTTGGAAGCTTGTATAGCTGTTGCAAATTTGGATTTGTCATAAGTACTTCCTCGACTGGAATACTGTCAGTCACCCTGGTAAATGATCCGAGAGACTTACACTATCATTCAAATGGAGTGTGGTGTAATCTGGGGGATATAACAGTAGTACTCACTTATGTCTTGAATCAGATATTTGCATTTTTCACATCTCTAAAGGCAAACTGAGCAAGCACTTAGTGGGATGAAGCCAGAAATAAATCGTTAAGCTGCTTTAGTTCAAGGTGAACACACAGAACAACTGTTATGATCCGACTCAATTTCGTTCAGCCTGTACAATTTATATTCACCCGTGTATTAGGTCTCAGGCATGGCGTATGACGACAACATTATATTTAAGCTACACCTGGAGGAGTGCTGCTGCATAACACAATTATGTTACTTCACGTTATGACAATCAGTTTACAAAAAGTAGGATCAAGAGACAGCATAAAGAAAAGAATTGGAACTGCTCCACATTTTTAGTAGGTTGCAGGCTGGAATAGGGGGCACGAGCTGGAAGGAGAGGCTGGACAAACGAGGGTTGTTTTCTCTGGGACGGCGGAGGTTGAGGGGAGACCTGATAGAAGTCTATAAAATTGTGAGGCATTGATAGGGTTGACAGTCAGAATCTTCTCCACAGAGTTGAAATGTCTAATATCAGGGGGCACGCACTTCAGGTGAGAGGGGGAAAGTTCAAAAGGGGTAATTCTTTTTCTTACACAGAGTGTTACGTGTCTGGAACATGCTGTCAGGGGTTGGAGGCAGATACGATAGGGGCGTTTAAGGGGCTTTTAGATAAACACATGAATGTGCAAGGAATAGAGGGTTATGGACCAAGAACAGGCAGAAGGGATTAGTTTAATTTGGTGTCAAGTTTAGCACAACATCACAGGCTAAGGGCCTGTTCCTGTGCATATTGTTCTATGTTCTAAAATCAAAATGATAGAATCATAAAATCCCTACAGTGCTGGAGGTGGCCATTTGGCCCATCGAGCACTAACAACAATCCCAGGCCCTATCCCTGTAACCCCCATGTATTTACCCTGCTAATCCCCCTGACACGAAGGGGAAATTTAGCATGGCCAATCCACCTAACCCGCACATCTTTGGAACGTTGTTGCAGCAGAGACCTTGACTGTGGTGGGATTTCAAAGTTGGTGGAAATGGAGCAGTTAAGTCCAGGATACCCCCTGAGAGTTGTGGAGTTTTAACTCCAACGAGTGTGTGTTTGTCTTTAACAGGTTCCCTGCCCCAACGCCAACCCGATTAGCAGGTCTTAGCCCTGTAGGGTGAGGAAATTGGGGGACACCAGGAAGTGTCGTTGATTTGTGGGGAAGGGACCGATTGCAGGGTTGGTTCGGAATGTGGGGCAGGGAGCCCAGTTATGTAGGTCCTCTTCAACGGGCCGGAGACGTATTCCTGCTTCTCTTAAGTTGTGTTAGAAAACACTTACTTCCTCTGTGCAGCAGCCCACCACTCCTTTTAGCTGCTGTGTTTCTCTAAACTCAGCCAACCAGTGTTAAACTGGAAAAGAATTAAGCCATCTCCTGGCTGTAGCTTAGTCATCTGCCCCCTCCCAGGAAGACTGGAGGAGGTGGGTTTAGGAGTGAGTTGGGTTTAGGTTTGAGATTTCTTACTCTGAATTACCCCTGCTCTGAATTCGTATAAAGAACATGTCATTTTACAGATAGATCATTAATAAATCAGATGCCTTCTAAACCATACACAAACATTCTTAACCTCTTTACTGCAGTAAAGCCCTTACAGTTTTCTCTTTAATAAACTTGGCTGCCTTGGTCATGTCTATTTCCTGTTTTATTTTTTAAAAAACCCCTTGCCTTCTCTATTTTCCTTCTTATCCTGTGCTCTCCACAGCCAGAAGGACCAAGTCTTATAAAATTCCTACTGAGTGCCCTGGACCTACAACATTACAGCACAACGGATATGAAATATTTATTGGTGACCAAGGCAGGCTCACAAATTGCTTATTATTTGTAGCCTTTGAGGAAATGGCATTTAAGCTAGCTCATTAGTGTTGTAACTACCTCTCACCTTACTTTTAAGTAATAAAGAGCAAAGAGAAGTACAGCACAGAGCCAGGCCCTTCGGCCCTCCAAGCCCGTGCTGATCATGATGCCCTAACTAAACTAAAAAAAACCTTCTGCCCTTCATCGGCCCCTCCCTATCATGTACCCATCCAGATGCCTTTTAAATGTTACTAATGTGCCTGCTTCCACCTCCTTTGACAGCGTGTTCCAGGCACCTACCACTCTCTGCGTGAAAAGCTCCCCCCGCACATCTCTTAAACTTTTCCCCTCTCATCTTGAACCTTTTCCCTTGAAATTGACACATCCACCTTCAGAAAAGGCCTCTGATTATCCACCTTGTCTGTGCCTCTCATAATTTCGTAGCTCTCTATCACAGTCTCCCCTCAGCCTCCATCTTTTCCAGTGAAAACAATCCTAGTTTATTCAACACCTCCTCATAGTCAATGCCCTCCAGACTAGGCAACATCCTGGTGAACCTTCTGTGCGCTCTCTCCAAAGCTTCCACGTCCTTCTGGTAGTGTGGTGACCAGAACTGCACCAAATGCAACCTAACCAAGGTTTTATACAGCTGCAGTACGATTTGCCAACATTTAAAGTTGCACTTTTTCTGAATCCTTTCTATGAAAAGATGGTCAAATGGCTTGGAATGTGCATGTCCCCATTAACCAACACAAACCAGCATCCCTCAATTTATCATCTGGAATTAATTTGATTATTGCATTATTTGTACCCCCTCCTCCCGCCTCCCACACACTTGTATCAGCAGTATTATTTCCAACCCCCACTGGTTGACAATGTTGTGAGAATTATTTGATTTTAAAATGTGGAACAAAAACAAACTTTTGGCACGTTAGGTTTGCTTCAATGATTCTCTCGACATGAATCATCCCTTAAGATCCTTGCCTAAGTCATTTGTAATGTAAACAATAGTAAGCCAAGCATGGACATCTCATATAATCATAGAATCCCCACAGGACAGAAGGAGACCAGTCGGCACATCGAGTCTGCACCGACCACCTAGACCCTATCACTGTAGCCCCACGTATTTACCCTGTTGCTTCCCCTGACACTAAGGGGCAATTTACCATGGCCCATCAACCTAACCCGCACATCTTTGGACTGTGGGAGGAAATCCTTGTGACACACATTCTTCTATCCTGTTACTGTTCTGTGAGCAACTAACTACTTCTTTTTGGGATGATGGCATCGCTGACTAAGTCAGCACTTGTTGCCCCTTCCTAATGGTCCTTCAGGAGGTGGTGGTGAGCTGCCTTCTGGAACTGTTGTCGTGTGTGTAGGTACACCCACAGTGCTGATGGGGAGGGAGTTCTAGGATTTTGACCCAGTGTCAGTGGGAACAGCAATGTAGTTCCAAATCGGGACTAGTGTGTGGCGTGGAGGAGAGTTTGCAGTTGGCGGTTACCCTTGTGGTGGAAATTGGGGGTTTGAACATAAGAACATAAGAAATAGGAGCAGGAGTAGGCCATTTAGCCCCTCGAGCCTGCCCCGCCATTCAATAAGATCATGGCTGATCTGTTGTGGCTCAGTTCCACATTCCCGCCCTCTCCCCATGACCCTTAATCCCCTCTCTTATCAAAAACCTATCAACCTGCGTCTTAAAAATATTGAGCGAGGTAGCCTCCACCACTTCAACGGGCAGAGAATTCCAGAGATTCACCACCCTTTGAGTGAAGAAGTTCCTCCTCAGCTTCATTCTAAACCGCCCCCCCCCCTCTTTATCCTGAGGCTGTGCCCTCTAGTCCTAGAGGGCTGTTGAAGGTGCCGTTGAAGGAGCTTTGGTGAGTTGCTGTCGTGCATCTTGTAGGTGATAGACACAGCAACCACTGTGCATCAGTGATAAAGGGGATGGATGTTGAAAGTGAGTGGGGTGCCAATCAAGTGGGCTGCTTTGTCCTGGATGGTGTTGAGCTTCTTGTCAGGAGCACTCATCCTGGCAAATGGAGAGAATTCCATCACACTCCTGACTGTTTATTTATTTATAAAGTTTATTTATTTATTAGTCACAAGTAGGCTTACATTAACAATGCAATGAAGTTACCATGAAAATCCCCTCGTTGCCACACTCTGGTACCTGCTTGGGTACACTGAGGGAGAATTTAGCATGGCCAATGCACTTAACTGTGGGAGGAAACTGGAGCACCCAGACAAAACCCACTCAGACACGGGGAGAACATGTAAACTCCATGCAAACAGTGACCCGAGCCGAGAATTGAATCTGGATCCGTGGCACTATGAGGCAGCAGTGCTAACCACTGTGCCACCATGCCGCCCCAAGACTGGTGTCTTGTAGATGGTAGACGGGCTTTGGGGATTCAGGTTTTGTTACTTATCTTCTCTGTGTCAGTTTCTGATTCACTGCACCAGCTTCTCCTGCCAACCCTGTCAGTTGTGTACCTGCATGCTTGTCCATCAACTTCTTGTTGACACCGCGTCAAAAGCTTTAAAATGTCACAATAGTACATGTACCCTCAGCTTTCCCATATTCACAAGATACAACTACTGCTCAGGTAAGTCCAGTAGATTTGTCAGCGCAATGTCCCTCACATAAACCTATATTGGTTCCCTTCTGATCATTCAGATTTCCTTCAGTGAATCACTGTTCCTTTAGCATCCCCTCGGATGTTTTACCTCCTAGAGACGCAAGACTTGCAGGCCAGCAGTTTTCAGGGTTATTTTAACGCAGTTCTTCATAAATTGGTTTTGCCTTTGCATTACTCCAACCCTCGGGCACTCTGATTTCTAACAAAACTCTAATATTGCCTGCCTGGAGACAATTTTATTAGCCAATTCCTCAAGCGTGCATACCCTGGTAAGCAATCCATCTGAGCTGTGAGCCACATCCTTCCTTCTACTCTAAGCCTATGAGCTACCTCCTTATTTGTAATTTATTAATATGCTGAACAGTTCCTTGTCCCACTCTTGAAATCCTGCCTCTGTATTCGGAAGGCGCATAAACATTATTTAAGATCCTTGTCAGCCTTTGACTGCTTGATATAGTGCCATCTTTGGGGATCCGTTATGCATCTTACTGATCCCCTGACTACCTACTTTCTGTGAATACATTTCAGGAAACCTTTCACATCATGCTTTACGTTCCATGCAATCTGAATCTTGTGTGCTATTTACCACTGTCGTAATCAATTTAATCTTTTTTCCTCATTTATTGCACTCCAGCGATCTACTTGTAGATTTATAGTTGAGGAATTTTCTCTTTATTTCCCTAATGTCCAACATTATTTCATTTGTTGCCTTCCTTCTGCCTTTGCTTCAGTTCTCTCCCCGTCATCGCCGTCAGCAGAACGCGGTTAATTTGTATTCCCCGTAACGTTGCCCTAAAAATGTCGATTTATCTTATCTATTCCTCTCTCCTAATAATGTGTTCGGATAGCTCCATCGCATAACTCTGTTTTAATTAAGTCATTTCATTTGCTGTATGGTAGCCGGGATCACTTAGCTGCCTAATGATAGTGTTTCTGTCTTTGCTAGGGAGAGGGGATGGGGTGGGAACAGCGCTGGATTCCAGCACGGTCAACGTCACGCAGCCTGACAGACCACTGAAGAGAGCCAGAATGAAGCGGAGCGTCCGAGGTCTCCCCGGGATCATGTGTGGATTGGGAAGGTGGGCTGCAAAGGGCCTCAGGTTACAAAGTGAGTAGCGCTATAACGCATTGTGACAGGAAGGTTCTTTCATAAAGATCAGTAGAGATGAGTGAGCCTCGAGTCATCAGGCAACCTACTCATCACAGCAGGGAGCTGCCTTTTGAATAACACCTCCGCTGCCCAACACAGAAACCACCCCATGTATTAATCAGTCCTTGTACCTTTGCACTGATTCATAGATGGTTCACATAGATTCTTAATGACAGGGATTACTTCTAATTTTAGAAAGCCAGTATTCTTTTTAAGCTCAGAAATTATTATCTGTGGTGTTCAAAGACAATGTTCACCATAAACAACACTCGCCTGAACTTTAAATGGGTTAGCGGGGGCTGAAACACCATCTAACCAGGTCCAATCTTTGACCGCTCATTTCAACAACTGTTATTTTTGGCTTTTCTTTTTAAAGCAATGGTATACCTTAAAGAAGAAAACACAATGGAAGGTGTGCAATTAATGGCAGCTGTTTTAGTAACGCCCAACTCCCGAGATTGAATAACACTTAACAAAAGGATACTCCTTCATCCTTTAAGATTACCAAGTAAAACTCCAGAACATTTGTCATTCAACTGTGGCCTCCTAGACTCTGCAGGCTGCATCCTATCAGGCTCCACAGCCATTGTGCCCTTAGTGTTGGTACATTTTCAGTTCCCCATCCCCATCTTTTAAAGATTGTTCCTTTAGCAAAGCCAAACTGTCTTTAACAAAGGGACTCGAAACGTCAACTCTTTTCTCTCCTTACAGATGCTGCCAGACCTGTTGAGATTTTCCAGCATTTTCTCTCTTTGGGCTCTAAACTATTACCTGTCCTGGCTAAGAGCTGCAGGCCGGGCTTATTTATGTTATACTGGGCAAAAACAGTGACGCAACGGTTAGGATGCTGACTCACAGCGGCAGGGACCAGGGTTCAATTCTGGCCTCAGGTGACTGTCTGTGCGGAGTTTGCATGTCCTCTCCATGTCTGTGTGGGTTTCCTCTGGGTGCTCAGGTTTCCTCCAAAAGACGTGCAGGTTAGGTGGATTGGTCATGTTAAATTGCCCCTAGGCAGGGTAAATACATGGGGTTATGGGGATAGGGCCTGCGTGGGATTGTTGTCAGATGGGCTGAATGACCTCCTTTTGCAGCGTGAGATTTTATGTTTGGGGTGCAGGGATTAACTTCCAGAGAAGGAAAGGGTGCCAATATCTCCTTAATACACTGACTGCCAAATATCTGATGGACTCCTTACGCAAGGGAATGGGACTGCTCATTTATGGTAGGGAAATCAAAGCACTCATCCCGACCCCTTCCTTGGCAAGCGGTAGTTCATAAACAGGGCTGATGGAACAGTATAGAGATTGAAAATATATTTCCCATCTCGCACAGTCTTCTTCTTTCTCTTATTTGTAATTCTTTCACGGGATGTGGACATTACTGTCAAGGCCAACATTTGTTGAGCATCCCTAATTTCCTTTGCAGTGAGTGAGTTATTGGGCCATTTCAGAGGATGGTTAAGAGTCAACCATGTTGCTGTGAACTCGGAGTCACATGTAGGTCAGACCGGGTAAGGATGGAAGGTTTCCTTCCCGAAAGGACATTACGGTGGCACAGTGGTTAGCACTGCTGTCTCACAGCACGAGGGACCCGGGTTCGATTCCCAGCTTGGATCACTGTCTGTGTGGAGACTGCACATTCTCCCCATGTCTGCATGGGTTTCCTCCAAGTGTTCCAGTTGCCTCTCACCGTCTGAAAGACGTGCTGGTTAGCTGCATTGGCCATGCTAAATTCTCCCTCAGTTTACCCGAACAGGCGCTGGAGTGTGACGACTCGGGGATTTTCAGAGTAACTTCATTGCAGTGTTAATATATCAGCGATAGCCATGATGTGGAGTTGCCGATGTTGGACTGGGGTAGGCACAGTAAGAAGTCTCACAACACCAGGTTAAAGACCAACAGGTTTATTTGGTAGCACGAACTTTAGGAGTGTCGCTCCTTCATCAGGTGAGTATCTTATTTGGTAGCAGGAGCTTTCGAAGCACCTCTCCTTCATCAGATGAGTATCTTATTTGGGAGCATGAGCTTTCGGAGCGCTACTCCTTCATCAGGTGAGTGCCCTCACCTTACTGTGTTAATGTCAGCCTACTTATAACAATAAACTTTAAACTAACAAAATAAACTTTAGAAATACTAGTGAACCAGGTGGGGCTTTTAGACAATTGTCAATGGTTTCTTGGCCTTCATTACTGAGACTAGCCTTCAGTTCCAGACCAAATTTAAATTCCACCAGTGGCAGTGATGGGATTTGAAGTTGCTTTGCCCACAGCTTAAGCCTGGGCTTCTGGATTACCAGCTCAAATGCTTACCACTATATTACTGCCTTCTTCCTACCTTCTTTAATAAAAAGCACTGCGAGATGTCTGCCTCCATGTAAGGAAAGCTATTGAACTTACATCTTTTGTTTTGAAGCTTAGAGCGATGGAGTAAGGTGCCGGGAATGTAACGATGAGCCTCTGGTCCACAGCTGACAGAGCTACTGATCTCGAAGACCTGCGCCAGATGCCTGTAATTTACATCTTTCCATCGACCAAGACTTGCTGTAAACAGCAGAGGTGCCAAGTGACCCTGGATTTGAGTGTCAAACTCACATTTTACTTTTTCAACCCTCAGAGACTCATTATGACTGCCTGAGACCCTTCAGAGAAAATCTGGGAAAATAAAGAGTGCGCTTGTCACATACAAATTAACGGCGCAAAGGGAGGTTCGTTTTTATTCTGTATCATAAGGTTTTTCGACTGAAAGATGTGCAACTTTTTTTCCTCCGCCCTCCCTCCCCGCCCCGCTGTGGGACAGATGGTCAGTTCCATAAATCCATTGATTTGGCCTTCAATTTGATCATTTTTCTGGCATCCGTGCAGGGGAAAAGTTAGCCATTCCATAAAGAAAATCAACAAAGATCCCATGAAACCTGGATGTGTTCCAGAAAAAAAAAACAAATGAAAACCAGTAAGTAAGTCAGCCCTCTGTTGCGACAAACCAGTCTGAAAGACGTGCTGGTTAGGGTGCATTGGCCGTGCTAAATTCTCCCTCAGTGTACCCGAACAGGCACCGGAGTGTGGCGACTCGGGGATTTTCACTGTAACTTCATTGCAGTATTAATGTAAGCCTTACTTGTGACACAACTAAAATAAACTTCAAACTGATCCCCTATGCTTGGTTGCTCGTTTTGCTGAAACATAAGTGAAGATTTAGGAGAAGGCAGTGTGCTGATTTAATTAAGGAATGGTACACATACTCAGGACAACTAACCAGCATTTGGTATAAAATACACCAGTGTTTTGGTGGCACCGAGACCACCAGTTTCCCTATATCCCCTATTGCATGCTGGGACAGTGGTTAGCCTCTCTGCCTCACAGCGCCAGGGACCCAGGTTCAATTCCTGTGCTTGGGTGGCTACCTGTGTGGAGTTTACTCCTTGCCAAGTCTGCGCGAATTTCCTCCGGGTGCTCCAGTTTCCTCCCACTGTCCAAAGATGTGCAGGCTAGGTCCATTGGCCATGGTAAATTGCCCCTTAGTGTCCAAATATGAGTCAGTTAGGTGGATTGGCCATGGCAAATACGTGAGATTACGGCGATAAATAAATAAATGATAGTGCCATATGTTCCCCCCACACTGGGATCTTCCTCTTTGCCATGCTTTTGAGGTTTGCTACAAGGTCACTGTCTGGGTGGGGCCTTCACATTCTCCCTGCGTTTGCATGGGTTTCCTCTGGTTCTCTGCCGCAGTCTCGAAAGATGTGCTGGTTAGGTGCAATTGTATAATGTTTGAAATGATACTTGAAACGTGTACACCTGATGTGCTAAGTGTAATTTTACGAGATGTAAATTTTAAATTCTCCCTCAGGGTACCCGAACAGGTGCCGTAGTGTGGCGACTAGGGGATTTTCACAGTAACTTCATTGCGGCATTAATGCAAGCTGACTTGTGACCCTACTAAATAGACTAAAAGTTATAAAAGGAAGAATCAGGCAGATTCCACCTTGGGGCGCAGAGGTCAGTATAGCCTTTGGGGTTGGGGGGGCAGAGGGACATGTCCAGGCAGTACCCTGGCACTGCCCCCCCGTCACCGCCTGTTTTCTCACCTCAGCTAACACTCTGTGCAAAAAAAAAAGGAAAATTCCACCCATTAGATGAAGGTTGAATTTGGCTTATGTGTGACGTCCTCCACTGATCGAATGGACCATCAAGTGTCCAATTTCCAAGTATGATTGCTGGGCTGGGGTAGGGAGGGAGAAGAGGACATCAAATCAGAGTGCAATTGTATCTCGCAGGGAAGGGGGGCCAACGAGTGAAAGAGATATCATTGCCGTGCAAAGGTTTTTTTTATATAATTGAAGCAGTTTAGAATACAAGTGTAAATTCTCTTCAGTCAGAAATATGCTATAGAATGTGATTTTGTTTGCTCATATTCAATGTTTGAACGCCAGTATGAGTGCGTAGACTGTACGTGAGGTACGGTGTGCACCAATTATTTATGTTCACTTTGAGTTGGCCTTCAATTATAGTCATTGTTCCTGTTTCATTTTCACTGCTGGATGGCGTAACCATGATTCAGATGGGGGAGAACAAATTGGTTTGCTGTTTGCTTGGGAGAAAGGGTGAGAATTACACAGCGTTTCGACATGCTGTTTAAGTAATCTGTGTCTTTGTATAACAGCTTAGTTCACACAATGGTTTGGTACGGACACCATAAAGAGAGCTAGTTAGCGAGTATTGGAAAAGAAGTGGAGGTGGCTGTACTTTCAGATGGTTTACTCTGGCCTGTATTTGTGTCTTGAAACGTAATCGTGTTAGATATCTTGAAAGAACAGTCCCTGTGTCTGCCGGTTTGGAATTTTCACTCCACGGATGGAATTTACTGCCCTACTCTGGGATAAATTTAGGGGCCGGAGACTGCAGGACAGGGTTCCTTCACATTTCTGTCACTACCCCAATTATGTCCGGTGTAGGAAGCTCCAAGATGGCCTATCTGCCCTGACACAAAGTGAAACCCTTAAGTGGGAAATTAATACCATTCATGGAATCATAGAATCCCCTACTGTGCAGAAGGAGGCCATTTGGCCCATCGAGCCTGCACCCACAGCGATCCCACTCAGCCCCTATCCATGTAACCCCCATATACTTACCCTGCTAATCCCCCTGATACTAATGGTCAATCCACCTAACTTGCACATCTTTGGACTGTGGGGAGGAAACTGGAGCGCCCGGAGGAAACCCATGTGGACACGGGGAGAATGTGCAGACTCCACACAGGCAGTGACCCAAGCCGGGAATCGAACCCAGGTCCCTGGCGCTGTGAGGCAGCCATGCTAACCATTGTGCCACCATGCTGCCCATTCAGCCAGCTATGGGCAGGGAACTCGCCAAGTGGGAAGCCCAGAAGAGTGGGCACGTCCCTCATTGTCAGGCGCTCAGTGCCTGACCAAGAGACCTGGCATCAGGAAGAAGGGGTTGCGCCCGCTGAGAGCCATTCCATGACCTTTCCTGCAAACCCCACCCCACGATTCCCATCTCACCTTCAGTCACAAGTGCCCGGGTCCCTCGCTGATCCTGGCCTTTGGTGGATGGATTACCAGCACTGCCCCCGCACCCCCCCCCCCGCCCCTGTGGCATACACGGCAACGAGCAGCTGCTAGCCTCTGGCCAGTGGCCCTCGAAGGTTGGGGGGGGGGGGGCGATATTTCCACCAATGGGATCCTTAATCCCAGTCAATACTTGCCACTGGCCACTGAAGTGACCGACTGGTGCTTATTACTGGTGGGCCTTCCTCAGAGAAGGCGATAAGGTGCTTTTGACAGCTCTCTAACCAACAGGCGAGACGTCTGTTAGCTAGATTAAATTCCATCTCAAATATCGGGAAGGAGGATGAAGAGTGGGTGAAGCAGAGAGACAGAGGGGAAGGAAAAATCATGTGAATTTTTCTTGAGTTTTTTTTAAGTGTGTGCAGTTATCACCGAGCGAGGCAATAGCTTCTGCAGTGGCGAACTGGAGCTGTTACCACCATTGAATTTTATCAAGGGGCAATCTTCAATGATGTGAATCATTGATTGGGGTACACCCCAGCCCGGGATCCCTGCAAGTGCCAATTTTGCTGCACAAACAATTTTTAAAAGCACTAACTTGTATTTATGTAGCATCGTTAACGTGGTAAACTGTTCCAACAGCATTACGGAACAAAATTTGCTGACGAGACACATAGAGATATATTAACACAGACAACTCAAAGCTCAGTCATACAGCAGCATCTTAAAGAGGAGAGAGAGAAAGACAGATGGAAATGTTCAGGCAGTGAGTTCAGAACCTAGGTAACTTCATTGCAGTGTTAATGTGAGCCTATTCCGACAATAGTAAACAAACTAAAAGTTTTAAAAATGGGAATCAGGCAGAAGGAACCTGCTTTGGAGCACAGGTGTAAGTATAGCCTCCAGGGGGAGAGTGGAAACGGTTGAGTTTGTGTCACAGGTAAAATGGATTGGTGATGAGGAAGTGGTTTTTAATGGTGGCACGTTGGTTCCATCCCTGCTGCCAATGGAGCCTTTGCTGTTATTCCTTGGCATAGTGGTCTTGGTCAAGCAGGCTGGCAAGACCACCATGCCAGCCTGCTTGACCGAGACCACTGTACCAAGGAAGGAGTCTCACAACACCAGGTTAAAGTCCGACAGGTTTATTTGGTAGCAAAATCCACTAGCTTTCGGAGCGCTGCCCCTTCGTCAGGTAAATGGGAGTTCTGTTCACAAACAGGGCGTATAAAGACACAAACTCAATTTACAAAATAATGATTGAAATGTGAGCCTTTACAGCTAATCAAGTCTTAAAAGTACAGACTGTGAGTGGAGAGAGCGTTAAGCACAGATTAAAGAGATGTGTATTGTCTCAAGCCAGGACAGTTAGTGAGATTTTGCAAGCCCAGGCAAGTTGTGGGGGTTACAGATAGTGTGACATGAACCCAAGATCCTGGTTGAGGCCGTCCTCACGTGTGCAGAAATTGGCTATCAGTCTCTGCTCAGCGACTCTGCGCTGTCGTGTGTCATGAAGGCCGCCTTGGAGAACGCTTACCCGAAGATCAGACCGCTGAAATGTATGCCAACAGAAAGAGAACACTCTTGCCTGGTGATTGTCGAGTGGTGTTGGGAAGTGAACAGCAGGTGGATTGGTAAGATGCTTCTGCAGCGGCAGGCTTGGGTTGGCGTAAACTTTCCAGTTGCAATCTCCCTCCTTATGTTGTTATGTTATGCTCAGGGCTAGGAATCAGGAGTTGAATTGATCAGAGGGTGCCTGAGATGATGTACATTATTACGTTGAGTTGGGTTATCTACAAAACTGGTATGGGATGAGCTGTGTCATACTGGTGCACAATACTCTGCAGTCAAGCAGATGATGGCAAGAACTGATATCTTTTACGTTTGAGCATCTGTACCTCCACGAAGAGCCAGCAAGCTTGTTGAGGATGTTGTTTCGTGTTTTGATCCGTGCTGTCTTAGTTAGATGTTTTTGCGTGTTGGTGTGCGGTCAGCGGTATCACCAAGATAGATGAGATGTTGTTTGTGATTCAGTCTCTTGCATTCAAGGAGATATTGAATTCCCTCTGGGCTCTAGCATTATGGAAATGGAATAAACTCGGGACTGTTTAGTTGCTGCCAGGCTGAGAGCACTGCGTGTCGTTGTTGCTGACCAGCTTTGCAACATCCTTATTTAGTATTGCCTCCAGTTTCAGAAATGTCTGAGCTTGAGAGGCACAGCAGATATGGTCAGCGTAGCTAGATTTCCAGGGTCAGGATAAGAGGCAGGTGGTTGGTAAGAGATTGGAAAGATATTGCGGCTAGAGCAGATCCCTGAGGGAAGCCTGTTGGACTATTTCATTCTTGCCTCATCACCGATGGGCACCTTGAACCAATCTTGGAGTAATCGGGCGGGATTCTCTGCCTCTGTTCACATCAAACCCAGAGAAACACACTCGGGGTCAATGGATCTTTGCATGGCCCTCCCCCACCCCGGACCCCCACCTGCTACAATTCCCATGGCAGGCGGGACAGGAGAATTCCAGCCATAGTCCGATGGCATCAGTAACCCACAGAAGGACACCAGTGTACCAGACAGTGTTGTATGCTGCAGTGAGATTGAGAAAGACGGCATCAATATCATAGAATCCCTACAGCACAGAAGGAGGCCATTCGGCCAATCGAATCTGCACAAATCTCCAACAGAGCATCCCCGTAGCCCCACATATTTACCGCACTAACCCCCTTAACCTCCACATAGTTGGACACCGAGAGACAACTTATCATAGCCGATCCATCAACCTGCACACCTTTATAGTGTGGGAAGAAGTTTATTTATTTACTTATTAGCGTCACAAGTAGGCTTACATTAACATTGCAATGAAGTTACTGTGAAAATCCCCTAGTTGCCACATTTCAGCGTTTCAAGAGGAACTTGAATGAGATCATTCTTTGTTTAAACTTTGGAACTAGTTGCCCAGGCACTGCCTGACTTGTCCTGAGCTGCATAGATCAGCAAGGCCCAAGGTCTAGCCTGTGATTTAATTAAATTGTGTGGCCAAGAGTTCATTGGGAAACTACAGTTACTAAATACCCCACAGCTTTTGAAGGTGAAACCAGAACATAGCTTAATTGGCTAGCCTTTGCATTTTTTGATTTGATTTATTATTGTCACATGTATTAGTATACAGTGAAAAGTACAGACAATGCATTCTGTTCATAGAGAAGGAAAGGACAGGGTGCTGAATGTAGTGTTACCGTCCTAGCTTTGGTACAGGGAAAGGTCAACTTAATGCGAGATAAGTCCATTCAAAAGTCTGACAGCAGCAGGGAAGAAGCTGTTCTTGAGTTGGTTGGTACGTAACCTCAGACTTTTGTACCTTTATCCCCAATGGAAGAGAGAATGTCCAGGGTGTGCGGGGTCCTTAATGATGCTGGCTGCTTTGCTGAGGCAGCAGGAAGTGTAGACAGAGTCAATGGATGGGAGGCTGGTTTGAGACAGCACAGGCATTGTTATGACAATGAATCATAGCCCCGAATTACTTACGGGCATATTGAACGTTTGAAGTAAGAGATGTGTTTATGAAAAAGGACAGACAAGCCAAACAGAGATGCCTGAGATTGTAATTTGGTGGCTGTCTGGATTGTACTTAATCACAAGAGAGATCATGGAATGTTGCACGTGGAAGATGTCAAGGAACTTCAAAAAGAAGCACTTCACAGGAAACGATTCAATGCAAAACCTGAACTGTAACCCCTATTGATGCATAGATAATGAAGGCTGATTACCACCTCAGCAGAAACCATATTCTGTGAGTTGTATTACAAAAGATATGATGTGAGTTGAAAGAAAGCAATCCCCGGGCGAAAGACATGTTTGTTTTTTCCTCCTTTCTAGGAATGCAGGTTAAAAGCCAGCTGCAACCTGCTCTGTGTGTGCTAGTCTACTGATCTAGTTGTACTGAGCAAGTGTACGCTGTGAAGGTCACAGCTGAAGAACATCCATTAAGCATCCCTGTGCTTCCAGGCAAAAGTCTCTTTCTCTCTTTCTCGCGGATTCCTGGAAACAAGCCACAAGTCAACAAAGCCACAGTCGAAAAGAAAACAAAACAACTCTTTTCAGTGAAGCTGCAGAACCAAGAATCTCCCAAACAACTGGCAAAGGCAGCGTGACCGGAATTACCCAGCTTAATGGCTGCAACATTTGACCTACTACTCCTTGTGGACAAGCCAAGGACTGATTTAAAGTTAAACTTAATTTATTAGTCACAAGTAAGGCTGACATTAACACTGCAATGAAGTTACTGTAATATTCCCCTAGTTGCCACACTCTGGCGCCTCTTCAAGTCAATGCAGCTAACCAGCACGTATTTCAGAATGTGGGAGGAAACTGGAGCTGCCACAGGAAACCCATGCAGACATGGGGAGAATGTGCAAACTCCTTACAGACAGTGACTCAAGCTAGGAATTGAATCCGGGTCCATGGCACTATGAAACAGCAGTGCTAACCGCTATGCCATTATGCCACACCAACTTTAGCAGTATAAACCACTACGCCAGTATGCTGCCCTCTGTCGAGGCTTCTTTGGATTCAATCAAGAACCTATCCATCTAGATTTGCATGTTTTATACCTTTTGTTTGTGGACTCATTTCTAACCTGTTTCATTATTTTTTCTTGGGTTTTGGTAATTAACAAACTCCCTGTTTCTTCAACTCCAGAAAGCCTGGTAAAATTGTCTCCTTTTGAAACATGTGGACTGGGAAAGGGATCCTCTGTATTAAAATTAACCTTGTCACCAGCAGACAAGGTTAAAGACATGAGCCAACTCATTCTCCCCACCCAGAAGCGTAACAATTTGAAGGGTATCTCTTCTGGAATCTTCATAAGTCCATAAGATATAGCAGCAGAATTGGGCCATTCAGCCCATCAAGTCTGCTCCACCATTCAACCATGGCTGGTAAGTTTCTCAACCCCATTCTCCCATCTTTTTTCCCGTAACCTTTGATCCCCTTACCAATCAAAGAACCTATCTATATCTGTCTTCAATACACTCAATGACCTGACCTCCACAGCCTTCTGTGGCAATGAGGCCCAGTCCCACCCCAGGACCTGATGGCCATGGAAGGCTGTCATGGTGTTGGCCAGGCAGGTTGATTGGCAATCTGTGACTAAACCTTCCGAAACCTTCCAGAAGTTGTTCCTTGGACGGCCAAAACTGTACAGTAGCTACAGTGCAAAAGCCTCCCCATTTTCGGGACATCACGTCCAATCTCTTGTCATCGGGTCCATGGGGGGCAAGTAAGTGTCCTCCTTGTTCTGAGGGACTGCTAGTGGGAGTTCCTGGGAGCTAAGACTTTACATGGAGAATCTCCATTTCCCCACACTGAGGTAATAGTTTTAAAATGACCCGGATAGCGTACCGGCAGTCTAGATTTACGTGGATGGATTACTGGATGGATGTTGAAGAACGCCACAGGGATCTATGAGTTGCTTGCCCTTGAAGAGACTTTCTGTTGCTAAAGAGAACTCTCCCATTATCAGCTACTTCAGCTGACACGGTGGGGGGTGGGGGGTGGGTGGTGGCGGGTAGTAAGGCAGCAGCAGTCTGTGGCGGCTGTCCAAACTGATTTGTGTGGAACCAAACCTGCTGGGATGCATTGCAGTTATTATTAATCTAATTCTGTCTTTAAGGATTTCTACTCTCTCGTTGAGAAATACATGTCTTCAAGAATTTCATTAAAAGTTAAGGGCATTGTTCTTTTCCCTTAAATAGTGTAGCAGCTGCCTGAGGCCTACAGGAAGGCAAAGTAGGATGATCCTTGTAGCTAGGGTAAATGCATGGGGTCATGGAGATAGGGATGGGATTGTGGTCAGTGGTCAGTGCAGACTTGATGGGCCAAATGGCCTCCTTCTGCACAGCAGGATTCTATGATCTTTTTCCTGCACTCTTGACATTGACCATACTGGCAAGAATCTGTCCCCTTCTCTCCCTTTTTGCAGCGTAATTATCGCAACCATGAAGGATAAATATTTTACAACTGCAGTGAAAGCTAAGATAAATGAGGTACTCTGAGTATTGGGATATGCTGTGACTCCATGGGTCTCTTCAATTCACAGGAACAATATGAGTCACATGTCAAAACAGGGTGGCTTCAGCTCAATAAATATTACAGGCCTGAGATTCCAATATTTCCAATTAGCTAGCCAGTCCTTTATCCAGCGAATGTGTTCCCCCTCTCCCAACACCATAATATATAAAACAATTACTGCGGATGCTGGAATCTGAAACAAAAATAAAAAATGCTGGAAAATCTCAGTAGGTCTGACAGTATCTGTGGAGAGAGAGAAAATGGAGTCACAGAATCATTGGATCCCTACAGTGCAGAGGGAGGCCATTTGGCCCATTGAGTCTGCACCAACAACAATCCTGTCCAGGTCCCACCTCCCTAACATTTACCCTCCTAATCCCCCTGACACCTAAGAGGCAATTTAACATGACCAATTGACCTAGCTCACACATCTTTGGACTGTGACAGGAAACTGGATCACCTGGAGGAAACCCACGCAGACATGGGGAGAATGTGCAAACTCCACAGTGACCCAATCCAGGAATCGAACCCGGGTCCCTGGTGCTGTGGGGCAGCAGTGCTAACCATTTTGCTACAGTGCCACCCCTAAATTCCAGTCGACGGCTGGAATGTTGTCGCCCCACCCGCCCACAGAAATCGGAGTGGGCGCGGGATGGACAATGGGAAGGCCTGTTGACCTCGGGCAGGATTTTATATTTTCAGGATGAGGGGGGGCTGTAAAATCCCGCCTGTCATTTCGAGTCTGGATGACCCTTCATCAGAGCATGTTCTTATGCTCCTTTATTAAATGCCTTTTGGAAATCCAAGTACACCACATCTACAGGTTCTCCTTTACCCACCTTGCTTACTTCCTCAGGATATTCCATTAGTTACACACAATTTCTCTTCCATGTTGACTGCCTGCTTTCATTATGATGTTCTAAGTATCCTGCTTCTTAATAACAAATTCCATTAAAGCCTATATGTGACAGATGACACTTTGACAAAGGGCCATCTGGACTCGAAACGTCAGTTCTTTCCTCTCCTTACAGATGCTGCCAGACCTGCTGAGATTTTCCAACATTTTCTCTTTTGGGGCAAAACTGTACCTTACGTGGCAATTGCACCCACCTTCCCCATGTTAATAAGAAACCCTCTGACTCTAGTGGAGGGTGGGTATAATCCCAAGGAATTCTGCAGACTATAATACCCTCTAACCTCCCAATGCCCTTCTCAAATGTTGGTGAACATTGATAGGCTGTTAAACAGTGGAGGCATCACAACTATTTTTATCTGTTAATTCGTTCTGTGCTTAGCGTGAAGATAATTTCTTTTTTAAGCAAATAGCCCTTTGAATCTTTCTTTAGCCTGCCATGCTCACATGTGGTCAGTGAAAGAGGGCTATATTATGCACAACCTGCAAAGAGATTTTAATCAAATTCTAATTATTTGATAGCTAATTTTCGCCTTGGGAAGTTTATGTTCCTCTGATTGTTAATAGACTTCCTGGTGGAGGCTGGAGCCACAAGGCGCAGGCGGTGCCAGCTTTAAGGTGGGTGCTCAGATCTGGGGTTGCTGTGAGGTGTGGGTGGCCTCAAATTGGCCTCAATTCCATTGGCAAAAATGAGCCAGTGTTCCCACTCTCAGGTGCTGGGAGATCTGGGGGTGTGTCAATGTCATAGATTATGTCTGACTGTGATACTGCCCTTGGTTGAATAGCAAATTCACACCCGCTTTTTTTAATTCATTAGAGGGACATGGGCATTGCTGGCTGGCCAGCATTTATTGCCCATCCTTAATTGCCCGAGGACGGTTACATGTCAACCACAGTGCTGTGGCTCTGGAGTCACATGTAGGCCAGACCAGGTAAGGATGGCAGATTTCTTCCCAAACGGACCTTAGTGAACCAGATGGGCTTTTCCGATAAACGACAATGGTTTAATCATCAGTCAATTCTGTGGTGGGATTAAGAGTCCCCAAAACATTAGCTGAATTTCTGGATTAATAGTTTGGCGATAATACCACCAGGCCATCACCTCCCCAAAAGGGAGGGCATGAGAAGAAGGGCCAGTTACAGAAAGGCGGCTCTACCTCTGTAATCATCAAGAGATGGGGGCAGGGAATTAAATCTTCAGACTGAGAGAGCACTTCAGTCGCAATATGTTGCAGCTTCCAGTGTGATAAGCAATTGGCTTATTGGGGTGGGGATTGATCGTTGTAATAGTATTATCCTGACAGTTAGCTGAACGCACAAAGAAAGCTCCCGCAGTGAAGGCGCACACCACCCTCTCCCCCCACACCCAGAACCCACCACTTCAATCAAAGGACATTGACAAAAGGTTAAAACACTCAGTCTTGCCGTTCCAACACCAAACTACCGGCATTGCCGAGCACAGACTGAACAACACACCGACTGAAGGACGTTTATCACTGCTGATGCTGATCATTTCTTCCCTTTGATAAAAAGCTTCATTGTCAGAGATGCCCAACCTTCAAACCCTGTGAGTATCTGAGGGCTGTTTCCAGTAGAAACCTCAGTGACTATTCCCCATGGAGTGAGAGAGCTTGGGTTGCGAGTGCCGACAGGCTATTCAACAGTGCAGGAATCACAACCATGTGTTCAGTCTGATTATTTTTTGGGTGGAATGTGCAAGAAACTTCCTTTCTTTTTCTTGGCCCCTGAGATTTTTTTGCCTGGTGGTGCGCGCATTTTAAAAGGAACCAACTTGTGTGTGACCTGCATTTGTATGTTGCTGCAAAGTTGTGCTGCTTAGATGGAACATTAGTCACAGCAGATCATTGCTATGTACAGCACAAGCACACATGCATATCTGCACACTATCATGTACCCACATGTGTGTGCACACACACACATGCATGTACAAACATACATACACCAACACATACATATGCACATATATACATGCACCCACACATTCAAGCACACACATACATATGCCAATACGTGCACACACACATATACATAGACGCACACATCCATGCACATACATACATATACCAACACATGAACACATATACATATACACACACATGCATGCACACATGCACCAACATGTTCATACATGCACCCACACATATATCCATGCACACATATGTACACACACATATACCAACACATGCATACACATGCACATTTACCACACACCCATATATACACCCATACATACACATACATTCACCACATGTGCACAAACACATTAGTACATATGCATACATGCGTAAATACATGCACACACATATACATACGCCCACACATACCCATGCACACACATACATACACTAATATATGCACAAGTGCACACATACACATGCACACACACACCAACATGTTCATACATGCACCCATACATATATCCACACACACATACACACATATACCAACACATGCACATTTACCACGTACCTTTACATATACATCCACATGTACACATACATACACCACCACATGCGCACAAATACATTTGCACATATACACATACGTACACATGCACGCATACTCACATCCATCAGCACATACATACACATGCTCACACACGTATAATTTCTTACACTAGTACACTCTCTACTATCGGGAATGCCTGCCTGTTGAACTAGGATAGAACATACATTTCAGAAATCCTTGCAGTTTACACCCACTGAGTAATGAAAACAAAATAAATCTGGCATTTAATTAAATTCAGTCACCGAGAATGCTGGGCTAACAAGAACTAATGATGAACTAGGTATCCAGCTGTCATATAGTAAACAGTTCTCTGCTTCCTCTCACTCTTTTCCCTTCCTGCTCTCTCACTCTCTGCCTCTCCCACACAGGCTCCTCTCACTCACACTCTCCCAGTCTCCCCACTTTCAATCACTTCACCCTCCTCTTGCTTTTCTTTCTCTCTTTGTTCTGATCTTTCCCTCCTCCACTCCTGTCTCCACTCTTAACCGTGAGCTGTCACTCATTCTCTCTCGCACTCTGACTGCCCAGTCAGGTTTTGTACTTCACCCAAGAGGCCATTCTTCCTGGGTGAACAAGGATAAGAGAGAAAAAGTGAGTTGGAGGATCACAGGTTAAGTATGCATGCACACACACACAATAACACATACATACACGCACCCACACATACATCCATGCACACATGCACACACATATGCATGCACACATATACCAATACATGCACATTTACTGCCCACCTTCACATACACCCGCACATACATACACCACAAACACATGCACGCACACACACATACATCAGCACGTACATACACGCATGCGCACACATAATCTTAAACCTGACCCAATGCCCACACATGAGGTTCCCTGGACGGTGATTAGTTGTGGGAATTTTGATTTGATTTATTATCACATGTATTAGTATACAGTGAAAACTATTGTTTCTTGCGTGCCATACAGACAAAGCATACTGTTCATAGACTACATAGGGGAGAAAGAAAGGAGAGAGTGCAGAATATAATGTTACAGTCACAGCTAGGGTGTAGAGAAAGATCAGCTTAATATAGAGTAGGTCCATTCAAAGGTCTGAGAGCAGCAGAGAAGAAACTGCTCAGTTGATACGTGACCTCAGACTTTTGTATCTTTTTCCCGATGGAAGAAGTGGAAGAGAGAATGTCCGGGATGCGTGGGGTCCTTGATTATGCTGGCTGTTTTGCTGAGGCAGCAGGAAGTGCACGTGGAGTTTGGCTGGTGTGTACCTCCCTCCCCAATACAGTGAGGCAGCCTCGGTTATTGTAGTGATCCTATTCCCGAGCTGGGATGTGTGAACTCAGCTCAAACTTGGGCCTTCTTAATAGATATGTCTAGGTTTGGCACTGAATGCTGCTTTAAGCAATTGAGCCAGCGGGATGTTGGACAGTCCAGTGTACCATGTGCAGATTAAAAGATGGCACAACAGAAAAGGACCACAGCACCCAAACTGATGCCATTGCTCGGGATAGAACAGCATTGAAAAGTCTCCTCAGCAATGCAGCTTGTCTGGCTATTATCACACCACTGACGCCAAGGGGCAATTTAGCATGGCCAATGCTAACCAGTGTGTCTTTGGGAGGAAACCAAAGCACCCGGAGGAAACCCACGCAGACACGGGGAGAATGTGCAAACTTCACAAAGACAGTGACCCAAAGCTGGAATCGAAACTTGGTCCCTGATGCCATGAGACAGCAGTGCTAACTACTGTGGCACAGCGCCACCCAAATACACGCTGTAAATGGGTCTTCCCGACGAATGCTGTGTTGTTTTTGTGTTGGTGACCTCGCACTGTGAGAAAGTTGGTGACTTCTCTCTGTGAGAAAGGTACAGCTCACCAACTGAGTGAGAGTGGTTTGAATGGAAATTCAGCCCCGGGAAGCATGGAGACTGGGCCTCTTAAACTGCTGAGGCCTCTAGTGACAGGAACATTGGGCTGGCACTGCAGTCTGCACCGTTAACTGTATCAAATCACATACAATTACTCTGAACTAGAGACAGGCTGCCCCCACTTTATATAACGTAGACCCTCATTGTATCCCTTTGAAACCTCAGTGTGCTTCATGTATAATGAGGTGCCATGAGTCAGAGCAACTGTTGCTCTGCATTGAATGCACAGGAGGATCTCAATCAATCTATGTTTTTTGGAATATTGATTGAGGTAGAACTCATGGTCACAGCACTGGCAGGAAGCCTCCACAATATGTGCATCAGATCCTTCATCATAGAATCATAGAATCCTGCAGAAGGAGGCCATTCGGCCCATGGAGTCTGCATTGACCACAATCCCACCCAGGCCCTATCTCCATAACCCCATGCATTTACCCAAGCTGGTCCCCCTGACACGAAGGGGCAATTTAGTGCATAGCCAATTCACCTAAGCTGCACATTTGTGTGCCGTGGGAGGAAACCCAGAGGAAACCCATGCAGACATGGGGAGAATGTGCAAACTCCACACAGACAGTGAGCCAAGTTGGGAATCGAACCTGGGTCCTTGGTGCTGTGAGACAGCAGTGCTAACCACTGTGCCACCGAGCCGTCTGCTTCAGATTCCAGAATGGACGAACAGATTCTTGGATTACCATCTCAAAGATGGCACCTCTGATAATGCTGCACCCCCTCAGTAGCGTGTACTGAGGTGCCAGCTGAATAGCAATTTCAGATCCTGAAGTGCATTCTGCCCTACCAGAAGTGTATTATCTGTCGACATTGACGGACCACCATCTGTGAATTTTTTTTCAGCTTATTTAGGTATATTATCGCCTCCTGCAGGATACAGCAGCGAACGCACTGAACACTGTTGGCAAATGAATATATCTTTAACGAGCAAGTTCCATTAAAGATTTTAATTAATGGAACAGCTAAATGCTAAAAGAGATTAACTTCTTTCTCATTAAGGTTTCTGACGAGAAAGACAAAGATATTAAATTAAGCTATTAGTAAACACATATTTCTTTATCATTAAGTGAATGACAATTACCCTGCAGGACCTTTCAAAACAATTTACAAACACTTTGATTGTCAACAGGGAGCAATTCAATTGCCTGATTTTATTTTCAAATAAAACACAAGCATCTGGATGTGCTAAACACCACGTCAATACTTGGTCCACCTCTGAGCTACTTGACATGATTGGAAGTGGGTACACTTATCTGTACAGCAGATGCCCATATCCTAAACACGCTCCAATTATGATACTATTGTATATGGCCGATGTAAAATGATGTCTGCAACATTTACACTTTTAGCCACTGACAGGCAGCAGGGAAGAAGCTGTTCGGTTGGTATGTCACCTCAGACTTTTGTATCTCTTTCCCGACGGAAGAGAGAATGTCCGGGGTGCGTGGGGTCCTTGATTATGCTGGCTGCTTTGCCGAGGCAGCGGGAAGTGCACACGGAGTTTGGCTGGTTTGTACCTCCCTCCCCTGGCCCGGGGAGACAACCTTGGTTATTGTAGTGATCCTATTCCCAAGCTGGGATGTGTGAACTGAGCTCAAACTTGGGCCTTCTTAATAGATATGTCTGCGATGTCCTTGAAAGTGGCATCAGAGGTAGACAGGGTGGTGAAGAAGGCATTTGGCGCACTTACCTTCATCAGCCAGGGCACTGAGTACAGCAGTTGGGACATACGTTGCAAGACATTGGTAAGACCACATTTGGAGCGCTGCGTACAATTCTGGTATAAGATGGATGTTATTAAACTGGAAAGGGTACAAAAAAAAGGATGTTACCGAGACTGGAAGGTTTGAATTATAAGGAGAGGCTGGGTAGGCTGGGACTTTCTTCCCTGGAGTGTAGGAGGATGAGAGGTGACCTTACAGAGGTTTATAAAATCATGAGAGGCTTAGATAAGGTGAATAGCCAAAGTCTTTTCCTCAGGATAGTAACAGTGAAGAAGAGGAGGTATATTTCCAAGTCAGGATGGCACGCGATTTGGAGGGCAACTTGCGGGTGATGGTGTTCCCAAACATCTGTCACCCTAATCTGTAGAGGTGGTTGGAATTAGAGGCTCCAATGGGCCTACATTCAACAGCAAGTACTCAAGTTATGATCTTATGAACGTGTGCCCTTCCCCAATGGCGAATTTACCCAGCAAATGCATATATTGGGAAACCGTTAGCGCTTTCTCCTCAATGCTCTGTATTAAATTCAGTGAAGGTTTTGAGCAAGATACCAATGGTTTCCTGATGTGTGCATCGGTGGATCAGATACAAGGGCCTTCCAAAGGTTGAAGAACCGCCACCTGACAAGAACATAGAACATTACAGCGCAGTACAGGCCCTTCGGCCCTCGATGTTGCGCCGACCAGTGGAACCAATCTAATGACCCTCTAAACTATTCCAATATTATCCATATGCCTATCCAATGACCATTTCAATGCACTTAAAGTTGGCGAGTCCACAACTGCTGCAGGCAGGGCATTCCATGCCCTTACTACCCTCTCAGTAAAGAAAAGGTACTAAGGTACCAGGAGCGTGGGCAACAGCTCTAGCCCGTTGAGAATGAGTAATTTTGGGGGGAACAGGGAGAAAATCGATTTCTCTAAGTACCTAAAGTTAGAACCACAAGACACAGTTTCAAAATAAGTAGCCTGGGAAGAAGATACGTATCATAGAAGCCCCACAGTGCAGAAGGAGGCCATTCGGCCCATCGAGTCTGCACCTACAACAATCCCACCAAGGCCGTATCCCACATACTTACCCCACTAACCTACACATCTAGGACAGTAAGGTGCAATTTAGCATAGTCAATCCACTGAGCCCACACATCTTTGGACTGTGGGAGGAAACCAGAGCACCCAAAGGAAACCCATGCAGATACAGGGAGAACTTGCAGATTCTGCACAGGCAGTGACCCAAGCTGGGAATTGAACCCGGGTCCCTGGAGCTGTGAAGCAGTAGTGCTAACCACTGTGCCACCGTGTCATTCCTTTCAGTCAGAGGGAGGAGCAGTGTGTTTGGTAATGCTGTAACTAATAGCATCATATTTCTGGAGTGTTCCACAGTTATCAGCGTACAGCGTCAAGTTACAATTAAGAGCTCAAATGGAAGATGAGACTCTGCAGCTAATTCGCATAACAAATAACCCAGCGTGATCTCGAGAGAAAAACTGTCAGGCACAGATCGTCTGAACACAAAACCCTCTCGTAGTTTGAACTTGACATTGATTGTGCATTTTCCCTGAGTGTGATTGACAGCAGATAAGCCCCAACTCTGTCCTTTTGTCCCACTGAGGCAAATCAAAGGAAAACCATCATTATTTCCAGGCCATGAACAATCATCATTTCAACAACAGCTTTCAGTGTTAAATAAAAACAAAACAATGGAAAAAAAAGAGAAAACTGCCTGGCTAAGTAGGTTATAAAAGCAATGATTACAATGCAAAACTGAACAGTTTACGAGGGGGATGTTTTTACCATCTCAATTCCCTCCCAGTCAGCGTTGAAACTTGTCTGAATGGGTGGAAGAGAAGGATAAGATACTGACCAAAGCATTTATTGCCCATCCCTAATTGCCCTTGACTTGAATGGTTTGCGAGGCCATTTCAGAGGGCAGTTAATATTCAACCACATTGCTATGCATGGCATGGTGGCACAGTGGTTATCACTGCTGCTCCACAGCGCCAAGGACCCGGGATCGATTTTGGCCTCGGGTGACTGTATGTGTGAAGTTTGCATGCTGTCCCCATGTCTGCGTGGGTTTCCTCTGGGTACTCCAGTTTCCTTCCACACTCCAGAGATGTGTGGGTCAGGTGGATTGGCCATGCTAAACTAATCCTTAGTGTCAAGGGCAATTATCAAGGTAACTACATGGATTATCAGAGGTTACATGGGGTTATGGGGATAGGGCTTGGGTAGGGTTGATGTCAGTGCAGGGTCAATGGGCTGAATGGCCTCTTTCTGCACTGTAGGGATTCTATGAGTCACGTGTAGACCAAGTCAGGTACAAAGCAACATAGGAATTCGGAGCAGAAGTAACCCTTTCGATCCTGTTCTGGCAAACAATCAGATTATTTATGATCCCCCGGTCTCAAATCCATCACCCCACCTGTTCCCCATATCATTTTTTATTAGAAATGTATCCATCTCTTTTTTGAAACCATTCAGTGATTCAGACTCCACCGCACTATGGGGCAGCGAGTTCTGCAAGTTCACCACCCTCTGCGGGAAGCAGCTCCCCCTCATCTCGGTGTTAAATCTACCACATATGAGGAAACATTTAGGGCAGGATTTTACCATCCCGCCCCCAATGGGAATCATAGTGGACGGGACATGAACCATGCAAAGGTTCGTTGACCTTGGGCGGGATTTTCCAGTCCTGTAGCGAGCGCAGCCAGAAAATCCCGCCCTTGGTTTATGTTTACCTTATCAATCCATTTTAATGTTTTATATACCCCGATCAGATCCCCTCTCATCCATTTCTTTCGCTGAAGGTGTATTGGTGAACCAGATGGGTTTTTATAACCATCGACGTTAGGGGAGAGATTCTCCAGCCTCCCAGCCATGTGTTTCTCGCCAGCACTAGGTGGCACGTTGTTCGCTAGCAGTGAGATTCTCCAGTCCCGCCGCTGTCAGTGGGAATTCCCATGGGAAAGCCATGGGCAGGGATGCGCTGCTGACGAGACCAGAGAGTCCCGCCGGTGTGAATGGCTAGAGAATTCCGACCTCAGTGTTTAATTCCAGACTGTTTTTGTGAATTCAATTTCAACATGGCGCAGTGGGATTTGAACCCAGGTCCCCTGGCTCTCCGGATTGCTGGTCCATCACAATATTACTGCCTCCCCCCGAAGCATCTTGGTGCTCCATTCAGAGAAGGAATATTCGCACCATTTAAAATTTAAAATTGTTTCGTACGATGGTCTATATTCTCCTGTAATCTAAGGCTTCGTTATTTACCACCCTACCAGTTGTCACTGGAAGGTCCAGGAAAGTTACAGGAGTTTATTTTATGCTGTTAAACGCAGCTCTGCAAACCACTTACGGTTTATAGCTAAATCTGATATCGTGAAAGATGGATGTCTGGTGAAAAGAATGCCGGAAATCAAGGGCCACTTCAGCGAAAAGAGAGATTTTCAGTTCATTTCACGATCAATATCCATCAAGATAACACAAGTATGTTTCAGTTGAAAGTTGGAGTTAGGCTGATTAATCACTTCAAAGGTAAACGGCCGCAGCAGGGCACAGCAGCTTTCAAATTAAATGCAATAAATTATCGGAATGATAAAGTTATGTTGTATTGAGGATGCTAGCAAACAACCAGCTGGAACGGGTGGCACAGGGGGTTAGGACTGCTGCCTCACAGCGCCAGGGACCCGGGTTCGATCCCCAGCTTGGGTCACTGTCTGAGCAGAGTCTGCACGTTCTCCCTGTGTCTGTATGGGTTTCCTCCGGGTACCCCGGTTTCCTCCCACAATCCAAAAGACGTGCTAAGTTCTCCCTCAGTGTACCCGAACAGACGCCGGAGTGTGGCAACTAGGGGATTTTCACAGTAACTTCATTGCAGTGTTAATTTGTGACTCTAATAAAAACAACTTAACCGCACATGGAATTTGAGTCACGGCACATAGATTCTATAATTATTCTTGAACATCTCCAAAACACTTTGTGGCTAAAGATGGATGAATTTGAGAGGAAGAGTCCCAGGTCAAATACCTTCCGATAGTGTGGTGATGTGGCCTACCAGGTCGGGGGGGATCTTTGGTTAGAGCCAGGGAGGAGAGTTATACATTCACATAATCCATTCTGACCCTTTTATTGTAAATACTTATTTATCATTGGCAATAAAGCCTTTGTTACTTTGAGCCACATCAAGTTCCCCTCAATTTATTACACTGGCGATGAGGAAAAAGATTCAAAGTCATTGGGGATCACAGTGCACAGCCAGAGGGGGAGGAGTCTGGAGTGTCAAAGATATGAAGAAGCAGGTATATACACATGTTACATAGAAAAATAGAAACATGGAAGATAGGAGCAGGAGGAGGCCATTTGTCCCTTCGAGCCTGCTCCGCCATTCATCACAATCATGGCTGATTGCCCAACTCAATAGTCTAATCCTGCTTTCTCCTCATAATCTTTGATCCCATTCACCCCAAGTGCTATACTTGGCCGCCCTTGAATACCTTCAATGTTTTGGTAACAACTACTTCCTGTGGTAACGAATTCCACAGGCTTTAGGTGAAGAAATGTCTCCTCACCTCTGTCCTAAATGGTCTACCCCGGATCCTCAGACTGTGGTTCTGGTTTTGGATTCCCCCGCCATGGGAACATCCTCGGTGCATCCACCCTGTATGGTCTTGTTAGAATTTTACAAGTCTGTATGAGAACCCCGCATTTGTCTGAACTCTAGCAAAAACAGTCCTGACCCAGCCAATCTCTCCTCATACATCAGTTCCGCCATCCCCGGAATCAGTCTGGTAAACCTTCGCTGCGCTCCCTCGAGAGCAAGGACATCCTTCCTCAGAGGGGGGGACCAAAACTCCACACAATGCTCTAGGTGTGGCCTCACCAAGGCCCTGTATTGTTACAACAACACATCCCTGTTAAAATATCTTTGATCGGGAAAATGGAACCATGCAACTATTTGACCCAGAAGTGGGAAACTAGCAATAATATATTGAAACATTATATTACTTCTTTGTAGCAAATGAAACAACAGCAGATGAAAAGCAGTGTGTTATTTTGCTTACAGTCTGTGGCCCACAGACTTACAGTTTAGTGGGAAGTCTAAGTACTCCAGGCACAAGTTTTGAACAGATTGTTGAGTTGTTTAAAAGTCACCTGAATCCCCGACCCTCTATCATTGCTTGGAGGTACAAGTTTCACTCAGCAGTCTGCGAGCCGGGGAGAGACAGTCTCAGATCTCGTGGCCAGATTGAGAGGGTGAGCAGAGTACTGCGAATTTGGTCCAGCTTTAGGAGAAATGTTAAGAGACCGCATGGTCTGCGGTGCAAGCAGCCAAATCAGGCAGAAGGAGTCACCGGCTGAGACCAAAATCTCAGCTGTGGAGATGGCCCAGTTGATGAGCAGGGTCTAAGCTTGTTACAAGGCATTGCCCAACGAGGTGAACCATTTGTGGCAGGAAGCAGCAATTAGAAATCATAGAATCAGAGAGTCCCTACAGTGCAGAAGGAGGCCCATCAGCCCATTGAGACCGCACCAATCACAGTCCCATCCAGGTCCTATCCCCATAAGCCCATGCATTTACCCTAGCTATTCCCCTTGACACTAAGGAGCAATTTACCATGGCCGATCCTACCTAACCTGCACATCTTTGGACTGGGGGGGGGAAACCAGAGCACGCGGAGGAAACCCACGCAGACACGGGGAGAATGTGCAAACTCCACACAGACAGTGACCCAAGCCAGGAGTCGAACCCAAGTCCCTGGTGCTGTGAGGCAGCAGTGCTAACCACTGTGCCACCAGGCTATATGTTATGTTAGTGGACGCACACTCTTAAGTGGCTGGAAGTCCAGTTGATGCAGTCCACCATTAACAAATTGAGGTCATTTTCTTTTACATTTGTGGCATCCCAGAAGCTTTAGGATCAGACAATGGCACATCACCCATTATGGAGGAGCTGATAACATTATGGAGGAGCTGATAACTTTGCCTTTCCTATCATTCTGATCTGATTCTTCGCTTCCAGAAGAACCCAGCTGAAGTTGAGTGGTTCTACCAGTGTTTGGAATTCACTGGATCAACAAAACAGAGGATAAGCTGCCCTGGGGTATCCCTGAGGTTTCTCTGTAATTTGTTGCCAATGATGATGTTTCCTTTTCCTTTCCTCTATAGGTGAACTCAGGGGTTGGGGGTTGGGGGATGGGGGGTGGGATGGGGGAGAGAAGGAGCATGGTGGCGTAAGAACATAAACATAAGAACTCGGAGCAGGAGTAGGCCATCTGGCCCCTCGAGCCTGCTCTGCCATTCAATAAGATCATGGCTGATCTTTTCATGGACTCAGCTCCACTTACCCGCCTGCTCACCATAACCCTTAATTCCTTTACTGTTCAAAAATTTATCTATCCTTGCTTTAAAAACATTCAATGAGATAGCCTCAACTGCTTCACTGAGCAGGGAATTCCACAGATTCACAACCCTTTGTGTGAAGAAGTTCCTCTTCAACTCAGTCCTAAATCTGCTGTCCCTTATTTTGAGGCCATGCCCCCTAGTTCTAGTTTCAGTGGAAACAACTTCCCTACTTCTATCTTATCTATTCTCTTCATAATCTTATATGTTTCTATAAGATCTCCCCTCATTCTTCTGAATTCCAATGAGTATAACCCCAGTCTACTCAGTCCCTCTTCATATGCCAACCCTCTCAATTCTGGGATCAACCTAGTGAATCTCCTCTGCACCCCCTCCAGTGCCTTGGGAGCAGCCTTGGATCAGGGATTTCCGGGTGTCAGTGGAAGGTCGCACATTTTTCAAGGAGACTTTGAAACCTTGGAGCATTTCCTCTGCCCTCTTGGGGCTCACTTGTTGCACTAGAACTCCGAGTAGAGCCCTTCTTTTGGGAGTCTCGTGTTGGGTATGGGGGGGGTGATGTGTCCCACCCAGCAGAGCTGACATTGTGTGGTCAATGCTTCAATGCTGAGGATTTTGGCCTGAGTGAGGACACTGACATTGATGTACCAATCATAAAAATCCCGACAGTGCAGAAGGAGGCTGTTCAGCCCATCATATCCAGTATATCCTTTCTCAAGAAGGGAGACCAAAACTGTACACAGTACTTCAGGTGTGACCTCACCAGCACCTTAGACAGCTGCAACATAACCTTGCTGTTTTTAGATTCCATCCCTCTGGCAATAAAGGACAAAATTCCATTTACCTTCTTAATTATCTGCTGCACCTGCAAACCAGCTCCTTGAGATTCTTGCACAAGGACAACCAGGCCCCTCCACACAGCAGCATCTGCAAATTTTTACCATTTAAATAGTCCATTTTGCTGTTATTCCAATCAAAATGGATGGCCTCACATTTATCAATGTCATATTCCTTGCCCACAGCCCCTCTCCAACTCGGTTAGACTATCTATATCCCTCTGCCCATTTTCAGCGTGCTCTGCACATCTTGCTCTGCCACTCATCTTAGTGTCATCTGCGAATTTTGACACACTGCACTTGGTCCCCAGTTCCAAATCATCTATGTAAATCGTAAACACTTGTGCTCCCAACACTGATCTCTGAGGCACACCTTTAATGGGGTGTCCCCTGAGGGTCATGTGATTGGGCTGGACCCTATGGAGTGTCGAGGCAGGAAGCTGAGCCAATCGAGTGTGAGGGTGGGCATCCTGGGTCGGGGGAGGATCCTCAGTTGGAACCAGGGCGGAGAGATGTCCATTCGCGCCGTCCATTCTGACCCTTTCATTGTAAGTACTTAGTTTTCATTGAAATAGAGCCTTTGTTATTCTGAGCCACATCGAGTTGCCCTCGATTTATTACAGATAGATTCGCACAACAGATCGTTTTGTCAATTGGAATCTGGGAATAAAACTTGTGAAGTCAGTCAGGATTTTGGAGCTGTTTCAAAGTGAGTTGGCGATTGTAAGACTATTCATGCATACTAAATCAGGAGGCAAAGTGAGCAATGCCAGTACTTTCAGCAGCATCCTCTGATAGTTTGGAGTGTCGCAGCATTTATAAGGCCCATTGAACAATGCTCCTCAGGTGTAGAGTGGATAAGTTCCGCTTCTGTTGGCAAGGCCTTTGTGATGACAGTAAAGCTGAACAGGAGGACGAGCTGTCAATTATTTGTAGTCTTGTGCCCAATTCTGGCCATGGGGAAAGATGTGAATTCATTCAGTAGTGTTTTTTTTTGTGTAACATACTTTTCACCAGGAATGGAAATCACTGGTTAGGTCTGCATTTTTACAGTCTTCTGGCTAATTGCCCAAGAGAAGGTAACGGTGGATCACCCTCTTGTGTTAGAGTGTAACTGGTGACAACTTTGTATTGGATGTAATGTGACCAATGGTAACAAGCTGTAAGGGTCAGCTGACTCAGTAAACCAATTACAGAATGATGTAATAATCAGCTGACCAGCTGATTCACTATAAATAAGAACCTGGTTAGAATTGTGGGGAGCTTGGATTGGCCCAGAGCAAGGCCCCAAGTTTGGAGTAATGATATTTCTTGATTAGACTCTTTCTTTGATTTGTAAATTGGAGTAGGTTTTGTTCTATTTTTATTGTCTGCATTTGAAGAGTCTCTTCTGATAAAACATCTAGAATAAGAAATAGGAGCAGGAGTAGGCCATCTAGCCTTTCGAGCCTGCCCCGCCATTCAATAAGATCATGGCTGATCTGAAGTGGATCTGAAGTTGAACTGTTGTAGTGTAGCCCAATCCATCACGCAAACCAGCCTCCCATCCATTGACTTCTCTACATTTCCCACTGCCTCGGAAAAGCAGTCAGTATAATCAAGGACCCCACGGGCATACTCTCTTCCACCTTCTTCCATCAGGAAAAAGATACAGAAGTCTGAGGTCATGCACCAACTGACTCAATAACAGCTTCTTCCCTGCTGCTGTCAGACTTTTGAATAGACCTACCTCGCATTAAGTTGATCTTTCTCTACACTCTAACTGCGTGGGCAGTATGGTAGCACAGTGGTTAGTACTGTGCTTCGCAGCTCCAGGGACTTGGGTTTGATTCCTGGCTTGGGTCACTGTCTGTGTGGAGGTTGCACATTCTCCTTGTGTCTGTGTGGGTTTCCTCCGGGTGCTCTGGTTTCCTCCCACAGTCCAAAGATGTGCGGGTTAGGTTGATTGGCCATGCTAAAAAAAAAATTGACCCTTAGAGTCCTGAGATGCGTAGGTTAGAAGGATTAACGGCTAAATATGTAGGGATATGGGGTAAGGATTGTGACTCAATGGGCCAAATGGCCTCTTTCTGCACTGTAGAGTTTTTATGATTTTAACTATGACTGTAACACTACATTCTACACTCTCTCCTTTCTTTCTCTATGAATGGTATGATTTGTCTGTATAACGTGCAAGAAACAGTACTTTTCATTGTTTACTAATACATGTAACAATAACAAATCAAATCAAATCAAAAATCGAAGATACAATCAGCAGAGTTTTGAATGAGATCAAGTAAATGCATGTCAGAATGTAGGAGACTAGCCTGGAGTGTACTGGAATCATTAGAATAATTGAGTGGAGAATTTCATGACCACAATAGACCTTTCCCCATCTCCACTCTCTCTCCATCTCCGCATTAATACTGGGGGCATTATCACGAGTTTCTCTCTCCACAAAGCTTCCTGGCCCTGCTCTGAGTGTTTCCATCATTTTCTCCTTTCAGCTTCAAACTTCCAGCCTCTGCCGCCCTGTTGAAATGCACAGAATTTGTTTTTACGAAAATACACAGTTTCTCGCAAAGCCGCTTTAAGTGGTTTAATTAACATTGGTGACTCCGGCATTCTCAACCCGCCCGTCTGTAATCTGCTTAAATAAAAGTCATCCCGGTCTAATTCATTCAATGCAAATCCTCAAGAGCTAAACATTAAGAGAGCGAGCGTGTGCTGACTCTCTGATGGGCTAGGGAGAGACAAGAGTTCAGCTCCTCCGATGGGCTGGCAGGCGAATGCGGCGAGGGGCACTGCTCCTTGTTGGGCTCAGGCAAGTGGACCTCACAGCGGCTGCGCTGAGCTCCGACGGGGCAGGGGTTACGATGGCAACCCTACGATGGATAAATCCTGGAGGGGGGGCGGAGAGAGTTGGTACATCTATTGTACAAAGGCAACAGCGGGGAAAATAATCACACGCAATCTGCATTTTTGCACTTCTATATTATGAGGGGGGGAGCACGTATTTGTGTGTGTTTAGACGGTGGAGGTTTATCATCGCTACTCTGAAGCTTATACCTGGTTTAGCGGTATTCAGCGTAAGAGTTCTCAAAGGCCTTCATCGTCAGCCAGACAACAAATTTATAGCCCACACAAGCTAATAAACTTCACACCTTGTTATCTTGCGCTAAATTGATCCCTGAAGGGTTCAGAATTACCGCAAAGAGTCTTTTAATCAAAAATCATTAGTTGAAGATGTTTAGGTGACAGTTTGAGCACAGTGGCGGCAAAACGCTAATCTTCCGGGGCCTGTGAAGAGGGCTAAGTATTTTGTCTGCTGTACGTTGCTCTTGCTGACGTTCTGTCACAATCGGACTGCTTTGTCCGCTGGCAGTATCAGGTTTCCTTTGCGGCATTCTGCCTGTCAGAGGTCGGGAGGGGAGATTTAGCTGAGGTGCTCGAAGTTATGAAGGCTTCAGATCGAGTAAGTGAGTGAGGAGAAATTGCTTCCACTGCTGGGAGGTTTGGTAACCAGATGACGCAGATTTAAGCTAATTAGTGAGAGAGCCAGAGGGGAGACAAGAACACACTTTCTGCACTGAGTTGCTGTATCAGTAGAATGCAAGTCACGCACTCTGTTGATGACCTGGAGCTGGTTCTTTGCAGATGTTTTGGTTCAGCCGTGGGTGTAAAGTGTAGGCCTCTCCCTACCTGGCCCCAAGAGGTGTACCCAGGATACCACACACCCAAACTGGGAACTTCCTCCATCAGTCTTTAGTGCCTCCCTGCAGATCACACCTGGCATTGGATTGTACCAAAGAGCTCAGGGGCATTTCTGACTTTGATCCTCTCTGCTGCATGATCATTGGCACGGTGATACAGTTGTTAGCATTGCTGCCTTACAGCACCAGGGACCCAGAATTGATTCCCAGCTTGAGTGGTCATCTGTGTGGCGTTGCATGTTTTCCCTGTGTCTGCGTGCGTTTCCTCCGGGTGCTCCAGTTTCATCCCACCTGCCAAAGATATGCAGGTTAGGTGGATTGACCAAGCTAAGTTACCTCTTGGTGTCCAAAGATGTAGAGCTTAGATGGATTTGCTGTGCTATATTGCCCCTTGGTGTCCCAAGTTGGGTAGGTAAGGTGGATTAGGGGTTATGGGGATTGAGTGGGCAGTAATAAGAAGCTGAATTGTTGTGGACCAGATGGTTCAAATGTCTTCCTACGGCACTGTAGGGATTCTATGATTGTCCTCTGCTGTAAATTAGGGAACAGGCTACGGGGCACTGAGCAGACATTCCCCATGTGAACCTTTGCGGTGAGGCTGTTTGACCACAGAGAGTGCCAGAGTTGAACACAATCCCATTTTATCCTACAACCAGACATATTGACAGCCCCAGAATGGTCACTGGGCAATGATTCAGAGCAGCAATCCTGATTGGGCTTTATTCCTTCTTCTTAGGAGATCATATCATGGGCTGAATTACCTACTCATCCATGACAAAAACCATTCGTTAAGCGTTCTATTTTCCCCCGTTAGTGAACAATGGCAGGGCAGTGGTATCAATAAGGTGTGGGCCAGATCACACATAGATTGGTAATCTGTCAGAATGGTCTCTACACATTCCTTCCTTTTTATGTGTGCCCACTGAGTCCAAACTACCCCTATTCCCACTGCAATAAAATAAAAGCCCCATCCTTCTGGAGTCAGTATTATTTCTTGTGGTCTTTCTGTTCAGTCATGGAAAGGAGATGTGAGAGAAGAATGTTTCATACATGGAGATTTTGTCTCCCTCTCCTTCCTTTGGGGTGGATTGTGGTTAGCACTGCTGCCTCACAGCACCAGCTCCTGACTTTGGGTCACTGTTCATGTGGAGTCTGCAAGTTCTCTCCATGCCTGTGTGGGTTTCCTCCGGGTTCTCCCACAGTCTGAAAGATGTGCTGGTTTGGTGCATTGGCATGCTAAATTCTTCCTCAGTGTATCTGTTCAGGTGCCAGAGTGTGGCGACTAGGGGATTTTCACAGTAACTTCATTGTGGTGTTAATGTACTTGTGACACTAATAAAATAAACCTTAAACTTGTTATTATTTAGTGAATGCAAATCTCCGAAGTCAGGCGATAGCTTGCTCATTTGCTGAGTTTAAGGTGATTAGTCCATCATTTAGTCTATAGCAGGGACACTCCTCAGTAATGTACAGCATTCTTTGTGTCCCTGCACAAAGAGTAAGCAATAGAGGTTGGCACGTCCTGAAGCTGTTTAGCAAGGATCACTGGTACCGTGGCAGTTCAAAGCTGGCCATCCAACAGATGGGGCTTCTCACAAGAAGCCTGTGAGTGGCTTTATATGTTTCTCATTCCCTGATTCAATGGATGTCTGCTGGTTGAGCTTGTTCAGGAAGGGTGCTCCACATGAGAGCTGAGCTAGAAGGTGGTCAGTAGATGAGTTGAACAGGTCATTGTGGGTAAATGAGGTGGAGCATTCATGATTGCAAGCAGTTTGTGGGTTTTCACCAGTAGGTGGTGGATGTGTGGCAGAGAGATGTTTGTGAGGACAGGAAGCTAGGGGAGGGATATTGAGTGGAAAATTCCTGTTGCATTCAATTCTCAACACTGATAGCATCTGATAACAAGGGATTGGCCCCTCCATCTAACTCCCCACTAAAGAAATTACCTGATTTTTTTTTTACTTTGCATTTCTGTATGTATAGAATCCCTACAGTGCAGAAGAAGGCCATTCAGCCCATCAGGACTGCACTAACAACCATCCCACCCAGACCCAATTCCCACAACTCCACGTACTTACCCTGCTAGTCTCCCTGACTTCCCTTGATAAGGACAAGTTAGCATGGCCAATCCATCTAATCTGCACATCTGGGGGAGGAAACCGGAGCATCCGGAGGAAACCCATGCAGACACAAGGAGAACATGCAGACTCTGCACAGACAGTGATCCAATCGAACCCAGGTCCCTGGTGCTGTGAAGCAGCCGTGCTAATCACTGTGCCTCCGTGCCGCAAAATAAGGGTGTTGAAAATGGAAGAGGAGAAGGTTAAGTAAATCAAGAATTAGCATCAATTGGTGATTCTGGCCATTACTCTACAGAACTTTCTCGCTCTTTCTAAACTCCAAATGCCTTGTCCTACACACATTGTCTCCTCCCTATCTCCTTACTGTGTCACTGGCACATGTCATTGCACCATCATCTGTTCCAAATCATTCTCTGGGAAGTCATAAATGGAATTTCCCATCTGCCTCTTTCTTTCCTCTTATAATCCAGAAGAATCTTATTTTGTTAAAAAACCATGGTTCAGATTTCCTTCCCCTCCGCTCCTCAAACTTGAAGGCCTCCTCCACCTTGGGCAACGTCCATGTACCTCAGCCTCCAAAGGACATACCTTTTGCCGTTTTGTGTGTTTTTTTTATTCAGTTGTGGGACATGCTGGCTGGGCCAGCATTTATGGTCCATCCTTAATTGTCTGAGGCAATTGAGAGTCAACCGCATTGCTGTGGCTCTGGAATCACCTATAGGCCACACTAGATAAGGATGGCAAATTTCCTTCCCTACAGGACATAAATGAACCCAGATGAGGTTTTTACAACAATTGACAATGGTTTCAGGGCCATCCTTTCAATTCCAGACATTTTGTATCGAATTCAAATTCCACCATCTGCTGTGGCAGGATTCGAACCTGAGAACACAAAACATTCGCTGAGTTTCTGGTTTAATGGTCTAACGATAATGCCACTCGGCCGTGGCCTCCCCATTAATTTGTCCAGCCAAATCCCAAGGCCAAGCAGTTTTATAAATGACAATGGCATCTGCCTTCCCCTATGACTATGTGACTATCATCATCTTGTTCTGTCGCAGTGTCTCTACGTCAGTGCCGGTTCAATCTCTCACATCGATGGACCCTGCAAACGTTTCGAACCAGATCCTCCAAACCTAATCAGCATCCAAAGGAAATAGTGGGGGGAGGGGGATAAAATAGCAGGCGTAAAATTAATCTTCGCAACCCAGCTTCGGAAGGTGGGTCCCTTCCGAAAGGCAACTCCTTTCACAGGGATTTAATTACTCCGCAGATTTAATCATTCTGGGGAGGACTGGGTCTCAGAATTGTTATCAAGTGGAGCAGGGGGCGGATGGAGAAGGCACTTGCAATGGACAACCTTTCAACATGTTTCCGATATGGGCAGAATAGTCTTTTAAGGAACTATCGATTATCGCGGCGTTAGTGGAGCCTGGGAGGGAATTCACCGTCCTGACGGATCTGTATTCCTCGCACACTCCGTAAACGTGTCACAGCCAGTAATCAGGAACAATACCCAACTCCTACTTGGGCTTTTCACAGCACTCGACAATATAATTCAATTATATTTGTATTTCTATTGAACATTTCCTTATCTGTGAATTAATACACCATGTCACTATCTTACAAAAGCAAATTGTGAGCTGCCTGTCTCTCCACCGCTTGATATTACAGGCCTGGGGAGAATTTGCTTTATCAGAATACGTGCAGTCAGGTCCCAGACACTGTACTTGCCTTTTAAAACGGGAACATCTACATGACAAGTACCGCGCAACTCGCTGTCTAAACCCCAGTGCTTTTTTTTTTAAACGGCTGGTTGCAATTAAATCACATCTTCTGACTCGCGTCTTACCGCATTTGGGAAATCAGATCCCAGAGTTCATGAACAAATCTGGCAGGTGGCTACTAATTTTAACACTTGCCACACTGGATTGCTGGTTTTAAGACATTTTCTTTCTCTTCCTGAATGTGCTGTGGCTCAAGGTGCAGGCGGTTTTTAACCGTGATTTTTTAAATTCATTTGTGAGACATGGGCATTGCTGGCTGGGCCAGCATTTATTGCCCATCCCTAGTTGCCCTTGAACTGAGTGGCTTGCTCAGCCATTTCAGAGGGCAGTTGAGAGTCAACCTCATTGCTGTGTTATCATAGGATCCCTACAGAACAAGGCCATTCAGCCCAATTGAGCCTGCACTGACCACAATCCCAACCAGGCCATACCCCTGACCAACATTGTTCCACCTACTGCCATACCACCGTGTTACAGAGGTGGGCATTTAGTGATGACACAGATATGTGGTTGGAAGCTGACCTCAAGGTCCAGTGTGACAGCAAGATTGCAAACAGTCTGTCTCAGCCTCAGAGAGATGCCAAGGAGTGGGATGATGGTGGGAGCTAAGGAAGGGAGTGGGACCTGAAGATAATAGTTAGCTTCTTTCTTGCCAACATTAACTGCAGTGGAACTGAATCTGGGACTCTGTGTACAAGAGACAGTAGATCTCATACTGGAGCCAAGGCTGGTAATGGAATGCATGCAAACTCCACACTGAGGGTCACCCGAGGCCAGATGCAAATCTGGGTCACTGGTGCGGTGAGGCAAGTGTTCAAAGACACAGATGTCAGCCTGAATAGGTTTGTGGTTATACTATTGCTTCTGAGTCAAAAGATGGTGGGGTCCAACTTTCACTCCAGAGACTTCATCATGTTCAGATTAGCAGGTAAAATATGGAGGGATATGGGGGTGGGGCCTGGGTGGGATTGTGGTTGGTGCAGACGCGATGGGCCAGAGGGCCTCTTTCCGCACTGTAGGAATCTATGATAAAGGTGAGTATACCTTACGCCTTTTTCGCCCTTCTTACCTGCCTTTCTGCCTTCAGAAATCTATGGGCAAACACGCCAAGGTCCCTTTGTTCTTTGGAACTTCCTAGTGTCAGACCTTTCATCGTCCTTTCATAACTTTATGCAGTGTGTAAGGCCAGATTTGTTGCACATTCTGAATTGTATTTGAAATGGTGGTGGGCCACATCTTGAACTGCTGCAAGGATAACAGTTTGGTACAACGGAATGGCTTGCTAGACTGATCCCAGCAGCTCAGACTCAACCATGTTGCTTTGGCTTTGGAGTAACATACAGGGCAGGCAGGACAGTGCCAGCTGTGGTTTGCCTTGGAGTCCAAGGTTTGTGGGTTCAAGGCCAGAGCCTGGACTTGAGAAGCAAAAATCAAGATTGCCACGCATTATCGAGGGAGGGCTGCACTGCTGCTCATGCTGTCTTTTGGATCAGATATTAAACCGAGGTTTTGTCGACCTGACCACCACCCCCCCGACATCCCTGACGTGAATGTAAAAGATTATAATGGCACTAACTTGTAAAGAACAAAGGGGGTGAGGCAAGGTAAAAGTGAGGGGTGGGAGGTTTAGGGGGGATTTGAGGAAAAATTTTTTTAGCCAGAGGGTGGGGGAATGGTTGGTGTTGGAGGGTGGTTGAGGCGGGATGCCCCACATCCTTTAAAAAGTACTGGATAAGCACTTGGCTCACCATAACATTCAAGGCTATGGTTCAAGTGGGATTAGGTGGGCAGGTCAGGGCCTTTCATGTGTTGGAGTGGGCTCGATGGGCTGAAGGGCCTCTTCAGTGCTGTAGGATTCTGTGACTCTGTGAAGTTCTCTCGGTGACCCGGTCAATATCTATCCCTCAATCAACATTAGTAAAAAAGATTATCTGGACATGACCCACATTGCTGTTGACAAATTGGCTGCCGCATTTCCTATGTTACAGCAATGGCTACACTTCAAAAGTACTTGATTGGCTATAAAGTGCTTAGGGATGTCATAAAAGATGCTTATATAAATGCATGTCTTAATTTTTTTATGGCAGATTTCTTTCCCCTGAAGGACATTAGTGGACCAGATGGGTTTTTACAAGAAGAGTCATTTCATGGTCACAGTTACTGATATTAGATTTCAGATTTGTTTCATTATGCGAAAATTAACACCCAATTGCCATGGTAGGATTTTAACTCATGTTTCTGGATCGTTATGCCTTTTGGATTACCAGTCCAATCACATAACATGGAGAGGATCCAGAGGAGGTTCCTGGCAATGAAAAGCTTTGCCATATGAGGAACGTTTAAGGACTCTGCGTCTGTACTCGATGGAGTTTAGAAGGATGATGGGGGAATCTCACTGAAAATTACAGAATACTGAAGGGCTGGGGGTTACAATGGACATGGAGAAGATGTTTCCATTAGTAGGAAAGATTAGGATCCAAGGGCATGGCCTCAGAGTAAAGGGACAACCCCTTAAGTTTAAGTTTATTTATTAGTGTCACAAGTAGGCTTACATCAACATTGCAATGAAGTTTCTGTGAAAGTACACACTCAGGTGCCTGTTCGGATACACTGAGGGAGAATTTAGCATGGCCAATGCATCCTAAACAGCACGTATTTCAGACTGTGGGAGGAAACCGGAGCACCCGGAAGAAACCCATGCAGACACGGTGAGAATGTGCAGACTCCACACAGACTGTGACCCAAGCCAGGAAGTAAACCCAGGTCCCTGGTGCTGTGAGGCAGCAGTGCTATCCACTGTGCTACCCCAGAACCAAAATAAGAAGGAATTTCTTCAGCCAGAGGGTGGTGAATCTGTGGAATTCATTACCACAGAAAGCTGTGGAAGCAAGGTCATTGAATGTATTTATGATAGAAATAAGTTAGTAAGGGGATCAAAGGTAAAGGGGAAAAGGCGAGAGAATGGGATTGAGAAACTTATCAGCCACAATCGAATGGAACCTATGGTCTTTTAAGCACGACATTATCATATTGTACGGCGCAGTATTGAGAAAGTACCCTTCTTTTTAAGAGAATTAAACTAAAGTCCTGTCTGTCCTCCTGGGAGGATGAGAAATAATTTATGATGCTATTTAAAAGGAGTTCTTCTGAATGTCCTGGCCAATATTTATCTAACAACCAATATATCTAAAGCAGGTTACCTGGCCATGAAAGGCACTATGTAGATAAACAGTTTCATTCCTGTGACTAGGTGGAGGCTGGACTTTGAACTAACAAGTGGTTTTATTTACATTGATGAGAAATGAATGATAAACAGTGTAGCATAATGAAATAAAAGATTATTGCCTCCTCTCCTGCACATTGAATAATGATGTCACTTACTTTCTCTCTAAATCTAAGCAATGATTTTAACACCCCCGCAAGGCATTTAAAAAGGGTCTTGCTCTGATGTCCACACTTGATCTTCTAACTTGAAGCTACTTTTCTGAGCGGGCCAGAAAGACGCCTGCTGAAGGTGGTGGGGTCCTTCTCAGAATATGCAGGTCTGGCGGCAGTGACTTCACTGGGGCCTGACTGCTATGAGAACCATGGGCCTGAGGAAGCCATGTGGCTTTCTTGCCAGGTAAGAAAGCTGGGGCCATGAGAGGCCAAACAGGATATAGGTCTTCTTAACTTTTGCCTGTGTTTTTGTTGTGAGACTAGGTTGAACTTAAGAGTTCCACACGGCCAGGGATTGTTCTTTTGGATCATGGCACTTGAAATAACTCCTCAGAAGATAGTGTCTCTTCACCAGATTGCCTTTATTTACACACTCTATTCTATGTTTAATGTGGTTCTGGTATACTGTCAAAATCTGGAGTAAATACAGTAAGAAGTCTCACAACGCCAGGTTGAAGTCCAGCAAGTTTATTTGATAGTAAACCCACACGCTTCCTGATGAAGGAACATCGTTCTGAAAGCTTGTGGATTTATTATCAAATAAACTTGTTGGACTTTAACCTGGTGTTGTGAGACTTCTTACTTTGTTTACTCCAGTCCAATGCCAGCATCTCCACATCAGAATCTGGAGTGCCAGTGGAGCTCCCAATTTTGTACATAGAAGTGGCTGCCTGATTGGACAGGTAATTACGAGCTGAATCAGGGAGCTCATACTCCAAGAGGCCAACCTCATGGGCCTCGTTGACGTCATTACAGCTCCGGCCTCTTTCTACCCACTGTCCATCAAACAACTGCCAGGGTAAATCAGATGGGACCCAAGAGTTTAAAATCTGTTGGGGGGGGTGCTCATGACTTTGTGGTCAAAGCCGGGTCCCCAGAGCATCAGCTGAGTTTCTGGATTAATAGTCTAGCGACAATACCACTAGGCCATCGCCTCCCCATTGAGTTTTCCAGTCGAATCCCAAATTTCTTGGGATTCTGAATATCTGAAATGACAATGGCATCTGCCTTCCCTAGATAAAATGGAGACTCGTACATACCTGTTCATGAGATCAAGCAGGTTCTTTGATCTGTTGACAAACTAGGTTGCAGCAGCTTGCTTGTCGGTGTTGATCAAATTTTTTTGTCCTCTAAGGGACAGTGGCCATTTGATGTGTTAAACTCCCACTCCTGCCCATCGGCTAGATTCCAACTTCTGCCAAGTGTTTAAAGTGTGTCAGCTTACAGATGGATTCGTGACAATGCGAATGACTGAGCCATCGAGACAGATCTTTGTTCCGAAAGAAAGTTTCGATTGTACATCATTTCAAAGATGCATTAAAAAAACGGACAAGTTGTGATGACAATGTTCAGCAAATTGGCCCTAAGATGCTGACACAGTAAGCACATCCATCATAGGGACAGGAGGAGGCCATTCAGCCCCTTGAACATCCCATGAGATCACAGATGATTTGCAACCTAACTCCTTATCCCTCACTTTGGACCCATGTTCCTCAATATATGAACAAAAATCTATCGATTTTGGATATAAAATTCACAATTGATCACGTGTGAATTTGTGGAAGAGATTTCCAAACTCCCACCCCCCTTTGTGTGTTCAAATGTTTCCAGGTTTCAGTTCTGGAATATCTAATTCTAATTTACAAACACTGCTGCCTTATTCTAGACTCCTTAACTAGTCTAATCCTTTCTGTTCCCTTTAACTCCTTGAAAACTTTGATCAAATCATCCTTTAACGTACTAAATTCCTGGAATTACCACACTGCAGCCTCACAGAGCCAGGGACCTGGCTTCGGTCACTGTCTGTGGGAGCCTGCATGTTCTCCCTGTGTCTGTGTGGGTTTCCTCCGGATGCTCTGGTTTCCTCCCACAGTCCAAAAGACATGCTGGTTAGATTCATTGGCCATGCTAAATTCTCCCTCAGTGTACCCTAACAGGCACCAGAGTGTGGAGATTAGGAGATTTTTACATTAAGTTCGTTGCAGTGTTAATGTGAGACTACTTGCGACACTAATAAATAAACTTAAAACTTACTTTGTGTAATCTCATAACTTAATTCTTGGAATCGGGATATTATTTTGGCATTTAACTCAAAATACTTTGTGCTCATTTCACATTTTGCTCTATCTATACCATATGATGTGGTTCAGATTGGTCCTGTACAAGCAACACCCATTTTCTATCTCTTGTCTCAGCTTATTGACTACTGGCGCCCTCATTCTTGGCTTTGTTGCCTTTACTTTGGACTCTTCCAATGCAGTCCTTGCTGCTCCTCCACACGTTCAACCTTTCTCAAGTCTGAGCACAACTTTACTGCTCGTGTCTCAACTTGCACCAAGTTCCATTCCACTACCATCCTTGTGCTCGCTGACTTGCCAGTGACTCCCAGTCAAACAATGTCTTGATTTTAAAATTCTCACCATTTGTTTTTGAAATGAATTTTAAAAAAAACTGCATTGGAGTTTTTATTCATTCATGCGTCATAGGCATTGCTGTCTGGGCCAACATTTATTACCCATCCCTAATTGCCCTTGATGGGACAGCTAAGAGTCAACCACTGTAGATCCAGAGTCACATGTGTCTCTAGGTCTGAAAGGACATTAGTGAATCAGATGGGTTTTTACAACAATAAACAATGGTTTCATCATTAGATTTCTAGTTCCAGTTTTCTACTGAATACAAATTTCACCATCTGCCATGGTGGGATTCGAACCCAGGTTCCCAGAGTATTATCATGGGTCTTGAGACCACTAGTCCATTGACAATACCACTATTTTTTTAAAAATTCATTCACGGGACAGGGGCGTCACTGGCTGGCCACAATTTATTGCCCATCCCTAGTTGCCTGAGGGCTGTTGAGTCTACCACATTGTTGTTGGTCTGGAGTCACATGTAGGCCAGGCTGCGTAAGGATGACAGATTTCCTTCGTGAACCAGATGGATTTTTCCAACAATCGTTTTACTGTCATCTGTAGATTATAATTCCAGACATATTTTACTATTGAATACAAATTCCATCATCTGCCACGGTGGGATTCGAATCTGGGTCCCCAGAACATTAGCTCAGTTTCTGGATTAATAGTCTACTGATAATACCACTAGCCCATTGCCTTCCCTGATTCTTATGCTTTGGTAGTGGGGAGCAGTCTACATGTGTTTGTGTGTGCGTAGAGTGCCATGTTTGTAACAAGGATGTATGTGGTTTGTATATGTGTTCAAATGTGCACATGTATGTCTAGATGCAAGTACAAGACCTGTGAACTCATGTTTACCTAATCGTATGTCATAGGATCTGTACAGTTTAGAAGGAGGCCATTCGGCCCATCAAGTCTGTACCAATCACAACCCCAGCTAAGCCCTATCCCTACAACCTCACACGTTGACCCTGCTAATCCCCAAGACACAAGGGTCAATTTAACAAGGCCAGTCAAGCTAACTTGCACATCTTTGGAGTGTGGGAGGAAACCAGGGGGAACCCATGCAGATACAGGGAGAATGTGCAGGTTCCGCACAGACAGTGATCGAGGTCGGAATTGAACCCGGGTCCCTGGCGCTGTGAGGCAGCAGTGCTAACCACTGTGCCACCGCGCTGCCCGAGTCATGAGTCATGCAGGATTCTACAAACAGGATGGCAATCGCCTGCTATCTTTGGAGCTCCAAGAAGAGTACCGGCATTACCCTTGATGACTGACAAGAATCCCAGAGGTACTCTCCCTCTTTTAATGTTTAATCGCAAACAACTCAATCTCATGAATAAACCAGACTAATTCAATTAAGGCGGTTCTGCCAAACACATGAAGCTAAACCACTTTTTTATGCAGTTACCTGAGCTCTTGAGATTTAATTATAGCTTTGTAGCCCTCCCAGACAGTTGTTATTTTACATTGAATATACTGTAGGGGATCGGGATTCATCATGTGTTTAGTTAAGTAGGCCAAAAAGCCACGCAACGCGTATAAAATATTTCCAAGTTTGACAGTCAGTTTTTTTGACGGTAATAAATAAGGATGAGATTTTAATTATTTGCTGCTTTCATTTTAATTATTCAATTCGAACTCCTGCCCCCCCATACCAAGAGGGAATGATGACCCAGGATGGTGAGTGGGAGTGAGATTTCAGGTGGTGGGAGGGGTGATTCTAGAGACCAGAGGAAATGGTTCCAGTGTGGCCGGATGAATGGGGACAGCACTGACCAATATGGAAACTAAAAGCATGAGTAGGCCATTCGGCCCTTCCAGCCTGCTCCGCCATCCATTCTGATCATCCTACTCAATATCTGATTCCCCCTTCCTCCCCATATCCCTTGAACCCTTTAGCCCCAACAGCTATATCTAATTTCTTCTTGAAAGCAAACAACGTTTTCACCTCAGCTACTTTCTGTGGCAGTGAATTCCACACATTCACCACCCTCAGGGTGAAGAAATTTCTCCTCACCTCAGTTCTAAAAGGTTTATCCCTTATCCTCAAACTATGACCTTTAGTTCTGGACTCCTCCCACCATCGGGAATATTCTTTCTGAATCTACCCTGTCTAACCCTGTTAGAATTTTATAAGTTTCTGTGAGATCCCCTCTCAATCTTCTAAACTCCAGTGAATATAACCTTAACCGACTTAATCTCTCCTCATATGACAGACCTGCCATCCCAGGAGTCAGCCTGGTAAACCTTCGCTGTACTCCCTCTATAGCAAGGACATCCTCCCTCAGGTAAGGACACCAAAATGGCATACAATATTCCAGGTGTGGCCTCACCGAACTGCCCCCACCACCATTCACACCCTCCCCACCCCTCCTATACAATTGCAGTAAAGCATCCCTGTTCCCATTCTCAAATGCTTGTGCTATGAAAGCCAATATACCATTTGTCTACTTTACTGCCTGCTGTATTTGGGCACTTAATTTCAGCGACTGATGCACAAGGTCACCAAAGTCTCGTTGACTATCCACCTCTCTCAATTTACACCCATTCAAGTAATAATCTGTTTTCCTGTTATTGCTACCAAAGTGGATAACCTCACATTTATCCACATTATACTGCATCTGCCATCATATACTTACATACTCTGCCTGTCCACATCACACTGAAGCATCTCTGCATCTTCCTCACAGTTCATCCCCCACCCAGCTTTGTATCATCTGCAAATTTGGAGATAATACATTAAGTTCCCTCTTCCGAGTCATCAATATATAGGGCCCTATTTACCATTTTGATTCTTAGTGCTGTGTGGACTTGAAGCTGGGAGTGTTTCAGTTCCGACTTTTAGACCCATTCTGAGGAACCCCCATATGCACTTTGCCAGAAAAGATGTCAGGAAGTCTGAATCGCTCTGCAGAAGTCTGTGGGTGGGGTGCCCAAAATTCTGCACCTTTGATTGGTGCCTCCAACTGTGCATGCACAGAAATGATAGAATGCAGCTCCCCTGCCACATCTTTCCTGGGCTGGATAATGTCTCCCCCTGGCCCCACTTAGACATTGCCCCATCCCCACAACATTACTGACCCCCTTATCACCCCCACACACCCTCCCCTGCTTCTCACCAATCTCAGGCAGAGTGACAGCGGACCCCCCCCCCCCCCCTTCCCCCTCACTGACCTCAGGCAGAGTGGCAGCAGACCCTCCTTCCCCCTTCATTGATCTCAGGCAGAGTGGCAGCAGACCCTCCTTCCCCCTTCATTGATCTCAGGCAGAGTGGCAGCAGACCCTCCTTCCCCCTTCATTGATCTCAGGCAGAGTGGCAGCAGACCCTCCTTCCCCCTTCATTGATCTCAGGCAGAGTGGCAGGACAACATCCCCTTCCCCCCCACTGATATCAAGCAGTGTGGCAGCAGACTACCGCCTCCCCCCCCACCCACCCCGATCTGAAGCAGAGAGCTGTCGGATGCCAGGCACCTACCTTCTCACAAACTGGAGTGCCTGAATCAGACTTATATGGAGCATGTCTGTTTCATGCGGATTCTGGATGGGCGAACACGGTGGTAAAGGGGGAAATGCCGGTGAAGTTGTTCCTGTACACCCATGAAGTCAAATGCATTTAAATGGCTGTCGCACCCGTTTAGGGCGTGGTGCCGATCGCGGCCGTTTTCAGGCCTTGGTAAAGGGGGAACCGGCGCGGAGGTAGGTGAGGATCACACTGCTCGCCTCATGCCCGACTTTACCAAGTTTTTGTGCCCAAAAACAGGCGCAACACAATGGTGAAATTGGGACTATAATGTAAACAGCTGGGGTCTGAGTACAGATCCCTACAGAACCCTGCTAGTCACTGACTACCAATTAGAAAAAGACCCATTTATGCCAACTCTTTGCTTCCTATCTGCAAACCAGCTTTCTATCCATCTCAAGACATTACTGCAATCCCATGTGCTTTAACTTTACATGGACAAAGGGTCACTGTTGGATGTAGGGAGGTAATATTTTTCTTTTGGGGCCTGGTGCAGTTCCTCTTTACCCACAAGGAAACTTTTCAATGAATGTAAATGTTGAACTTTGCCTGGGATCCTCCTGGCTACTATCCTGCTCTCTGCAGGCTGCGGCAGCAGTTCCAACACTCAGGCCTCCTTGCCGTGGCTGACAATAAAAATGCTGTTTGTGTCTGAAATTCATCATGCGAGCCTGATGGTTTACAGATTAACAAGTCTCCCGCTTGCTAGTGGTGGCTGGTGCCAAGGAGAGAGAAATCCCAAAGCCCATCCCAACTTAGAACAGCGTGAATAGGTTTTGATTTGATTTGATTTATTATTGTCACATGTATTAACACACAGTGAAAAGTACTGTCCTCTTGTGCGCTATACAGGAAAAAAGCATACTATTCATAGAGAAGGAAAGGAGAGAGTGCAGAATGTAGTGTTGCAGTCATAACTAGAGTGTAGAGAAAGATCGACTTAATGCAAGGTAGGTCTGACAGCAGCAGGGAAGAAGCCACTTGGTACGTGACCTCAGGCCTTTGTATCTTTTTCCCGACAGAAGAAGGTGGAAGAGAGAATGCCCGGGATCCGTGGGGTCCATAATTTTGCTGGCTGCTTTACCGAGGCAGCAGGAAGTGCATATAGAGCCAATGGATGGAAGGTTTGTGTGATGGATTGGGCTACGTTCACGACCTTTTGTAGTTCCTTGTGGTCTTGGGCAGAGCAGGAGCCATACCAAGTTGTGATACACCCAGAAAGAATGCTTTCTTTGGTGCATCTATAAAAGTTGGTGAGAGTTGTAGCTGACATGCCAAATTTCCTTAGCCTTCTGAGAAAATAGAGGCGTTGGTGGGCTTTCTTAACTATAGTGTCGGCATGGGGGGACCAGGACAGGTTGTTGGTGACCTGGATACTTAAAAACTTGAAGCTCTCGAGTATCATGGGAGTTCCTTCCTCATATTACCTCATGTCCTTTTGAACTCAGGCTTGCAGCCCTCACCTGGATCAGAGGGGTCAAAGATAGCAAAGAGAAATTCCTTTACAAGTCTTTCCCCCTCCCACATGTTTAAGTCCCCATTCTGGGGTACCAGTATCAGTGGAGAGCAAGCCTTCTAATCTCTGGATGGACATATGGCACTCAGATTTAAATTGCACGGGCAATTTACTGTGATATGTACCTGCTGAAACATGGTAGTCTGCATTTTGTCTTGTCAGAGATAAGCCCTCAAGCAGGCCCACAGTAATTTTCTTCAGTACCTGGGGCTGTTTTGAGGCTTAGCAGAACCTAATGATAGAGGGCTAAAGAACATAAGAACATAAGAAATGGGAGCGGGAGTAGGCCATCTAGCCTTTTGAGCCTGCCCCGCCATTCAATAAGATCATGGCTGATCTGAAGTGGCTCAGTTCCACATTCCCGCCCTCTCCCCATAACCCTTAACTCCCTTATCGATCAGAAATCCATCTACCTGTGACTTAAGCATATTCAATGAGGTAGCCTCCACTACTTCAATGGGTAGAGAATTCCAGAGATTCACTACCCTCTGAGAGAAGAAGTTCCTCCTCGACTCTGTTCTAAACTGCCCCCCTCTTAGTTTGAGGCTGTGCCCTCTAGTTCTGGTTTCCTTTCTAAATGGAAAGAATCTCTCTGCCTCTACCCTATCTAGCCCCTTCATTATCTTGTAAGTCTCTATAAGATCCCCCCTCAGCCTTCTAAACTCCGAGTATAGGCCCAGTCTATTCAGTCTCTCTTCATAGGCTAATCCCTTCATCTCTGGTATCAACCTGGTGAACCTTCTCTGTACTCCCTCCAAGGCCAATATATCCTTTCGCAAATAAGGGGACCAAAACTGCACACAGTACAGTAAAGTTTCCACGTTGGGCATAATCAGTGATTCCAGTGCACATTATGTCAGAGTTGTACCAATTGTCACCTGTTCCCCACACATTTCCACTTAAATTTAAAATATTCAATTTAAATTCAATTTAAAATAGCCAAGTACAAATTCTGCCATGAAGCCTTGCAATCGGGCAGCATTTTAACCATTCTTTGACATGCTTAAGAACGGTAACTTGATTCAGTTTGATTAATGCAGCTGAAATTGGGTTTATCATGATGAAATAGACATTTAAAATCACAATCTTCCACCTGTGAGCGCGTCAATTTTAAATGATTTTAAAAGATATGCAAAAAAAATGAATGCCTAATGATTTTGGCGTACAACAGTGATTTTCTTAGCAAATTAAAATAGAATTCTTTGAAAGCATCCATTAATATTATCCTTGCCCCAAAGCTATTCAGCTGGATTTCTGCAGCCTCCTCAGAGGGTTCACTCATCCTGGGAGAAAGTTAGTTTTGAAGGAAGGGATAGTTCTGGTGTGATTTTTAAAAAACTAGTCCAAGTGGCAGAAACTCGAGTTAAAATTTTAAACTTTATTTGTTAGTGTCACTAGTAGGTTCACCACAACACTACAATGAAGTTACTGTGAAAATCCCATAGTTGCCACACTCCCGCACCTGTTCGGGTGCACTGAGGGAGAATTTAGCATAGCCAATGCACCTAACCAGCACGTCTTTTTGACTATGGGAAGAAACCGGAGCACCTGGAGGAAACCCGAGCAGACATGGGGAGAAGGTGCAGATTCCACGCAGACAGTGACCCAAGCTGGGAATCGAACCTGGATCCCTGGCACTGTAAGGCAGCAGTGCTAACCACTGTGCCACCTGTTACACTAAATGCAATTTGCGTTTAGGCCTCCACGCTGATATTGGGTGCATTGTACCAAGAAAACCAGCACAAGCTGGTACGCACCAATTGTGCTCTTAACATTTGCATTCGAGCCTGTGCAAATGTGCCAGGTAAAACGGTGGGGGCACCCCAAGCACAGTGAGAAGCATTCATTGCTGATTGAACCATCCATTCCCACTGGGAAGGCAGTGGGTTCAAAGGGGGCTTGGAATAACTGGTTGAATTGTTTTGTTTTAAAAAGTGGCTTCGAAAAACCAGCAAGTCAGAGAAGGAGCAAATGCCAAATCTTGATTTAATAAACAGTAAATATCGACAGTGGAATCAAAAATGCTAGTGATTCCAGAGAGAAAAAGATTCTGCGATCTGTGGGGATCTGTAAACCAAAGTAGGGGTGGCACGGTGGCACAGTGTTTAGCACTGCTATCTCACAGCGCTATAGAACTGGGTTCAATTCCCAGCTTGGGTCACTGAGTATGTGGAGTCTGCACGTTCTCCTCGTGTCCGTGTGGGTTTGCTCCGGTTTCCTCCCACAGCCCGAAAGATGTGCTGGTTAGGTGCATTGACCGTGCTAAATTCTCCCTTTGTGTACCCGAACAGGTACTGGAGTGTGGCAACTAGGGGATCTTCACAGCAATTTCACTGCAGTGTTGATGTAAGCCTACTTGAGACACCAACAAATAAACTTTAAAAATATCAAAAGTTATCAAATAACCCCGAATTAAAGAAATTGTTAATTGAATTTCACTTCTTGTAACTTATGTTTGAATCGATGTCAATGAAACTTGTATTAACAGAAATTCGTGGTCAGTAAAAACTATAAAATTGACATATAATACCAAATACAACTAACACCATCTCATGAGCTCGCAGGCAGGCCATTCCGACTGTATAGTTCCAGTTTTAGTCACACGGTTCTTCCAGGCAAAATTCCAGTCCCTTTCCTTCAAAGATATTGTCAATTCACCACAGGCAGCTGTTTCCATGTGAACAGGATTCCAACACTACATGGTATCCTTCTTTCCAGAACCTTCCTTGCTCTCAGGCCCCATCAGTCATGGAATAGTGTGGACCATCCAGAGCTATCTTTCCTCTCTCCTGCTCTTCCCTTTCTAATTTTTCAGCTGGCTGCCACAGGTCCCCTGCATCTTGGTGCCCTTCCAGGTCAAGGGTCACCAGGCTACATGGAACGGCCTTTAATCTAATCCAAAAATGACAATTGACTCCTTTGCAAATTAGATAAACTTCTAAAGGCTGTTTCACACAATTTCTTTTAAGAACAAATCGCAGATTACGCCCATATTTTAAAGCAGTTACAAATTTTCTTTACTATTACTGCTTCTGGGTCAAAGGTTGTCACAAAAGTTCAGTCTGTTTCACTTCAGCAATGAATTGTGTAATATAATTCATAGTACAAATCACTAAGCTTCAGAAATACTTAAATGATGGTTAAACACTTTGGGACATACTAGAGTTGCGAAAGGTGTGATATAAATGCAAGTTCTTTTTCTCTTTACTCAAAAACGACTTCAGGAAGTCACGTTAGGTCAATTCAGTGAGAGAATCTGACACCACTTTGCAGTCTTTGATACATAGTCAATTTGCAAATGAAGTTTAAGAACTCAGGTAGCCTTTTTAATGACAGGAGAGTCATCTTTCTGTGAATGTGAAGGCCAAGATTTCCCAAGACCCCACTAAGTTGTGGTACTTTGCACACAGTGAGCGGCTCATGAATTAAGTCTGTTGTAGACAGGGTTTCTTCCTGTAAACCTACCCCCCACCACCCTCCAAGATCCTTACCACTATCACTTTAGTTGGTTGGCCATGTTATATTGCCCCTTAGTGTCCAAAGATTTGTAGGTTAGGCGGATTGGCCAAGCTAAATTGATCCATTGGGGTGAGATTTTACAGCGAAACCAGAAAATCGCATCCAAGGTCAATGGATATTTACACGCTCCGCTCCTAGCCCGCTCCAATTCCCATGGCGGGTGAAACGGGAAAATTTGCCCTTTGATATCCAAACATGTGTGTGTTAGGTGGATTAGCCATGCTAAATTGACCCTTAGTGTCCAAAGATATGTGGGTTAGGTGGATTGGCCATGCTAAATTAACCCTTAGTGTCCAAAGATGTGTCGGTTCGGTGGATTGGCCATGCTAAATTGTTCCTTAGTGTCCAAAAATGTGTGGGTTAGGTAGATTGGCCAAGCTAAATTACCCATTAGTGTCCAAAGATATGTTGGTTAGGTGGATTGGCCATGCTAAATTATCCATTAGCGTCCAAAGATATGTCGGTTAGGTGGATTGGCTATGCTAAATTGCCCCTTAGTGTCCAAAGATGTGTGGTTAGGTAGATTAGCCATGTTAAATTAACCCTTAGTGTCCAAAGATTTATGGGTTAGGTGGATTGGCCATGCTAAATTACCCCTTAGGCCCAGATTTTACTGGCGTGAGGCTCGTAAGACCACACCCAAGGCCAATGAGGAATGCCGTTCAGTGAGCCTTGCCCCGGTTTCAGGGCAACCATACCAGTAAAATCAGGGCCTTAGTGTCCAAAGATGTGTAGATTAAATGGATTAAATGTGCGGGGTAACGGGGATAGGGAGGATGGAAGGGCCTGGGTGGGATGCTCTTTCAGAGAGCGAATGCAGAACAGATGGACTGAATGGCCTCTTTCTGCACTGTAGTGATTCAATAGTTCTATCTGGATGCGAGCTGACAAAGTACTTTGACTGCTTCCTTAGTTGGGGAGTCAGTAATGTGACTCACATCTGCTGCTTGGCCTCCCACTGTCATTCCTGGCAGGTTCCAGATTTCAACCAGTACTTGTAGCGTAACAATGATAATTAAAGCATTGCAAATGAGCTGTCAGAGTGCTTTTCCTTCTTGCACATTACCAGTAACCTTTTCAGTCTGTTGACTTTCTTTTCACCATCAACTTCTGAGACCCAGCGTGATCGATAACGCACCTTGTGAGCAGGGGAACCAATATGGTTAAAACTGCGATCAAGGTTGCAATCTCTGTCCTGCCTCACCTTTCCCTGCTATAACATTGCCAGGTGCGCCACACTCTTTTGACCTTCTTGCACGTCTCTCTACATTAGCTGCCAGCGCTGCCAGTTCATTACCTGTCCAATAACTGTGCAATGCCGCAGGCAAGCTGCTTAATGTAGTCCCACACTGGGCTGGCATCACTGGGCAAAGCTGTTCACTTCATTTTGGTGCTGACTCAGTGGCCCCTCTGGGTTAAATGCTTGATTTCTTTCCACGTTTCCATTGCCTCCATTCAGCAAAATTCGCAGAGTCTACCCTTGCATGTTAGTAACTGATGACAAAGGGTAATTTTATGGGGTTGCGCTCACAGAACATCTTAAGGGATGCATGAAATTTCCATTAAGGCTTGCAGCGCGTCGCTGGGGAGAATGAATGTGTAAAGTTTGCCCTGGTATTATTTTCAAACAGCCTCGCTCGATGTAGAATGTCGCATCGTCCACACTGCCCCATCAGGCACGTCCAGCTCATGGGATGGCCACTTACCTGCTAGACATAGGGTGGGATTTTCTGGTCCCACAGACTGCGACTTCCCCTCACACACCCCCCGCCCCCCACCACACCCCCTGTCACCACGGGTTCCCTGGCGTTGGAGGGTGTGAATAATGGGAAAAGCCATTAACAGCAGCGGGAAATGAGGAGGAAAATCTGTGGAACTCATTGAGGGCTGTGGAGGCCAGCTCATTGAGCGTATTTAAGACAGAGATGGATAGGTTCTTGATTGAATCCATTGAATCCCTACAGGGGGCAGCACAATGGCACAGTGGTTTGCACTGCTGCCTCACAGCTCCAGAGACTAAGGCTCGATTCCTGGCTTGGGCCACTGTCTGTGCTAAGTCTGCACATTCTCCCCCGTGTCTGCATGGGTTTCCTCCGGGTGCTCCTGTTTCCTCCCACAGTCCAAAAGTCGTGCTGATTAGGTGCATTGGCCATGCTAAATTCTTCCTTTGTGTACCTGAACAGGTGCCTGAGTGCGGTGACTATGGGATTTTCACAGTAACTTCATTGCAGTGTTAATGTAAGCCTACTTGTGACAATAATTAGTAAACTTTAAACAGCGCTGAAGAAGGCCATTGAGCCCATCAAGTCTGCACTGACAACAATCCCACATATTTACCCTGCGAATCCCTCCAACGTACGCATCCTGGGACACTAAGGGGCAAGTTAGCACGACCAATGCACCAAACCTGCACATCTTTCAGACTGTGGGAGGAAACTGGAGAGAACGTGTAAACTCCACACAAACAGTGACCCAAACCAGGAATCGAATCTAGAATCACCACTATGCCACCGTGCCAGCATTAAGGTGGTAAGGAGGTCAAGAGTTAAGGATTGATCAGGGGATCAAAGGATATCAGGAAAAGGCAGGAATATGGGCTTGAGAAACTCATCAGGTCATGATTGAGTGGTGGAACAGACAGGATGGGCTGAATGGCCTAATTCTGCCCCCAAATCTTATTGTCTCATGGACCAGAGGATCCTGCTGGTGGCCAATAGCGGGCTGACTCCGTTGTTGCAAAACACGCCGTGGGATAGGGGTGGGGGAGATGGTGGGGGGGGGGGGCGGGGGGGGTTGCGGTTGGTGGCGATAGTTGGGGGGGTGGGGGGAGGAATCCCGCCATACCATTTGTCATCTGTAGAGTAAAACTTCCTCCACTTTACCGCAACCCCCCGCCTCCCTCAAGCGTTCCCAGGGAATATTTAGGACAGAGTTACAGAGCTCCTTCCACATGTGACAGATCGAGTACCACCACTGCTGGAAATGCTCAGGAAGGCAGGGAACAGACAGAGAGAGAGAGAGAATGAACCTTTCAGGTCGGTGAATTTTCATCAGAATGGTTCACCCTGTATCTCTCTACAGAGGCTGCCAGGCTTACAAAGCATTTCCAGCATTTTCTGTTTGTGGTTTCAGACTCCCGGCGTGTGTGTGGCATTTTGCTTTATGTCTGAGTAGCTGCCTCAGAAAAGCCCTCGCTCCTTTGCCAGGGCCATCCCTCAGTTTCCCGCATGCACTACACGGTGACCTTTTGGAACGAGCGTGACCGTTTAATATTAATTTGTACCAAAGCAGCTGGCGGCCTCTTAGGACCTGGATTGAAATATCTTGGAAGTGATTCCCTCAGCCGTGCAATCAGCAGAAATCGGTCTTTATCCCAGCGTGCCGAGCTCATTTGGAGCGCAGTCAGAGAATGAAAGATGGTAGCACACCGTGAGGCTGATTGGTCAGAATCCATCGTGCCGCACTGTACAAAACGCTGCCACTCTCATTGTCTTTTCCCCACTTTCTACATTAGAAAGTCCATCTGAACCCCCGCCACAGCCACCCGCCCATGCACTACTCCAACCCCCAAATCCCCATCAGCACCGACTCCAGATTAAATAATCTGTAATAATAAATTGTTAATTTAAAGTTTATTTATTAGCATCACCAGTAGGCTTGCATTAACATTGCAATGAAGTTACTGTGAAAATGCCCCAGTCGCCACACTCCAGTGCCTGTTTAGGTACACTGAGGGAGAATTTTGCATGGCCAGTACACCCTAACCAGCACGTCTTTGGGACTGTGGGAGGAAACCGGAGCACCCAAAGAGAGCCCACGCAGACACAGTGAGAACGTGCAGAGTCCGCACAGACAGTGATCCAAGCCGGGAATCATACCGGGGTCCCTGGTGCTGTGAGGCAGCAGTGCTAACCACTGTGTCACCGTGCCACCCGAGCGGGGAATGATCTGCATTACTGGGTACTGATATCGAACTTACACCTGCTTACCCCGTTCCATCAGAGACCAGAGCCTATGAAAATCCAGTCAGGGGGAGGGTGAGGGGGTTGGGGAGGACGGCGAAGGAAAGGTTGGGGGAGAGGATGGGGAGTGGGAGGGGGTGAAAGTAGGGAGGATGGGGAGTGGGAGGGGGAGGATGTGGGCATGGACTGCGAGGGGCGGTTGAAGGACTGAATGCCGAGTGGGCACTGGCGCGGGACAGGATGGAGGAGTATGGTGCGGGGAAGAATGAGGAGCAGGATAGCGAATGCAAGGACGGTGAGGGTGAGAACGTGAGGGAGCGAGTGAGAACGTTACTGAGGAGGGTGTGGGGGGGGGGGGCAAAGGGATGAATGCTGAGTAGGGATTGGAGAAGGAGACAGGTGAGGAAGCAGAGAGGATGGAGATGTGAGGATTGTGGGGGATGTAGGGTGAGGGGGTAAATGTGAGGGAGTAGAGAGTGAGGGGGTAGTTGTGAAGGGTAGATCGTTGAGGATGAGAGTAAAGAGGATGAAGGGGCAGATGACGAATTTGAGAATGGTAGGGGGTGATAGCGAGAGGGCTGATGAGGGAGGGGGAAACGTTGAGTTGGTGAATGATGGCGGGGTTGATTGAACTTATTCTTGTTTTTAAGTTCTGTTTGGCACCAGCTGCCTCAGTGTCTCGATGGAGATACTGGAGGACGGCCAGTGCGTGTGGGAGCTGTAACTCCGATACCTTCAACAAGCGAGAAAGGGAACAAATTCAGAAGAACAAAGCGACCTGGATTCGAAAGCTGAGCCACTGATCAGGTTCCTGCTCTAGCCGAGAAAACATCGACGGAGCAGAGGGAGGGAAGCAGCAAGAGATTTACCAACGCAGTGAGAGATCGTGGCTTGAGTCACTTCCTCTTAATCTTCACCCACATCTTAATCAGCAAGCATTATATTTGTAAGTGTTGTGGGACAGCTCTGCAGATGAGTGGAAAACAAAGATAAATTTGCCATATCGCAGCCTATCAGAGTAAAACACTCAGTTAGCCTTCAGAACATGAGGCAAATGCAGAGAAACAGCAGGTAATCGATCTCCCTTTCCTATTAGCCAGACTATGTTAAAGGGACAGGCCCCCTAAAACGCTAACAGCAGCACATGTTGTGGATGTGGGCAGCCTGACTGTGTGCGGACCTGCTTGCCAAGGAAGAGGTTAGCCTATAAAGCAAAGTAAAATTTATTTATCAGTCACAAGTCAGGCTTACATTAACACCGCAATGAAGTTACTGTGAAATTCCCCTACTCGCCATAGCCCGACGTCTGTTTGGGTCAATACGCCTAACCGGCACGTCCTTCAGACTGTGGGAGGAAACTGGAGGAAACCCACGCAGACACGGGGAGAACATGCAGACTCCACACAGACAATGACCTAAGCTGGGAGTTGAACCCAGGTCGCTGGCGCTGTGAGGTAGCAGTGCTAACCGCTGTGCCACCGTGCCACCCCAGTCAATGTTCCCTGACCTGGTCGATGACTTAATGATTAGTCTCAAGGGCACTGCTGTTACCAAGACAGAAACGAGGATGTAGGGACTTTACGTTCTTTCAATTTCTTCTTTGACAGAGCAGGAGGTCACATGAAGAAAACACCAGGAACATGTCTGACCAGAGTCGGCAAACCTTGATCCCCATCATATCAACACTGGTGGTAAAATCACCCTGGATTTATTCTAGTTCAATGGAATGATAATTGAACATATTCTAAGTCTAAAGATGTGCAGGTTGGGTGGATTGGCCACGCTAAATTGCCCCTTAGTGTCCCAAGATATATAGGTTAGTTGGATTAGCTGGGTAAATAAAGTGAGGTTATGAAGTAAACCTGGGTAAGGGTCAGGGCAGGGTCAATGGGCTGAATGGCCTTCTTCTACATTGTAGGGATTTTATGATTCAATAACTGGTGGGCAATCTGCCCCAGAAAGTGGGCTTCACGTGTGATTCTCACAAGCAGGGGGGGGCCATAGCGTGAGAGTCCTGGGGAACACCACCAATCTCTCGGAAAAGAGATGCATTCTCCCTCTCCCCACACCACACAGATATGTGAGTGTTCCATCCCAACCCTCTGTTAGCTCCTCTTCCCCCCCAGCTTCTTCCCCACAGCAGCCCCCCCCACCCCCACCCCCACTCAGGCCCCCTCCTGCCTCAGACCTCCCGCTCAGCCTCCCTTCAGGCCATGTGCCTTGGCAGTGCCAACAGTGCACTGTCCCCTGGCACGCCGGCACTGATAGTCTGGCCGGGCACCTTGCACCCTGAGGGGGCTTGAGAAGGAACGTCCAATGGCCAGTTGCCCCTCTGTTGCCAGGTTGAAGAGGAAGGATCCCTCAGGTGTCCTGTCACTAACCACCCAGGGGCTTTCTGTTCGCCTTTGGAGACCAGTAGTGATTCTCACCGAGCTCTTGTTGCTCCCGAGGGTCGGAAAATCCCCAGAGCAGGGAACATCCGATCTCAAACGGACTCTGCGGGTGGTGGCACGGGTGCCACAGTAGTTAGCAGTGCTGTTTCACAGCGCCAGGGACCCGGGTTCGATTCCTGGCTTGGGTCACTGTCTGCACATTCTCCCCGCGCCTGTGTGGGTTTCCTCTGTGTGTTCCAGTTTCCTCACTGAGTCCAAAAGACGTGCTGGGTAGGTGCATTGGCTGTGCTAAATTCTTCCTCAGTGTACCCGAACAGGTGCCAGAGTGTGGTGACTAAGGGATTTTTATAGTAACTTCATTGCAGTATTAATGTAAGCCTACATGTGACTAATAAATAAAATGATAATAATAAAATACTTATTTAAATAAACTAATCTGGTTCTTGCCCACTAAGGGCACGGTAGCACAGTGGTTAGCACTGCTGCTTCACAGCTCCAGGGACCTGGGTCTGATTCCCAGCTTGGGTCACTGTCTGTGTGGAGTTTGCACATTCTCCCCGTGTCTGCGTGGGTTTCCTCCGGATGCTCCGGTTTCCTCCCACAGTCCAAAGATGTGCGGGTTATGTTGATTGGCCATGCTAAAATTGCCCCTTAGAGATACGTAGGTTAGAGGGATTAGCGGGTAAATATGTAGGGATATGGGGGTAGGGCCTGGGTGGGATTGTGGTCGGTACAGACTCAATGGGCCGAATGGCCTCTTTCTGTACTGTAGGATTTCTATGATTCTACGAACCAGATTACGTCAGGGAGCTGGGAAGATCGCAATGAGGTTTGGTGCCAACGCTGATCGCGTGAACTCCCTCAGCCGCATTTTTTTCCTTACCCACTCCACTCTGGCAGGATCTGTGCCGGACTGGACACAGCCTGGAAAGTGCGGCCTACATTTATGCCCCTGAAGTGAGACCAGACTCATGGGTCTGCGCTCCATCTTAAGACCTTCAGGCTTGTGGCCTGCTCACTCTCATATCGCCCTCTCGTAGACAGAGGAAATGCTGGTAGTTTAGCCATGATCCATGATTAGGATGTTTCATTTATCCCTGTAGGACATTTGCGAGCAGAAAGCATTACTTTAATGGTGTCCCGTTACACGTTAATACTGCAAACAGCAGGGCCTCGTGGCTTTTAATTACAAACTGAAGAGAGGCATTATCTTATCATTCAAAATTAAAATGATCCTAAAGCAATTTAGTCTTCATTGAAAATTTACATAAGAGAATAATGTTCAAGGTCATTGCTTTATTTAGAACGTCCATCTGATATTTAAAATGCAATCCTTGTATTCCCTTTTAATTCTTCTGTGGGACGTGGGCATCACTGGCATTTGTTCCTCAGCCCTATTTGCCCTTGAACTATGGCTTTGCTAGGCCATAGCAGGGGGCAGTTAAGAGTAAACCACATTGCTGTGGGTCTGGAGTCACATGTAGGCCACACCAGGTAAGAATGGCAGATTTCCTTCCCTAAAGGGACATTAGTGATGCAGATGGGTTTTTACAACAATCATGGGCACCATTGCAGATAATAATTTTCTATTCCAAGTTATTTTTGCATTAATTGAATTTAGCTTCTACCAGCTGCCATGGTGGGATTTGAACCCATGCTCCCCAGGGCATTCTTATATTTATTTATTGATTAGTGTCACAAGTAGGTTTACATTAACACTGTATTGAAGTTACTGTGAAAATCCCCTAGTTGTCACACTCCGGCGCCTCTTCGGGTGCACTGAGGGAGAATTTAGCATGGCCAATGCACCCAACCAGCACGTCTTTCGGACTGTGAGAGGAAATGGAGCCCCTGGAGGAAACCCATGCAGACACGGGGAGAACGTACAGACTCCACACAGACAGTGATCCAAGTTGGGAATCGAATGGACAACGTGGTTGACTCTCAACTGCCCTCCAAGGTCAATTAGGGATGGGCAATAAATGCTGGCCAGCCAACGACACTCATGTCCCATGAGTGAATAATAAAGAAATTCCAGTGAAAATATCACTAAAAGTCAGTGAAACCATTATCGTTAAACCCACTAAATTTGAATTCAATAAGAAATATTTGGAATTAAGAATCTATTGATGACCACGAAACCATTATCGATTGTTGGAAAAAACCATCTGATTCACTATTGTCCTTTAGGGAAGGAAATCTGCCACCTTTACCTGGTCTGGCCTGCATGTGACTCCAGAGCCACAGCAATGTGATTGACTCAAACTTGCCCTCAGGCAATTAGAGATGGGCAATAAATGCTGGCCGGTCTGTGACGCCCATCTCCCACGAATGAATAAACAAAAAATGAGGGAGAAGAGGCGTGAAGCGGGCCCATGGAGGTGTTTCCAGTTCCCCTCCAATGTCTTGACACTTTGTTTGTGAGCCCATTCAGCCACTCAGCTTACAGGAGCCCAGATAAGGAAACAATTGCAGGGTAAATGTAGGGTTACAGGGATAGGACCTGGCTGAGATTGTGGTCAGTGTAGACTTGATGGGCCGAATGGCCTCCTTCTGCACTGTAGGGGTCTTATGAATTGGAGGGCAAACAAGGCACTGTGCTCAATGATTGGCATTGAACTGGCCGAACATTGTGGGGGAGGCAGGGTCAGAGTGGGAAAGATTTTGTGTGATATTGTACAGCAGGGAGTAGCAAGTTGCCAGCTCTCGTTTGCATTGAATTGTAAAATGGTCTGTTGATTCACTATCCATTTCCCACAGTCCTGCAAAGACAGAATTACCACCCTGTGGAGTCACAGTCAATGTGGCACATAAACATGTCCAGTTTTTGCAGTACAGCAATCAACAAAGCAAGCAGCACTCTGAGCTAGGTTGTCAAGTCATTAAAATATAAGCCTGAGGGAAGCCTGTTGAAACTGTTTAGCACTCTGGTCCCATTACACTTTGAATACCGAATGTGGCTCCTTCACCATAGCATCAGGGGATGCTCTGTGCAGCAGGGCCTGCCAAGTTGATCACTTTTAAAGTTCAAAGTTTATTTATTTATTCGTGTCATGAGGTTTACATTAACAGTGCAATAAAGCTACTGTGAAAATCCTCTAGTTGCAACAGTCCAATGTCTGTTTGAGTACGATGAGGGAGAATTTAGCATGGCCATGCACCTAACCAGCACCTCTTTCAGACTGCATGGAGGAAATCCATGCAGACACAAAGAGAACATGCAGACTTCGCACAGTCACCCAAGCAGGGAATCAAACCTGGGTCCCCGGTGCTGTGAGGCAGCAGTGCTGTCGTCTTGTGTTAAAGGACAAAATAAACCTGCACTCTGCAGCTTTGAAAAGAATCATGCTCTCGTTGTGGGGAATGGGGGAATGAAGGAGTGGTGCTTAGATGTGGCTGCTGCTGCTTCACAGCACCAGGGATCCAGCTTCGATTCCAGCCTCAGGTGACTGTGTGGAATTCTCCTCGTGTCTGCGTGGGTTTTGCTCCGGTTTCCTCCAAACAGTCCAAAGATGTGCGGGTTAGATTGATTTGCCGTGCCAATACTAGTGAAACTCAGGAAATAGTCAATGGACTCAGGAAGTGTAGTGGGGGACATGCCCCCATCTACATCAATGGGGATGAAGTGGATATGGTTGGGAACTTCAAGTTTCTAGGCAGCCAGATCACCTACAGCCTGTCTTGGTCCCTCCACACTGATGCTATAGTCAACTCAGCTCCAGGCCATCTCTGCAGGAGTCCCTCAGGGTAGTGTTCTAGGCTTAACAATCTTTAGCTGCTTCATCTATTACCTTCCCTCCATCATTAGGTCAGAATTTGGAATGTTCACCGATGATTACACAATGTTCAGCACCATTCACGACTCCTCAGATACTGAAGCAGTCCATGTCCAAATGCAACAAGATCTGGACAATACCCAGGCTTGGGCTGACAAGTGGCAAGTAACACTTGTGCCACACAAATGTCAGGCAGTGACCACCAGCAATAAGAGACACACTAACCACCGCCCCTTGACATTCAAAGGTGTTACCATCTCCGAATCCCCCACTGTCAACATCCTTGGGGTTACCATTGACCAGAAACTCTCCTGGACTCACACATAAACACAGTGGCAGGTCAGAGGCAGGGAATACTGCGGTGAGTAACTCACCCCCTGGCTCCCCAGAGCCTGCCCAAGGCACATGTCAAAATTGTGATGGAATACTCTCCATTTGCCTGGATGGGTGCAGCTCCAACAACACTCAAGAAGCTTGAGACCATCCAAGACAAAGCAGCCCACTTGATTGGCACCACATCTGCAAACATCCACTCCCTCCACCACTGATGTTCAGTCGAAGCAGTGTGCAATATCTATAAGATGCAACAATTCACCAAAGATCCTTAGACAGCACCTTCCAGCCCATGACCACTTTTATCTAGAAGGACAAGGGTAGCCGATAAATGGGAACGCCACCGCCAGCAAGTTCTCCTCCAAGCCATTCTCCTTCCTGACTTGGAAATATATTGCAGTCGTTGGGTCAAAATCCTGGAATTGCTTCCCTCAACCCACAGCACAACCCACACAGGACTGTAGTGATTTAAGAAGGCAGCTCACCACCGCCTTCTCAAGGGCAATTAGGGATGGGCGATAAATGTTGGCCAGCCAGCGACGCCCATGTCCCACAAATGAAAAAAAGAAAAGCCCACCAATGCCTCTACTTTCTCATGAGGCTAAGGCTTACCTGGTCTGGCTTACGTGACTCCAGATCCGCAGCAATGTGGTTGACTCTCAACTGCCCTCTGAAATGGAGGGCCAGCCAGTTATACTCACACCCCATGATATAAATTTTTGAAAAAGGCATCTCTTCAAGGAACAGTTTGTTTAATTTATCCCACAGTTTGTTGATTTAGTTCAAATGGATAATGCGAAGGAACACAAACACATTCCCCTGGTAACGTGAGCGAGAGGAAATCAGCTATCTTAAAAAGTAATAAGCTACTTACAACCCTGGCTGAGGTTAGCTAATGCAACACCAAACAAGGATTAACCTTAAAACTTTCCAGTGCTGTTACCCACGGAGATGCTGGGACAGCAATTCACTGACATCACCAGTAAATAAAAACCATTACAGGAAGTTGTGACGAACCTGCCATTTTACTGAAGATATCTGTATAGAAGTATAAATAAAATCAATAAAAACTAAGTCTTCTGAGGTAATATAGCTTCCGAGATCAATGTTGAAATGTCAACAAAGGATCGGAGATCCTAATGTGGGGGCACTACCGAAGTTTTAAGAGAAGTGGTGGCACAGTGGTTAGCACTACTGCCTCATAGCACCAGGGACCTGGGTTCGATTCCCGGCTTGGGTCACAGTGAACGAGGAGTCTGCACATTTTCCCCATATCTGTGCGGGTTTCCTCCGGGTGCTCCAGTTTCCTCCCACAGTCCAAAGATGTGCAGGTTAGTTTGATTGGCCATGCTAAATTGACCCTGAGGGTGGAATTCTCCTGTCTTGCCTCATGGGAATCGTAGCGGGCGGGACAGGACCATGTAAAGGTCTGTTGATCTTTGGGGGGGATTTTCTGGCCTTGGGGTGAGCATGGCCAGAAAATCCTGCCCTTAGTATCAGGGGGATTAGCAGGGTAAATACCTGGAGCTACAGAGATAGGTAGGATTGCTGTCAGTGCAAGCTTGATGGGCCGAATGGCCTCCTTCTGTAGGGATTCTATGATTTTAAGGGGAATTGAGATGATTGGACAATAGGTTTGGACTTTCACACCCTGAAGAATGTCAGGAGACAGAGCGAGTTCCAGAGTTTTGATACCCTAGAAATGAGTTCAGAGCAGGAGACAATGTGACAGGTTAGAAATTAGAATTGAGCAGAAACGCGAGATGGACAAAATCATGTTGAGTGTCTATTATACGCTGGCCTGAAACTCAGTACTAAAGTTTTTTTTATTAGTGCCAAAGTAGGCTTACATTAACACTGCAATGAAGTTACTGTGAAAATCCCCTAGGCGCCACACTTTGGCGCCAGTTCGGATACACTGAGAGAGAATTTAGCACGGCCAGTACACCTAACCAACACGCCTTTCAGACTGTGGGAAGAAACTGGAGCACCCGGAAGAAACCCATGCAGACACGGGGAGAATGTACAGACTCAGCACAGACAGTGACCCTAGCTGGGAATCGAACCCGGGTCCCTGGCTCTGTGAGACAGCAGTGCCACTGTGCCACGGTGTCACTATTGCAGTCGGTACAGGCAAATATCAGTTTATTGGTGGGTGCTGTATCCATCTGTGGAACTGCTATGAATTATGATAAATCTCCATCCCAGTCGATTACAAGATGCTAAAGACTGAAATAGTTAGAGCTGTGGACAAATGGAGAAGAAATGTGTGAGGGTCAATAGCTACATCAGCATGAATAAAATAGATTCAATAAAGGCTGTGATTGAGAGCATCAGAGATACATTCTTTGTTTGATATTGGCTGTTTTTAATGGATATTTAGACTCCTCTTTCTATCGCCACAGAATATTTTGCTTGTTGTTTCCCTGTCTTAGTTTTGCAACAGTAGAGAGTTGTTTAATCTATCAGCTTCCTTTGTGTATCATTGCCAGACTCCATCATTAAAAAAATGAAAATATCCATCTGCAGAACTGCTATTACCCATACAAGGATATTAGAGGTTCCAATTTTACTGCTGTTTGTTCTTCTTTTTGGCTGTGTGTCTGGCTAGGCTCCCTTAGGTGGACTCAATTATCTTTGAAGTTTCCTCGTGCTCTGTGTGTTAAGGTCTCAGACATTAGAGCTTTGGGCTCAATGTCTCCAACTGCACTTTCTCAGGAGCTCCGCACTTGTCAACTCCTTAAGGGGGCGGCACAGTGGCACCGCTGCCTCACAGCACCAGGGATCCAGATTCGATTCCCAGCTTGGGTCACTGTCCGTGTGGATTTTGCACATTCTCCCCATGTCTGTGTGGGTTTCCTCTGGCTGCTCCAGTTCCACAGTCCAAAGATGCATGGGCTAGGTGGATTGGCCATGCTAAATTGCTCCTTAGCTTAGTCAGGGGGACAAGCTAAGGTAAATAGATGGGGTTGTGGAGATAGGACCTGGGTGGGTCTGTGACCCCCGGGTGGCTCAGCTGCACAGGAGAGGAGGAAGAAGAGGTGAAGTGCAATATTGAAGAGGGGATTAGATACTCAGGAGATCAGACAAGTGTTTCTGTGTCTGTAAATGTGACTCCAGGATAGTGCATTGCCTCCCTACTGCCAGGGTCAAAGATATCACAGGGCATCCTTCTGGTGGAGGGTGGGCAGTCAGAGGTCATGGTCCACCAATGATCCCGAAAGAGGCACAAGGTACCAAAAGCAAATTTTATGAAGGAAATTAAAAAGCAGAGCCTCAAGGGCAATAATCTGAGGATTACTCCCAGTGACGCGTGTGGTTTAATAGGAGAATTAATCAATTGAACGTGTGGCCGGAGAGTTATGAGGGCATCAGATTCCTGAGGCACTGGGAGCAATCCTGGGGCAGGCGGGACCTGTACAAGGTGGACAGGTTACAACTTACCAGGACGGGGACTAATATCCTCACAGGGAGATTAACTGGTGCTGTTGGGGAGGGCTTAATGAAATCATAGAATCCTACAGAGCAGAAGGAGGCCACTCTGCCCATCGAGTCTGCACTGAACACAATCTCACCCAGGCCCTATCCCCTTAACCCCATGCATTTACCCAAACTAGCCCCTTGACACTGAGAGAGAGTTTAGCATGGTCAATCAACCTAACCCACACATCTGTGGGAGGAAACCGGAGCACACGGAGGAAACCCACGCAGACACGGGGTGAACGTGCAAACTCCACGCAGACAGTGACCCAAGCTGGGAATTGAACACAGGTCCCTGGTGCTGCGAGGCAGCAGCTCTAACCGCTGTGCCACTGTGCTGCTAGTTTAAACTAGAATCACAGGGGGCTGGGAACCAAAGGAGTAGTTCAGATTGGAAGGAAGTAAACCGGAAGTAGAAAAAAGTAGGGATCAAAATTAATAGGCAGGCGAAACGGAGACCAGCATCAACCCAGTTTAGAATGTTGCCCTGGTAGTATCAGAACTTGTACATTGCTGAGAAAGATCTTTCTGTTATCATCAGGATATTCGCAAGAGATTTTATATTTTGACAAGAGCATATTTAGAAAGCCAATTCCGGGTCTTTGAATTTCATCCAAGCGTAAAAATAAATCTCAATAAGCAGGAAAGAACAAACATTGGCTGTGAAATGAGATGTGGGAGATGTCCAGACCGATGGGAACATCTTCTTTATTATTAGTATAAAAGCAAAATACTGCGTTCGCCGGAATCTGAAACAAAAGCGGGAGATGCTGGAAAAATCTCAGCAGGTCTGGTCGCATCTGTGGAGAGAGAATAGAACCGATGTTTCGAGTCTGGATAACCCTTCATCAGAGAGCATTCTACTGAACTTGTTCCCTTCCTTATGGATGCTCCCTTACCTTTGGATTGAATCATAGGATCCCTACAGTGCAGAAGGAGGCCATTCAGCCCATCAAGTCTGCACCAACCACCCAGCACCTATCCCCTAACCGTTTGTATTTATGCTAATTCCCTGACACTAGGGTCAATTTATTGTGGCCAATCCACCTATTTAAATGGTGCTGTGTCTGCATGGGTTTCTCCCTGTGTCTGCGTCGCTTTCCTTCAGGTGCTCCGGTTGCCTCCCACAGATGTGTGGGTTAGGTTGCTTGACCATGCTAAATTCTCTCTCAGTATCAGGGGGGCTAGCTAGGGTAAATGCATGGGATTATGGGGATAGGGCCTGGGTGGGATTGTGTTCAGTGCAGACTCGATGGGCTGAATGGCCTCCTTCTGCTCCGTAGGATTCTATGATTTCGTTAAGCCCTCCCCAACAGCACATAAGCATCTTTGGACTGTGGGAGGAAACTGGAGGAAACCTATGCAGACACAGGGGAGGGGGAGGCGGGGGTGAACGTGCAGTCTCCACACAGACAGTGACCCGAGGCCAGAATTGAACCCAAGTCTCTGACGCTCTGAGGCAGCAGTGCGAACCACTGTGCCACCCGATTCCAGCATTTTCTGTTTTCACCTGAGGGAGAATTGAGCCCGCCTTTTATTTTGCTTTACTCAATATAACAATGCCTAAGGAGCAGACAGAAATTAGATTCACTAATTGGCTGGTCTCACCAATTTATTTAATAGTGTTTTTCACCCAGTGTTTGGTCATCGGCTCAAATCAAATCAGGAAGTGGTTGTCTCACCCAGTTCTTTAAACTCACAAGCCTGTTACTAAGTAAATAAGTTAATAATTAGTTAATAAGCATGGCATCCTGGATAGGAACAGAGAGTACAAATCCAGCAGGTTATGATGAACCTTTATAAAACTCTGTTTTTCTCATTCTTTGGGGGAAATTTGGGTTTTGCTGGCTAAGCCAGCATTCGTTGCCCATCCCAAATTGCCAATGAACTGAATGAGAGTCACTCAGTGACTTGTGAAGCCAATGGAATCTGTGAGTGAGTGATCACACCCAGAGGGTGGAGCCTCCCTTCGATAGCAACATCTGGAAGCCATGTTGGTTTTTTTTATTCATTTGTGGGACATGGGCATTACTGGCTGGCCAGCATTTATTGCCCATAAGCAAAGCAAAAGGCGGGCTCAATTCTCCCTCAGGTGAAAACAGAAAATGCTGGAATTGGGTGGCACGGTGGCACAGTGGTTAGCACTGCTGCCTCACAGCGTCAGCGACTTGGGTTCAATTCTGCCCTTGGAGGGCAGTTGAGAGTCAACCACATTGCTATGACTCTGCAGTCACATGTAGGTCAGACCAGGTAAGGACAGCAGATTTCCTTCCCCAAAGGACTTCAGTGAAGCAGACAGGTTTTTCCGACAGTCGACAATGGTTTCATGGTCATCAGTAGATTCTCAATTCCTGATTTTTTTTAAGCATGTAAGGACTAGGGCTCTGTCCCAGGAGCTTTTGCGCTGTGAAAACCTTCTGTACTATCGTTCCTCATTATAAATAAGTACCTCCCTTGTTCTGAACAATGTCTGTTGGTACCAGAACAGCCACAATATAACAATAAGTGACAGCTGGAGATGGGAATCGAAGGCATTGGGGCAATACAGGGTAGTATGGTTATCTCATCTCAGGAGCGTGGCGTAGGAAAGCATGCACACTGACATCTGTAAGCATATTTCTCTTTTTATTCATTCAGGGGATATGGGCATCGTTGGCTGGACCGTCACTTATTGTCCATCCCTAATTGCCCTTGAACTGAATGGTTTGCTAGGCCATTTCAAAGGGGATTTAAGAGCCACACATATGACTGTGGGTCTGGAGTCACTTTTAGGCTAGATCTGTTAAGGATGGCAGGTTTCCTTCCCTGAAAGGCATTGGTGAACCAGCTGGGCTTGTATGACAATCGATATCTTTAGATTTTTAATTCCAGATTTTTATTTCAAATTTTGAACGCAGGTCCCCAGAGCATGGCCCTGGGTCTCTGGATTACATGTCCAGTGACAATATTACTGCAGCACTGTCACCACAACTGCCTCCTGTTTATTAAAACACTCTTTATAATGCAGCACTTTCTTTTTCGGTTCATTGATGGGATGTGGAAGTCACTGGCTGGCCAGCATTTATTGCCAGATGATATAGTATCGGTGTGGTACCATTCTATAATTCAGATGAGAGCGTCAATTATTAATCTATTCAAGATGGGTCTTTCAACCAGAAACATTTGAGAACCACTGCTGCATGTGTGTCTGTAAATGTCTGTGTATGTCTGTGTGTGTCAGTACATGTCTGTGTATGTCTATATATGTCTGTGAATGTCAATGTATGTCTCTGTGTATCAGTGCATCCCTGTGCATGCCTGCATGTGTCAGTGCGTGTCTGTGTCTCTGTGTGCCTGTTTATACAGTTAGAAGTCTCACATTACCAGGTTAAAGTCCAACAGGTTTATTTGATAGTAAACACCACAAGCTTTTGGAACCCTGTTCCTTCGTCAGGTGAGTGGAAAGTTCTGGGAGTTCTGTGCCAGTTTATGTCAGACATACACTGTGTATGCCAGTTTATGTCAGTATATGCCTGTCTATGTCTGTCTATGTCTTTCTGTGAGCGTCTCTGTCTGTGTATGTCTGTCTATGTCTGTCTGTCTATGTCTGTGTATATCTGTCTATGTCTGTGTATGTCTGACTATTTCAGTGTATGCCTGTGTATGTCTGTATATCTGTCTATGTCTATGTCTGTGTATGTCTGTCTGTACCTGTCTATGTCTGTCTACGTCTGTGTATATCTGTCTGTATCTGTCTATGTCTGTCTACGTCTGTGTATGTCTGTCTGTATCTGTCTATGTCTGTCTATGTCTGTGTATGTCTGTCTGTATCTGTCTATGTCTGTCTATGTCTGTGTATGTCTGTCTGTATCTGTCTATGTCTGTCTATGTCTGTGTATGTCTGTCTGTATCTGTCTATGTCTGTCTATGTCTGTGTATGTCTGTCTGTATCTGTCTATGTCTGTCTATGTCTGTGTATGTCTGTCTGTATCTGTCTATGTCTGTCTATGTCTGTGTATGTCTGTCTGTATCTGTCTATGTCTGTCTATGTCTGTGTATGTCTGTCTGTATCTGTCTATGTCTGTCTGTATCTGTCTATGTCTGTCTATGTCTGTGTATGTCTGTCTATGTCTGTCTGTATCTGTCTATGTCTGTGTATGTCTGTGTATGTCTGTCTGTATCTGTCTATGTCTGTCTATGTCTGTGTATGTCTGTCTATGTCTGTCTGTATCTGTCTATGTCTGTCTATGTCTGTGTATGTCTGTCTGTATCTGTCTATGTCTGTGTATGTCTGTCTGTATCTGTCTATGTCTGTCTATGTCTGTGTATGTCTGTCTGTATCTGTCTATGTCTGTCTATGTCTGTCTGTATCTGTCTATGTCTGTCTATGTCTGTGTATGTCTGTCTGTATCTGTCTATGTCTGTCTATGTCTGTGTATGTCTGTCTGTATCTGTGTATGTCTGTCTATGTCTGTCTGTATCTGTCTATGTCTGTCTATGTCTGTGTATGTCTGTCTGTATCTGTGTATGTCTGTCTATGTCTGTCTGTATCTGTCTATGTCTGTGTATGTCTGTGTATGTCTGTCTGTATCTGTCTATGTCTGTGTATGTCTGTCTATGTCTGTCCATATCTGTCTATGTCTGTCTATGTCTGTCTGTATCTGTCTATGTCTGTCTATGTCTGTGTATGTCTGTCCATATCTGTCTATGTCTGTCTATGTCTGTCTGTATCTGTCTATGTCTGTCTATGTCTGTCCATATCTGTCTATGTCTGTCTATGTCTGTCTGTATCTGTCTATGTCTGTCTATGTCTGTCCATATCTGTCTATGTCTGTCTATGTCTGTCTGTATCTGTCTATGTCTGTCTGTATCTGTCTATGTCTGTGTATGTCTGTCTATGTCTGTCTATGTCTGTCCATATCTGTCTATGTCTGTCTATGTCTGTCTGTATCTGTCTATGTCTGTCTATGTCTGTCTATGTCTGTCTGTATCTGTCTATGTCTGTCTATGTCTGTGTATGTCTGTCCATATCTGTCTATGTCTGTGTATGTCTGTCTGTATCTGTCTATGTCTGTCTATGTCTGTCTGTATCTGTCTATGTCTGTCTATGTCTGTCTGTATCTGTCTATGTCTGTCTATGTCTGTCTATGTCTGTCTGTATCTGTCTATGTCTGTCTATGTCTGTGTATGTCTGTCTGTATCTGTCTATGTCTGTCTATGTCTGTGTATGCCTTCCTGTCTGTTTATTTATGCACATGGCCTTAGCGAATCCTGGCACGTTGCTTCTGGTTTTCAACCATCTGTGAGAAAGCCTTTTGGTGCCAGTAGAAATGGATCTCATGCAAAATAAATCAGCCTTTGTTTCAATATGTGTACTCAGTTCCCTTTATCTCTTTTTATGCCTCTGCTATCCAATGTCTCTGACTTCTTATTCACCTTTATTCATTGAATCAAATGGTTACTGTACAGGAGGAGGCACTTTACATAGAAAATAGGAGCAGGCAGAGACCATTCGGCCCTTTGAGCTAGTCCCACCATTGGTTATGATCATGGCTGATCAACCAGCTCACTAGCCTGATCCCACCTTCCCCTATGATCCCTTTAACCCTATGTGCTGTATCTAATACCTTCTCAAAAACATAAAGGCCAAGGTTTTACAGTTCCGCCCAGCCCAGCGATTGGAGCGAGTGAGGGGCAGACCACGTAAAGATCCTTTGACCTTGGGTGGGATTTCATGGACGAGTGAGGCCTAAAAACCCGCCTACAATGTTTTGGCCTCAACTATTTTCCATGGTAGCAAATTCCACAGATTGACCTCTCTCTGGGTGAAGAAATTTCACCTTATCTCTGTCCTACACCCTGAATCATCAGACTGTGACCCCTCGGTCTGGACTCACCCACAATCGGTAACACCTTTCCTGTATCTACCCTTCTATATTTTCTATGTGACCTCTCTTCATTTTTCTAAACTCAGGTGAATGTAACCCTAACCAACTCAATCTTTTCTCACACGTTAGTCCCACCATCCCAGGAATCAGTCTGGTAAATCTTCTCTGCACTCCCTCCAGAGCAAGAACATCCTTCCTCAGATAAAGAGACCAAAACTGCAGACAATATTCCAACTGTGGCCTCATGAAAACCCTGTATAATTGCAACAAGAAATCCCTGCTCCTGTACTCGAATCCTCTCGTTATGAAGACCACTATGCCATTTGTCTTCTTTACCGCCTGCTGCGCCTGCATGCTTACCTTCAGTGACTGGTGTACAGGATATCCAGATCTCTTAGCACACTCCTCTCTCTTAATTTATAGCCATTCAGATAATAATCTGATTTCCTATTGTTGCTGCCAAAGTGAATAACCTCACATTTATCCACATTTTTCATGCATTTTCTCAGCTTGTCCAAATTAGACTGAAGCATCTCTGCATCCTTCTCGGAGCTCACCCTCCCACCCAGCTTTGTGTCATCCGCAAATTCGTCGATATTACATTTAGTCCCCTCATCTAAATCACTTATATATGTTGTCAATAGCTGGGGTCCTGGCACCGATCATTGTGACCATATCCCACTTGTCACTGCCTACCCTTCGGAAAATGGTTATTTTATTCCTGCTCTCTGTTTCCTTAGAGCCAACCAGTTTTCTATCCATTTCAAGACACCACCCTCAATGCCGTGTGCTTTAATTTTGTGTGGATCTTTGTCGAAAGCCTTCTTCATGTCCAAATAAACTACATCCACTGGTTCCCCTCATCAATTCTACCAGTTGCATCCTCGAAGAATTCTAGTAGATTTGTCAAGCATGATTTCCCTTTCATAAATCCACGCTGATTCTGATCCTACCACCAAGTGCTCTGCTATAAAATCTTTGATGCTGGACTCTCGATAATTGACTGTTCATTTAGGCTCTCTACAGGAACCACTTACCATTGTTGCCCCCCTGCTCCGCCCCAGACCCTTGTCACGTTTTTTTTCAGATAATTATCCAATTCTCTTTTGAAAGCTATGATTGTATTTGAAGCATAGATCCTAACCACTCGCCATGTGAAAAAAAGGTTTCTCCTCTTGCTTGGTGTTGCTTTTACTTGGCCAATTTTTTTACTCCCTCGAGTTCTCAACCCTTCTCCCTAGCTATTCTGTCCAGACCCTTTATGATGTTCAGTACCTCAATCAAATCTCCCCTCAATAATCCCTTCTCGTACCCTAGCTAACTCATTAACCTAGCTAGTCCCCCTGACACTAAGGGGCAAGTTAACATGGCCAATCCACCTAACCTGCACGTCTTTGGACTGTGGGAGGAATCCAGATCATCCGGAGGAAACCCACGCAGACAAGAGGAGAATAAGCAAACTCCACAGGTCCCTGGCACTGTGAGGAACAGTGCTGATCACTGTGCCACCCCAGGATGAACCTGTGACTCTACAATTTCCAGCATCCACAGTATTTTGCTTTTACTTTGTTGCCCATCTCTAATTGCCCCTGAGCTGAGTTGTTTGCTAGGCCATGGCAGAAGGCATTTAAGAGCCAACCACATTGCTGTGGCTCTGGAGTTACATGTAGACCAGACCAGGTAAGGACAGCAGATTTCCTTCCCTAAAGGGCATTAGCGAACCAGATGGGTTTGTAACAACAGTCGATGACAGTTGGCATGGTCACCATTACTAAGACTAGCTTTACATTCCAGATTTATTACTTCAATGTAAGTTCCACCAGTTGCCTTGGTGAGATTTGAACCCATGCCCTCAGACAATTAGTAGTTCAGTGAAGTTACCATTCCCCTCTAAGCCAAACACCATCCTGACTTGAAACTATATTGCCGCTGGCACAGTAAGAAGTCTCACAACACCAGGTAGAAGTCCAACAGGTTTATCTGGTAGCACAGGCTTTTGGAGTGCTGCCCCCTTCATCAGGTGAGTGCTGAGTTGGGTTCACAAACAGAGCATACATAGACACAGACTCAATTTACAAGATAATGGTTGGGATGTGAGTCTTAACAGGTAATCAGGTCTTTACAGATGCAGATAATGGTAGTGGAGAGAGGGTTAAGTTCAGGTTAAAGAGGTGTGAGTTGTCTCAAGCCAGGACAGTTAGTGAGATTTTGCAAGCCCAGGCAAGTCGTGGGGGTTACAGATAGTGTGACGTGAACCCAAGATCCTGGTTGAGGATGTCCTCATGTGTGCGGAACTTGGCTATCAGTTTTTGCTCAGCGATTCTGTGTTGTCGTGTGTCATGAAGGCCGCCTTGGAGAACGCTTACCCAAAGATCAGAAGCTGAATGCTCGTGACTGCTGAAGTGTTCCCCGACAGGAAGAGAACACTCCTGCCTGGTGATTGTCGGGCAGTGTTCATTCATCCGTTGTCGTAGCATCTGCCTGGTCTCCCCAATGTACCATGCCTCGGCATCTCCACATACTGCTGTTTCTTCACAGTCTCTGGGTCAAAAACTTGGAGCTCCCTCCCTAACAGCACTGTGGGTATACCTACACCACATGGACAGCAGTGGTTCAAGATCAATCAAGGATGAGCAACATGTTTGGTTTTACCAGCAATGCTCAAATCCCATGAAGGAATGATAAGAAATTAACTCGACACAGCTACATGGAGATTCTATTCCGTAAAATTCACCTGCTTGACCTCGAGAAAGGCTTGAGGCTATCTTGAACATTGATATTGAAGAGCAGCCGAGAACAGGAACAAAGCCAAACAGAATCAGAATGCCCCCTTCCTCATCACCCAGCAGTCTGAGAGTGCCTTCACGTCAAATGTGTGCAAACTATATCCAATAAAGATAAGCTGATTGAAGCAGTTACAAGAGACAGCAATGACTGAGCAATTAATGTTAATGGTCTTAAATATAGCAGAGAATTCATCATACAGATTATTCACAGAGTGCATCCATGCAGCCTTCAACATAGGCTACCCTCCCCTACCAGCACAGAGCTAACATCGCTTAGCTCTGACTGCTCTGTGCCTTCTGACTAACTGCAGGAAAATCAACTCCATGCCAATTACTGTACAAATCTTCATTAGAACCAGACTACCTGTGGCTGTAAGTCTGACAATGAGCAAGGCTGGATCTCAAGGAGCAGCAATTACATTACACAAATGCAGAGGACGCCTACAGTGCAGAAGGAGGCCATTCAGCCCATCGAGCCTGCAGCGACTCCCCGACAAAGAGTTCCAGTGAGGCCCACCCCCAACCTATCACCATAACTCCACATCTTTACCCCAGTAATCCCCCTAACCTACATATCTAGGGACACTAAGGGGCAATTTACCATGACCAATCCACCTAACCTGCACATCTATGGGGGTGCAGGAGGAAAACGGGGCACCCTGAGGAAGCCCACCCATTAATCATCCAGTCCCTTAAGTAACATTTATATGGAGCTGGTGTCATAATGGACTGGTAATCCAAACGTCCAGGCCAGTGCCCTGGGGTCATGGGTTCAAATCCCCACTGTAGCAACTTGCAGAATTTAAATTCAGCTTGAGGATGGCACAGTGGTTAGCACTGCTGTCTCATGCGCCAGGGCCCAGGGTTCAATTCCAGCTGTAGGTCACTGTCTTGTGTGGAGTTAGCACATTCTCCCCATGTCTGTGTGGGTTTCTTCCCACTGTCCAAAGATGTGTGGATTGGCCATGTTAAATTGACCTTTAGTGTCAAGGGGATTAGCAAGGTAAATACCTGGAGTTATGGGGATAGGGCCTGGGTAGGATTGTTGTCAATGCAGGCTCGATGGGCCGAATGACCTCCTTCTGCACTGTAGGAATTCAATGATTCTATTTACCATGGTGCCAACATTAACAATTTAGTTAACCGATTTAGTTCCAACATTATTATTTTGATAATCTCCACTCAACAGGACAGGAAGCAGAGAGGGGAAACGATGTAGACAGCAAACATTGGTAGTCCCCTTGTTATTCTACCCAACTCATCGGGCCCCAAAGGCTGTCTAAACTCAGCCTGGGATGCCTTCTTCCATAATTTGTGGCAAGACAGGAATACTCAGAATACTAACAATCCAAGTAGCACATACATTGGCGACATGGAACGAAAGCAGAGGTTATTGGGAACAGGTCAGGCAGTATCTAACTTGTCAATTCCCTTCACAGTTGCTCCCTGACCTGTTGAATATTTCTTGCCCTGTGAAATATTTACGAATGTGCCACCATGACAGTGACTCTGAAGGGAGTAATCGAAAGGAATATGAGGTGCCTGCCCCATCCAGCTAGCCTCACCGTAGAGCCAAACCACGAAACTTGTGCAACTTTCGTTAAAGAAGGATTCAACAGGGGATCCAGAACAACAGGAGTTAGAACTTGGCCACTCAGAAGCAAACATCAGTAAATGCTTTTCATTCAAGGGAGCTCTCTTCCCCCAAAATGGCCGTGCAACTGTTAGAGATTCCAAGACTGGGACTGATAGATTTTTGTTAAGTAAGGGAGTTAGAAATAAGGTGAATAAATGGATTTGAAGTGAAGTTCAGGCTATCTCTCACTCCTCCTCCCCCACTCTCTCCATCCCTTGTTCCCGCTCCCCCACTCTCCCCCTCCTTCACACCTCTTCCCGCACTCACACCCTCCCTCACTCCCCCTCCCCCCCCTCCCCCTCCTTCACTCCCCCTCCCCCACTCTCTCCATCCCTCACTCCCCCAGTTTCCCTCTCTCTCACTCTCTCTCCCCCACTCACTGCCTCCCTCACTCCCCTCCCCACTCTCTCCATCTCTCATTCCCTCTCCCTCACTATGATCCCCCCCCTACCCCCCCAAAGACTCTGTGTTCAGTTTTTATTCTGCATTCTGTCTCAGAGCGGTGCTGTGCTAAATACCACGGCCAGGCTACAGGACTCAGACTAACACTGAGCAACACCTAAAACGTTTCAGTGTAAGAGAAAAAGAGAAATTCTCAAATTCAGGCAAACAGATGTTTCCTAATTTGTCTAACAGCTAAGTGACCATATAGTGCACTGAATACATTCGATTACTGCACTGCTGCTGTTCATTCCAATACAAACATTCCTTTGTGTTTGGATAAATAAGAGAGATAGCGTTATCAATTCATTGACTGGCTTTGCCCACGTCACACAGCATGATGGGAATCGATTATGGTTCCATGTTTAGGAGCTTCATTCATTCAGTCATTTCCAGAAGAGGATGTGGAAGATTGAATTCTATTTGATGCGTGATGAAAATGGTTTAAGCAAAACCCCTGCCCCAAGTATTCACCTCATTGGCCACAAGTCATCATGGCATGCTCCAGTTGACCTCTGAACGGTTGTGAGGGCATTCCAGGGTGATCACACAGAGAGCTTCCCCACGGTCTTCCCATTGGTGCTCTAATTTGAAGTGGAGCTGAAGGAGACCCAATTGGGGTGGTATGGTAGCATGGTGGTTGGCACTGCTGCCTCACAGCGCCAGGGACCCCATTTCGATTCCCGGCTTGGGTCACTGCCTGTGCGGACTCTCCCCATGTCTGTGTGGGTTTCCTCCGGGTGCTCCGGTTTCCTCCCACAGTCTGAAAAACGTGCTGGTTAGATGATTGGCTGTGCTAAATTCTCCCTCAGTGTACCCGACCAGGCACCGGAGTGTGGCAACTAGGGGATTTTCACAGTAACTCCATTGCAGTGTTAATATAAAACCTACTTGTGACATTAGTAAATAAACTTTAAACTTTAAATTGGGAATGAATTGCAGATTATTCTCATAGAATCCCTACAGTGCAGAAGGAGGCTATTCAGCCCATCAAGTCTGCACTGGCTCCCTGACAGAGCAACTTATCCAGGCCCACCCAACACCCCACTTCCTTAACCCCACACATTGACACCGCCAACCCTCTAACCTACACATCTTTGGACATGAAGGGGCAATTGAGCATGGCCAATCCACCCAACCTGTACATCTTCGGAGTGTGGGAGGAAACCGGAGCACCTGGAGGAAACCCACGCAGATGCAGGGAGAATGTGCGTACTCCACACAGACAGTGACCTGAGGTCGGAATCGAACCCGGTTCCCTGACGCTGTGAAGCAGCACTGTGCCATCAAGCTGCCCACCATCTGGTCCCTTTGCTCTTCGTGGCTTCAACCCATATCTAGCTTTGTGTTGGACGGAGGCTGCTCAAGGACACAAGAAATAGAAGCAGGAGGAGGCCACCAGGCCCTTCCAGTGTGACCCGCCACCTAATATAATCATGGCTGGTCTATGCTGGCCTCCGTTCCTTTCCTGTACCATTTCTTTATAGCCCTCTATTCCTCAATCTATCAAAGATTTACCTACCTCCACTTTAAATATTTCTAATGATCCAGCCTCCACCACCTTTTGGGACAAAGAATGTCAGAGATTCACCACCCTCATTGTGAGAAGAAATTCCTGTGCATCTCAGTTTTAAATGACCAGCCTTTATCTTGTAGCCTTGTTCGAGACTCTCCCACTCGTGAAAACATTCACCCTGTCAAACCCGCTCAAGATCTTGTATGTTTGAATAAGGTCACGCCTCACTGTCCTAAACTCCAAGGAATACAGACCCAGACTATTTAGTTTCTCTTGGTAGGACAACCCTCTCTCTTCCCAGGAATTATCCTGGTGAACCTCCTTTGGATTGATTCCAATGTGACTATGTTCCCTAGGTAAGGGGGCCAACACTATATGCAGTATTCCAGGCAAGGCCTCACCAACACCCTGTACAATTGACACATTTTTAAACTCCAACCCCTTAGCAACAAAGGCCAAAATGCTATTTGCCTTCTTAACTACTTGTTGGACCCGCTTGCTAGCTTTTTGTGACTCATGCAGTAGAACACCTAGATCCTCCTATAACAAAGACAGAAAATGTTGGAAAATGGCAGCAGGTCTGACGGCCTCTGTGGAGAGAGAATGGAGCCAATGTTTCGAGCTTTGTCAGAGCTCTGACTCAAAACGTTGGTTCTATTCTCTCCTGACAGATGCTGTCAGACCCGTTGCAATTTTCCAGTATTTTTCTGTTTCTGTTTCAGATTCCAGCATCCGCAGTATTTTGTTTTAAGATCCCTCTGTGCTTCACTCACCTGTAATCTCTCTCCATTTAGCTCTCCATCTGCCCTTTGATTCCTCCTGCCGAAATGTAGGACCTCACACTTCCCCACGTTAAACTCCAATTGCCAGATTTTCACCCAGTCATTCAATCTATCCAAATCTCATTGCGGTATCCTCATTACAATACTGCCACCTGTCCCCTTCCCCCCCCCACCCAGTTCCCAACTGTGACTGTTTCCCCCTCAACCTCTGCCCCCACAACCGCACCCCCCTCCCCACCACCCCCACCAAAACGCCCCCCCACCCCCCGCCCGGCCCCCAGCCCTTCCGACCCTACAACCCCGGAAACTTCTAATGATGGTACATCCACTGGGACAAGTTTCTGCAGCCCGTGGGTGATATACTTTGTCGGAGTATGTTACAATGGTAATAATTCCAGAAATGTAACGTGCTGCCGGCCAGGGTATGTGCGGGCAATACGAATGCTCCAGTAATTAGTTGTAAGAGGCAGGAAGTAGTTAAACAATCCAAAAGCAGGGTCCCCTAACCGTCTGAAGCAGATAGTAGGCCTAGCTGAAAATTACACTTTAACAGCACACTTAATAGCAGCAAGGACAGGACAGACATAAAGAGGTATAATGGGTTGGAAGTGCTGATGTAGAAATGAATAGGGTCGCTCCTCCAACTGCTGAACTGGAGTCATGCAAGGATTCACCGTGTGCGATACTCTGCAGAGACCATCAGCTTTGATAATTACTTGAGATGCCGACTGATTTCTGAACCACTGTACACTCCATCCCATTTCGTCCTTTAATCTTCCAACACAGTAATAGGATAATCACCTTCCAGCAAGCAAAATTGCCAGGCAAATTTGGGATTAATAAGTGGCAGGGAGAATGTGGTGAAGCTGCAGGTGGTATCTATATTCTAAAAGGTTTTGCACTGACAATTGGGAGGTATAGCCAGTGTGCGACGAGAGGACGAGTCAAATTTTTAAGGTATTTATTCATGGGTCATAGGCGTCGCTGGCTGGCCAGCATTTATTACCCATCCATGGTTAACCTTGGAGGGCAGCTGAGAGTCAACCACATCACTGTGGCTCTGGAGTCACATGTAGACCAGACCAGGTAAAGATGGCAGATTTCCTTCCCCAAAGGACATTAGTGAACCAGTTGGGCTTTTCTAACAATCGACAATGGTTTCATGGTCATCAGTAGATTCTTAATTCCAGATTTTTTTTATTGGATTCAAGTATCAATGGGTTTATAGATAATGGTTTCATGGACTTTTAAATTTAGACTTAATAAAACATTTAGATTTTTACTGAATTCAAATTTCACCACCTGTCATGGTGGGATTCATACTCTGGTCCCCAAAGCATTACCCCAGGTATCTGGATTACCCCAGTCTCCTTCCCTCTGGATGGCCTAGTGGTATTATTGCTAGACTATTAATCCAGAAACTAGGCTAATGTTCTGGGGACCCAGGTTCAAATCCCGCCACGGCAGATGATGGAGTTTGAAGTCAATATAACAAAATTATCTGGAATTAAGAATCTACTAATGACCATGAAATCATTGTCAGAAAAACCCATCTAGTTCACTAGTGACCTTTAGGGAAGGAAATCCTTACCTGGTCTGGGTCTACATGTGACTCCAGAGCCACAGAAATGTGATTGATTCTCAATTGCCCTTCAAGGGCAACTAGTGATGGGCAGTAAATGCTGGCCAGCCAGCCATGCCCATATCCCACGCTCAATAATAAAGAAATTCCAGTGAAAATATCACTACGCCACTGCATCCCCCATTTTGGAGTGTACCCACTGTTGTAATGTTGGAAAGGTGGCCACCAATTTACACACAGGAAAGTCCCACAAACAGCACTGTGTCATGACCCTATAATGTTATTTGGTGCCCTTAGAAGAGGGACACTGAACTCTCTCCACTCCTGTTTAAAAAGTCCTTTGTATCTTTCACATCCATTTGGGAAGACAGAGGAATCTATCATCTGAAAGAAGGTGTCTCTAAAACTGCAGCATTCCCTCAGTGCGGCACCAGACTATGTGCCCATGACTCTAGACTGGAGATCTGAATCCACAATTCTTCTGACAGAGATGGGAGTGCAACGCAAGAGCCAAAGCTGACATCTTTGGAGGACTGTGGGAGATCAGAGCACCGTACCGTATCCCTGACCCCACCTGAAGTCCACAAAAGGAATTCTTGAGGTTGGCAGGAATTCTGATTGAGATTGGAATTCTTTGCTGATTTTCCCAACACAGCCCTAGGAATGCTGAGCCCAATAAAATTACGGAATTAGACCTCGTTGAGGAGGAACTTCTTCAACCAAATCTATGGAATTGCCTGCCCAATGAAGCAGTTGAGGCTACCTTCATTGAATGTTTTTAAGGCAAGGGTAGATACAGTTTTGAACAGTGAAGGGATTAAGGGTGATGGTGAGTTGGCGGGGGGTGGTGGGGTAAGTGAATCTGAGTCCATGAAAAGATCAGCCATCATCTTATTGAATGGAGGAGCAGACACAAGGGGCCAGACGGCCTACACCTGCTCCTAGTTCTTATGTTCTTATCAGCAGTAGTTTTAATTACACGTGCAGAATTTTCCCATCCTGTCTGCCACGGGAATCGTAACGGGCGGGGGCAGACAATGCAAAAGTCCATTGGCCTCAGGCAGGAATTTCCAGACTTGAGGCGAACGAGGCTGGAATATTTGGCCCCATATGTCTGCATCTTTCCCCTTTCTCCACACATTCCTTTGCTTTTATCTAACCTATTCTTAAATTTTGGCTTGATCGCTTCTTCCAAGACTAGCAAAGTGCCTTCAGCCCTGAGTTCAACTAAACTAACACAAATTCACAACTGAACTTGGGATTCTCCTGACCTCGCTGTGTTTGATATTCCAGGAGGGAATGCTGCTGCCAACAAGCTATTGGATAAACCAGTTGCGCAATGTTTCAAAATGCTCCATCACCAAATAAGTTTTTAAACCTTAATTCCTGAAACCACATTCCTGAAATCGAATCCCTGAAGACTCCAAGACATGTTTTCATCTGAAAATCACAGGATCCTACAGTGCAGAAGGAGGCCATTCGGCCCATCGAGGCTGCACTGACCTCAATGCCACCCAGGCCCTATCTCCACAACCCCATGCATTTACCCTAGCTGGTCCCCCCCGACATTAGGTCCAATTTAGCACAACCAACCCACCTAATCTGCACATCTTTGGACCGTGGGAGAAAACCGGAGCACCCAGAGGAAACCCACGCAGACATGGGGAGAACGTTCAGACTCCATACCCAAGCTGGGAATTGAACCCGGGTGCCTGGTGCTGTGAGACAGCAGCGCTAACCAAAAATCATCCCTCACGGTCAAGCTTTACATCTTCCCAATAAAAATAACCATCAGTGACCTCCACTCCCTTAGTAAATGGGAATGTTAAGCAGTAATAGCTCTCATCTAATAACATATTTAATGAAAAACACTTTATGAGGAGATTGACATAAATTTTTAAACACAGGCATTCTGAAGGCACAGAGCTCAACAAACTGTGTCGGAGAATTTGCAAAAGAATTAGCCTTTTTATCACATGTCACCAATCCAAGGAGTGATGAGGTTAATCGGCAGCGAATACTACATGAATAACTTTCATACAATGTTGAGCGTGGTAAATTCTCCTGATTGATCAGTATTCCTTCCACTTTTCGAATGGTTTTATAGCTTTCCCGCAAAGGCCTAATGTATCTTAAGGTCCTGTTTCACCATCATTTAAACTCTGATACGTTTTGCCTCCTGCTTCAATAATTTGATCTAAATATTAGAGTTTTCTAATGGCCCAGATGGTAATGGAACTACTCAGTTAGTATAAGCTAAACCATCCAAAAAAGGTCCAGCTGCAGACTGTGCTGGGCTGATTCACTCACCAAAGACAGAATCCTACAGTGCTGAAGGAGGCCATTCAGCCCATCGAGTCTGCACTGACAACAGTCCCACTTGGGCCTTATCCTCGAACCCTGCTAATTATTAACATTTACCCTGCTAATCCCTCTAACCTATGCATCCCAGGAGACTAAGGGGCAACTTAGCACCTAACCCGCACATCTTTGGGCTGTGGGAAGAAACTGGAGCACCTGGAGGAAACCCACATAGTCAAGGGGAGAATGTGCGGACTCCACACAAACAGTGATCTGAGGTGGGAATCGAACCCAGGTCCCTGGAGCTGTGAGGCAACAGTACTAACCAGTGTACCACCATAGAAGGGGGAGATAGTGGCATTGTTGTATTGTTGCTGGACTAGTAATCCAGGGAACCAGGATAATGCTCTGGGGACTGGGATTCGAGTCCCACCACGGCAAATGGTGAAATTTGAATTCAATAAAAATCTGGAATTAAAAGTCTAATGATGACCTTGAAACCATTGTCGACTGTTGTAAAAACTCATCTGGTTTACTCGTGTCTTTTAGGGAAGGAAATCTGCCATCCTTACCTGGTCTGGCTTACGTGTGACTCCAGAGCCAGAGCAATGTGGTTGACTAAAATACCCTCAGGGATGGACAATAAATGCTGGCACAGGCAGCGATGCCCACATCCTGTGAATGAGAAAAAGGCCTCAAAGTCTCAGAAAGGGAAAAGGATTCCAAACTAGGGCTCCATCTCATGATTGCATTCTGGGACTACTGTTGAAGAATATTCATGTGTAGATGTTGGAGAGAATGGGATCAGGTTTGTGAAATATCTACAGTCTAATAGGCTGGTATGTTGCTCACAGTTGGATGCTCTTTATACGAGAGCACAGACTGGGACAGGAGACAGAACGATTGCCGCTGATAGTTACACACATGTCGATCAGGTGTAACCCTGCCATCATAGAATCATGACAGTACAGAATGAAGCCATTTGGCCCATCGAGGTTGCACCAACTCTCCAAATGAGCGTCCTACCCTGGCTGTCCCCGATCCCCTGTAACACCACCCATTTACAATGGCTAATACACATAGCCTACACAACTTTAGACACAACGAGGCAATTTTAGCAAGGCAAATCCACCTAACCTTTGGATTGTGAGAGGAAACTGGTGCAGCTGGAGGAAACCCACACAGACACGGGGAGAACATGCAAATTCCACAAAGACAGTCACCCAAGGCTGAAATCACTCCTGGGTCCCTAGTGCTATGAGGCAGCAGAGCTAACCACGGTGCCATCTCACTCTGTAAGCTGATCCAACACAGAGAACATTTCTGATTTGATTTAATTTATTATTGTCACATGTATTAGTATTCAGTGAAAAGTATTGTTTCTTGTGTACTATACAGACAAAGCATGCCGTTAATAGAGAAGGAAACGAGAGAATGCAGAATGTAATGTTATTGTCATAGCTAGGGTGTAGAGAAAGATCAACTTAATGCCACGTAAGTCCATTCAAAACCCCTCTGGCTGCAGGGAAGAAGTTGTCCTTGAGTCGGTTGGTATGTGACGTCTGACTTTTTGTAGCTTTTTCCCGACGGAAGAAGGGGAAGTGTATGTCTGGGGTGTGGGGGTCCTTGATTATTCTGCTGCTTTTCTGAGGCAGCGGAAAGTGTAGTCAAAGGATGGGAGGCTGGTTTGGGTGATGGATTGGGCTACTTTCATGACCCTTTGTAGTTCCTTGCGGTCTTGGGCAGAGCAGGAGCCATACCAAGCTGTGATACAACCAGAAAGAATGCTCTCTATGGTGTATCTTTAAAAGTTGGTGAGCGTCGTAGTTGACATGTCAAATTTTCTTAGTCTTCTGAGAAAGTAGAGGCATTGGTGGGCTTTCTTAACTATAGTGTTGGCATGGGAGGCCCAGGACAGGTTGTTGGTGATCTGGACGCCTAAAAACTTGGAGCTCTCAACCCAATATCCCAATCCTGGGATCTCCCTTTTCTACACATCTCACTTTTACATTATGCAGTACATTTATTAACTTAGCACTGGGGTGACTAGGCAGAAGTGTTATTTGAAAGTGCCTTGCTTTTAAACAATTTGATGAAATGTGGAAGTCTTGGTTGTTTTCTGATTACATTCTGTTATCTGTAAATGGATTGAACTTGGGAATTAGACTTCTAGGGTTTAAAGAACTTGAAACTTGTAAATGTTGGTGCTCGGAGGGACTTGAGTGTATATTTGCTTAAGAGTAACATAGAGTTAGCATTCATATAAATGAAGCAGTTTAGGAAGGCAAATGATGTATTGGCTTTTATTGCATGGGGATTAGTGTACAGGAATAGGGAATGTGGAGAGGCAGTGGTATAATACTATTGTCACTGAGTTAGTAATCCAGAGACCCAGGGTAATGTTCTGGAGACCTGCGTTGGAATCCCACCAAGACAGATGGTGAAATTTGAATTGAACAAAACTATCTGAAATTAAAAGTCTAATGATAGACATGAAATCATTGTCGATTGAGCCACTCAGTTGTATCAAATCATTTAATGCCTTGGGTGCACCTACACCACATGGACTGCAGTGGTTTGAAAAGGCAGCTCCCGATTGTGTTATTAGGGGCAATAAATGCTAACACTCCCACCTCCCATGAATGAATGGAAAAAGGACTTTGGTGAGTCCACACCTGGAATTCTATGCAAATTTTGGCTCTCCATACTTAATGAGAATTGGAGGTGTTACATTGGTCCTTGGAACGAGAAGGTTGTTCTACAATCTCCTTGGGGCTTGACGGGGTGGACAATGACAAGTTGTTTCCCCCGGGCTAGAGAATCAGGGGGAGGCAGGGTCTCCGATAACAACAAAGAATAAAGAACAGTACAGCACAGGAACAGGCCCTTCGGCCCTCCAAACCTGTGCTGAAAATGTTGTCCTATCCAGGCCAACCGCCTGTATCCCTCCATTCTTGTCTGTCATGTGTCTATCCAGATAAGTCTTAAATGTTCTTTTAGGACAAGGTGAGGAGAAACTTCTTTGCTTAAAGGATTGTGAATCTTTGAAAATTCCCTACTCCAGATGTTGCATCACTGAAGATATTTAGGAACTGATGTTGGCATATTTCAGAAAATCAAGGGATGTGGGGAATAGGCAGGAAAGTGGAGTTGAAGCTTAAGGTCAGCCATGATCATACCGAATGGCTGAGCAGACTCAAGGGAGGGTATTTTTCCTGCCCTGCCTGCCACGGGAATCATAGCGGGTGGGGAGTGGACCATGGAAAAGTCTGTTCAACTTGGGCAGGATTTTCCGGTTTTGGGGCGGGCGTGGCTGGAAAATCCCTCCCAAGGGTCTTTTATGATTTGATTTGATTTGATTTATTATTATCACATGTATTGGAATATGGTATTGTTTCTCGCGCTATAAAAACTAAGAGCAGCTGTAGGCCATCTAGTCCCTTCAGCCTGCTGAGCTTGTCTATATAGACAAAGCATACCATTCATAGGGTACATAGGGGAGAAGGAAAGGAGAAGGTGCAGAATGTAGTGTTACAGTCATAGCCAGGGTGGAGAAAGATCAGCTTAATTCAGGATAGGTCCATTCAAAAATTTGATGGCAGCAGGGAAGAAACTGTTCTTGAGATGGTTCATACATGATTTCAGACTTTTGCATCTTTCTCCCAATGGATGAATGTGGAAGAGAGAATGTCTGGCGTGCGTGGAATCCTTAATTATGCTGGCTGCTTTTCCAAGGCAGCAGGAAGTGTGGACAGAGTCGATGGATGGGAGGCTGGCTTGTGAGATGGGCTGGGCTGCAGTCACAACCTTTTGTAGTTTTTTATGGTGTTGTTCAGAGCGGGAGCCATACCAAACTGCGATACATCTAGAAAGGATGCTTTCTATAGTGCATCTGTAAAAATTGGTGAGAGATATGCTAAATTTCCTTAGCCTCTGAGAAAGTTGGCGGGCTTTCTTAAGTAAAACGGCAGCGTGGAGGGATTAGGACAACTCCTGCTCTTACTTCTGGTGTTCCATGTGTTGGTTCACATTGAATCTCCAGGAGAGTAAGGAGAGCAGTGACATTTGTCTCTGCTGCTGCCTAATGAGCATGTCTAACCTATCCCCACTTCGGATTCCCAGCATTAAGCTAACCCCACACCTTCCTTCACTGAAAATTGGACGCAAGCCCATTAACCATAAAACCTGACTGACAACCGGTGGGGTTGGGGGTAAACCACGCTTCATCAATCAGCACGTTGCATACTTTAATGTCAAGTGATAAGACACAAATCAGAATTTATATTTTTAATCAATGGTGGTGAATGCATCTGTCAGATCTGGCTGTCAAGTTGTTGAAATTTACACGTTAACCACTGGCAGCTGAATCCAAACACTGTATATTAAGGACCTCAGCATTAAGTATGACCGATATTGAACTGGCAGCATACTGGGAGAGGGTATTTCTCACGTTCATCAAAGTACAGGATAATTCTGTCTCTGCGGTGTGCTCCAGCAAGTACACATCCGATATAATCCTGACTTTTCTTTTATTGATTGCCAAACCCAGACGGAGGTCCCAAAGCTTGTTGTTGGAGACGAATCAAAGAGTTTTAGACGACACCAAGCTGACACTCTAATAGCCTTTAGATTGTAGCTGGGTGGGGAACGTTCCACAGTTTTGTAAAAGAATGAATGACAGGCGGAGGCAATAGGATTCGAATTGCTAACTCTCCAGAGCTGGCCCCGGAATCTCCGGGAACAAAAGTTAAGGTGGCACGATGACACAGTGGTTCGCGCTGCTGCCTCACAGTGCCAGGGACTTGGGTTCAATTCCGGCTTCGGGTCACCGTCTGTGTGAAGTTTGCATGTTCTCCCCATGTCTGTGTGGGTTTCCTCCGGGTGCTCCAGTTTCCTCCCACAATCCAAAGACGTGAGGGTTAGATTGTGTAATGGCTTCAATCAGGTTGGCCTATTGGAATATGAATTCCGTGATTAAGGAGACAATTGATGGGCCAATCAAGAAGTCTTTGCCTTGTATTTAACTGAGAGCGCCTGTTCCTCTGGGACTCCCGAAGGTAAACTGCTGATTGATAGCATTCTGCGCACTGCTATTGGAATTGTATCTAAAAGGATTTTGGTAAAGCGATTTTGGTGAATGGACTTCTACCTCCAAGGGCTCATTACAGGTTGATTGGCCATGTTAAATTGTCCTTTAGTGCCAGGGAGATTAGCAGGGAAAATATGTGGGATTACGGAAATAGGGCCTGGGATCGTTGTCAATGCAGTTTCGATGAGCCCGATGGCCTCCATCAGTATTGTAGGGATTCTATAATCTCCAGTAATTGGACACTGCAGCCAGAAACCTGGGAAATGAGTCTTCAGGGAATTCAATTTTTTTTTCAAATCCCATTTACTATTGTTTATTTGTTTTAGTAATAGAGAAGTTAGAGGCGGGAGGTCATGCAAAGACATCTCCAGGGATACAGCCGAAGTTGCCAGCCCTTGTGATGAACCTTGGCTCCAATACAATGGGGTGGCGAATGGGTAAGGTGCAGTAACAATGGTTTCGAGAACATTCAAAAGGAATACATTGGCAACGTACCACAAACTAAAGTTACAAGAGCAAGACTAGAGGTGAAACATGGGGTGGGATTCTATGGCCTCGCTTATCCCAAAACCGTAAAATCCTGCCTGAGGCCAGTGGACCTTCCAATTCTCCGGCCCTTGCCCACTCCGATTCCTGTGGCAGGCAGGCCAGTAAAATACCAACCAAGGATTATATGACAGGTCACAAGTGATGGGGCAAAAAGACAGTTTAAAAATGATTCAAATAATCAGGGTTGAATACTCGACATCTCTACTTAAGGGTAAATGAATCGCTCCATTATTTGCAACAAGGAGCCACAATGGAAAGGAGGACATATCAAAAAAGGGCTTCAATGCAGTCAAAACCATGGCTAATCCCCTGACCCTCCAAGGATTCAGGAAGGTTGAAGCATTACCACTGTTTTTGTGTGTCTTCACACACTTTTTCCCTCTTTGGGGAATAGTGGAGGATTGTGATGGAAGGATGCACTGAACCGCATTAAGAACAATCCTTCTGTGGCCAACAAGTCCTGGTATTGGATTCGAACCCAGAACTTCTGGTGCAGCAGGAGTGACCTTACCACTGTGTCACTAGACCTTCAGACTGGAGATTAAATTGGGATCTTTCTGGTCTGTAAAGGGTGGTACGGTGGCACAGTGGTTAGCACTGCTGCCTCACAGCGCCATGGGGTTGGGTTCGATTCCCAGCTTGGGTCACTGCTAAGTGAAGTCTGCACATTCTCCCTGTGTCTGCGTGGGTTTCCTCACGGTGCTCTGGTTTCCTCCCACAGTCCGAAAGACGTGCTGGCTAGGAGCACTGGCCATACTAAATTCTCCCTCGCTATACCCGAACAGGCGTCAGAGTGTGGCAACTGGGGGATTTTCATAGTAATTTCATTGCGGTGTTAATGTAAGCCTACTTGTCACATTAACAAGTAAACTTTCAACCATAGGGAAGTGCCCATCTGTAAAGAGTTAGCCTGTTCAGGCGGGAAGGAGAAGGTGGGACGGTATGATGGCACAGTGGCTAACACTGCTGCCTCACAGCACCAAGGATCCAGATTCGATTCCCGGCTTGGGTCATTGTCTGTGTACGGTTTACGCCGTGTAGTCTTTCTCCCCATGTCTGCATGGGTTTCCTCCAGGAGCTCACAATCTGAAAGATGTGCTGGTTAGGTACATTGACCCGGAGTGTGGCGACAAGTGGATTTTCACAGTAACTTCATTGCAGTGTTAATGTAAGCCTTATTTGTGACTAATAAATAAAATCTAACTTTGAAAAAAAAGACTGGTGTCCACAGGACTTTGAAACCAGTGAAAATGTGGTTTAAAATTTATGGGGAAGAAAGGAAAAATGAACAAGTAAAATGGAATAAAGAGATACGGCTTGGATTTGGACTTGGATTTTAACGATCATTGATTTAAGGCATCTTAGACAGGCTTGTTTAAACTTCACTACAAGACACTGCACTGGGAGAAGGAGCTGGGCTTTGCACATCTGCCAGAAGAGATAATGTTGCTGAACTGATTAAATATGTGACTGAAGGTAAAGGTGTTCCAGCTGGCCCGTCATAAACAGACAAGATGACAAGTTCTGGCACTGAGTCTTTCAGCTCCTCTCTCACGGTCTGGGCTCCCATTGTTTGTTGCCATACCAACACTGCCGCAGAACATCACTCATGTACACCTTTGGGGTAACACACACACCATTCAACACTGAGGGGGTGCAAGTGTTTTACCCTTGCATTGTTTTGGGGAAAAGCTACGACGTGGAACGGTCTCAATGAGAGCTATTTCTCGGGGTGGAAGAGTCAATTACGAGAGGGCATAGGATTAAGCTGCGAAGGGCAACGTTTAAAGGAGATGTACGAGGCAAGTTTTTTTACACAGAGAATGGTGGCTGCCTGGAACTCGCTGCCGGGGGAGGTAGTGGAAGCAGATACAATAGTGACTTTTAAGGGACGTCTCGACAAATGCACGAATAGGATCAGATAGAGAAATATGGTCCCCGGAAGGGCACGGGGTTTTAATTCAGTCGGGCAGCATATCTGGTGCAGGCTCGGAGGGCCGAAGGGCCTGTTCCTGTGGTGTAATTTTCTTCGTTCTTTGAGAGGGATGGGATCGAGGTTATTACAGAAGTTCAAACAGTGAATCGCATCAGCAAATCCCCATTGTCCACTTTGGTAGGAAGAATGGTAGGAAGGACTATTACTTACGGGGCGAAAAACTGCAGCAGGCGACGGTGCAGAGGGACCTCGGGGTCCTTGTGCATGAGTCGCAAAAACCCAGCTTGCAGGTGCAGCAGGTGGTCAGGAAGGCGAATGGGATGCTGGCCTTCATAGCGAGGGGGATTGAATATAAAAGTAGGGAGGTCTTGCTGCAGCTGTATAGGGCATTGGTGAGGCCGCAGCTGGAGTACTGTGTGCAGTTTTGGGCGCCGCACCTGCGCAAAGATATTTTGGCCTTGGAGGGAGTGCAGAGGAGGTTTACTAGGCTGATACCGGAGTTGAGGGGGTTGAGCTATGAGGAGAGGCTGAATAAACTGGGCTTGTACTCGTTAGAGTTTAGAAGAATGAGGGGAGATCTCATTGAGACGTCTAAGATGATGAATGGGATGGATAGGATAGAGGTGGAGAGACTCTTCCCGCTCAAAAAAGACAGTAGGACTAGGGGGCACAGCCTCAAGATAAAAGGGGGGCGGTTTAGAACGGAGTTGAGGAGGAACTTCTTCACTCAAAAGGTGGTGAATCTCTGGAATTCTCTGCCCATTGAAGTGGTGGAGGCTGCCTCGCTAAATATTTTTAAGATGCGGGTTGATGGGTTTTTGATAAGAGAGGGGATTAAGGGTTATGGGGAGAGGGCGGGAAAGTGGAACTGAGCAGCGACAGATCAGCCATGATCTTATTGAATGGCGGGGCAGGCTCGAAGGGCTAGATGGCCTACTCCTGCTCCTATTTCTTATGTTAAGAAATGGAATGCTACTAGTAGGGTGGACAAAAATGAACCAATAGTACAGCAAGAGAAATGGGGTAAGGGCAGATGTGAGTGCAGTGGGTTGGATGATCTGGGTGGTGAAGTAGGCTGAGTGTACCGTGCACCACAGCTGGTTAAAGATTCCAGATGGGGCTCCAGGTCAAACAACACAGACAGCCGATGGGGAAAAAAGACTATTGAATCATAGAATCACTACAGTTTAGTTGGAGGCCATTTGACCCATTGAGTCTGCACTGACCACAAACTCACCAAGGCCCTATTCCCGTAACTCCACATATTTACCCTGCCACTAAGGGTCAATTTAGCATGGCCCATCAACATAAGTCGCACATCTTTGGACTGTGGGAGGAAATCGGAGTACCTGGAGGAAACCCACGTAGACACGTGGAGAACATACAAACTCCAGACAGACAGTGACCTGAGGCTGTAATTGAACCATGGACCCTGGCGCTGTGAGGCAGCAGTGCTAACCATTGTGCTACCCAGCTAAGTTTAGACTTCAGGGGCAAATCTTGGAGCGCAATTGGGGAAATCAACAGAGGCTCTCCGCTGGGCACCACGGCCTCAACATGTCTCCAGGGACAGGATTTCTGCAATTGTCAGCTCTGTGCTGGAAATCAGCATGGAGTTGCTTTAAATATTAAAATTTGCATTTACATCCAATTAGAAGGCCCATGATGGGAGTTTTTACAATGGCTCTCCACCAATGGGGAACCAGTGGTCAACCCCGCTGGAGTGAAGGGAGGCCTTGGAGGCCTCCCTAGAGGGTCAGGGATAAGGGGAGAGGGTGCCCGCTAGGCATTGCCAGCTTGGCCCCCTGGCACTATGCAGGGGGCAAAGTGACAATGCCCAAGCAGCACTTTGGCACTACCCATCAGGCATCAGGCAGTGCCAAGGTGGGGGGCAGGTGGGTGGGGTCTATTAGGAATGGGGCCTAAAGGAGGGCAATTAGTGGGGGTGGGAGGGTCCCACTGCCACTCTGCACTTGGGATCGGTGGATCGCAGGCAGAGGGAGGGAAGTTGGTGATCGGGGGGCTGCCAGAGGGAAGATGAAGGGGAAGACATTGGCACTGGTCTGGAGAGGTCCAGGAGGCCAGTGATCAGGAATCAGGGAGTGGGGGATGTCAGTAAAGCAGTGATGGGGGAGTCTGAGGGGCAGTAATGGGAAGTCATGGGGCTGGTCACCGATCAGGAGGCTGGCAGTGCGGACTACTGCACATGTGCCAATCTTCGCTCAGTGCTATGCTGCCAGCTTCTCCAGCAGGAATGGACCCCGACCTCAGATTTTCAGTGTGAATCTCTCTGAGGCATTCTGCATTGCACAGAGAATGGGAGATTCATTTTGAAAATCACGCCTAAAACGCATGTGGGATTTACTCCAGTTTTTACGTGATTTTGGTACTTAGAATGTTTTTGGGAGACTTGCTCCCCTGATTTGCACACATTGATTCCAACTAACAGCATCAGGTTTATTGCCGGCGCTGTCGCCTATAGAGAGTAGAAAATGAAACTAAGTCGGGGCTTGTGAAACACCCCAATGATGTCACCATCAAATCATGTGATGGGCTCTTAAAGCTATCATGCAACCACTTAAATATATAACAACTTAGTAATGGGTTAAGAGTGCTGATATGTGCAGTGGGAGCTAAGTAGTACATGATTTAACAGAGCTAACTATCTGTAGTTCCTTGAAGATAGTGTACAGCACAATGCATTAAGATTTTTGCGTGCACTGTGAGCTAGGAGTGTTAAGTGGGGAAGTTGATTTCCTGCCATCATTTCCATCAACATCCGTGCTCTCTGCCAACTATAAGGGTTTCACCATAGTTCCAGATGGCAGCCAATGCTTTGTGCAAATGGTGCCCGTAATCAGGCACAAGCTTACAATCTCATTCAGGGAAGGCATAAAGGGTCCAATTTTATCATCAAGTTGCGCCCGTTTTCGGACAGGAAAACTTGGTAAACTCATGGGCGTGAGGAGAGTAGTGTGATCTGCGCCCGCCTCTGTGCCGTTTCCCCCTTTACCAAGGCCCGAAAATGACCGCAATTGGGACCGATCCTGAAGCGGGCGCGACGGTCATTCAAATGCATTTGCATGTATTTAACCTGACTCAGTGGCTGCATGCCCATCCTTACCGGCACTTCCCCCTTTAACACTGCATTCACCCATCCAGAATCGGTGCGAAACAGACGTGCTCTACAAAAGTCTGATTTCTGTAGTCACACACTAACCGTAGCCTGCCAGCATGCCTGAAATAGTCTCATTTATTCCTACTCTCTACTTTCTGTAATTGGACTGGAAAAAATCTTTCAATACAGAGCACTCCCAGGTCTGGTGCCACTGGGAGTGGTTAGCACTGCAGGCGGACTTCACAAAACACTTTGGAGATTCTGATCTGAATTTTAACAGGTGAGGTTAGGATAGGAATGCAGCCATGATCTATCTAAAGGGCAAATCAGGGATGACAGGGGAAACGAGCCCCCAATTCTTATGCAAATCACGAGATCTAAACAAATGAACAAAGAAAAAATACCTGAAGATAAAATCTAAGAGAAAACTGCAAATCTTTGCTATTCTTGTGAAAACCTTGGTGAAATTAGTTTATTACAAAACTGTATTTCAATCAGGGATGGTAAGACTCACCATCACAAAGATTTTCTTTTGGATGCTCCGTAATAAAAGTCATCAGTTTTATTTGCAAAATGTTTTCAATCCTCTAGATACTTATCCTCTGGGGAAATAACTCTGCTAGTTATTATTAACCATGGCATCTAACGTGTAAAACACACAGGAATCGGATGCAAAGTCTAATTTCTGCTGTAAACACACCGGCACAGTGATATATATCATCGTCAGACTATGGAAAACATTTCTTAATCAAAGTGAAGTTCTGCTGCTTGCAAACAGAACATAAAATTAGAGGGCAGAGTGCAGTCATTATCTACCTTTAGCCTATCAAGATGGATTGATATTCATCTTCATAATATTTGTTTGAGCATTATAATTAATATTTATTGAAATGCAGATTAGAAGTTACGAAGTTGTGCTTTTCCACTCTCGTGGGGCGCACTGAAATTAAACTAATTAAAGTAAACGTAGACTGAATGTTAGCCCTTGTGGGGCAATCCCAAAACAAGAGGTCACAGGTATTGGTTGAGAGGCGGTAGATTTAAAACTGAGATGAGGGGGAACTACTTCTCGCAGAGGGTGGTGAACTTGTGGAATCCTTTGTGCCCCATAGCGCGGTGGAGTCTGAATCATTGAATGGTTTCAAGAAGGAGATGGATATATTTCTGATGAAAAAAAGACAGGTTAAAGGGAACAGGTGGGGAGGTGGATTTGAGACCAGGGAGAGAGCAGCCATGATCTGATTGAATGGCGGAGCAGGCTCGAAGAGCTGAATTTGCCTACTTCTGCTCCTAATTCCGATGTTCCTACATCCGTAAATGCAAAGACAATATATTGTGAAGTAGAACTGATGTTAGGATAAGAAATGATGGGAACTTTATATATGAAAAACCTCTAGTACCTCATCAACAACCACAAATTACATTTAGGTAGCGCCTATGGTGTAAAGTGTTTCCCTAACATGGCAAGATAGCAAGGGCAGTTGAAGCTGATTTGAAGGGGTGGCTCAGGCTTGAAGGATTAGGAGGAGTGCCCTAGCGCAACTTTGGTCCAATAATTTTCATGATTGGAAAAAGCAAAGGCTGCACAATGCACTCTCTCAGAAGTGCGCAAAGATAAATTCGATTGTATCAGCTCTGACTCACAGTTAGAAGTTTCTGCATTCAAGTTCCACTCTGGGAGTTATAGACAAAAGTCAAGGCTAACAGCACGGTAGCACAGTGGTTAGCACTGCTGCTTCACAGCTCCAGGGGCCTGGGTTCGATTCCCAGCTTGGGTCACTGTCTGTGTGGAGTTTGCATGTTCTCCTCATGTCTGGGTGGGTTTCCTCCAGATGCTCTGATTTCCTCCCACAATCTAAAGATGTGCCAGTTACGTTGATTGGCTATGCTAAAATTGTTCCTTAGTGTCCTGAGGTGCGTAGGTTAGAGGGATTAGCGGGTAAAATATGTAGGCATATGGGGTAGGGCCTGGGTGGGATTGTGGTCCGTGACCGAATAGCCTCTTTCTCCAATGTAGGTTTTTATGATTACACTCCAGTGCAGTACTGAGAGACTGCTGCACTGTCAGAAGCACTGAACCTCAGTTAATTCATAGAGTAGAATCATAGAATTCCCTACAGTGCGGAAGGAGGCCATTCAGCCCATTGAGTCTGTACTGACCACAATCCCAACCAGGATCTATCCCCATAACCCCATTTACCCTGCTAATCGCCCTGAAACTATGGTCAATTTACAATCAACCTAATTTGCACATCTTTGGACTGTGGAAGGAAACCAGAGCATCCAGAGAAAACCCATGCAGAGAATAGAACAAACTCAACACAGACAGTGATCCAAGGCCAGAATTGGACCCACGTCCCTGGCTATGAGTGCTAACCACATTGTTAAACTAAGGCTGCAACTGTCCTTTCAGATGGATGTATAAGATCCCAGAGCGCTATTTCTAAGAAGAGCCAATTGGGTTTTGATAATCTGTGTAGAACGGGACACATAAGGGACTCCACAGTCTTTAGATCCTTGGGAAAAGGTCAAGGAGGAGTCAGTGTGATCAGTCTGCGTTTAGGCAGTGAGGAAGTACAATGTGAATAAAGACGCATTTTGATTTAACAGCAAGATAAATATTTCAAGCATTGGATTGAAAGTATTGGCAAAAATTGGGGCTAATTTTAAATCGCTCTTGCAAAGATCCGGCATGGAGATGGGATTTTACAACCTCGCTCAGGTGAGGCTGGTAAAATCCCGCCTGAGATTAATGGAGAATTCCAATCTGCCAACCTGGGTAAAATTCCAGCCAGTGAGTCAAACAGATCCTTCTGTGCTGTAAACATCATTGGATTGATGTTTCCATAGAGATTCAGCTGAACAAGAGTGGAATCGGGCTTGCAATGGATGAGTTAAAATGATCTCATTTAGTGCCACCGCTGCCCTTCCTCATTTCGGAGACTGTTACCATGTCCAGTTTTGAAGACAAGGCTTATTTCATTATTTTGGGCACTGACATGCACAGAAACCCAGTACCATCTGGAATGATGGGCCGTAGCATTAGACTAAAGGGTGGCAGCTTTAAAACTAAGAATAAAGAACAAAGAAAATTACAGCACTGGAACTGGACCTTCAGCCCTCCAAGCCTGCATCGACCATGCTGCCCGACTTAACAAAACCTCCTATCCATCTGGGGACCATGTTCCTCTATTCTGATCCTATTCATGTATTTGTCAAGACGCCCCTTAAAAGTCACTACTGCTTCCACTACCTCCCCCTGGCAACATGTACCAGGCACCCATCACCTCTGTGTGAAAAATCTGCCTCGGACATCTTCTTTAAACCTTGCCCCTTACACCTTAAACCTGTGCCCCCTAGTAATTGACTCTTCTACCCTGGGAAAAAGAAACAGACTTAAAACAGAAATGAAGAGGAATTACTTCACTCAAAGGGTCATGAATCTGTGGCGTTCTCTACCCCAAAGCACAGTGGACACCGGAACAGTAAGGAGGTGATAGGCAGAATGAAGAGTTATTGGGAACAGGCAAGAAGGTGGAGGTAAGGCCAAGATGAGATCAGCCATGTTTGTATTGAATGGCGGAGTAGGCTCGAGGGGCTGAATGGCCTACTCCTGCTCCTAGTTCTTACCACTGCTGGAATCTCTAATCCAAATTACCAAAGAGTCCATATTCATCCCTTGACACCATACATTTTCCTAAACTTGAAAAAAAAAGCAAGAACAGCTGTTGCAAGCTCAAATAGGCAAGAGTGCTGTGGAATAAGATAGAAAGGTGAACAGATGGACAAGAAAGAGGCCATTTAGCCCATCAAGTCTGCACCGACAACAATCCCACCCAAGACTTATCCCCGTAACCCCATGCTTTTACCCTGACACTAAGGGGCAATTTACCATGGCCAATCCACCTAACCTGCACATCTTTGGGAGGAAACTGGAAGGAAGCTCATGCAGACACGGGGAGAACGTGCAAACTCCACACAGACAGTGACCCAGGAGCAAACATGGCTGATGTCTTCTTGGCCTTACTTCTACCTTCCTGCCTGTTCCCAAGAACCCTGCATTCTGCTATTAATTAAAAACCTATCTATCCCCTCCTTACTGTTCTGGTGTCTACTGCACTTTGGGGTAGACCAGGGTCCCTGGCGCAGTGAGGCAGCAGTGCTAACCACTATGCCCCCGTGCCACCCTAAAATTAGTTTAGCATTTAAAATGAATGGCTTAACTGGAATGTTAAAATAATAATGACCATTGATTTGAGGGTATCCAACCATGTGGAAAACGTTGAATCTCAGAATCAGAAGTGTAGAAGGAAGCCGTTTAGTCCATCGAGCCTACACTGACAACAATACTATCCAGGCCCTATTCCTGTAACCCCACATATTTACCCTGTTAATCCCCCCTGACATTATGGGTTAATTTATCATGGCCAATCAACCTAACCCGCGTACCTTTGGACTGTGGGAGGAAACCGGAGCACCCGGAGGAAACCCACGCAGACACAGGGAGAATGTGCAAACTCTGCACAGACAGTGACCCGAGGCCAGAATCGAACCCAGGTCCCTGGTGCTGTGAGGCAGCAGCACTAACCACTGTGTCGCCCTATAGAGTGTCTTACCAGCTGTTAATATGTATGAAGTTCTGAGAAAGCAAAAGTCAATCAATGAACACACTCAGAAATTGAGTCAATTAAAGCTAAACAGCATAGCACACTAATACACTTCATTTTGTTTATTTACAGACAGGGCTACTTTATTTAGTGAAGCTCTGGCACCCATCATTATCTAAGGTGGTTTTATTAATGCTCTTGAGTTTTTATTTTAAATATCCCTAACCCATTGTCAGTGTTGTATTATTTATGCAACTTGTTTTGTCCCAGTTATCTGTCTCCGCTTTGTCTCTTTAAGTTCCTGCGTTTATTTTCTCTAATTGTATTTCTTGTCCACTGAGTTATGTTAACGCCCCGGGGCAGGATTTGAACGTTCTGCTGAAAATGCATCATGTTCCTCATTTGTAACCAACCCTTTTGAAAAATCTGTCGGATGTTGAAGCAGCTGCGATTTAAAAAAAAGACATTAATATCTCTCAATGTTTTGAATCTAAAACGGTATGAGTGATCGACTTTTGCCTTCCCAGAACCTCATACATATTAACAGCTGGTAAAGGATTGTAAGGCCATTGGTAAAAAAGAACATATTTAACCGGCAAAAGGATGAAGCTTGAGATAGGAAAAGGCCATTCAGCCCACTTCTCTAAAAGCCAGGTGTCCAGATCATCAACAACCTGTCCTGGTCCCTCCACTCTGCTGCTATTGTTACAGAAGTCCACCAACACCTCTACGGGTATCACAGTAGCACAGTGGTTAGCACTGCTGCTTCACAGCTCTAGGGACTTGGGTTCAATTCCCGGCTCGGGTGGAGAATGCACATTCTCCTTGTGTCTACGTGGGTTTCCTCTGGGTGCTCCAGTTTCCTCCCACAGTCCAAAAATGTGTGGGTTAGGTTGATTGGCTATGCTAAGTTGCCCCTTAGCATCTCAAGATGTATAGGTTAGGGGGATTAGTGGGTAAAATATGTAGGGATAAGGGGGTAGGGATGGGATGGGATTGTGTTCGGTGCAGACTTGATGGGCCGAATGGCCTCTCTCTGTACTGTAGGGTTTCTATGATTTACTTTCTTAGGAGGCTAAGGAAATTTTGGCATGTCCACTACGACCCTCACCATTTTTTACAGACGCACCATAAAAAGTCTCCTTTGTTTATCTGGTAGTAAAGATACTTCAGTTGCAAGAAATAATAGAACAAACTTCACCAAATAAATCAAAGTAAAAGGTTTAATAAAGAAACTTCATTATACCAGCACTCTGGCCATTCCCTGGGGACACTAGCTCCCACAATCCCCATCTATTTTCTATTTACTTGGTCATCTAGTCAGCTGACAACCACATCATTTTGCCATTGGTTACACCGTCTACTGGGTCAGATGACCCTCACAGCATGCTACCATTGGTTACGTTATAACAAATTCTAACGTTCTCATTGGTTACTTTATAAAATCCTTTCCAGTTGTATCACAGCTTGGTATGGCTCCTGCTCTGACCAAGACTGTAAGAAACTACAGAAGTTTGTGAACGAAGCCCAGTCCATCACACAAACCAGCCTCCCATCCATTGACTCCGTCTATACTTCCTGCTGGCTTGGGAAAGCAACCAGCATAATTAAGGACCCCACAAAGCCTGGACATTCTCTCTTCCACCTTCTTTTGTTGGGAAAAGGATACAAAGGTCTGAAGTCACGTACCGACCGACTCAAGCACAGCTTCTTCCCTGCTGCCATTAGACTTTTGAAGGGACCTACCATAATTGAAACTGATCTTTCTGTACACCCCAGCTATGACCGTAACACTACATTCTGCACACTCTTCTTTCCTTCTCTATGTATGGTATGAATGGTACATTTTATTTATATAGTGTGTAAGAAACATTACTTCTCACTGTATCCTAATACATGTGGCAATAATAAATCAGATCAATTCTATATGCACCACCCATTTAAACTATTGAGGGACAATTCCTTACAAATATTTCCATGTTCCCAAAGGTAATCAAGGAAAATTCCAGAATATCCATCCATCTATAAATCTACGCTATCTTGCCTTAGGTTGCATTCCAGACACAAATGTTCTACATTCTCTGAGCTTAAACTCCAGGCATCCCATCCAGCCATTGTTCCTCTTCCCTGCATTGTCGTTGTAAGGTTTTAAAGTTTTTTTAAAGTTTATTTATTAATCACAAGTAATCTTACATTAACACTTCAATGAAGTTACCATGAGAACCCCCTAGTTGCCACATTCTGGTGCCTGTTCAGGTACACTGAGGGAGAATTTATCACGGCCAATGCACCTAACCAGCATGTCTTTTGGACTGTGGGAGGAAACTGGAGCACCCGGAGAAAACCCACACAGACACGTTACCATCAAGGTCTGGATGGTAAAAGCAGGTGAGGGAGGGAGGTGATTGGAGGAAAGCAGCCTTGCAGTTTGGTGTTGTTGCATCTCTTGGACTGACTAAATAAACTGACCCAACATTGAGGGTTATATTTAGAACAGAGTTGAGGAGGAACTTCTTCTCTCAGAGGGTGGTGAATCTTTGGAATTCTCTGCCCATTGAAGTGGTGGAGGCTACCTCGCTGAATATATTTAAGACACAGGTAGATAGATTTCTGATCGATAAGAGAATTAAGGGATATGGGGAGAAAGTGGGAAAGTGGAACTGATCCACTTCAGATCAGCCATGATCTTATTGAATGGCGGGGCAGGCTCGAAGGGCTAGATGGCCTACTCCTGCTCCCATTTCTTATGTTCTTATTAAAAGGAAGCCCTATAAAGGGAAACCATTTTTGAGTAAACAGAATCACAAAGGAAGTTTAAAACATCAAGGAAAGGGGGCGGGATATTCCGAATGCGCTTGTTCTGGAACCGGAAAATCCCACCCAAGATAAATGGACCTTTGCATGGTCCGTGTCTCGCCTGCTACAATTCCCGTGGCAGGCTAGACAGAAAAATTTAGCCCAAAATGTGATTGAAAGAGTCAATGAAATACCTCAGGCCCAGCAGTGCCCATCACCCACGTAAGGCCTCGTTCACAGTGACTGACACAGTGTGCTCCCTTTCCCGGGAAAGCTGGTATTAACATAGTCACAGAAGAGGGTCAGACGGTCACGGATGGATGACCCCCTCGAACCACCCACTCTCTGGACCCACCAATAGTTATCTTGGCCAGGCCCAGGAGCAGGCCCAACAGGGGGTCCTCCTCCTTCCTTACTGCCCCCTTCCGTGCAGGCTTTGCTGACTGTCGTGCCGTCTCTTCAGCTGAGCCACTCACTTTGTGCCACTGATGAATTCACCTCTGCCTTCTCCCCGCTGCACTTCCTTTCTTTTCTGTTGTGGTGATGTTTTCTCCGCGGCTCAGCCTGCTTTGACTGGTAGTCATCACTCCATCATTGCCTGTGCTGTGGGAGAAACATTTTTCAGATTAGTAGTACGCTCACTTCACTTCAGGTCTGTCAATGTTCAACATCTGAGCTCCAGTCCCTTGGACGATGTCTAAGTCAAATCTCCTGCTCATCTGTGCATTTCCTTCAGCATTTTAAAGAGCTCTTTTTTTCACTTTAGTTTTCAAGATTTTGCCGTACAGGTGTAGGTGTCTAGTTCCCTTTCTGTGATATGTAGGCCAAGCATTTCAGTTAAATTCATTAAGGCCCGAGTCTCATCTTCTGGAATAGACTATACAATCCCTACACTGCAGAAGGAGGCCATTTGGCCCATCGAGTCTTCACCGACCACAATTCCACCCTATCCCCATAACCCCATGCATTTACCTTAGCCAGTCACCTTGACACGAAGGGGCAATTTAGATCATAGAACCCTACAGTGCAGAAAGTGGCCCTTCAGCCCATCGAGTCTACACCCAGCACAAACCCACCCAGGCCCTACCCCCATATCCCCACATATTATACCCACTAATCGCTCTAACCTACGCATCCCTGGACACAAAGGGGCAATTTTCTTAGCATGGCCAATCAACCTAACCCGCACATTTTTGGACTGTGGGAGGAAACTGGAGCACCCGGAGGAAACCCACGCAGACACGAGGAGAATGTGCAAACTCCATACTGACAGTGACCCAAGCCGGGAATCGACCCTGGGTCCCTGGCGCTGTGAGGCAGCAGTGCTAACCACTGTGCCACCTAAATAGGCCAAACATTTCAGCGGAAGTCATTAAGACCTGAGTCTCACCATCTAGGAGCTCAAAAATGTTCATGCTTGTTTTAATGAGCTGTGATATTCCTCTTGGAGGAGCTAAATCTTTCTCCCCGTATCATGCACAGTATTAATGAGATGGCTGACAGCAGCTCGGGCATAGTTTCCTCACTAATTCAGCACGCTTCAAGGTGAGCAATGTTTGTGCAAGGGAATTAAACATTTTACATTTCAGACACTGGTTGTCATGTCCTCCCTGACTGGCTGCAGCATAGTTTAGATGCCAGTAAAACTTCCCTATTCGCTGGCCATAGAATCCCTCCAGTGCAGAAGGAGGCCATTCGGTCCATCAAGCCTGCACAAACCCACCCAGGCCCTATTCCCGTAACCCCAGGTATTTACCCTGCTAATCCCCCTGGCATCAAAGGCCGGATTTTCTGGCCACGCTCACTCCCAAGACCAGCAACTCCCACCCGAGGTCAATGGACCTTTGCATAGTCCCTCCAGCTATGATTCCCATGGAAGACGGGAAAGTTCCACTCTAAGGGTCAATTTAGCATGGCCAATCAAACAAACCTGCACATCTTTGGACACTAATACTGGAATTTTACCGCCTTGCTCGCCCCAAGTCTTGTAAGATCCCATTGAGGCCAACGGAGAATGCCGCTCTGTGAGCCTTGCCCACCCCACTTCTGGGGCAGATGAGCCAGTAAAACTCAGGCCTAAGGGTCAAGTTAGCATAGCCAATCCACTGAATTAGCATATCTTTGGACTGTAGGAGGAAACTGAAGCATCCAGAAGAAGAATGTGCAAACTCCACACAGATAGTGACCCAAGCTGGGAATTGAACCCGGGTCCCTGGCGCTCTGAGGCAGCAGTGCTAACCACTGTGCCAGCATGCAGAAAAAGGTTTCCTCAATTCTGTATCTAACCATACGCCTCCTCAAGTTTCAAGCCAGTGGCAAAAGAGCAATGCGGCATCACAAGAAATTGTGTTTATATAGTAACTGTAACATAAGAAATCATCCCAAAACATTTCAGACAGGGACCCAAGGGAAAGAAAATAGGCACCAAGCCCAGGATGGATCTCCAGAAACTTATCTGATAGTTATTCAAATCATAAAAAACTGAAGAATTGTCAATAAAGAGAAAAGGCTATTCATCCAGGTGTGGCTACTTCCTCTGATCACTTGCTCATTAAACAGGAATCATAGAATCTGTACAGTGCAGAAGAGGCCATTCGGCCCATCGGTTCCACATCAACTCTCTAACAGAGCATCTCACTGAGGCCCCACACATCTCCCCCTCTCCGTAACCCCGTACATTTCCCATGGCTAATCCATCTAACCTACACAACTTGAAAGACTAAGGGGCAATTTAGCATGGCCAATTGACCTAACCAGCACATCTTTGGACCATGGGAGGAAACTGGAACCCCCAGAGGTAATCCACACAGACACGGGGAGAACGTGCAAACTCCACACAGACAGTCACCTGAGGCGGGAATTGAACCCAGGCCAATTCCGGAGGCAGCAGTGCTAACTATTGTGCTGCTATGCTGCCAGTGTTCAAGGTGCAGACCTAACATCCAGATATAACCTCTGGGCCTTGACAATCTAGCTCTTAAAGTTCACACAATGAATGTTATTTGTGCTTATCCCCCCTCATTCATTACTCTGCTGAAGTTAGACGCTGTGAGCCCGGAGAGCTACTCTGAGCACAGTTACCTCATTAGTGGATGTATCCTACATCAGAAGCCTAAGATCAGATAGTGGCAGAGCCTGTGTGGATTAGAATATCCCCCAATCATACTGACGTTGTCCAATTTCAACCAAACCAAAAACTGATGGCAAATTATTCACTCTGAACTTTTAAATTCCCAATCGTAGCCTGATTGTGGTTTTGATGCTAACACAACGGTATTGAAGGAAGCCACCATGGACAGCACCATTTCCCCCACACATAACACATGGGGTTGTGGGGATGGCTGGGATTGTTGTCACTGCAGGCTTGATGGGCTTCCTCCTGCACTGTAGACATTCTATGATTCATCTGTGCCATCAAAACCTGAGATATATGTATGTTAATAAGAAAATGTAGTTAAATATACATCCAACTGAGAAGATGCATTTAGGCCATGCTAAAAATATTTAGAACACTTTGTTCTTCAAGTCTGTTCTGCTATTTAACTACACCGCAGTTATTCTATGTGTAGAATAACACATTAGGGAAGGAAATCTGCCTTCCTCACCCAGTCTGGCCTATATGTAACTCCAAATCCATAACAATGTGGTTGACACTCAAACGCTCCTCAGAAATGGAGGGCAATTAGGGATGGACAATAAATACTGACCCTACCAGCGATATCCACATCCCACAAATGAATTTAAAGTAATTGTGGTCATCATTAAAATTTAATTCCAGACTTTTATTGAATTCAAATTTCATCACCTGCTGTGGTGGGATTTGAACCCGAGTTTACCCTGAATCTCTAAACAATAACAACACCGCGATTCCATCACTTCCCCAGATTGCTTCTTGATTGCTCCTGAATGTTCCAGCTCTCTTTGGAAGTTTGTGCTTTCGTGATCTGGATTCTCTGATCAGAAGAAATAGCTTCTCTGTATCTACAGAATTTAAACAACTCAACAAGATCATCTCTCAACCTTTTCAACTCCAGGAGTTCACAGGCTGTCTGCAGCCTGCCCTGCAAACTTAATCCTTTAGCACTGCAGCAATGATAGGCCTGGTTTAGTTTTGATCAATCTGTGCCATAGCCTTAATAATGGCAATATATCCTTCCTGATGTCTGTTGCCCAAAAACTGAGACCTGTCACAATCTGACATGCTCGGAACAACAGAAGCATTGGGCAGAATTTAATCCAGCTTGCCACAGCGGGAGTCATGGTAACCAGGCTCATGTACGTGCAGAAGGCCCCATGTCAGTCTCCCAATAAGTTGGAGGGTGGAAGGGCCTGCTCCGGATTCCCAGCTGCCAGTGATGGGAAGTCAATTGGACTCATTATTGAGCCAATTTTCACCCCTTATCCCTAAGGCCACTGCATTGTCTCAGCAATTAAATGAAAGACAAACAACTGTCCCAAGCCTCCTGCAGGCTACCCAGCAAATCCTAATGCCAGTGACCTCCCAGGAAAGCTTCTTTGTCATCAGACAAAGAAGCTTCTTGCCTGATTTAAAGACTTGGCATCAGTAAAGGGGTGGGGAGAAAGCCATCACCCTGCCTTTGCCTCTGACACCCCCCTTCTCCCCATCTCGCCCATGACCCTCCCACTCAGCTACCCACTTCTCGCCCTCATTTATCATTGGTCTGGGGACCCTTGGTGACCCTGGGCCTCCGGTGGATGCACAACTCGTGGTGGAGTTGACCCCATAGAGAAATTGCTGGCCTCTGATTGGCTGGAAGTTCTTGGCAAGTGGGAAACTAGGTAAGGCCCAATGGGTGGCCAATTAAAAGCCCAAATTCAGAGATGGGAGGGCTTTTGCTCTGCTTCGTCAACCAATGGATGAGAAGACCCCAGTCAGGCCAATTAAATCCTGTCCAATGTAGCTCAGTCGGTGGCACTCTTGTCTCTGGTTTGTGGGTTCAATTCCCACTGCAGGGCTTGAGTTCAAAAATTGACACTGTTAGTACATTCTTGGATGGTGCTGGAGGAGGTCTTCACTATTAGATGTGCTGTCTTTTGAAGGAGAAATTAAACCGAGGCCTTGTCTGGCCTCTCAAGCGGATGTGAAAAATCTCCGTAATTCAAAGGGGAGCAGGGGAGAGCTCCTCAATGACCTGCCTAATATTAATATAATAGTGACTACACTTTATTCAATTAAGTACCTAATTGGCTGCAAAATGCTTTGGGATATCCAGTGGTTGTAGGAGGCACTATATAAATGTAAGAGGCACTATACAAATGTAAGCAGCGCTATACAAATGCAAGTCTTTATCTTCTGAGACAAAAGCCAACATTCCATTAACCTCCTTGAATGCATTGCCTATCCGCACACCAGCTTTATAAATTTCTCTCAACAACAATCTATGTCTCAGCTCTGCGTTAAAAGAGGCATCTCCAACTGCACCACCCTGACATTTATTTCTCTACCCATCGGTTGCCATCTTAATGCAATCTGCCAACTATCATCAGAACAAGGCCATTTTGCACAGTCGGCCCACTGACAGGAGTTTCAGACTGTCCAAAGACATTTGGTCAGAGGGATCCTCACATTCAGCTCACTGACAGTAACCCAGGCTGGTAACTTCACTGAGCAATATAACGCCAATCCCCCAACCCTCCTCACCCCCACCCCCCCGACCATCCCCCAGGGTCATGCTAACACTGTCCAATCACATCCCCCCCACCCCGAGGGTCACTCTAACACTGTCCAATCACATCCCCCCCACCCCGAGGGTCACTCTAACACTGTCCAATCACATCCCCCCCACCCCGAGGGTCATGCTAACTCTGTCCAATCATATCTCCCACTCCCAGGGTCAGTCTAATACTGTCCAATCATATCCTCCACCCACAGGATCAGTCTAACACTGCCCAATCACATCCCCTCAACCCCAGAATCGTGCCAACACTGTCCAATCACATCTGCCCAGCCAGGATCATTCTAACACTGTCCAATCACATCCTCCCCACCCAGAATCACTCCATGGGGTGATGTAGTGGCACAATGTTTAGCACTACTGCCTCACAGCGCCAGGGACCCGGCTTGGGTCACTGTCTGTGCGGAGTCTGCACATTCTCCCTGTGTCTGCGTGGGTTTCCTCCGGGTGCTCCGGTTTCTCCCACAATCTGAAAGCCATGCTGGTTAGGTGCATTGGTCATGCTAAATTCTCCCTCAGTGTACCTGAACAGGCACTGGAGTGTGGCGACGCGGGGATTTTCACAGTAACTTCATTGCAGTGTTAATGTAAGTCTACTTGTGACACTAATAAATTAACTTTATCCCTTTCTCTTACAGAGTGCAGTTTTAGTCTGGCATTTATCAGTCGCATCTTCTTCATTTATCTTATCGATCTTAGGTGCAGGAATTCCAATTAGCAAAGTTCACACGCGCTGCTCTGTACAACTTCGCACAGATATTAACCTTTTTACTTAATGTATGCTCAGAAATAATTCTCAAAGGAAGGCAGCATGAATAAAGACACTTCATTGATCAGAACTCCTGTCCATGTTCAAATGTAGCAAGCCCTGGACAATATCCAGAAACATCCCTGTCACACAAGTGCTGGGCATTAACCATTTCAAACAGGAAAGAATTTAAACACCACCCCTTGACATTCAAAGATATTACCATTGCCAAATTCCCCCATTATCAAAATCCTCGGTGTTATCAGTGAGCAGAAACTGGAATGGACTAGCCATTTTAAAACCAATGGCTACAAGAGCAGGTCAGAGACTAGGAATTCTGCGGCGAGAATTCCTAATCACTTCCTGACTCCCCTGCTGGTCTTGCTGAGGCGAGGCTTGTAAATCCCACCCGAGGCCAACAGACAATTTATCGAGGTGGTAAAATTCCAGCCCCCAAAGCCTGTCCACCAGATACAAGGCACAGTCAGGAATACTCCCCACTTGCCTGGATGGGTGCAGCTCCAACAACACTCAAGAAGCTTTCTTTCCACCATCCAGGACAAAGCAGCACGCTCGATTGACACCCCATCCACAAACATTCACTCCCTTTACCACACTGGCAGCAGTCTGTACCTCCTACAAGGTGTACTGCACAAAGGCTCCTTAGACACCACCTTTCAAACACAGGGCTGCCAACATGTGGAAGGTCAAGGACAGCAGACAAATGGGGACACCACCACCTGGAGCCGCCTCCCCACCCCCCACCTCCCGCTCCAAGTTACCCACTATTCTGACTTGGAAATATATCACCATTTCTTCACTATCGCTGAGGCAAAATCCTGGAACACCCTCCCTAACAGCATTGTGGATATACCTACGCCCCAGGGACTGCGGTGGTCCAAGAAGGCAGCTCACCACAACATTTTGAAGGGTAACTAGAGATGGGTAATTAATGCTGGCTAAATCAGTGACACTCACATTCCTTATTAACACGCATTTTAAAGATGTATGAAGTGCCTCTTATGATCTCATGCCATTCCAAAATGCCTTTCAGACAATGAAGTACTTCTGAAGTGTAGTCACCGTCACACAGATATATTGTTAAAAATATCTGGAATTAAGAATCTACTGATGACCATGAATCCATGGGTCGTAAAAACCCATCTGGTTCACTAATGTCCTTTAGGGAAGGAAATCTGCCATCCCTACATGGTCTGGCCTACATGTGACTCCAGAGCCACAGCAATGTGGTTGACTCTCAACTGTCTTCAGGCAACTAGGGGTGGGCAATCAATGCTGGCCCAGCCAGTGACACCCATGTCCCATGAAATAAATATAATACAGGAAATTCTGGTAGCGTTCTAAACTATCAACCAGGTTTTTCAAGAAAAGAATCTCAGTTTGGTGAAATCAAATCTTCCTGAAAAAACATCTTTTCTATTTATAAGCACGTCTGCATTAAAAATGTAGCACTTGAATGTGATGGAAAGACTGTTTTCCCTCTCCAGTGGAAAAGAGAAATTGAAAATATTTTGCCTGAACGGCGTGCCTCTTTAAATAAAGCCAATGTGAGAAAATGGCAGGTTTATTCTGAGATGCTGTGGGAGCAATATCTGACTGATTGGATAGTGCTTTTAAATTAGGAACAGATGTAGTGTCTGAACAAATCTTGATTCCCAGCTGGAATGTTAACAGCGATACTGATTCTGTCCTTGCAACTCTGCAAAGGTTCAGAGAAGCAGTGTGTGCCCAATACAGAGTGATGCAAATTTACCTGGAAAGGCTGACCTAATGCCTGGCCAATGCTGCCTTATCAGGAACTGGACTGGACAGTAGGTTAATACACCATTCCCTTCGTCTCTGAGATCGGGGGTCATCTGAAGAACTAGATGGCACAGTGATTAGCACTGCTGCCTCACAGCGTCAGGGACCTGGGTTCAATTCTGCTCTCCGGTGACTGTCTGTGTGGAATTTGCACATTCTAGTTTAGTTTACAGTTTATTTATCAAGTAGGCTTACATTAATACTGTAATGAAGTTACTGTGAAAATCCTTTACTCGTCACACTCCGGCACCTGTTCGGGAGAATTTAGCACGGCCGATGCATCTAATCAGCACATCTTTCAGACTGTGGGAGGAAACCGGAGCACCCAGAGGAAACCCACGTAGTCACGGGGAGAACATGCAGACTCCGCACAGAGAGTGATCCAAGCCGGGAAGCGAAAGCGGGTCCCTGGTGCTTATGAGGCAGCAGTGCTAACCCCGTGCTGCCATTCTCCCTGTGTCTGCACGGGTTTCCTCCAGGTGCTCCAGTTTCCTTCCACAGTCCAAAGATGTGCAGGTTAGGTGGGTTGGCCACATTAAATTTCCCTTTAATCTCAGGGAGATCAGTGGGGTAAATAGGTGGGGTTAAGGGGATTGGGCCTGAGTGTGGATTGTTGTCGGTGCAGACTCAATGGTTGATTGGCCTCTTTCTGCACTGTAGGTATTCATGATTCCTGAAAGTCCTCTCAGTGCAAGTTTGAGAAATCTTGAGTGAAGAGTCTGTGCACACACCCGGCTCCTACTGGAATCAAAATTACCGTGAATTGGCATTAACTTAATATTCTCACTGGGATAACAAGAATGAACGGTGTGGCAAATCAAACTAACCCATCGGTGCTTTCATGAGGCAGGGTTTGAATGGCATTGATGAAATTAATTCAGGATGTGATAGGAGTTTTAACTAACTCTTGCAAAAGTAAAGTCTCCATAGTCCCAGATGACCACAGGTTACTCCCCCTTTGAGGGGGAGTGCTGACTGGTGGTGATTTAACCTGAGGATCACCACATTTTAGGCGGAGGATGAAGTTAATACAGAAACATAGAATATGGGAGTAGGAGGAGGCCATTTGGCCCTTCGAGCCTGCTCCACCATTCATTACGATCATGGCTGATCATCCAACTCAATAGCCTGATCCTGCTTTTCCTTCCTAACTTTGATCCCATTCACCCCAAGTGCTATATCCAGCTGCCTCTTGAATATATTCAATGCTTTGGCATCAACTATTTCCTGTGGTAATGAATTCCACAGGCTCACCACTCTTTGGGTGAAGAAATGTCTTCTCATCTCCGTCTAAATGGTCGACCCCGAATCCTCAGGTGACCTCTGGTTCTGGACTTCTCCCCACCATCGGGAATATCCCTCCTGCATCTACCCTGTCTAGTCCTGTTAGAATTTTATAAGCCTCTTTGAGATCCTCCTTCATTTGTGTGAACTCCAGCAAAAACAATCCTAACCTAGTCAATCTCTCCTCATACTTCAGTCCCGCCATCCCCGGAATCAGCCTGGTAAACCTTCGCTGCGCTCCATCAAGAGCAAGAACATCCTTCCTCAGAAAAGGAGACCAAAACTGCACACAATATTCTAGATGGGGTCTCACCAAAGGCCTGTATAATTGCGACAACACATCCCTGCTCCTGTACTCAAAACCTCTTGCAATGAAAGCAGGCGGGGTCTTCATGAATAGCTTTTCTATGATCTATTGCTAACGATGAGTGACTTAAAAATTATTTTCATATGATGTGGGTGTCGTTGACAAAGCAAGGATCTGTTGGCCAAACCTCATTTTTCTTGAATGGAGTGCCCACTGGGCCATTTAAGAGTCAACCACATTGCAACAGTTTGGGGATAAATCCTTGTCACATATAGGCCAGGCCAGGTAAGGATGGCAGATTTCCATCCCTAAAGGACATTAGCAAACCAGGTGGGTTTCCACTGACAAAGATAGTCTCATTATCATGATATAACAGAAAAGTCCTGAGGGGCAACTTTTCTTACTCAGAGGGTGGTGCATATATGAAATGAGCTGCCAGAGGAGGTGGTAGAGGCATTTGGACAGGTACAAGGGTGGGAAAGGATTAGTGGGATATGGGCCCAATGCAGGCAAAGTTCAGTTTAGGAAATCTGGTTGGCATGGACGTGTTGGGCCGAAGGGCCTATTTCCGTGCCGTATATCTCTGTGTCTCTGAAAGCACAATCACTTGTTGTGTTTTTACCCTGACACTTGTACGGATAGATCAAAAGATAAAAGGGAAAATCTCCAGGACAAAATTGTTTAAAGTGTATGAGAGGAACCTGCTTTTGTACAATTCAATATGTATTTGAGATGCTTTGGATTTTCCATGATTCTATAGGTAAGTGAGAGATAGTTGTACATACATATATCTTTATTGAAGAGATTTCCGTCTCTTCATTGTTCTGTGTGTATGTGGGAGATAGTTGTATGCATATAGGTCCATGTGAGACATGAAACACAAGTTGCCTTCTAAGAATGCAGGTGATATCAGTGTTTCTGTATTCATATTTTTGCTTCTTGATGTGCTTGGGCTCATAAAAATTCTAGTCCTGCTTGCAAAAGTGCAAAGGCTTCCTCAAGTATATTAAGGTGCTCTGGAGAGTTTATAAAGGATTTTTCGTTTTCAAAGCACCTTGAAGCAGAATAAATGGAACATTGACCCAGGCCCACATAGTTATTCAACTTCACAATTTAATAACAACCCGCTCTGCCATTATGCTCCTAACAGTCTGGGATTTTTTTTTTCAAATATGGTTTTCTTCCACTACTCCTGTCTCAGGGAACTAAGCATCACCCTGGGGGCAGAGCAGAGAGTTTGGCAGCTGCCTGGTCTCGACTGAAGTTACTCTACTGCTCACTACTCAAAGCAGCATGTGATTGATTGGGGTAGCACGGTGACACAGTGGTTAGCACTGCTGCCTCACAGTGCCAGGGACCTGGGTTTGATTCCTGGCTTGGGTCACAGTCTTTGAGTCTGCACGTTCTCCCTAAGTCTGTGTGGGTTTCCTCCGGGTGCTCTGGTTTCCTCCTACAGTCCAAAAGATGTGCTGGTTGGGTGCATTGGCCTTGCTAAATTCTTTTTCTGTGTACCCAAACAGGCCCCAGAGTGTGGCAATTGGAGGATCTTCACAATAACTTCATTGCGGTGTTAATGTAAGCCTGCTTGTGATACTAATAAATAAAAAACTAATGCTTGTCTCTCCCTTCAATATAATCAATTACTGCTCCCTCGAGGTCCCGACTCCCACTGAACTCAGAAAGATGCTGGGAGTGGGTGTTAATCCATCTGATTTATTATTATCACATGTATTAGCGTACAGTGAAAAGTATTGTTTCTTGCGCGCTATACAGACAAAACATACCATTCATAGAGAAAGAAAAGAGAGAGTGCTGAATGTAGTGTTACAGTCATAGCTAGGGTGTAGAGAAAGATTAACTTAATGCAGGATAGGTCCATTCAAAAATTTGATGGCAGCAGGGAAGAAACTGTTCTTGAGATGGTTTGTACATGATCTCAGACTTTTACATCTTTTTCCTAATGGATGAAGGTGGAAGAGAGAATGTCTGGGGTGTGTGGGGTCCTTAATTATGCTGACTGCTTTTCCAAGGCAGTGGGAAGTGTAGGCAGAGTCAATGGATGGGAGGCTGGTTTGTGTGATGGATTGGGCTACATTCATGATCTTTTGTAGTTTCTTGCAGTCTTAAGCAGAGCAGGAGCCATACCAAGCTGTGATATAATCAGAAAGAATGCTTTCTATGGTGCATCTGTAAAAGTTGATGAGAGTTGTAGCTGACATGCCAAATTTCCTTAGTCCCCTGAGAAAGTAGGGGTGTTAGTGAGCTTTCTTAACTATAGTGTTGGTATGGAAGGACCAGGACAGTTGTTGGTGATCTGGACACCTAAAAACTAGAAGCTTTTGACCATTTCTACTTTGTCCCTGTTGATGTAGACAATCCATCTCCCTGACGGTAACAATCTCAACCTCAACTGTAGCTGTCTCAACTGATATCACAATGGGATGGGAAGATCCCAGAATGGAACCCTGGATCAAAGGACCACAACCTTTTTTTCAAGAAAACATGGCTGAACAGAGTCACATGACTACCAATTAGTTTTTAACAAAAGAAAAAACGTTATTAAACATAGAAAGTTTGACTATAATACCTTCACTCCTTCACTCCCGCTTATCTTCATAAATGTATGCAGATTTTAAAGATAATACAGGTTACTAAGTATTTTACACGATAATGTTCTCAGTAAATACACATAATCCCTGTAAGCCAGCAGGCTAATTGTGGTCAGACAACACAACCCCCCAACTCTGAAACCAGTTGCACCTAATCAAACTTCTGTAGCTATTTCTACAATTCCCCTGCCCCAGGTGATTATTACACTATAAGCCAAGTGACCTCACTGTTCTCTGGCTTCCCCACAACTGTTTCCCAACTCCACTCTGCAAAAACATGCCTTTGAATCTTTTTTCAAACCACACTATCTTTCAGCTGTTTTCAGCAAGGATCCACTTCCAGGATTTCCAACTCTCCTTTCAGAAATCTTCTGCCATGAATTGTCATGTGCTTTCAGTTTCCACACAATCTTTCAGGTATCCAGCCATGCCAATTGAACACTACAGCCTGTAAAATGCTTCACAGGCTGAATTAAGATGTCACCAAACTTCTGATTTACCTCTGATGTCTGGTTCTGCACATTAAATCTGGTTGCTGCAGCTGTCTCTTTAACTCAGAGCACTTTCGCCAACTTTTCCTTAAGTTCCAGTTTCTTTTGTTCCTTGACTTCAATCTTCCTGAGATTTTAGAACTAGCAATTCTTTGGTTTCTGAGATTTGCTTTCTTCCCGTTACTTCTGTTTCTGGCAGAGTTATGAGAGCTGCCTTCTCTCTCACTCCCGACAATCAGCAATGTTTCTCATTGTCATCAGCAATTTTTTAATTCCAGGTATTTTTTATTGAATTCAGATTCCACCATCTGCCGTGGCAGGATTCGAACCCAGGTCTCCAGAACATCAGCTGAGTCTTCAAATTAATAGTCTAGCGATAATATCACTGGGCTATTTGGCTTCCTCATAACGGGAGGGAGCAGGTTCAGGGTAGGCATGGGGACAGTAATGGATGAGGGGAGGGACGGCTGAGGGGAAGGAAGGTGGTGGATTGTAATAGACTCCAGGGTAACGGTGGGAGGTTGAAGATGTCAGAAAGGGAGGAATGGTGATATTGTGTGGGTGACTATTGATGGGAGGCAAGTTGTAGTTAACGGGGAACCCCACCTGGAAGCTTCCACGCAACATTTTCTAATCTGATCTTGACCTTGCAGTTAGTGAGTTCCCACAAAGCGGGCGGCACGGTAGCACAGTGGTTAGCTACCCAGCTCCAAGGACCTGGGTTCGATTCCTGGCTCGGGTCACGGTCTGTGTAGAGTTTGCACATTCTCCTCGTGTCTGCGTGGGTTTCCTCCAGGTGCTCCGGTTTCCTCCTACAGTCCAAAGATGTGCGGGTTAGGTTGATTGGCCATGCTAGAATTACCCTTAGTATCCTGAGAGGCGTAGGTTAGAGGGATTAGTGGGTAAATATGTAGAGATATGGGGGTAGGGCCTGGGTGGGATTGTGGTCGGTGTATACTTGATGGGCTGAATGGCCTCTTTCTGTATTGTGGGGTTTCTATGATTTCTATGAGGAGGGTCTTGCCATAGGATGGAGTTCCAGATCAGCACAGATGGCCAACTGAAGGGAGATAATTTAATAATTATGAGGCAGTCAGCCATGCACAGTTGTGTTCTCCTCTCCATGGTGAAGCACACAGTGTTTGAAGCAGGTTTGTTCCCACCTCATGAGTCTCAGAACATCGAGATCCCATTCTGATTATTCTGTGTCATTTTCTACCAGCTGCAGCCAGAGACAGGAGTGAAGGGAGGGAGAGAGATCAATGTCTTCAAGGGGCATGGCAGGTGCCAACTCACCACTCCAAACCTCCACTCTCCTGGGTGAATGGTCATGGCTAACAAAGGTTCATTAGTCTTTCAATGCTGCCAAGGCAATATTCCCTCTATAGACTCTCAAGGTTAATGGAGGCAAGTGCAGTAGTGTCAGAGCAAGGTTCTCGCACATGGCTATCATCACCCTGGTCAAAGAGCAATGCCTCCACTGCAGTCATGCATGAATGGGCAATACACCATCTGGTGGTCATTCAGGATGTCCTTCACCAGGAAGGCGTATGGTGGGGATGCCATGTCTAGACAGAAGCCAGGCGAAGGGCTTTGCTGGGCTGCTAATGTGAAATGGGGGGAAACCTGTAAAGGTCACACCCTCTGGAGTTAATGTGTCAATTCATTCACATGTCCACTGAGGAGGAATGAAGGCTCGGTAATGGCTCTCACTCAGATGAGGAGAAGGGAGGCCCATTGCAGGTTGGCACAGGGCCAAGAAGACCAAGTGGCAGCGGGGCCTCTCAAAGGTCAAGAGGCCGGTGAACATGGCCCACTGTAATGGTGGGCATTTGCCCAACCATAGCTGTATTGCAGGCAGTGCTCTTGTCTAAAGACAAGTGAAAAGCAGTGCTGACAATGTCCTGGTACATCCCAGGATGTGGGTGCCCACTCCTGCCACCTTCACCAGTACAAGCTGTGCCCAGAAGTACCCTGGAGGAGTAAAATGAAGCTTCTGGCCTGCAGAGAGTAACAATCTGGGGTTATTTAAATATGGCACCAAGCCCTCCGATGCCCTTGACAGAATGGGTGGGGGGCACTTGGGGGGTGAGTTCCTGCCCACCTCACCACAAAGTGCACCATGCTCCTTGCAGACACATAACTAATGAGCGGAAGAATGGAAGATGGCATGTGTTTAGTCATCCCACCACCCAACAGGAATCACACTGGGCTTAGACTCCAGGACAGAAGATTCCGTCTTCATTTAAGTTCAATTAATTAGCTTCAACTTGGGCTTGCTCTATCCTGAGGAAAACAAGTCTTACAACATGCTGTCCGTGTCTCCTGGAGTCCTGGGTCCCTGGATAGACAAGGGAATTGCCCAGGAGCAATCCAATAATTATTTCAGCAGACGCTGGAGTTCCTCATTGCTGCTCTGTTAAAAACCTCTCTGCCAGGAGCGAGATGCATCTACTTAGGGTTTTGGATGTGATTAATTGAAACCTCGCACTATGTTAAACTAGCAGAATGCCTTCACAAATCACATTCCACCTTCTCGTACGCAGCCAGTAGCCCAGAGCTCAACAAACTTGTTCATTAAAGACGAGCTATAGCTTGTTAGAAACCTATATATCGTGAAGACCTCGTGGAACCCACTTTGATTTGATTTATTATTGTCACATGTATTAGTATACAGTGAAAAGTATTGTTTCTTGCGCCCTAAACAAAGCATACCATTCATAGAGAAGGAAAGGAGATACTGCAGAATGTGGCATTACAGTTATAGCTAGGGTGTAGAGCAAGATCAACTTAATTTGAGGTAGGTCCATTCAAAAGTCTGACGGCAGCAGGGAAGAAGCTCTTGAGTTGTTTGGTACGCGACCTCAGATTTTTCTATCTTTTTCCCGATGGAAGAAGATGGAAGAAGAGAGAATGTCTGGGGTGCGTGGGTTCCTTAATTATGCTGGCTGTTTTGGTATGGACCAGCAAATCGGCTTTTATTTCAATGCTGTTGGGTTAACAGTACAGTGTTAACCCATTATTTGTTGCAATATGTTTATTGACTGAGGAATTAAAGGACACATTAGGAAATCAGTTAGAGATTGTGCAGAGAGCTATTGACCATGCGAAGGACACATACAGAAAATCTCTGTTGCTGGAACTTTTTTGGGAATTGCCACTTAGGGTGGTTAACAGTCTGGGGTTGAACAGCACAGCTGCAAAGGATGGATGAATATTCCAGAGTTCTCCTTATTCCTCTTCAGGAATCAGTGCAGTCTTCAACTGTTCTGGTTTGATTATGAGAGTCTGGTAATCATTCTATACTGGCTGTGCTTGATTAGCTAAGCCTGGTTGTGGATTCAGGGAAGAGTAAACAAAATGTACAGAAAAGATCTGGAAGGCTGAGCTGCAAGTGTGAGTGCGGACATTTTGAGACTGGATAGATATTTTAAACAAGTGCAGATAGGGTGGCGCGGTGGCACAGTGGTTAGCACTGCTGCCTCACAGTGCCAGGGACCCAGGTTCAGTTCCAGGCTTGGTCACTGTCTGTGTGGGTTTCCTCTGGGTGCTCCGGTTTCCTCCCATAGCCCAAAGATGTGCGGGTTAGGTTGATTGGCCATGCTAAATTGTTTCAAGGTAAATATGTGGGGTTAGGAGAATAAGGCCTGGGTGGAATTATTATTGATAAGACTCAATAGGCCGAATGGCGCCCGTCTGGACTGTCAGGATGCTATGATCAAATCTTTCACACATACAGAAACTGTGCCATCTGTGTATTAGATATATAACAAACAGGGAGTATTTGTACGGAACTTTGCACCCGGAAAGAGGAGGACTCCCAAGATAGAGCAGAACATGTATGATCTGTGAAGGCATTAGGCCTTTGTTATTCTTTACATTCCACTTTTCTTCACTGTAATATTGAACTTGATCATGTATTATTTACTGTAAACACATCATGCCCTTAACCCGGCAGGTATCCCCTTCTGAAATAGAGAATACTGGTGTTGGCAATGTGCCTATAAAGTGTGAGAATTGGTTCCAGGGCAGTATAGAGCTAATTGTGGGGAGTGCAGGAATTGGACTTGTGATGCATTTAGCTGGGCCCAGCAAATACTGAATCATAGATTCCCTACAGCGCAGAAAGAGGCTACTCGGCCCATTGAGTCTGCACCGACAACAATCCCACCCAGGCCCTATCCCCTTAGCCCCACATATTTACCCTACTAACCCGGTCTGTGCAGATTCTGCATGTTCTCTTCATGTCTGCGTGGGTTTCCTTCAGGTACTCCGATTTCCTCCCACAGTCTGAAAGATGTGCTGGTCAGATGCATTGGCCATGCTAAATTCTCCCTTAGTGTACCCGAACAGACACCCAGAGTGTGGTGACGAGGGGATTTTCACGATAACTTCTTTGCAGTGTTAATGTATGCCTACTTGTGACAGTAGTAAGTAAACTTTAGGTGCTTCCTGAAAGGCCAGAGGCATTTCCACCTGAAAGTTTGCACCTTCAGAAATGTAGCACTGTTCACTGCCGTCGTGAAGTGTCAATCTGGACTGGGGGTTCAAATCTGGAGTGGGGCTCAAACTCATTGGCTGATGCTGTCCCAGCTTTCCATGAAATCAGCGTGGGCAAGGATCCAGCCAGGGATTTCCGGTCTTGCCCAAGCAAGGCCATAAAATCCTACCAATTAGGTTTTGCTACAGGAACAGTGAGACTGCTGGAGGCCAATTTAACATTACTGCAAGGCGAGTTGTTCTTTGGTAGAAAACTGGGAAGAGGACAATTTCCTGATTGGGGAAGGTAGATGTCCTAGAAGAGAAGGGAAGACGAATGTTAGCTTCTTTTACAAGGTGTTTCCATATATGAGCCCAAATGGTGGGTTCCATTTACAATACATCTCAGCAACTCACTGGGCAGCACGGTGGCACAGTGGTTAGCACTGCTGCTTCACAGCTCCAGGGACCTGGGTCTGATTCCCTTGGATCACTGTCTGTGTGGAGTTTGCACAATCTCTTCGTGTCTGCGTGGGTTTCCTCCGGGTACTCTGGTTTCCTCCCACAGTCCAAAAATGTGCGGGTTAGGTTGATTGGCCATGCTAAAAATTGCCCTTAGTGTCCTGAGATGCATAGGTTAGAGGGATTAGTGGATAAATACGTTAGGATATGGGGGTAGGGCCTGGGTGGGATTGTGGTCAGTGCAGACTTGATGGGCCAAACAGCCTCTTTCTGTATGGTAAGGTTTCTATGATTCTATGAATTCATTTGACTTTAAGAGGCATCACAAACAAAGCTGATCATTTGGTTCTTCATGTCCTAGCCTGTTACTCAGCAGTGTTAAGGAACAGGACGTATGAGTGTTTATTTTCCTCCTCTGCTGGGTCAAAATCCTGGAATTCCTTCCCTAATGGCATTGTGAGTCAACCCACAGCACATGGACTGTAGTGATTCAAGAGGGCAGCTCACCACCACCTTCCCAAGGGCAACTAGGGATGGGCAATAAATGCTGGCCAGCCAGCGATGTCCATGTCCCACGACTGAATAAAAGAAAGCCAACAGCAACATCCAAATACCCATCAGGATGGATATGAACTATCTCAGCTTAGAAGAGGGGATTTAATGAGAAGGCTCGGATTCTTCATTCTTCAGTACTCTAGTCTGTCTCTCCTATCATTTGACTGTTAATCTAATTAATCTAAACACCTTCCAAGCATTCCAGTTTAATGAGACAAACAAGAGCAGGAGCCGACTCTAATTCATTCAACAGTCTCTCTTTATTTAGTACTTTAGGTGCCAACTCAAACTTAAACAGTTGCAATTCTTTCAACTCTTTTACTGAACTTCAGCTCTTAATTGAACATCAACTTTAACTGAACATTATCTTTAACTATTTAACTGAAAAATAGATACTACTGAGTTTAAGAAAAACTTTGGCCAAGAAATATGTAGAATCTATCTTCGTCGTTCTCTCCCCGAAGAATCCTTCAGGGCACACTCCTTACAATGGTGAATCTCTATAAAGGCGCCCTTAGCAACAACAGACTGCACGTGTCTTTTGTCAACAAATTCTTCACTTGATTCCAGAAGATTCTCTGTCATCCAGCCAATTGTGTAACCAGAATCCGATCACACAGCTCGACCAGCCAATGAAATTACTTGTAGATGACACCATCATGCTTAGGTCAGATTGCATGTCCCTCACATAACGGCAATAAAATTCAATGCCATCCAGACCACTCAAAAGTAAACAACTTCCTATATTTGGTCAACATAGGAAACTTCAGGTCATAGTTTCCAGATCAGAATAAAAGCAAATTACTGCGGATGCTAGAATTTGAAACCAAAAGAGAAAATCTCAGCAGGTCTGGCAGCATCTGTAAGGAGAGAGAAAAGCTGATGTTCTGAATCCTGATGACTCATCTGGACTCTCTTTTTCTCTCCTTACAGATGCTGCCAGACCTGCTGAGATTTTCCAGCATTTTCTCTTTTGGTCCCAGGCCAGAACCGTGACTTAGAGTAACTTTACAACCTGCATCTGGTTTTGATTGTAAGTTGACCAAAAAAAAAATCCCACCATGCTTAACTCTCGGCCAGAATTGCTATTTAAAGGCCATTATTGCTGTTACATAACTTGTTGTAGTGGTTCTTTCTCCATCTACACTCCTCAATGACCCAAGAAAATAATCTAAATCAAGAAGGAACATATAATTGGCACACAAATTGAGAAAGAGGCACTCCAATTAATGGCGAGTGCCGGCGAGAAATATATGCAGCTGCAAGAGTGACTGACGAATAATGTGAATAAAGACCATAGCAATCCTGGAATAGAAAATGAACAAGGCAGTTACTGAATGCTGACAGCCATTGCATTGTATGGTTCCACCAAGAGAGTATCAAGGAAGCATTTAACCTTGGTGTCAGATTGCAATTTAATATCACCTAATGCTTAAACTAGTCTGGGGCAAAGGTACCTTGTGAGGGCTGAGACTGATAGTGTATCACTTCGCATTTGGGATGAAATTCGATCCATAATGTCCATGAAATATAAATGCATCCATTATTCCCAAATTCAGAATTCCAAGAGAGAGTTAGCAGCAACGATTTAATAACCAACTGTTTATCTTTGTATCCTCCTACAAAATCAGGCTTGCATTTATATTTCATGACTCCACAGGATGGAGAGGAAATTATTTTCAGTGATGGGAGGATTCTGAACAGGAGGCTATATGTGGGCGGCACAGTGGTTAGCACTGCTGCCTCACAGCGCCAGGGACCGGGTTTGTTTCCTGGGTCACTGTCTGCGTGGAGTTTGCATGTTTTCCTCGTGTCTGTGTGGGTTTCCACCTGGTGCTCCAGTTTCCTCCCACAGTCTGAAAGACGTGCTGGTTAGGTGCATTGACCCGAACAGGCACCAGAGTACGGCGGCTAGGGGGATTTCACAGTAACTTCATTCAGTCTGGGGGAGGAAACCCACGCAGACATGGGTTGTGTTCAACTCCTTACAACTCCTCAATCACCTGAAGAAAGCTTGTGTTTTGTTGGACTTTAACCTGGTGTTGTGCGCCTTCTTACTGTGCTTACCCCAGTCCAACGCCAGCATCTCCACATCATCACTGACTGACCAACATTTATTGTCCATCTCTAGTTGTCCTTGTTCAGAAGGCAGCTGAGAGTCAACCACATTGCTGCGGCTCTGGAGCCACAAGTAGGCCAGACCAGGTAAGGGCGGCAGATTCCCTTTCCTAAAGGACATTAGTGAACCAGATGGATTTTTCCGACAAGTGACAATGGTTTTATGGTCATCAGTAGATTCTTAATTCCAGATATTTTTATTGAATTCAAATTGCACCATCAGCCGTGGCGCGATTTGAACACAGAATATTAGCTGAGTTTCTGGATTAATAATCTAGCGAAAATACCACTAAAAGATTTTGGTTGAGACCACCTCACTGAATGTTTTTAAGGTAAGGATAGGTAAATTTTTGAACAGTAAAGGAATTACGGGTTGTGGTGAGCGGGCGGGTAAGTGGATTTGAGTCCATGAAAAGATCAGCCATGATCTTATTGAATGGCGGAGCAGGCTCGAGGGATGGCCTACTGTGGCTCTTAGTTTTTGTGCTCTTATTGCCCAACCCCATGAATGAGCAAAACAAAACCTACAGGGACCCATTTGTGGAGAGCAAAATCTCACAAAAGTGCTGCATGATCTGTTCTGATGGTACTTTCAGAAGAAGGATCTGTAACTGAGCCAGCTCATTGTTTAGCTTCAATAAAATCTTTTATATCTACCTGAACTGGCAGCCAGGAGCTCCCTTTACATTTTCATCTGAAGGACAACACTTCCAACACTGTAACATTCTTTCATTATTGCTCTCAAATTCTAACTGAGATCAAGCGTTCCAATCTTGACATCGGACTTCAATCCACCATCTTCTGGCTCGGAGATGGAATTGTTGCCAAAGAGCCAATGGAGACATTCATAAAAGATTCTAATATGACCTCTTCCTGCAGGTAACACTGAATTCAAAACAGCAATGATACTCTTTAAGTGCATGCTACCTCTCAAGATAGCTCCTCAGCTGCTTCACTTCTGTGTAGTTAGGGGTGGCACAGTGCTGCCTCACAGCGCCAGGGACCTGGATTCGATATGGGTCACTCTCTGTGCGGAGGTTGCACATTCCCCCCATGTCTGCGTGGGCTTCCTCTGAGTGCTCCGGTTTCCTCCCACAGTCCAAAGATGTGCAGGTTAGGTTGATTGGCCATGCTAAATTGACCGTAGGGGATTAGCAGGGTAAATATGTGGTGTTGGGGGAATAGGGTGAGTTTGTGGTCGGATGCAGACTGGTTTACCCAAATGGCCTTCTTCTGCAGTGTAGGGGTTCTATGGTTCTATGATAGTTCCCTCAGTGAGTTTGCTGGGAATTTTAGGCAAGATATGGAATTTCTCAGTAGATGCTCTGTGCCACCCTACTCTGTACCACCTGATTTGTATTCCCAGATCAGATAGCTACCTTATAACCTCCTCCTCATTAATGCTCCAAGCACTGACGATATGATTTCCTTCTCCTGACGGGCTCTCTTGCCCCAGGCTGAGCATCTGCTTGTTACTCCGTGCAATCTTTCTCACACAGACTCATACCATTGGACTGCTTTGGTGATAAACTGGTGCCTTGGCTTGAATTTGCACTAATCCTCTTGAGCAGGAAACCGCACTGTGTGGGGTTATCTGGGCTTTCTTTGCAAACGGGATAAGCTCACTATTGCATTGTTCCATACGCCTCACTTCATTCATACCCAAGGATCTGGAAAATAATATTTAGTGAATAGCTTCTTTCACGGGTGGCTTCACCATTACCGCTTCTATAATTCACGTTGCAGGAAGCTGATGTCTCTGAGTTGGCCCTGTTTGCTTTCCAGGCTCAAACTGGCTCCCGTATGCTGGAAATGAAACCGAATACCCTGCATTTGTATCGAACATAATGGGGCAAATTTTCCACCCGCCACGGGAATTGCAGCAGGTGAGGGGCGGACCATGGAAAGGATCTTTGACTTCGGGCGGGACTTTCCGGTTTCGGTTCGTGTGCGGCTGAAAAATCCCACCCAATGTCATAGAGTCATAGAGGTTTACAGCATAGAAGCAGACCCTTCGGCCCAACTTGTCTATGCCGTCTCTTTTATTTTAAACCACTATGCTAATCCCAATTGCCCACATTTGGCCCATATCCCTCCATATCCATTGTACCCATGTAACTGTCTAAAAGCTTTTTAAAAGACAAAATTGTACCTGCCTCTACTACTATCTCTGGCAGCCTGTTCCAGACACACATCACTCTCTGTGTGAAAAAGTTGCCCCTCTGGACACTTTTGTATCTCTCCCTTCTCATCTTAACCTATGCCTTCTAGTTTTAGACTCCCCTACCTTTGGGAAAAGATATTGACTATCTAGCTGATCATTGCTCCTCATTATTTTATAGATCTCTATTAGATCACCCCTCAGCCTCCTATGCTCCAGAGAAAAAAGTCCCAGTCTATCCGGTCTCAAACCATCAAGTCCCAGTAGCAGCCTAGTAAATTTTTTCTGCACTCTTTCTAGTTTAATAATATTCTTTCTATAATAGGATGACCAGAACCGTACACAGTATTCCAAATGTGGCCTTACCAATGTCTTATACAACTTCAACAAGACGTCCCAACTCCTGTATTCAAAGTTCTGATCAATGAAACCAAGCAAGCAATGTGTGGAATCTTTTCACTGAAAGAGCATTGTAGGCTTGCTGCCCACTTGTGAATGCCTACATTTTAGTGTTTGAATCCTGGTGAAGATGTTCCATTTAGGTATTATATTGCAAACGTCCTAGAAAGTTGTTTCAGTCTTGGACATGGTGCATTCACCACAAAGATCGCAGGGGTTAATGATCAAGAACTTCAAAACTGAGGGGTGCTGTGTTCACTATAGCAGAGAAGATTATGTGGAATCTGAAATAGAAATTATGAAAGAGAGAGAGAGCCAGTAAAGAATGTTTCCCTTGGTTTGTCAATAGGTAAAACTGGATTGAAAGTTAAAATTATCATTAGAGAAATAAAAGAGTTTCTTTCTCACATCATGAAAATTTATGGTAGAAGGAGGCCATTCAGCCCTGATCTAGCTGTAAATGAATGACCCATTCGGCATGATGGCACAGTGATTAGCACTGCTGCCTCACAATGCCAGGGACCTCGGTTCAATTCTAGCCTCAGGTCACTGTCTATAAAGGTTTTTTACATTCTGCCCGAGTGGGTTTCTTCCGGGTGCTCTGGTTTCCTCTCACACTCCAAAGATGTGCAGGTTAGGTTGATTGGTCATGCTAAATTAACATTCGTGTCAGGGGGATTAGCAGGGTAAATATGAGGGGTTACAGGAATAGGGCCAGGGTGGGATTGTGGTTGGTGCAGACGTGATGGGCCGAATGGCTCCCTTCTGCACTATAGGAATTCTATGATTCTATGACCCACTTACTCGCATTAAGTTGATCTTTCTCTATACCCTAGCTATGACTGTAACATTACATTCTGCACCCTCTCCTTTCCTTCTCTATATATGGTATTCTTTGTCTGTATAACGCACAAGAAATAATACTTCCCACTATATACTAATACACGTGACAATAATAAATCAAATCAAATCAAAATAAACCCCACTTTCCAGTTGTTTGCCTGTAGGTTACGATGCTTCCAACCATATACCCAAGCATTTTTGAAATAGAGCAAGGGTTTCTGCCTCTATCATCCTTTCAGGCAGTGAGCTCCAGAACTCCCACCTCCCTCCCCCAAAAAACAACGGTGTGAAAAGAATTCTCAACTTCCTTCTAATCCTTTCATCCTTCTGCCAATTACTTTAAACCTGCACTCGCTAGTTATTGATCGCTCTGCTACACAAAGTGTTAATATTGTTAATTGGATATCAATAAGATGTTAATTGTAATCATTTGATCAATATGAATTGGTCATTGACCTACACCTATGTATATATAGGAGCTTGCATTGAGGAATATATTTATAGGAGCTTGCCTTAAGGAATATATATATAGGAGCTTGCCTTGTGGAATATATACAGTAACATGACTTGAGGAATGTATATATATAGGAGCTTGCCTTGAGGAGGATATATATATATAGGAACATGCCTTAAATTTATATATAGGAGCATGGCTTGAGGAATATATTTACATAGGAACATGCCCTGAGGAGTATATATTCCATGGTTATGTAAATTGTCAGAGGTTGCAGTCCCTTTCTGACTATTTGAGGGCGCTGCTCCTCAGGTTGGTTACACTTCAATCCCATGCTCCTGATCATCGGGTATCCACTGCAGAGGGTGAGGGCAGTGAGGAAGAGGAAAGACCTCCTCATAAGCCTGTTCCTGGGCTTGGTCAACTTGGCCATCAACAGCTCCAGGCGTGGACGACTGAGGGGGTTATCAGACCTGATTATCTGCCCCTCTATTGTGGCTCCATTCGGGTCCCTGGAGAGGGAACGTGTGGTATCTCTGAGCATGATCAGGGCCTTCTGCGACTGATGGACACCATGGGAATTGGGGCTCATTATTGACCCCAAAAATCACTTTTAATTTGATTCTTTTTAAGTTTCCTTTCAATTTGTTGCAGGGTATCCTTTTAAGGGATTGCTCCTTTAATTTGTCCCTGACTTAATTTGTTCCTTTTATCTTTTGCTCAAAAGAATATATATAGGAGGGAAAGCAATTGAGTGAAGGAAGGCAAACCTCAGATTGCCTGAAGTTTGGTACCTTTCTGACTATTCAAAGGGGCTGCTCCTCTAAGTATAATTTGGGCCCATCCTCCTGAACCTTGGCTGTCCTTCAGATCTTCCATGGACTGTGGGCACCACTGGAGTTGTGGTGATTAATCGGTCCCCACAATGACATTTTGCTTTTTTTTAAAGTTTTGTCCTTTTTTACAATGTCCCTTTAAGGAGCTGTCATTTTAATTTAATTATTTTCTCTTTTTAAATGGTGCTCCCAAGATAAAGTATATAGAAACACGCATTTCAATTTAATGTGTTAACTTTCCTTTAAAGTTTTGTCTCTCTGTTTCAATGCCTTTTTAGAGGACTGTTAAATTGTTTGAGATTATTTGTTGCGACTTCAATGAATACATACTGGAGAGACTGAAGTGCATGGTTTGCAATATATGTCTCTATAAATCAATGCTTGTAAAGTGAAATAAAACCAGACTCTAGCATTCCAGCGTTCACCAGCTGGCGTTATCTATGATTTACCAATGATGGAATTCTTTCCCTTAAGCGGATATTTGAGTCTTTCATGGCAGTTAAGATAAATGTATAAAAAAGGTGTATGTTTTGGGATTAGAATAGGCAGCTGTGATAACAGCATGCTAGGGGTTACCAATGACCAGAAACTGAATTAGATCAGCCACATAACTGTGGCTGCAAAAGCAGGACTGTGGCTGGGGAATTTGAGACAAATAAGTCATCTCTCTCCCCAAAGTCTGCCCACCGTCTGCAAGGCACAAGTCGGGAGTGTGATAGAATATTCTCCACTTGCCCGGATGAGTTCTACTCCAACAACACTCAAGAAGCTCAACACCTTCCAGGACAAAAACCTTTTGAGTGTCTCCCCATCCAAAAATTTAAACATTCTCTCCCTCCACCATTGATGTACAGTGTGTACCAGCTACAAGATTCGCTGTAACAACTCACTGGACGGCATTGACCCCACCCTCCAAACCCATCACCTTTAATGGCAAGAAGGACAAGGGCAGCAGATGTATGGGAACACCACAACCTGCAACTTTCCCTCCAAGTCACACACCATCCTGAATGGGAATTATATCCCCCTTCATTCACCACCATGGGATCAGAATCCTGGAACATCCTTCCCGACAGCACTATGGGTATACCTACGCCTCAGGGACTGCAGTGCTTCAGGAAGATGGACCAGCACCTTAGCTTTACATGGACAATTAGGAATGGGCAACAAATACTGACTTAGCCAATGATGCCCACATTCCATGAATTAAAAGCAAATAGCATTAGAGTTCCTGCGGCGCAGAAGGAGGCCATTCAGCCCATCGAGCCTGCATTGACAACAGTCCCCGTAACCCTATGTATGTATCCTACTAATCCCCTGACACAAAGGGCGATTTAGCATGGCCAATCTACATCTTTGGAGTGTGGGAGGAAACTGGATCACCCGAAGGAAACTCACGCAGGCACGTGGGGAAAATCAACCTTCACACAGACAGTGACCCGAGGCTGGAATTGAATGCAGGTCCTTGGTGCTGTGAGGCAGCAGTGCTAACCATTGTGCCACCTGGCCGTCTATACCTTTCTGTGGTGCTGGACACAGAGCTTTGCTTTCCATGGCCAGACAATGATGTGAATGTGATTGTGGAACTAAAGGTGACCAGTCCAGTGTTGCCATCAGAAGTCACTACATTCAAACAAGTAGGAAAGCAATCTATATGACATGGAGAGATTTACTCCACTAGCAGTCACTTTTTTTTTGCTTTCTTCACAAAGAAGAAGGAACCTCAGATACATTAGTGAAGAAAAATAGTTAATTAACTGATATACCACCCGAATGGAATGGTTTGTGCTCCCAAACTTGTGTGCGTGTTAAATCTTTCCGCAAAACAGCCAATCTTATCACTAGGATTTCAATAAAGTGATTAATATTTATTTATTAGTGTCACAAATAGGCTTACGTTAACGCTGCAGTGAAGTCAATGTGAAAATCTCCTCGTGGCCACACTCCGGCACCTGTTCGGGTACACTGAGGGAGAATTTAGCACGGCCAATGCGCCTAACCAGCACGTCTTTTCGGACTGTGGGAGGAAACCGGAGGAAACCCACACAGACACGGGAGAACGTGTGGACTCCACACAGACCGTGGCCCAAGCCAGGCATCGAACCAAGGTCCCTGGCACTGTGAGGCAGCAGTGCTAACCACTGTGCCACCGCGCCGCCCCATATTGTCACACTGAGCGCGTGAAATCGTTTTGTTGTGTCCACCTAAGTTAGGGAGAAGAATGTACAATTATTTGTTAGCCAGGCATGAGTCCATCTTCAAGATGAAGTACTGAGCCCAGAAGATGCGGTGATGAATATAGTCAGTGACGCCCATGAGTCGAGAAAGAATATAAAATATTCAGTGTCCCTGTGAATATTGCCGAAACTGTCCTCTCCAGGGAGGTGTGGGCAAAATGTGACGCTGTCAGAACTGAGATGTGAGAACAAATTCTTTTCAGACAGTCATTAAAGACACCAAGGCATTATTTCCAGAAGGGGATTCTCCCAGTGTCCTGGCCAACATTCCTTCATCACCCACCTGGAGCAGGGCCTCCAGCAGCAGGTGGCGATGTTGGGGGAGAGCACTGAGCCGGGGAACCAATCAGCTTCTCTGTCTTTGACAAGCTGAGAGGCAGAGTCAAATGCTGTGAGGAGAGCGGGAAAAAAACAGCCAGGGTAAATCCATGACTTGTGGTAGGAGCCTAGGGCAGTGCGAAACCTTCCGAGGGTGACTGGAAAGTCAGGAAGAGTAACTGGGGCCTAGTCAAACTGAACAGCAGCAGCCCTGTAGCTGGGAAGCCTCATGGACAAGAGAGGGGAGCAAGACTGCAGCACGGAGAAGGGTAAGCTTGTACATGCCTGATAAAGGCTGCACTGAGACGACAAGGCCCCAACTAGGATTTGATTTGATTTATCATTGTCACATGTATTGACATACAATGAGAAATATTGTTTCTTGTGTGCTATACAGACAAAGCATACTGTTCATTGAGAAGGGAAGGAGAGAGTGTAGAATGTAGTATTACAGTCATAGCTATGGTGTAGAGAAATATCAACTTAATGCAAGGTAGGTCCATTCTGACAATAGCAGGGAAGAAGCTGTTCTTGAGTTGGCTGCTACGTGACCTCAGAATTTTGTATCTTTTTCCCAACAGAAGAAGGTGGAAGAGAAAATGTCTGGGGTGCATGGGGTCCTTAATTATGCTGGCTGCTTTGCTAAGGCAGCAGGAAGTGTAGACAGAGTCAATGGTTGGGAGGCTGGTTTACATGATGGATTGGGCTACATTCATGACTTTTTGTAATTTTTTTGAGGTCTTGGGCAGAATAGGAGCCATACCAAGCTGTGATACAACCAGAAAGAATGCTTTCTATGGTGCATCTGTAAAAATTGGTGAGAGTCATAGCTGACATGCCAAATTTCCTTAGTCTTCTGAGAAAGTAGAGCATTGGTGGGTTTTCTTAATTATAGTGTCAGGATGGGAGGACCAGGGTAGTTTGATGATCTGGACACCTAAAAATGTGATGCTGTCGACCAGGTCAGGGATCTGGGGTATTGGCAGTGAATATTCTCTGCAAACAGTTGTTTCTTGGATTTGTGCTCTCCTGCGACATGTTATATTGATTTGATGACAGTGGAATAAAGAAACCTTGTATTCTTTAACCTTTGTGTATTCCATGTGCTTAAACTGCACATCACATACCAAAATCAGATGGCATTAATTATTTTACTGATATTTGTAGGATTTTCCTGAGTGTGAAATAGTTGCTTCATTTAGCTACAGAATGCACTTCAAAAATACCTCATTGTTTGCAAAGTATCTTGAGACTGTGGGAGAATGATTGGATAGTTCTACAGAGGTCACATGGACTCAATGGGCCGAATGGCCTCTTTCTGTTATAGAATCATAGAATCACCCCAGTGTAGAAAGAGGCCATTTGGCCCACTGAGTCTGCACTGACAACAATCCCACCCAGGTTCTATCCCCCCATAATCCCACATATTTGCCCCACTAAATTCCTCCTGACACTAAGGGGCAATTTAGCATGGCCAATGCACCTACCCACACATCTTTGGACTGTGGGAAGAAATCGGAGCACCCGGTGGAAACCCAGGCATGTACGGAGAGAACGTACAAACGCCACACAGTGTGCTGAGGCCGGAATCGAACCTGGGCCCCTGGAGCTATGAGGCAGCATTGCTAACCACTATGCTACCATGCTGCTGTGGTACCTATGGCGTAACTGCTTAACCTATTAAGGTGCTACAGACCAATTTGTGGAAACAATTTTAGGGTTCACCTGAGAAACCCTAGGCTGACATGGCACAAAACCTGGATAGCAGAAATAAGAATTCCTCCTGTCACAGTTTCCAATCTTTCCTTATTAGTTGCTTCTCCTAAGAAGCAAGTCCGTCCTTTTGAGTTTCTTTGTGGAGTTACAGGCTAAATGGTAGGACTCTGAAGAGTGCAGTTGAACAGAGGGATCTGGGAATACAGGTACAGAATTCCCTAAAAGTGACGTCACAGGTGGATAGGGTCGTAAAGAGTGCTTTTGGTACATTTGCCTTTATAAATCGGAGTATGGTGTATAAAAGTTGGAGTGTTATGGTAAGGTTATGTAAGGCATTGGTGAGGCCGAATTTAGTGTATTGTGTACAGTTTTGGTCACCTAGTTATAGGAAGGATGTAAATAAGGTTGAAAGAGTGCAGAGAAGGTTCACAAGGATGTTGCCGGGACTTGAGAAGCTGAGTTACATAAGAACATAAGAACATAAGAAATAGGAGCAGGAGTAGGCCATCCAGCCCTTCGAGCCTGCCCCGCCATTCAATAAGATCATGGCTGATCTGTCGCTGCTCAGTTCCACTTTCCCGCCCTTTCCCCATAACCCTTAATCCCCTCTCCTATCAAAAACCCATCAACCCGTGTCTTAAAAATATTTAGCGAGGCAGCCTCCACCACTTCAACGGGCAGAGAATTCCAGAGATTCACCACCCTTTGAGTGAAGAAGTTCCTCCTCAACTCTGTTCTAAACCGCCCCCCTTTTATCTTGAGGCTGTGCCCCCTAGTCCTATTGTCTTTTTTGAGCGGGAAGAGTCTTTCCACCTCTATCCTATCCATCCCATTCATCATCTTATACGTCTCAATGAAATCTCCTCTCATTCTTCTAAACTCTAACGAGTACAAGCCCAGTTTATTCAGCCTCTCCTCATAGCTCAACCCCCTCAACTCCGGTATCAGCCTAGTAAACCTCCTCTGCACTCCCTCCAAGGCCAAAATATCTTTGCGCAGGTGCGGCGCCCAAAAATGCACACAGTACTCCAGTTGTGGCCTCACCAATGCCCTATACAGCTGCAGCAAGACCTCCCTACTTTTATATTCAATCCCCTTCGCTATGAAGGCCAGCATCCCATTCGCCTTCCTGACCACCTGCTGCACCTGCAAGCTGGGTTTTTGCGACTCATGCACAAGGACCCCGAGGTCCCTCTGCACCGTCGCCTGCTGCAGTTTTTCGCCTCGTAAGTAATAGTCCTTCCTACCATTCTTCCTACCAAAGTGGACCACCTCACACTTGCCAACATTAAATTCCATTTGCCATTTCCTGGCCCATTCGCCCAGCCTATCTAGATCCTTCTGCAGACTCTCCACACCCTCCGCACAATTTGCCGTTCCCCCAATCTTGGTGTCATCAGCAAATTTCGACACTCTACACTCGGTTCCCTCCTCCAGATCATCTATATAAATGGTAAAAAGCTGAGGCCCCAGCACCGACCCCTGGGGCACTCCACTAGTCACCATCCGCCAATCCGAATAGCACCCGTTGACCCCCACTCTCTGCCTCCTATTTGACAACCAATCTTCTATCCACGCTAACACCTTACCCCCAACTCCATGTCCCTCAACCTTCTGCAATAACCTCTTGTGAGGCACTTTGTCAAATGCTTTCTGAAAATCTAGAAAGACCACATCCACCGGCTCTCCTCTATCCACTGCCCTAGACACATCCTCATAGAACTCCAGTAAATTTGTCAGACACGACTTCCCTTTAATGAAACCGTGCTGCGTCTGCTCTATCAAGCAATTCCCTTCAAGATGCCTCGCAATTTCCTCCTTGATGACAGATTCTAACATTTTACCTACCACAGATGTTAAACTAACCGGCCTATAATTCCCCGCCTTTTGCCTGGCACCCTTCTTAAACAACGGCGTAACATTAGCCGTTTTCCAATCATCCGGCACTTCCCCAGAATCCAGCGACGTTTGGAAAATAACCACCAAGGCATCCACTATCACCTCCGCCATTTCTTTCAGAACCCTTGAATGCATTCCATCCGGTCCTGGGGACTTGTCCACAATCAGCCCCTCCAGTCTGTCGAGCACTGCCTTTCTAGTAACAGTAATGTCATTAAGACCCTTCAGTCCTACCACCTTTCTATCGCTAACACCCGGCAAATTATTCACGTCCTCCTCCGTGAAGACAGAAACAAAAAAATTATTCAATACCTTAGCCATATCCCCATCCCCTACCACTAGGTCCCCTTTCTCATCCTCTAAAGGACCAACATTCACCCTAGCCAGCCTCTTCCTTTTTATATATTTATAAAAACTCTTGCTATCCTTTTTTATATTAAGCGCTAGCCCAGCTTCATAGTTTCTCCTACCCTTCCTTATCAACTTCTTTGTCAATCTTTGTTGACATTTAAACCTCTCCCAATCCTCTTCTCGCCCACTACTCTTAGCTACTCTAAATTCCTCCGCTTTTAGTTTAACACTTTCCTTCACCTCCTTTGTTATCCACGGCTTATTACCGCTCCTTCTACTATCCTTTTTGACCATCGGAATAAATTTCCGTTGAGCACCAAGAAAGATCTCCTTAAAGATCCTCCACTGCTCCTTAACAGACCCTCCCTCCAACGCGCTCTCCCAGTCCACATTCGCCAATTCTTCTCTCATCCTACCGTATTTCCCTCTATTCAAACAAAGGACGCGTGTCCGGGAACCCACTTTCTCCTCCTCCATCTGCACCAGAAACTCCACCATACAGTGATCACTCTCCCCAAGAGGATCCTTCACCACAAGGTCCCTAATTCTACCCGCTTCATTACATAGCACCAGATCCAAGATAGCTCGCTCCCTCGTCGGCTCCAACACACACTGTTCGAGGAAACTATCCCGGCAGCATTCCAAGAACTCTTCCTTGAGCCCCCCACGTCCAACATGGGTCGACCAATCAATATGCAGATTGAAATCCCCCATAACTACGGCCGTCTCATTCTTGCACGCCGCACTTATTTGCGCGTTAACAGCCCTTCCCATCTCCAGATCATTATTCGGGGGCCTATAGACGACACCCACCAGCGTCTTCCTCCCTTTGCTGTTCCTAATCTCCACCCACAACGATTCCACCCTCTGCTCCTTGGCTCCAATATCATCCCTTGCTACCACCGTGATGCTATCCTTAATCAGCATAGCTACGCCCCCCCCTTTTCCCTCCTGTCTATCCTTCCTAAACACTTGATAGCCCTGTACATTCAGCTCCCAGTCCCTGTCACCCTGCAGCCACGTCTCTGTAATGGCCACCAGATCGTATCCATTTGTGTCGATCTGACAAAGAGCGATTGAATAGGTTAGGACTTTATTCCCTGGAGCATAGAAGAATGAGGGGAGAATTGATAGAGGTGTATAAGATTTTGATGGGTATAAATAGAGTGAATGCAAGCAGGCTTTTTCCACTGAGGCTAGGGGAGAAAAAAAACAGAGGGCATGGGTTAAGGGTGAAAGGAGAAAAGTTTAAAGGGACTATTAGGCGGGGGGCTTCTTCACGCAGAGAGTGGTGGGAGTGTGGAATGAGCTGCCGGATAAAGTGGTAAATGCGGGGTCACTTTTAACATTTAAGAAAAACTTGGACGGGTTCATGGATGAGAGGGCTGTGGAGGGATATGATCCAAGTGCAGGTCAGTGGAACTAGGCAAAAAATGGTTCAGCACAGACAAGAGGGGCCAAAAGGCCTGTTTCTGAGCTGTATTTTTCTATGGTTAGTAGTAAGGAACCTATCAATCTGCTCCTGTCATTACTGCGAGGGCATTTGCTGCATATTAACCAATAATAATTGAGATGTGATCACCTATTCAGTACTGTACAGGGAATAAAACACATCTGTTCATTTGTCTCGCATGACCTCATACCTAATCTGTTACCAGAGAAGTTAATGTAGAATCTTATCTCAGCCTCTTGGGTTCTGAGTGGAAATTCAGCCTTTCATCTTTCTTTCCTTTGTCTCTGATTCCCATCATCGAATGAAGTATTAAATGGAGTATTTCAAATGCTTCTCTGTTTCGGAATGTATTGTGTTATTGTCGCATTCATCTCGTTATTAAGGTTTCTCTCCCTTGTGCCCGTGATGTTAGTCCTATCACTGTAGTATCTCATGATTACTGTTATGTACAGTAATTAGCGTAGCTGCCATTCACACCATGTTCAAGAGGTAACTAGCAGATCAGCAAGTTACAGCAAGTGCTCAGAAAAGAGAGGCTGGTATACCCCAATGCATCATTCTGTTTGACTTGACAACCCCCTTTAAGGGCACTGACTAATTGTCATAAATATGGGTGGCACAGTGGTTAGCACTGCTGCCTCATGATGCCAGGGACCCGGCTTCAATTCTCAACTTGGGTTACTCTCTCTGTGGAGTCTGCACATTCTCCCTGTGTCCGCGTCGGTTTCCTCTGAGTGCCTTGGTTTCCTCCCACAGTCGGAAAGACGTACTGGTTAGGTGCATTGGCCATGCTAAATTCTCCCTCAGTGTACCCGAACAGGCGCCGGAGTGAGGCGACTAGAGGAGTTTCACAGTAATTTCATTGCAGTGTTAATGTTGGCTTACTTGTGACGCTAATAAATAGTCGCAGTAAATAATAAACTTTGAGATTAATTACCATTGGAGAGGGAAATTTGCAGACTGGTATTTGTCAGAAAAGCCTCAGATCCAGGTCAGAAGAAACCAGAGAGTATTTTTTTCTGTTTTATTTGCTCATGCGGTTTTTGGTTTGTGGATTGCCAACATGCGCAATATTGATTTGTTCCCACTTTATGAATATAATGAGACAATCAGTTCGCAGTCTGACACAAGCCTTCCCTTATGCAATAACATCTTAAGGGCTCTATATAAATGCAAATTGTTTGGTGAAGATATGTATTTTATAAGCACAGTAAGAAGTCTGACAACACCAGGTTGAAGTCCAACAGGTTTATTTGGTATTAGCTTTTGGAGTCTCAGGTGAGTGAGGAGCTGTGTTCACAAACAGGGCATATATAGACACAAACTCAATAACTTCTTACTGTGCTTACCCCAGTCCAACGCCGGCATCTCCACATCATTTTACAAGCACCACATGGGATTGACATGTTAACCGCCTTCACCACTTAAATCAGCTGTCTTATATAAAACCTGCACCTTTTTTCCTTATCATTTCATCCCCTCCTGTCTTGAAGGCACTGAGTTTCACTGGGAGATGATTCATGCATGCTGACTGAAGTGGAGAATAATCCTTGCCCCTCTTTGGGACTACTTCAAATCAGGTGTGCTCCTTGAACGATTGGTCTCACTTAAAGCTCAGACACTTAAATGCATCAGAAGAACTGATCCAATTCTCTCTATAGAAAAGGAACCTCCAGATAGCCTTTTAACAATTTTAACCGAATTATAACAACCTGGATCTCTTCAATAATGTACCTCTCCACTGAAGATTTGACGGAGATGGGTTCTTGAGGTTGGATACAGAAGACTATATAAGACAATATATTTTTAAAATTTATACAAAAATTTACTCAAGAGCCGAACAAACAATCTACATTTGAAGGAAAGTCAATCGCAACATTGGTAGTCCTGAAAAAGAGAGTGTGACCTTGTTTCTAATGTTGAAGAGTGATATTTAAGATATCCATCAATATTTATAGTAGAATTTATTTTAAATCCTGACTTGAAAGCTATAGAATCTAGCCAGATACCTAAATCCCAATAAAGGGGAGACCTATCATCTGTACACTATTGAGAGAGAGAAACATTAAAACATAAAAGATAGGAGCAAGAAGGGGTCATTTGACCCTTTGAGCCTGCTCCACCATTACTACAATCATGGCTGATCTTCCAACTCAATAGCCTAATCCTGGTTTCTCCCGATTTACCTTTGATCCCATTTGTCCCAAGTGCGATATCCAGCCGCCCCTTGAATACATTCAATGTTTTGGCATCAAGAAGTTCTCCCAGCATCTACCCAGATTCTTCTATGTTTCACCTCACATTCTTCCAAACGCTATTGAGTATGGACCTAAACTGCTCAACCTTTCCTCATATTATAACCACTTCATCTCTGAAATCAGCTGAGTGAACCTTCTCGCCTCCATTGCAAGTATGTCCTTCCTTAAATAAGGAGACCCAAAACTGTACAGATCCATCAGGTGTGGTCTCACCAACATCCCATATAATTGTATCAAGATTTCCCCACCTTTATACTGCACCCCCTCTTACAATGAAGATCAACATTCCATTTGCCTTTCCAATTACTTGCTATGCTTGTATACTAACTTCTCGTGATACGTGCACAAGGACACCCAGGTCCCTCTGTACTATTCCATTCTACGGTCTCTCCCACGTGAATAATATTTTGCTTTTCTACTCTTACTACCAAAGCAAACTCACATCTTCTGACAATCTCCTTTTGCCAGATTTTTACCCCTCACTTAGCAATCCTTCCCCTAACCCACAGACTGAAACCAATTTTTACATACTTACAGGGTAGATTTGGAAGGAATGTTCCCAATGATGGGTGAGTTTGGGACTTGGGATCATAGTTTGAGGATAAGGGGATAACCCTTTTAGGACTGGGGTGAGGAGAAATTTCTTCACCCAAAGGGTGGTAAACGTTTGGAATTCACCATCACAGAAAGTAATTAAGGCCAAAACATTGTGTGATTTCAAGAAGAAATTAGATGTAGCTAGTGGGACTAAAACTTGTCACTAAAAGGATCAAGGGATGGGGTGGGTGGGGGTGATGGCCAAGGTGGGATCAGGATATTGAATTTCATGATCAGCCATGGTCAAAATTGGTGGCACGGTAGCCCTGCTGCCTCACAGTGCTGGGGATCCAGGTTCAAATCTGGCCTTGGATCACTGTTTGTGTGGAGTTCGCACATTCTATCTGTGTCTGTGTGGGTTTCCTCTGGATGCTCCGGTTTCCTCCCACGTTCCAAAGATGTACAAGTTAGGTTGATTGGTCATGCTAAATTGCCCCTTAGTGTCAGGGGGACTAGCAGGATAAATATGTGGGATTACAGGGATAGGGCCTCGGCGCAGGCTCGATGGGCCGAATGGCCTCCTTCTGCACTGTAGGGTTTCTATGATTCTAAAAAGTAAAGTTTATTTATTAGTGTCACAAGTAGGCTTACGTTAACACCACACTGAGGTTACTGTGAAAATCCCCTAGTTGCCACATTCCGGTGCCTGTTCGGGTACACTGAGGGAGAATTTAGCATGGCCTAATGGTGGATTCCAGGAGGAGAGGGAGCGGGGGGTGCTGTACAGACGGATAGAAGGAAGTTCCAAAGCTTAGGCCTGGACAGTTGAAGGCACAGGTTCCAACCTAGTGAGTGAAAATGAATAACAGGGCAGGCTTGAAGGACCGAATGGCCTTCACCTTCTATTTACTATGTTTCTAGGTTGCTGACTCATCAAAAGCTGAAGGAATTTGTACCTTTCAGGTCAAAGTCAAAACTGAATGATAAAGAACCTGAAAGGCACATTGGCACAGGAGACGAATATGATTGAACCCAACCCGTTGACTCAACTAATTATTACTTATTGAATCTTTCCTTCTGTTCTTTTTAACCTTGGTGACACTTCCTTAGAGGTTGCTTTTCTCTAAAACCCACTTGAAAACTCTATGATCGCCAGACCTAGCTGTTCTCTTCAGTTCACTGGATGTCAGTACAGGATGTGGAATTAGAACGCAGGGATGTTCGACCACATCAGACATAAGTGAACTGTCAGCCTTTCCTCTCTGAGCAAATGTACGGTTACAAGAGTTGACACGAAGCATACACAAGCAAGACTGGCAGAAGTGAATGATTTGTTAGCTTTTACCCAGTGAGCGCTGCACCTCAGGGACATTTCATTCCTTACTCAATGCAACCAGTTTGTTTGTTGCACCGTGGTAGGCATTTCTGACGAGGGGAGATGTAATTTTTTTTAGTATTTGTTGCAGCAGCTCAGTGGAGCATCTTTCATCTTGCGATTCTCTGCCTTGAGACGGGAGTTATCTCCTGCAGGAGGAACAAGACAAGCTGAGTGCTCGGCCCCTTTGAACTGTTTGCATAGCAATTTATTGTGGCTCAGACACCTGACTCGTGCTGAGCCGAGGGGCTAGCGGCGAGCAGTGCACAAGAAACCTGACCCGCCCTCTCCTCCCTCCAGCCCCCACCTCCTCACAATCCCATCAGACGGTATCTAACCAGGCACGTTACAGCCTCCTGGTCTCAAATTCAACAACTTCAGATGATTAGCTTTACCCTTGATCCTTTTGCTTTCATTTATTTTAACTGTTCTCCACCTTTTTATTTCTTTATTGTCTTTCTTTATTGCTCTTTTTCCTCCCTCCCACTCTTTCCCCCTATTTTATCCCTCCTTTTCATACTTCTTCCCTTTTTTTCAACTTTACCTCTCCCCCAGCCATCTCCCTTCCTCGCCCCACTTCTTCATCTGTCACCGCCTATCCTCTGATTTCAGCTGCTCGGCTATTCGCACTTCTATTCTCTCTATGGACTGCCATTAGCATTCTTAGCCTTTCTCCTTGTTTTTGTGATTATGACTCATCTTTCATTCCCTCCCCCCGCAGCATAAATATCTCCCACTTTCTGTGCCTTTTCAGCTTTGACAAAGGGTCGTCTGGACTCGAAACGTCAGCTCTTTTCTCTCCTTACGGAAGCTGCCAGACCTGCTGAGGTTTTCTCTTTTGCCAATTAATCAGAAAAGACTTTTGCCAGTCAGATGGAGGAGGGGAAAGGCAGACTACGTTCTGGAAAGAGATGAGCCTCAGAGTAATTGAGTTCCTGTTTTAATTGTCATCTGCTGTAAGTGATATAAATCCAGGGGAGACTGGAGACTTGCTTACATAAGGTCGTCTAAGACTGTGAAAGACTTAGGAATGGTAAATCTGCAACATGGCTCACAATTTAGCTGAGAGTCATAGAATCCTACAGTGCAGAAGGAGGCCATTCGGCCCATCAAGTCCACACTGACCACAATCCCACCCAGGCCCTATCCCCATGCATTTACCCTAGCTAGTCCCCATGACACTAAGCTGCAATTTAGCATGGCCAATCCACCTAACCGGCATATTTTTGGACTGTGGGAAGAAATCGGATTACCCGGAGGAAACCCAGGCAGACATGGGGAGAATGTGCAAACTCCATACTGACAGTGGGAATTGAACCTGGGTCCCTTGGCGCTGCGAGGCAACAGTGCTAACCACTGTGCCACCGTGTCATCCCAAGCTTGAAGCAATGCAGTGAAGGACAGTGTTCAAACTACATTCCAAGGGAAATTCCTTTGCATCGTTATGTAGACATACATTGGACTTCAATACACCTTTCAGTCAATAACCATATCTTTCACGGTCCATTTATTGGGTTCCTGGTTTCATAGAATCATCAAATAGAATCCCTACAGTGCAGAAGGAAGCCATTCAGCCCATTGAGCCTGCAGCGACAACAATCCAACCCAGGCCCCATCCCTACGCATTTACCCTGCAAGTCCTCCTGACATTCAAGGGCAATTGAGCATGGCTAATCAACCTAACCTGCACATCTTCGGAATGTAGGAGGACAACTGGAGAAAACCCCAAACAGACATGGGGAGAACACGCAGACTCCATTCAGACAGTGAGCCGAGGCTGGAATCGAACCCAAGTCCCTGGCGTGGTGAGGCAGCAGTGCTACCATCGTGCCACCCCTCTCTCTCACTCACTCTCCTTTGTCCCACCTTTTATTCCCCATTGATCCTTCCTTGAATTTCTTTAGCCTGACTCCTATCGGAAGCAGACCAAAGTGTTAACGGGCTAAGACCTGACCCATTCCCTCTCCACGCTGCAGAATTAATGTTGCGTTGTAAATTCAGTACACACTGGGCTAGCAATGGGGAATGTAGCTGCTTCCATCTGTCAGTTGTTAGCCTGACAGTTTAATCTGGGTTTTAAGACAACTCACCTCGTGCAATTCATCATTAAAATGCTTATTTATTTATGTTGAATCTTCTGCTCAGGTTCACAGTCATCCAATTACCCCGTGAGATTTCCACCTTTATTTTAAATTCCTTTAAGACTGGAATGCTATGGGTGGGATTTTCCGGCTGCGTTTGCCCCGATACCGGAAAATCCCACCCAAGGTCAATGCCCCTTTCCATGGTCCGCCCCTCGCCCGCTCCGATTCCTGTGGCGCGTGGAACAGGAACATTCACCCCCTACATTCTGCACCCTCTCCTTTCCTTCTCCCCTGTGCACTCTACGTATGGAATACTTTGTCTGTATAGCACACAATAAACAATACTTTTCACTGTATCCCAATACATGTGACATGATAAATCAAATCAAATCACTCAGAAAGAGAGGACGGGAGAGAGAGAGAGAGAGGAGGGCGGGAGAGGGAAAGGGTAGGGGAGAGACAGGAAGAGAAAGGGGGAAGAGAAAGAGAGAAAGAAAGAGGCAGCGAGTTTTGTGGAGGAAATTACAGAGCTTCAAGCCGAGGCAGTTGAAGGCACTGCTGTCATTGGTGAGTGCCATTGGAAGATGTACAAGAGATCAGACTTGGAAGAGTGTAGAGTTTGTGATGGGTTGAAGGGTTGGCGGAGGTTATCGAGTCAGAGAGAGGCCAGGCCGTGGAGGTATTTATTAGAGCTCCTGGCAAATCTCTTGTGATCTCTCCAATGACTGGGTCAGAATATATTCCGTTCCAGTGAAGGAATTCTGATTGGTCTGAAGAGTTTTATTCCCTTTTCTTCAGCTTCTCCTCGTTCCTCTTTTCCTGAAGGCAGATGCCCGCTGGGATAATGGCTCTAAGGGCAGCTGTGCCCACTCTGAGCCACTATTCCATTAATATGGGCCGAGAATGCAGCTTTTACTGAGGAGGACGGGGTTGGTGGGAGGAGGAGGGGGTGTGGTTTGGTAGTAAAGAGACTTCTGTTACAAGCAATGGAAGAACTGACTTCACCAAATAAACCAAAGAAAGAGTTTTGTAAAGAAACTTCATTACACAGTGCTGTTCTTTGTTCTTTGGGATATGGACTACACAGAGGCAAGAAAATATTAAATTAGAGATGCATCCGTGTTGGCATAGACTTGATGTTCGTGTGCTGCGCTGTTCTTGGTTCTTAGTTTATCAGCACTTGGGCCACAGCCTGGGACACGAATGCGCCCCACAATCCCTATTGCTTTCTATTTTACCGGGTCAGCTGACCACCACACCACTTTACCATTGGTTATGTTGTCCACCCTCACGGCATGTTATCATTGGTTACATTTTAACAGATTCCAGTGTTATCATTGGTTACAGTAGGACAGAGAGCGAGGCTGGTTTTTAACGTCTGACTTTGATCCAGCTCTCACCCAATGACCATAAACATTTACCTCCCGGAGGGGAAGGTGAGGACTGTCAGGCCATTGGATGGTGATCAGAAATGAAGGCCTTGGCTTATTTTGTCTTTGCTGTGTCTAATCAGAGGAAATTGGAGCCATTTGCAACTTTGCCCCCAATTGGAACCAGTCAAGTCACCTTAAACCCTGTGCTAGACTTTGGCATCTTTCACTCTGCATTGTTCTGCCTGTCACAACTCCCACCACTCACTTGATGCACTCTGACATGACCATGAAAGGGTTATAAATGTCTCAGGATCACTGCAAGGTTACAGGAATTCCATCTGGCACTGCATTGTTAGAACTAACCCTCCTTTTTTGAAGTCAAGAAAATGAGAAATTTATAAACGTAGAACAAGATTTAATAAATCAATGAGATGAGAAAAGTTGACCCGAAAGTTCCTGCCCTTCTTTAAAGTCGTTAGTCATTGCAAAGTCCTTGAAGAAATTCAATTACTAATCATGGTTAAGAAGTGCCGCATTAAATTTGGATCTTTATTCTAAATCAAATTCCCTGTTCCTTGAGCCAATGCTTATGTCAGTGACTGGGCCAGCGTGTAGACACGTTCGAACAAAACATGTTGAAAAGTCAAACCTCGCAATGTTCCAGAATCGTTTCTCCTTCTGTTGTCACTGTCTCTTCCTTCTATGTATGGGGCAGGCCAGTGCAGCCTTCCCAATATCTTGGACGAAGCAAGATACTGCAAATCTAAAATAAAGGCCAAATGCTCCACCGACCAGACAACATCTGTGAAGAAATATGGCCCAGTGTTTTGTATCATTGCTTGGTATGGCTCCTGCTCAGACCAAGATTGCAAGAAACTACAAAGGCTTGTGAACATAGCCCAGTACATCACGCAAACCAGCTTCCCGTCCATTGGCTCTGTCTACACTTCTCGCTGGCTGGGGAAAGGCAGCCAGCATAATTAAGAACCCCAGGCACCCCGGACATTCTCCTCTTCCATCGGGAAAAAGATACAAAAATCTGAGGACGCTTATCAACCGGCTCAAGAACAGTTTCTTCCCTGCTGCTGTCAGACTTTTGAATGGACCTACCTCACACCAAGTTGATCTTTCTCTACACCCTAGCTATGGCTGCAATGCTACATTCTGCTCCTTCTCCTCAATGTACTCTATGAATGGTATGCTTTGTGTTTAGCGTGCAAGAGACAATACTTTTCACTGTATCCCAATCCATGTGACAATAATAAATCAAATCAAATCAAATCAATGTAGCAATGCTGCCTATCCCTGGATCAACGAAGGTCTCTGTTCAAGAAAAACACCCCCAACTCAATCCCAATCCATCAGGAGGAATACTCACCCCGCTGCACATCACCCATTATGATTCTACATGCAGATGTTTCTCATTTGCTGCGGTCTTGATTCCAAAGGTACAATTGAATCTGGTGAGATTGAGTTTTGACGAGCGGACACGCCATGCTGATGTTTTAGAGATAGCTTCCCACCACCTGCCATCGGGTAACACAATCTGTTTGCAGCAATACAAGGCATTAGTGAGGCCGCACCTGGAGTATTGTGCACAATTTTGGTCCCCTTATTTGAGAAAAGATGCAGTGGAATTAGAGCCAGTTCAGAGGAGGTTCACTAGGTTGATTCTAGAGATGAGGGTTTTGTTGTATGAAGAGAGATTGAACAGTTTAGGTCTACACTCTCTGGAATTTAGAAGAATGAAGGGAGATCAAATTGAGGTATACAAGATGATAAAAGGTACGGATAAAGTAGATGTGGAGTGGATGCTTCCTTTTGTGGAACATTCTAGGACAAGAGGTCCCAGTCTTAAGGATAAGGGGTAGCAAATTTAAAACAGAGTTGAAGATCATAGAATCTTACAGTGCAGAAGGAGGCCATTCAGCCCATTGAGTCTGCACCAAATACAATCCCACCTAGGCCCTATCCCCATAACCCCATGTATTTACCCGCCAAGTCCCCCTGACACGAAGGGGCATTTTAGTATAGTCAATCCACCTAACCCACACATCTTTGGACTGTGGGAGGAAACTGGAGCACCAGGAGGAAACCCACACAGACATAGGGAGGATGTGCAGACTCCCAGTGACCCAAGTCTGGAATCAAACCCGGGTTCCCGGCGCTGTAAGGCAGCAGTGCTAACCACGGTGTCACCCAATCATCTTGGACAAAGGAGAAACTACTTCTCCCAAAGGGTTGTGAATCTGTAGAATTCGCTACCCCGAAGTAAGGTGGATGCTGGGACAGTGAGTAAAGTTAAGGAGGAATTAGAAAGATTTTTAATTTGATAATGGGTTAAAGGGTTATGGAGAGAAGGCAGGGAAATGGGGATAAGAAGCATATCCACCATGGTCGAATGGCGGAGTGGACTCGATGGGCCGAATGGCCTAATTCTGTTTCTATATCTTATTATGAACTTAGAATTATTATGCCCTCAATGCACCTGTACATTTAATGACTGACTTTCACCTTGCTGTTACGGGATACTGATACTTTGCCTCCCTCAGTTAAATGCCCCCCCCCGCCCGCCTCGTTACCCACTCCTGGGAGCTTCACAAAATTCCATGCCCCATTTCTCCCATCCCCGATACCAGCAATTTGGGCAGCACGGTGGCACAGTGTTGCTGCTTTACAACCCTAGGGATCCAGGTTCAATTCCGGCCTCGGGTCACTGTCTGTGCAGAATTTGTACGTTCTCCCCGCGTCTGTGTGAGTTTCCTTCGGCTTCCTCCCACAGTCCGAAAGACATGCTGGTTAGGTGTATCGGCCATGGTTAGTGCCGGGGGATTAGCAGAGTAAATCTGTGAGGTTATGGGGGTAGGGACTGGGTGGGATTGTGATCGGTGCAGGCTCGATGAGTCAAATGGCTTCCTTCTGCAGTGTAGGGATTCTGTGACTTCACTCAGCCTTTGATGGATCTTCTGCCGAGCGATTGCATCATTGTGAAACACCTCTGGAGTTTGTACAGTGCTACACTCACGTCAGGAAATAGGCCTCTGTCAAGGGGATTTCCGATCTCAGTAGCAGCCCAATCCTGGAAAAGCCTGGACCACATTGGACAGATATCCCCACCTCCAAAGCCCCCTAGAAGGAGCTGGGATCTTTCCCCCCTCTCTGTCAATCAGCCTCACAGCAGATATATAAAAAAAACAAACTTTTTTTTTGAATCGCAGCAGAAGCAGAAAAACTAATTAAATTCATGAATATGTTACCCAGTCTGGAAAAAAATGCAGCAGTTCATCGAAATATTGCAGCAACATTCTTTTCAGTAGAAAAGTCATTAAAGCAAATATGATTTACTCACTGCACAATCAAACAGAGCTTCAAGAAAATTACAATTGCTGTTCCCCTAACGGCTACAGTGTCCAATTGAGTTGCCGCTATTCTTCAAGCGGCCATTTTCCAAAGTGTGCAGGGGGCAGGCAGAGAGAATCATGCGTATCACTGCTCAACAATTCCTGAGTCAAAGGCCCCCCCCCCCCCGCCCCGCAAATCGCTAAGCCTTCACCAGCCCCTGCCTTCCAGCAGTCAGAGTGGATAGACTCTGTTCAGCTTATTGTAGGTGAAACTAGGATCCGAGGTCACAGCCTCAAAGTAAAGGCCTTTAAAACCGAGATGAGGAGGAATTTCTTCATCCAGAGGGTGGGGAATTCGTTGCCACAGAAGGTTGTGGAGACCAGGTGGTTGAGTGTATTTAAGACAGAGATAGATAGGATCTTGATTGGGAAGGGGAATCAAAGGTTACAGGGAATGGGGTTGAGAAACTTATCAGCCATGGTCGAATGGCAGAGCAGACTTGATGGGCTAAATGGCCTAATTCTGCTCCTATATCTTATGGTCATATGGTCTAATTGTTTTGCTGCTCAAAACTAACACCAGGTGATTGTCTTGCTTGTACCAGAGTTAAAAACAGTAAAATGGTTGAGGTAGCGTGGCCCCTTTAAGGGGGAAGGGGATCCCTGAGAGTCACGTGATTGGGCCAGACCCGATATAAAGGCAGCATGGGAAGCTGAACCAATGGGTTGCAAAGGTGCATATCCTGGGTCGGGGAGGAACCTCAGCTGGAGCCACTGAGGAGTGGAGAACGTACAGTTCTGTAGAAAATCACCACATATAAATATTATTGATAATAAACCTTTCATAACTTGAAGCCACAACAAGTTGCCTTTGAACTTATTACACTGGTGATGAGGATGGGACAGTGTAACAACTTCAAAGTTATTAACTTCAATTTTCAAGCCATCAAGTATTGCTTTTAAAGCTTATTTATTTGTGTCACAAATAGGTTTAAATTAACACTGCAATGAAGTTACTGTGAAAATCCCCTAGTCGCCACATTCCAGCACCTGTTCGGGTTCACTGAGGGAGAATTTAGCGCGGCCAGTGGACCCAAACCAGCATGTCTTTTGGACTGTGGGAGGAAACCGGAGCAGCCGGAGGAAACCCACGCAGACACGGGGACAACATGCAGACTCCATACACAGACAGTCACCCAAGACGAGAATCAAACCTGGGTCCCTGGCACTGTGAGGCAGCAGTGCTAACCACTGTGCCACTCTGCCTCCTAGACAAGAGAACATTGATGTTCCCTTCCTCCCTCCAGGATGTTCCTAAAGATCTGATTCCTCTGAAGAGGCGCACTCTCTTTATCAAATTACCTCCAACAGATTCCTGCATTCATTCACTCTCTCACAATACTTTATCATTTATCACTTCTTCTATCCCACTGATCCTTTCCATTTTCCTCCAAGCCCACATTTCAAAGCAAGTTGGTCAACTTATTTCTGTCAGGTCCAAGTTTTGGATCTTAAAAGTGTACCTACAATCTTTCATGGAACGCATTCAAATTTCAGGCTCCATGATGGGATTTTGCAGCAGAACCGAAATGCAGCCTGGGGCTTATCAGTATCAAGCTGTTAGTGGCGTATTAGCTAATTAATTTCTCTCTCACCTTGGCAAAATCTTTATCTGCCTGCCTTTTATTATAAAGTAACAGTACATCTGGAGGATGTTTAGAGTCTGTTGTTTATATCCACTGACATGTCTGTCAGCCATCTCCTACTTGTCAATATGTCCAACATACATTGGCTTTCCATCACACCTTTCTCACTCTTCAAGTGTCACACTCCACTTCGAGTAACACATTTTTTAATACAATACATAATGAAGAGAACATGTACAATAATTTCTGTAGAGAGAGCATCTATCTTTCTTCATTCGCACCTATGTAAAGTGACGACCACCATAGCCCAAGACAATGAAATGTAATCCTACATTACGATGCTCCAAAATGGCTGCAAAACTACTTTGCTACATCCTGATGTCCCAAAGATCGCTGTGCAAATACATGACATGACGGCACGGTGGCACAGTGGTTAGCATTGCTGCCTCACAGCGGCAACCTATACAGGTCTACTCACCCTGTAGCCTCTCACACTCTCCATGTTAACCAATGCCCCTCTTCTCCGGTCCCTTCTGGGAGGCACAGTGGCACAGTGACACAGTGATTAGCATTGCTGTCTCACAGCACCAGGGACCTGGGTTCGATTCCCAGCTTGGGTCACCGTGTGGAGTTTGCATGTTCTTTGTGTGGGTTTCCTCCGGGTGCTCCCACAGTCCAAGGTTTGGCCAGGCTAAATTGCTCCTTAGTGTCCCAAAATGTATAGGATGGGGGGGGGGATTAGAGGGGAAAATGCACAGGGCTACAGGGATAAGGAGAGGGTGGGCCTGGCTGGGATGTTCTATCGCAGAGCAATGTAGACTCAATGGGCTGAATAGCCTCCTCCTGCATTGTAGGGATTCTATGATTCTAAGGGTGGAATTTTACGGCCTCGCTTGTTCCAAAACCGGAAAATCCCACCCAAAATAAACGGAGCTTCCCATTGTTTGCCCCTCGCTCGCTACGATTCAGATGACAGGCAGGGCAGTGAGATTCCAGCGTAAATCTTTGTTCTTTAAAGTACCATATACCGATGCTTTACATGGTGTCATATTCCTGATTAAGAGGTGAGCATGCCCTTATTAAATGTTATACCGCTACACAAACGTCCTGCTTACAGATAGTTACTTCCTGTCCTCCTGCCTTTGTTACAGCTGTTTCATGTTTCCATTACAAATTTTGGTGACCCCGTTTACAATTGATGTTATCGACATCACTTTGTTACACTGTAATCACATCATTCCACCAGTAGTGGCAGTGTGGAACCTGAATTCTGGTTCTGTATGCCTTTAGTGCAAAGAATTGCCCATTTCAATCAATTCTGCTTTCCCGCCTCCAAATGGCTTGTAGGTTTTTCCACTCGATCATCAATAATATACAATTGGTGCATTACATGAACAATAAGGACTGAAGTTACAACCTTCCAAGAGGATCTGAAACACACCCACACACCCAAGTACAGGCACAGTTGTTAACACTGCTGCCTCATAACACTACAGATCCGGGTTCGATTCCTGTCTTGGGTCACTGACTGTGTGGAGACTGCACATTCTCCCTGTGTCTGCGTGGGTTTCATCCGGTCTTCTGGTTTCCAATGCTAGTTAGGTGCATTGACCATGCTAAATTGCCCCTTAGTGTATCTGGACAGGCGTCGGAGTGTGATGACTAGGGGATTTTCACAGTAACCTCATCGCAGTGTTAATGTAAGCCTACTTGGAACACTTTCTGAGGGCATCTTTAAGAGTCTATCCTGCTGTGCAAGTGGAGTTACATGTAGGCCAGTCCAGGTGTGGATGGCTGATGGTTGGGTGGCATGTTGGCACAGTGGTTGGCACTGCTGCCTCACAGTGCCAGGGACCCAAATTCGATTCCCGTCTTGGGTCACTGTCTGTGTGGAGTTTGCACGTTCTCCCCATGTCTGCCTGGGCTTCCTCTGGGTATTCCGGTTTCCTGCCACACTCCAAAGATGTGCAGGTTAGGTTGATTGGCTGTGCTAAATTGCCCCTTAGTATCAGAGGGACTAGCAGGATAAATATGTGGGGTTATGAGGATAGGGCCTGGGTGGGATTGTTGTTGGTGCAAGCTCAATGGGCCAAATGGCCTCCTTCTGCACTGTAGGGTTTCTATGATTCTTAAGAAGTTTTATTTATTAGTCACAAGTAGGCTTACATTAACACTGCACTGAGGTTACTGTGAAAATCCCTTAATCACTACATTCCAGCGTCTGTTCAGGTACACTGAGGGAGAATTTAACATGGCCAATGCACCTTATGGAGGATTCCAGGAAAAGAGAGAGGGGTATTGTACAGACGGATAGGAAGAAGTTCCAAAGTTTAGGCCCAGACAGTTAAAGGCACAGGATCCAACCTAGTGAGTGAAAATGAATAACAGGACAGGCTTGAAGGGCTGAGTGGCCTTGACCTTCTGTTTTCTATATTTCTAGGTTGCTAACTCATCAAAAGCTGAAGAAATTTGTACCTTTCAGGTCAAAGTCAAAACTGAATGATAAAGAACCTGAAAGGCACATTGGCACAGGAGACGAATATGATTGAACCCAACCCGTTGACTCAACTAATTAGTACTTATTGAATCTTTCCTTCTGCTCTTTTTAACCTTGGTGGCATCCTTATAGGTTGGTTTCTTGGTTACTTTTCTCCAAAACCACTTGAAAGCTGGTGTTCCTCTATGATCGTGAGACCTATCTGTGCTCTTTAGTTTACTGGATGTCAGTACAGGATGTGGAATTGGAAGGGTCACCATCTGTGCGGAGTTTGCACGTTCTTCCCGCATCTACGTGTGTTTCGTCTGGTCCTCAGGCTTCCTTCCTCAGTCCAAAAGACGTGCCGGTTAGATGCATTGGTTATGCCATATTGCCTTTAGTGTGTCCAAACAGGTGCTAGAAGTGGCGACTAGGGGATTTTCACACTAACTTCATTGCAGTGTTAATGTAAGCCTACTCGTGACATTAATAACTTAACTTTAAATTCTCCCTCACTGTACCCGAACAGGCACTGGATTGTAGCAACTGGGGGATTTTCACAGTAACTTAATCACAGAGTTAATGTAAGCCTACTTGTGACACTAATAAATAAACTTTAAACTTTAAACTTCCTAGGCCAGTTCTGAGGGCATCTTTAAGAGTCCACACTGCTGTCATCTGAAGTCACATGTAGGCCAGACCAGGCATGGATGGCTGATGGCTGGGTGGCACAGTGGTTAGCACTGCTCACAGTGCCAGGGACCCGGGTTCGATCCCTTGCTTGGATCCCTGTCTGTGTGGAGTTTGCACGTTCTCCCCTTGTCTGCGTGGGTTACCCCCGGGTGCTCCGGTTTTCTCCCACATTCTGAAAGACATGCTGGTTTGGTGCATTGACCCGAACAGGGGCCGGACTGTGGCAATTAGGGGATTTTCACGGTACCTTCATTGCAGTGTTAATGTAAGCCTTACTTGTGACTAATAAATAAACCTTTTAAACTTACTGATTCCTTTCCCTACAGGACATTACTGAACCAGATGGGTTTTTCCGACAATTGACAATGCTTTTTTTTATTCAAATTTTGCTATGTGTTGCGGTGGGATTCGAACCCCGATTATTTGTCCGGTGACAATACCTCTCTGCCATCACCTCCCTAGGACATTATCCCTGCCAACTTCCTATTGTCAACTTTAAAAATGGTGAAGGATAGAATTAAACTCCTAGTTTAACTAAGTGGAATTTGAATAAAAATCCACTACAGTTCCCATTGAAGTATATATACACTGGTAGAATTCAAGCTTGAAATTATTACTATTACTTACACTTTACAATGCTCCACTGTAAAAACTCAATTTGACTGATTATAGTAAACTAGTGGTCCTGTAATTATGTTCATGCGTGAACAAAAATAGATTCAGAAGAATTCCTGTATATTAATGCTTTCATTTATCATTCGATAGATCCTCTTTTTTATATTCTTCTGATTGATGTGATTTTGAAGTTTGCCACACTAGATTGGATTGATTTTTTTTCTCACCTAATTCAATTCACATTCTGGCCTCCTTGCTTAAGAAAACCGCTCCCAATTCGGGTCTAAAGCCCTGTGTGCTAACCTCCCCCTAGTCCCTCTGCCACAACACTGCGTTCCCCGTACAAAATATCCCCAGTTTAGGTCTTCCACTCCTCACCACAGTAAGCATGTCTCAATTCATTCCCTTTCTGTCAGAGTGTTCCAATTCAGGTCCCATTTCAGTCCAGTTTGCCTTGTTTCCACTTTCTAGATTGTTCCCTGGTCAAGTCTCACTGTTATCCCCCATAGTTCTTCCCTAATATTGGCTATCAGCAAATCATTGGGAACTATGGTGTTAAATATTATGCTATAATTGTTAATCTACTGCATGAATTTACACAGGGAGTCAAGATTGCATGAAACAGAGTAACAAGGGATGAAGGGTCTTCAACATCAGTTGCTGGTCCTCAACAAAACAAATGTGAACACTGTTGATTTAAAACATAATCCGAACCAGCTCAATTAGATTTTAGTTTTAGTATATGTGATGCTACTGTGCCTTTAAGGGATGTACTTGTGTCATTTTTTTGTGCAGGATTGTTGAGCAGTCAGTTCTAGTCATTTGTTGCCATTTTTTTTCTGTAACCAACAGCCCCTGTTGATACTGCAGAAGCATAATTGCTCCTAATTGCTGGAATGTATGTTTAATCTGGACTAGTACTGTTCTATTGTTTTAATGTTTTCCCCTGGGCTTTTTCAGAGCAGGGTTTGATTAGGTTGATTGACAGGAAAAAAGCAGAGAAATCAAGTCATTTGCTGCTTGGAATGTTGACAGAAAGCTAGCTTTCTCTATGTCTCTTTCCCTCTTTGTATTTGGAGATTGGGATCTGCTGGGAAATAAGTCCCTTTCTCTGGAGACTGCTATATGGGAGTCAGACAACAGGTGCCTTTCTGTATCTGTTCAAAGGGGTTAAAAAGCTGGAAATCTAGCAAGCACATGAGACTATATTTTTTTCTTGTGCCAACTTAGTCTGAAGACAGATTTATTTCTGTGGGATTATTTCTTATATTAGAATTAAGATAGCTGAAAAGAATTATACTGTATCATGTTTAAGTATTAATAAAAGTTACGCTAGTTCTTTTTATTATATTTTAATTGTATTGTTAAATGAAGTTTGTTTTAATAAAAGCTTCTAGTGGGTCAATTGAATCATACCTGGAGTGAAACACCTTAATGCCAACATCAAAAAAAAGTGGAGTTTAGGCTAACTTCATAACATACTTGGAGTTCCTGATCTGGTCCCTAACAGTAAGTCATTACATTTTTTAATTCATTCCCTCCATTCAGTCACCATTTATCACAATACCCATACCAGATCTTCAGTACTGCTCAGTGCCCAAGCGTGTAAGCTCACGCTGTGATCCTGACTACCTCATTCTCCATCTTAGTCAGTGCATAATCATCCATCATATCTGACTGTGAGCGCAGGAACAATGCAGAAGCAACACACATCCAAGACAATTCATCAAAATTATGAAAATTATTTCGATTATCTTTTTCCCCATTCCGATTAGGAGTCCAGACAGCTGAGTGCAATACTTGCGCTGTTCAACTCTCTTTCACGTTACCCGCGTAGACGAACACGAGCGTGCTGGATTAACACATTGAAGGAGTGGGTCTTAATCAGCTGCCGTTGCAAAGTCTAAAGCTCCCCCCTTTAGGGCTCATTCTAACGGATTTGCAGAGGCATTCAGGAAGTTGGGAGTCTGCAGCAACAGCTGTGTTGCAATTGCTATCCTCGCCTTCAACCTCACAGCTAATGCCCTAAATTGGCAAAAGAACACATAATTGTAACCACTTAGAAGCTCGTGAGGTCAGTCAGAAGCCAGCTGTAACTATTTCTGACATGCAAGCTGTAGGCCATCGATGAGGTTTCATTGCTTTGCTTTTAAAAGGGAATCTGTCTTTTAATCGCGGGAGATGGGATTTCTATCAGTGTTATTTGAACCTCGGCAATTTCTACTCTTAATTCCCTCAGTAATCCAGCATGCCGTCCATCTGAACAGGGTGACCTTTCTCCTCTGAGTGTTGCCAAAGTACCTCCTCTTTACCATTTCTTTTTATCCAATCCAATTTCTACCTCCTGTTTTTGGGTTGCTAAAGGGAATATCCACTTCTTTACAAAGAAAAATACAGCACAGGAACAGGCCCTTCAGCCCTCCCCTGCCGATCGTGATGCCCTAACTAAACTTAGAAAAAACCTTCTACCCTTACTCCTCTATTCCCTCCCTATTCATGTACCCATCCAGGTGCCTCTTAAATGTGGATAAAAGTAAAATACTGCCAATGCTGGAATCTCAAACTGGAAGACAAAATGCTGGAAAATGTCAGCAGAAGAAAACACTGTTGAGGAAGAAGGAGCACATATTAGAAGTACCATGGACTGCCATTAGCAGCCTTTCCCCTTGGTTTTGGGGCTATGACTCATCTTTCATTCCCTCACCCTGCAGTATGAATATCTCCCACTTTCTATGCCTTTTAGCTTTGACAAAGGGTCATCTGGACTTGAAACAGCTCTTTTCTCTCCTCACAGTTGCTGGCAGACCTGCTGAGATTTTCCAGCATTTTCCCTTTTGGTTGCCTCTTAAATGTTGCTGATGTGCCTGCTTCCACCACCTCCTCCAGCAATGGGTTCCAGACACCCACCACAACTCACACATCTCCATTAAACTATCCCCTCCCACCTTGAACCTGAACCCCTTTGTAATTGACAGATAGGTGCACTCATTTGATATCCAGAATGGACCTGGACTTTAGTTGAGTGGAGGTAGAAGGTGGGGTTTAGTTTGATTTGAATTGTGACCAGTTCCTGATCTCTGACCACACTGAAGAAGAGGATCTTGGGGTCTTGGAATTGTGATGGACGTCCAGGGATGGCACGGTGGCGCAGTGGTTAGCACTGCTGCCTCACAGCACCAGGGCCACAGGTTCAATTCCTGCTCTGGGTAACTGTCTGTGTAGATTCTGCACATTCTCCCCATATCTGAGTGGGTTTCCTCCGGGTGCTCTGGTTTCCTCCCACAGTCCAAAAACATGTGGGTTAGGCTGATTGGCCATGCTAAATTGACCCTAGTATCAGGGGGATTAGCAGGGTAAATGCATGGGGTTGCAAGAATAGGGACTGGGTGGGATCGTGGTCAGTACAGGCTCAATGGGCTGAATGGCCTCCTTCTGTACTATAGGGATTTTATGATTTTCTGATCCATGAGATCATGGAATGGGAGGAGTCCTGGTATCTGACCGCACTTGAGGATAGTCTTTGGTTCTGGCTCCAGAATTTAGCAGTGCTGGAAGGAGAATCTCACAATGTGATAGGCCAGAAATTGGAGAGTCCTCCAATTTCTGAACATGGGTCTCCTGTCAGGAATCTTTTCTATCTCCTCGAACCCGCTGTAATGCGCTCCCACCCCCTGTGTTGCAATCTGCTTTGACCGGACTCTCCTCATCCCAGTCTAATCTTCCCTCCTCCCTTCCATCTCTCTCCCCTATCACTCTCCCATCTGCACTGACGGCTGCCTCAGGTTGGTTGGCGATTATGAGCAGTGGTAGAGACAGGAGGATTGTGACCAGTCCAGTAGTCAGAGGCTGGAGGCAGCTGTACTTCTGTGGCCCAGCAGTATATTGGGGTGCAGCGTTAGAGGATAAAAGTCATCCTGTCCTCTCTCAATTGCTGAATCTCCCTTCCCCCAAATCCCAAATTCTCCTGGCCCCCCCAGCATCTCCCACTATCAGCCCATCTCCTTTGCTTCAACCCATTACACCTGCCTGCTCTAGCCCTCCAAAATTCTTAACCTCCATTTCTTTCCCACTCTGAATCCATCATTACGGTCACTTTTCACCTTCTTCCTGACTCTTGTCTGTCTACGTTACTCGCTTCTCCTGTTTGTCCCATCCCCAATTCTTTCCCTCCTCCCCTTTTACCAATGTTTCCCACTGGTCAATATAAATGCCTCACGCTGATTTGTGGGCAGTTGTAGCATCAGTATGAAAGGCCACGCCACCCATATCTTTAAGAATGCTCTTCTGCAACTATACAAGGCATTGGTGAGGCCGCAGCTGGAGTATTGTGCATAGTTTTAGTCCCCTTATTCGAGGAAAGATGTAATGGCATTGGAGGCAGTTTAAAGGAGGTTCGTTAGATAGATTCCAGAGATAAGGGTTTTGTCATATGAAGAGAGATTGAAAAGTTTAGGCCTACATTCTCTGGAATTTAGAAGAATGAGGGTGATCAAATTGAGGCATACGAGATGATAAAAGTTTTGGATAAAGTAGACGTGGAGCGGATGCTTCCCCTTATGGGACATTCTAGGACGAGAGGTCATAGTCATAGGATAAGGGGTAGCAAATTTAAAAGAGAGTTGAGGAGAAACTATTCTCCCAAAGGGTTGTGAATCTGTGGAATTCGCTATCCCAAAGTACGATGGATGCTGGGACAGTGAGTAAATTTAAGGAAGAGTTAGATAGATTTTTAATTGGTAATGGGTTGAAGGGTTATGGGGAGGAAGCAGGAAAATGGGGATGAGGAGCGTATCAGCCATGATCGAATGGCAGAGTGGTCTCGATGGGCCGAATGGTCTAATTCTGCTCCTATAACTTGTGTGCTGAGTGGCAGACTCTGGGAGACAAGGTTGCATCGCACTGCCTTTATGCTCCAAAGCTATTTAAATATTGATGAGTCTGAGAGCTTTGTCTGCAGTTCCCGCTGTCCATAGACAGCAGGATTTATAACCTTCCACACAAAGTACTCTGATAACCAAATTGACAGTGTAGAGCAATGTCAGCCTCCTTAGCAATGGGGAGCCTTTGGATCAGCCAAATGGATAGGCTCAGACATTGCTGAACAGAGTAACAGGCTGCTTGGATTTCCCAGGATGCTCAAGGATTCAATATGGCGGGTAGTAGATATGCCAAGCTGGATCACATTTCTCCTTAGGCACGCAATAGGTGTCCTGAAGTAATAGGCACATTCATTATAATATTTAAGTAAAGGTCCACTCAGTGCAGGCCACACAGGTGGCACTGTGGCTAGCACTGCTGCCTCACAACACCAGGGACCCAGGCTCAAATCCAACCTCAGGTCACTGTCTACGTAGAGTTTGCACATTCTCCCCATGTCTGCGTGGGTTTCCTCCGGGTGCTCCGGTTTCCTCCCACTGTCCAAAGATGTGCAGGTTAGGTTGATTGGCCATGCTAAATTGACCCTAGTATCAGGGGGATTAATGGGGTAAATGTGTGGGGTTATGGGAATAAGGCATAGGTGGGATTGTGGTCAGTGCAGGCTCAATGGGCCAAATGGCCTCCTTCTGCACTGTAGGGATTCTATGATTCAGTGACATGAGGACTTGACATGTCTAACAGCTGGGGGGCACGGGATAGTGTTGAAGAAATGATTTCTTGTCATGCAGGGTAGGGTAAGGGTAAGAAGGGGGAGAAGGTGTAAAGCCACCCCCTCCATGACATCTCCTCCAGCATTGCCAGTCACCATGGCCATTGCTCTCAGCTTACCTGTAAGGCCTTCCCCCAGAGGGGCAGAGTGTGTGGGTGAGTTCGGCTTCCTCTGGCTACACGCTCCTGCCACAGGTTGTGTGGGATGTTGCTTTGCAAGGTGTGTGTTATTGTGACATCCTTGTCAGTCATTTTTAGATTGTGATTGTCACGGTGAAATGGTTTGTATGTTGTGAGGTGTGGACAGTGGAGGTGCAGAGCATAGGAGTATGAGGAGAAGGATTTGGAGTAAAAGTTTGTAGGCGAGTTAAGGGAGGCAGTGCAGGAGAGTGTGGATGATGAGGTTGCAGAGTTAGTGGTGTGAGGAGACAGCAATTTGAGCTGTGAGATGTGATTGTTATCTTGGTAATTTTACGAGGCCTTGCTGCTACATTGTTGGAATTCCTGTTATTGGCCATTCTCAGTAACCTAATCTCATTGGTCTCGAGGCCTTTCGGCCCACCCAGAGGGGGAGAAGAATCTCCCTCCTCCAAATGAGGGCCAAAACCAAGGCCTCCAAGGCTACATCTATAGAACCTGGGTACCATCATTGTATCCCTTCCAGCCATTTCATTCCTTTGACAACCTTTCAAGAAACATTGGCTACCTTTCAGTGAGGTTTGATTCCTTGATCCCAAGGGGCTTTGCCCTCTAATCCCAACCCTTCCTCCTAAAAATATGTATCCAAACAAAGAGCACCGTGGATAATACTGGCTGTAAATCTGGCTCATTTTACCAAGCTCCCTGCATTACTGCATTATTTTCACACCCGTGTGAACAATTCCGGCAATTCCTCCTCTCCTCCCCGCCCCCCCCACCCCTCCAACATTGATTTTTCAGAAGCAATGGAGTTTCTAGATGGCAAAACTCTGTTTTTACAGGAATTACTGTTATCCATTTCAGGGATCTGTTTCTTGGAATACAAATCAGAAACTCGGAGTCAAAGGCAGCATTTAAAGTAATTATGCAATTTTTAAAATTGTGAAGCTTCCGTGCAGGGCTAAGACCGATTTCAGTGGGACGCCAGCAGACTGGGAAAGTGTGGGGAGAAAAGATAATATAGAATCATAGAAACCCTACAGTACAGAAAGAGGCTATTCAGCCCATTGAGTCTGCACCGACCACAATCCCACCCAGGCCCTACCCCCATATCCCTACATATTTACCCACTAATCCCTCTAACCTACGCATCTCAGGACACTAAGGGCAATTTCTTAGCATGGCCAATCAACCTAACCCGCACATCTTTGGACTGTGGGAGGAGACCGGAGCACCCGGAGGAAACCCACGCAGACACAAAGAGAATATGCAGACTCCACACAGACAGTGATCGAAGCCTGGAATCAAACCCAGGTCCCTGGAGTTGTGAAGCAGCGGTGCTAACCACTATGCTACCGTGCCGTTCATTCAGATAATGAATGAATAGTAATGCCTATGGCTTATGGCTCTTGTTAAAAGAGAAAAAGCCTGTATACTGTAAAGAGGAGGGACAGACTTTCTGAAACTCTCCTCGGAAAGGCTGGAGTAGGGAGAAAGCTAATGGTCTGTTACCCATAATAATTCTCCAGTGCGGAACAGCCTTTCAACATCCTCCAAGTAATAGGACTCTCATCTTAGAGCCAGTTAGTCCCAATTGAAATTGACAGGCAACTGGGAGTCAGACAAGTCTGCGGTGAATTAGAGAACCTGTTGAAGATGATTCATACAAACGGAGTCCGGGATTAAATTATGAATATCTAAATTATGGCAGTTAAAATGTCCATGACAGTAATTGGAGAGCACATCAAGGATGGTCTTAGTGGATTCATCACCACAACCTTGAATGTGACATTTTTAAAAGCACAGGCTTCAGCTAGACCACAACATAAAGGCAAAACACTGCGGATGCTGGAATCTGAAACAGAAACAGAAATCTCAGCAGGTCTGACAGTATCCGTGGAGAGAGACCAGAGCCAATATTTCGAGTCTAGGTGACCCTTCGCCAGGGTTGTTATTTCTGTTTTTGTTGGCCGGGTCGCAGTCCAGGGGGAAATAGGAGGAAGCATCCGAGAGTTGGTGTGCAGCCTCTGCGAGGTAGAGGTCCCTACGCAAGACAATAACGGAACCGCCCTTGTCATGAAACCTACCGACAAGGTCTGGGTTGGTTCTAAAGGAGCAAAGTGCAGCAAGTTTGGAAGGAGACAAATTAGAGTGGTGAGAAGAGTAGAGAAAATGTGACAGCCGTAACAGTGAGTCTGCTCAACCCTGTGGGGAACGCTTTGAAGAAGGGTCATCCAGTCTCAAATTTGGCTCTATTCTGTCTCCTCAGATTTTGATGTGGGAATGCCGGCGTTGGACTGGCGTAAACACAGTAAAAAGTCTGACAACACCAGGTTTTAGTCCAACCGATTTATTTGATAATAGACTGACAAGCTTTCGGGGTTAGCCCCTTCGTCAGGTGAATGGAGAGTTCGGGCCTCAGACAGAGCATATAAAGCACAGACAGTTTAGAGATTACTGATTAGAATGCGAATCCTTACACCTAACCTGCTGTTCAAGTCCTGAAGTGGCTGACAATGTGAGTGGAAGGAGCACTGATCACAGGTTACAGAGATGTGTATTGTCTCCAGACAGTACAGTAAGTGAGGTTTTGCAAACCCAGGCAAGTCACGGGGGTTACAGATGGATCTTGGGTTCATGTCGCACTAAGATCCATCTGTAACCCCTGTGACTTGCCTGGGTTTGCAAAACCTCACTTACTGTACTGTCTGGAGACAATACACATCTCTGTAACCTGTGATCAGTGCTCCTTCCACTCACATTGTCAGCCACTTCAGGTCTTGAACAGCAGGTTAGGTGTAAGGATTCACATTCTAATCAGTAATCTCTAAACTGTCTGTGCTTTATATGCTCTGTCTGAGGCCAGAACTCTCCATTCACCTGACGAAGGGACTAACCCGAAAGCTTGTCAGTCTATTATCAAATAAATCGGTTGGACTAAAACCTGGTGTTGTCAGACTTTTTACTGTCCTCAGATTTTGTCAGACTTGCTGAAATTTTCCAGCGTTTTCTTGTTTTTGTTCCTAATCCTGGAGGGCCTCCTTCAGTGATCTCCTTCTATCTCCTGGAGGCAATGGAGTACAGAACCAGTGATATAACTCACTCTCCACTATCCCTCACCCCCACACCTCCCACCCCCTCAGCCTGCCTTCCAACCCTCAGTGTCCATTCATCATGTTAGCCGAGACATTAAATACTAGCCAGTTGAGTCATGGGAAGCATGAAGGCCAATTCCAATCCCAATCCCCTAACCTCACCTAACACTCACACTGGCCATTACTTTGACCAAAGTCATTGAACAATAATCAGGTGGGCTGGTGATATTATCGCTAGGTGATTAATCCAGAAACTCAGCTAATGTTCTGGGGACCTGGTTTCGAATCCCGTCATGGCAGATGGTGGAATTTGAATTCAATAAAAGAAATCTGGAATTAAGAATCTACCGATTGTTGAAAAATCCCACCTAGTTCACTTATGTCCTTTAGGGAAGGAAATCTGCCGTCCTTACCTGGTGTGGCCTACATGTGACTCCAGAGCCACAGCAATGTGGTTGACTCTCAACTGCCTTCCAGGGGCAATTATGAATGGGCAATAAATGCTGGCCAGCCAGTGACGCCCATGTCCCGCGAATGAATAAATAAAGTGAGCTAATGTTCCCCATTTCTTTTCCCAAAAGGTTGAGAACAGATAATTCAAGACAAACCAAGGTTCAAAGCTGGGATCTTCCTGTTCAAAGTGGGTCAGTACTGGATACTGAATGCCTGAGACATAGGGAGGAGACCTTAATCTCGTGACCTGGGATTCCAATAACACAAAGGTAAAGTTGTTTAATTTCATCGTGTATTTTCCCTATGCTTGTGCTACCGTTGTATCACATTGCGTCCACAGGATCTTTTAGTCTACGTCTCAAGCTGTACTGATTCTCTTGAAGCGATAGAAGCTAATCGTAATGCAGGGTCTGCTCAACCCTGAGGGGAACGCACACCAATGGGAGGTACTCGAGACTCAATGCTGTGAACTAAAAGTCTGTGATGAGCCAGCCCAATAGAAGGGATGCAGATTTTCCCATTAGTGTAGGGAGCTTGGAAATCATACAGACTGACATCAAAGAGAGGGCATTAAACAGTAATTAAAGCACTGGGCCTGAGGAATTACAGGGGCACATGACAAGTGCAGTGATGTTACATCTCCACACTGCAGCAACGGCCAAAGATTATAGGTTTACGGCCCATTTGTTGTTGGTAATTAATTAGCGTTGAAAGACCTTCAATCACGACATAATTGATTAAGAGCGCTTCATTTTCCCTGGAATTGTGCGTGACTGCGTATTCTGATTATTGGATAGGATTATCCAGTGAGTGAGAATGTTAATGTCAGTGACTTTGTTGTTGCTGCTGTTTTTATTGATGTTCTTTTCGCACCAGTTTCTCCTTCTGCTGGCGGGAATGTTGGGTTTGCCTCACCTCTCTTGGTGGGCACACTGTCCAGTCATTTTGTGCGGCCACACAAAATGACCGGGGCGCTGGTCAGTATCGAACTGCATTCAACGCCCAACACCTCCCCTCCCCCCGTCCTACGTACCTCAGTCAGGGTCCCACCACCAACCCATTGGAAGTAGTATGGCTTTGCCCACATCATCCTGTGCGATGAATGGGCCTCCAGATCAGAACAGCAGCTTTGAGTTGATTTGATTTATTATTGTCATGTGCATTGGGATACAGTGAAAAGTATTGTTTCTTGCGGGTTATACAGAGAAACATACCATTCATAGAGTAGGGGAGAAGGAAAGGAGAGGGTGCAGAATGTAACATTATATAGCCATATAGCTAAAGTTTAAAGTTTATTTCAAACCTGGGATTCTTCTGTTTAATGTGGGTCAGTACCAGACTAGGTAATGAATGCCTGAGACATAGAGAGGCAAGTAAGACTTACATTCATACTACAATGTAATCAATGTGAAAATCCCCTAATTGCCACACTCCAGTGCCTATTCGGGTACACTGAGGGAGAATTTAACATGGCCAATCCACCTAACCAGCACGTCTTTCAGACTGTGGGAGGAAACCGGAGCACCCGGAGGAAACCCAAGCAGACACGGGGAGAATGTGCAAACTCCACACAGACAATGACCCAAAGTGGGAATTGAACCCAGGTCCCTGGTGCAGTGAGGCAGAGTACTAACCATTGTGTCAGAGAAGATCATTTTAGTATAAGGTAGGTCGATTCAAAAGTCTGATGGCAGCAGGGAAGAAGCTGTTCTTGAGTTGGTTGGTACGTGACCTCAGGCTTTTGTATCTTTCTCCCGAGAGAAGAAGGTGGAAGAGAGAAGGTCCAGCGTGCATGGGGTCCTTGATTATGTGACTGCTTTTCAGAGGCAGCGGGAAGTGTAGACAGAGTCAGTGGATGGGAGGCTGCTTTGTGTGATGGACTGGATTATGTTCACACCCTTTGTAGTTTGTTGCAGTCTTGGTCAGAGCAGGAGCCCATACCAAGCTGTGATATATCCGGAAAGGATGCTTTCTATGGCACATCTGTAAAAGCTGGTGAGAGTCGTGGTGGACATGTGAATGTGACAAAAATAAGCTGCGACGGCGGACATCAGAAGTAACGCGATGGACATGCATATGTCAACCCACATCAGGAAAAAAGCAACTTCATGTTTTGGGTGTGCCGATGGTGAAGGGTCCCACGTTAATCTTAGTCGACACTCCACCTTCGACCCCCTTCACCGAAACAGTAAATTGTTCTCATTGCTGTTTGAGGGATTTTGCCGTGCTCGAGATAACTGTCACACATGCCGAAGTAGCAAGTTAGTTGTGCGCAAATTGTATTTCCTAGTAGCTATGAAAAGGCACTTTGTGAGAGAAAGTCCTCCCAACATTTCCAGTGTTTTTGATTTTTGAATTAACACAAATCTACAAACCATCTTCAAACACAGAAGTCAAGGCAACATTCACTCATCACCATATTAGACAGCGTTTGATGGTGTTCTGCTGGCTGTTCACTTGTCTGTGTTGCCATGGTGTCATTGGGTGTCAGCGAGATAATGTCTTCTGTTGGCCGACCTGGGATTAGTGCAGTTTTCATAGAATCGCAGAATCCCTACAGTGCAGTAAGAGGCCATTTGGCCCATTGGGTCTGCACCTGACCAGGTCCCTCGTAGAGAAAGTTTAATGAAGTAGATCTCCACACCTATATACATAGGAGTAGGCCATTCAGCCCCTTGAGCCTGCTCCACCATTCAAAAAGATCGCAGCTGATCTGGCTGTGGCTTCATCCCTACTTTGCTTTCTGCTTCCACCCTCATAACCCTCGACCCTCTTGTCAATCAAAAATCTGCCTCACTTGCTCTGTCTTGAATAAATTCAGTCAGTAGTCTCACACCACCCGGTTAAAGCCCAACAGTTTTATTTAGTAGCACGAGCTTTCAGAGCGTTGCCCCTTCATCGGGTGAGTGAAGAGTTCGGGTTCACAGGGCATATAAAGACGCAAACTCAATTTACAAGATAATAGTTGGAATGTGAGTCTTTACAGGTAATCAAGTCTTTTCAGGTGCAGACAATGTGAGAGTACTTACTGTGCCTACCCCAGTCCAATGCCAGCATCTCCACATCTTGAATAAATTCAATGATCCAGCCTCCACTGCTTTCTGAGGGCGGGAATTCCATAGGCTAATGACCCTCTGGAGAGAAAGATTTCTCCCCATCTCCATCTTAAACTGTAATTAAAAAGTAATTAAATTACTGTCACGCAGATTGGTGGTTTAGAAAATAGAGACATGGAGAATGTGTTTGGTTGGTGAATCGATGGCAATATAATGGTCTTATGGAGAAAGGTACATAATAAAGTGCAGTAGTTGCGATTGAACCAATTAAATCCTTGACAAAGATTCTGCTGGAAATGGGATTGTTGATAGCTGGCTTTATCTAAGGATATGGAAAGCTCCGTGTGACGTAGTGATTATAGGATTCTGTCCACGAGGAACAGAAAGGCTGAATCATGTAGCGAGCTCCAGATAGTGGAGTATTCTGGAGTTTCCCTTGATTGCCTTTCGAGGTCAAGAGAATTTCTACAGAGTGGACCTTCAGGAGGTTAGGTGGATGGGGTAACATGGCTGCCTCATGTTGACCTCCCCTGCAGACACAATCAATCGTTCCATAAATAAATCTTGATTTGCATTTCATTACCTGAAAAACTCACAGCTTTGGTGTGAAATCTGTTTGCGGGACTTGTTTTCTTTGAAGATCTCATTACTCTAACAATGGCTCTGAAATTGAAAATCACAAACTGTGGAGCCTCAAAGGTCACTTTGACATTTCGCAGGAAGCAAGGAGTTTTCCCAAAATCCCCTGTTTGTCACAATGTTTACTAAATCTTAGTGGGCAGGCATGGTGGCATCGTGGGTTGGCACTGCTGCCTCATGGCGCCAGGGACCCGGGTTCAATTCCCGGCTTGTCTGTGCGGACTCTGCACGTTCTCCCCATGTCTGCGTGGGTTTCCCCCGGTTTCCTTCCGCAGCCCTAAAAGGTGCTAGTTAGGGTGCATTGGCCATGCTAAATTCTCCCTCAACATTACTTTTTTTTTTAAGCTTGATTGTTTCCTGACAGTCTCTGCATCGGCAGTGAGCGCACAGTAGAAGTCACGAGTTACAGTGAGGTTCGGATTGACATGGTGACAGCTCCTGCGTATTGATTGTTGTTATTGATTCCCCTTGTCTGCAGGCTGTCTAACAAGGAATACTTGTCTTTACTTCTCGTAGCCTGATAGATACTGTAACGAACTGAAATTTTATACGGCAGGTCAGACAGATCAGGCAGCATTTTGTGGAGAGAGAAACAGAGTTAACATTCCATCACTTGGTTGGCCAAAATTTGTATCTTGCTCATAGACAGAGATATCTTGCCAAAACCTCTCACCTTGTAATCATCAGGATAAATGCCAGAACGCCAAATTTCCAGTAGAGAATCGTACAATCCCCATGGTGCAGAAGGAAGCCATTCAGCCCATCGAGTCTGCACCAACTCCCTGAAAGAGCATCTTTTTAAAAATTCATTTACAAGACTTACACTGGGCCAGTATTTACTGCCCATCCTGGTAATTTCTCACCAACACCCAGCGTGCCAGGGCGTTCCTGCCAACAGCCTATATTCAGGGAGATGCCTTCCGGGCACTGTCAGTGATGGGCAGCCAAATGGCCCAATTAAGGTGTCAATTGCGGGTATGCCATGGACTGTCTGGATTTTGCAGATGGGATTCCCAATGTAGCTTGAATCCAAAGACAAGATGGTGCCATGAGAGGCTGCCTGAAGGGGCATCCTGCCAGGCAGTCCAGCCCGCACCCGCTGGGCCGAGAGGATTGGAGCCACGGGTCATCGTCTGGACAGGTTCTCCCTCAGGTATTTTTCTTACTCAATCGTAGAACATTGTTGCGAATGGTGCTGAACATTGCGCAATTATCAACGAACATCCCCTTCTGATCTTATGGGGAGGTAATCGATGAAGATAGTTGGGCCTAGGACACGACCCTGCAGAGAAGTCCTGGAGCTGAGATGACTGACTCCTCACAACCATAACCCATCTTCCTCTCTGCCAGGTATGACCCCAACCAATGGAGAGTTTGTTCCCTGATACCCATTAATTCCAGTTTTGCTAGTGCTCCTTGATGCCACACTTGGGTTGAATGCAGCCTTGACGCCAAGGGCTGTCACTCTCACTTCAGCTCTTTTGTCCATGTTTGATCTGAGGCTCTAACAAGGTCAGGAGCTGAGTGACCCTGGCAAAACCCAAACTGAGCATCACTGAGCACGTTACTGCTGGGCAGATGCTGCTTGATAGCACTGTTGATGACCCCTTCCATCACTTTACTGATGATCGAGAGTAGACTGGGCGGTAATTGGCTGGGTTGGATTTTGTTGTATTTTATATAGAGAACATATCTGGGCAATTTTCCACATTGCTGGGTAGATGCCAGTGTTGTAACTGTATTGGAAGAGCTTGGTTAGGGGAGTGGCAGGTTCTGGAGACCCAGTCTTTAGGACTATTGCCAGAATGTTGAGAGGGTTCATTTCCTTTGCAGTATCCAGTGCATCCAACTGTTCCTTGATATCACGTGGAGTGAATCAGATTGGTTGGAGAGTGACAACTGAGATGCTGGGGACCACTGGAAAGGCTGAGATGGATCATCCACTTGGCACTTCTGGCTGAAGATTGCTGTGAATATTTCAGCCTTATTTTTTGCATTGACGCACTGGGCCCCTCCATCACTGAGGATGGGGATATTTGCGAAGCATCCTTCTTCAGTGAGTTGTTTCATTGTCCACCACCATTCACGATAGCTGCAGCCAGGGTATATTTTGTAAAATTTACAGGTCTTCAGGGGGTGCCCACTAGCCTTAATTGGAGGGGGCTCCTGGAGGGTGACTCTAAATTGGCTGCCATCTTGAAAATGTCCACCAGAGTCCTGCCATGGCAACGCCGGGTTGCCAATCCTGCAGCCAATTACCAGCCTGTTACCAGCATCTTCCACCTGGAAAAGTGGAAGCAAAACTTACAATCCGGAATTATTGAACTCAATGTGGAAATTTGTAAAGTGCCTTGAGCCCCTGTTATCCCTTATTAGGAAAAGTATCAGAGGCAGAAGACAGGTCAAAATGAAACCTCAGTGAAGCTGTGACTTATCTGTAAGTCTTTCAATTTAATACACAGTATCTATCACTTACGTTGCGGTCTCTGCCATATTAGAGAGACAAAGTGTAGATTGGGTAATTGCTTTGCTGATTAATTCTGTTTAGAAGAGAAGAGAGATTGCATTAAGAGAGAGAGATAAAGAAACAAAACAAGAAAAGGTCAAATAAATTACACTTTAAAAAATTCGCCACAAGAATTATAGTCCGATGGAATGAGACTCCACACTTGTTCAATTTAGTTTTTAGGGAGTTGGTTGGCAGCAAATAAAACTTATCATTCCATCGAAAGGGCACTTTCACTGTCATGGACAAGTCTTACTTTTACTAGCAAGTTTGGCATCTAGATATCATTTATATTAAACAATTTCACACTCTCCATGCATCCAGTAGTGAGTCTCTCGGCATGATATATTTATAGCATAGTGTCAGAAACAGTTGGGATCTCAGCAGCTTTCTGATTTATGCATTTAATTTTGCAAGTATGCTTTGTGGAAGTCAATGCCCAGCTTATACTTTTAATAATTCTTTAACCATGAAATCCAGACCAGGATGCCTTTACTTCAAAAGCATGATATTTTGCATTGCTCCATCATACACAGCATCCTGTCCTGGTCCCTCCATGTTGATGCTATAGTTAAGAAAGCCTACCAATGTCTCTATTTTCTCAAGAGGTTAAGGAAGTTCGGCATGTCCACTACAACTTTCACCAATTTTTACAGATGCACCATAGAAAGCATCCATTCCGGATGTATCACAACTTGGTATGGCTCCTGCTCTGACCGAGACCACAAGAAACTACGAAGGTTGTGAATGAAGCCCAGTCCATCATGCAAACCAGCCTCCCATCCATTGACTCTCTCTACACTTCCCACTGTCTCACAAAAGGAATCAGCATAATCAGGCACTCCGGACATTCTCTCTTCCACCTTCTTCCATAGGGAAAAAGGTACAAAAGTCTGAGGTCACGTACCAACCGACTCAAGAACAGCTTCTTCCCTGCTGCTGTCAGACTTTTGAATGGGCTTACCATATATTAAGCTGATCTTTCTCTGCATCCTAGCAATGACTGTGACACTATATTCTGTATCCTCACCTTTCCTTCTCCCCTGTGTACTCTATGAACAGTATGTTTTTATCTGTATAGCTTGCAAGAAACATAAGAACATAAGAAATAGGAGCAGGAGTAGGCCATCTGGCCCTTCGAGCCTGCCCCGCCATTCAATAAGATCATGGCTGATCTGTCGCTGCTCAGTTCCACATTCCCGCCCTCTCCCCATAACCCTTAATCCCCTCTCTTATCAAAAACCCATCAACCCGCGTCTTAAAAATATTTAGCGAGGCAGCCTCCACCACTTCAACGGGCAGAGAATTCCAGAGATTCACCACCCTTTGAGTGAAGAAGTTCCTCCTCAACTCCGTTCTAAACTGCCCCCCTTTTATCTTGAGGCTGTGCCCCCTAGTCCTACTGTCATTTTTGAGCGGGAAGAGTCTCTCCACCTCTATCCTATCCATCCCATTCATCATCTTATAAGTCTCAATGAGATCTCCCCTCATTCTTCTAAACTCTAACGAGTACAAGCCCAGTTTATTCAGCCTCTCCTCATAGCTCAACCCCCTCAACTCCGGTATCAGCCTAGTAAACCTCCTCTGCACTCCCTCCAAGGCCAAAATATCTTTGCGCAGGTGCGGTGCCCAAAACTGCACACAGTACTCCAGCTGCGGCCTCACCAATGCCCTATACAGCCGCAGCAAAAACAACACTTTCCACTGTACCCCAATACATGCGACAACAATAAATCAAATCAGATCAGCAAAATCAATCACACCAAATTCATCTGTCAACTGTGTAACCCACTGCTTCTCCAACCTGCTTAGACACGTGATGTTGTTTTACACTGAGTGTTGAATGCTGCCTTTGCTAATGCTGCTGAATCCTATAAGAGCCAGGATACCATTTATCCCAGTGGTACTGCCATCCGGCTCGCTTGTCTCACAATCCTTCCATCCCTGTGGTCAAGTTCCTGACTTAATGGGGACATTACGTTCACATTGTATCATTTTGTGAGAGGCCTGAATGACTGCTGTCCAGCTGGGTTTCTCTTTAGGGGCGGCACGGTGGCGCAGTGGTTAGCACTGCTGCCTCACCGTGCCAGCCTCGGGTGACTGCCTGTGTGGCGTTTGCATGTTCTCCCCGTGTCTGTATGGGGAGTGCTCCAGTTTCCTCCCACGCTCCAAAGATGTGCGGGCTAGGTGCATTAGCCGTGTTAAATTGGCCACAGTGTCAAGGGGATTAACAAGGTAAATACAGGCGTGGGATTACGAGGATAGGACATGGGTGCGGTTGTTGTCAGTTCAGGCTGTATGGGCCTCTTTCTGCCCAGTAGGAATTCTATAATTCGTTTGGTGTACAGGGAGTTAAAGGTGCTTTTTGGCCACTTTGTCCATCGCTTGAATTGTGCGAAATGTCTTTTGAGCTCATCTAGAGATCAAAGTAATATTTTGTTCTTGGCATTGAAATCTTAGCCATCAAAATTGGGGTGGGAGTGGTGTGGAGGTTTTCTCTCATCACCATGTGTAGCAAAACACAGTGTTCATTCTGAGTGCATCCTCAGGAATAGGCAGGTAAAAACAAAATCCACTAAAAAATCCAACCAAATCTCTGTGTTTATCTCGAGAGGGATTGGAAAAAAGGCGATGAGAATGTAAGTGCAATGTAATAAAGGATGATTGGGCCAGATTTGGAAAATGGTGTGTAGTTTTGGGCTCTACGCTGTTGAAGGAATAAGATAATCTTGAGACAAGGTGAGGGCATTTATCCAGATGCTACCACGGATGAAGAATTTGAGTTGTAAGGAAAAGCAGCTAGGTCTTTATTTTCTCCGATGTGGTGGAAAAGAATCCAGCACTTCCTGACCTTCCAGTCCCTCCGCCAAAGGTGATATCCCCGGATTCTCCAGTGGTAGGATGTACGGACCATCCAAAAAGTTTTACCAGCGGCAATGCAAGGTGTCAATGCTGCCGGAAAAACACATGGCTGTGGTGGTGGTAATCTAAATCATGCATGTAAATGGGGAAACTACTTCTAACACAAGTAAATGTGTGAGTTTGACATTTCAGCAAGAAATCCACAAGACTAAGTGAAGGTGCATTGCAATACATCCACGTGATGCTGAGTAAAGGGACCTGGTCAGATCATAAGACGGGTGTGCAAAAATTGCAACAAAAAGATGTACTTACATTGTAGAATAGGTGGCACACGGAGGGATCCACAGCAACTGATGGAAAGCAGCAGAAAGGGTCTACACGATGACAGTGCTGCACTAAAATGAATTTTTAGGAAGTTGAAAAGAAATGGCAGAGTGGAGAAAAAGAAAAGAGGAACAATTTGCTGTTCTAAAAGTTAAATAAATGCGAGCTGTCATGATCGTCAGAGCGCCTGCCAAGAAACATAAAAGCCTGCAAAAATCAGACAGAGAACCGTCATCTCCAGAACCATCCTGAAGTGGGGAAAAAAATGGTCACAGATCACATTGAAGGGGCAATGGCATTAAAACTGCAGCAACTGCAAAGAAACACAGCCACAAAAAGAAAATTACAGGAGCAAGACTTATTCTAGGTAAGGAAATGGTTAAAGCAGACCCAAGAGTGGGAGTTTGAGAGAAGAGAATGTTTACTTTGCACAGGAATTAAAGGATTAAACAAGGAATCACCCTGGGGTGGCACAGTGGCACAGTAGTTAGCACTGCTGCCTCACAGCGCCATTGACCCGGGTTCAATTCCAGTCCTGGGTGACTATCTGTGTGGAGTTCATCCCCGTGTCTGTGTGGGTTTCCTCAGAGTGCCCTGGTTTCCCCCCGTACAGGTTAGGTTGAGTGGCCATGCTAAGTTGCCCCTAGTGTCGGGGATTAACAGGGTTAATATGAGGAGTTACGGGAATAGGGCCTGGGTGGGATTGTGGATGGGCCAAATGGTCTCCTCCTGTACTGCAGGGACTCCATGATTCTATGAATCAGAAGAAGTGTAAGTTGATAAGTTATTTGTTATTCATCTTTGGTTCATTTGTGAGTGAAGCCAATATATAGATCAATGCGTGACAACAGTTGATAAGATACTAAAGAGCTTTGATACATATTTTAAACACCGGGATAAGGAGAACACAAACCCTAGAAGAAGGTCTAGTACACCCCTAAGAAAGCACCATGAGCAACAAGAGACCCCAGAGAAAGGGTAATGGAAGGACCCCGATCGAAGCAGACAGAAGACCCCAGAGTAAAGGAGACAGGGGACCCCAGTGTGAGGGAGGCAGGAGACCCCAGACTGATAGAGACAATATTCAAGTAAACCACAAGATGGTGGCTGACCATGTTACTGCAATAAAATGCAAAAACCAAAAGGTTTGGTGCAGAAGAAATAAATAACTGAAAGGTAGCCAAAATACTTAAAAACAGGGCTTTCAGGAAATGCTGACACTATATTGAAACAACAGCTGGCAGTGTGGAGTGAGCAAGTGGCTGTGAATGAAGGGAAACTATCTGAGGTAACTCAAAATAAGCAACACGTAAATGAAGATGTGCTACAGGGAAGTGTTGGCATCAGAACTCGACAGAAAGATTTGAAGTACATTATTCAAGCTGAGTATATACCTTTTAAAAACACTTCACAAACTGAAGTATCCACTGGATCAATTTTATTTGATATGAACAAATGGAGATGACACAGGGATACCACAAGGAAATAACAAGCCTCAATTCCACAGCTGACAAGTCAAAAAAAGAGTTGGGAAAATTAAATCAGTTGTATGGCCAAGCAGAAAAGTCACACAAAAGTTCAACCCTGAGAGACTCCTTGAAGAATCAATATGTAAGAATGGAATAACATAGGGAAAAAAAAGACATAGAATATTACTTCAGAAAAAGCTGTGTTAGCACTATAAGTAGCAACGAAAGGATGCTACGGTGGCACAGTGGGTTAGCACTGCTGCCTCACAGCACCAGGGTCCCAGGTTCAATTCTGGTCTCGGTTACTGTCTGTGTGGAGTTTGCACATTCTCCCTGCATCGGCATGGGTTTCCTCCCAGACTCCACAGATATGCGTTTTAGGTTGATTGGCTCTTAGAGTCAGGAGGATTAGCAAGGTAAATATGAGGGGTTACAGGGATAGGCCTTGAGTGGGATTGTGGTCAGTGAAGACTCGATGGGCTGAATGGCCTCCTTCTGCACTGTAGGGATTCGATTTGATGGGACAAACACAAAAAGTGCCCGAACAAAGCAGGCATTTTTTTAAATGAAGAGAAATGCAACTCAAAGGAGCGTGAAAAGCAAATCACAGAGAACTGCTATCGTTCTGCTAAACACAACAGACCAAGATGTAGAAGAAGTGTCAAATCTCATGACCATCTGAGTTTATGCAGTCAGAGACTTGGGGTGGGGGAGGGGGGATTGCAAATAGAGATTGTATCGTATATTAGAAAGGAGGAAATTTTTCTTTTTGAGAAGAAACGGGAATATTGTGAGTGTCAGCACGCCAATATAATGTGAAGGTACTCAGCAGAGCAAGGGTAAATGTGGGACTGGAGAACAATGCTACCCACAGTATGATGTACAGAGTCACATGGTAAGAGACTCAAAGTAGTCAAGAAGGAACCAGCATGGGAACAGTACTGTGCATGGCAATAACTGGGGTGTGTATAATTAAGGATTATATTCATATTTGAACATTCAAGTCTCAAGATCTCATGAAAGAGACACCAAATAAACTCATAACACAACAGAAGCAGTCTGCCATTCTTGTACTGGAGTTCTATCAAGGCTTGCGTTTTGGGATTGCATTAGCCTGTTTCTTGTGGGGAAATAAAATTACAGTGGCAATTTTTGGAAAGGCTTAGATGAGTTCAATTAAAACACATTTCCTGGGCTGAGGCATTGAACAAAGAACAAAGAAACGTATAGCATAGGAACAGACTCTTCATCCCACCAAGCCCGTGCCGATCATGATGCTCAAACTAAACTAAAAAAAAATCTTCTACCCTTACTCAGTCCATATCCCTCTATTCCCTCCCTATTCATGTACCCATCCAGATGCTTCCTAAACATTACTGATGTGCCTGCTTCCACCACCACCACTCTCTTTCCAGGATATATTGATTTCCTACGATTTCTGATACATTTTCCAGCATTGAGAAGTGTGATCTGAAGCTGTAAACCATCTGTTTCTGAATAGTTCTACAAAATTGCATTTTAAATATTGAAACAAAACTCATTACGAGACTTGACTGACTCCAGATTTCCGCACTGTGGGAATGCGGGGAAACTCGGAGAAAAACGATATGAACTCGACTGTCACAGTTCACTAAGATAATAATGTAAACAATAATGAATTAAAAGCGTGTAACAGAATAAAGTTATTAAAGCAGACATAAAGAGCATTATAATGGAAAGGGCATTGATGTAGAGAAAGTAATAAGTTGCGTTCCTGCAGTGTTCATCGAGTACGAGAACATGTTACACACTTTCCAAATTAATGTGATAATTAGTGAAAAAAATTAATGGGAGCATCGTACAAACACTCTGGGTGGGATTTTGCAGCAGCGCTCACTCCAAAACCGGAAAATCCCTCCTGAGGTCAACGGATCTTTCTGTGGCTACCCCCGCCCACTATGATCCCCATGGCGGGTGGGGCTGGAAAACTCCCCCCTGCTCTGGATAGGATTTAAAGGATGGCTAGCAACCTCCGACACTCAAACCCCCAGCACCATTTCACGCTCATTAATGCCTGCCCTCGGGAGGAAGTCCCAGCCACGACAGCTGTCGGTCTGGACAGGCACAGCACTGTGGTGACCAGAAGCAGCACTCTGACTGTAACCAAGTCCCAGGACCATTGGAAAGGTAAGTGGGAGGGTAGGGGACTTGCTGGTGAAGGGAGGCGGGGGGTTGCATGAGGGTATATAGGGAGTTGGCCACGGTGGAAACCGGTCCTGGAGCTCAAATTATAGAATCCCTACAGTGTGGAAGGAGGCTATTTGGCCCATCGAGTCTGCACTGACCGCAATCCCACCCAGACCCTATCCCCTTGACCCCATGCATTTACCCTAGCTAGTCCCTCTGATATTAAGGGGCAATTTACTACGACCAATCAACTAACTTGCTTCTTGTGCCCTATACAGACAAAACATACCATTCATAGAGAAGGAAAAGAGTGCAGAATGTAACGTTACAGTCATAGCTAGGGTGTAGAGAAAGATCAGCTTAATGCAAGGTAAGTCCTTTCAAAAGTCTGACAGCAGCAGGGAAGACGTTGCTCTTGAGTCGGTTGGTACATGACCTCAGACTTTTGTATCTTTTTCCCAACGGAGGAAGGTGGAAGAGAGAATACCTGGGATGCATGGGGTCCTTAATTATGCTGACTGCTTTGCCGGGCAGCAGGAAGTGTAGACAGAGTCAATGGATGGGAGGCTGGTTTGCGCGATGGATTGGGCTACATACATAACCTTTTCAAGTTCCTTGCAGCCTTGGGCAGAGCAGGAGCCATTACCAAGTTGTGATACAACCAGAAAAAATGCTTTCTGTGGTGCATCTGTAAAAATTGGTGAGAGTTGTAGCTGACATGCCAAATTTCCTTCATCTTCTGAGAAAGTAGAGGCATTGGTGACTACCTCATCTTCTAATCTGTGAAAGTGAGAGTGAACTGGTACAATTTGCTCTTCAGCAACTTATAGTGGTTAAATTAAAAATAATTCCCTGACTAAAGTCAACAAGTAACAATTTATTTATCTAACTAACAATGAACAAGTTAGCTAAACTATTAACAAATCAAATAAAACATGGTTGAACCTTGTGTTCAACACTACTGCCATTTCCTTGTTTCCCATTATTAATTCCCCATTCTCATCTAGACAGGACCAATGCCCCCTTTAATTACTCCTTTCATTTTCAAGTACTTGAAGCTCTTACTATCTATTTTTATATTTCTAGCTAGCTTTCTCACATAATCCCACTTCTCCAACCTTCTGTATTTTTAGTCATTCTTTGCTGATTCTGAAATCCTGTCTCATCTCTGAACCGCCATTAATCTTTGCAGAATTCTATGTTTTCTCCTTCAATTTGATAGCATCTTTCATTTCCTTAGTTAGCCACACAAAGTGCAACCTTCTCCTGGACTCTTCCTTTCTCACTGGAATGTATCTTTGTTAAGTGTAATGAAACATCTCCTCAAGTGTCTTCCATTGTATCAAAGATGTATAGATTAGGTAGATTAGTCACGCTAAATTGTCCCTTAGTGTCAGGGGGATTAGCCAGGTTAGTAGGTGGGGTTACAGGGACAGGGCCGGGGTGGGATTTTTATTAGTGCAGGTTTGATGGGCCGAATAGCCTCTTCTGTACTGTAGAAATTCTATGATTCCATTGCCTCTACTGTCCTATCCTTTTATTTATTTTACCAGTTCAGTTTGGCCAGTTTTGTCGTCTTAACCTTGTAATTGCCTGTTTAGAAACACTAATCTTTGACTCACTCTTTTCACCCTCAAACTGAAGGCAAAATTCAGTCATGTTATGATCAGTATTACCTAGAGGTTCCTTCACAATGAGTGCATTAATTAATCCTGTCTCATTGCATATTATGTGAAGATGCAGACATTGGACTGGGATAAACACAATGAGAAGTCTCACAACATCAGGTTAAAGTCCAACAGGTTTATTTGTAGCTAACGCCACTAGCTTTCGGAACTGGCTGTTCCTTCATCAAGTGGGTGGGAGTTCTGATCACAAACAGGGCATATAAAGACACAAACTCAATTTACATGAATAATGATTGGAATGCGAGTCTTTACAGCTAATCAAGTCTTAAAGGTACAGACAATATGAGAGAGCATTAAGCACAGGTTAAAAAGATGTGTATTGTTTCCAGACAGGACAGTTAGTGAGATTTTGCAAGTCCAGGCAAGTTGTGGGGGTTACAGATAGTGTGACATGAACCCAAGATCCCTGTTGAGACCGTCCTCATGTGTGCGGAACTTGGCTATCAGTCTCTGCTCAGCGACTCTGCGCTGTCGTGTGTCGTGAAGGCTGCTTTGGAGAACGCTTACCCGAAGACCAGAGGCTGAATGCCCGTGACTGCTGGAGTGTTCCCCAACAGGAATAGAAAAGGTGATTGGTGCCTGGTGATTGTCAAGCAGTGTTCATTCATCCGTTGTCATAGCGTCTGCATAGTCTCCCCAATAAACCATGCCTTGGGACATCCTTTCCTACAGCGTATCAGGTGGACAACGTTGGCCAAATTGCAAGAGTATGTGCCGTGTACCTGGTGGATAGTGTTCTCATGTGAGATGATGGCATCCGTGTCGATGATCTGGTGCATCTTGAAGAAGTTGCTGTGGCAGGGTTGTGTGGTGTCGTGGTCACTATTCTGAAGGCTGGGTGGTTTGCTGCGAACAATGGTCTGTTTGAGGTTGTGCGGTTGTTTGAAGGCAAGCAGTGGTGGTGTTTAAGGAAAGCTGGTGGTGTTTGCTACAAATAAACCTGTTGGACTTTAACCTGGCGTTGTGAGACTTCTTACTGTCATTGCACGTTACCAGGTCTCAAATAGCTTGCTTTCTGGTTGACAATAAAAGCTGCTGCTTTAAGAAATTGTCTCAAAAGCACTCATCTTCCAGGTAACCTTTGCAAATCTGATGAATACAATCTACCTGTAGATTAACATTGCCCTTGACTATTGTAGTACCTTTCTTACAAGTCCCCATTATTTCTTCCTGCGTACGCTACCCGATAGTGAGGTTACACAATTGCAATATGTCAGTATATCAGGTGAAACATTTTCAGAGCCTTGGGACCTAATTTCTGATTTGTGAAGCTAATTAATCCACTTATTACAAGGTGTTTTTATTTTGTCATTTCAAATTGCCATTAGTAGTGAATTACCTTGCAGTCTCTGACAATAAGGCTCTGACAGATCAGTGCTAATAATAAGAACTATTACATGCTGAGTGACATAGCAATTGGGTAAAAACAAGAAGCTGCCTAAAGGAAGGGAAGAAAAAGAGAACAGGGATTATCGTTGGCTGTTTATCCAAGATGAATTTTCAAAGCTTTGGCTGGGTTTCACTTTGGTGGCCTGAGCCCAGAAGGCTTGAACAATAAAGTTGTCTGCCCAAATTCAGATGCTTGAGAAAGACTTTAACATGGATTTAACGTGTGATGAGATGTCATCGAGGAATGCCACACCACAAGTGACCTCCGAATTGATGTCAAACCAATCATAGATTCTCTTTTTATGTAGCATTCACCAAAAGTAATGGCCCAGTGGGGAGACAATGGCCGAGTGGCATTATTGCTAGACTATTAATCCAGAAACTCAGTTAATGCTCCTAGGACCTGGGTTCGAATCCTGCCACGGCAGGTGGTGGAATTTGAATTCAATAAAAAATATCTGGAATTAAGAATCTACTGATGACCATGAAACTATTGTCGATTGTTGGAAAAAACCATCTGGTTCGCTAATGTACTTTCAAGAAGGAAATTTGCCTCCTTATTTGGTCTGACTCACATGCGTGACCCCAGAGCCACAGCAATGTGGATGCCTATCAATTGCCCTCTGAAATGGCCGAGCAAGCCCCTCAGTTCAAGGGCAACTAGGAATGGGTAATAAATGCTGGCCCAGCCAGCTCATGTCCCATGAATGAATAAATAAATAAAGAGAAATAGCAACCGACTTGGTGAACCCTGTTGGATTTAGCTCTGGCCAGTTTGCAAAATCCACAAGATATTGGTGGAAAGGGGAGAGATACAAAAGGGTTCGGAAGGGCAATTTCTTCACACAGAGGGTGGTGAGTGTCTGGAAGGAGCTGCCAGTGGTAGTAGTGGAGGTGGGTGCAATTTTGCTTTTTAAAAAGCATTGAGACAGTCACATGGGTAGCTTGGGTATAGAGGCCAAACGCAGGCAATAGAGATTAGCTTAGTGGTTAAAAGAAAGGGCGGCATGGTCAAGTTGGGCCAAAGGGCCTGTTTCCATGCTGTAAACCTCTATGACTGAAATCACAGAGCAAGGTGAACAAACCACAGGCCTCAGCAGTTATCAACAAATTATCCCAGATTGTGTTAAATAGAACAGTCCAGCACAGTACAGGCCCTTCAGCCCTCGATGTTGTGCTGAGCTATTTCCAAACCCAAGATCAAGCTATCCCACTCCCTTGTGTTGCTCATGACAAAGGGAATAGTTGCCGGACCACCTAACCTGTGTTCCCAAGGACAATGTGGTGAAGAAACCCAAGTTTGAATTGAGCAAACTGACCGAGTTGCTTGGTGAATATTGCTAAGGCAGTTAGAATTGTTGGCTGTGAACCTTCTGTATGAGAAACCATCAAAAAAAATCTTGTATAATTATCTCTTAACCTTCTAGTCCTGTGCTGCACTCTCTCGCTTATCTACACACAAGGAACATGCCAAGACAGGACGGCTTATTTCATGATCCCACACAATCTGCAATGTTGGAAGCACCAGGAAGCAGGAAAACGGTGTTTGACTAATAAGTCTTCATGTCTTCAGCTCCTTCGGATTGCTGGTGTGGAATAGCTGAAAGATGGAGCTAACGGAAGAGTTTCTCAAGCCTGTAATCGTGTTCCTATTTCCAACCCCTGATTTCAACACGTGTGAGCCTGTGTTGGAAAAGTGCCTCAAACTGTCCTCGAGTCGAATCTCAGCTTCCGGGGGTGCGATCTTTCCATGCCATGCTCCCGCTGCAGGAAAGCAGGATGGGAAAATCCTGCCAACAGTGAATGGCCGTAACATTCTGGCCAGTCTTGGAATTTCTACAGCACAGGAAGAGGCCATTCGGCCCATCATGTCTGCACTGACTCTTATCCACACCCTATCCTTTAACCCCACGTATTTTACCCCATTAACCGACATATATCTTGCGACAAAAAGGGGAAATTTTGCATGGCCATTCCATCTAACTTGCACATCTTTGGGGTGTGGGAGGAAACCGGAGCACCCGGAGGAAACCCACGCAGACACGGGGAGAGCGTGCAAACTCCACACAGACAGCAAACTAAGCCGGGAATTGAACGCAGGTCCCTGGCGCTGTGAGGCAGCAGTGCTAACCACTGTGCCGCCCTAGTTTCTGTTGCAGTCTAACCAGGTCAGGGATTGAGCTTCATAAGGAGTGAGGTGCACAATGTAACACACTTGCACACTTCAGTTTGCCTTTGTTTCCTCAATGCAGTTAGCTTCGTTTATTGACAGATCAAACAGCCAGACCACAAGTTGTCTCGCTGGGGTACCAGCCAATGATAAAAGTTTTCCCGAGAGTGTCACTATCTCGCCCAAAGCGATGGCCTCGACTGATTCCCTCCGCTGTAAGTATTTGCGTCCTCTCCAGTCTTGGAAATTACAAGTTCACGTGACACCCTGGCGTTAATAAGATTGTCTGTCTGTCTTTCTCATGATCTCACTCCCTGTGTGTGCTCAATTCAGCTTCTGGTTCCAGCAGCTTGTCTGGGTGAGTCACCCTCCGCATAAAACAAATCACTAGAGCAAACTGAAAAAAAATCACCACGACAAGGAATTAAGCAAAACTTCGCTCTCAGCCTCGGGGATGCATGGGTATGAACTATTAAAGTGATACAATGATAGGCAGCTGCTGAGAGACACTGCCACAAACATGATTCAACACATCACACTCCCTGTATCACTGCACTAAAAACCTGGGAACATGTTATCTCACCTTGCAGAGGGGACCACTTGAAATAATGACAGCCCCAGATTTCTCACTCATAGGGTTGGGTATATATTGTATTCATCGAAAACACACTTGTTTGAGAAGGGGAAACTGTTGCTTGTGATGAGTGGTGGGCTTGACGTCCTACGCTAGGGCTCATGCACATATCTGGGGCTGATAATCCAGGGAAGTACTGTCAGAAGGTCCTGTCTGCCGGATGTGACATATGGGTGGCACAGTGGTTAGCACTGCGCCAGGGACCCAGGTTCGATTCCCGACTTGGGTCACCGTCTGTGTGGAGTTTGCACATTCTCCCCGAGTCTGCATGGGTTTCATCCGGGTGCTCTGGGTTCCACCACTGTGCAGGTTAGGTTGATTGGCCACGCTAAGTTGACCCTCAATGTAATAGGGTAAATAAGTAGGGTCATGGGGATAGAGCCTGGGTGGTCATTGCAGACTCGATGGGCTGAATGGCCTCCTTCTGCTCTTTGGGGATGCTATGATTAAATGAGGCCCTATCTGTTTATTCGGGTGAGTTAAAAGATCCCATGGAGAAGAGCAGCATTACCCCCCGTGTTCTGGAACAATATCAATTGCTCAGTGAATATCATCAATATAGGGAGGTGATGGCCTAGTGGTATTATTGTAAGACAACTAATCCAGAAACTCAGCTAATGTTCTGGGGACCCAAGTTTGAATCCCGCCACATCAGATGGTGAAACTTGAATTCAGTAAAAAAAATCTGGAATTAAGAATCTACTGATCGCCATGAAACCATTGTCGGAAAAACCTGGTTCACTAATGTCCTTTAGGGAAAGAAATCTGCCATCCTTACCCAGTCTGGCCTACTTGTGACTCCAAAGCCGCAGCAAAATAGCTGCGGCTTTGACTTTCAAAGTAGCCAAGTGAGACACTCAGTTTAAGGGTAACCAGGGATGGGCGATAAATGCTGGTCCAGCCAGCAATGCCCATGTCCCACAAATGAATAAAAAGCAAGATTATCTGCCCATTATTATGTTGCTGGTTGTCTGGAGTTTGCTGTGTGCAAATTGGCTGCAGCATATCCCACATTACAACACTTCAAAGAGAGCTTCATTGGATATAGAGTACTTCAAAATGTCCGTACAGGCTGCCAGGCCTCCAGGATTGTCGTGGGCTGTCCAGGAGTGAAAGGTTCATGTCCTACCCCTGGCTGTGAGCAACCTGGAAATAAACTATTGCCGCAATAGAAAAGGGCAGTGACTGGAAAACGTGATCCTTTTGTGCCTGGTTTCTCAGTTCAGCATGTTGCATTTTAGTTCCAAAATGGTGTCTATCAGAAGTATGCCCAGTTCAGGACTATATTGGGGAGGCTGTTTATGTTCACACTGGGAGCAGTGGCTAGAAATATACAGAAAGTGCAAATGGCGTTAACACTGATTAGATGCCGGTGTTGCCATTTCTGGAGTTCAACCTTCCAGTTAATGCCATCCCTCAAATGCAGGTTAATATTGGCCAGCATCAGGAAGGACTACCCTCCCCTGCACCCTCCCCCACCTGCCATCACATTAAAGAGTCAGTAGCTACTTTCTGCTTATCTGCTGTTTGCTTTCTACTGGCTCTGACGGCCGTTGGATATTTGTTTGTTGAAGTGTTGTTTGTGTTTTTTTTAAAGTTACTGAAGTCTACAGTGTACAAGCTCAAAGGGCTTCGACCTGACTTCAGCAGGGGTTCTGTCTGCTCTCAGACACGGCTGCAAAGGTACGCCTTCCCCTGGGGATACAGCTGGACAGGAAGGTTAAGCAGAGGCAACACACAACAAGATATACTGCCGGAAGAGGAGGAACAGGAGGAGGGGGGAAGGGCTCTCAGCAAGAGGCCATATTCACTCTGGGGTATTCAGGGCACAACTCTCCTACCTGAACCTCAGCAAGACCAGGGACGGGGACCTGCTGCTAGTCGAAGTTAGCAGCCTCTTAACTTCTATGCGACAGAGGCACCCAGTGGTGACCTGTGTGGAATCACTCGAGCCTCCATCCCCAGATGTGTTTGCCAGCTGACAGATGCCTTGTTTGCCCGGACAGGGCAGTACATAAACTTCGACGTGGGCCGTGCACAGCAGGAGGCTGGGGCTCGAGGCTTTGCTGCCATTGCTGGGATTCCCATTGTCCAGGGAGCAGTGGACAGGCCACACATCGCCTTGAGGGGCCCCGCATGCAGGACCGCAGCAATCTGTGAACAGGAAGGGATTGCAGTCTCTCAGTGTGCAGATCGTGTGTGACCATCTCGTGCAGGTCGATGGACGCCACCCAGGGAGTTTCCACGACAGTTATGTGCTGAAGTGGTCGGACACCCTTGAGCTCTTTGAAGACCAGTCCAGGCTGTCTACCACCCCACCCTCTGCCAGCCCCTCCTCCCCACCGACCACGAGAAACATAAAACTGGTTAAAGGGCCGTGCTAGTGAGTCTTTGGTGAAAGCTGGAGGATGATGATGACTCACTGGGATCCTGCCCCTGGTGCCACTCAAGTCTGGCTCCTACCTGCTCTCTGAGTGCACACTGCCACCTGGGCCCATGCTGCAATATGGATTGGGAAACCAAGCGTGTGGGGCAAAGGGCCCAGGGCTGGAGTGAGGGGGATGGAGTGGCATGAAAGGATATTATGTTTGATTAAGGGTCTGGTGGACGGTGGGGAAAGTAGGGTGGGCGGTCTGTAACGTTTGTCTGAGGGGCTGCTATTGTGCTGTCTATACCTCGATGCATGGGATTGGGGGACACTCAGCTTTGTGGGGGGGAAATCAAAGACAGATCAGTCACAGCCGTGAGGTGAAAATAACATTTTATTGTGGTCTTAATGTTTCCCAAAACTTAACCCTGACTCCTGGTGACTTTCACTCGTGCCTTCTTAGTGAATCTACAACTTTCTAATCTCGTGTGGCCAGCTGCTTTGTCTAGCTGCTCCCCCAGGATCAGGGGGCGAAGATGTCCAACTGTGATCCGTGCCCCATTGCCCGTGATGCCCTTGGCGGCCGTCCGGTGAGGGCTGGAGACCTGGAGGCTGACTTGTGGATGACACTGATGTTTTTGTGCCACTGTGTTCATCTAGCTGGCCCTGAGATGTCTCGGTGTGAGGAAAGGGGATTTAGAAGGTTTCGGAGTGTTTGGAGTCTTCTGGATGGAAGGGCCCGGCATGGGTTCGAGCCCTTCCTCCTCCCTCGGCGTGCCCAGAGGCCCCGAGAACACTCCAAGAGATACTAGGGTAGCTAGACTGAGCTCCAGAAGCTCTGGTGTGACCAGGGTCTGTCAGTTCTAGAGGCCCTGATGCATCTGCTCTGTGGTCTGTGATCCCTTAGGCCTGGGCCTCTGAGACTGGGCCAAGCTCTGGAGCCCCTCCACTACAGCATTCTGTGAGCGAGCCAAGCTCTGGAGCTCCTCAGAAGTAGCCAACTGAGCCTGGGCTAAGTTGTCAAGGCCCACAGCTGTGTCTCCAGAATCCAGCGAGAGTGCCAGCCACAGCCTACCGTGTCGTCAAAATGCCCCTGCCACCTTTGGCCAAGGACTGATGTGCTTCCTGGATGCCTGCAACACTACGTCCTTGGCCCATAGTGTCTCCAGGATGGCCTGTCACCCATGAGGCCAGATCCCAGACCCAGACTTTCCATTGCAGTCGCCACCCTTGCAGTGTTGGTCTGGTTGATTAAGGGTCTGATTTGCACGCTGTGTTGGCACCACCTCCTGCAACAGCACTCTGACTCCTCTAAACAGCCTTGCAGTCGCAGCATGGTTGCTGACAGCCCTTCCTCAGCTCCTTGGGTTTGCTGATGCACCTCCACCAGCTCTGGGACAAAAGAACCCTGAGGCCCTACATCTGGCTTGGAGACAGCTGAATCCTGGCCTCCGGCAGACCTCCATGTGCCTGAATCCGCAGATGTGCCCATCCCCACCCGATGTGTATCAGTGGCTATGATGTGCTCACCAGTAAGTGACCTAGAAGCCTCAGCACTAACATGACCCGCTGTGGTGATAGTCCCTGTACTGGTGGGTTTTATGGTCTGTACCGATTCACTGGTGCTGCCCTCAGAGGATTCCTCAGGGCCTCTCTCTGAGGTGCCGCCCGAGGGAGAGGTGCACGATATCCGAAGGGCCTTGTTCCTCAGGGTCCAGGATTGTAACAAAGAACACTCATTAGAGAAAGTCAGGGAAATCAGCTCGTGTAACATAGCTCTTACTTCAAAGACTTAGTAAGAGGGTTAAGCTGACTTGCACACCGGGCACCGACCTGGCTGGCAGTCACCATTCTAGGCGTGAGGTCTCCCGTTGCCAGCTCCAGGACACGCTGCTCACAGAGTGGCAGCAGCCACAGATCAGGAACACCACCACCAGTCTTCGCGCTCTCATGGTGGTTGTGTACATTTTTCTCCTGTGGAGGCATAAGGGGGATTGAAAGCATGGACGTATGGAAGGACACAGGGTGCAATGTGTGTGAGAGTTGGGCACTTTGTGTTGCCCATTACGGGAAAATGGGTCACCACTGAGAGGTGCTATTTGATGGTGGAGGGAGGGGTCTGGCATAGTCGGGAGAGGGGGGATGTGAGGACACAGCGATTGGATGCAGTTCCCGGGGGTTGGTTGGGGGGGCAGTTGTTGGATGCCCTTGAGGTGTCTTTGGGAATGGTTTGACATTATTAATACAACACATATATGTGCAGGTTTCAGAATGGGATGCCAACTCAGCCTTGCTGCCCAAAGAAGGTCATTCAGTTTCTTCTGACACTGCTCTGCGGACCGAGATGTTGGGTCCGGGCATTAACTCCAGATGCCACCTCCTCCCACAGTGCATTTGCTACATGACTCCTTGGGCAATGGCTCTGAGTGGGGAACAGCAGCTGGCACCTGTCCTCCATTGCGTCCAGCAGGCCAGCCTGCTCAGTCTCTGTGAATCTCAGAGCAGATTACATTGGGACCATCTTCTTGGCGCTACTGCCTGTGCGTCCATCATTGCACCTTATATACAGCTCTGGCTTATTCAGGGAATCCAGATGCAGTCTGTTTGGGCCAATCACAGACCCGTTAGTTAAACTTGCTTGTGAGAAATGTAGAGGCAATCTGCTTTCAATAGAGACTGAGCCATCTCCAAAGGTGCTGATTGGGTTCAGTCAACAAGGTCCTGTGTCCAGGAGGGGATAGGGGTTGCAATGCTCAAGACTTTCACTCAGCAATGGGGAATGCTTGCAAGCAGGGGATATGCATGGCAGCAGTGAGGCCAGTATTGTGTATGTAAAGTTGGGGGGCGGGGGGGCAAGAGGCCAGCGATATCTGGGTCACTGGGAGATGGGGAGGCCAGGAGGATGGCGATGTGCGTGGGCGTGGGGAGTGTGAGGGAGAGGCCAGCAGACCAGTGATGTGCATGGTTGGTGGGGTGGGGAGGGGGGTGCATTGACGCCAGTAATTTCAATGCTGGAAGGGCTTGTTTAGCGACCTCTCAGAGATGTGCGCCTGTGCGAGGCCCACTCAGCACGCTGATTTCAACCTCTTTAGCCCTGCCCACAGACTGTGGAATGCTTCACGTTGGTGCACTCTGCATTGCACAGAGTGTGGGAGATTCTTCTTTGAACTCCCACTGAAAAAAACAGTGTGATTTACTTCAGTTTTAACATAAATTCGATACTTTTGTTTGGGAGAATCCTAGCCAATGTGTCTGAAACTTGTACTTCACCAAGCTGGCCCTCGCTGAAATCTGTGGCTGGAACTGCAGCCTTAGAGCAGGGCAAGGATGGCATTGCCGATGTGAAGGTGACTGCGACCATGTTCCTTTAAGCATGAGGCTCCTCCCAGGCTGAAGCAGGTTGGCCCCTGCCCCCTTTGGGTAAATCACATCCCCCTCTTCTCCACACTCTCCACCAAGGAGTCCAATGCAGAGTCAGAGAACCGTGGGACATGTTTTCTCCCAGTTTCACCATATTGTAACCTTCTTCCTCCTCAGACTCTCTTCCATAAACATTTCAGGCACCTCATGTTTAAGTAGAGCAGGCTACCTTTAAGTGGTACTATCCTTGTACAAATTTAGGCCCATGTGGATGGCATGGTGGCACAGTGTTTAACACTGCTGCCTCACAGTGCCAGGGAGCCGGGTTAGATTCCTGGCTTGGGTCATTGCCCTTGTGGAGTTTACATGTTCTCCCCGTGTCTGTGTGGGTTTCCTCCGGGTTCTCCGGTTTCCCCTCTCAGTCCAAAGATGTGCGGGTTAATTGGATTGGCCGTGCTAAATTGACCTTTAGTATCCTGGGGTGTATAGGTTAGAGGGAATAGCAGGGTAAATATGTGGGATAGGGCCTGGATAGGACTGTTATCAGTGCAGACTCGATGGGCCCAATTGCTTCTGCACTGTAGGGATTCCATTCTATGATTCTAAGGACTCGATTTTGGGGCAGGCAAGGCTGGCATGGCATTCCCCATTGACCTCAGGTGCTACCTTTAAAAGTTGCTGTGAAATTCCTGTGAAATCTTAAGAGCCTTGGGCGGGCAACCGGTGAAGTGTGCAGCCAGTAAGCAGTGTATTTCGTACTGGCTTCGCCTGGCACCCATTGCAAATGAGAAGGTACCATGAAGTTACTGCCTGCATTGGAAGTAACAGGTGTGGGTTAACCAGAACTCATAACTCACATGCTCGCTCTTGGGTAGTTGTTGATATTTGTTTTCTTCTTTGAACACCTCAGTTTATTAGCTGTATAGACGGCCTCCAAGCTGTTAGACAGGGTGATTAGACTCGGGAGGGCCATGCAGTGAAACCCCCAGGAATGCACGCAGCCTGAGTTAGAACACTAGATATAATCCCACAAAGTGCAACCCAGGAAGCTAAACAGCGGACCACAGCGACTCGGGGACAAACTCATCAAGCCCAGCATTGTGAATATGAGAAGGTCAAGCAGTGTTCCAGCTCACTTGGAGCTGACCTAGAAATACACAGGCGAGAATTTCCCAGTCAACAACAAAGCAAGAGGCAAACATGCAATCTCCGAATCAACTGATTGCAGTAGGGAACAGAAAATTGGCAAGCCGGCTAAGAAATACATCAGCTTAATTAAGCACAGGTTAGCTGCATCATCTACTGACCGTACCTGGGTTGCTTTTGTAAAATTCTTCTTATACTGTTCGACATTGCAGAAGGAGGCTATTTTGGCCCATCGAGCCTGCACCGACACGCCATTTTGTTTTACCCAGGCCCTATCCCGGTAACCCCACATATTTACCCCACTAATCCCTCCAACCGCCACATCTTTGGACATTAAGGGCCAATTTAGCATGGCCGATGTACCTAATCTGCACACCTTTGGACACTAAGGGTCAATTTAGCATGGCCGATGCACCTAACTAGCACATCTTTGGAGTGTGGGAGGAAATTGGAGCACCTGGAGGAAACCCACACGGACATGGGGAGAACTTGTAGACTCCACACGGACTGTGTCCCGAGGCTGGAATTGAACCTGGTCCCTGGCACTGTGAGGCAGCAGGGCTAAACATTGTGCCACCGTGTTCCTCAAAGGCATGAGAAAATATGGGTCAAATAGGCTCCATCCAGGAAGGGAAGCCATCAGTGGCAATTGCCCCTGGTGGCAGGACTCAAAAGATCTGAATGATGGGGGTGGATCTCATGGAGACTTTTAAAATTCTTACAGGACTAGACAGGATAGATGCAGGGAGGCTGTTCCTGATGGTGGGGTGAGTCCAGAACCAGGGTTCACAGTCTTAGGATTCAGGGTAGACCATTTAGGACAGATGGGGAGGTATTTCTTCACCCAAAGAGTGGTGAGCCTGTGGAATTCATTACCATAGTAAGTTGTTGATGCCAAAACATTGAATGTATTCAAGAGACGGCTGGATATAACACTTGGGGCGAATGGGATCAAAGGTTATGGGGAAAAAGAAGGATTAGGCTATTAAGTTGGATGATTAGCCATGATCGTAATGAATGGTGGAGCAGGCTCGAAGGGCCAAATGGCCTCCTCCCACTCTGATCTTCTATGTTTCTGTGAGAAATTCTTGAACACTAGGCACAATCCAGTGAGCTGGTAACATATCCATCCGTTTTAAGATATGGTGGTGTGGGCTATTTTTGTGCTGGATGTTGCACAGCAGGGCTGGGGAGGTGGGGGGTAGAGACGGGGGTGGGGGATATAATAGGGCAGATGGTAAGTGGTTGGCCAGGGGCAAAGTATTGATTCTTGAAAGCAGATGTTTTATTTCATTGTCAATTTTGACCACTTGTGCGAGAGCACCTCCTGCACAGATGATGCTCTTTCACTGCTCGTGCCACCTTTAACCTCTCCGTGGGGCTTTTCCTTGCAATAATAAAAAGTATTTTGCTTTGGCGGCATGATGATCTGTGTAGAATGCAGACATCACGTTGAGAGCCTCTCAGCGTTCCTTGTAAAGAAAGATTTGCGTGAAAATCATTACCCTGCGCTTGTGGAATTCCTTTAGTATTGAGTTTATCTGAAATGCTAACCCATTCGTAGAATCATAGAATCCTACAGTGCAGAATGAGACCATTCGGCCCATCAAGTTTGCACCAACCACAATCCCACCCAGGCCCCATCCCCATGACCCCATGTATTTATTCTAGTGGGTCCCCCTGACACTAAGGGGCAATTTAGCATGGCTAATCCACCTAACACACACACCTTTGGATGGGGTCTTTCTCAATGGACGGCCTGCGCACAGTAAAAACCTTTCCCCCAGGATTTAATTCAGGAATAATTGGTTTGGGAAAACAAGTCCAATGTATTTGTCGAACATCAAAAGTGCTTCATCAGAAAAATGGGAATATGGGAGCAGGATTGGGACATGTTTAAGTTGTAAAGCATTGCTTGAGGAGGTACTACAGAGGCCTATACACCATCCAATTTAAGATATAGTGGTGTGGGCTATTTTTGTGCTGGATTTGCACAGCAGGGCTGTGGGGGAGAGATGGGGTTGGAGGATATAATAGGGAAAATGATAAGTGATTGGCCAGGGGCAAAATATTGATTTTATATTACTTCCTTTAAGCTTTTAGGTTTACTTATTAGTGTCACAAATAAGCTTACATTAACACTGCAATGAAGTTACTGTGAAAATCCCCTAGTCGCCACACTCTGGCACCTGTTCAGGTACACTGAGCATGGACAATGCACCTAACCAGCGAGTCTTTCAGATATATGGGAGAAAACTGGAGCATCTGGAGGAAACCCATGCAGACATGGGGAGAACGGGCAAACTCCACACAGTGACCCAAGTCAGGGATCAAACCTGGGCCCCTTGGCACTGTGAGGCAGCAGTATTAACCACTGTGCCACCATGCCCCCCTTCACAGCACACGTGGCATTCTGGGAAGAGAGAAGGGTGCCCATGGGGAAGTGCCCAACTTTGAGTTAATGATAACCTGTTGTCAAACTGCCTAACCAACCGTTTCAGTGTTGATCCTTAATTTGGCTAATGTTAGTGCAACAACCATCTGGGCATGCAGCACTCAGTGAAGATCCAGGGTTCTGCTGCAAAGTGGGCCTTGAAGCATACGAACTGAAGAGCCACTCAACAAATGGCCAACCAAGACTCCTTGGGTAGCACTTCCCAAACCCATGACCATTGCCATCTAGAAGGACAAGGGCAGCAGGCTTCTGGGAACATCACCACCTGGAAGCTCCCTTCCAATTCTCTCTCCATCCTGACTTGGAAATCCATTGCCATTCCTTCATGGTCATTGAGTCACAACCATTCCCTAACAGCACTATGGGTGTGCCTACACCAGAGGGACTGCAGTGGTTCAATAAGGCAGCTCACCTCCACCTTCTCAAGGGCAATTACAGATGGGCAATAAATGCTGGCCTAGCCAGTGACGTTCATATTTGATTTGATTTATTATTGTCACATGTATTAGTGCACAGTGGAAAGTATTGTTTCTTGTGCGCTATTCAGACAGAGCATACTGTTCATAGAGAGGAAAAGGAGAGAGTGCAGAATGTAGTGTTACAGTCATAGCTAGGGTGTAGCGAAAGATCAACTTAATGCAAGGTAGGTCCATTCAAAGGTCTGACAGCAGCAGGGAAGAAGCTATGTTTGATTTGGTTGGTACGTGATCTCAGACTTTTGTATCTTTTTCCCAATGGAAGAAAGTGGAAGAGAGAATGTCCGGGGTGCATGGGGTCCTTAGTTATGCTAGCTGCTTTTCCGAGGCAGCAGGAAGTGTAGACAGAGTCAATGGATTGGAGGCTGGTTTGCATGATGAATTGAGCTACATTCATGACATTTTGAAGTTTTTTGTGGTCTTGGGCAGAGCAGGAGCTGCGAGACAACCAGTAAGAATGCTTGGTATGGTGCATCTGTAAAAGTTGGTGAGAGTTGTGGCTGACATGCCAAATTTCCTTAGTCTTTTGAGAACGTCGAGGCATAGGTGGGCTTTCTTAACTATAGGGTCACATTGGGAGGACCAGGACAGGTTGTTGGTGATCTGGACACCTAAAAACCTGAAGCTTTTGACCATTTCTACTTCGTCCCCTTTGATGTAGACAAGGGCATTTTCTCCTTTACACTTCTTGAAGTCGATGACAATCTCCTTCAGTTTGTTGACATTGAGGGAGAGATTATTGTCGCTGCTCTAGTTCACCAGATTATCAATGTCCCAAAAATGCTTTGTTTTTAAATCCAAAGGAAGGTGAGTTGTCTTTCCCCAATGTGGGAACAATATTACAGTTCTTTCAGAGTCCACTTTATGTGGCAAGCTTCTGGGGAGGAAGGTGGCTGGAAAACAGCATGAAAGAACTCATGTCAACAATATGGCACAGTGGTTAGCACTGCTGCCTCACGGCGCCAGGGACCCAGGTTTGATCCCCGACTTGGGTCACTGTCTGTATGGACTCTGCGCGTTCTCCCCGTGTCTGCGTGGGTTTCCTCCGGATGTTCTGCTTTCTTCCCTCAGTCCAAGGATGTGCTGGTTAGGCTGATTGACCGTGCTAAATTAACTCGGGGGATTAGCAGGGTAAATGTATGGGGTTATGGGGATAGGGTGTGGATGGGATTGTGGTTGGTACAGATTGGATGGGCTGAATGGCCTCCTTCTGCTCTGTAGGGAATCTATGATTCTATGAAAGCTGTCTGCACTAAGCATAGCAAGTGGTAAATTTTCCAGCTTACCGTTAGAGGAGATTACCATTGAATTTGCTGCTTATAAATTATCAGAAACAAATGTTTGAAGTTTTGTGCTGTTGTATTGCACCTTCCATTTAGTAAGTGCTGATCTGTGTAATTGCTCCTGTGTTACTGTAGATTACATGCTAATTAAGAAATCTGTAAGTATTTCATAATGCAAATAGGCTTTCTGGAAGATACATGTTTTCATTGGATTATCAATTTCTTCTTGCACCTCGCCTACGTGTATATGTAAAGATAAAGCTTTAATATTTCCATCGGCATTGTCCATTCTGTTAGGGTAATGCACTTTTTAATCAGCAATGCTGAGTTTGATGTGACTCTGGGCCCGGGCATGTCAAAATCCGGCCTTGCTTCAGGGGCGTCCAACTGTGTCATCTCGGCATGGACGCCAGCCATCTGGGCTGGCGAGAGCAGATAGGCAAGATCAAGGACCCTGGCGGACTGGCGGCGGTGCAAGGGTGTAATTCTGAGAGGGAACAGTGAGTTTGCGCTCCATGGGCACCGCACCAATCCCAATAATCTGAAGCAACGCAGATTGCTAGATTGTTGGGAGAGGCCTCAAGCCCTTTAGAACGCTGAGATCTGCTATCCTGGGGGCAACACTGTACCAGCACAGAAATATTTGTGAAGACCCAGGCCAGAAACTCCAAGGTGTTTTATGAAGGTAGCCTAGATCTTAAGTTTTATACTTGAATTTGCATGAATGGAAATGAGGTATTTCAAACAAAGTTTATTTAAGAAATATAATAAAAAGAAATGAGCATATCTTTTACCGATTACAAGATTTAAACTTAACACAGTATAAACCTTACAGCTAGCTATCTCTGTTGTTCCAAGTCAAACACCATCACACAAAAGTGCACCATTTTCTATAGTTGATGCAGAAACATGTATGCTTACGTGATGCTGGGTTTTCAAAGAAGAACAAAGAACAATATGGCACAGGAACAGGCCTTTTGGCCCTCCAAGCCTGCGCCAATCACGTTGTCCTATCTCGACCAACACTTGTATCCCCTCTGTTCATGTGTCTATCCAGATAATCTTAAATGTTGCTAGCGTATCTGCCACAATCACCTCACTTGGCAGTGCATTCCAGACCACCACTGCCCACTGTGTAAAAAAAACTTCCCCCGCACATTTCCACTGAACATTTCCACCATTTCCCTTGAACTTGTGCCCCCTTGTGATTCTCATTTCTCCCCTGCAAAAAAGCTTCCAACTGTTCACCCTATCCACACCCCTCATAATTTTATAAACTTCAATCATGTCGCCCCTCAGCCTCCATCTTTCCAGGGAGAACATTCCCAGTTTATTCAACCTCTCCTCATAGCTAATACCCTCCAACCGGTAAACCTTTTCTGTACTCTCTACAAAGCTTCCACATCCTTCTGGTAGTGTGGCAACCAGAATTAGACACAGTATTCCAAATGTGGCTTAACCAACATTTTATACAACTGTAATATAACTTGCCAACTTTTATACTCAATGCCCTGTCCGATGATGGCAAGCTTGCTATATGCTTTCTTCACCACCTTTTCCACCTGTGCTGTCACTTTTAAGTATCTGTGGACCTGTACTCCCAAATCTCTCTGTGTGTCTATTTTCAGCTTTTTTACACCTACTCTGAATTAGTCCTTTGAATATCAAAACAAATCTCTGAAGCTTTCTGATCCCAGAACATTCATCAAGCCTCTGGAAGGAGAGAGACAGAGACAGAAACAGAGAGAGACAAAACAGAGACACTGCCTTCTTCCACTAACATCTAACAGTAAATGAACCAAAACTAAAGTTCCAACTCTAGAGAGAGGGGAAAAGCACTTTTGTTTCCCTCCACTCCAAACTCCCACTAAAAAGTGTAATTAAAAGCTGGGTACTTCTGTGGAGCATAGCTGCCACATGACATAAACTGTCAATTAAGCTCCACTCCACAGTCCCAAGGAATCATTAAAAACCCCATGACCTGCATTAATCCAGATTAAAATCAACATGATATCAATTATACGGCTTCAGTAGTAATTGGAGGACACCAATCACAGACACCTTCGTGCCAATAAACTGTTATGAATTGCTTGACAGACCTGCAGAGGAACATAATTAAAATACATTTCTTCAAGGCACAGTATCATCATGTAAGCATGGATCTCATGATGCCTTCTGAGTTTCCACTTTAACACTGAGACCTTGGGCAGAATTTTCCCATATTGCTCACTATGGGAATCACAGCCGGGGGATGGGGGACTGTGCAAAGGTCCATTGACCTCGGGCGGGATTTTCCGGTCTTGGGACGAGGGCAGCCAAAAAATCCTGCCCATTGAGTGACTTCTAGCTGTACTGGGTGAGTGCAGCTCCAACAACACTCAAGAAGCTGGATACTATCGAGGGCAAAGCCAATCCCTTGCTGTTGTTGGAGCTGCATTCATTCTTTGCCCAAAGGGTGGGATAAGAGAATGTTTCCTGCCCATTTTTGGGCGAACTTACAAGAATGAATCTCCCACACTCGGGGCAATGCAGTGCCTCAGCCTGATTCATTTTGGAAAGTAGTCGGTGGAGCAAGAGGCTGGCAGAATAGCACTGAGTGGGCCACTGCGTATGCGCCAATCTGTCAGCACCAAGATTGATGTGTGCGCATTGGCCCTCTCCATCGCCAACCTCCTGATCGCTGGCCTTCCTGACTCCTGACTCCCGCAGGCCCCTGGACCACACCGTCAGGCCAGCCCCGCTCTCCTGCCACCAGCCCCTCCCCCTCCCCGCAACCAGCCAGCCTCGATCTACAACCCCCATCCCAATGGGCAGGACTGACTCCCTCCCACCTCGGTGATCAGGCCCAACCACCACCCCCCCAACCCTGATGACCAGTCCCAATTGCACTCCTCCCTCCCACCCCAACTGATCCCATTTGCAGATTGGCAGCTGGATCACCTACCCATCATTGATTGCATCCACCCGCCCCCCGCCAGTAGGCCCTGCCCCAGCATCTCATGCCCTCTCTGGCCCCACTCCTTTGGCACTGCCCAGTGGGCACTGGGCAGTGCCAAGGTGCCTGGTGGGCAGTGCCTGTTTTCCATCAGGATGTCTGTCAAGCAGCACAGCGGGCCAGCTGATTCCTGGCCATAGTTGGAAAAGAGAAATTTGCAGGGCAATGGAAAAGAGTAGGCTCATGGTATAGTTTATCAAAGAGTGGGGACAAGCATGACGGGCCAAATGGCTGCCTTCTGTTCTGCCTAGTTCTATGATAAAGGCTGTACGCAACTGCAAATTGTTAATGTTTTTATAAGGGAGTCACCATTTGGAGAAAACGGAAAGAGTTGAAAAGTGGTCAAGTAAACAAATTAATGTGCTACCCTCTTGATTCCTTCAGCCCCTTCACCCACTGTCCCACTAGCACAGCCTGCCTCATCCCCCCCCCCCCCAAAACCTTGCGAAGAAACTTTGATAGCTGATGTGAGTTACGAATTGTGGGACAAACAATCTTCGGAATGAAGTTGTGCCTCAGTATTTGTGTCAAACACTCATTGTCACGTGAATAAGGAGGAAGATTGTAATTCCATTAAACTGGCCCCTTTTTCACAGCCCTGGCTGTTTGCCTAAATGTGGAGATGCTGACGTTGGACTGGGGTAAACACAGTAAGAAGCCTCACAACACCAGGTTAAAGTCCAACGTTCAGGATTATTTGGTAGCAAAAGCCACTAGCTTTCAGAGCACTGCTCCTTCGTCAGGTGAGTGACAGGGCATATAAAGACACAAGCTCAATTTACAAAATAATGGTTGGAATGCGAGTCTTTACAGGTAATTAAGTCTCAAAGGTACAGACAAAAAAATGGCCTAAAACATTGAGTTGCGCAGCAGTGAAAGGAGACACAGGATACGATTGAGGATCAATACGAGCGAGTCAGTGCCAGAGATTTTCATAAATTTGATGTGTTTTTTATCAAGTGACAATTTGATTTTTGCTACCACTGCCTCTGATGCTAAACATAATCAACTCCACCTCCCCCCCTTCCATTGATCTTTCAAACAAAACAGGGGACTGCTTTTATCTCTGACAGGTTTATAGAAGAGTGGGAAAAGGTGTGGGGGTGGGAGGCTTCTGAAGCGATTTTGAAATCATTAAATCTTCGCTGAAGACTGGCTCTCGAGATGAAAGGTAGGTCGCTGAGTGAACTATGCCAGGACAGAACAGGCATTGAGGCTTTTCACTGCTATTCTCTCAGCCACTTACTGTGTCAAGGACAGGCTAGTGCGCTGTTAAGGTGAGCATGGCGTGTATGGCGCATGGGAGCCTTTCACAGTTTCAGATCACACGGATGTGGCTGAGTTCACATCTGGGCTGCGGAATTCAAAAGCACGATCTGTCCAATGACATTAGGAGTGAAATCAGTTTCAGTCAAGGGGAAACAGCACCTCAGCATAAACACTACAGCATCTCAGCCTCCATTCACACAGCTACTGATCCACACATCTGGGTGCCGCAATTCATTAACCAATGTTTGTATTGACAAACCTGGGTACAACCTCCAGGCCCGTGGTGCAGGTCAATATCAGCCGCACCCCCTCCCTACTGCACCCCTCTGTCCGCACCCCCTCCCTACTGCACCCTCCATCTGTACCCCTTCCCTACTGCACCCCTCTGTCCGCACCCCCTCCCTACTGCACCCTCCTACTGCACCCCTCTGTCCCCATCCCCTCCTGACTGCACCCCTCTGCACCCCCTCCTGACTGCACCCTCCGTCTGCACTCCCTCCCTACTGCACCCTCCATCTCTACATCCTCCCTTCTGCTCCCCTCCACCCGTACCCCCTCCCTGCTGCACCCCTCTATCCGCACCCCCTCCCTACTGCACCCTCCGTCTGCACCTCTTCCGTCTGCACCCTCTCCCTACTGCACCCTCCGTCCACACGCCCTCCGTACTGCACCCTCCATCCGCACCCCCTCCCTACTGCACCCCTCCGCCTGCATCCTCTCCCTACTCACTCTCCATCTGCACCCCCTCCCTACCGCACCCTCTGTCCGCACCCCCTCCCTACTGCACCCTCTGTCCGCACCCCCTCCCTACTGCAGCCCTCCGCCTGTACCCCCTCCCTACTGCACCCTCCATATGCACCCCTCCGTACGCACCCCCTCGCCCACATCCCCACCGTCTGCACCCCCTGGCCCACACCCCCTCCTTCCTGCACCCCTCTACCTGCATTCCCCTATCCACACACCAACTACCCACACCCACTCTGCCCGCACACCAACACCCGCACCCTGTCCTCCACCCACCCATCCAGGATTATAAAACAACAAATAAATTGTGGTTAGAAGCAGGATTCAACCATTTTGTTCCTCAAGCCTGTCTCAGCAATCAACTTGTGTATGAATCATCACTCGATGTATTTGTATCCTCACCACAATTTGGCACATAACTCCATGTAGATTTTTCAAGAAACCAATTATTTACAATCCACCATCGTTCCTTAGTTCCTTCCGTCCATTTCTCTGTCCGTCTGATTGTCTATCTATCTCTCGTATGTAGAACAGACCAGCTAAGGACTGCAGATTTCCTTCCCTAAAGGATATTAGTGAATCAGCTGAGTTTTTTTTCTGACAATCGTCAATAGTTTCATGGTCATCAGTAGATTCTTAAATCCAGATTTTTATTTATTGAATTCAAATTCCACTATCTGCTGTGGTGGGATTCGAACCCAGGTCCCCAGAACATTAGTTGAGTTCCTGAGTTAATAGTCTAGCAATAATATCACTATGCCTCCCCTCAAATATCTGCATCCTCATCTGCACCAGATATACACTTGATCTTAGCCAAAAGTCCCCAAGAAAAGATAGTGCAAGTTTTCTGCTTTCCGCTACAATCCAATGATCCATGTTGGAAAGTGCACACATGAGGTGATAATGAGATTGCCCTTCACTGTGAGGTTATTCCTGTGTCACCTAAGGTTCAGTAAGTGGCATCCATAACTGAGTCAGATGGCTGTGGGGTTCAAGACACCCATCAAGATTTGGGCTCAGAAACCAGGGCTGGTGTTCCAGTGCAAGGCTGAGGAAGAGCAGCACTGTTGGAGGTGCTGTCATAGAATCCTACAGTGCAGAAGGAGGCCATTCAGCCCATCTAGTCTGCACCATCCTGCCCATCTAGTCTGGGTGGCATGGTAGCACAGTGGTTATGGACGGCGCGGTAGCACAGTGGTTAGCACTGCTGCTTCACAGCTCCAGGGACCTGGGTTCGATTCCCCGGCTTGGGTCACTGTGTGGAGTTTGCACGTTCTTCCCGTGTCTGCAGGGGTTTCCTCCAGGAGCTCCGGTTTCCTCCCACAGTTCAAAAATGTGCGGGTTAGTTGATTGGCCATGCTAAATTGCCCCTTAGTGTCCTGGGGTGCCTAGGTTAGAGGGATTAATGGGTAAAATATATGGGGACAGGGTCTGTGTGGGATTGTGGTCAGTGCAAACTCGATGGGCTGAATGGCCTCTTTCTACACTGTAGGGTTTCTATGATCCTTTCTATGAATAACAATCCCACTCAGGCCCTATCCCCGTAATCCCACATATTTACCCCACTAATCCCTCTGCGCACTAGAGTCAATTTAGCATGGCCAATCAACCTAACCCGCACATTTTTGGACTGTGGGAGAGAACTGGAGCACCCGGAGGAAACCCACGCAGACACTGTCTATTTTGAAAAACAGCTATTGGGTGAGGTACAGAACGTCTGACGGCATCTACAGAATCTCCAGCGTGACCCAAGAAATGAGGAGGGGAGACATTTAGAACTGAAAAAGTCCTCAAAGGCAGAAGTCCCTTCACCAAAATCCCTTTATTTACAAGTCTGCTAACAGCATACAGAGTGTTTTCCGTTCGCAGTCTACACTCGGAGTCCCAGAGGAACTGACACTCCTGGTTAAATACAAAGCAAGAGGCTCCCTGATTGGCCCATCGATTTGACCCTTAATCAGGGAGTTCATATTTTAACAGGCCCACCCGAATTGCCTGATATAAGTCGTTACAAAACCAAAAAGAGACAAGACCTGAAACATTGCCTGGAAGTTGTCTGGATCCCTTTCCCCAAAGTAAATGATCAAAGTTGATAGTGAATTCGCAATTTGATTTGATTAATAGAGCCATCTTGAACAGTGACAGGGCCTGTTTGTCCGCATCAGAGCAGCTTTAGGTACCGGAGGAACTGGAGGATAACCTTTCAGCCTGACAAGATGGACGACATTGTCAAGTCTACAACATTAAGAAATTACACAGCAGCCTTTTCTACTTTAGGAGAGGCCAGGGCGAAAAAAAAAACAGACAGCTGTGCCACACAGCAGATTATCGACTGAGGGTTTAACCTGCAGCCACAGGTAATCCAGTGCAAAGAATTTCCACAGTGATCTGTCTGCAGCCTGGAGGAGAGCGGTTATTGATGGCACGCTGCTGACATAGTGGCAAATGCAGGAAGTCCCAGTTTCTACCACTAGTCAGCGCTGTATTAGGCAGAAGACCTACAACTGGCTCCGTGCCCTCAACAGTGGAAGGTGCATCCCCCCGATTGCTACCCCAGAGGACTCATTCTGCATTGTCAGGAGAGTATGCCATTCAGCTCCATCATGGCAACCTTTACCCACAGTGCTGTGGAATATGCCACAAAGAAACAGGCCACTCGGCCCAACTAATAGTCATAGATATTCATAGAATCCCCACGGTGCAGAAGGAGGTCATTCAGCCCATTGAACCTGCACTGGCAACAATCCCACCTAGGCCCCCCTCCCTGTGACCCTGCTAACTCCCCTGATAATTTAGCATGGCCAATCAACCTAACCTGCACACCTTTGGAGTGTGTGAGGAAACTGGAGCGCCCGGAGGAAACCCACACAGATATGGGGAGAATGTGCAAACTCCACATATGAGGCCAGAATTGAATCCGGGTCCCTGGTGCTGTGAGGCAGCAGTGCCACCGTAATTGGTTCCCAACCCATTGTGGATTCATAAAATCTCTGCAGTGCAGAAGGAGTAAAAAGTCTGACAACACCAGGTTTAAGTCCAACCGATTTATTTGATAGTAAACTCAAATAAGTATCAAATAAATCGGTTGGACTTAAACCTGGTGTTGTCAGACTTTTTACTGTGTTTACCCCAGTCCAACACTGACATCTCCACATCATGCAGAAGGAGGCCATTTGGCCCATCAAGCCTGCACTGACTCTCTGACAGAACATCTTAATTTACCCTTGTGGAACACTGTTCTTGACTTTCCTACAATTGGGATATCCAGCTTTAGCTCCCTGCTCTCTGTTTTCTGTTTTTTAGGCTTTTTTTTTATCTATCCAAACACTTTTACCCTGAGTCCACCTTTGTCAATCGACTACCATGTGATATCAAAGGCTTTTCAAAAGTCCAAATACATAACATTTACTGAATGACCCCCATCTACTCTTCCTGTTACCTTTTCAAAGAATTATGTGAGGTTAGTTAACGGGTTAGGCAGAATCTATGCTGACTATTGCAATACATTTCCTGTCTCCAGATGCTCTTCAATCACTTTGTTCAGTATTGATTTCATCTCCTTCCTACCACTAACGTTACGCTGACAGGCCTGTGTTTGGTATGGGCTCCTGCTCTGCCCAAGACCGCAAGGAACTACAGAAGGTCGTGAATGTAGCCCAATCCATCACACAAACCAGCCTCCCATCCATTGACACTGTTTACACTTCCCGGTGTCTCAGAAAAGCTGCCAGCATAATTAAGGATCACACGCACCCTGGACATTCTCTCTTCCATCTTCTTCCGTCGGGAAAAAGATACAAAAGTCTGAGGTCACGTACCAACTGACTCAAGAACAGATTCTCCCCTGCTGCTGTAAGACTTTTGAATGGACTTGCATTAAATTGACCTTTCTCTACATGCTATGTATGACTGTAACACTACAATCTGCACTCTCTCCTTTCTTTCTCCATGAACGGTATGCTTTGTTTGTATAGTGTGCAAGAAACAATACTTTTCACTGTACACTAATACATATGACAATAATAAATCAAATCAACTCTGTGTTGATCAGTTTTGGCCCTGCCTTCCTGTCAAGATGACGCTCCAGTAACACAATGATGTGCTTCTCCATATGCTGCCACGCTCGCAGCAGGAGGCTGTGCTGGAAGAGAGTTCGATCATATTCCCTTTGAGTGGCAATCCCTGCTGCGTGCACAGGATCCACTCAATTTGCTCCTTTGTGTCTCATAAAAGGTGAAATGGTGCTTTTATTAAATTTGTTCCCACAGAGCAGGCAGCACTTTTTCATGACAATTTGACAACTCCTCCTGTTACATAGAATAGAATTCCTACAGTGCAGGAGGAGGCCATTTGGCCCGTTGAGCCTGCACCGATCATAGTAGATCCCTATTCCCATAACCGCCCCTGCTAATCCACCTGACACCAGGGTCAATTTCAATCAACCTAACCCGTACATCTTTGGAGTGTGAGCAGAAACCCCCTGAGGAAACCCACGCAGACACGGGGAGAATGTGCAAACTCTGCATAGACAGTCACCCGAGGCCGGAATTGAACCTGGGTCCATGGCGCTGCGAGACAGCAGTGCTAACTACTGTGCCATCCCTGTTACATAATTGAAGGTGGGAGAAGTAATTTGTGAATTCTTGGCAACCTCTTGCTGTAACTTTGGCCTTTCTCTCGAGGAAGATGGGGATTGTACTGAACTGGAAAACATCACGAAACATGTGAGTTGGAGAGGTGATGCTCTTGTGGTATTATTGCTAGATTATTAACCCAAAACTTAGCTAATGTTCCATAGGCCCAGCTTCGATTCCTGCCCTGGTGGAATTTGAATTTAATAAAACAAATTTGGAATTAAGAATCTACTTATGACTCTGAAACCATTGTCGATTGTTGGAAAAATCCATCTTCATAGAAATCATAAAATGCCTATAGTACAGAAGGAGGCCATTCAGCCCATCAAGTCTGTGCCAACCGCAATCCCACCCAAGCCCTATTCCCACAACCCCACACATTTACCCTGCTAATCCCCTTATACTAGGGTCAATTTAACATGGCCAATCAATCTAACCCGCACATCTTTGGACTGTGGGATAAAACTGGAGCAAACCCACGCAGACACAGGGAGAACGTGCAAACTCCACACAGACGTAGCCCAAGGCCAGAATTGAACCCAGGTCCCCGGTGCTGTGAGGCAGCAGTGCTAATCATTGTGCCACTGTGCTACCCTGGTTCACTAATGTCCTTTAAGGAAGGAAATCTGCCATCCTCACCTGGTCTAGCCTACCTGTGAGTCCAGAGCCACAGCAATGTGGTTGACTCTCAAACTGCCCCTCTGAAATAGCCAAGCAAGCCACTCAGCTCAAGGGCAACTGGAGATGGGCAATAAATGTTGACTCAGTCAGCGACACCCACGTCCCACAAATGAATAAAAACAAAATCTAATCAAGGTCCAAATAAATCATCATCGTATCAGAAGAGGAGGTCGGACACTAAACCCCACTCTGCGGCCATTGTGGAGACCCACTCAAAGAGATTGCAGATAGGAGAATTGGGTTCAGAGGCCAGCGTACATAATTTGCAGCACCCTTGTGTTGCCAGTGTGTTAACGGGTGTGCTGTGTATGCCGGTCACCTTGCTCAAGTGCTTCATCCAAGTTGAATGGGACACCTCGCTAGGAGCTGCCTTTGAAAATCCACTTCCCATTAGAACATGCTGACACAAGGCCCAAAGATTGTCTTTGGAATTCCCAACAAATCAGTTGGGAGAGGAGTGTCCCTGGATTTCAGGCAGATACAATTAGAACCATAGAATCCTACAGTGCAGAAAGAGGCCATTGGCCCATCGAGGCTGCCCCAACAACAATCCACCCAGGCCCTATCCCCATGTATCCCCCTGCCAGCCTCTCCGACACTAAGCAGCAATTTAGCATTGCCACTCAACCTGCATGTACAATTCCTACAGTGCAGAAGAGGCCATTTGGCCCGTCGAGTTTGCGCTGATTCTTTCACAGAACACCTTAACCAAGCCCTCTTTCCGGCCCCGTCCCCATCATTCCACATGTTTTCCATGGCTAATCCACCTAACCTGCACATCTTTGGAGCGTGGGACAAAACCGGAGCACCTGGAGGAAACCCACGCAGGCATGGGGAGAACATGCAGACTCCACACCTGAGGTGGGGAATCGAACCTGGGTCCCTGGCGCTGTGAGGCTGCAGTGCTAACCTACTGTACCACCCCTGGATTTAGAGAGCAGCCTCTGCAAGCAATTTATTTTTAGGCTGCAGCTCTGCATCTTCTGCACTTAGTGAGGTCTGTGCCGCATCTTATAAGCTCATTAAGAACGCTGGCTTAATGCAAAATTATTTAAATGAACAACTCAGAGGCATTTGTGCAACATTTGTTTTACTCTCTCTTTGTGCGCATGGCCATTGGGAATGGAAGCAAGAAAAGTTGGTTACTTTTATTTTCGATGTTCACAGTGCAATGTTAACACGGTGGTGTTATTATTTTGCCACATCAGTTTTTAGAAACCATTTCATTTCACCCCGATGGTGAGTTGATTTTTATAAAGTGCTTCAGCCACGGTATTTCATGGTTGAGATGTTATCGGATGAAAGCAGACACGCCAGCTAGAGTAGAAAGCCTCTGACCATCTGTAGGCTTTGGCTCCTTCCTCTGCCAATGAGGGAGGGCAACTGCCATAACTTGCTTTGGGTCAACAGGGCAAAGATTTGCCATCTGCAGTAAAGGTGCCCGTAGCCAACTTGCAATGTAAGGGCGGCACTGCCAATGGTTGGCAAGGTCACCCCTGTCTCAACTGGTGTACCTCAGCTTGATTCCCAACTAATATTTAATTTTGTGTAATGTGATGCCCACATTTTTTTTTATTTTCATGGGATCTGAGTGTTGCTGGCCAGGACAGCATTGATGTTCCATTCTTAAAATGTCCTGAAGAAGGTGGTAATGAACTGCTTTCTTGAACTGCAGCAGTACAGCTTGTAAAGACCCCCCCCTCACAGTGTTGATAGGTATGGAGTCCAGGATTTTGATCCAGTGATAATAAAGGAATTGAGACACATTTCCAAGCCAGGATGGTGTGTGACGTGGAGGGAACAGAGGTATTGTTTCCACATGATTTCTACTCTTTTGCTTCTAAAATCCCTACAATGCAGCAGGAGGCCATTTGGCCCATCAAGTCTGCACTGACTCTACGACAGAGCATTTTATCCAGGCACCCCACCCTATTCCCGCAATCCCGTGTATTTACCCCACTAACCCCCCCCTAATCTATGTATCTTGAGACATTAAGGGACAATTTAGCGTGGTCAATCCACCTAATCTGCACATCTCTGGACTGTGGGAAGTAACCGGAGAACCCGGAGGAAACCCACAGACATGGGGAAAAAACACCACACAGGCAGTCACCCAAGACTGGAATTGAACCCAGGTCCTTGGTGCTGTAAGGCAGCAATGCTAACCACTGTGCCACCGTGCTACCCCTTAGATGGTTGAAGCATCAGTTTTGGAAGGTGCTGACAAAGGAGGCTTAGCAAGTTGTTGCAGTGAATCTTGTAGATGGTACACACTGTTAACCACTGTCCACTGGTGATGAAGGGAGCGAGTGCCTAAGGTGGAGCATGAGGTGCCACTAAACAGGCCACCTAACCCTGGATGGTGTTGAGCTTCTTGAGTTTTGTTTGAGTTATCACCCATCCAGACAAGTGAAGAGTATCCCAAAGTGCTTCTAACTTGTGTCTTCTTAATAATGACCAAACGTTGGGGATTTAGGGGGTGAATTACTCACCCAGAATAGCCAGTATCTGATCTGCTATTGTAGCCACATTACTTACACAACTGATGGAGTCAAGCTTCTGGTTAATGGTGACCCCAGGAGATTCACTTATGTCTTCACAGGTATGGAGGGATTTTCTTATGAGGAGAGGTTGAGTAGGTTGGGCCTGTATTCACTGGGGTTTAGAAGAACGAAAGGTGACCTAATGGAGACATATCGGATCTCAGGGGGCTTGACAGGGTAGATGCTGAGGGGAAGAATCTAGGACCAGACAAGAAAATCTCAGAAGAAGGGGATCACCCATTTAAGGCAGACATGAAGAGGGATTTCTTCTCAGAGGGTACTGAATTTATGGAATTCTTTACTGCAGAACACTGTAGAGACTGGTCATTTAGTGTGTCCAAGGCTGAGACAGATTTTTAATCAGTAAGGGAATTCAGGGTTATGGGAATAAGACGGGAAAGTGGAGTTGAGGATTATCAGATCAGTCATGATCTCATTGAATGGCAGAGCATACCTAATAGGCCAAATGGCCTATTTCTCCTCCTAGTTCTTATGGCCTTATCAGGGTGAGGTATTTGGCAATGGTAATCTTGTTGGATGTCAAAGGGATGTAGTTAGACTCTTCCTTGTTTGAGATGGTGAGTGCCTGGCACTTGTGGGTTATGTTAAGATTCCTTGGCCTAAAAAGAAAATACCATTATATTCATAAGAACATAAGAACATAAGAACATAAGAAATAGGAGCAGGAGTAGGCCATCTGGCCCTTCGAGCCTGCCCCGCCATTCAATAAGATCATGGCTGATCTGTCGTGGCTCAGTTCCACTTTCCCGCCCTCTCCCCATATATATTCAGCAAACATTGTCATCTGCTAGTCAGCACTTTGATACGACTCAATCCTTATTACTCTAATGCAATCCAAGTCAATTCTGGAATAAAATCTCCTCAGAAAGAATTGGGAATAATTGACTTCTCTCTCAATAATGACTTCTAAAAAAGTTAAATCTTAGCAATAAACTGTCTATTCGCAAGAGTTGATAGTAGCTGTGCCAGTCTATTTTTTTTTCTGGACTAAATAAACCTAATTCCTAGCACTACTGTTCCAAGTGTGTCTCTTCTTGGCTGGTTCTCTACTTCTCTCTACATTCACTTGTGCTTCACTTGCTAAATGTTGTGTGATTTCAAGAAGAAATTAGATATAGCTCTTGGGGCTAAAGAAATCAAGGGATATGGGCAGAGGCGCGAAGACAGGATCAGGATATTAAATTTGATGATCAGTCATGATCATAATGAATAGCAAGCTGGAAGGGCTGAATGGCCTACTCCTGCTTCTAGTTTCTATGTTTCCTGCTGTTGACAAAGAGACATCACCAAAAGAGACAGTATCTATATGAATGCACTTCAGTCTGTATCAGCCTCAGGTCTGACTCTGTGGGGGCTGCTTGGACAATGGGAGGACACGGGTTCTTCAATATCACATTGGAGGTCCTGATGGCAGAAGTCCAAAGGAGAATGGGTGCCCTGTACTTGCAGAGAGAATAGAATAGGATCTCTACAGTGTAGAAGAGGCCATTCAGCCCATTAAGTCTGCATTGACTCTCAGACAGAGTATCTTATCCAGGCCCTCTCCTTGTAACTCCACACATTTACCATGGCTAATCCATCCAACTGACACATCATGGGACACTAAGGGACAATTTTGCATGGACTGTGGGAGGAAACCCACACAGACTTGGGGAGAACGTGCAAACTCCACACAGACAGTGACCCAAGCCAGGAATCAAACACAGGTCACTGTCCCTGTGAGGCAGCAGTGCTAACCACTGTGCCACATTACAGCCCCTATGGAATGGGATGGAAGCCATCACGTTCTCCTCACCCACTCGTCCCTCTTTCGTGCTGTTGTCCCTGACCTCATGTCTCACCACACACCCCCATTTCTCCTTCAGGCCAAGTTGACCAAGTACTTTCTTTCACCCAGTGAGTCCTGAAAGGTAGAGTAGCACAGCCGCTTTGGGTGAAATCCTCAGAGAACTTGTGGGATAGATGTTACTTGGGAATTGCTGGTGTTTGAGTAACGTGTTTCAGAAAGTGTCCTGTGCTTGGAGATCCACATCCTGGCTGCAGCATCAAGTAAACATGAAATGGTGAGTATCACTTTTAGTGGTGCTTGGCATTAATGTCAACGCCCTGCTTACTGCCAAACAGTGTTAGAAAATGACACTAACACAGGCTCCAGCCATCGAAAGACAGTACAGTCACTCTAATGAGGCTAGCGGGCATTCTGAGGGAAAATCTGCTCCTTAATGAGCCTCCAGGCAGCTGTGTACTTATGACTGAATGGGGGCTAAAAAAAGTGTTTCATTCCAAGAGCCTGGGGTGGCACGGTGGCACTGTGGTTAGCACTGCTGCCTCACAGTGCCAGGGATCCGGGTTCGATTCCCAGCTTGTGTGGAGTCTGTACATTCTCCCCGTGTCTGCATGGGTTTCCTCTGGGAGCTCTGGTTTCCTCCCCCAGTCCGAAAGATGTGCATTGACCAAGCTAAATCCTCCCTCAGTGTCCCTGAGCAGACGCCAGAGTCTGGCGACTAGGGGATTATCACAGTAACTCCATTGCAGTGTTAATGTAAGCCTACTTGTGATGCTAATAAATAAACTTGTCCTAGGAGGCTTTATAATGCTTAAGTATACAGGATGAATTGCAGCAACAGCACCCCCCACCTTCTAAGTCATCGATAGCCATGGGCGAGGTGCCTGAAGATTGGAGGGTGGCAATTGTTGTGCCTTTGTTTAAGAAGGGCCACAGGGAAGAGCCTGGGAACTACAGTCCATTGAGCCTCAATCTGCAGTGGGTAAGTTGTTCAGTAGTTTGAGAGACAGAATCGATAGGCATTTAGCGAGGTAAGGACTGATTTGGGACAGTCAGCACGGCGTTGTGAGTGAAAAATCACGTCTCACGAATTTGGTTGAGGTAACAAAGTGTGTAGATGTGGGTTATGCAGTTGACACTGTCTACATGGTCTTTAGCAAAGCCTATGACAAGGTACCACATGGTAGATTGTCACATAAGGTTCAATCTCATGGGATCCAGGCTGAGGTAGCCAATTGGATCCAAAATTAGCTTGACAGAAGGCAGAGGGTGGTTATGGAGGGTTGTTTTTCAAACTGGAGGCCTGTGACCACCTCAGGGATCGGTGGTGGGTCCACTATTATTTGTCATTTAGGAAGAGTGCCGAAAAAATTTACTAGGATGCTACTGGGACTTGATGCTTTGAGTTATAAAGAGAGGCTGGAGAGACTGGGGGGCATTTTTCCTTGGAGTGTGGGAAGCTGAGGGGTGATCTTATAGAGATCTATAAAATAATGAGGGGCATAGATAAGGAAATAACTTTTCCCAAAGATAGGGGAGTCTAAAATTAGAGGGTATAGGTTTAAAGTGAGAGGTGAGAGATCCAAAAGGGTTCAGAGGGGCAATGTTTTCACTCAGAGGGTGGTGAGTATCTAGAGCAAGCTGCCAGAGGTAGTAGTAAAGGCGGGTACAATGTTGTCTTTTAAAAAGCATTTAGACATTACATGGGTCAGATGGATATAGAGAGATATGGGCCAAACATGGGCAATTGGGACTAGCTTAATGATAAAAACAGGGTGGAGTGGACAAGTAGGGCCAAAGGGCCTGCTTCCATGCTGTAACCCTCCATGACTCTAAGTCCAACCATCAGCACAGAAAAGAAGCCCAGTGACTATGGAACATGTCTACTGTTCCTATCAAACCCCTTTCCTCTGGAGCACTCTATCTGACCTTCCAGACACAGGAAGTGATCCCTGAGATCGAGACCTTGACTCGTGAATGAGTATGTGACCTCTTTGGCTCAAACGTCTGTGTGTATGGACGTACCCCTAGCAGCACCTAAACAACCCCTGGGACAGTGCTTGGCAAGTCACTTAGAAGGAAACACTGGCCTTTCCATAGTCTTTTCAGTTGGCTTTTGTCCACTGCACACACCTTTTAAAAACCTCCCTAACTCATTCCGTATAGAGAGAATTACCCTACTTCCCTCCTCCTTATTACTGATGTAACCTCCTCCTGAATACTTAGCACTATCTATATTACTGGGTAACTTTGACAAAGAATCTTCAATAGCAATTTAAAACAGTGGCATTGGCTGTGACTGTCAGCTCCACAGATGCTGCTGGCATACCCACAGGCACTCACAGCAACCATAAATCACTGGAGAACAGCTTGGCCTGAACTGGATTCTGGTTTGGTCGCTCTCTTTCTCTCTTTCTTTCTCCTTTCTACATCCTTCCTGTTGTCTTCCTGTCCTTGGGGTGGCACAGTGGTTAACACTGCTACCTCACAATGTCAGGGTCCCGGGTTCGATTCCCGGCTTGGGTCACTGTGTGGAGTTTGCACGTTCTCCCTGTGTCTGCGTGGGTTTCCTCCGGGTGCTCCTGTTTCCTCCCGCAGTCCAAAGATGTGCTGGTTAGGTATGTTGGCCATGCTAAATTCTCCCTCGGTGTATCTGAACAGGTGCTGGAATTTGGCAGCTAGGGGATTTTGCAGTAACTTCATTGTAGTGTTAACATAAACTTTACTTGTGGCACTGATAAATAAATTTTTTTCCAATGGGTTGTCTAATCTTTATTCTAGGCAAAAGGAAGGCCATGTGCGGAATTCTTGCTCTTCACCTTAAACATTGCCTCCAAAGAGAAAGAAAGACTTGCATTCATATAGCGCCTTTCACGACCATGGAATGTCTCAAGGTTTTATGTGCCAATGATGTACATTTGAACTGTTGATGTTGTGTAGGAGTTGTAGCAGTCGATCTGTGCACAGTAAGCTTCCACAAACAGCAATCTGATAATGAGGAGATCATTTGAAAAGATTTAGTTTACCAGATGGCAGGAATGGGTCAGCAGAAGGCCAAACCCTTTCCAGACTCGTTATTCCTTTCCCGACAGTCATGCAGCTTGCCTGTGTTACGTGGAGAAGCTGGCATTGGACTGGGGTAAACACAGTAAGAAGTCTCACAACACCAGATTAAAATCCAACAGGTTTATTTGGTAATGTGGCGTTTTCTATCAAATAAACCTGTTGGACTTTAACCTGGTGTTGTGAGACTTCTTACTGTTTGTGGCACCATCCAGACCAGCGGCCAATAGGCACGGCTGGAGAAAAGAAAATGAGACTGTCGAACCCAGCCTGCCATCCATTGACACTGTCTACACTTCCCGCTACTTTGGGAAAGCAGCCAGCATAATCAAAGACCCCACAAGCGCCAGACATACTCCCTTCCACCTTCTTCCATAGGGAAAAGATACAAAAGTCTGACATCATGTAAAACTGACTCGAGATCAGCTTCCTCCCTGCTGCCATCAGACTTTTGAATGGACCTGCCATATAGTAAGCTGATCTTTCTCTGTCCCCTAACTATTACTGTAACATTGCATTCTGCACCCTCTCCTTTCCTTCTCCTCTACTTACGCTATGAAAGATATGTTTTGTCTGTATAGCACACAAGAAGCAATACTTTCCACTCTATCCCAAAATATGTGACAATAACAAATCAAATCAAAGAAACTGTCCAACAAGGAGAGAGTCCTACACACTACTCCACTTGTGAGAAGGAGCTATGTTCTAATTCCCATTGCCCTGTTCCCAAGACGACGTTCTTTCATATTTAGACACCCATCCACAGGGCGGCAGGGTGGTTAGCACTGCTGCCTCAGAGCGCCAAGAATCCAGATTCAATTCCAGCCTCAGGTCGCTATCTGTGTGAAGTTTGCACATTCTCCCCATGTCTGTGTGGGTTTCCTCCGGGTACTCCAGTTTCCTCCCGCATTTCGTAGGGTTAGGTTGATTGCCAGGCTAAATTGACCCTAGTGTCAGGGGATTAGCAGGGTAAATATGTGCGGTTATGAGGATCGGGCCTGGGTGGGATTGTGGTCAGTGCAGGCTCGATGAATGCCTCCTTCTGCACTGTAGGGTTTCTAGGATTCTATGAATTCAAGGAATTTTAAAACCTGAAGGGTTGTTGACCTTTGTGTTGAGGAGCCTGAAATACAACAGCCACCCGCCATCCACCTACCCCCCACCACCCCCATACCCACCCCATCCCCACTCCCCAGCCATGAAGCCCCCTTCAAAAGGATTATATTTGCCTTTGGAAGGGCACAGTGGAGATCTACCAGAGTTATACCAGGACCTGAAGGGAATGATTATGAGGGCAGATTGCATAAATTGGTATTCCCTAGTGTTTGAAAGGTTGAGCAGTGATTTAATTGAGGTGTTTAAAATAATAAAAACATTTGATACAGTAAAGGAAAATGAAATAATCAAAGTAAATACTATTTCCTGTTGGGGAATCCATAAGAAGGGAGCGCATACTTAAAATCATAGCTCGCTCATTCAGGGGTGTAATCAGATTTTTTACATGAAGGGTAATGGGAAGGTGAAAGCTCTGAAGAGGACTCGAGACATTAACTCTGTTCCTCCCTTCTGTTACTGCCAGACCTGCTGAGTTTTTCAGGTATTTTCTGTTTCAATCTGTGAAATTCACTCCCTCACACTATCCATCCCTCTACCTTCCCTTCCCCACCTCCCAACTCCCAAAGGGCTGGTTGACAGTCAGTTGAAATGTTCAACTTAACACCAACAGATTTTTATTAGCTAAGTATGAAGGGATGTGGTTCTATGGTGACTGTGTAAAATTTGCAAGTTCTCCCCATGCCTGTGTGGGTTTCCTCCCACAGTTCAAAGATGTGCACATTAGGTGGACTGGCCATGCCACGTTTCTCCTTAGTGTATAAAGATGTGCAGATTAGCTGAATTGGCCATGGTAAATAAGAACATAAGAAATAGGAGCAGGAGTAGGCCATCTAGCCCTTTGCACCTGCCCCGCCATTCAATAAGATCATGGCTGATCTGAAGTGGATCAGTTCCACTTTCCCGCTTTCTCTCCACAACCCTGTCTGTCAAAAACCTATCTACCCGTGACTTAAATACATTTAGCGAGGTAGCCTCCACCACTTCAACGGGCAGAGAATTCCAGAGATTCACCACCCTTTGAGTGAAGAAGTTCCTCCTCAACTCTGATCTAAACTGCCCCCCCCCCTTATCTTGAGGCTGTGCCCTCTAGTCCTGCTAACATTTCTAAGCGGGAAGAATCTCTCTACCTCTACCCTATCCATCCCCTTCATTATCTTGTACGTCTCTGTAAGATCCCCCCTCATCCTTCTAAACTCCAACAAGTACAGACCCAGTCTATTTAGTCTCTCTTCATAGTCCAACCCCCTCATCTCCAGTATCAGCCAAATGAACCTCCTCTGCACTCCCTCCAAGGCCAATATATCCTTGCGCAAGTGCGGTGACCAAAACTGCACACAGTACTCCAGCTGCGGCCTCACCAGTACCCTATACAGTTGCAGCAAGACCTCCCTACTTTTATATTAAATCCCCCTCGTTATGAAGGCCAACATTCCATTCACCTTCTTGATCACCTGCTGCACCTGCAGACTGGGTTTTTGCGACTCGTGCACAAGGACCCCCCGGTCCCTCTGCACAGTAGCATGCTGCAGCTTTTCGCCTTTTAAATAATAACCCCTCCTACTATTACCATCCCTTAGTGCCCAGCGATGTGCAGGTTAGGTGGATTGGCCATGCTAATCCGTCCCTTAGTGTCTAAAGATATGCAGATTAGGTGGATTGGCCATACTAAATTGCCCCTTGATATCCAAAGGTGTATAAGTTGGTAGCCAGTAAATATTTGGGGTTACGGGGATAAGGCCAGGGTGGGCCTGGTTAAGATGTTCTGTCAAACAGTTGGTGCAGACTGGATGGGCCAAATGGCCTCTTTAGCACTGTATGGACTCTACAGACTCTATGGGTATAGGGTCCATAGAATGGGTATTTTGATTATATTAGTATAGATATATTGAGTAACAGATCAGCCATTATCCAATTGTTATCCGAAGCAGAACAGCCCTAATGGGCTGAATGGTCTACTTTTGTCCCTAGGTGCTGAATCGCACATCCCCCATCCGTATACATCTCTTGAGCTACTGTTTAAAAAGTGTACGGTAGCAAAGTCCACATTTGGGACGCGGTGCCTTTGTCCTATTTGCACCAAATCACACCACGTTTGTGCATTTGCCGTCTTGTCACCTTTGTGAATAGGGGGCGAATCTTCAAAGTGGCGGTGGGGGGTGAGGGGGAGTGGGGTTCATGATCATCGTGACCTCCCTTATCATTTCAATAAAGATATACCTGCCCCAGAAATGCAAATTTGCTCTGAAAATCATTTTTATCTCAATACTGGTAACATTTCCAATAATGCCAATTAAACTGGTTAAACTGGGATTTGAACTCTCACCGGTTTAACTCTTCGCGCGGCTCGTACACAATTGGTGATAAAAGTTGTGCCTACTTAATATGCAGAGGCTGTTTCTTTTAGTTTACTATGGTGTCTGAGATTGGTTCTAACCAGCTCTGCGCTGTTATTGTCAAAGGAGATACCTGAGCTGGCCAAATGTTAATGGCCTCATCTTTTTAGGAGCTGGCCTTTAATCCAACAGGGCTAGCGCAGTCCAGAAGGGAATCTCCCCATGGCAAAGCTCGGTGACTGAAAGAAAGAAATAGATGAAACCCTGCCTCTTGAACTGGGGCTCAGGCGTTTGTTTGGAGAGCAGGAAGACGAACTGGCCTCATTTATTCGCACTCTTCCCGATGCTGGTTGCTGGCAGTGCTACATTCATGGACACGAGGTACTTGTTCCATTGCCCCAGGCAAGCACTCGCTGCACGCATTTGCTCTCTCCCACCCCCAAGCCAGCTGTGTCCTGTTACTCTGCTGAAAAACACGACAGATTGAATTTCGGATAAACAGCCGATGAAATTTCCTTAGTCAAATAGCAGCATTTGTTCAAAATTCAACATAATGGGGTGATATTCACTAAATACTCAGGTTACTAAAGACACGGGGGCCGGGGTGGGGGGGGGGGCTTGAACGGGACCACCAGTTTTAAGTCCATGTTTGGCACTAGACTTTTTGATTTGATTTATTATTGTCACATGTATTGGAATACAGTGAAAAGTATTTCGGGGGAGTTCTCCCATCCCACCCACCACAGGAATTGTAGCGGGCAGGGGCGGAACAGGGGGAGGTGGTAGTAGCGGACCACATAAAGGTCCATTAGCCATGGTGGGTTTCTCCAGTTTTGGGGTGCGTGTGGCTGGATAATCCCACCCAATGTTTCTTGTGCGCTATACAGGCAAAGCATACCACACATAGAGTACACAGGGGAGAAGGAATAGATGCAGAATATAGTGCTACAGCTACCAATAAGGTTGTAGAAAAAGACCAGTTTAATATATGATAGGTCCATTCAAAAGTCTGATAGCAGCAGGGAAGAAGCTGTTCTTGAGTTGGTTGGTATGTGACCTCAGAGTGTTGTATCTTTTTCCTGATGGACGAAGGTAGAAGAGAGAATGTCTGGGATGCGTGGAGTCATTGGTTATGCTGTCTGCTTTTCCAAGGCAGTGGGAAGTGTAGACAGAGTTAATGGATGGGAGGCTTGTTTGTATGATGGACTGGGCTATGTTCACAACTCTTTGTAGTTTGTTGTGGTCTTGGGCAGAGCAGGAGCCATACCAAGCTGTGATACAACCAGAAAGAACACTTTCTATAGTGCATCTGTAAAAATTGGCGAGAGTCGTAGCAAACGTCAAATTTTCTTTGCCTTCTGAGAAAGTAGAGGTGTTGGTAGTCTTTCTTAAATATAGCATCGGCGTGGAGAGACCGGGACAGGTTATTGGTGATCTGGACACCTGGAAACTTGAATCCCTTGACAATTTCCACTTCATTCCCTTTGAGGTAGACACCATTTTGTTGAAGTTGCTGCACTAATAGCAGCTGACCAGAGGCGTGATCAGTAGCTGATTGCTTTTTCAAAAACCTCAGGGCTTCACCACAAGAAGGAAAGAGTTCTGGCTCTCCATCTTACTGGAGTCAACTGTGCTTGGTGATGTGGGAATCTTGCTGACAGGTGCTTTGGTCTGGACAAGGAATAGGTGGAGATGTGATGAGGCCAGGCAGAACAGAGCCTGATGCTGCAGGAGAGAAGGATAGTTAGGGACAGTGTGCCTTGTGGGTACAGGGCACACAGCTCCTCCACCAAGACCCCCAGTGCTCTCTCCTTCAGTTCCTGAGACATCCTGTAATGTTTCTCCTGAACATTCCACATCTTTGGAGGGAGTAGGCGTGGGGATCCCAAAGATATAATTCCAGGGAGTGCTAAACATTGCCACGGCAACCTCTGCAAGACGTACCGGATCATCGACACAGATATCACCACCAGGCACACCGTACATATTTATGTGACGCGGCCAATATTGTCTACCTTAAACGCTGCAGGAAAGGATGTCCTGAGGCATGGTACACTGGGGGGACCTTGCAGACGCTGCAACAATGAATGAATGAACAACACTTTGTAGTTTGTTGTGGTCTTGGACAGAGAGGATCCATACCAAGCTGTGATATAACCGGAAAGAATGCTTTCTATAGTGCATCTGTAAAAGTCACAAGGTAGGAGTGTTCCCTTCCTGTTGGGGTACACTTCAGCAGTCAAGGGCATTCAGCCTCTGCACTTCGGGTAAACGTTCTCCAAAATGGCTTTCAAGACACACGACAACGCAGGATCACTGAGCAGAAACTGATAGCCAAGTTCTGCATGCATGAGGATGGCCTCAGCCGGGATCTTGGGTTCATGTCACTCTCTATGTAAGTCTCACCATTTGGCCTGGGCTTGCAAAATCCTACTAACTGTCCTGGCTTGAGACAATTCACACCTCTTTAATCTGTGATTATCCCCCTCTCCATTTGCACTGTCTGTGTCTCTAAAGACATCTTACCTGAAAAGACTCGCATTCCACCTATTATTTTGCAATTGTGTATATGTTCTGTTTGTGAACCCACCTCTCCACTCACCTGAGGAAGGAGCAGTGCTCCAAAAGCTTGTAATTCCAAATAAACCTATTGGACTTTAAGCTGGCGTTGTGAGACTTCTTACTGTCCTGGAGTTGAAAATTCATCTGCCCTGTTTATTGGACACAAGAGTGGCAATTTCTGGCTTGAACACACCACTTCTCTCAGAGGTGAGCAGCACAGAAGCTTTCTGCTCCAGTTCCATCCCCATGGTTGGAGAGTGGGGCTGAGTGAGTGAACATTGCTGGTTTCTGCTCTGTACAAAACTCCTGCTTCTGCTCACCATGGGGGCAGGCAATGTTACGCTGAGAGTATGTGGAGGAGCCCACTTGCTCTTCTTAAAGGCAGCAGTCCCTCTTAAAGAGAAGCTGCACTGAATATTGTAATTGGAATTAAAATGTGGAGAAATGAACAGAGAAGGGTAAGGGGTAGAAGGTTCAGTGCTAGAGGTATTAGTGTTGAAGATGGGAAGGAGGATATGCCATCATCTATAGGAGACCCTCAAGGACAAACTTCAGAAAAAATTCAGAGCAGGTAAATTCCCGGGGTTAGAATCCCAAGGATGTGTCAGCAGTGGTGTAAGTTCAATGACCTAACATGGCGGTTAAGGTCAGTCAATACATCCACGCATTACCCCAACTACCCATCATACCAACCGCCCAAATCACCACATCGCCATCACTCAGCTGGCCGCACTCTCTGAAACATAGGACTCACGCCTAACCTCCACATACTCCACCTCACCCTCACACACCTACCAATACCACCTGCCTCATGCCCATCGCTCGCTCCCTCCATTTGCCACTTGCTATTCAGCTATCGCAGTCACACAACCCGAACACAGAGTTACACAATAACAGACATTCTGCCCACTCTCCTATGAGACAAGGTGTCACGTACAGGAAGGGAGCTGCGCTGAATCGACAGGGGACAAGGTATGTGGATTCTCCCGTGTGCTTTAGGGGAAATGGCCTGCAGTATGAAATGGCGGCCTGTAACTGAACCGTGACTTCCACCTTCAGTGAGAACATTGAGGAGGACAGTATATCCCTGCCTTATGCCTCTTCCTAGCTCCCACGCCATCATGCACATAACCCAAGCACAGAGCTACACAATGACAGCTGCTGATGGTGTTGCCATAGCACCCCCTGCTTCAGCCCCTTTCACTCACACCAACACTCCCCTTCAGAGTTTCCGCTTCCAAACACCCAAGAACACCCACTTGCCTAGTCACGAAAATCAAGCACTCATATCCACCAGCCCTAATACAGACATGGTTTAAAGGCGGGATAATATCAGGAATGGTGACCTGATACAAGAGGAGAACAGGGTAAAGGACGGTTGCCAGTTAACAGGAGGGTCAGTCAAGTTCTGCTGCCTTTCAACAACTCTGAACACTTTATAATAGCAGAAATTCTTAAATCCTACCTTAAATCTGGATGCCAGGTCCTTTAAATATCATTAGTGCAGTGCCCACCTTGCAATTTAGTTTCTTGGTGTTTGTGGACACACAAATATATCATCTGGATTTTGGTGGGATCCAGGTTGGATGCACTGGGATTGTATCAACCAGTTGGGTTGTGTGACGGCGGGGAGCAGGTTCATTAACTGGCTCCCGGTGTATGCCGGAGAGGCCGGTAAGGTCCTCATTGGAAGCAGCTGACGACGCAGCTCACCCCCAGCCAAACAATGCCACCGCTGGAATTCTCCAGTCTCGCACGCTCCCAGCAAGAACGGACACTCAGCCAAATCTCTCTTCACTGCAGCGGGACTGGAGAATCCCAGCCGCGGACGAGGTCAGAGAATTCCAGCCCAGAACTCTGTAACTGCGCTTTGAAAGAATGATGGTGCAGTGGGTATGAGGTGTCATGTGAAGATGCATTCACTGACCGTCACCATCTGCATAAAGTTCTTGCAGCAATCCAGATGAAAATCTCACCCAATCTCTCTGCTCCACACATGTAAGCAAATTCAAATCATGATAATCAGAAATTAAGAACTAAGTTTTGTGTCAAAACTAGACTTTGAAAAGAGATTAGCTTTATTAGCAGGGTTTGTTTCCATTCTTTCATGGGATGTAAACTTCACAGGCCAGGCCAGTATTTATTGCCCATCCCTAGTTGCTCTTGAGAAGGTGGCGGTGAGCCGCCTCCTCGAACTGCTGCAGTCCCTGAGGTGTAGGTTCACCCAGTAAGAAGTCTCACAACGCCAGGTTAAAGTCCAACAGGTTTATTTGTAGCAAACGCCACTAGCTTACGGAACTGGCTGTTCCTTCATCCAATTCCGAAAGCTAGTGGCGTTTGCTACAAATAAACCTGTTGCACTTTAACCTGGCGTTGTGAGACTTCTTACCATGTTTACCCCAGTCCAACGCCGGCATCTCCACATCATGTAGGTACACCCACAGTGCTGTTAGGGAAAGAACTCCAGGGTTTTGACCCAGCGGCAGGGAAGGAACGGCAATGCATTTCTAAGTCAGGATGGTGTGTGGCTTGGAGGGGAACTTGGAGCGGGTGGTGTTCCCAGGTTCCTGCTGCCATTGTCCTTCTGGATGGTCTTGGTCTTGGGTTTGGATGGTGCTGTTTAAGGAGCCTTGGTGAGTTCCTGCAGTGCATCTTGTAGGTGGTATACCCTGCTGCCACTGTGTGTCAGTGGTAGAGGGAATGAATGTTTGTGGAAGGGGTAGCAATTAAGTGGGCTGTTTTATCCTGGGTGGTGTCAATCTTCTTGAGTGTTGTTGGAGTTGCACTCCTATTCAATATCTATTTTCACCCTCTGGACAAAATAATGCCTTTAACCTTCATGAATCACTCGTATTGATATTTCCCAGATCAAAGACACAAGCTGCCAATAGCTAAAACTCCCAGAAGTGTGCATGCACACACGTTAACAATAACTTGGAATTAGTTGTGTATTTTTTTCCCAGCTAAGTTTCTCAAATCACTTCAGGCATGGTCCTGAATCTTTGAATGGCAGGGTCCACTGCAGGGAACACATCCTGACTGACTCCGACTGACCCACAGTCAATTGATACTCTAGTGAGCATTGATTGGCTGCGGGCAGGAATTCTGCCCCTCACTCGGGGGGGGGGGATATCCTGCCCTCGTGTGCTGCCAAGCCAATCAGATTAGCTGACAGCTCACTCGTCTCTGCAGTCACAGCGCTGCAGTGGACAGGAGGGGAAGTTCAAGAGACTCGGAGACTAAGCCCAGGAACCCAGAGGCTGAGGCAGGGGTCACGGGATGGAAGAGCAGGGAAGGCCTTTGTGGGGGGGAGGGAGTTGCGCAAGGGGAGGGGATGATCTGAGCTTGGAGGAAAATCCGGGGGGAGGGGTTGGGATGGAAGGTCTGGAGGGAGCAGGGCCTTGGTGACGGGAGGGCGAGCCCGACTTCAGAAGGAGCTTCTGGTGGAAACACCACCACCCTTCCCCACAATCCCCCCCTTCCTCACAATCCCCCCTCGCCCACAAACCACCTTCCCCACCCCCCACCAGCCCCACTCTCTCTCTCCACCCCCCCCCCCCCCCCCCCCAACCAACCACAACTCAGGCTGCCACAGCACCTGAGATGTAACTTAGTTGTATTTTGCTCTATCCCACTAAAGTTCAATCTTCCCACTGGCCTAAAAACTGAGGATGGGTGGAAAATGGTCTTTAAATGACCACTTAAAGTCACTTTGGGGCCTCAAGTGGGGCAAGGGCAGGCTTTCTGTCTGAGACCATGCCCGCCCCAGTAAAATCAATGTATGGTTGGAGCGGGTGGGGTATCAGAGGGGATCTCATCTCCTTAACTTTACACTGCCTGAAAGCCCTCCGGTGAGTGAGCGCAGAATTCTGGCCAAGGTGTTACAGTCAAAACGCATTAACCATTGAAAGTTGCATATTCAAACTCCGCTCCAGATACTTAAGAATGAAATGCCTGGGCAATCATGGGTGGCACGGTGACACAGTGGTTAGCACTGCTGCCTTGCAGTGCCAGGGACCAAAGTTTGATTCCAGCCTTGGCTGACTGTGTGGAGTTGGCGCGTTCTCCCCATGTCTGTGTGGGTTTCCTCCGGGTGCTCCGGTTTCCTCCCACACTCCAAAAGGTAATGTGGAGATGTCGGCATTGGACTGGGGTGAGCACAGTAAGTAGTCTCACAACACCAGGGTTAAAGTCTAACAGGTTTATTATGGTAGCATGAGCTTTCGGAGCACTGCTCCTTCATCAGGTGAGTCCAAAGATGTGCGGGTTAGGCGGATTGGCCATGCTAAATTGACACTTAGTGTCAGGGGGTTTAGTGGGGTAAATATGTGGGGTTACAGAGATAAGGCCCGGGTGGGATTGTTGTCAGTGCAGGCCTGATGGGCTGAATGGTCGTCTCCTCATTATAGGGATCCTATGATACTCTGAAACCACACAGTGCAGTACTCAGGATGTGCTGCATTGTCAGAGGTGCCATATTTTGGAATAGACCTTAAATCTGTCCTGTCTGCCCTCACAAAATGACATAACAGATCCCACGGCAGTATTTCAAAGAGGATTTGAACAACAGTTACCCCTCAACCCACATCAATAGAGAGTAGATGATCAGGTTGTTATCACGTTACTGTTTGTGGGAGCTTGCTGGGTATAAATTGGCAGCAGCATTTCCTACTTTACCAAAGTTCCAAAGTATTTCACTGTTTGTAAAGTGTTTGGGAACATTCTGAGGAGGAGGTTATGTTCAATTGCACAACTTTCTTTTCCTTTTGGAATAACTTGTAACTGTGCCTTGAAGGAGGAAATATCCCAAAGTGCTTTGTATCAAACAGAAGGCAAGCTGTGTGTGGGAGGAGTGAAGGAGAAGACTGTGGGCTCTGCCACTGATTGTGGAAAGGACGGAGTTGAGGATGTTCGAAGCAGACAGAGCCAGGAGCCCAAAGGGCATCGGATACAACGCAAGGCTGGCAGAGGCCTCAGGGGTAGATTGGAGTGAGATCAAAAGAGAAAATGCTGGAAAATCTCAACGCGTCTGGCAGCATCCGCAAGGAGAGAAGGGAGCTGGTGTTTCGAGTCCAGATGACCCCTTTGTGACAAGGGGTCACCGGGACTCGAAATGCTGGTTCTATTCTCTCTCTCCACCAGACCTTGCTGAGATTTTCCAGCATTTTCTCTTTTGGTTTCAGATTCCAGCATCTGCAGTAATTTGCTTTTAATTAGGATGGAGCTGGGTAGATTTGTAGAGGTGGGCCCGGATCTTTAAACGTGACCCAGAGGGTGGCATTAGAAAGTGGCAAGTACCAGATTGGTGGACGGCAAGGATGTGGAGCCTGATAGAATGTGTGCAATGGGGTTTTGGGCCTGTCGGATTATGTGGAGCCCATTAGTGAAGGCAAACTAAAGTTTCCCCTTTGGCAGGATTTATACCACCTGGGGTGATCTCAACTTCGAGCTCAAAGGCGGCATCCACGCTATCAATCCTCTGGTTTGGGAGGCAGTCTGTATGCAGGAAGGGGAAGGGGTAAGAGATACAGGTCATGGCAGTACAGCCAAACCACACTACAGTCTGTTCACGAAGCTGTCCTGTAATGGGTGCAAACACAGAGCACATTCTGGATCATCAGACTTGGAGACAATGCAAGTGGGGATAAGAGATACAATGGCAATGGGAGTTCAGTAGCAACAAAAACAGGGGCTGTTTTGGTGATGGATAAAATAGCGGGATTTGAAGCCAGCAGACTAGTTATGCATCCTCTGGTTCCGCCTAATCAGACTGATGAAATTAGTAGCAAGTCTACTAAATCTTGGCTGGAGCTAACTAAAATGGCAGAAGCTCGGTCATATAGAATTCCTATAGTGCAGTAGGAGGCCACTCAGCCCATCGAGTCTGTACCAACAACGATCCCACCCAGACCGTATGCCTGTAACTGCATGTATTTACCTTGTTAGTCCCCCTAACACAAAGGGGCGATTTATCATGGTCAATCAACACAATCGGTACATTTTTCGGGTGTGGGAGGAACTTGGAGCATCCGGAGGAAACCCACGCAGGCACAAGGGCCAAAGCCCCATCTCCGGGCAGCGAGGTTCCCAGAACAGGAATCTCCATTGGCCTCAGGCGGGATTTTACGATTTCAAGAAAGTTATTTACTAGTGTCACAAATAAGGCTTACATTAACACTGCAATGAAGTTACCGTGAAATTCCCCTAATCGCCACAGCCCGGTTCAATGCACCTAACCAGCATGTCTTCGGAGTGTGGGAGAAAACCCATGCAGACACGGGGAGAATGTGCAGGCTCCACACAGACAGTGACCCCAGGCCAGAATTGAACCTGGGTCCCTGGTACTATGAGACAGCAGTGCTAACCACTGTGCCACCCTGTGAATCTATGAGTTGACATTAAATAGACGGCCTAAAGACTCGAAAGCAGTATCAAGTCAGAGGAAGTGGAGGAAGTGGGACTGTGATTGCACAGGGGAGCTGAACCCTTGTCTAATGATGTCGACCAGATAACCATAAACACACAACTGGCAGTGAGAACAATTCTGTTCTGTGGAGAAACTGTTTATGAAGGATGTATTTATGATTTTGCACACAGTTGGACACTTCCTCCAGCCTATGTTTACATGGGTTTCCTGCAGAGGATTGAATTGCCTCTGTGCACAAGGCTCACCTTTCACATCTCAATCCATTCTCTGTGGAATAAGTTTAAAAGTAAAGGTCGCTGTGAGACAGCACTGAGCGGCATTCCGGCTCGGTATCCCAAAGCTCTGCACCGGAGACTGCAGAGCTACAAGCGCTGAGTTCTCATCTTCAGCTGGACTGTTACACTGAGCTGGTGAGTGAAGGTATGAGGCTACCAGGAGGGAGGAAACATTTGCCAAAAAAGAGTTACCATTAATATGAGGTCTGACTGACTTGGCACAGCAGATAGGGAGTGTTGCGTCAGTAGGCGGGGGCAGGCCTGTTTTGGGAGAAAGCGTGATTATCCAGAAGGCGAACAGAAGTCATTAATGTCCTCATCCAAAAAGCCAGTAGGTGATGGATGATGCTGGAGTCAAGTTGTGTGTGTGTGTGTGTGTGTGTGTGTGTGTGTGTGTGTGTGTGTGTGTGTGTGTGTGTGTGTGTGTGTGTGTGTGTGTGTGAGGAGTGAAGGAGAAGACTGAAGGTTCTGCCACTGATAGTGGAAAGGGAGGAGTCGAAGATGTTGGAAATGGACAAGGTTACGTTGCTAGGTGATGCTAAATTGCCCCTTAATGTCAGGGGGATTAGCAGGGTAAATACATGGAGTTACGAGGATAAGGTCTGGACGGGATTGTTGTCAGTACAGCTTGATGGGCTGAATGGCTTCCTTCTGCACTGTAGGGATTCTATGATGCTATGTGACAGAACTACTGCCATTTTGACACTCTGTCTTTAATTTATTTACAGAGTGAAATATTGCAAGTGTATACCTCCCATCTCAAACACCCACAGTTTCAAAAAGTGACTCTTTATTCCCACTCAATGGGGTGGCATGGTGGCACAGTGATTAGCACTGCTCCCTCACAGTGCCAGGAACCTGGATTCAATTCCCAGCCTGGGTGACTGTCTGTGTGGAGTATGTACATTCTCCCCGTGTCTGCGTGGATTTCCTCTGGGTGCTCCAATTTCCTCCCTCAGTCCAAAAGACATGCTGATTAGCTGCATTGACCGGAACAGGCACCAGAGGTGGCGACTAGGGGATTTCATTGCAGTGTTAATGTAAGCCTACTTGTGACACCAATAAACTTGAAAACTAAAACCCCAATTAAGACCTAACTCCACCTTTATATAATTAAATACAAATGATATACAATTAATGATTAATTTTTATTCACCTCTTTCATTTTCTTAAAGTCATGTTACTCTTTATCCTTAGTTTACTCATTAGTGTCACAAGTAAACACTGTAATAAAGTTACTGTGAAAATCCCCTCGTCGCCAGACTCCAGCACCTGTTCAGGTACACTGAGGGAGAATTTAGCACGGCCAATGCATCTAACCAGTATGTCTTTCGGACTGTGGGAGGAAAGCAGAGCACCCGGAGGAAACCCACACAGACACGGGGAGAATGTGCATACTCTGCACAGACAGTGACCCAAACCTGGAATTGAGCACGAGTCCCTGGCTTTGTGAGACAGCAGTGCTGTCACAGCTCGGGTGCAGAGAAAGATCAGCTTAATGTATGGTAGATCTATTCAAAAGTCTGATGGCAGCAGGGAAGAGCCTGTTCTGAGTCATTTGGGTGCCTGATCTGAGAATTTTGCCTCTTTTTCCCAACAGAAGAAGATGGAAGAGGGTACGTCCGGGTGCATAGAATCCTTGATAGTGTTGGCTTCTTTTCCAAGGCTGTAGAAAGTGTAGATGGAGTCAATGGGTGGGAAGCTAGGACAACTGTGCCCTGCACCATTCCCAACACAGTAACCCTACGTAGATGCCCAGTCTCTGCCATTCTCCAACACCGACACACCTCACTGATTGGTGGGCCCCACCATGAAATATACAATCAGCGCGAATCCCCTTTTAAAACGTTCCTCTGCTTTTATTCCCCTCTCGAGTGCACTCTGTTTTTTTTTCTCTCTATGTAATCACCAAATGGAGAACAATTTTAATTACGCAGAGTGGAGTCACCTACACAACTGAGTAGAAATAGCTTCCAGAACAGATTCCGTAACTAACATGATCCTGAGCTTTTTAAATCCTCTCTAATCTGCAAAAATGGCTGAGTGCACAGCGGATTAACTTCACAGTTGGCAAACACAATGACAACCATTACCCTTCACCTTGAGAGCCCTGCAGGCAGCTATTGGAGAGGTTGCGTTCCCGAATTGGGGGGGGGGGAACGGTGCGAGTGACTGCCAGTGGACATGAGGCAAAGGTACAGGAGGATGTGCTGCTAATGCTGCAACTGAATCAATTACCCACTCCCCACTGTCCCCGTCACACACAAAACAAATCCAGTCAAGCTGCTTAACATGGAGAGGGGGGTGGGCCGGGTTCTTCAGTGAGGCACTGGAGGCCACCTGGACACACCTGAACTGTGAGGAGTCACAGCGAAGAGGAACAGGAAACAAATTAACAACAAAAGAAGGATGAATTCCGATTTGTCGGGTATTTTCCAGCCCCAAAACTGGAAAATCCCGCCCCAAGTCAGCGAACATTTGCATGGCCAGGCCCCGCCCGCAAGGTTTCATGTGGTGGGCTGGACGGGAAGATTCCAACCCCCTCCCCCACACCGCAGTTTTTAGATTTTTGAATTTTGAGTCAGAATATCTTTTCCCCTTCCTTTCCCGTACCGTCCATTCTTGGCTCAGAGTACAGCTTCTTATCTCACCGGAGTAGTGAATCTTCAGTCGTGGTTAGCACTGCTGTCCCCCCCCCAGCGCCAGGGGCCTGGGTTCAGTTCCGGCCTCAGTTCACTGTCTGTGAGAAGTCTGCACGTTCTCCCCGTGTCTGCGTGGGTTTCCTCTGGGTGCTCCGGTTTCCTCCCACAGTCCGAAAGACATGCCGGTTAGAGGAATTGGCCATGCTACATTGCCCCTTAGTGTCCCAAGACAGCTATTTGGCTACACTGAGGGAGAATTTAGCATGGCCAATTCACCTAACCTGCACATTTTTGCACCCAGGTTCGATTCCCGGCTTGGGTCACTGTCTGTGTGGAGTTTGCACATTCTCCCTGGGTCTGCATGGGTTTCCTCCATGCTTCAGTTTCCTCCAGATCAAAGACCTGCAGGTTAGGTGGATTGGCCATAGTGAGTGTGCAATGTCACGGGGATAGGGCAGAGGGGAGGGCCTGGGTGGGATGCTCTTTTGGAGATTCGATGGGCTAAATGACCTCTTTCTGTACTGTAGGGATTCTATGGTTCCATGGGCATTGAATTACTCCTCAGAAATACAATAGTAAAATACACCTACCTTTGAGTGGGTCAAAAAAAGCAACACTGTTCTTGGGTATGTGCTTTTCAGTGGAATATATCCAGGCCTGGGCTGATTTTCTCCTCCTTATTCCTTGGCACTATTATCCCAGCACAGGAGTGAAGGCAGCTTTACTCCTTCCTTATCCATGATTTGCTGCCAAATTAAACCAGCGACTGCCTCCTGAGGGGAGATCCCTAGAGACTGACCCCTGCTGTTTTCAGAACCAATGGTGTTCTCCAAGAAATCATGCCTGGATAGTTCACAGACCGTGTCAAATACACCTCCCATCGTTGGAGAGAAAACAGGCAACACACCAAGAGCCAGTTCGCTGAGCGTGACTATACATCTCCCACTCTTTCTGTGAGCCACATTCGAAACATCCAGGCACCGAAATTTAACTTAAAAAGTAGTACTTCAATCTAAAATTAACATAAACCTTCCCATGGTAAAATAGTGGAGAATTGCAAATTGTGACTCTCCCTTTCCCCACCCCCCATCTCACCCCCAGGCCCTGTTCCTGAGTAATTTGCTGACATTTCCCATTTAGAATCATAGAATCCCTACAGTGCCATTCAGCCCATCAGACCTACACTGACATTCAGAAAGAGGATCTTACCCCAGGCACTCGTCCCTACCCTGTCCCTGTAGACCCATATGTTTAACCTGTTAATCCCCCCTAGCCTACACATGTTCAGTGTATTTTATTTATTAGTCACAAGTAGGCTTGCATTAGCACTGCAATGATGTTGCTATGAAAATGCCCTAGTTGCCACACTCCGGCACCTGTTCGGGTACACTAATAGAGAATTTGGAGCGTGGGAAGAAACAGGAGCACCTGGGAAAAAACTTAAGTAGACATGGGGAGAATGTGCCAACTCCACACAGACAGTGACCTAGGTGCATGGCACTGTGAGGCCAACATGCACCGCCGTGAGATTTAGTTCAAATGTTTCTCTACTTGCTCACTTGACCATTGCAAAATATACTTGTACAAAATATGGGTGGCACGATGGCATAGTGGTTAGCACTGCTGCCTCACAACTCCAGGGATTGTGTGGAGTTTGCATTTTCTCCCTGCGTCTGCGTGGGTTTCCTCCAGGTGCTCTGGTTCCCTCCCACAGTCCAAAGATGTACAGGTTAGGTGAATTGGCCATGCTAAATTGCCCCTTAGTGCCAGGGGGATTAGCAGGGTGAATATGTGGGGTTGCGGGGATAGGGCCTGGGTGGGATTGTTGTCGGTGCAGGCTCAATGGGCTGAATGGCCTCCTTCTGCACTGTAAGGATTCTATGATTCTATTAAAATATCCAAAATTTGTCCGTGAATTCTTCCAAGTTCTGGACTATTATACAAGTGCTGATGAGGACAGTTGCTTTGCAGTCTGTGTAATGAGAATCTCATTGTTACATTTCCCTGCCATACTGTTGTGAACCTGGATAATGGGCAGTGTGGGTTTAGTCCTGAGTGTAAGGGATGTGGGGTTTACTTACACAAAGGACCACTCTGCTCAACTAGATATCTGAGGCAGACCTGAGATCTGCCGTTGGCGAACATCACCGTCCTGTCCAGGCAGATACCTTCCAAAAGCAAAGAGCAGAAGCAACCTTAACTGAATTTTCTTCGCGTTAATGAAAGAAAGCCACTTATATAGAAGTAGGGAAATATTTGTGAACTGGGGTTTTTTTCGAATAGTGGCCTGATTCCTTAGAAAATCTAAATAGTTTGAAAATTAAATCACACAAAGGCAAAATTGTTCAGTTTTAAAACGTACCAAGATTTATTAAAAACATATAGAACTTACATAAATAGACAAGAACATAAAACAATGGCCAAAGAAAGATCCTTAGATTCCCAAACTGCGCAGAGCACCACTAAGCCTTCCAAAGATCCCGAACTTTGTGCCAAAATTCAATACTAATTTTCTACTTTCCTACTTTCCTTTCTAATTAACCTTTCCTACTAATTAGCTAAATTCGATTTCATGGTGTATTAAATTGTCACTCTTTATCATGTCAAATTGGGGCGGCACGGTGGCACAGTGATTAGCACAGTTGCCTCACAGTGCCAGGGACCCAGATTCGATTCCCAGCTTGGGTCACCGTGTGTGTGGAGTTTGCATATTCTCTCCTTGTTTGTGTGGATTTCCTCTGGGTGCTCCGGTTTCCTCGCACATTCCAAAGATCTGTGGGTTAGATGGATTGACCATGCTAAATTGCTCCTTAGTGTCAGGGGGACTAGCTAGGGTAAATGCATGGGGTTACGGGGTCTTGGTGGGATTATGGCTGGTGCAGACTCGATAGACCGAATGGCCTCCTTCTGTAGAATTCCATGAAATGTTTCAGTCAATAGCAATACACCTTTACACCAATACATTTTTACTGGTCCATCCCAATTTCTGATTCCCACCTATTTGGCACAATCTGAAGATGCCATTCTTTTCTTGTATCATCCAAAGCATCTTGATAGCATAAGACCTCGGGCTCAGAGATGTGACACTTTCTTATGCTTTGCATTTTGTGTATAAGGTTACACTATCTGTTGTTGACTTGAAGCATCTGTGTTGCCACTGATCAAGTCATGTAGTTTTGGACCCATAAGTGAGATGTTTGCATATTTGACTGAAATACAAAGATTTAAAAATGTTTAAAACATATCACTACATTCCTTTTAATTTAAACATAAAATCGCCCATATTTAAAATCATGATTCATTTAAAAATACCCAGATACATTATTACATTCCATAAAACTTTTCATTATCAGTTAATAGCATTGACACATAGTCAAACTGGCTAGCATCTCACTGTTGAGTAAAAGTCATCTGAACACTTCAGTTATTATTCTAGCTCATTTCAAATTCCCCTCCCCAATTTGCATTGATATCTGTCACCAGAATTTCGTCAAGATACCTCAAAGATCTTCACCCAATGGTTTTTTGAATGGGGTGCAATGACTACCTTTCAGTAAGTATCAGATTCAAGTTTCTTATGAACTTCCAGTCAATACTGTACTGGGCGATATTGTCCGGTCTCCCAGCCACATGGTCCCTGCCAGTGGGAGGTGTCACGTTGTTTGCCAGCGCCGGGATTCTCCAGTTCTGCTGCTGTTAATGCAAATTTCCAGTGACGTCACCCCATGATGGCAGGAAACCCTAGACAAGGAAGGAATGAAACTGCCTTCACTCCTCTGCTGGGATAATGATGCCAAGGAATCAGGAGCAGAAAAGCTGCTGGCGGGTCTGGAGAATCCTGCCAGAGAATTCAGCTTATATTTTTCGCAGCACAAAAGCCTGCATCAAAATGGCTGCCTGAGTATCACTCGATTTCTCTTGTGGATTGAAACCATGCCCCTGTCACAAGAGGGAACTGAAGGAACTTTCTACACTGATGTTGACTCAATACTTTTTCAGATGGGTAGTTTCAAATCAAGTGGGTCATTCAGATGCAGAGATTTAGGCCAGAATTTTACCACCCCGCGTGCCACGGGAATCAGAGTGGGCGAGGGGTGGGCAAGGGAAAGGCCCTTTGCTCTCAGGTGTGATATTACGGTTTTGGGATGGGAGAGGCTATAAAATTCCATTAACTTGCTACTAGAACAATTTAAGTTGGGACAATGACTTTGATAGTAAGGAGACATACACAACCACACGTACACAGCACACCGATCACAAGCAGATAAAAAAGCTCATCAATATTGCCTTTGACATGAGCAAGTTTGGCAGCCCTTGTGTCCCAGTGGCGTTCCTGTCACAACAACGAGATGGATGACCCGTCTTGTTTGTCGTTGGCTAAATGAGGAATGCCGGATGGGACATGGGGAAAACACCTTACTCTTTGTAACAAACTGCATCGGGATCTTTACACCTAGAATCCTACAGTGCAGAAGGAGGCCATTTGATCTAATCGAACCTGCACCGACCACAGTCCCACCCAGGTCCTATCCCCATAACTCCATGCATTTACCCTAGCTAGTCCCCCTGATGCTAAGAGGCTTCTACCAATCCACCATACCCACACATCTTGGGACTGTGGGAGGAAACTGGAGCATCCGGAGGAACCCCACGTAGATATGGGGAGAATGTGCAAACAGACAGTCACCCGAGGCCGGAATTGAACCCAGGTCCCTGGCGCCGTGAGGCACTCGTGCTAACCACTGTGCCACCGTGCCACCCACCTGAACAGATAGAGAGTCGTAAATGCCTCAGCTTGGACAATACAGCAATGGGGAGTTACTCTCAATATGTCTGCAAGTCCTGGACCCCCAATCTGATCTTAGAGTCAACAGGGTCAAACTACTCCACGGAGATGAACGAACAGTACAGATTGGGATAGACTCCGATGTCTGTGTAGTCCAAATGGCTCAGTTTCGCAGCAGAGAATTTATCCACCAAATTCCTAGAAAAGATCCTAACTATTTGCCAGTTTATTGATTGATTTGATTTATTGTCACTTGCATTGAGAAACACTGAAATGTGGGTTGGAATTTTACCATCACGCCCGCCATAGGAATCGGAGCAGGTGAGGGACGGACAATGGAAAAGTCCATTGACCTCGGGAGGGATTTTATGGTTTTGGGATGAGTGAGGCCGTAAAATCCCACCCATCTTCTTTCTTGAGCACTACACAGACAAAACATACCATTCATAGAGTACATAGGGGAAAAGGGAAAACGATAGAGTGCAGAACATAGCATTACAGTTACGGGTAGGGTGAAGAGCAGGGCGGCACAGTGGTATAGTGGTTAGCACTTCTGCCTCAGAGCACCAGGGACCTGGGTTCGATTCCCAGCTTGAGTCACTGTGAGGAGTTTGTGTCTGCGTGGGTTTCTCCCCATGTCTGCACGGGTTTCCTCTTGGTGCTCCAGTTTCCTCCCACAGTCCAAAAGACGTGCTGGTTAGGGTACATTGGCCACGCTAAATTCTCTCACAGTGTATCCGAACAGGTGCCAGAGTGTGATAACTAGGGGATTTTCACACTAACTTTATTGCAGTGTTAATGTAAGCCTAGTTGTGACACTAATAAATAAAATTTACAGAGAAAGATCAGCTTAACATATAAAAGGACCACTCAAAACTCTGATGGCAGCAGGGAAGAAGCTGTTCTTTAAGTTTATTTATTCGTGTCACAAATGGCTTACAGTAACACTGAGTGAAGTTACTGTGAAAATCCCTATTCGCCACACTCCAGCACCTGTACACTGAGGGAGAATTTAGCATGGTCAATACACCTTATCAACACGTCTTTTGAACTGTGGGAGGGAATCGGAGCTCCCGGAGACATGGGGAGAACATACAGACTCTGCACAGACAGTGACAAAAGCCGGCAATCGAATCCTGGTCTCTGGTGCGGTGAGGCAGCAGAGGTAACCACTTTGCCAGCCAGTTAGCATGTATTTTCAGACCTTTGTATCTTTTACCCGTCAGCAGAAATTGGAAGAGAGAATATCCAGAATGCGTGGGGTCCTTGATTATGCTGGCTGCTTTCCTGAGGCAGCGGGGAGTGTAGGAAGAGTCAATGGATGGGAGGCTGGTTTGCCTGATGGACTGGGCTCCATTCACAACCCTTCTTGTGACAATGTGCAACTGTCCCTGATCCCTGCAGATCCATATTTAAATTCACTGCAGTAACGTTACAATGTAGTGAGCGTATAAAACCCCATCAATCGCTAGAGGTTTCCGAAACATCAGAAGCGTTGTATTAGGCACTTTGTCACTTATGTCTTCATTTTGGTCAATGGGGGATCAGGATTCAGGTTGGGTGAGGCCTCAGAAACATCACAGCGAAGCCAGGGTACCGTGTGAGCCCTACGGATCTCAGAGTGGGATCATTGAAGATTCCATTTTACCTTCCAATCCGTATGGACCCAGAACTGTGCTTTTCCCTTTCAATCTGTGGGGCGGTGGATAAATAATTCTCAGCTGGAACCTGAAAGTGAATTGTCAATCAGCTTTCTATGAGAAAACTGCAAATGCTGCTTTGTTGTGAAGTGAATGTGGCGCCACGTATGACTAGTCACTCACTCCAGCTTCCAGTGAGACAGTCTCAGGTCTGAGGAGTAAAGAACTAAATGGAAGTGACTGCCAGGCAGGGTCCAGCACTGCTTACCATTCAGAACTGCCTCTGGATAAATGCCTGCAGTCTGCAGTGAGATTATGAATAGTGCATTTGAACCAGTCAATTAGTCAGTGACATAGAAACATAAAAGATAGGAGCAGGAGAAGGCCCTTCGGCCCTTCGAGCCTGCTCCACCATTCATTACGATCATCCAACTCAATAGCCTATTTTTCCCATAACCTTTGACCCCATTCGCCCCAAGTTCTATATCCAGCCGGCTCTTGAATACTTTCAATGTTTTGGCACCAACTACTTCCTGTGGTAACGAATTCCAGGGGCTCACCACTCTTTGGGTGAAGAAATGCCTCCTCATCCCCACCCTAAAGGTCTACCCTGAACCCTCAGCCTGTGACTCTGGACTCCCCCACCATCGGGAACACGCTTGGGATTTCTGTGCTTAAAGATGGAGCTGAATGTTTCTGGCTCCATGGGAATGGATTTGGAGGCGGGATTGATGGAGGGTGGGTAAGGTGCTGGGAAAGCAATCCTTGTCAGGCCTGCTCCCTGATATTGTCCCACCTCTGGGTGACTTTCCCAGAGGATGGGACAATGTGGGAATGCTATGTAGGGAGTCCGCGATGCTGCGGAAGTTGCCTCTCGCCCGGGAAATCAGCGAGCTATGGGTGGCTAACTGGATTATCAATGTCGGGAAGTTGGAACTTTCACCTCCATCCAGGAATGATCATAGGCAATCTTCTGGAAGGGTCATTGTTGAAGAAGCCTCTTCTTCAATAATGCTCCTCTCCCCTGTTAGAGCTGTCAATGGGAGGGATGTGTCACTCCCCCTGCAGCATGTTCTGTGGTGGCGGAGGTGACCCCGCCATTTGCTGATGGCAGGATCTTCTGGTCCCATTGCTGTCAATGGGCTTTCCCATTGTTCGCACCCACCGCTACCAGGGATGTGGTGGGGAGTCGCTATTGGCAGGTACGGCAGAAAATTGTGGCCTTTGCTGTGGACCACCCTATTGGACCTCCTGCCTCCCTGGTCTGCCTGTCCTCCTTAAAAGGGTAACGAGCAGGAAAGCGGTCAGTCAGGATAAAGCCTTGGGCAAATGTGGCTCTGATGGGCTGAAGCCACACGTAGACTGGGAACCTGTGTATGGTTCCAAGCTTGGGGTCTCGACACTAGTGGGAACATATAGTCCGTCATTTCGTCCTCCTCCCTGTTTTCCTGGACACTCCCAGGTCTGGTTGCATTTGTCAAGATGGTCCTCCATCCCTCAAAGCAGGACATTCTTGATGGCAAAAGTTGCCTATTTAGTACCAACAAGCTATTCAACTATGGAGGGCATCACAGCATGTGTACAATGCACTGGACAGTGAGGAGCAATGATAATCCTGGCAAATGTTTTACTTCTTAACCAACTGGCATCCAGAAATGGTCAACAGCTTCAAGTTTTAGGTGCCCAGACCTGTCTTGTCCTTCCATGCTGACACTATAATTAAGAAAGCCCACCAACACCTCTGCTTTCTCAGGAGACTAAGGAAATTTGGCATGTCAGCTACGACTCTCACCAACTTCTACAAATGCACCATTGAAAGCATTCTTTCTGGTTATATCACAGCTTGGTATGGCTCCTGCTCTGCCCAAGACCTCAAGGAATTACAAAGGGTCGTGAATGTAGCCCAATCCAACACGCAAACCAGCCTCCCATCCATTAACACTGTCTATACCTCCCACTGCCTTGGCAAATCAGCCAGCATAATTAAGGACCCCACGCACCCCGGACATTCTCTCTTCCATCTTCTTCCATCAGGAGGAAGATACAAAAACCTGAGGTCACATAACAATTGACTCAAGGACAGCTTCTTCCCTGATGCCATCAGACTTTTGAATGGACCTACTTTGCACTAAGTTAATAACGCACACATTTCTCCACACCCTAGCTGTGAATGTAACGCTACACTCTGCACTCTTTCATTTCCTTCTCTATGAGTGGTATGCTTTGTCTGTATAGCGGGCAAGAAATAATACTTTTTGCTGTGTGTTAATACATGTTACAATAATAAATCAAATCAGATCAAACCATGGCAGCCCCTTTCCTGTTGCCCTCGATTCAGATGAATGAAATCAGCACTGACAATAGAGGCAGCAGCAGTGGTATCATTGGTCAATATCATTCAGTCCATGGTGTTAATGGTAAGATCTTGGCATGGATAGAGGATTGGCTGACTGGCAGAAGGCAGAGAGTGGGGATAAAGGGATTTTTTCAGGATGGCAGCCGGTGACTAGTGGTGTGCCTCAGGGGTTGGTGCTGGGACCACAACTTTTTACAATATATATTAACGATTTGGAAGAAGGAACTGAAGGCACTTTCACTAAGTTTGCAGATGATACGAAGATATGTAGAGGGACAGGTAGTATTGAGGAAGTAGGGGAGGCTGCAGAAGAACTTGGACAGGCTAGGAGAGTGGCTGAAGGAGTGGCAGGTGGAACACAATGTGGAAAAGTATAAGGTTATGCACTTTGGACGGAGGAATGGAGGCATGGAATATTTTCTAAATGGGGAACTGCTTAGGAAATCAGAAGCACAAGGGACTTGTGAGTCATTGTTCAAGAATGTTAACATGGAGGTTCAGTCAGCAGTTAGGAAGGCAAATGCAATGTTAGCATTCATGTCGAGAGGGCTAGAATATAAGAGCAGGGATGTACTTCTGAGGCTGTATAAGGCTCTGGTCAGACCCCATTTGGAGTACTGTGAGCAATTTTGGGCCCCATATCTAAGGAAGGATGTGCCGGCCTTGGAAAGGATCCAGAGGAGGTTCACAAGAATGATCTCTGGGAATGAAGACATTGTCGTATGTGGAACGGTTGAGGACTCTGAACCTGTACTCATTGGAGTTGAGAAGGATGAGGGGGGATCTTATTGGAACTTACAGGATAATGTGAGGCCTGGAAAGAGTGGATGTGGAGAGGATGTTGCCACCAAAAGGAAAATCTAGAAGAAGAGGGCACAACCTCAGGCTAAAGGGATGATCCTTTAAAACAGACAGGAGGAGGAATTCCTTCAGTCAGAGAATGGGGAATCTGTGGAACTCTTTGCTGCCAAGTCATTGAGTGTTTTTAAGACAGAGATAGATAGGTTCTTTATTGGTAAGGGGATCAAAGGTTACAGGGAAAAGGTGGGAGAATGGAGTTGAGAAACTTATCAGCCATGATTGAATGGTGGAGCAGACTCGATGGGCTGAAAGGTTTAATTCTGCTCCTGTATCTTGTGATCTTATGGTTTTATGGCCAGGGTGATGCCAGTCCATTGGAAGCTCCAACTGGAAACTCATGTGTACTTTCTGCATGATTTACCAATCACAGCAGCGTGACTGTGATTCTGGACCACACTCGCCAGCAGGTCCCTGTTTCGATTCCTGCTCGGTACGGATTCAGCTAGCCTTAGTCAGGATGGTGGCTGGAGGTGGCTAAAGTTTATCAAAGTGCAAAAGTTGTGAGTAGGCTCAGCTTTTCCAGTCTTTCTTCAAGGCCAGAATTTTCCAGTCCCGCCTGTGACCTGGAATGATTACAGGCCAGATGGAAAAATTGATGGACCACCCCAAGGTGGTTGTCTTCAGACGGAAATTCCAGTGTTGAGGTGGGTGGGCCAGGAAAATCGTAGCCCTTTGTTTCCGAAAGTGCCCACTGGCCTGTGTCACATGAGGAAAGGACGGTGCACGAGTTTGATGACCTCCATGCTCTCCGTGCTTGTGGATACATGGGGAGAAAATTTAATCCTGTGTTGGATGGATGTGGGTAAACTGGATGGAAAGAACATTTAAAAATCTCATCCAAACCAACTCATATTGAACCCACCCACTTCTGATTCTAGAGGTGGGAAGATGGTTCGAGGGTGAGGGGGATCAGTAGGGAGGTGAGGGGTGTGCTGGTGCAGAGTTGGCTTTAGGTGGCTAACTCCCTCTCAGGGGCAGAATTGTTCACTTAAATATTTTCATGAAGTTGTTTACCCCAAACCTTCCAATCAGTTCCGGGTTTATCCCCAGCAAGCCAGGTTTCCCAAGCCTGGGGAAAGTCAGCAGCGAAAGGGGCTACTGCCACGGAAGAGGGAAGTGCCTACCCAGCACTGCTTGTGGGCCAGGGGAATAAGGAATGCTTTCTCCCAGCTCATCCATGCTAACTTGCTTTCTTCCCCAATAATGGACCAACTTCTACCATATCACTGACTCGTCCTGCAATCTCTCTGGCATCCTCTTGTGATCACTGACCTCCCGACCACCCTGCCAATGTTCGCTGGCCTCATTTGCCCTCAGTGCGATCCTGGATCTGTCTACAACAGTGAAAAGTCTGACAACACCAGGTTTCAGTCCAACCGATTTATTTGATAGTAAACTCACTAGCTTTCGGGTTAGCCCCTTCGTCAGGTGAAGGGGCTAACCCGAAAGCTAGTGAGTTTACTATCAAATAAACCGGTTGGACTGAAACCTGGTCTTGTCAGACTTTTTACTGTGTTTACCCCAGCCCAACGCCGGCATATCCACATTCTGTCTACAACCCCATGCAACCACCCATCAACCTAAGCTATTCTGTACCCATGAACCTAACATATCAAAGCCAAGACTTAACATCTTCTGTTAAGTCTGCATGTTCTCCCCATATCTGCGTGGGTTTCCTCTGGGTGCTCCGATTTCCTCCCACACGCCAAAAGACATTCTGGTTAGGTGGATTGGCTGTGTTAAGTTGTCTCTCAGTGTACCCGAACAGGCGCTGGAATGTGGCGACTCAGGGATTTTCACAGTAACTTCATTAAGGTGTTAATGTAAGCCTGCTTGTGACAATAATCAATAAATAAACTAAGGGTGACCAGAGCGGGGTATCAACCTGGAGGGAGGAGTTTTTCTAGTGCGGATGTACTTCAGAATTAGCTGCAAATATGCAGCTCCCGTAGCTAATTTGTAAATAGCTCTCTTAATATTCCACTAATGAAGGCTCTGAAAATATATCGATACGTGCGTGCAATAACTTAACGAGCCAGAGTGGGTACTGAAGGAGGTGATCCAACCTGACAGCAAAGGAAAAATTGTACTTTTAGGGGTGGACACGGTGGTACAGTGGTTAGGACAGCTGCCTCACAGTGCCAGGGACCTGGGTTCAATTCCTGGCTTGGGTCACTGCCTGTGTGGAGTCTGCACATTCTCCCCATGTCAGCATGGGTTTCCCATTTTTTCCCAGTCCAAAAGATGTGCTGGTTAGGTGCATTGGTCATGCTAAATTCTCCCTCAGTGTACCCAAACAGGCGGCCGGTGGCGACTAGGGGATTTTCACAGTAACTTCATTGCAGTGTTAATGTAAGCATGACAGTAATAAATAAATAATCTTTACAAGTTCATTCGACAGTGGCAAAATTAATGGGGATTCGTTTGGGTTGAGGAAAGCGAGGAAAGTGAATTGGAGAAATTTCTGTCCATGAAAGTCATCAGGAACAGTTTCTAGCTTATGGTTTCAATACAATACACTTCTACAGAAAAGATCAAATTACACATAAGCTCTTCACACATTTACAGGCTGAGTGAACACTGGGTGATATCCTCTCAGCCTGGTTGTCCTTCAGCTGAACCCAGGTCAACATGCTGTAGTTTTAATAGCTACACACAACCGGTGTGCTTGCATGTGTGTATATGTGTCTTTGTAGGTGTGAGTGTACATATGTGTGCATGTCTGCATGTGAGTGGCTCTGTAGTTTCGTTGGTCCCCATCTGTAAATCTATCTACACGTAATGATTACCTGTTGTCTGTTTAGGATAGTGCTGCTCCATATTCAGACTGAACTTATCCCTCTCCCAGTGTCTCGACCAAAGGAAGCTGACCCAGATAGAATCATGGAATCCCTACAGTGCAGAAGGCCCATCAAGCCTGCACTGACAACAATCCAGTCCCTATCCCTGTAACCCCACGTATTTACCCTGCTAATCCCCCTAAAGGGACACTAAGAGGTAATTTAGCATGGCCAGTCAATCTGATCTGCACTTCTTTGGACTGTGGCAGGAAACCGGAGCACCCGGAGGAAACCCACGCAGACACGGGGAGAATGTGCAAACTCCACACAAGCAGTGACCCAAGGCTGGAATTGAACCTGGGTCCTTGGCGCTGTGAGGCAGCAGGGCTAATCACAGTGCCACCATGCCCATTCTCCCATAAGGATAAAGGGAGGTAACCCCCCATTCTCCCATTACACTCTCTAAAAGATGGGGTTGGGTTTTTCCAGGCACGCCACCAAGATCGGAAATTCCTGTCCGAGGTCATCTGGCCTTTCAATAGTCCGCCGGATGTTCTGTCTTACCCGCTACATTCCCCACGGCGGGCAAGATGGGAAATTTCCCCTATGTGCTGTTGCAGGAGGAAGGGGCAACATCTATCTCCCGCCCCAGGGTTTTCACCAGTCAGGAATGCAATGCCCAGGTCAAAGGTGCTAAAACAAAAGTTCATTTAATTATTAATCACAAGTAGGCTTACATTAACACTGCAATGAAGTTACTGCGAAAATCCCTAGTCGCCACACTCCGGCTCCTGTTCGGGTACACTGAGGGAGAATTTAGCACGGCCAATGCACCTCATCAGCACGTCTTTCGGACTTTAGAAGGAAGGTGGAGCACCCTGAGGAAATGCATGCAGACATGGCAGAACTCCACACAGACAGTGACCCAAGCCGGGAATCGAACCCGGAGCCCTGGTGCGGTGAGGCGGCAGTGCTAACTACCGCGCCACCCCCTCCGTAATATTTACACTCATTACGAAAAAAAGGAACACAATTAGCTTTACAACAGATGCTGCTAAAAGTATCATATATCCACAAAAAATTAGGCTGAAGATCTCTACCTCCCACCTGTACATCTGCGGCAATGCAATTATAGGGCACTGCAGTATTAGTTTGGCTTCAATTCAAAAAACTCTTGATATCTTCTGTTTCCCCAGACTGCACAGAAATGTAAGCGCTGTGCTTTCACTGGAGGTTAAATTGTTTGGCACCTTGCGTGAAGATAAGTCAGTGTCCAGGTTTTAGCAGCAAATATTATGACTCGATTTCTGTTCCCTTTCTCGCAGATTTTAAAGGCTAGCAGTACTTGAATGGATTGACATCCAATTAGAACCATCGCTGGTTGGTATCCCATACAGATCTGCTTGGAGTTTCCTTGTAATTACTCACTTCATTAACAATTTGCCTGCAGCTTTCAACCCAGCCAGTGTGTTAATATATGCTGATGACACCACTTGTTCGTATCAGACACCTTCTGTTTGTGATATCTCACTGGAATTATCACATGAATTGTACGAGATCAAACAATGCGCTGATTAAAAAAAAATGCATCTGGTCCCCTGAACTTGCGGTTCAGTAATTAACAACTGTTCCTGAATCGAGAAACGGTGGTGAAAGAGCAGTGTCTGCCTGGTAGGAAGGCAAGGTGAATCAAGAGGTTTGGGGGCTAGGGTTTAGACAATTGTCGGAAGGAACAGAAGCCAAGAGAGTAGGAGGTGGAGCAAGGAGGGTCAATGCCAATACTGTGAGGATATAAGGCAAAGCACAGTAAGAAATCTCACGACACCAGGTTAAAGTCCAACAGGTTTATTTGGTAGCACGAGCTTTCGGAGCGTCGCTCCTTCATTGGGTGAGTGGGAGTTGTGTTCACAAACAGGGCATATATAGACACAGACTCAATTACAAGATAATGGTTGGAATGCAGGTCTTTACAGGTGCAGACAATGCGAGTGAAGAGAGAGTTAAGCACAGATTAAAGAGATGTGTATTGTCTCCAGACAGGACAGTTAGTGAGATGTTGCAAGCCCAGGCAAGTCATGGGGGTTACAGATAGTGGGACATGAACCCAAGATCTCGGTTGAGGCTGTCCTCATGTGTGCGGAACTTGGCTTTCTGTTTCTGCTCAGCGATTCTGCGCTGTCGTGTGTCATGAAGGCTGCCTTGGAGCATGCTTACCCAAAGCTCATAGGGCAGAAGAGGGATAGCTTGGGATTCCAATTTGATCTGATTTGAATTGATTTATTATTACCGCATTTTAAAACAAGTTTATTTTTAAGGGGCAGCATGGTGGCATAGTCGGTTAGCACTGCTGCCTCACGGCACCAGGGACCCCGGTTCAATTTCAGCCCCTGCCTGTGTGGAGTTTGCACATTCTCCTTGTGTCTGCGTGGGTCTCCTCCGGCTGCTCCGGTTTCCTCCCACAATCCAAAGATATGCTGGATAGGTTGATTAGTCATTCTAAAATTGTCCCTCATGTCAGGAGGATTAGGAGGGTAAATATGTGGGGTTATGGGAATAGGGCCTGGGTGGGTTTGTGGCCAGTGCAGACTCAATGGGCCGAATGGCCTCCTTCTGCACTGTAGGAAATCTGTGATTCTATGATTAGTGTCACCAGGAGGCTGACATTAACATGGCAATGAAAATCCCTTAAAAGCAATTCAGATTATGATCAAAGGAAGGAGGCAGAATAACAGTAACCTATATTTATATAGCATCTTTAACAGAATGAAATGTCCCAAGGCATTTTTGTTATTCATTTATGGGACATGGGCGTCACTGGCTGGCCAGTATTTATTGTCCATCTCTAGTTGCACTTGTTCAGGGGTCATTTGAGAATCAACCCCATTGCTGTGGCTCTGGAGTCACATGGAGGCCAGACCAGGTAAGGACGGCAGATTTCCTTCCCTGAAGAACATTAGTGAACTAGATGGATTTTTCCCGCAATAATAGATTCTTAATTCCACATATTTTTTATTGAATTCAAATTGCTGTGGCGGGATTTGAACCCTGGTTCCCAGAACATTAGCTGAGTTGCTGGATTAAAAGTCTAATGATAATACCACTAGGCCATCGCCACTTCACAGAAGCATTGTAAAATATGACAAAATGCACATAAGAAGACATTAGGTCAGATCAGCAAAAGGTCGGTTGAAGAGCTAATTGACTTCACATTGAGGTCTGTAGAAACGTGGAAAGTGGAAGCAGGAATTGGCCATTCTGCCCTTCAAGCCTATCCCGCCACTCATTTTGATCCTAGCTGATTGTGGCTGATCATCAAATTCAACATCCTTCCACATTCAATATCTAGATGGAGTTTCTTCAGGATTTACCTGTTACCCGGAGAATGCTGCTATAGCCCATTATTTATAATTATAAAATCCACTCATGTTTACTTACAGAAATATGTACATCTCGGTACACTGCACAGTGTTGTACATTAGTTTTCTACCAGATTACAGTCATATGGCATTGCATCGCAGCTGCATCAGTTTGGTACATCTGCTCCTGATATTAACCCTTTACAGTAGGTTTTACAGAGTGACTTATAGGAGGAAAGTTTATAGTTTATTTATTAGTCACAAATAGACACATTAACATTGCAATGAAATTACTGTGAAAATCCCCTAGTCGCCACACTGCACTGCCTGTTTGGGTACACTGAGGGAGGATTTAGCACAGCCAATGTATCTAACCAGCACGTCTTTTGGACTGTAGGAGGAAACCGGGGCACCCTGGAGGAAACTCACACAGACACGGGGAGAACGTGCAGACTCCATGCAGACAGTGGCCCAAGCCGGGAATCGAACCCAGGTCCGTGGCAGTGGGGGGAAGCAGTGCTAACCACTGTGCCACCCTTTGAGTGAGGTAGAGAGGCAGAGTGCTATAGGGAGGGAGAGTTCCAGTGCTTGGGGCTGAGGCAGCTGGAGATATGACCATCGACGGCGGGACAATTCAGCTTCTTGTCGAAGATCAAGTGCCAGGTCAAGCCCAAGATGGGACCTGGCGCAATTATCTTACGAGCTTTGATCTCCTGTGGGGACCTTGAATTGGATTCAACTGGATTTTGAACTGGTTTTTGGGTCAGGCAAGGAATGGATTTCAGTTTGCCTGGTCCACTCTGAACACTGGCTTTGTAACTTTAAGGATGGAGTCAAAATTTTTAAAAAAATCAGTGCTGAAGCGAAAATACCTGGGATTCCATGATATTCCAAAATTCAAGTAGCACAGATACTTTGGAAGATTGTGATGCTGGAATTGATCATAGAGATAAGAAGGTGTGAGCTCATGGAGGGATTTGAAAAATAAGGTTGAGGATTTTTACGTCGAGATGTCGCTTAACCTTGAGCCAATGTGGATCAGCAAGCACAGGGGTGATAGGGAACAGAACTTGCTGGGTTTTTGGTGTAGGCGGTAGAGTTCTGTGTGAGCTCAAAGCTTACAGAATGTGGGAAGCCAGCCAGAGTCCTTTTGGGATTGTTGAATCTGGAGGTAATAAGTTCATGAATGATGGTTCCAGCTGAAACTGGGGCAGAGTTGGGCAGTTTTACGGGGGTGGAAATTAGTGGTTTTTGCAATGGCACAAAGATGGGTTTCTTATAGACAAGTTCATGAAGCCCACCCACACACCATGGTGGCTCGAGTATCTTGATTTTCTTATGACTCCCTATCCATCATCCCATGCATCAGTCGCTGAGAGCAAGCGCGTGGGTACAGCAGAAAAGAAAGAAGACCTTGATAGCAAAAGAATCTGAGTGTCAGAATAGAAATGTTTTACTGCAGTTGTATAAGGCTTCCATGTGGACACACCTGCAGTACTTTTTGCAGTTTATCTGTGGAAGGATGTCCTTGCTATAGAGGGAGTACAGCAAAGGTTTACCAGGCTGATTCCTGGGATTGCAGGGCTATCATAGAACAAGAGACTAAGTCGGTTAGGATTGTATTCATCGGCGTTTAGAAAGGTGAGAGGGGATCTCATAAAAACTTACAAAATTCTAACAGGATTAGACAGGGAGATTCAGAAAGGATGTTCCCGATGGTGGGGGAATCCAGAACTAGTTTGAGGATAAGGGGTATTAGAAGTGAGGTGAGGAGAAATTTCTTCTTGCAGAGGGTGGTGAATGTATGGAATTCACCACAGAAAGTAGTTGAGGCCAAAACATTGTGTGATTTCAAGAAGAAATTAGATATAGCTCTTCGGTCTCAAGGGATCAAAGGATATGGGGTGAAAGGGGGATCAGGATATTGAATTTGATGATCAAAATGAATTGTGGTGCAGGCTCGAAGGGCCGAATGGTCTACTCCTGCTTCTCCTTTCTATGTTTCTGTGTTCCCCGATCTTGCCACCCCAGCATCCCTCCTGCAATTCTTGGAATCTTAAGGAACAGGGCATCAATTTCTTGGACACTGCCCTGAGTAATTCTGGAGACAAGTCATCGGGGCATTATAAAATATTCTTTGAACCGTTTGATTGATTATAAAAATATTAGAGATGGGGAGAAAAGAGCTGTTCCAGTCAGGAATCATCCTGTCAGACAATGAAATATGCGTGCTTTCCAGTTGGTGGGGAAGGTGGGTAATAATGGACTGGTCTGGTGAACAGTAACAAGAACATTGAGCTGAAGTGGTTGGAGGCGGGAGCATTATGTGTCTTTACATCCAGGAATATATCCAACCACAGCTGGTAATCCTATAGCCATGTAATCTCCAGGATAGAGTAGAAAAGTACAATGCTGCTAAAATCTTCCAAGGTAAGCCACAGAAGGAATTATCAAACAAAAACAGCATAGTGTTCATCCTGCAGAAGGAATTCTTCAGTTGCAAGCAATTAAAAGAACTTACTTTAGAAAGTAAAATCAAAGAAAAAGGTTTAATAAAGACATTCCGTTACTCTAACACTTGAGGCCACACCCTGGGCCACACAAGCTCCCCACAATTCCCATCTGCTTCTTATCTATACTGAGTCAGCTGACCACCACATCATTTTGTCATTGGTTACATTCTCTACTGGGTCAGCTAGTCAGCTGATCCTCATAGCATGTTACCATTGGTTACATTATAACAGATCCAATGTTATCATTGGCTACATTCTTACACAGTGGTTAGCATTGCTGTCTCACAGTGCTGGGGACACGTGTTCAATTCCAGCCTCAGATGGCTGTGGAGTTTGTACGTTCTCCCCATATCTGTGTGGGTTTCCTCCAGATGCTCCTGTCTTCTCCCACAGTCCAAGCGTAGGTTAGGTGGATTGACCATGTTAAATTGCCTCTTAGTGTCCTAGGATGTGTAGTTTAGGGGGATCGGCCATGGTAAATGCATGGGGTTTGGGGATCGTGTCCTGGTGGGATACTCTGTCGTAGAGTCAGTACAGACTCAAAGGGCCGAATGGCCTGCTTCTGCACTGTAAGGATTCTATGATTTTAAAATTTGGACAGCAAGCTATGTGTTAAGACATGTGACCAAAAAATGGTTAAAAAGTTGGGTTTTAATGTAAGAACATAAGAAATAAGAGCAGGACCAGGCCACTCGGCCCATCAAGCCTGTTCCACCATTCAATACGACCATGATTGGTCTTGGGCTTCAACTCCACTTTGCTGCCCGCTTCCCATAGCCCTTAATCCCCCTGAGAGTCCTAAATGACCCAGCTTTAAATGTACACAAAGATCACCTTAAAGGAGTAGAGAGAGGTACAGCGGCAAAGAGAATTCCCGAGGAAGTGCCTCAGCTTTGGGCCCAGGGAACAGGAGGCCTGGTCGCCAATGGTTGAGCAAAGGAAATTGGGAATGCTGAAGAGGGCCAGAATTGGTGGAATCTCTGAGGGTTGTGGGGCATTTAGAATCATATCATAGAACCCTACAGTGCAGAAAGAGGCCCTTCAGCCCATCGAGTCTACACCGAACACAATCCCACCCAGGTCCTACCCCCATATCCCTACATATTATACCCACTAATCCCTCTAACCTACACATCCCTGGACACTAAGGGGTAATATCTTAGCATGGCCAATCAACCTAACCCACACATCTTTGGTCTGTGGGAGGAAACCCACGCTGACACGAGGAGAATGTGCAAACTCCACACAGACAGTGACTCGAGCCGGGAACCGAACCCAGGACCCTGGAGCTGTGAAGCAGCAGCGCTAACCACTGCGCTACTGTGCCGCCGGCTGGAGGAGATTCCAGCGATTGCACAAGGCCGTTTAGGGATGCAGAAAAAAAAATTAGAAAATAGGTGCAAGATAGGCCGTTCGGCCCTTCGAGACTGCATCACAGACCTGGAAACAAGGAGAAGTGTTTAAAACTGTAACGTCAGTCAGGACAGGAGGGCTGGTCAGGGAACGGCACTGTCTGATCGGATATGAGCAACACGCTTGTGGATGTACGCAGGTTTAAGGAGAGCGGAAGGTGGGAGGGCAGCCAGCAGGGCATTGATATTGTCAAGTCTAAAAACAGCAAAGGCATGAATTAAGGTCTTAAAACAGCAGAAGAGCAGCCAGGCGGTAAATAAAAGCACTTGGGGAATCTCATTTTCACACGACTAACTGTTAGCTTATATTAATTTTGGATGTAATCAAAAGTAGCAGGTAAATCGTACTTATTTAAGAAAACATGTTCCTGTCAGAGTAATAAATGGGCAACATTAATTTGTAATTCTTTTTTATTACCAGACTTTGATGATTGTAATATTGCTTGATCAAATTTAAATGATATCTTCTGCTCACTAATGCGATATTCGGTGTAATGGGTCCAGAAAATTAGTCTCTTATGTTCCTGGGGTTTGGGGCCCATTGTTCAGAGCTGCCATTAATTAATGCTTCAATAATTTACAGCCAGAGCCAATACTTTGCTGTTTCATTGACAGGCTGATAAAGTTAATGGTCCCCTTCTGCCATCAGAATCTCCTCTGAATCGAGTGAGCACACAAGGTTGAGTGGAGGTCTGAATTATTGGACTGGGAGCTTTTCTATCCCCAGCGTTCATTCTCTGGAAGCGTTGACCCGTTAATGGGTTGGAGCTCCACGCGTGCTGTCACTCCTCTGAAAAACAAACACAATTTTCAGACTTGATACAAAGCACTGGTAGATTATTGAACAGATGAGATTGATCCTAACCTCACCTATGCTTTTTCACACACACACACACACACACACACACACACACACACACACACACACACACAGCTATTTGGGCAGCAGTGCTATTGTTGGGGGCTGGGAGGTCTCACAGGGTGGGATATATGGAGAGAAGTGAGGGGTGGTCAGCAGCAAGGGAAGGAGGTGGCAGTCAGTGGCCACAGCCCTGTCTCACGCCAATGCCATCAATCATGCACAGATTAATACTGATGGAGGATTTCCTCCCCCCGCCACTTCACTCCACTATAGGGTGGCACAGTGGTTAACACTGCTGCCTCAACAGTGCCAGGGACCTGGGTTCGATTTCCCAGCTTGGGTCACCGTCAGGGAGTCTACACACTCTCCCCGTGTCCGTGTGGGTTTCCTCCGAATGCTCCGGTTTCCTCCCACAATCAAAAGATGTGTAGGTTGATTGGCCACGATAAATTGACCCTTAGTATCTCAAGATGTGTAGGTTAAATGGGATTAGCCGTGGTAAATGTGTGGGGTTACAGACATTGGGGTGGGGGAGAGGGTCTGGATAAGATACAGAGAGCCGGTGCAGGCTCAGTGGGCCGAATAGCCTCTTCTGCATTGTAAGTTATTCTGTGATTCTATGAATGGAAGTTAGGAGCAAGATTCCTAGCTAGTTCTCCACTACTGAGCACCCTGAGGTCAGTGAAAATTGAAAATACAGAGGTGGGTGGGAGTTGATTTCCATTCAATATATCATGTCTGGAGCAACTGTTAGCTAAATAATGCAACATGTCGTGAAATGTAATTTGGTTGCATGTGTGGATACAGTGGGTATTTGAATATCAATTTAATCTTTATTTATGACAGGTTTCAACAGAAAGAAATGACCAACGCCTCTACTTTCTCAGAAGACTGAGGAAATTCAGCATGTCCGCTACAACTCTCACCAACTTCTACAGATGCACCATAGAGAGAATTCTTCCTGGATGTATTACAGCGTGGTAAGGCTCCTGCTCTGTCTAAGACTGCAAGAGACTAGAAAGGGTTGTGAATGTAGTCCAGTGCATCACGCAAACCAGCCTCCCAATCATTGACCTTGTCTACACTTCCCGCTGCCTCGGAAAAGCAGCCAGTACAGTGGACTCCACACATGTCGGACATTCTCTCTTCCACCTTCTTCTTTCGGGAAAAAGATACAAAAGCCTGAGGTCACCTACCAACCAACTCAAGAACAGCTTCCTCCCTTCCTATCATATATTAAGGCGATCTTTCTCTTCACCCTACCTGGAACTTCAACACTACATTCTGCACCCTGAGGCTTTCCTTCTCCCCTATCTACTCTATGAATGGCATCTGTTGTCAGTAGTGTGCAAGAAGCAATACTTTTCACTGTACCCATTGCATGTGACAATAAAATCAAATCATATATGATGGTCAATGTTAAAGATCGCCACACATCCAGCTGTGATGCCCCAACAACAGAAATATGGCGATTGTCCCTTACTCTGCTGTGTTGCCCTTAAACGGACAATTGCAATGGTGACCTAGTGATTACTGCTGTCCTGGAAACATCATCCACAAGGTCTCTTTCCTTCTGCCGTAGAATCACCATAGCTCTATGTCCAGATGTGAATGATTCCCTGGAGTTTGGAAGGATGAGTGGGGATGTGATCGAGGTATGCAACATTTTAAAAGGGATAGATAATGTAAATGTAAAACCAGATGTTTCCTCTTATGAGGCAATCGCGAATAAAAAGTTACAGGTATAGGTTGACGGGTGGCAGATTTAACATTGAGATGAGGAGGAACTACTTCTCGCAGAGGGGGTGAATTTGTGGAGCTCATTGCCCCAGAGCGAAGTGGAGACTGAATCATTGAATGGTTTCAAGAAGGAGATGGATATATTTCTGATAAAAAAGGGATATGGGGAACAGGTGGGGAGGTTTGGGACAAAACAGATTTGGGACAAGGGAGAGACCAGCCATGATCTGATCAAATGATGGAGCAGGCTCCAAGGGCTAAATTTGCCCACTTCTGCTCCTAATTCCTATGTTCCCATGTTGCTACCTGTTTTCAATCACCATTCTCACTTTCCCACAAGGACAGCTCCATTATAAGTTGCGTGCGGTTGTGGCTCAGTGATAATAATCTTCCCTCTGAATCAGGAAAATTGTAGGCTCAAGTCCCACTTGAGTCTGAAATCTGAGGCTGACTGCAGTACTGAGGGCATGTTGCACCTATCAGAGGTGCTGTCTTTTTCTGGGATAAGATATTGAACTGTGGCTCTGTCTTTCTCTCAGGAAGTTATAAGGGATCTCACAGCACTATTTCAGAGAAAAGCAGCAATTATCCTGCATGTTCTGGCTAATATTTATCCCTTGATAAACATCACAAAGAAAGAGGTTATCTGACCATTGATATATTGTGCTTAGTGGGAGCTTGCTGTAGGTAAATGGTCTGCTGTGTCTACATTGCAACAGTCGGCACACTTCAAAAGCACCTCATTGGCTGTAAAAGCGCTTTTGAATATATTACAGTCATAAGGGGTACTTAATCTTAATGCTTAAAATAAGCGGGTGGTACGGTGGCACAGTGGTTAGCATTGCTGCCTCACAGCACTGGGGACCGGGGTTCAATCCCAGCCTTGGGTGAGTGTGTGGAGTTTGCACGTTCTCCCCATGTCTTGCATGGGTTCTCCGGTTTCCTCCCACAGTCCAAAGATGTGCAGGTTAGGTGGATTGATCATGCTAAATTGCCCATTAGTGTCCCAAGGTGGGTTAGCTGTGGTAAGTGTGCGAGGGATAGGGCAAAGAAGAAGACCTGGGTAAGATGCTGTGTCAGAGAGTCAGTGCAGACTCAGTGGGCGAATGGCCTCTCCTTCACTGTAGGAATTCTATGAGAATTTTAGCAGGGAGCACCAAGTGGAAACCCACACAGACACGGGGAGAACATGCAAACTCCATTCAGACAGTGACCCAAGCCGGGAATCAAACCCAGGTCCCTGGCGCTGTGAAGCAGCAGTGCTAAGCACCTATGTTAAAGTTTAACTTTGAGGTCCCAGTTAAGAATAAGAGTCGGGATGTATACGCAAAGGAGAAATAAGAACACAAAGCACGGAGGTGGAGGGAGAAAAGATGAATATTTTAGAAGCAATGGCCATCGTGGTGCTGACATTCAGGAAATGCTGCCCCTGCTGAGGCAAAGGATGAAGATTTGAAAGTCCTTTCGAACATTCCCAGTTAGCCCGGGGGGAGAAGTTAGGACCATCTACATATTCTATCAAGGCAAACGGGATTGCGTAATATATTCAGCATTCAGATATCTGACTCACACTTGCTCCACTAATTATGCATGAGGGAGTTTGTAAATCTAAACACAACATGAAAGCAGCTGTTGGATAACTCCATTACATTAAGGAAGCCTCCCTGAAAAGCATTAAGACTTTCAATTGAAGACAGCGTGTAAAGATCTTGAGCGGCTATGATTGTAATATCACTTGGTAATGGCGGATATTATTCTAGTGAAAACTTCAAAACCCCTGACACTTAATCCAGGGAGACAAACTAATCTTCGCCAATAGTCTGAGTTATTATCTTGCTGTAGTTTGTCTTTCCATTGCCAATCCCGACGCTGCCTTGTAATCCTTCCTGACACCATTTCAGTGCTCGTTATGATGAAGGATGACAGGGCTTGCCGAGGAAATGTATTTCACTCTGCATTTAAAATAAACGCTGTTAGTAAACAGTCTATTAAAATCTGATAATGCGACCAGCTGGTTCGAGATGCTAACGCGAGGCCCTTGGCCTGCGCTCCTCAGCTGTTTAGAAAGGGGTTTGGTTTTCCATCCGTCTAAACTCTGAGGAATTTCGAACCCGGTAATCAAATCTAAATAACAGACTCGAGCCACCCCGCAGGCCCAGTCAGTAAATGTAGCACACCAGACAATCCTAGTCAGAGGCAGAACCGTTAGAGTAGATTGCATCGGATACAGTTTTGGTCCAATGTCAGGAGCCTGCGATGGGATAACAGGGTCTGATTAATTCTCAGCGGAGAACTTTCAGTCTGTTAAATCGTAACTGCGTCAACTCTTAACATTTTGTTTCTAAAATAAAGCAACGTAATATGGTTTGAGCCTGAGACGATGGAAGGAACTAATTGCACATCTGGAAAATGCAGTGAGTGAGTGAAGCTGGTTTGCCCTTAAGGGAAATGCTGAGATTGCACATACAAAAGCAGGTCTAGACGCTTGTGTATTGAATGACTCTTCACGTTGAATAGTTATCAGAAAGGGGGAAAATATACCAGGTGAAAGGTTATTGGTGTTAGGGTGGCACGGAAGCACAGTGGTTAGCACTGTTGCTTAACAGTGCCGGGGACCTGGGTTCGATTCCCAGCTTGGGTCACTGTCTGTGTGGAGTTTGCACGTTCTCCCCGTATCTGCGTGGATTTCCTCTGGGTGCTCCAGTTTCCTCCCACAGTCCAAAGATGTGCAGGTTAGGTTGATTGATCATGCTAAATTGACCCTAGTGTCAGGGGATTAGCAAGGGAAATATGTAGGGTTACGGGAATATGACCTGGGTGGATTTGTGGTCGGTGCAGACTTGATGGGCCAAATGGCCAGCTTCTGAACTGGAGGGATTTTATGATGTCTACTTGTGCTAACCTAAAACCAATATGGCCACTCTCATGTATGTTGGGATATAGCCCCTTTAAGGGAACGGGTCAGCTGACTTGGGGTGTGGGGTGATCTGTCCGAGGACTGCCCTGACTTTTGTCATTTGGAGTGTGGAGCGAGTAAGACTGCAATAAAGATCTATGTTCCTTGGCATCTGTCTGCGGGGTGAGTTCTTGCAGATATGCCTCGGAACTAAAGGATTGAACAGCTACTTGTTAAATTGGGAAGTCTAGGTGAAGGATTTTGGCAGGGAAGTGAGTTTGGAAAGAATAGTGGAGAAGGAGAGATTTAATCAAGAATGCAATGTGGTGTGTTGAGTCAAACCCAAATCTCTTGGGTGCGACAGATGATGCACATTCTCCAAATCAGCGATGCCTAAGAATCAATGAGAACCTAGCTGAATGTATGGGACAGGGACTGCAGCGATTCAAGAAGACAGCTCACCACCACCTTTTCAAGGGCAACTATGGACGGGCAATAAATGCTGGCCAGCCAGCGATGCCCATGTCCCACGAATGAATAAAAAAAAGAAGCAAAGGGAAGTTGAACTGTGTAGTCAAATGACAAACAATAATGAAAGCTAAAGTTTTAATTATTAGTCACAAGTAAGGCTTGCATTAACACTGCAATGAAGTTACTGTGAAATTGCCCTAGTTGCCACACTCCGGCACCTGTTTGGATACACTGAGGGAGAATTTAGCATGGTTAATGCATCTAACCAGCAAGTCTTTCAGACTGTGGGAGGAAACTGGAGCACCTGGAGGAAACCCACGCAGACACGGGGAGAATTTGCAAACTCCACACAGACAATGACCCAAGCCGGGAATCGAACCCAGGTCCCTGGCGCTGTGAGGCAGCAGTGCTAATCACTGTGCTGCCATGCCATCTCCAAGGGTTTCTCATCCCTGCCTCCAATTTTGTTCCTCACGGCAAGTCTTTAAAGTTTATTTATTAGTCACAAGTAAGGCTTACATTAACACTGCAATGAAGTTGCTGTGAAATTCCTCTAGTCGCCACACTTGGGTGCCTATTCGGGTCAATGCACCTAACCAGCAAGTCTTTCAGACTGTGGGAGGAAACTGGAGCACCCAGAGGAAACCCACACAGACACGGGGAGAATGTGCAAACTCCACACAGGCAGTGACTGAAGCCAGGAATTGAACCCGGGTCTCTGGCGCTGTGTGGCGGCGCTGTGTGGCAGCACTGTGACACCATGTCGCTCCAAACTGATTTTGAACATCAGAACATGAAGGATGTAGGAAAAGTCTGTCCAACATTAGAAATCTTCAATGTTAGATTGATAGGCCCTGCTAAAAGGAGCAGCTAATCGTCTGAATGTCAAAATCAAGCCCTTCAATATAATTACTAATTCTAGTCTTTTATTGCCACTTGGTTCACTTATGGCTTTCATCTCCAAACAGTTTTTTAACATTTCTCTAATGGCTCCATCTCATAATAATTTTCCCCGTGTAGCTTCGGCCGCTTTGATCACCAATAACAGATATTAACGAACTTCTCAAGAATATGCTTGACCTCAGCTTTGTGGGACAGCTTTTGGATTTAAATGGTAAAAACAGAGCACGGAACCGACTCCAGAGAAATCAAGAGTACCCATTTAGCCTGCCCGGGTTTCGAGTCTGCCCTTGGCCTGCGCTGCCAAATGGTCCTCATCCCCAGTGAGAGAGCGACAAAGTCAGTCACAAGGACAGCTCACAGCCACCATGACACTGTCTCCTACCCCTGGGTGAGCGGGTGTGAGAGCAGCGAGGGGTGGCTGGTGGGCACGGCTACGAGAAGGTCATAAAGTTCTTGGAAGTGGGCAATTAAAGAGACAGCCCGCTGTCACAGTCAAAGTGAGACTGTTAACTTAATAAGCCAATTAAATCATAATAGGTTCGTTTCCTTGCTGCTTTCTCCTCAGGTCCTTTTCCTGGGGAAGAAACAGCAAAATACAGAGCCTGTTGTCATGGAGTAAGGTGAAGCAGGTTGTGAATTCTCTCATTTGTTCCCCTACAGATCTGCCATGATTCTAATTACTCCAAACATTTCATATATAACTTGTAAACTAATGAGTGGTTCTTTATTTGACCTGTAATAGGTGAGAGATACCTCAAGGAAAAAACATTTAGAACCAGTATTCTTATTTCCCTGTTTTATTCCTTCTGGAAAATTACACAGCATGCAAATCTGCTTTCTCTCTTTCATTGTGCTCGTAGAATCCCCACCGTGCAGCTGGGGGCCATTTGGCCCATTGAGTCTGCACTGACAGCAATCCCATCCAAGCCCTATCCCCATATATTTACTCTACTAATCCCCCTTATAATAAGGGGCAATTTGGCATGGCCAATCCACCAAACCCACACACCTTTGGAGTGCAGGACGAAACCGGAACATTGGGAGGGAACTCACGCAGATACGGAGAGACTATGCAAACTCCACACAGTCACCCAAGCTGGGAATCGAACCCACGTCCCTAGCGCTATGAGGCAGCAGTGCTAACCACAATACCACCGTGCTGCCCTCATCTTCAAAGCAAATATAATTTGAGAGTGAACTTCTATTCCTGGCTGAGGGCTTCTCTTTTTAGTTGACGTGAGGGCAGACTTTTCTCTTGTTGTCCGAGCACTTAAAGAATTTCCACATCCCCTTCGAGCAACAAATTTTTTTTCTGAAGGGCAAGGAGAGGAAACTCTGCCTTATTCTCTTTATAAGTTCATTCATTAGGCTTACATTAACACTGCAGTGTAGTTACTGTGAAAGCACCTAGTCGCCATACTCTGGCGCCTGTTCGGGTACACTGAGGGAGAATTTAGCATGGCCAATGCACCTAACCAGCATGTCTTTCGGACTGCAGGAAGAAACTGGAGAACCCAGTTGCTACATGCACTGCATTCACAGTGTGGCTGGGAGTTAGGTCCTGCCATCACCATTACCACAACATTGACCTGCAGTGTAGCCTCAACACCGAATATGAATTCAGAACGATACGTGATCTAATAGCATCGAAGAAGATGGTTGGAGGGATGGGAGGTACCCTTTATCCCTCAAGTGTTTTGTTTTCGGGCTTGCCTCAGGAGGAGAGGGAAGATTCCACGCAGACAGGGGAGAATGTGCAAACCCCACACAGTTACTGACCCGAAGTCAGAATTGAACCCCGGTCTCTGGTGCTGTGAGGCAGCGATGCTAACCACTCTTTAGGGCGGTAATGGTTTTTTAAACTTTATTTATTAGTGTCACAAGCAGGCTTACATTGACACTGCAATGAAGTTACTGTGAAAATTGCCTAGTCACCACACTCTGGCGCCTGTTTGGGTACACTGAGGGAGAATTTAGCATGGACAATGCACCTAACCAGCACGTCTTTTAAACTGTGGGAGGAAACCAGAGCACCTGGAGGAAACCCATACAGACACAGGGAGAATGTGCAAACCCCACACAGGCAGTCATCCAAGTTCGGAGTTGAGCCCAGGTCCTAGACACTGTGAGGGAGCAGTGCTAACCACTGTGTTACTGTGCTGCCTTTCTTTTGGATCAGTGGTGGCATAGTGGTATTGTCACTAGGTTAATAATCCAGAGACATTAGGTAATGTTCTGGGGACTCAGGTTCCAATCCCACCATGGCAGGTGGTGGAATTTGAATTCAATAAAAATCTGGAATTAAAGCTCGAATGATGACCATTGTTGGTTGTTGTAAAAACCCATCTGATTCACTAGTGTCCCCTTAGGGAAGGAAATCCACCGTCCTTACTCGGTCTGGAATACATGTGATTCCGGACCCACAGAAGTGCGGTTGACTCTCAACTGCCCTGAAATTGAGACACTCAATTCAATTAAGGATGGGCAGCCGATGCGGCCTCGCCAGCCATGCCCACATACCTCAAAAGAATAAAACTTGGGAAGATGATTTCCAGTTCGAATTTTTACAGCCAAAATGTAGAACATGTGTAGAAGATGCATTTGTGCGACATAATCTCTCTCTTGTTTCATGCACCATCCAGAACCCAGAGCCCATGAGGGTGACGTGCTCCCAAGTTTCTATGTAAACCACTTTAAAAATCAGCCATGGGGATGTGCCAGGAAGTGTGGAAGAATGATCGATTTTCCCCTTGGAGAGACAGTCAGGCAACGTCTTGATTTTAAAATTCGAATACTTGCTCCCAAATCTCCCCTACCCGTTGTTGTAAACTCCTCCAGTCCTACAAATCCTTTGAGGTTTCTGCACTCCACCAGTTCTGATCTCTTGTCGATTCCTGACTTCCTTCCATTTGGGGGCCACGTTTCCAGCTGCCTAGCCCCCAGACTGTAGAATTCCCTTCCCAAACCTTTCTGCCTCTACATCTGTTTAAGGCACGTCTTAAACTGATCTCCTTGACTAAAGCTGTTGGTCACCTGTCCTAATGGATAGAATTTTTAAGAATGGTGACCAATTGGCAATCGCCATCCCCAGAGTCGGTGCCTAACCCGCAGCTGCTGACTCCTGATCTTCTAACTCAAACCCAACCCTATAACCACTGCCATTTAATGCTCTCTTGAACGTTGATTAGAAATGAGCGGGTCTTCGATCCTCCATTGGAAGGACGTCCCACCTGTGAGAGCCAACAGATTGGCCAACAGAACATCAACCTAGCCAGACACAGCGCCGCAGTGGCCAGAAGTAGTACTGCAGCTCTCTACCTGGTAGAACATTGGAAAGGTAAATCCTGGGGATCTCAGGACGAGAGGGGAGGGGACTCCTGGGGGCTGGTTGGGGGGTGGGGGGGAGGGGTGGGGTGACTGCAGCACTGAGGCAAGGTCAGCAGGGGGTTGGGTCCTAGAATCTCAAAGTCAGAGATGGCTCCCCGACTCTGTGAGACCCCTCAGGGTGAGGTACCCCTATCCCAACCGAGATGGAGAATAGGATACATATGTCACTTTCCCACCTTACCTGCACCCACTCCTGCCCACCCAAAAATTGATGCTGGGCAGGAAAAGACACTTCAATGGCCATTAATTGGCCATTAAGTACTTTAATAGGTAAAATGGTGGGATTCCCTCCCAAGGCCATCTCTGCCCAAGTGTAAATTATCTATGGGTTTGGGTGGGCAGATTCCTGGAAGGAATCCCATCCATTAAATTTTATGCGTTCCCCCCTCATCCTGCCTTACAACCCACTCTGGAGTGACATGATAACCCCCAGGACTTGCATGGAGAATCCTTGATAGACCTCCCTGTAGCACTTGTGGAATACAAGCTCCTTGGTGATTGGTGGTTACCTTACCAGGCAGAGCTTGTACACCAAGCTCTGTACAAAGCAGGCCCCTGAGTGGGTCCACTGTTTTTCCTGGTTGGGACCTGTTGTGTTCACTGCAGGCTTGTGGTTTTGCTTCACTTTATTTTGTGCAATAAAAGCGCCATTCCTTTACAGCCAACTCCTGGAGTTATTAAAGGGGTATTAACTCCTGGAGGTATTAAAGGGGTATTAACTCCTGGAGTTATTAAGGAGTAACATTCTGTCTAATATCTCCTTCAGTGGCTTGGGCTGGTTCCAGTTTTCTTGATAACTCTCCAGTAAGATGGTTTGCAATGTGTTTAAGGTGCCATATAAATGCAAGTTCTTGCTGTTGTTCTGTGCTTCCAGAGGAAGAGACTGAGGCTTGCCCTCAAACCACCATCAATGGAGTAAAATCATCCTACGTTCCCGGGTTATGAAGGGCAATAACCACTTTTCAATGGGGATTGTTATGATGACCACAAAGACCAAGGGGATCATCAAAGGTCTACCTGTGGGCTTCATGGAGTACAAACTGGCATGGTGGCACAGTGGTTGGAGTGGCACGGTGGCGTAATGGTGAGAACTGCTGCCTCACAGTTCCAGGGACCCGTGTTCAATTCCAGACTGTCTGTGTGGAGTTTGCACATTCTCTCTGTTCCTGTGTGGGTTTCCTCGGGGCGCTCCGGTTTCCTCCCACATTCCAAAGATATGCAGGTTAGGTTGTTATGTTAAGTTGCCCCTTGGTGTTAGGGGGATTAGCAAAGTAAATATGTAGGATTACAGGGATAGGGCCTGGGTGGGATTGTTGGCAGCGCAGGCACACATTGAAGAGAACTAGTTCTTTTCAGTTCTCTGGGGTACACTCTGGGGTCTCACCGCTGTGCTCATGCTTAAAGTGTGAGCAAGGTGCTTGAGATTTCCCCAGTATGCACTGACGTGGGGTACTTTCCAGAGACAGGTATGTCAGAAGTCTTTCTCATCAGCTAAACCAGGGAAATACCTGATGTCTTGCTTGGGGAAGGTTTAAATTTTAATGTTGACTATAGATAGAAAACTGCGGAATTACTGAACTGGTTCATTTCCTGCTTTCTAGCCTGGCACTGAACCCTGCTGACCCTCTCTGAAATTCTGCGGCAGTGCATTCCATCATTATTACGCAACCGGCAATCTGAGGACAGGGGCAGTCCTTTCCAGCCTTGCAAAGATTGAACTTCACACATACAGGGAAACGTGAATGGTTGTGCTGGGATTGACCCCTGCACTTGTGGCCACACGCACTGCATTCACAATGCGGCTGGGAGTCAGCTCCTGCCATCATCATTACCGATAGTAGTCATGATGTGGGTATGCCGGCGTTGGACTGGCGTAAACACAGTAAAAAGTCTGACAACACCAGGTTTTAGTCCAACCTATTTATTTGATAATATACTCGCAAGCTTTCGAGGGGTTACCCTCTTCGTCAGGTGAATGTCAGAACTCTCCATTCACCTGACGAAGAGGGTAACCCCTCGAAAGCTTGCGAGTATATTATCAAATAAATAGGTTGGACTAAAACCTGGTGTTGTCAGACTTTTTACTATCATCATTACCACCAGCACTGATCTGCAGTGTAGCCTCAACACCAGCTTAATGTGAACTCAGAGTGAGACGTGATCTAATCACACACATACACACACACACACACACACAATTGCATCAGAGAAGACGGTGGTGAGGCGGTGGGGGGGAGGGGAGTACTTTTAACTCCTTAAGAATTTTGTTTTGGGGCTTGCCTTAAGAGGAAAGGAAAGATTCTTGTCTCCAGCCGCCCCCTCGTCGACCCAGTTAGCTGATAAGACGACGGAGCAGTAAACATTCTTCACTCTTCGACACTATCTGATGTTGCACTCTGAATGAAGTTTATTACAACTTGATGCCTCATCTGGCAACTGATGGAGTCAGCGATTGTCTGTATTTTTTTGAACTTAACACATCAGTTACGTTTTATTTCAATTCTCCTTTCTGCTCTCTTGTTTCTCCCTCAAAGGCACTGAGTCTTGCTGGGGTACGGGTTCACCAGTACCTTATCCAGGCAGCTTATCTTCAGTTGGGAGTCCAGACCGTCGACAGGTAGCTTGACCCCGGGGGCGGGGGTGGGGGTGGGATAGTACTAAGACATCGAGGAGAGTTCTTCCCCCTAACAGCTCAGCGACCCTGCACTGGCTGCCACGCACACGGTAAGTAGTCTCACAAAACCAGGTTAACGACTTTAATAGAACACTACAGCACACACAGGCCCTTCGGCCCACAAGTAACCTGGTGTTGTGAGACTTCTTACTGTGTTTACCCCAGTCCAACACTGGCATCTCCACATCATGCCATGCACACACACAGCATGGTGGGATTGGCCAATACAGCACAGACAAGAACTCATTCTGGTCTATGGGGCTCAGCATGTGAGAATTCATTTTGACGGCCAGTTCTACCTGGGGCCATCACCTTCTCCACGGCAATAAGTCTCCGGGGCGAAACTTTCCAGCGTGCTTGTCCCAAGACCGGAAAATCCTGCGCGACGTCCTCTGCGTTGTATGTGTCCCACCCACTATGGTTCCCATGACAGATGGGACGGGTAAATTCCACTCTCAGTCTAAGAGACAACACTCCATTGGAAAACTTCAGATCTCGGCAACCTCTGTTCCCCAATCCTCTGCTGAATTTAGAGAAAACGGTCTTATTAAAATGTCACTGTGTAAATCCGAACATTTAAATCATAGAATTCCTACAATGCAGAAGAAGCCATTCAGCCCATCAAGTCTGCACCAACATTCTGACATAGTACATTATCCAAGCCCACCCCCTAACCTATCCCAGTAATTCCACACATTAATCCCATCTAAGCTACACATCTTTGGACACTAAGGGGCAATTTAGCATGGCCAATCCACATAACCCACACATCTTTGGACTGTGGGAAGAAAGCAGAGCACCCGAAGGAAACCCACGCAGACACTTGTTTGATTTGATTTGATTTATTATTGTGACATGTATTAGTATACAGTGAAAATTATTGTTTTTTTGCTCTACAGACAAAGCATACTGTTCATAGAGAAGAGTGCAGTGTTACAGTCATAGCTAACATGTAGAGAAAGATCGGCTTAATGTAAGATAGGTCCATTCAAAGGTCTGATGGCAGCAGGGAAGAAGTTGTTCTTGAGTTGGTTGGTACACCATCTCAGACTTTTGTGTCTTTTTGCTAATGGAAGAAGGTGGAAGAGAGAATATCGGAGGTGTATGGGGTCATTGATTGTGCTGGCTGCTTTTCCGAGGCAGCGAGAAGTGTAGACATTGTCACTGAATGGGAAGCTGGTTTGCATGATGGACTGAGCTTCGTTCTCAACCCTGTGTAGTTTCTTGAGGTCTTGGGCAGTGCAGGAGTCACACCAGCCTTGATACAACCGAAAGAATGCTTTATATGTTGCATCTGTAAATGTTGGCGTGATATGTCAAATTTCCCTAGTCTTCTGAGAAAGTAGAGGCATTGGTGGGCTTATTTAATTATAGCATCGGCATGGGGGAAACCAGGACAGGTTGTTGGTGATCTGGACATCTAAAAACCTGAAGCACTCGACAATTTCTACTTTGTCCCCATTGATGTAGATTGGGGCATGTTCTCCACTATGCTCCCTGAAGTCGATGACTTTCTCCTTCATTTTGTTGACATTGAAGGAGAGATTATTGTCGTCGCATCAGTTCACCAGGCTCTCTATCTTCTTCCTGTCTCAGTATTGTTTGAAAGCTGAACCACCACAGTGAGAAAGTGCAGACATGCTATCTCCACCCAGACTGTTACCCAAGGCAGGAATTGAACCCAGATCCCTGGCGCTGTGAGGCAGCAGTGCTAACCACTGTGCTGCTGCACCACCCTAAATGTCCAGTCTCTTAAAGAAGGAGTTTTTGCCTGTGGAGAACACAAGGTCAGGGCTGATGGCTCCCATGATCACCACAATTGGTTATTATTATAATTAATAAGAACATAAGAAATAGGAGCAGGAGTAGGCCAACTAGCCCTTCGAGCCTGACCCGCCATTCAATAAGATCATGGCTGATCTGTCTTGGCTCAGTCCCACATTCCCGCCCTCTCCCCATAACCCTTAACCCCCTCTCTTATCAAAAACCCATCAACCCGCGTCTTAAAAAATATTTAGCGAGGCAGCCTCCACCACTTCAACGGGCAGAGAATTCCAGAGATTCACCACCCTTTGAGCGAAGAAGTTCCTCCTCAACTCCGTTCTAAACCGCCCCCCCTTTATCTTGAGGCTGTGCCCCCTAGTCCTACTATCCTTTCTGAGCGGGAAGAGTCTCTCCACCTCTATCCTATCCATCCCATTCATCATCTTATACGTCTCAATGAGATCTCCCCTCATTCTTCTAAACTCTAATGAGTACAAGCCTAATTTATTCAGCCTCTCCTCATAGCTCAACCCCCTCAACTCCGGCATCAGCCTAGTAAACCTCCTCTGCACTCCCTCCAAGGCCAAAATATCCTTGCGTAAGTACGGCGCCCAAAACTGCACACAGTACTCCAGCTGCGGCCTCACCAATGCCCTATACAGCTGTAGCAAGACCTCCCTACTTTTATATTCAATCCCCCTCGCGATGAAGGCCAGCATCCCATTCGCCTTCCTGACCACCTGCTGCACCTGCAAGCTGGGTTTTTGCGACTCATGCACAAGGACCCCAAGGTCCCTCTGCACCGTCGCCTGCTGCAGTTTTTCTCCACGTAAGTAATAATCCTTCCTACCATTATTCCTAATGAAAGCAACTCCAAAGTATTCTACGAAGCCTGCCTGGATCAAAAGTTTTGCACTTTGAATTTGGTTAGGATAAGCATAATAGGTTTTACTTCAGGTATAATTCAAATGACCCACGAAAGAGCTGGAACATCCTGCTGGAGGGGCAGAAAGATCCCACTAGTGGTGAAAACTGGAAGATTCCGCTGGCGGAAGATCCTTGCTGCAAGAAAGCCAGGAAGACCCCATTAGCGGGAGGGACTGGAACATCCTGTTGGAGGGGTGGGAAGATCCCACTCGTGGTGAAAGCTGGAAGATTCCGCTGGCAGAAGGGGCTGGAAGATTCGGCTGGTGGGAAGAAATGGAAGATTCAGCTGGTGGAAGGGGCTGGAAGATTCAATTTGTGGGAAAGGCTTGGAGATCCCACTCTAACACTTTGACCAAGCTTTTCTTCCACCTAATAACTCCTTACGAGGCTTAGCGTCCTATTCTGTTCGAGGATGATTTATGTTAAAGGCGCTATATAAATGCAAGCTATTAGTGTTGTAGGGAAGTGGAGTATTGGCTCCACGGGAACAAAGAGATAATAAAAATGGGAAGAAATAGAAAAGAGAAGCAGGAGGGCAAGATTACTCAGACCAAGAGCATGCAAATTAAAAATGTGTGAGGAAAGTGTCTGAGGACGGAGCTGAAGTCATTGACCAAAATAGAAAGTCTTAGCACTAACTGAAAATGTAACACAGAATGAAATGACTGTGGAATTGGAGAGACACGAGTTAATCCTGAGCAGCGAGCAAGAATTTCCAGAAAGTAGGTCGTGCTTGACCAACTTGACAGGATTCTTTGACAAGGTAACAGAAAGGGGGAAGAGGACACGAGCAGCAATGTCATGGCAACAGTATTATCTCCAGGTTTCAAACTCCAATCTGATTCCGACTGCAATTCCTTCCTCGTCACTGGGTTAATGTCCTGGAATCGGCTGCCTAACCTCCTTTCTTCCCTCCCCCACCCCTGCACCACCCCCCGCCACCCCCCCAACTGCAACATGGTGGCACAGTGGATACCATTGCTGCCTCACAATGCCAGGGACCCGGGCTCAATTCCCGGCTTGGGTCACTGTCTCTTCATGTCTGCGTGGGTTTCCTCCCACAGTCCGAAAGATGTGCCGGTTAGATGCATTGTCCATGATAAATTCTTCCTCAGTGTACCCGAACAGGCGCCGGACTGTGGCGACTAGGGGATTTTCACAGTGACTTCAACGCAATGTTAATGTAAACCTACTCGTGACTAAGAAATAAACTTTAACTTACGGTGGCACAGTGGTTAGCACTGCAGTCTCACAGCGCCAGGGACCCGGATTCAATTCCAGCCTTGGGTGACTGTCTATCTGGAGTTTGCATGTTCTCCCCATGTCTGCTTGGGTTTCCTCCGGGTGCTCCGGTTTCCTCCCATACTCCAAAGATATGCAAATCATGTGGATTGGCCATGCTAAATTGCCCCTTAATGTCAGGGGGATTAACAGGTTAAATCTGTGGGGTTACGGAGATAGGGCCTGGGTGGGATTGTTGTCGGTGCAGGCTCGATGTGCCGAATGGCCTCCTTATGGACTGTAGGGTTTCTATGATTCTACAATAACACCATTGTGAGAACACTCTTGCCACACAGCAGTTCAAAAAGCACGTCTAGTGGCCCACTGTCCATTTTCACTTAGTGTGGATTCAGAATGCCTCTCACTGGAAATAATATGCAGAGACAATCACCTTCTCACCGCCTTTGACCTCTCTCTCTCTCTCTCTGGAGGTCTTGTGGGTAACACCCTTGCCTCTGAGCCACAAACTGTTGGTTCATTCCAGGACCTATTGGTCCAAGACAAAGCCAAACAGGTTGATAATCAACTGGCAAATCCTTCCTTCACCCCAAGGTAGATGGCAGGATGTTCCGCGTTAGCCATGCTTGATGTGGAGCGGTTCCCCTCGAGGTATAACCCCTTGGTTCTCTCCAACAAAGAGAGATGTCTACAATCCCCTAGCGATGGACTAGATCTCTAGCTATTTCCCTCTCTACTTGTTCAGCATGGTTACCTTCAGTCACCCAGACTCAGTGCTCTGAAATTACTTCCCAAAAATTTTTGTCTGTTTCTTCTTCCTCCTTACAATTCACCTCTTTGAGAATCTTGGTCACATATGAACATAAGAAATAAGAGCAGAAGTAGGCCATTTGGCCCCTTGAGCTTGCTCCAACATTCATAAGATCATAGCTGAGCTGATTGCATGCAGTTCTGGTCACCACGCTACCAGAAGGATGTGGAAGTTTTTTAGAGAGTGCAAGAAGGTTCACCAGGATGTTGCCTGGACTCAAGAGTGTTGACTCTGAGGAGAAATAAACTGGGATTGTTTTCACTGGAAAGACGGAGCCTGTGGGGAGACCTGACAGAGATCTACAAAATGATGAGAGACATAGACAGGGTGGATACTCAGAGGCTTTTTCCCAGGGTGGAAATGTTAATTACAAAAGGGCACAGGTTCAAGGTGAGAGAAAGTTTAAGGGAGATGTGCAGGGGAAGTTTTCCATGCAGAGAATGCTGGGTGCCTGGAACGCGCTGCCAGGGGAGGTGGTGGAAGTCGGCACATTAGCAACATTTAAGAGGCAGCTGGATGGGTACATGATAGGGAGGGAATAGAGGGATACGGACCGAGTAAGAGCAGAAGGTTTTTCCTTTAGATTAGTTAGTGAATCATGATCAGTATGGACTTGGAGGGCGAAGGGCCTGTTCCTGCGCTGTACTTTTCTTTGTTCTATATTCTTTGAGTTCCACATTCCCATCTATCCCCAATAACCTTGCCTAGCAAGAATCTAAAGAGAGTTCTGAAGTCGCAAAACCCTCTGGGAGAAAAAAAGTCTTATTTCTGACTTAAAAGGGTGACCTGTAATTTTAAAACAGTGCTCCCTATTTCTGGATTTACCCACAAGTGGAAATATCCTTGCCACATCCACCTTGTCAAGGCCATTCAGGATTTTGTATACTTCAATCAACTCACTCCTTCTAAACTCCAATGGAAACAAGCCAAACCTGTCCAACCTGAATCACCAACTCTTTGAATCCCTACAGTGCAGAAGGAGGCCGTTCAGCCCATCGAGTCTGCACTGACTCTCTGACAGAGCATCTTACTCAGGCTGACCCCTCGAACTTATCCATAACCCCACATACTTACCCCATTCATCTTCCTGACCCGCATATCTTTGGACATTAAGGAGCAATTTAGCATGGCCAACCAACCTAACCTGCACATCTTTGGACTGTGGGAGAAAACCGGAGCACCTGGAGGAAACCCACGCAGACACAGGGAGAACATACAAACTCTGCGTAGACAGTCACCCAAGGCCAGAATTGAACCGGATCCCTGGCGCTGTGAGGCAGCAGTGCTAACCACTGTGCTACCACTCCATTTGACAACATATCCTCCTCAGACAACCTGCCCATTTCAGGTATCAATCATCTTCACCTCCTTTGGATCTGCATCTGTTTCTTTTTGTGTATCCCTTTGAGATGTTTTTTCTCAGTTAACTGTGCAATTTAAATCCTGATAATTGTTATTTTCTCGTTCTCTGTTCTTATTCATGTGGAAACGGATCAATTAGTGTAAGATAACAATCTTTCAGCAATGCAGGATTACAGAGTCTCACTTAGCTGCCACAATCCCACGGTATGTTGGAACTCTAACTGGCCTTGCTCGCGAATAGTGAGCTTTGGGATGAGTGTACGATATCTCACATCGGGAAGCTTTCTTTAACTTAGTGGGGAAAAATCAAAGAGTCACCTGTCTCCTCACACGAGGGTCAAAATCTTAGGCCTTTGCAGGGGGTGAGAGAGGAGGCAGGCCATCCTGAGAATTTGGTGGCTTGATGTCAGGTGTGTCCCAGTATTAGATTCTGTGGGGAGAGGCGGGGGGGCGGGTGCGGCCCGCAGTCGAGCCTCCTGCCTCACCACTTCAATCCTTTAAGCGGCCAATTAATGCGGTTTTCCCAGCTCCAGACGGGTTAACCTTCAGCCTGCACGCCTACTTGCTGCATGTCAGCTGGAAGTCTGGGAGGGTGGAGGGAAGGTTTATTTTCTTTTAAGTATATTTATTTATTTATTAGTGTCACAAGTAGCCTTACATGAACACTGCAATGAAGTTACTGTGAAATTCCTCCAGTCGCCACACTCCGAATGGCTGAACAGATTCAAGGGATTGATTAGACCCATTCAGTCCCTACAGGGCAGAACGAAGCCATCAGCCCAGCACGTCTGCACTGACCCTTCGAAAGAACATCCCATTCAGGCATTTCCTCTGCCCTAGCCCCATAATCCTACTCTTTTACCATGGCTAATCCACCTACACATCTCTAAACAATGAAGGACAATTTAGCACGGCCAATACACCTAACCTACGCATTTTTGGACGGTTGAAGGAAACCGGAGATCCTGGAGGAAACCCACGCAGACATGGGGAGAACGTGCAAACTCTACACAGACCCGAGGCCGGAATTGAACTCGGGTTCCCAGTGCTGTGAGACATCAGGGCTCACCGCTGTGCCACCTTGCCACCCATTGGCTGACTGCTATTCTAATGGCCAGCAAGGTTCCAGGTTCGATTCCCCCTTGCTGAGTTCATCACAGAATTCCTAGAGTGCAGGAGGAGGCCATTTGGCCCATAGAGTCTACACTGATTCAGCATCTTACCAAGGCTCACCCCCACCCTATCACCATAACCCTACGCATTTACCCCGCTAATCCCCCTGACCTACACATTTGGGGTCATTAAGGGGCAATTAGGCATGACCAATCTACCTAACCTGCACATCTTGGAGTGTTAGATGATTTTCAGCTGGGTTACTTCAATTCGAGTAGAGAATGAAACAGGGAAAATCAGCCAGACTTTCTACTTTGATTGCTTACTTATGTTGAAAACTGTATGTTAGGGTTTTTTTTAATTTATTAGTGACACAAGTAGGCTTACATTAACCCTGCAATGAAGTTACTGTGAAAATTCCCTAGTTGCTACACTCCAGTGCTTGTTTGGATACACTGAGGGAGAATTTAGCATAGCCAATGCACCTAACTAGCAAGTCTTTGGACTGTGGGAGGAATGATGTGGATGTGCCGGCGTTGGACTGGGGTAAACACAGTAAAAAGTCTGACAACACCAGGTTTTAGTCCAACCGATTTATTTGATAGTAAACTCACAAGCTTTCGAGGGGTTTCCCTCTTCTTCAGGTGAAGAAGAGGCCAGAACTCTCCATTCACCTGAAGAAGAGGGAAACCCCTCGAAAGCTAGTGAGTTTACTATCAAATAAATCGGTTGGACTAAAACTTGGTGTTGTCAGACTTTTTACTGTGGGAGGAAACCAGAGCACTCGTAGGAAACCCTTGTAAACATGGGGGGAATGTGCAAACTTCACACAGATGCTGATCCGTGGCTGGAATTGAACGCGGGCCCCTGGCACTGTGAGGTAGCATTGCTAACCACTGTGCCACCGTACTGCCCAAATTTAAAGTTTATTTCTTAGTTACAAGTCGGTTTACATTCACAGTGCATTGAAGTTACTGTGAAAATCCCCTCATCACCACACTCCGGCGCCTGTTTGGGTACACTGAGGGAGAATTTAGCATGGCCAATGCACCTAACCAACACGTCTACCGGGCCCGTGGGTGGAAACCGGAGCACCCGGAGGAAACCCACACAGACATGACGAGAACATGCAGACGCCATATGGACAGTGACCCAAGTCAGGAATCGAAGCCGGGTCCCTGGGGCTGTGAGGCAGCAGTGCGAACCACTGTGCCACCTTGGGTTTGGCGTTGGACGAGTGGTGGGCCTGGCGGCCAAGCTGGTCGCCACTCATGCACACACAGATGGAGGACGGTCAACTGGGTGAGGTAATGGTGAGGAAAGCGTCGCTCAGTGCTGCAGTGGAAGGCAATAAAAAGCAGCCCCTCCGGGGAGTTGCACTGTGCACGGCAGCTGATAATGTGACAGAAAGTAGGAACAAAAAAGGTGGAGTTCAATTTGATTCATCACAAGACTTTACATCAGGGGGCTATCATTTTCGAGAACTCACCATGGCGTCCTGGACAGGGGGCATCATTCCATTTGGAATGATGCTGTGCAAGGAAAGTGTAAAATATACCAAGGTATAAACACAAGAGAGATTGATGGATGTGGCTGAATATTATTGAAGTTTTTTTTTAAAATACGTCTTTCAGGTAGTTTGGAGTCAGCATTTAATTATTCATGACCGAATTCCACCTCTGTAATTTCAATTGTTGCCCGAATCTCAGAGAGCAGAGATAGACGGGAGAGCGAGAAGGAGTGAAATAAAAGGAGCAAAGGAAGAAATGCTCATTCCAGAACCTAAACTTTGATGGTTTATCTCTCGCTTGCAATTCAGACTGAGAATGCGACTGTCAGTGGTGAAATTTGTCAAGGTAAACAGGGCCGATATCGTTGGCAAGGTGCGACGGTATGTAAATGCACTCCATCAGATTCAGCAACCTTTCAACTTCGGAGAATAAAGTGCCACAGAGCCAGGTGGCTGCCCAGCTGGCTCGGGGAAAGGGTTGCTGAGCCTAAGTAGACCTCAGGGTCGATTCCTGTTCTCTGCCCATTCATTTGACTGCAGCAGTGGTTAAATATCTGCCAGGCAGCCACCCCCACCACTGTTAGGGAAAGTGCAAACCCAGCTAGCATACCTCTCCACTCCTGATCGCCAACCCACGGGGAGGACGTGCAAACTCCACGCAGATGGGTGCCCAAGGCTAGAATTGAACCCAGCTCCCTGGCGCTGTGAGGCAGCAGTATGAACCACTGTGCCACTGCCCCCCCCTGGAAAGCCTCAGTGATTTGCTTTGATCTATTGTTGTCACGTATTGGGATACAGTGAAAAGTATCGGAGGAGACTCTCCCGTCCCGCCCACCATGGCAGTCATAGCAGACGGGACAGACCATTTGTGGAAGCTTTGGAAAGGATGAGGAGGAGATTTACCACGATGTTGCCTGGTTTGGTGGGAAGGTCTTATGAAGAAAGGCTGAGGGACTTGAGGCTGTTTTTGTTAGAGAGAAGAAAGTTAAGAGGCGACTTAATAGAGGCATATAACATGATCAGAGGATTAGATAGGGTGGAGAGTGAGAGCCTTTTTCCTCGGATGGAGATGGCTAACATGAGGGGACATAGCTTTAAACTGAGGGGTGACAGATATAGGACAGATGTCAGAGATATTCAGAGTATTAAGGGCGTGGAATGCCCTGCCTGCAACAGTACTGGACTTGCCAACATTAAGGGCATTTCATAAACAAACTTGAATAAATCAAATCAAAATTTTAAAAAATCAAATCAAAGAGTTAACGCAAGTGTGATGGGCTGAGTGGCCTCCTTCAGTCCGAACGCAGTCTGAGATCAGTGCTGAAGCTCAGCGAAAAGCATCCTCGGAAAAATGGAATAAATTTATGGAATAAAAATGGAATTAGTAACAAAGAGGGGAAGATGGATTTACTCATTGATAATTGAGGCCATGGTGAAGTGACTTTATATATGAAGATGAGCATTTCAGTAGCACCGCGTTACTCCAGCCGGACAGGTAGATATACTATATATTTGATTTAAATGATCTATAGTTTGATTTTATGAGTGTTCTGTGGCAGAGCTTTGTGCTTGGCTTGTGGCCAAGCTGAACTGAAAAAGACAGATGACTAATCTTAATGTTGGAGTCACTTGGAGATGAAGGGGATAGATCGCCACTTCTGCTGTGTCTGGAACAGAAAGAAAAGCAAGAACATTACTCAGTATTTCAATCCTTTCCGGATGTCTTCATTGGTAAATATTTGGATGAGTGCAGGGCTGAACCATGTAAATCAGTGTTAAACCCCTAGCCCTTACCCTGTTAGCTGACCTCGGCACGGATGGTGGGCAGAATTCTCCCATCTGGGACTTAGTCCTGTGGTGGGGGGTGGGGAAGGGAGTGTGTCCTCTTGCAGAGACCGATGGGAATCGCACCCAAGGGTGGATATTTCCATCCCACCTGCCACGGTAATTGTAGTGGGTTGGGGGTGGGGGTGTGGAGGAGTGGGGGAGTGTGGGGGTGGGGGGCAAACCATGCAAAGGTCCGTTGACCATGGCGAGATTTTCCAGTTTTGGGGTCAGCACAATCGGCAAATCCCGCCCCTTATCTTCCAGCCACGACCACATCAATTCTGCATCTTGGCATGGAATTCTGTGGAGTGGCGGGCCTGATTACGCACATCCGCCGTCACATCTGGGCGCCGCATTGAAAAGGTGTTCAACATCACTGATCCACTGTTCAAGGAAAGAAGGTGTACCCCCGGAAGAAAGCAGATGGACCTCCAAGGCTGGAAGCTGAACTTCCTCGATGACATGGAAGCTGAAAGATCCACCTGATCGATGTTTCCTTCCCCCCCCAAAGCTGTGGTGGTCCAGGGGCCAGGGTTGGTGAGGACCTCCATCCTGAACTTCAGATCCGGCCCTGGCATTGTTCAGGCAAGTCTCCATTTCTACACACCACATTGCTCCGGGTATGTTCTGGGCTGATGTGTTTTCCTGCTGGCTTCGTGGTGAATCAGGAGTGGGGGGAAGATACCAGTCAGGTCTTTGCCTGCATCCCATTAGCTGATGCAAATCAGTTTCACACCAGTCTCTGGCAGGTTTCCTGAGCTGCCAATGCTTTAAGTTTATTCATTGGTTTCAAGTAGGCTTACATTCACACTGCAATGAAGTTACTGTGAAAATCCCCTAGTCGCCACACTGTGGCACTTGTTCGGGTAGACTGAGAGAGAATTTAGCATGGCCAATACACATAACCAGCACGTCTTTCAGACTTTGGGAGGAAACTGGAACACCCAGAGGAAACCCACGCAGACACGGGGGGAATGTGCAGACTCCACACAAATAGTGCTCCAAGCCAGGAATTGAACCCGGGTCCCCAGTGCTGTGAAGCGGCAATGCTAACCACTGCGCCACCTGGCGGGAGGTCCTGTTGGAAATTCACATCGGCGTATATCCAATTTCTAGGTCTCTCATCGGATTCCGTGCCCACTATAGAACTCGCTCGCACATTCATGGGAGAATTCCACCCATTGACTGGGGAATGTCAGTTGAGTTCAGCACCCCAAGGATGAAGCAGATGGAATTCACTCTGAATATAAATTCCTGATATGTGTTCCATATTTTCATAGTGATGCTTTTCCTGAACCAATAAGCTGCTAATGTTCACTGTTCGGGCTGCTATATGAGGAATGTACAGAATGAGCTGTAGCTCAGTGAGTTGGAGTCCTCTTTCTGAATCAGAGATTCTACTCCAGGGATCTCGAAGACAAATCCAGGCTGACAGTACGGCACTTCCTTCAGTGTCAGAGAATGAGGTATTGAACCTAGGTCCCATTTGACCTCTGAAATTGAGGTAAACAGTCTCACTGATGGGAATGAATTTTGACTGTCCCCCGCTGCCCTGTTTGTTTTAAACCGTAGAACACCTAGATAATAAGGACACCTATACCAGACTCCTATTTATTGACTATAGCTCAGCCTTCAACACCATTATTCCCACAAAACTCATCTCCAACCTCCGTGGCCTGGGCCTTGGCATCTCCCTCAGTGACTGGGTCCTGAACATCACAGACCACAGTCAGTAAGGATGGGCAACAACACCTCCTCCACGATCATCCTCAACACTGGTGTGCCACAAGGCTGTGTTCTCAGCCCCTACTATACTCCTTATAGATCTATGACTGTGTGGCCAAATTCCCCGCCAATGTGACTTTCAAGTTTGCTGATGACACCGATGTAGTGGTTTGGATCTCAAACAATGATGAGACAGAGTACAGGGATGAGATGGAGAATCTGGTGAACTGGTGCAGCAACAATAATCTCTCCCTCCATGTCAACAAAACGAAGGAGATTGTCGTCAACTTCAGGAAGTGTAAAGGAGAACTATAGTTAAGAAAGCCCACCAATGCCCCTGCTTTCTCAGAAGTTTAAGGAAATTTGGCATGTCAGCTATGACTCTCAGCAACTTTTACAGATGCACCACAGAAAGCATTCTTTCTGGTTGTATCACAGCTTGGTATGGCACCTGCTCTGCCCAAGAGCGCAAGGAACTACAAAAGGTTGTGAATGTAGCTCAATCCATCACACAAACCAGCCTCCCATCCATAGACTCTGTCTACACTTCCATTTCCTTGGCAAAGCAGCCAGCATAATTAAGGATCCCACGCACCCTGGACATACTCTCTTCCGCCTTCTTCCTTTGGGAAAAACATACCAAAGTCTGAGGTCATATATCAACTGACTTAAGGACAGCTTCTTCCCTGCTGCTACCAGACTTTTGAGTGGACTTATCTTGCATTAAGCTGAGCTTTCACTACACCCTAGCTGTGACAGTAACAGTATATTCTGCATTTTCTCATTTCTTCTCAATGAATGGTACGCTTGGTCTACATAGCGCACATGAAACAATATTTTTCACTGTACATTAATACATGTGACAATAATAAATCAAAGTTTTTAAAAATTATTTATTAATGTCACAAGTAGGCTTACATTAACATTGCAATGAAGTTACTGTGAAAATCCCCTAGTCGCCACGTACCAGCACTCGTTTGGGTACAGAGGGAAAAATTAACATGACAAATACACCTAACCAGCATGTCTTTTGGACTGCGGGAGGAAACAGGACACTCGGAGGAACCCACACAGACAAGCAAACTCCGCACTGACAGTGACCCAAGCCAGGAATTAAACCCAGGTCCCTGGCACTGTGAGGCAGCAGTGCTAACCATTGTGCCACCATGCCGTCCGGAAGGCAGGGTGCTCATATGTTAAAATGAGTGACCCTTCCACCGCCTTTCCACCCATCCCTAACCAGTCCCCCATATAGTAGTGGGTGCAAAATGAGTCAGGGCCACCACCCCACTGCTCTCTCTACTCAACAAACACATGTAGGCCCAATGGCCTCCTTCTGCACTGTAGGGATTCTATGATACTTCCACTCTGTCCATCATTTCAAGATTTTGACATTTCACATGTTTGAAACTTGGTACTCAGGAGGAATAGTTTGCTGCCAAAAAGAAATTGCTTGTGAGAGAGAGAACAGACATTTTGATTTATTTACTTTTCACCAAACTGCAGCTGAAGTTAGCTCAGGTCTGTCGGAGTAGACGTCACCAGAAGAGGAGATGAGACAAGCCTGAGTTAAATCAGGTGACGGCCAGATCTAAAAACCTGCGATCTGCAGGAGAAAGGAAGCAATGAGCTGCGATGATGGGATGTTAAATTGTAGGGGTCTTATTTCCAATTAATGCACATTATTGGACCTCTGTGTAGAGTTTTGCATATTCTCCCCATGTCTGCGTGGGTCTCCTCCAGGTGCTCCGATTTCCTCCCACACTCCAAAACTGTGCAGGTTAGGTAGATTGGCCGTGCAAAATTGCCTCTTGGTGGCCCAGGATCTGTAGGTTAGGGGAATTAGCAGGGTAAATGTTTGTAGGTTATGGGGATAGAACAGGAGCGAAGGCCTGGATGAGACATTCTTTCAGAGAGTGGGCGCAGACTCGATGGACCACATGGTCTCCTTCTCCACTATTGGGATTCTATGATTCTATGAGAAACTGAATGGTCTGTGTTCTAGAGTGGCACGGTGGCACAGCGGTTAGCACTACTGCCTCACAGCACCAGGGACCCAGGTTCGATTCTTGGCTTGGGTCACTGTCTGTGTGGAGTTTGCACATTCTCCCCATGCCTGCATGGTTTTTTTCCCACAGTCCAAAAGATGTGTGGGTTAGGTGCATTGGCCATGCTAAATTCTCTCTCAGTGTACCTGAACGGGCACCAGAGTTTGGCGACTAGGGGATTATCACAGTAACTTCATTGCAGTGTTAATGTAAGCCTACTTGTGACACTAATAAATCAACTTTACTATGTTCTTCACCGGCTTTCCCAAGTTCCACATTTTGCACGCTCCGATTTGTCCATAACTTGCTGCAAACAATCCATCCAGCATTCATTTCTTCTGCTTCATTTCCTCAAAATCCGCAACATTCCCATGCCCCAGTACACCAATTACAAAATCCTCATGTGTACCCCACTCTTCCATCATCCGCCATTGATAATACAGTTTTCAACCACCACAGCCTTACTCTCTGGATTTCCCTCTATACAGTGGCACAGTGGTTAGCACCGCTGCCTCACAGTACCAGGGACGTGGGTTCAATTCTGGCCTCGAGTCACTGTCTGTGTGAAGTCTGCACGTTCTCCCCGTGTCAGTGTGGGTTTCCCCTGGTTCTCCAGTTTCCTTCCACATTCCAAAGATGTGCAGGTTAGGTGGATTGGCCGTGCTAAATTGCCCCTTAGTGCCAGAGGGACTTGCTATGGGTTGCATGGGGTTATGGAGATAGGGCCTGGGTGCAGCTGTGACCAGTGCAGAGCTGATGGGCTGAATGGCTTCCTTTTGCACTGTAGGATTCGATGATCATACTTTAATTCCTTCCATCCACTCTTCTTCAACAGTTCGGTGTCCACTTTTCCCTGGGATAATTTAAATAGGAGATCTCATCTTTGACAGGGGTATCTTTAAATATGCCATCACCAGCTTGTGGGTGTGTATTTAAATAGCTCGCTGACACACTGCAGCCACAGCTCATTAACAAGCAAATAAAGGCAAAATATTGTGGATGCTGGAATCTGAATCAAAAACAGGAAATGCTGGAGAATTGGACAAAGGGTCATCCAGACTCAAAACGTTGGCTCTATTCTCTCCCCACAGATGCTGTCAGACCTGCTGAGTTTCTACAGCATTTTCTGTTTTGGTTTCAATAAGAAGCAGGCAGTTTAAGTGTAAGGTAAAAAGTAAAGTTTATTTATTTGTCACAAATAAGGCTTACGTTAACACTGCAATGAAATTACTGTGAAATTCCCCTAGTCACCACAGCCCCAACGCCTGTTCGGATCAATGCGCCTAAGCTGCACATCTTTCGGACTGTAGTAGGAAACCGGGGCACCCGGGGGAAACCCACGTAGACATGGGAAGAATGTGCAAACTCCACACAGACAGTGACCCAAGCTGGGAATCAAACCCAGATCCCTGGTGCTGTGAAGCAACAGTGCCAACAACTGTGCCACCCCCATTAAGTGACCCATTAACAGGTAATAAGTGGATATTACAACACGGACCTCTTCAACCTGGAGTCTGATGATATTTTTCAGTGAGTAATCTTTTTAATATTATGAAACCCCATTGGTTATTACTGTAAATAAATTAGGACTTTCATTATTATTCCCCAGTACCTTTGGATGTTAAAACTCATTAATTTGTCACTTCAGAATCACACCAAGGGAGCGCTGCATTGTCTGCAATGCTGTCATTTGAATAACATTAAACCAAGGCCTTATTTGGATGGACAACATGGATCCTATGACTCTCTCTGACAAAGAATGGGATCTCCTGGTCAACATTCCTCCCTCAAGCAACGCCACCAATAATTGTTTGAAGTGCTCATTTATCCCATTTTACGGGATCATAGAACCAGAGAATCACAGTGCAGAATGAGGCCATTTGCCCCATTGAGTCTGCATTGACCACAATCCCTCGCAGAACCTATCCCCAATAACCCATGTAATTACCCTGCTAATCCCCCTGACACTAAGGGTCAATTTAGCATAGCCAATCAACCTAACCTCCACATCTTTGGAGTGCGGGAGGAAACTGGAGCATCTGGAGGAAACCCACGTAGTCACGGGAAAACATGCATGGAAACGTAGAAACATAGAAGATAGGAACAGGAGGACATTCAGTCCTACAAGCCTGCTCCATCATTCATAACGATCATGGCTGGTCATCCAACTCAATAGCCTAATCCTGTTTTTCCCCCATAACCTTTGATCCCATTCGCCCCAAGTGCTATATCCAGCCGCCTCTTGAATACATTCAAGGTTTTGGCATCAACTATTTCCTGTGGTAGTGAATCCCACAGACTCACCACTCTTTGGGTGAAGAAATGTCTCCTCACCTCTGTCCCTGAATCCTCAGACTGTGACCCCTGGTTCTGGACTCCCCCACCACTGGGAATATCCTCCCTGCATCTACCCTGTCTAGTCATCTTAGAATTTTACAAGTGTCTATGACATCCCCCCTCATTCGTCTGAACTCCAGCGAAAACATTCCTAACCTAGTCAATCTCTCCTCATACATCAGTCCCGCCGTCCCAGGAATCAGCCTGGTAAACCTTCGCTGCACTCCCTCAAGAAGAGCAGCTGACTATAAATTATTATGAAATGAAATCAAAATCCTGCTGCCACACCTAACTTTCATTAATTAAATAATTAGAGCTCTGATTTGCTTTGATTTATTATTGTCCCATATATTGGTATACAGTGAAATGCATTGTTTATACAGACAAAGCATACTGTTTATAGAGTACATAGGGGGAGAAGGGCAAGGTGAGGGTGCAGAATGTGGTCTACCAGTGATGGATAATCAACCTCCAGAAGATTTCCAGCAGAAAAACGTGGCAATGAAGCTTGTGTTTGATCCTTTACTGTAAGTCCTCTTTGCAGTCTGAAAGCAAATCACTTCACTGTCAGCAGCCCAGCATTGTGCTGCTGTTCCAAATGTTGACAGATTAGAGAAAGCAGCAACTTTACCAGTTGACATTGCAATGTTCTGTATAAATGCACTGCTATGCAACAGTATGAAATGTATACTCTTGTAATGAGTTGTGTGTGATGGTGTAGTCGGGAAACGCTGTTCCTGTTTGGTAATCAGCAGAAAGCGATGCAACAGCTTCATATGTAGACAGGTGGTGAGGAGACATTGCTACTTCTGTGTTGGGGTAATAGGGCATTTAAAAGAAATCTTATTTTACATCAGTTGACAATTGCACACTACAAGGTTGTGTGTAATGTGATGATACTGTGCCTTTAAGAAACATAGTCATATCATGTTTGCTGTAAGGGGTACGTTTGGAATTCAGCTCTGGTTTACTTGGTGCCAATTTGTCTGCAAAGCAGGCAGCTCCCAGCTGAGAATGCAGGCGAATGATTGGTTTTATGTTGCCCTATTAAAATATTTAAATGAGTAGCCCACCCCCTGAAATCAGATTGGTTGTCCCTACCCATTCCACCTTTTTTGTAACCAGAATTGGTTTGTGGTGACATAGCTCAGTTTGACACTTTTAACATCTTATCCTGATCCAGACTCACCCATTGTTGGTGGGGACGAGGGACAAATTAACCCCAACATTGCAGCTCAGAATTCTGACAGAACTCGGAAAATGTTGGAGATGGAATGCTAAACAAGTACAGAGGAGAGGAAAGAGGTGAGGGAGGAATAAAGAAAGGGGGAGGCCTGAGAGAGGGTAGAATTCAGGGGTGATGAAATGACAAAAGGGATGATGGTGCAAGGCAATGGAGATGGCAATAGGACAGATAAATAACAAAATATGAGTCTAGAATAAGATTAAAGGCAACATCAGAACCATTGCCAGCACATCAAGCTGTTTAAAAGTGACACACTGAAAATATTCTTTCTAGCTTTAGTTGTTTAAGATGGCTGGAGAAGGCCCATGGGCATCAAGGTTGAGATAATCGCATTGGAAAGCCTGCTGAAACCCCTTAGAAATACAGAAACTAGGAGCAGAAGCAGGCCATTCGGCCCTTCCAGCCTGCTCCACCGTTCATCTTGACCATGACTGACCATCAAATTCAACATCCTGATCCCCCCCTTCCCTCCATATCGCTTGATCCCTTTAGCCCCAAGAGCTATATCCAATTTCTTCTTGAAATCAGACAACTTTTTGGTCTCAACTACATCCGGTGGTAGTAAATTCCACACATTCACCACCCTCTGGAGGAAGAAATTTCCCCTCACCTCAATTCTAAAAGGGTTACTGCTAATCAAGTCTTAAAAGGTGCAGACAATGTGAGTGGAGAGAGTGGAATGGTTTACTGCTTATCCTCAAACTACGACCTCTGGTTCTGAGCTCCCCTGCCATCGGGAACATTCCTTCTGAATCTACCCTGTGTAACATTGTTCAAATTTTACAAGTTTCTATGAGATCCCGTCACTTTTCTAAACTCCGGTGAATATAATCTTAACAGACTTAGTCTCTCCTGATATGACAGACCTGCCATCCCAGGAATCAGTCTGGTCAATATTCACTGTACTCTCGCTATAGCAAGGACATCCTTCCTCAGATAAGGTGACCAAAACTGCACATAATACTCTAGGTGTGGTGTCACCAAGTCCCTGTATAATTGCAACAACACATCCCTGCTCCTGTACTCAAAACCTTTCGCAACGAAGGCCAACATACCATTTGCCTTCTTTATCATTTGCTGCACCTGCATGCATATCTTCAGTGACTGGTGCACAATGACACCCAGGTCCCACTGCACACTCCCCTCTCCCAAGTTACAGCTATTCAGGTAGTAGTCTGCCTTCTTGTTTTTGCTTCTGAATTGAATAACCTCACATTTATCCAAATTATACTGCATCTGCCATTGATTATCCCATTCACCCAACCTGTCCAGGTCATTCTGAAGGATCTCTGCATCCTTGTCACAGTTCAACCTCCCAACCAACTTGATATCATCTGTAAAGTTTGAGATGTTACATTTTGTTCCCTCATCCAAATATATACTGTGAATAGCTGGGGTCCCAGCACCAATCCCTGTAGCATCCCACTAGTTACTGCCTGCCAATTTGAAAAGGACCCCTTAATTCCTACTCTTTGTTTCCTCTCTGCCAACCAGTTTTCTATCCATCTCAATACATTTCCCCAGTCCCATGTGCTTTAATCTCGCACTATAATCTCTTATGTGGGACTTTGTCAAACACTTCCTGAAAGTCCAAATATATCACATCGACTGGCTTCCCCTTGTCAACTCTATTAGTTACATCTTCAAAGAATTCCAACAGATTTGTCAAGCATGATTTCCCCTTCATAAATCCATCCTGATTTTGTCTGATCCTGCTATAAAGTCCCTGATAATGGATTCAAGAATTTTCCCCCCTACCAATGTTAGGCTTACTGGTCTATAACTCCTTGTTTTCTCTCTACTTCCCTTTTTGAATATTGGAGTGACATTCGCTACCCTCCGATCTGCAGGGATTGTTCCAGAGTCTGTAGAATCCTGCTAGATGACCACCAATGCATCCACAATTTCTGTAGCCACTTCCTTAAGTAGATTATCAGGCCCTGGGGATTTATCTGCCTTTAATCCATCAATTTTCTCAGCACTATTTCTCTACTAATATTGATTTCCCTCAGTTCTTCCCTCTCACAAAATCTTGCATTCCGTGTCCAAACTCCACACAGACAGTGACCCGAGACCGGAATTGAACCCGGAGTTCCTGGCGCCGTGAGGCAGCGGTGCTAACCACCATGCCATCCCACCGTGCTGCCCCACTGTGCATACAAATGTCAGGAGATTAGGATGGCCACTGGCCACTGGGCACTGGACCCGGACGCGTCCATTGTGTACAGCAGTGAAAGTGACGGAAGTGACAGCTTATCCGATATCCTGAAGATAAACGGCTGGCTGGTACCTGAGCTGTGGCCCTGTGCTGGCTCACAGCCTAACGGGGACACGCGGACTAAAAGCAAAACCAAATATAGTACAATGTGCAGCAGAGGTCAACGGATGCTTTCTCAGCCAGCAACCCTTATTGAAAGGAAGTGCTTTTTTAATCTAGGAGATGGCAGGGCTGTATCTCGCATCCTCTGTGACAGACAAGGACATAATCTTTCAAAGACTGTTAATTTGTTTTGCAACCAGGCTATACAATACTCATTTTGGCTTAGATTTAGGAGTATCGATCCCAACATATCCAACCCTGTTAGAAATGTGTGAGGGAGTTCTGCTCTCCCTCATTTCTCATGGGGGTACAACTATTAGCCACTCATTCCTCCTCCACTCTCCATCCTCCCATCTTCCCTACAACTTCATCCCTTCTTACAGTGCAGAAAGTGGCCATTCAGCCCATCAAGGTTGTAGCAACAACAATCTCACCCAGGCCCTATCCCCATAACTCCAAGTATTTATCCTAACTAATCCCCCGATACAAAGGGACAATTTAGCATGGCCACTGCACCCAAACCGCACATCTTTGGACTGTGGGAGGAAATCAGAGGAAACCCACGCAGGCACGGGCAGGATATGTAAGTTCCACACAGACAGTTAGCCAAAGCCCGGATTGAACCCGAGCTAGGGTGGCCATTTCCAAATTTCCAAAAAGGAGGACATTGCATACTTGGTCATAGGTTACCATAGAAGGGCTTCTGTTGTGAAACCCATCTTGCCCTTACCTCTGAAACCCCTTACCTTCCCCACCCCACCCCCCGTAAACCCTCTCCCCAACACATGATCCCCCTCTCCTCATCACCTACCTGCAGCCTGGGTCTCTCACTGATGCTGGCGCTCAGGTGGATGCATTACCAGCAGCAGCCACCGGCTTCCCAGTGGTGCTGCCCAGCAAGGAAGAACTGCTGGTCTCTCATTGGCCAGCAGCTCTTGGCGGGCGGGACGTCCACCCCCCCACACCCCGCCGAGGTCTTTGATCCGGCTAACTGCTGGTCTGTGACGTGCCTGAGTGGAACAAGATGCTTTTCCAAAAAGAGGTGACGGGGGACTCTTGTCAGTTGTCCAGCTAGCTAGTGACACCCCCAAAAAAGGAGGACAAATTCACATCCGGCTCGCGGTGGCACCAGACAGAGGACAGACTGCTCAAAAGCCGGACTGTCTGGCCTGAAGCCGGACGTCTGGCCTCCCTAACCTGGGCCTCTGGCGCTGTGAGGCAGCAGTGCTAACCACTTGATAACAACAGGCATTATTCTTCCTCTCCGGGATAGACAGGATGCCGGTTTGAGGTGTCTATCGGATCAGCCATCATCTTATTGAATGCTGGAGCAGGCTCGAGGGGCTGAATGGCTGACTCCTCCTGCTCCTTGTTTGTGTACTTGCACATTCTCATGTCTTGCCAACACATTTAGTCAATTCGGCCCACTATGCCATTGTGTCTGGACCCACTTTCCCGAGACTCCTCACCAGCCAAGGAGGTTCTGCGTCCCACCCCACCGGCCCGAATTTGAAAGCGGATCCCTGAGGCAAGGCGACAATCCGTTAACCGATTACACGCACAGCTCCAGCAAGGAATCTCTCAGCGTTCCGATTCTTGCTGAGAACATCTGTTCTTCCTTTCATCTGCCAAAGGCACTGAACAGCGACTTAGCTGGTAATAGGGACAAGCTGTGTGGGCATGGTGCCAGCGGGTTGCGAGCACAGAGCCTGTGGGTTGCGGGTGGCCTGATAATCAGGTGGCACTTCCAACTAGATCTGTGCAGGGAGCTGCTACACAGGTAATGAGCACTGTGGCACAGTGATTAGCACTGCTGCCTCACAGCGTCAGGGACACGGGTTCAATTCCCGGCTTGGGTCACAGTCTGTGTGGAGTTTGCACATTCTCCCCCTGTCTGCGTGGGTTTCCTCCGGATGCTCCGGTTTCCTCCCACACTCCAAAGATGTGCAGGTTAGGTTGGTTGGCCATGCTAAATTGCCCCTTAATGTCAGGAGGGCTAGCAGGACAATTACATGGGGCTAGGGGGATAGGGACGAGTGGGACTGTGGTCAGTGCAGACTCGATGGGCCGAATGACCTCCTTCATAGGGATTCTACGATTATTTACCGTACTGTCCAAGACATGTCACACAGCTAGGATCACCGACTAAATAAAGCCCACCCAACCCTCAAGATGCACTTAAAAATGTGCAGGAGAGCCACATCATCCCAAGTGTATTATATAATATTAACCATTTGCTCCAAATTCTTTCTCCCTCCTTGGTGTAAAGTTCATTCGATTGAGTTACAGTTAAGACCCATTCCTTGTTGATCTGGGGAGGTGGTTGGGTGATCAGTTCTAGCACGGCGCAGGTAGACATTTAATAAAGGATTGTATAATCGGACTGCCTGGATTTTTGTCCTGAGTGGTACGCATTGTGGGGTCCAGATAGATTGCAGCTGTATTGGCCAAAGGTAAAGGTGAAGTACTAAGCACTGTTAGCACTTGCTGCAAGATAGATTGCAGCTAATTAGCATGTTCTGTGCTTTGAAATAGATTAACACAGGGTCGGTGGAATTGTGCTGTAACTACAATTATAACCAGTGATTGATTGGGGAAAACAGTAGACTAATTTGCTGGTGTTATTTATTGCGAACTACTTGCAATTGCTATCGCCATCAATTTACTTCCTTGCTGCAGAAGCGATTCACCTTCTGTTGGTCGCTGTTCAGTTGGCTGCAGGAACTCTTGATTACTCACTGGATAGAGTTTTGCAGGTTGCAAGTTACTGACCCCTCATTGGGCATAGTTTGACCCCAGTACCTGGGCACCGCAGTTACACTGGCGCCGATAAGCTTTTGGCAGAGAACGCAGGTGGGCCATTCAACCGCTGAAATGGAATCAGAGCCAAACTGAATCCAACCCCAATAGTGCTCACACAGTGTGAGAATCGTAGAATCTCTACTGTGCAGAAGGGGTCCATTTGGCCCATCGAGCCTGCACCGACCACATTCCCACCCAAGCCCTATCCCCATAACCCCATACATTTACCCTAGCTGGTCCCCCTGACAACTAAGGGGCAATTTAGCATAGCCAATCCACCTAACACGCACATGTTTGGATTGTGGGAGGAAACCGAAGCACCCACGCAGACACGGGGAGAATGCGCAAACTCCACACCAACACTGACACAAGCCGGGAATCAAACCCATGTCCCTTGTGCTGTGAGGCAGCAGTGCTAACCATTCCGCCCTATGGGGATCAGCAGCAAGAAATTGGCAAGCATTACACCTTCCCCTCGATTGTAAAAAGTTTGTGAAGCCTATACATGGAGCAATGGGGTGGCTTGTAACCAAGTAGCAATGGTAGCACAGTGGTTAGCACTGCTGCTTCGCAGCGCCAGGGGCCCGGGTTCGATTCCCAGCTTGGGTCACTGTCTGTGTGGAGTCTGCACATTTTCCCCATCTCTGCGTGCGTTTCCTCTGGGTGCTCCAGTTTCCTCCCAAGTCTAAAAGACGTGTTGGTTAGGTGTGTTGGCCATGCTAAATTCCCCCTTGGTGTACCCAGACAGGTGCCGGAGTGTGGCAACTAGGGGATTTTCACAGTAACTTCATTGAGGTGTTAATTTAAGCTTACTTGTGACACTGACAAATGATTAAACTTTTAACTGGTAGGCCCAGTTTGGGGCCTGCTGTAAGTGACCCTAGCAGATGCCTGAAGTAATCCTGAACAGCTGTGTTTGATGCCAATGCAGTTTGCTTTACATCAGTGCGGGCAACAGAGGCAGGGGCAGGAACAGTTACTAAAGACATTTACCTATGAATTACAAAAAATATGTTTAGCAAAAGCTTTGAGAAAACAGCAGAAAAGCCCCCACCCGCCCCCCCCCATTACCAAAGCAGTAAAAGAGGATTCATATTTCTCCAGACACTCATCACCCCACAACTCCCTAGACTGGAGAAGGACATAACAGGCAGTTATCCCAGGCACCGATTACAATGATGGTTCAGACGAGGAAAGTTGGAGGCGTTTTTGAGTGCAGTATAAATGCTGGCATGGATTCGAGGGACCGACTAGCCTCTCTCCATGTCTTATATCTCATGTAATCCTTGGTAAAGAGGCATAAGAGCAAGAAAGCTCCTCTCCAAGTCAATCACCTTCCTGACTAGGAAATACATCAGCGTTCCTTCACTGTCACTGAGTCAAAAACCTGGACCTCCCTCCCTAACAGCACTGTGGGTGTACCTACACCACAGCGATTGCATCAGGTTCAAGAAGACACCCACTTTCTCAAGGACAATTAGACCTAGCCAGTGAATCCCTAAATGAATATTAAATAATACAGGCTCATGTCATTCTTTAACCACCATCACATTTAGCCCCACTCCCCATCTTGCCCATCTGAGTGAACAGGCTTCCCTAAGTCTGAAAGACGCGTTGGTTTGGTGCATTGGTCATGCTAAATTCTCCCTCAGTGTACCCGAACAGCTGCCAGACTGTGGAGACTAGGGAATTCTCACAGTAACTTCATCGCAGTGTTAATGTAAGCCTACTTGTTACTAATAAATAAATAAACTTTAAACCTGAAGATTTGAATTCCTGAAAAGAATTCTGTCGGTTAAACACCTGAACGACATGCAAGGCAAGCCATCTAACCTTTTCTGCTTTCTTCCATCAGAGGAAATTTGTGCGTATTGCTGTCAGAGTGAAAATTCCTCCTGTTTAAGAGAACAGGGCCTTGTGACTGCAGGGTCACCATGGAGCCAGGCCTTGTGGACTAGGCCGGGGTTGGAATTGTAGGGGCCTTGTAGAAACTTACTTCCATTACTGGGCAAGGATTGGACTATTCACAAGCAGCAGTTGAGATCTTTGAAATTATGCATGTTTGATAGGTGGGATGTGTAAAAACTGTTTCCACTTCTGGGAACATGGTGGGAAGTGGAAATTGAGTGAGAAATTGTTGATAAAGGGTGTCTCTCACAGAGATGACAGGCTGAATGGCCTCTTCCAGCGCTGTAACTGTTCTATGTAACCCAATAAACAAACATGTCTCATTATTTTCCCTTCTCACAGTTCCACACCAATCGGAGAACACAAGGGAAACAGCACTGAGGCAGAGATAGAGCATGAGGAAGAAGAACCAGGGAATTCGGGATGAGGAGAGATTCCTAGAGAAGGCAGGCAGGACACTGAGAAGATAGGAGTAGTGGCGTGGACATTGCTATCCTCCCATCGTGCTGTAATGGGGGCCAAGAGGGGATTTGAATGGGTGTCTGGCAATAGCCATTTTCCTCAACACCTATCCCCTGGAAAGTCCCTTCCTCGCCCACTCCTAGGCCCCTCCTGTCATTCATCAGAAGTGTCCGTCTCCCCTCTCACAGGTAGCTGTGATATTCCAACCAGTACTGTAGGATATGTGAGAGAGAGGGGAGGAATTCAACCTTTGTCAGAGACTGAGCAGCCACAGGACTGGGGGAAAGAGTGGGAAGGAGCATCCTGATTCTCGATCAGGCAAAGGTTAACATGGGAGCCTAGCATGCAGAGGAGTGGGAGCAGGACTACGTCACTGGGTGGAGGTAAGCAATCTCTGCTATAAGGTTACAAGAAGAGCTTAAATTATTTATTTATTAATGTCACAAGTAAACTTACATTAACACTGCAATGAAGTTACTATGAAAATCCCCTGGTTGCCACACTCCAGTGCCTATCTGGGTACACTGAGAGAGAATTTAGTATGGCCAGTGCATCTAACCAGCACATCCTTCAGACTGTGGGAGGGAATGTAAATGTAACATCAACGATAACCATTGAACCAGGTCTCCGCTAGTGATTCTCACCATTCTTGTGCAGGGCCCAAAGCCAGAGGATCACAGAGTCAAACAAGCTATGCAGATTTAATAGTACTTTGAAGATGCTAATCAGCCTCGCATCCTTTCTGGGCACAATAGGTCCCCATTGGAAAGGGACCGGGAGAATCACAAACTGTTTGGCGCCGGGTGTGAAACCGAGGTTTAGGCCCGTACGCTCTGCTACGGGATCAGCACAACCTGCGCCAGGTCGGAGAATTGCCTCCTTCAGGTTTCGGCCCCTGGCATGGGCCTTAGCCCGAGACTGGGAGAATTCTAGCCTAATTGTGGTTGAGGAAGTCAATCAACTCCAAAGCCCCACAAACGGTGTGGCAAACCTATTGCTCAGGGGGTATCTCCCCCACCCCCACCTCCCAAATCCACCCCCTGACCAAAACAACCTGCTTCAACATCCCCAACACTCTGCCCTTTTGTGAATAAGACTGGGGAACCCTGAATGGGGAAAACCTGCCCCCTCTGTCTCTTGCAAAAGCCACCAGCCATTGATTTCCTGTTTGAACCAGAAGAATGAGAATCCTCTAAGATCTCAATGACCTATGGAATTTATTATTCAGTCCTCCCACACATCCGTCGTGTGAAGTGACACTGGTTCATAGAGCCAATGGGAAATTGATTGCTGTATATCACAGCGTTGAGGGACATTACCAGCACTACATATTCGAACATCTGAGGAACTCATCGTTAGAAAAACATGCATTATAATCATAATTAACACTAGTGACTGGTAACTATCCTTCACACATCATTAACGTACATCATTATCTCCTTATAATCACAAGTATGAATCGAACAGTGCCAAACCGCTTTGTATGATTTGAATTGTAGAGAAAGATTTCACAGCCAGCAGTGTCCCACCACCCCCTCACTCAACCCCTACACCGCTTTGCGATTGTGAGGCTGCCTGGCTGATAAGTTAGAATTTCACATTGTGATGACAGCTATCTTTGTATCTGACCCCCTCAAACAAACTCCAATCCTTAAATCTAAATTTCAAATCCTCCCTGGTCATGGCCCAGAATATACCACCTTTTAATCCATTTATGGGCATCGCTGGCTGGCCAGCATTTATTGCCCATCCCTAGTTACCCTTGTTCAGAGAATAGTTGAGAGACAACCATATTGCTGTAGCTCTGGAGCCACACATAGGCCAGACTGCGTAAGGAAGGCAGATTTCCTTCCATAAAGGGCATTAGTGAACCAGATGGATTTTTCCAACAATGGTTTCAAGATCAACAGGAGATTTTTAATTCCATATATATATATTTTTAATGAATTTAAATTCCACCACCTGCCGTGGTGGGATTTGAACCCCAGGCCCCAGAACATTAGCTGAGTTTCTGGATTAATAGTCTGGCAATAATGCCACTCGGCCATCGCCTCCCCTGATCCGATCTCATATCCTTTCCATCACCAAGGCTACCTACTTTCACCTCTGAAATATCATCCATTTCTGCTCCTGTCTCAGTTCATCTTCCACCTGTCCTTATCCATGCTTTCAGTAACTCTAGATTTGACTATACAGTGCTCTCCTGGCCTTCTTCTCATCCTCCACCCTCCAGACCTCTGCTGCCCACATCCTAAGTCCTGTACCCTAGTGCTGGGTGGCCATTAGCAACCTGCTCCACCATCACCTCAATTTACAAACCCTCATCTCGTATTCAAATGCCTCCATGGCATCATTCCTCCAACTTTACAACACTGATCCCTCATACCTCCAAATAACTGCATCCCCAGTTTTCATCCTCCCATCATTCGTGGTCGTGTCTTCAGCTGAGAAGATCCATCTAATTGGAACTGCCTCCCTGAACCTCTACCTTGCATTCTCCTCAGTCTCCACACTTCAGTATGTTTATATATTCAGTTGATCGATTTATTATTGTCAAATGCTTTGAGATGCAGCAAAAAGTGTTGTTTCTTGCAAGTTGTTACAGACCAAAACACACCATTCATGGAGTACATAGGGGAGAAAGAAAGGAAATGGTGCAGAATATAGTGTTTGTCATAGCTGGGATATAGAGAAGGATCAGCTTAAAGTGTGATAGGACCTTTCAAAAGTCTGGAGACAGCAGGGAAGAAGCTGTTCTTGAGTTACTTAGACTTTTGTATCTTTTTCCCGACAGAGGAGGGTAGAAGAGAGAATGTCTGGGATGTATGGGGTCCTTAATTATGCTGGCTGCTTTTCCGAGGCAGCGGGAAGTGTAGACGGAGTCAATGGATGGGAGGCTGGTTTGCGTAATGAACTGGGCTACGTTCACAACCTTTTGTAGTTTCTTATGGTCTTGGGCAGAGCAGGAGACATACCAAACTGTGATACATCAGGAAAGGATGCTTTCTCTGGTGCACCCGTAGAAATTGATGAGCATTGTAGTTGACATGCCAAATTTCCTTAGCCTTCTGAGAAAGTAGAGGCATTGGTGGGCTTTCTTATGTATAACATCAGCGTAGAAGGATCAGGACAGATTGTTGGTGATCAGCACACTGAGGCCCTGATTTTACTGGCACGCCTGCCCCAAAATTGAGGTGGGCAAGGCTCGCAGAACAGCATTCTCTGCTGGCCTCGAGTGCAATTTTCTGAACCTTGGGTAGGCGTGCTGGTAAAATTCAGGCCCTAGAATTGCTGCTAAATGCGGTAATCATCTCTTGTGCTGGAGGAAGCTCAATAGAAACGCTGGTAAATACAACATTTTCTCTTCCGCCCAATGTGACCACATCTTTCACTTTGTACATGACATGCATTCAAGAATTCTGTTCAGTTCTTAATAAAAAAAAGCCTGTTCAAGCCCAAATAATCTTGCTCTTGCTTCAAAACATGTAAACAGTCGTGCGATTTACATTTGAGAAAATATACTGCACTCCACTCAGCTCTTTAATAATTCATAAGCAGCAAATATAAAACATTTGCCTTCCAGAGCACTTAGACTTTCGCTCCACTCATCCTCTTCTGTTGATAAACTCAAGGACCATTCAGCTGGCTGCACTGAAGCTTTGCCGCGACTCAATGCTTTGCTCGGTCGCTTAAGACTGCATGGTTGTGTTAGCTGGCTGGCAAGTTGCTAATTCACTTCAGAGGCAGTCGTATGAATGCATGCAAGATGCATCAGTCAGTGCCCCACGCGGGTCCACATATACTGCACTTGACGCAACACATTTTCAACTCATGCAGAAAGAGAAGCTGGGTGGGCAAGGGGGTGGGCAGGATTTTGTTCCCCTGCGGCAGAGGACGGGGGGTACATCACTCATTCAATTTTCCCTTTCCCCTCCCTCCTCCTCCCTCTCTCTCTCACTCCCTCCCTGCTGCCCTGAAGGAACGGACGTGGAGATACGGTACGTGAGCAAGTGCCAGCGTTCTCCAGGGATAGGCAGCTGTGCCAATGAGCTTTGCTGCACTGGTGCACCACTCCCATGTGCGACCATATAAACAAGAACGTATCTGAGGGCTTTGTGAAATTAAAGAAAGCAGGCTGCGTCTCCTGGAGGGGTAAATTGGTGGAGGGGGAGGGGGAGGGGGTGGAAGAGAGATGGTGGGAGGCATTTGGACTCCCACGATTAGCATAAACACTCCTGCAATGCCATCTTCCCGGGAAAATCTGTTGCTTTTTGGAATGTATTTAAAGTCATGTCCCATTTAGTTGAAGGAAATACATTTAAATGGTGATTTTTTTAAAAAAATTAAAATCAGTGACATATCTCCTTAATAAAATATGATAGCAAGAGAGATTTGTTTTTGAAAAAACTGAACACCCAATTTAAAAGAGGAAGGAGATTCCTCGACACAACACTTAAAGAAGGGAAGCTTTTTCCAACGCTTCCCACTGGTTCTCAGGGGAAAATTAACACAGCTTTATCGAGTAAGTATTCAAATATGAAACATCAAATTAAAATTTAAAGAAGCTCATTTAGTATCCCCTTCAACTCTGCAACATTTGAGATCCTTAGCCTCTGATATTTATTAGCTTGACTTGACTTTATAAAGTAGAGAGGCCAGTGCTGGTGTTCACCCCTACTGTGAGGCTGAAGTGGGTGAACAATCTGGAGTGTGCTTGTGTGAAATTTGTTCTGTATCTGTGCAAAGCATACATAACTAAACAGGGTCCAGGCATTCCCCCATTTGTGCAATTGAACAGAGCTATAAGTTGATACTTTTGGCAGGCGATTCACCTCTATTTCCATGGGCAGCACGGTGGCACAGTGTTTAGCGCTGCTGCCTCACAGTGCCAGGGACCTGGGTTCGATTCTGGGCTTGGATAACTGTTTATGAGGAGTTCGCACATTCTCCCCGTGTCTGCATGGGTTTCTTCCAGGTGCTCCGGTTTCTCCCCACACAGTCCGAAAGACGTGCTGGTTAGGTGCATTAGCCATTCTCCCTCAATAAACCTGAACAGGCACAGGACTGTGCCGATTAGAGGATTTTCCCAGTAACTTCACTGCAGTGCAAATGTAAGCCTACTTGCGACACTAATAAATAAACTTTAAGAAAACCATTGTCACCCAAAGGGTAGCAACAGTAGTTGGCACTGCAGCGTCACAGCGCCAGGGACTCAGGTTCAATTCCGGCCTTGGGTAACTGTCTGCGTGGAGGTTGCACATTCTCCCCACACGTTTCCTCCCACAGTCCAAAGATGTGCAGGTTAGCTGGATTGGCCATGCTAATTGGCCCTCTGTGACCTAAGATGTGTAGGTAAGGTGGACGAAGCATCACTGGGCTCGGGTAGGGCTATGGGCCTGGGTAAGATGCTGAATCAGTACGGACTCGATGGGCTGATTGTCCTCCCTCTGCACTGTAGGCATTCTATGATTCTATAATTTAAACATCTTCCAAATATCTGCCCCTAACACACAAGCAAAATACTGAAGGTGCTGGAATCTGAAAGCACCTGGATACCCAACAGACCCGGCAGCATCTATAGAGAGAGAGAAACCAGAGTTCACCACTTCGGGTCAGTTTGTTAGTTCTGATGAAACATTAGAATGTAGCAACTAGGAGCAGGAGTAGGCCATTCAGCCCCTCGAGCCTGATCCACCATTCAATAAGATTATGGCTGATATGATTGTGGCCTCCATTTTCTTGTCTGCCCCCCCACATGACACACTCATCAATCAAAAATCTGTCTAGCACAGCTGTGAAAATACTCAATAACCCAGCCTTCCCTGTTCACCAGGGAGTAGAATCCCAGAGACTAACAACGGTCTGAGAGAAAAGAAATCCCCTCTTATTCTAAGATGGTGACCTCTGGTCCTAGATTCCCCTAAGAGAGGAAAGGTTCTCTCAGCATTGACCCTGTCAAGCCCCCTCAGATTCCCAAGTGTTTCAATAAGATCATCTTTCATTCTTCTAAACTCCAAAGGTTGTTGATCTGAACCATTTACATTTTCTCTCTCCACAGATGCTGCTTAACCAGCTGAGTATTTCCAGCATATTCTCTTCTCGTTTATTAATTCTGCCCAGCTTGTCAGAGTGGGTTCAGGAGAGTTCCAAGTCCTGATCTCATCTCAGCAGAGTGCTGTCATTTAGAAAAGAAAACCTATTTGGTTAGGAGGCAAACTCAGTGCCCAATTAGTGGCACAAAGTCTCTTCAAGGAGACAGGAGCTGCCTTCCTGGGGTCAATGATAAAGGCTGGCAGCAGCCATGTTGGGGACTGTTAGGAAGGCCAGAGGTTTGAGTCACTGTCTGTGCGGAGTCTGCACATTCTCCTCGTGTCTACGTGGGTTTTCTCCAGGTGCTCTGGTTTCCTGTCACAATCCAAAGATGTGCAAGTTAGGTTGATTGGCCATGATAAATTGCCTCTTAGTGTCAGGGGCACTAGCTAGAATAATTTCATGGAGTTGTGGGGATAGGGTCCGGGTGGTATTGTGGTCAGTACAGGTTTGATGGACCAAATAGCACTGTAGGATTCTATGAAATACAAAGGAAAGTGACCACTGACACTAAGTTAAAGTAAGAAGTCTCATAACACCAGGCTAAAATCCAACAGGGTTTACTTGGAATCACGAGCTTTTGGAGCACTGCTCCTTCATCAGGTGAGTGGAGAGGTAGGTTTCACAAACACAGCATATATAGTCAAAGACACAATTGCAAGATAATGCTTGGATAGCCAAGTTCCGCACGCGTGAGGACGGCCTCAACCAGGATCTTGAGTTCATGTCACAGTACATGTAACCCCCATCATTTGGCTTGGGCTTACAAAACTCTACTAACTGATGAGTACATGGGATTTAATGGGATTGAGGGTTATAGATAGGCCTAGTAGGTAGGGATATGATCAGTGCAACTTGTGGGCTGAAGGGCCTGTTTGTACTGTAGTGTTCTGTGTTCTAACCGCCCTGAATTCAGACAATTCACACCGCTTTAACCTGTGGTTATCCCTCACTTTAAATACTTCAACCTGGTGTTGTGAGATTTCTTACTGTGCCCACCCCCAGTTCAATGCCGGCATCTCAATATCATGATTAAGTTAAAGGACAGTTTGATCTGGTGCTGGTTGGAATTGAACCCGGGTCCCTGGTACTGTGAGGCAGCAGTGCTTGCCACCGTGCCGTCCCTTGGACCTTAATGTAGATTGAAGTGTATTATAATCCTAGCCCCTTCCTGGGATGATTCTGGATCAGGCAAACTCTTCAGATGATCACTCTCACTTAAAGTTGAGAATGATAGGGCCTCACAGGCACGTAAGTGGGTCGGAAGAAATGATCTAACTCTTCCTGAAGGTAAGGAGTCACCAGAGAATATTATTATCCATCCATATATCTTTTTTAAACAAGTTTCAACTGGATTATAAACACTCAGCATCTCTCCCCAGGAATGTATCTCTCCATTGAAGAGTGTATGGAGATGTGTTTTCATGTTTTGAACTATATAGAACATAGAACATAGAACATAGAACACTACAGCACAAACAGGCCCTTCGGCCCACAAGTTGCGCCGACCACATCACCTACCAACCTACAGACCTATCTATAACCCTCAATCTCATTAAACCCCATATACTCATCCAGAAGTCTTTTAAAAGACCCCAGCGAGTTCGCCTCCACCACCACTGACGGCAGCCGATTCCATTCACTCACCACCCTCTGAGTGAAAAACTTACCCCTAACATCACTTCTGAACCTCCCTCCCCGCACCTTAAATCTGTGTCCTCTTGTAGCGACCATTTCAAACCGGGGAAATAGCCTCTGAGAGTCCACCCTATCTATTCCTCTCAACATTTTGTAAACTTCTATCAGGTCGCCTCTCAACCTTCGTCTCTCCAGGGAAAAGAGTCCCAGCTCCCTCAACCTAACTTCATAAGGCATGCCTCCCAGTCCAGGCAACATCCTTGTAAATCTCCTCTGCACCCTTTCAATAGCTTCTACATCTTTCCTATAGTGAGGCGACCAGAACTGCGCACAATACTCCAAATGAGGCCTGACAAGGGTCTTATAAAGTTCCAGCATTACCTCCCGACTCCTAAACTCAATCCCTCGATTAATGAAGGCCAGTACACCATACGCCTTCTTGACCACCTCCTCCACCTGCGAGGCCGATTTAAGAGACCTGTGGACCCGGACCCCAAGATCCTTCTGCTCCTCAACACTACTCAGACTTCTGCCCTTAATAGTGTACTCGTTCATCCCGTTGGTTCTGCCAAAATGGACGACAACACATTTATCCGCGTTGAAGTCCATCTGCCACTTCTCCGCCCAGTCCTGCATCCTATCTATGTCCTGCTGCAACTTTTGCCATCCTTCCAGATCATCCACAACACCACCGACCTTCGTGTCATCAGCGAACTTACTTACCCATCCCTCCACTTCCTCATCCAGGTCATTTATGAAAATGACAAACAACAAGGGTCCCAGAACAGATCCTTGAGGCACTCCGCTGGTGACTGACCTCCATTCAGAAAAAGCCCCATCCACAACCACTCTCTGCCTTCTGCAGGCAAGCCAGTTCTGGATCCACAAGGCCAAAGGCCCTTGGATCCCATGCCCTCTCACCTTCTCAAGAAGTCTTGCATGGGGGACCTTATCAAACGCCTTGCTGAAGTCCATGTACACTACGTCCACGGCACTTCCTTCGTCAATGTGTTCAGTCACATTATCGAAGAACTCAACTAGGCTTGTAAGGCACGACCTGCCCTTGACAAATCCATGCTGACTATTCCTGATCATGTCAAACCTCTCCAAATGTTCGTAAATCTTGTCCCTCAGAAGCCTCTCCATCAGCTTACCAACCACTGAGGTCAGACTCACCGGTCGGTAATTTCCCGGGCTATCTCTGTTCCCTTTCTTAAAAATAGGAACTACATCCGCAATCCTCCAATCCTCTGGAACCTCTCCCGTCTCCATTGACGACGCAAAGATCATCGCCAGGGGTTCTGCAATCTCTTCCCTCGCCTCCCACAGTATCCTGGGGTACATCCCATCTGGTCCCGGCGACTTATCTACCTTGATAGAATTCAAAAGTTCCAACACATCCTCCTCCTTAATATTCACGTACTCAATCCTTTCCATCTGCTGCAAATCCATAACAAAATCTCCCAGATCGGCTTCCACCGTGAATACTGAGGCGAAGTACTCGTTAAGCACCTCCGCCATTTCTTCTGGTTCCACACAAACCTTTCCCCCCTCACCTTTTATCGGTCCTATCCCTTCTCTTCTTATCCTTTTACCTTTCACATATTTATAGAAGGCCTTGGGATTCTCCTTAATCTTACTCGCCAAGGTCTTCTCATGACCCCTTCTGGCTCTCCTAATTTCCCTTTTAAGTTCCCTCCTACAGTCCTTATACTCCTCAAGATCTTTAACATCTCCTAATTCCCTGAACCTCTTGTACACCTTCCTTTTCTTCCTGACTAGGTTCAACACATCCTTTGTGCACCACGGTTCCCTCGACCCACCAAAACCCCCTCGTCTCATCGGAACGTTGTCATTCAGAGCTCCAGACACACATTCCTTGAATATCTGCCACCTTCCTTCGGTACTTTTCCCTAAGAACGCCTCCTTCCAGTTTATTTGTCCAAGTAACTTCCTGACTTCTTCGTATCTCCCCTTACCCCAGACAAACACCTTCCTAGCCTGCCTGATCCTATCTCGTTCCAACGCAATTGTGAAGGAGATAGAATTATGGTCACCATATCCAAGATGCTCTCCTACCGAAAGATCCGTCACCTGCCCTGGTTCATTCGCCAGTACCAGGTCAAGTACAGCCTCTCCCCTCGTAGGCTTGTCCACATACTGCGTCAGGAAACCCTCCTGAACACACCTAACAAACTCCTCCCCATCTATACCCCTTACCCTAGGGATATTCCAGTCGATGTTTGGGAAATTGAAGTCTCCCATCACGACAACTCTGTTATTAAAACATCTCTCCAGAATCTGTTTCCCTATTTGCACTTCAACTTCCCTGTCACTATTGGGCGGCCTATAGATTACACCCAGCAAAGTTTTTGACCCTTTGCTGTTCCTAACTTCCACCCACAGGGATTCTGTAGACAATCCCTCCACGACATCCTCTTTCTCTGTAGCCATGACACTATCCCTGATCAACAGTGCCACGCCACCACCCCTTCTGCCACCCTCCCTGTCCTTCCTGAAGCACCTGAAGCCTGGCACCTGAAGTACCCAGTCCTGTCCCTGAGACATCCAAGTCTCCGTAATGGCCACCACATCACAATCCCAAACAGCTATCCACGCCCTAAGCTCATCTACCTTATTCACTATACTCCTTGCATTAAAATATATACACTTCAGCCCCTCAGTCTGGGCATTTCCCATCTCCACCACCTGTCTAACCTCCCTCGCATACTGCCTGCGGTCCTCCCCTACCTGGGAGCGAACCTCCTCCGTCCCAGTTTCCCCAACACAGTTCCCTGAGACAATACATTTTCTAACTTATATAAAAATTCATTAAAAGTGAACATGCAATTCACTTTTGATAGTAAATCAAGCACCACATTGACACACACACATTGGAAAAGTAAGCATAATCTACTTTTTATTAGAGAATCCAGGACTTGATAATGTGACAGAGAGATATTTAAGATATCCATCAGTATTTAAAGTAGAACTAACCTTAAATCCTTGAGTAGAAAGTACTGAGCCTAGCAATATACCTCTAACCCCATTAAGGGAGAAGCTATTATTATTGTTACATTAAAGCAGCTGTATATTTACCTTGAGAAATGCTGGAGAGAATCCATTAAATCTAAACATCCTTTGCTTTTTATTCATTCATGGAACGTGGATGTCACTGGCTGGCCAGCATTTATTGCCCATCCCTAGTTGCCCCTGAACTGAGTGGTTTGCTAGACCATTTCAGAGGGCAGTTGAGAGACAACCACGTTATTGTAGCTCTGGAGTCACATGTAGGCCAGACCAGGTAACGTTGGCAGATTTCCTTCCCTAAAGGGCATTAGTGAACCAGATGAGTTTTTTCCAAGAATTGACAATGGTTTCATGGTCATCAGTTGATTCTGTAATTCCAGATATTTTTTATTGAATTCAAATTCCACCACCTGCCCTGGCGGGATTCGAACCTGGGTACCCAGAGCATTAGTTGAGTTTCTAGATTAATAGTCTAATGATAATGCCACGAGGCCATTGCCTCCCCCAGTATTCCTCCTACTGTTCCATCATTTTGATACCATAGAAGAGTGGAACCAGCAGGAAGCATATTAAGCACACACTCTGAACAATATCCTTTGTTTTATTCAACATTCTTAATTTCAGTCGACATGCTTCAAAGAAACAGGATACTGAGAGGAGCAGATGGTAGTCACCACACTCGGTTTCCAGGATACAGTTGACAACTTATTTCATATCATCCTTAAGATTATCTATTGTTAAACTGCAGCACCTTACAATTTATCAGTGCCTTGCTGAGGTGGTGTAGAGGCCAATTCCATTCTTTATTCAGGAATTGCCTCATGATAGCAAGTGTATCATATCCTATGCCACAGGATGTTAATGTCCTTTAGCTCACAATTAGGCCCAGGTATATTTATAAATTTCTAAACTTCTCCACAGCAGATGAACTCTGCTTCTAATTTTTAATCCCTACCTCATAGGATAATCACTCTTTTTACTCTTAGAACTCCACATTTAGAGTTCTTTTAACTCTATATTTACATCTGCTTTTCTTCACAAGATGAGCTCAGATAACTCTAACAAATGAAGCAGCTTAACTATTAACAGTTGAGCAATATTTAAAAATTTTTAACTTATCAGTCTTTCAGTCCCAAAGAAGCAATATCCCTCTTTCAGATTTAAATGCCACTTTAAGTACAGATAGCAACCAAAAATATACTTGCTATAATGTGTGTAGACAGTCTTAAAGCTTTCAGAGAGAAACTGAGCTCTAGAGCAGATTCCAGAAAACCTCAGTCTAAAAGCTAGAACTGCAACTTTAAACTGCAAAAGATTTTTCTCTCTGTTGCGCAGCCATCTTTGCCCATTAACCACAACACCACATGACATGACCCTATCAATCAACTTCCCAAAGAATATTTCATGTTAACAGAAATCCATTAGTTCTATAAAAGTAACAAACTTCTTGCTGATATGAGTAATTTTGCTGCTTTTACAACATCTGAGCTAAATGTTTTCCAGACATATCAGTTGCCTGTTAAATTAATTTTAAATGAATTTTAAACATTCCCCTTAAACATAAAAAATATATATTTTGATTTGATTTATTATTGTCACATATATTAACATACTATGAAAAGTATTGTTTCTTACATGCTATTTAGACAAAGCACACTGTTCATAGAGAACGAAACGAGAGAGTGCAGAATGTAGTGTTACAGTCATAGCTAGGGTATAGAAAAAGATCAACTTAATGCAAGGCAAGTCCATTCAAGAGTCTGACAGCAGCAGGGAAGAAGCTGTTCTTGAGTTGGTTGGTATGTGACCTCAGACTTTTGTATCTTTTTCCTGAAGGAAAAAGGTGGAAGAGGGAATGTCCGGGGTGCAAGGGGTCTTTAATTATGCTGGCTGCTTTGCTGAGGCAGAGGGAAATGTAGACAGAGTGAATGGATGGGAGGCTGATTTGCGTGATAGTTTGGGCTACATTCACAAACATTTGTAGTTCCTTTTGGTCTTAGGCAGAGCAGGGGCCATACCAAACTGTGCTACAACCAGAAAAAATGCTTTCTATGGTGCATCTGTAGAAGTCGGTGAGAGTCGTAGCTGACATGCTAAATTTCCTTGGCCTCCTGAGAAAGTAGAGGCATTGGTGAGCTTTCTTAACTACAGTGTTGGCATGGGACCAGGACAGGTTGTTGGTGATGTGGACACCTAAAAACATGAAGCTATCGACCCTTTCTTCTTTGTTCCCATTGATACAGACAGCAGCATGTTCTTCACTGCGCTTCCTGAAGTCGACGACTATCTCCTTCGTTTTGGTAACATGAAGGAGAGATTATTATTGCTGCACCAGTTCACCAGCCGTCATCACAGTACTACCATCACACTCATCTCATTCATGAATCTTTTTAATGGTGCGGTGAAGAAAATGGCTTTTCATGGGCGTTTGTTGCCATGGATGTTGAGGCTGCGACTCTAAGGTGGCATACTATGCCCCACAATCGCTGGTAGCCCTACTGGCGAACTCTCTTTTAGCCACACAGTTATGCCGTGACAGCGTGTAGCTTTGAGGGACCTGGTCAAAGGTGAACAGAAGTGTGGACACGCCTAATGGTAAAGGACCAGTGGATGGGCTAATGACCTTGGCACCATTCATCATTCATCCACCCACTGAGTCTTGGCAGCCAATTCTATGACTGTGCCAGACAGTTACGGCAAGATGATGCCACCTTCATGGATATGAATTGAGAATCCACTCCATACTTCCAGTGGCTCACATTTGGATAAGGAAATGACAATAACTATTCTCCTGTGAGGACAGCTCCTGATGAGTCATCCATTCACAGATCAGCAAACAGTTGCATGTCAGTTACAGCTACAATACTCAACTCACCTTTCTGAAGGCCTATTTTTAGAGTTGATTTGATTTGATTATCATCGTCAGTTGTATTGGGACTCAGTGAAAAGTATTGTTTCTTGTGAGGTATATGGACAAAACAGAAGAGAAGGAAAGGAGAAGGTGCAGAATGTAGTGTTACAGTTACAGGTAGGGTGCAGAGAAAGACCAGCTTAATATATGGTAGGTCCATTCAAAAGTCTGATGGCAGCAGGGAAGAAGCTGTTCTTGGGCCAGTTGGTACGTGACCTCAGACTTTTGCACCTTTCTCCCGACAGAAGAGGATGGAAGAGGCGCCCCGAGTCGTCCAACCTGCCTCTGACCCCTCACCCTGGGTTCTAATCCAGCCTGCCCACCCTTGAACCAAAAATTGTAAGTTTGAGCTGCCATTTTTATAAGATATAGGGTCAGCAGGGTTCGGAATTTCCCCAGCTCTGAGGATTCGACTCACGGACAAAACTCCTGGCCTCGGCATGCATTAGCAGAGGGACACAGAATCACACAGTCACAGAATATTACATTCGACCCTTCGGCCTATCGAGTCTGCACCAACGCCTGAAAGGACCTGACCTGTCCACCTAATCCCACTTGCCAGCACTTGGCCCATAGCCCTGAATGTTATAGTGTGCCAAGTGCTCATCCAGGTACTTTTTAAAGGATGTGAGGCATCCCGCCTCCAGCACCCTCCCAGGCAGCACAGTCCAGACCGTCACCACCCTCTGGGTAAAAACGTTTTTCCTCAAATCCCCCCTAAACTTCCCACCCCTCACTTTTAACTTGTGTCCCCTTGTAACTGACCCTTCAGCTAAGGGGAACAGCTGCTCCCTGTCCTCTCTGTCCGTGTCTCTCAATCGCAATCCTAGGGAGAATTTTGTCAGAACGTGAATGCACAATGTAATTCTGATTATGTTCGCAGCCAGCACCAGACAAAACAGAATCCTGTGCTGGAGGGACAGAGGATATGATGGCTTTGTACCTGAAGCCAGAATGAGTGGTTGTGCAGACATTCCAAGCATTTAGGGGGGAAAGAATCATATTATTTCTGATCTGGTCAACTCCAATCCCCTCCCCAACAATCTGTGCTTTCCCATCGTGGCTTTTAGCAGTTAGACTCCTGCTCTCATCAAGAGAATGCTAACTGGCTTTAATAGAACTGAATTCTATTAAAAATGCATGGCTAGCCACGGGGCGCTTAAATTAACAAACCTCTCCCTTCGATCCACAAAGTAATGGATCAAGACTAGAGTGTCAGGTGGCAGCATCAGTTTAAAAAGGCCAACCCAGTTTTAATTTCTTCTGGGGGGTTGGGGCGGGGGAGGGGGGCATCTGCTTGTATCACATGATCTCCTGCCTCCAATTGTCCTGCCCTCACACTCCTACCATTGGTCACATGACAAGTCCACCCCTCCCACATCAATAGGAAAGTTAACAATAGTCTATTGGATGATTCTTGGCTGCCAATGAATCATAGAATCCCCACAGAGCGGAAGGAGGCCATTTGGTCCATCGAGCCTGCACCAACCACAATCTCACCCAGGCCCTATCCCCGTAACCCCCTCATTTATACCCTGCTGATCCCCCCGAAGCTAGGGTCAATTGGCCAATCAACCTAAACCGCACATCTTTGGAGTGTGGGAGGAAACTGGCGTACCCGGAGGAAACCCACGCAGACACAGGGAGAATGTGCAAACTTCACACAGACTGAGCACACGATTCTTTTTCCCATGTCCAACATTTTTATAAGTCACAAACAAAAGCATTAAACTATTTTGATTTTGAAACAAGATTTCCTTTTTGTGTGGCCCCTACAACTTCTCCTGGGTTCATAGAATCCCATTCTATGGAGGCCATTTAGCTCATTAAGTCTGCACTGACTCTATTAGAGAGCATCTTACCAAGCCTATAACATTGCCAAGTACTCATCCAGGTATACTTAATAACCCTAATCTTGTAACTCCATACATTTACCCTGCTAATCCCCCTAACCTATACATCTTGAGATGCTAAGGGGCAATTTAGCATGGCCAATCAACCTAACCCACACATCTTTTGGACTGTGGGGGGAAACCGGAGCACTCAGAGGAAACCCACGCAGACACGAGGAGAATGTGCAAACTCCGCAGAGACAGTGGTTAGAGGCTGGAATCGAACCCAGGTCCTCAGTGCTGTAAGGCTAACCACTGTGCCACTCTCGCAGTTCCGAGCAGCATGTTGGAGTTTAGGCTTTAATTCCTGGAGACTTTGGACAATCAAAGAGAGTTGAAAGCCCTATGAGGTATATGTGACCTGAAAGCAATTGATTTTGCCTGGAATTTATCCCCCAGTGTACAATATCCCTTGGTGACTTAACCCATTCTTCAACAAATAGGCACTGGGCTTTTCTATTTAAATGCTGCCTTGGGTAACCCATTGGACTTTCAATAAATATCTTAAATAAGATATGATCAATTAAATCATAGAATCACAGAATCCCTACACTACAGAGAAAGGCCATTCATCCTATCGAGTCTGTACCAACCACAATCCCACCCAGGCCCTATACCCTGAACTCCACTCATTTACCCTGCTAATCCCCTCACACCAAGGTCTATTTGGCTAATCCACCTAATCGGAATATCTTTGGATTGTGGGAGGAAACCAGAGCACCCAGAGGAAATCCACGTAGATACATGAAGAACGTGCAGACTCCACCAGACAGTGACCCCAGGCTGTAATTGAACCCAGGTCCCTGGCGCTGTGAGGCAACAATACTAACCACTGTGCCACCATGCGGTCCAAATGTTGAAAACATCTCCACTGATGGCTCACTGTGAAAATGAGAGAAGTTCATTTCCCAGACCGGGCTCAGTTAGCCAACCTCATCCAGGCTGTGGCAGTGCACTCTCCCAAGGCAAGGCCTGGGGATGATACGGTGGTGCAGTGGTTAGTACCGCTGCCTCACAGTGCTACAGACTCAGGTTCAATTCCCGGCTCAGGTCTCTGTCTGTGTGGAGTCTGCATACCATGTCTGCATGGGTTTCTTCCGAGTGCTCCAGTTTCCTCCCACAGTCCGAAAGACATGCAGGTTAGGTGGATTGGCTGTGCTAAATTGCTCCTTAGTACCAGGGGATTAGCAGGATAAGTATATAGGATTATGGGGATAGGGTGGGATTATGGTCGGTGCAGACCCGATGGGCCGAATGGCCTCCTTCTGCACTGTGGGGACTCTATGATTCTAAGGAGGTGAAAACAGTCAGCCGAAATTCCCACCTGTGATCCCACACCGGTGACCCGTTCTGGAAACTGAATGCACATTCCCGGTAGAAAGATAGGAGTTTATTCAACTGTGATGCTTCTGGAGTTGAAAAGATTGCTGACCCAACCACATGGAGAATAGGAACTAGAACAACATACTGAAAAGTAGAACGTTCCCCATAGAGATTAGTGTTCTCAGAGGAGATAAGGGAGAAAATTCAACAACATCTGAACATGGAAGTGGTGACACAGCGGTACTGTCACTGGACTAGTAATTTGACTTGATGTGATTTACTATTGTCACATGTATTAGTATACAGTGAAAAGTATTGTTTCTTGCGCGCTATACAGACAAAGTATACCATTCATAGAGAAGGAAATGAGAGAGTACAGACTGTAGTATTGCAGTCATAACTAGGGTGTAGCGAAAGATCAGCTTAATGCAAGGTAGGTCCATTCAAAAGTCTGATGGCAGCAGGGAAGAAGCTCTTTCTTGAGTCAGTTGGGACGTGATCTCAGACTTTTGTATGCTTTTCCCGATGGAAGAAGGTGGAAGAGAGAAGGTCCTGGGTGCGTTGAGTGGGAGGCTGGTGTGTGTGATGGACTGGGTTTCATTCACGACCTTGTGCAGTTTCTTGTGGCCTTGGGCAGAGCAGGAGCCATTCCAAGCTGTGATACAACCAGAAAGAGTGCTTTCTATGGTGCATCTGTAAAGGTTGATGAAAGCTCTAGCGGACATGCAAAATTTCCTTAGTCTTCTGAGAAAGTAGAGGTGTTGGTGGGCTTTCTTAACTATAATGTTGGTATGAGGGGACCAGATATGTTGCTAGTGATCTGGGCTCTTAAAAACGTAAGGCTCACAACCATTTCTACTTTGTCTCCATCGATGTAGACAGGGGCATATTCTCCACTTCCTGAAGCTGATGACAATCTCCTGAGGCCCAGGATAATGGACCCGGTTCAAATCCCACCTCAGCAGATATTGAAGCTTGAATCCAATAAAAAGCTGAGATTTAAATTCTGGTGGTCGTAAAAACCCATCTGGTTCACAAATATCCTTCGGGGAAGGTTCTGCTCTGGCCTCCATATGGCTCCAGAACCACAGCAATGCGGTTGACTCTTTACAGCCCTCTGAAATGGCCTTGGGGCAATTAGGGATGGGCATCAAATGTTGGCCCAACCAATGATGCCCACTACCCATGAATGAATAAAAAGCCTTTGGAATGTGCTGGCTATTCAGTGTCATTGAAACAAGCGGCCTTTAGGGGGAGCACTTCATTGCTACCAGTCAGGTTGTAATTACAGTCCCAGCCTCTGATTGTATTCTTGCCTCTCCTGAGAGTTTCCTAGATTTTACTCAGTCAAATTTCAAAGTGCAGTGTTCGTGCCGTGGAACAGTTGCAAGATTGAATTCTAAATGTCTGTGTTTTATTTCTCTGCTTCCCAAATGCCAGCCCGTCAATCAGGACATCACTGGGGAGTTCACAGCCAAGTGCCCAGATGGCTGAGGTCACACCGTTCGGGTTTGCACGAGGCAGTTTGCAACTCAAGCCGAGGGCTGCTTCGCAAGAAGTTAAAGAAAAGTTCATAATCATTTTCAGGAATATTGGAAGGGGAAACCGTGACTCCGGAAGGGTCGATAACCGTGAGGTGCAGTGACATTTTCTTTCATCACTCACATCAAAATGCATGTCGCAATCAAACCTCACTGCAAAACAAGGCTCAGGTCTTCAAGCAATGACCATCTTTCTGTCTGCCTTGAACAAGTTAGTGATATCATTCTGTATTAAGAGTGCTTGCACGGAAGATTAAAGAGTTTATTAGTCACAAATTATTAACACTGCAATGAAGTTACTGTGAAAATCCCCTAGTCGCCACTCTCCAGCACCTGTTCGGGTACACTGAGGGAGAACGTAGCATGGCTAATCCACCTAGCCAGCACTGTGGGAGGAAACCCACGCAGACACAAGGCAGACTCCACACAGACGGTGACCCAAGCTGGGAATCGAACCTGGGTTCCTGGCGCCGTGAGGCAGCAGTGCTAACCACTGTGCCACCTCATTAATGAGTGTTGGTTGAATAAAGAGACAAGCTCTTCACCAGAATGCCAATATCTATTGACTAACTACTGGACCAATACCGGTGTATCATTACTAACCAGGAGTGATTAACTAGTAACGGTATCTGTACTGATAAACTATTGGGTATTAGTATGAAACTGTACTAATAAACAAGATTGCATATTATTACCCCTTCAGTTCTCTTGACAAAACTGGATCCAACCCACAGCAAACAATCTGCCATCCCCGCCCCTTCCAAGGAGTCCGAGTTGCCTTGGCAACATGCACATTGTGGCCTGGAGCTATGAATAGTGATGGTAGAGGATGCAATTTTCCTTTCCATTGCACAGAATTAAAAATCTAATGATGACCATGAAACCATTGACAATTGCTTTGATTTGATTTGATTTGATTTATTATTGTCACATGCATTAACATACAGTGAAAAGTATTGTTTCTTTGCGCGCTATACAGGCAAAGCATACTGTTGATAGAGAAGGAAAGGAGAGGGTGCAGAACGTAGCATTACAATCATAGCTAGAGTATAGAGAAAGATCAACATAATGCAAGGTAGGTCCATTCAAAAGCCTGATGATAGCAGGGAAGAAGCTGTTCTTGAGTTGGTTGGTCTGTGACCTCAGACAAAACATACCATTCATAGAGTACACAGTGGAGAAGGAAAGGAGAGGGTGCAGAATGTAGTGTTACAGTCATAGAATTGTCCTATAAATCCATTTGGTTCACTAATGTCCTTTAGTAAAGGAAATCTGCTGTCCTTACCCAGTCTAACTTACATATGACTCCAGATCCACAGCAAATTGACTGACTCTTAACTGTCCCCTCAAGGGCAACTCGAGATGGGCAATAAATGCTGGCCCAACCAGTGATGTCCACTCCCATGAAAGAATAAAAAAAGTACTCTTTTGTGAGAAAATTTAACAGAATGTGTCCATTTATACGAGTCAATGCTTATCACCTGTCTTTTACGAAGATGTTAGGGAGGGGAAAATGGATCAACCAGCGTTCCAACTCTTGATTGTTATCCTATTGGTACGTGCAACTGTTGGATGTGAACAGAATTAGCTTAGCAATGATAATCCAGCCTTGAGTGTGTGGAGTTTGCATGTTCTCCTCGTGTCTGTGAGGGTTTCCTCCAGGTGCATCGGTTTCCTCCCATAGTCTGCAAGACATGCTGGTTCAGTGAATTGACCGTGGTAAATGCGCTGGGTTCTGGGAATAGGGTCTCAGTAAGTTGCTCTTTCGGAGAATCGGTGTAAACCTGATGGGCCGAATGGCCTCCTTCTGTACTGTGGGGATGCTATGGAGTGAGTCCAGATCTGGAGTTGCCCAATTTTTTTAATTTTGAGAATCAGTGGAGAGTTCAATCTTCCACGCTTCTAATACCATTCTGATCCTGCTTCCTATTCATTTACATCCTCACCGATTTTCTGAGTGGATTGCCCACCTCGATGCCAAGAACTGCCCTTCCCAAAGTGCCTGGCCTGCAAAACTGAACCAGAATAAAGCCAGTCAACAAGAGAAAAAGGAATATACGCAAGACGGAGTTGATTGAGAATCACTTACAGTTTGTGCACAGGCCAATTTATCCTCCAAATCTGGGTTCACTGAGCCCAACTCGACAACAACAACTTTTATTTACATAGCGCCTTCAATGTAGTGTAACATCCCAAAACATTTCACAAGCGCCTGCACAATCAAACAAGAAATGACTCCGAGCCAAAGAAGGAGTCATTCGGACAAATGATCATATGCTTGGTCACAGAGGTACATTTTAGGGAATCTAGGTGGAAAGGCAGGTTAATAGGCTGGTGAAAAAGGCATGTGGCACACTCGTCTTTATCAATCGGGGTCGAGATTACAAAAGCAAGGAGGTCATGATGGAGTTGTATAGAACTTTGATGAGGCCACAGCTGGGGTTCTGTGTGCAGTTCTGGTCGCCACATTATAGGAAGAATGCAAACACACTGGAAGGGATGCAGAGGATATTTACCAGAATGTTGCCTGGGATGAAACACTTAAGTTACAAAGTAAAATTGAATAGGCTTGGGTTGTTTTCTCTGGAGCAGAGAAGACTGAGGGGTGACCTGATCGAGGTGTTCAAGATTAGGAGGGGTGTGGACAGGGTGGATAGGGAGCAACTGTTCCCCTTAGTTGAAGGGGCAGTTATGATGGGACAGAAGTTAAACGTGAGGGGTGGGAGGTTTAGGGGGGATTTAAGGAAAAGCCTTTTTACCCAGAGGGTGGTGACAGTCTGGAATGCGCAGCCTGGGAGGCTGCTGGAGGCGGGATGCCTCACATCCTTTAAAAAGTACCTGGATGAGCACTTAACATGCCATAACATTCAAGACTATGGGTCAAATGCTGGCAAGTGGGGATAGGTGGGCAGATCAGGGCATTTCGGTGCAGACTTGATGGGCCAAAGGGCCACTCTGCAATGTAGGGTTCTGTGATTCTGTGATTCTATATGTTGAAGGAGGAGGCAAAAAAGTGGAAATGTTTAGGGAGAGAATTCCATCTAGGGTCAAGATGTCTGAAGGCATGGCTGCCAATGGTGGGGGCAATGTATTGGGGCTGCATAAAATACTAGATGTGGAGGAATGGAGGGAACCCGGAGCTCTGTAGGGCCGGAAGAGGTGACAGAGATGGGAGGGGGGTGGGGCGGGGTTGAGGCTATGATGGAATTCGAACATAACAATGAGAATTTCAAAACCTAATGTAGGTCAGCTTAACACAACGGCGACAGGTTAATGGGATTTGGTGCAAGTTAGGGTATAGACGGCAGAGTTTTGGATGAGATTTTTAATGGTGGGTGGAAAGGGTTCTGGGTTTGAATCCTTCCATGGCAGATGGTGGAAGTCTAATGATGACATGAAACCTTTGCAGTTAAAAATGCAGCTGGTTCACTAATGTCCCTTTAGGGAAGGAAACCTATTGTTCTTACAATCCTGAGATCCTAAATGATATTTTTCATCAGTAGAAAAAAGCATGGATGTTAGGGAACTTAGGGAATTAAATATTGATATCTTGAGGAATGTACATATTACAGAGAAGGAGGTGCTGGAAGTCTTAAAGCGCATCCAGGTAGATAAATCCCCGGGACCCGATGAAGTGTATCCCAGGACATTGTGGGAGGCTAGGGAGGAAATTGCGGGTCCCCTAGCCATGATATTTGAATCATCGATAGTCATGGGTGAGGTGACTGGAAATTGGAGAGTGGCAAATGTTGTGCCTTTGTTTGAAAAAGGGCTGCAGGATAAAGCCTGGGAACTACAGGCCAGTGAGCCTCACATCTGTGGTGGGTAAATTGTTGGAAGGTATTTTGAGAGACAGGGTCTACAGGCATTTAGAGCTGCAAGGACTGATTAGTGACAGTCAGCATGGGTTTGTGAGTAGAAAATCATGTCTCACAAATTTAATTGAGTTGTTTGAAGGGGTAACCAAGAAGATAGATGAGGGCAGTGCAGTTGATGTTGTCTACATGGGCTTTAGCAATGCCTTTGACAAGGTACCATATGGTAGGTTGTTGCATAAAGTTAAATCTCATGGGATCCAGGGTGAGGTATCTAAATGTATACAAAATTATCTTCTTGACAGAAGCCAGAGGATGGTTGTAGAGATTTGTTTTTCAAATTGGACGTCTATGAGCTGCGGTGTGCCTCAGGGATCAGTGCTGGGCCCACTGTTATTTGTCACTTATATTAATGATTTGGATGAGAATATAGGGAGCAGGTTTAGTAAGTTTGCAGATGACACCAAGATTGGTGGCATGGTGGACAGTGAGGAAGGTTATCTCCAATTGCAGCGGGATCTTGATCAATTAGGCTTATGGGTTGATGAATGGTAGATGGAGTTTAATTTAGACAAATGCCAGGTGATGCATTTTGGTAGATTGAACCAGGGCAAGACTTACTCAGTTAATGGTAGGGCATTGAGGAGAGTTCCAGAACACAAAGATCTAGGGGCACATGTTCATAGCTCCTTGAAAGGCATTCGGCATGCTTGGTTTCATCAGTCAGAACATTGAATACAGAAGTTGGGACGCCTTGTTAAAATTGTAGAAGACATTGGTAAGGCCACACTTGGAATACTGTGTGCAATTCTGATCACCCTAATATAGAAAGGATATTATTAAACTAGAAAGAGTGCAGAAAAGATTTACTAGGTTGCTACTGGGATTTGATGGATTAAGTTATAAGGAGAAGCTGAATAGACTGGGATTTTTTTCCTTGGAGCGTAGGAGGCTGAGGGGTGACCTTATAGATGTCTATAAGATAATGAGGGGCATAGACAAAGTAGATAGTCAATATCTTTTCCCAAAGGTAGGTGAGTCTAAAACTAGAGGGCATAGGTTTAAGGTGAGAGGGGGAGAGATACAGAAGAGTCCAGAGGGGCAATTTTTTCATACAGAGGGTGGTGAGTGTCTGGAAGAAGCTACCATAGGTAGTAGTAGAGGTGGGTACAATTTTATCTTTTAAAAATCATTGCGATAGTTACGTGGGTACAATAGGTACAGAGGGATATGGGCCAAATGTGGGCAATTGGTATTAGTTTAGGGTTTTTAAAAAAAAAGGGTGGCATGGACAAGTTGGGCCGAAGGGCCTGTTTCCATGCTGTAAACCTCTATGACTCTTACCTGACCTGGCCTACATGCCACTCCAGAGCACAGAGATGTGGTTGACATTTAAATGCCCTCTGGAATGGTCTGGCAAGTTATTCAGTTCAAGGGCAATTAGGAATGGATAATAAATGCCAGCCCAGCCAGCAATGCATGAATGAATTTGTAAGAAGTGCACAAGGAAAGTCAGCGTTGATCAAAAATCAAAGTGTTTGACATTCCTTATCATTTGAGCCCAGCACCACACCGACTGGTACATTTAACAACTAAGCCAGTCGACTGGCAAGTGAGGAACTCTAGATTAATCAGCAACTAAGTAGAATAAAATCCTTGTTAGTTCAGATATCGCTGCCACTGTCCCTCGTGTCACAGTCCATTATCATTACGCAGCTTCAATAGCGATTTTTTCTTCCGTTTTTTGACACTAAGTGTACCTAAAGGCTTTATGTTATCTTACTTCCCTGACTAAATGGGTTCAATTAGAGTTATGTTCCGTGGGCCAGTGTCTACTAAGTACTAGATGGAGCCTGTGCAAGATAATTCAACAGACAAGAATAATTCAGGCTGGCCTTAATTTGAACCCCTGTCTCAAAAGAAAGACTCAGTGAATCACACAGTGCCGCCCAGATCCCGATTCCTTTCCCGAGAGTGTCAATCTATTCTTAGTCAGGGTCCTCAGACCTGAACCTGAGCTGACAGATCTCCTTCACTGGTTGACTGGCACTGAGAAAGTCAAGCCTTGTGTCAAGCTGCCAACAGGAATTTTTGTCAAGACGCACTTTATTTTGTGTTGGAACGAAAGAGGCAAGTTCTCCCACCACCCAAGGAAGTCATTGGTCAAGTTTTGAAAGGAGAGCCACGTTAATCTTCGAACTGACAGACCAGTCAATTTGCGGTGGAGTTTATTTTTAGAAGGAGACCTGTGCAATTAAATATATTCTTTCCTTCAAGGAGCTGTGTTCAAATCCAGTCTAGGCAAATACAGTTCTCCTCCAGGGCAGCACAGCGGCACAGTGGCGAACACTGCTGCCTCACAACCCCAGGGACCTGGGTTTGATTTCAGGCTTGGGTGACCGAATGTGCAGAGTCTGCACGTTCTCCCCATGTCTGCATGGGTTTCCTCTCGGTGCTCTGGTTTCCTCCCACAGTCTGAAAGACGTGCTGGTTAGGGGTATTGGCCATGCTAAATTCTCCTTCGGTGCACCTGAACAGATGCCGGAGTGTGACGACGAGGGGATTTTCACAGTAACTTCCTGTCAAAGTAAGCCTACTTGTGACACTAATAAATAAACTTTTTTAAACAGTTGGTTGAGGGCTACATGGAAACAATCAATCCCTTAATAGGCATGGGATGATAATGGAAAACTGACATTAATACTTGTGACACGAATAAATAAACTTTAAAATTTAAAAAAGCCTGATAATCTCACACAGATCATAAAGATGGTTGGTAACTTCTGAGACATGTTCATAGAATCATAGAATCCCTACAGTGCAGAAGGAGGCCATTTGGCCCACCAAGCCTGTACTGACAACAATTGCATCATATCCATGTAACCCCATGTATTTATTTTGCCAGTCCAACTGACACTAAAGCATGGCCAACCAAACTAATCCACACATCTTTTGAACTGTAGGAGGAAACCCATGCAGACATGGGGAGAACATGCAAAATTGCAAAGGCAGAATTGAACTTGGATCTTTGGCACTGTGAGGCAGCAGTGCTAACCGCTGTGCCACCACGCCACCCCATTGTTGGGACAGAATAGAGGAAGATTTAGTCTCCATCTAACTCATGCTTTACCCAACTAGCAAGTGCTTGGTGCATTATACTATACAAAACATCCCCACCTTAACAAGCATAATATAGATTGGTTCACTGTTACAGGATTTTACTACAATAGCCTTGGATAAGTGTAAAGTAAAAGAGGACATTAAAAAAGGGAGAGGTCACTGTCCTTTGGTGGCATGATAGCATAGTGGTTAGCACTGCTGCCACACAGCGCCAGGGACCCAGGTTCAATTCCAGCCTTGGGGGGCTGTGTGGAGGTTGTATATTCTCCTCGTGTCTGTGTGGGTTTCCTCCAGGCGCTCCAATTTCCTCCCACAGTCCAAAGATGTGCAGGTTAGGTGGATTGGCCATGTTAAATTGTCCCTTAGTGTCAGGGAGACTAGCAGGGTAAATATGTGGGGTAATGGGGATAGGGCTTGAGTGGGATTGTTGTCAGTGCAGGCTGGATGGGCCGAATGGCCTCCTTCTTCACTGTAGGGATTCTATGATTTTAGTCCAGTGGAGGTTTTGATTGCAAAGTCTAATTGCTTGATTACTTGGTCCCCAAATTGGATCAGCAAAGCTTCATGCTGACAAATGTACATGGTTGGAGCACTGGAGATGTATCTGTTCCTGGATATTCTGATTCAGTAAGCTGGGCATTTTAATATTCTTGAGTCTATTTTGTAAAGATATATTTGCATTAACACCACCTTTGCATTCGAACATTGAACTAACAGCAGGTCAATCTTGGCTATAACATAAATATTTTGGTGCCACAGTGGAAGTAATGCATCACATGTAGATATCTGATGAAGGCTGTCCAGTGTCACTGATGGTAAAGGTAGGCATTCAGCATCATTTCACCCAGCCTTTCTCCAGTGTCCAGGTACATAGGATATGCAGCACAGAGACAAGACCATCAGCCCCATTGGTCCATACTCCACTCCAACCTCCTCCCATCTTCCCTCATCCCAGTCAATCTAGCCCCTTTTTCCTCACATTTTTGACTCACCTCATTAAATGCACCTACACCATTTACTTCAACCACTCCCTGCAGCAGTGGGTTCCAGATTGTTTGATTAAGGAGATTTGTTCTAAATTTCCTATTGAATTTCCTGGGGACCGCTTTATACTGATAGCTTCCAGTTATTCTGTTCCCACAAGAGAATAGACAAATCTATTGGAATTCTTTGAGGATGTAATTAGTGGAGCTGACCAAGGAGAACCAGTGGATGTTGTTTATTTAGACTTCCAGAAGGCTTTCGACAAGGTCTCACATAACAGACCATTGTGTAAAGTTAAAACACATGGGATTGCGGGTAATGTCTTGAGATGGATAGAAAGCTGGTTAGCAGATAGAAAGCAAAGAGTTGGCATAAATGGGTCTTTTTTCTGATTGGCAGTCAATGACTAGTGGGTGCCACAGGGATCTGTGCCAGGATCTCAACTGTTCATATTAAATATTAATGATTTGGAAGAGGGAACTGAATGTATTATCTCCAAATTTGCAGATGATACAAAGTTGGGTGGGAGGATGAGCTGTGAGGAGGATACAGAGATGCTTCAGCATGATTTGGACAGGCTGAGTAAGTGGGCATATGCATGGCCGATGCAGTATAATGTGGATAACTGTGAGGTTATCCACTTTGGTAGCAAGAATAGGAAGACAGATTATTATGTGGATGGGTGTAAATTTAGAGAGGTGGATACTCAATGAGATCTTGGAGTCCTCATGCATCAGTCGTTGAAAGTAAATGTGCAGGTACAGCAGGCAGTAAAGAAGGCAAACGGTATGTTGGCCTCCACAGTGACAGGATTTGAGAATAGGAATAGGGATGTTTTGCTGCAATTGTATAGGGTGCTGGTGAGGTCACACCTGGAGTATTGTGTGCCATTTTGGGTGTCCTTATCTGAGGAAGGATGTCCTTGCTATAGAGGGAGTGCAGCAAAGGTTTACCAGGCTGATTCCTGGGATGGCAGGTCTGTCGTATCAGGAGAGACTAAGTCAGTTAGGATTGTATTCACGAGAGTTTAGAAGAGTGAGAAAGGATCTTATAGAAACTTATAAAATTCTAACAGGGTTAGACAGGGTAGATTCAGAAAGAATGTCCCCGACGGTGGGGGAGTCCAGAGCTAGGGGTCATAGTTTGAGGATAAGGGGTAAACCTTTTAGAACTGAGTCGAGGAAAAGCTTCTTCACCCAGAGCGTGCTGAACGTGTGGAATTCACCACCACAGAGTGTAACTAGGGCCAAAGTCTGATTTTAAGGAGAAATTGGATATAGCTCTTGGGGCTAAAGGGATCAAGGGGTATGGGGGGAAGGGGGGGATCAGGATATCGAATTTGATGGTCAGTCATGGTCAAGATGAATGGTGGAGCAGGCTGGAAGGGCCGAATGGCCTGCTTCTGCTCCTAGTTTCTGTATTTCTAAGGGGTTTCAGCAGGCTTTCCAATGCGATTATCCCAACCTTGATGCCCATGGGCCTTCTCCAGCCATCTTAAACAACTAAAGCTAGAAAGAATATTTTCAGTGTGTCACTTTTAAACAGCTTGATGTGCTGGCAATGGTTCTGATGTTGCCTTTAATCTTATTCTAGACTCATATTTTGTTATTTATATGTCCTATTGCCATCTCCATTGCCTTGCACCATCATCCCTTTTGTCATTTCATCACCCCTGAATTCTACCCTCTCTCAGGTCTCCCCCTTTCTTTATTCCTCCCTCACCTCTTTCCTCTCCTCTATATTTGCTTAGCATTCCATCTCCAACATTTTACAAGTTCTGTCAGAATTCTTAGCTGCAATGTTGGGGTTAATTTGTCCCTCGTCCCCACCAACAATGGGTGAGTCTGGATCAGGATGGGATGTTAAAACAGTAAAAGCATCAAAACTGAACCATGTCAAACTGACTCTGGTTACAAAGAAGGTGGAATGGGTGCGGACAACCAATCTGCTTTCAGGAGGTGGGCTATACATTTAAATATTTTAATAGGGCAGCATAAAACCAGTCATTCTTCTGCATTGTCAGACTGGAGCTGCCTGCTTTGCAGACAAATTGGCACCATGTAAACCAGAGCTGAATTCCAAACATACCCCTTATAACAAACATGATATGAATACATTTCTTAAAGGCACAGTATCATCACACTGCATATAACCTTGTAGTGTGCAATTGTCAATTGATGTAATATAAGATTTTTTTAAAAAATGCCCTATTATCCCAACACAGGAGTAGAAATGTCTCCTCAGCATATTTTCTTAATCATTTGTGACATGGGTGTTGGCTGGCCAGCTTTTATTGTCCATCCCTAGTTGCCTGAGGGCAGTTGTGAATCAACCGCATTGCTGTGGCTCTGGGTTTTTACGACAATGGTTTCATGGTCATCAGTAGATTCTTAATTCCAGATATTTTTAGTTAAATTCCAACTCCACCAGCTGCCACCATGGTGGGACTTGAACCCAGGTCCCCAGAACATTAATCCCGAATCTCAGCTAGCAATAATACCACTAGGCCACAACTTCCCCTAAATAACCTGCCTAAATATATCGCTTGCTGCTGATTACCAAACAGGAACAGCGTTTCCCGACTACACCATCACACACAACTCATTACAAGTGTATACATTTCATACTGTTGCACAGCAGTGCATTTATACAGAACATTGCATTGTCAACTGGTAAAGTTGCTGCTTTCTCTAATCTGTCAACATTTGGAACAGCAGCACAATGCTGGGCTGCTGACAGTGAAGTGATTTGCTTTCAGACTGCAAAGAGGACTTACAGTAAAGGATCAAACACAAGCTTCATTGCTACATTTTTCTGCTAGAAATCAGTCTGAAGGTTGATTATCCATCACTGGTAGACCACATTCTTCACCCTCTCTTCTTCCTCCTCCCCTTATGTACTCTATGAATGATATGTCTTGTCTGTGTAGTGCGCAAGAAACAATACTTTTCACTGTATACTAATACATGACACAATAATAAATCAAATCAAATCAGACCTCTAATTATCTAATTAGTGAACGTTAGGTGGGGCAGCAGGATTTTGATTTCTCTTCACAATAACCGATAGTCAGCTGCTTTTCTCAAACTTGAAAGCCAGGCTACAGAGAACTGTTCATTTCTCAAAAATTCAACTCTACAACTACCGGAAGAAAGATAAACCAATTCCGGATCTGCCTCAGTCTAAAAGTGATCAGAGATTCTCACTTAAGTCAAAAATGAACACCATTTTAACCCAATAGATTACTCTGGAACTCAATTGGATAGCACCTGAAAATGGGTGTGTGGGCTATGATATACCATCCACCCGTGCCTATCAATATAATGCAGGCAGCATGCCAACTATGTCCATTGTTGTGGGCTTTGATGTTCAGCCTTTTAGTTGAATCACAACTTCAAGTAACCAGACCAAGTCACAGAGTTCTCTTAAGCAGCTGTTTTAATGCAAGCTGTAGCAAAGGGCCTATAGCTCCCATCTCTGTAGCCAGGGTGGCATATTCCAATATATAGACACAATTATAGTTTTCAAAATCGTTTACAAGTAATTAGCATAAACCGATCACAATCACTTAACGCCTGCTTCATTATAATATCCAATCAGGGTCAAGGTTTAATACATCATTGCATTTTTTCACAAGTTGCCATAGTAAAGCTCATTTGTGGATCTCTCGCTTTCGCCTATTTGCCGATGTCTGATTTCATAAGTTCATAAGATATAGGTGCAGAATTAGACCATTCGGCCCATCGAGTCTGCTCCACCATTTGATCATGGCTGATATGCTTCTCATCCCCATTTTCCTGCCTTCTCCCCATAACCCTTCAACCCATTACCAATTAAAAACCTGTCTAACTCCTCCTTAAATTTACTCACCGTCCCAGCATCCACCACACTTTGGGGCAGCGAATTCCACAGATTCACAACCCTTTGGGAGAAGTAGTTTCTCCTCAACTCTGTTTTAAATTTGCTGCCCCTTATCCTTAAAACTGGGACCTCTCATCCTAGAATGCCCCACAGGAGGAAGCATCCGCTCCATGCCTACTTTATCCATCCATTTTATTATCTTTTATATCTCAATTTGCTCTCCCCTCATTCTTCTAAATTCCAGAGAGTATCAGCCTAAACTGTTCAATCTCTCTTCATACGACAAACCCCTCATCTCTGGAATCGATCTGGTGAACCTCCTCTGAACTGCTTCCAATCCCACAACATCTTTCCTCAAATAAGGGGACCAAAATTGTGAACAATACTCCAGGAGCAGCCTCATCTGTATAGTTGCAACAATACTTCCTTACCTTTATATTCTATTCCTTTAGCTATAAATGCCAACATTCCATTATCATTGCCCAGACTAATGGCTTTGGTGCCTCTCTGTGAAGGTTCTTATAAGAAGACTTCTGTTTTTCATTGCAGCTTGTGTGATTTTTAACCCTTTCACTCATTCCAATGCTGGCTGAATGCAGCCAGCACTAACAGCGTTGTTCATTGGCTCTACTCTTCAACCGGGGGGGGGGGAGGGAGGGATGCGAGATTGTGAGAGGTTAACACCAATTAAAGATAGACTGAGCCGCTTAAATGACGATGTATTGTGGTTTGGAGCAGATGCTGACTGTGGAAGTGTTGGGTTTCAATAACAAGGGCCTTAACAGCTGGAGATGTCTATTAACAGTAACTGAGCAGCTCTTACATGCTGTGTCCCTGCCCACTCTCAGGGGGATCTCCCGTACCCTCGATACTGGACCCCTTTTGTACCCATGCCATCCCCACGTCCATGTGACCACTTGGTCTACGCTGGCAGCCACGCAGGAATTGATTCTGAGTTTGGAAAATGTGGCAAAACCAGTAGCCACCCTTTGGTTTGTGGTGGTGGCTCAAATGCAGTTTTTAAAAATTAATTTTACAGGATGTGGGCTTCGCTGGCTGGGCCAGTATTTATTGTCCATCCCTAACTGCCCTCCATTTCAGAGGGCAGCTGAAAGTCAACCACATTGCTGTGGCTCTGAAGTCAAATATAGGCCAGATCGGGTAAGGACAGCAGATTTCCTTCCCTAAAGGACATTAATGAACCAGATGGGTTTTTCCAACAATGATAATGGTTGTCAGTAGGTTCTTCATAGATTCATAAATCCCTGCAGTGCGGAAGGAGATCATTTGGCCCACCAAATCTACACCGACCACAATCCCACTCAGACACCTATCCCCAGTCTTAATTCCAGATTTCTTTTAGTGAATTCAAATTTCACCATTTGGTGGGATTCAGACCTCAGGGCATTACTCTGGGTCTCTAGATTGCTGGTCCAGCGGTAATTCCACTGTGTCACCGCCTTCCCCTGGTATTGCCGACTGCCACAAGAACGAAAGCATCATGACAACTGCCAGGGTACCAGGCAGTGAACAGTACGATCCGTTGACGTTGATCACAGCTGGACATTGAAGGAGTGAATCTCTTTAGTCAGATTATAAATGACAATTGGAATCCTCCACTCTCCCTCACCCCACAGCGGACTTTCCCGTGGCCGAGGAGAAGCTGCTATTGGATGTAGGTCAGATCTTCTGAAGTCCGCCACTGAGATCAATGGCAATTTGCATGGCTCACCGATCCAGCTGCTAGGGAAACTCCAGCATGATCCTGCCGGGAGGAAAGGCTGGAATATCCTGCCCAATGTGTGTATGTGTCTATGTGTAGGCAATGACATCCTACACCATGTGGGAGGTTTATAGTCTTAGAGAAGCCCCAAGTTCACTCTCCATGGGCGGGATTTTCCAGCCTCACTCACCCCGTAACTAGAAAACCCCGTCCGAGTTTAATGGACTTTTCCAAGGTCCACCCCTCACCCGCTCTAATTCCCGTGTGGACGGGATGCATGCAAACAACCTCGTCATGTTAACGTAGGGTGTGATTGATCCCACAAGCGTGTGCGGACACCACAAATCCATCTTGGAACTCATAGCAACTAAAAGAACCAAGTGTTAATGAACGCAATCTCTTGCCATCTTGCCTTAGTCATATGTACACAGTGCAGCAACAGTATGGATAACCATTAGTTGGAGAACTACACAGAGCACAGAACCGACACGGTGGCAAATATCCCACACTTAATACAACGGGTCAGTCCTTGGGTTGGGGAGCAGATTTGCCTCTGGCCTCTTTATGCACACTGTGCATAAAGATTTGTAAGGCAGTTGGACCAGTACACAGTGAAAAAGCTACTATCACTTGCATCATAATTAACAACTATCAGTTATTCAGAGCACATTGTGAACTAAGAAATGTTCATTCTGACCTTTCAAATATTCAGGATTTGGCATTTGTGAAATGGTTTTAGATCTTGTAAATGAGCGAATTTGCTTGTGTCAGTATAAGAACACAATTTGAGCAGCGAGCGCACATTTATGTTACTGATAGATGTGTTGATGAAAACAGCAGCACTGCATGTTTTCTGAAAGAGTGAACAGAATGGGAACCGGTTTTGTTTGTCTGGAAGCATGGAGTGAAGCCACGCAGCTGAACCTGCATCTTAAGATTAAACTTCATTTACTAGTGTCAAAAATAGACTCGCGTAAACACTGCAGTGAAGTTACTGTGAAAATTCTCCAGTTGCCACACCCTGGTTCCTGTTTGAAAGTAAGGAAGTTGGTGGGCTTTCTTAACTATTACATCAGCGTGGAGAGACCAGGACAGGCTGTTGGTGATCTGGACACCTAAAAGCTTGAAGCTCTTGAACATTTCTACTTTGTGCTTATTGATGTCGAGCAGGGGCATGTTCTCCTTTACACTTCCTGAAGTTGATGACAATCTCCTTCGTTTTGTTGACATTGAGGGAGAGATTATTGTTGCTGCACCAGTTCACCAGATTCTCTCTCGTTCCTCTGCTCTACCTCATCATTGTTTGAGATCCAGCCCACTGCAGTGAAAATCGAATTGGAGGGGAATTTGGCCACACAGTCATAGGTGTATAAGGAGTATAGTAGGGGGCTGAGGACACAGCCTTGTGGGGCACCAGTGCTGAGGATGATCGTGGAGGAGGTGTTGTTGCCTATCCTTACTGACTGTGATCTGTGGATTAGGAATTCAGGATCCAGTTGCAGAGGGAGGAGTCGAGCCCCAGGCCACAGGTTTTGGAGATGAGTTTTGTGGGAGTAATGATGTGGAAGGCTGAGCTGTAGTCAATAAATAGGAGACTGACATATGTGTCTTTGTTATCTAAGTGTTTCAGGGTTGAGTGCAGGGCCAGGGAAATGGCATCTGCTGTGGACCTGTTGCAGCGGCAGGTGAACTGTAGTGGATCCAGGCAATCTGAGATGCTGGAATTAATTCATAGAATAATTGAATCATAGAGTGCAGATGGAGTCCATTCAGTCCATCGAGTCTGCACCGACCACAATCCCACCCAGGCCTTATCCCCAAAACCCCATGCGTTTACCCTAGCTAGTCCCCCTGACAATAAAGGAAAATTTAGCTTGGCCAATGCACCTAACCTGCACATCTTTAGACTGTGGGAGGAAACCGGAGCAGCCAGAGGAAACCCAGGCAGACATGGGGAAAATGTGCAAACTCCACACAGACAGTGACCCAAGCTGGGAATCAAACCCGGATCCCTGGCGCTGTGAGGCAGCAGTGCTAACCAGTGTCGCCATGCCGCTCTGATTCACGCCATGTCTAACCTCTCAAAGCACTTCATAATGACGGATGTCAGAGCCACCGGCCGATAGTCATTAAGGCACACTACCTGGCTGTGTATTACTGGGATAATGCCTCGTCTGCTGGCTCCGTGTATTGGGAACATACAAACAGAACAATTGCTATTTTCCATCTACTTCCATCTTCACTGCAAGTAAACTAATTGGTCATCCTCAAGCTCATGTAACTTTGCGAGGGCAGAGTACAGAAATAATTGCAGCCTCGCTATCTTAGGCAATAAGGTCCTCTTGATGATGATAGTTGTAAAAGTGCTTGCAGGGAGAACGCTGAAAGTATTTAAAATCTTAACAGTTCAGCAGCCACAAGAGATGATGAGATATTTACCTGTCTGCTCTACCACTGAGGGACCCTCGACTGATTTGTGGTTGAAAACGCGACAATTTACTTTTCATTCGAGGCCTTACTTTAATTTAATGCAAATTGCTATTTGCAATTTCAGGCCCAATCATTTCACTATAACAGGCCAGCATCGATATTTTGTTTGGGAGATTAGTATTTATGGACTCAAGTGTGAAGAAAGCAGCAGAGAATGAGCTCTATGAACTGAGCAAAACCAGAGACCTGAAGCAAGTCACACGTTTCATATTATAGGCAGAAATCTATCTGGAAACCTGATTTCAAATTAACTGAGAAAGCTTGTGCTAGTGGAATGGAGTGAGGGAGATCAGTAGATAGGTAAGCACCCTCTCCACTGCAAAATAATTGGTTACGGTTCCGCGCGCATCTGCTGACTTTGTGTTACTTCAAAACTGCTTCAAATGCAAGTCTAGACAGTGTCAACGAGCGGTTTTACCATGGAGGGTTCACTAACCACTGTTCACTGATTGTCACTGTAATAACTCCACGGAGGTGAAAGTCCCATCACCAAGTTACTTTATTTACACCATACGTCTGTACACAGCCAACTCTCCAGTTGGTCCCAGCTGAATGCAGGCTGGGAGTCTGACAGACCTGCTTTAAATAGGGAGCATGAGGCTCCCCTGATTTAACCATCAAATAACACTCACCAGGTACCTCTTTTGACACCAACCAAATAAACGAACTCAAATTAACTTAGGGACAAATTAAAAGGGGTAGCTCCCTAAAAGGAGGGGGACAGCCCAAACAAAAACAAAGTCAAAAGGAAACTTAAAACATTAAATCAAAAGGTGATTATCAGGGTCAATAATACACTCAGCCCCTGCGGTGCCCAGTGGGCGCGGAAGGCATCAACAGCGGCCATGGACACTGCATGCTCCCTCTCCAGGGACACCTGGCCACAAATGTAGCTGCGGTAGAGGGGCAGACAGTCAGGATGGACAACCCCATCGATTGAACCTATTGAAGGACTCATCAGATAGTTCATACTCTAGCAAGCCAACTTCGTTAGCCTGGCTGAAGTCATCACTGTCACCAGTGTTCTCCTCCCACGTGTGTCTATCAGGGGAGGGATCCTTGGCTCTTTTCCCCCTTTCACTGCCTGGGAATGTTTAGCCCAACTGGAATGTTCAGAAGCTCAAAAAAAGTTGAAGAGGATTATTGGCAGGGTCAGAGACTAGGACTCCCGTGGCGAGCAGCTCACCTCCTGACTCCCCAAGGTTTATCCACTATCTTCAAGGCACAAGGCACAATGTGATGGAACGTTCAGCAAGATTCACGGCTCCTCAGACGCTGAAACTGTCTCTGTTCAAATGCAACAATATCCAGGCTTGGGCTGACAATAAGGGGTGATGGCCTAGTGGTATTATCGCTAGACTATTAATCCAGAAACTCAGCTCATATACTGGGAACCAGGGTTTGAATCCCACCATGGCAGCTGGTGGAATTTGAATTCAATCTGGAATTAAGAATCTACAAATGTCCATGAAACTATTGTCAATTGTTGGAAAAACCCATCTGGTTCACTTTAGGGAAGGAAATCTGCCATCCTTACCTGGTCTGGCCACAGCAATATGGTTGGCTCTCAACTGCCCTCGGGCAATTAGGGATGGGCAACAAATACTGGCCACCCAGCGATGCCCATCTTCTAAGAATGAATTTTAAAAAGTGACAAGTATCATTTACGCCACACAAGGGCCAGGCTTTGACCATCTCCAGCAAGAGAGGATCTAACCATCTAACTTTTGACATTCAATGATTTGATGTGATTTAATTTGATTTATTATTGCCACATTTGTTAACATACAATGAAAAGTATTGTTTCTTACGTATTATACAGACAAAATTTACCGTTCATAGAGAAGAAAAGGAGAGAGTGCAGAATGTAGTGTTACAGTCATAGCTAGGGTGTAGAGAAAGATCAACTTAGTCCAAGATAAGTCCATTCAAAAGTCTGACATCAGCAGGGAAGAAGCTGTTCTTGAGTCGGTTGGTACGTGACCTCAGACTTTTGTATCTTTTCCCTGAAGGAGGAAGGTGGAAGAGAGAATGTCCGGGGTGCGAGGGGTCCTTAATTATGCTGGCTGCTTTGCCGAGGCAGCAGGAAGTGTAGACAGACTCAATGGATGGGAGGCTGGTTTACAAGATAGATTGGGCTCATTCACAACTTTTTGTAGTGGCATTGCCATCACTGAAATCCCCCGTTATTAACATCCTGGGAGTTACCATTGACCAGAAACTGAACCGGACTGGCGTACAAGAACGTGCAAAAACTTCCTCACAGACAGTGACCCAAGCTGGGAATCGAACCCAGGTCCTTGGAGCTGTGAGGCAGCAGTACCACCGTGGCGTCTGGTGAGTAAATGGAGGTGGAAAATGTCTGTCAATGGAGAAAGAGCCTGGTGTCGTAATTTTCTAACACTTGCTTTCCCGGGGTGGCCCAGACACTGCGGCAAAGTTACTGTCAAGTTCTAGAAAGCCTGCTTTTCCATTTGCAAAAGGTTAGTGTGAGAACATATGTTATGTGCCCACACTATCCTATGATTGACTGTAATATTTAGCAGTCTGGTTTAAAATTTAACCAGAGGGCAAGTTTTAGTCAGAAAATAGAAATGGAAAAAGGGCTTCATTTTTGTTTTCTCTGTCCTCAGAAGGCCTGAAGCTATTTTGCTTCAGAAGGAGAGATTTCCATTTCATATAGGAATCTGGGCAGTTGTAGCAGTAGCGATCTGTCACAATACGGTGCTATAATTGAAATATTCTGACATCCTCGCATGACCACTGATCCGTGGGGTAGCAGGGTCTCTGTGAAATATTCTGCATTCCTGCACTTGTTAAATAAACGCCGACTGCAGATGTACAATGGTCGGGAAACAGAATGAATCCAGTGTAAATACAATCTTTTATTATTAACTGAATAATCGTGAACACTGACGCGGTGTGGGTTGGATTCTGCTACTAATTAACGGGTAATAAAGATGCAGATGTCGCAATTGTGAGTGTAACCATATCGGGTCGCGTGTACCGCCTGCCAGATTAACACTCTCAGTACTGCCGCAGCCATTGCTGAGCAGCTGTGAGGGGTTATCTTTCAGCCCGTTCTGTGGGAAAAAATAAAGAAATATCTTCTGTTTACATAACGCATTTTGCTCCCTTAAGATGGCTCATCGCATTCAACAACTGAACCCTGGTCGACTTCCCTGCCCAATACCCGGGACGCTATCCGAACCACATTCCGCACCTCCAGCATGGCCATCTCTTCCTCACGTTCGGTCTATCTGTCTCCCGGGCTCTGCCATGCTGGCTTCACCTTTTGTTTCAAATCCTTAAGCGCACAGTCCATCTCCATCCTAAATCCTCCCATCGCCCAGCCTTATCCGTCTCATAAATCCTGCACTGCTCGGGCCGCCTCCATCCTAAATCCTCTACCGCTCAATTCATCTTCTAAATCCTGCAGTGCTTGATCTGACTCTGTCTCAGATACTCTTACCACTGTCTCGCTGGATCTTCAGAACTCGGGCTGGCCTCTTTCTCAAGCCTTTTCCTGCTCTGAAATCTATAATTACTTTGTCCTTCTCTCCAACTTAAATTCTCTGCCACTCATTCCCAGCTCTCGCTGTCACATGCCGTGTGCCTTTGGATAATTTAATATTGCAATATAAAAAGTTAGTTGTAATTAAAGTATTGGCAGCAAAGTTAATCTACATGATTAGGACAGGAACACAGTGAAATTCTCTGTCTACCTCAACATTGGGCATTGATTCAAAGGTTCAAGTGGCAATACCTTCTTACCCTGGCACCTAATAGGGTATTGGCAACCATGGGCTACCATGGGAATTGGTCAAAATACTGTAGAGGTTTGCCATTGGACTTCTGCAGTATGACCAACCAGGAAACTCTCCCAATCTGGAAGCATTTGCAGGTTGATATCAACTCGTTTAGCCACATTACTGTTGTAGTGTAACCCCTTTAAGGGGCAATCCTTCAAGGACCACGTGACTGGGCCAGAACCAATGAGCACATGAATCTAGGCCAATAGGGGGCACCCAATCCTGGGGCATTGTCAGGAGTAGACCTGAATTATTTGTGCTGTTAAACCCTTAAGTTCCACAAAATTCTTTTCAGTCAATAAATCTTTTAGTTTGTTACTTGCCACATCAAATCACCTTGAGTTCCTACACTGGCAATGAGGACAGACCAGATCAGTCATTGAAAACCCACAATGCAGAGTTAGAGGGGGAGGAGGGTGATTACTCAAAGCTCAAAGAGAAAAGGTACATTTGAGGTTGAAAGTTTGGGGAAGCACATTGAGAGATTGCTATTTTTTTGGCAAACAAAATAACAGATGAGGAGAAACAGAAGGTGATACTGCTCACAGTCTGCAGCCCACACACTTACAATCTGCTGAGGAGTTTGATATCATCCAAAGCTCCAGACACAAAAACCTTCCACCAGTTAGTCATTTTAGATAAGAATTACCAAAACCCCCAACCTTCTGCTATCAAATAATTGCACTCTGCTGTTAGGGAGCCAGGAGGTACAATCTCCCAGGCTTTGTGGTCAGATTTCAATGGCTGGCTGATCATTGCGGGTTCTGGCTTTCATTGGGTGACATATTGGGAGACTGTTTGGTTTGTGGGATCAACAGCCTCCACACCTAAAAGAAACTGCTTACTAAGGTTTCATTCCAAAAAGCAGTAGAGGTGGCCCAACTGGCTGAGTGCACTGAGTGAGGCGTTGCGAGCTGCGAGGCGGGTGCAGGCTGCCAGGTGTGTGTGTGAGGCATGAGTGAGCTGCGAGGTGTGTGTGAGCTGTGAGGCTTGTGCGAGGCACGTGAGAGCTGCCAGGTGTGTGTGTGAGCTTCCAGGTGTGTGTGTAAGGCATGTGCGAGGCGTGTACGAGGCGTGTGTGAAATGAGATGAGTCAGTTGTGGCGGGAAATGGCTGTTATTAGGAACAGCCTGAGTGAGGACACAAGCGGAGCCTGAGAAGAATCATTCACCGGGGTCTGGGGCATGTTTTTGACGATGGGGATTCCCATTGATGTCACCTCCTCACCAGCGGGAATCCCGCGGTCGGGGGAGTGCTGCCGGCGGGACTGGAGAACCCCTCCAGCACGAAAGGCTGGAGAATCGTGGCCTCAATGTCCAGGACGGGGGATTCTAAGAGCTCCAATGTAAATATCAGGAAATATTCCAGAGGGAATTGGGTCGGATAATGGCGGGGTGGAGGGAGAGAGGGGGTTAAAGGGAATATTTGCCTAAACCCTGAGGCTACACCTGGGATTTTCCTAGTGCTCTATCTATTACACCAGAAAGTAGAGGGCAAACTGAAAAGGCTGGGAGACCTGGGCAGCATCATTGTCTATCGCCCCATCGTGAAACCATACTGTAATGTGAGGTTCTGTGAGGACTACAGACTAATGGTAAACAGAGGAACTCAGCTGGATCATCATCCCATTGCCAGGGTTAGAGAACCTCTTTGCTCAGTTAGACCTAAATCACACTTATCAAAAACTGGAACTGGAAGAGGACTCCAGAAAATTTGTTAAATAAATACGCACAAAGGGTTATATCAGTACACCTGATTGTCACTTGGTATCTCATCAGCCTATGCCATTTTTCAGCGCGCTATAGAGAGCTGTTTGGGGAATCCCCCAAGCGGTGGTACACTTGGACAATGGCCTCATCATAGAGCGTCTCCTGAAGAACATGATGCAACCTGCAAGAGGTCCTTAAGAGACATAAGGAAGCTGGCATAAGTTCAAGGGGGCAGCACAGTGGCACAATGGTTAGCACAGCTGCCTCACAGCGCTAGGAACCCGGGTTCAATTCCAACCTTGGGTGACTGTCTGTATGGAGTTTGCACATTCTCCCTGTGTCTGCGTGGGTTTCCTCCGGGTGCTCTGGTTTCCTCCCACAGTCCAAAGTGATGTGCGAGTTAGGTTGATTGGCCATAGTAAATTGACACTTAGGGTGGAATTTTACCGGCACGTCTGCCCAAGTTTCTCACAATCCCACCCGAGACCAACCCACTCCCGGAATCAGGGTTTCCATGCCTGTAATATTCCATCCTTAGTGTCAGGGGTATTAGCAGGGTAAATATGTGGGGTTACGGGAATAGGTGGGATAGTGGTCAGTGCATACACATTGGGCCGAATGGCCTCCTTCTGCACTGTAGGGACACTATGAAGACATGAGAAATGTACTTTTCAAGCTGATGAGATTACGTATCTTGGTTTGAAAGTGGATGCAAAGAGGCTGCACTCCCTCAAAGATAAGCTGAAAACTATTGAGGGAGAACTGAACTCATTCCTCAGAATCGTCAATTACTGTGGAATGTTTAACAATTCTGCACCCCCCCAGCCAACACACACCCACACCCACACACACCCACACCCACACCCATACGCACACACACACACCCACACACACACCCATACACACATCCACACCCACACCCACACACACATCCACACACACACATACGCACACACACACATAGGCACACACACACACATACACACACACAAACACACACCCACACCCATACACGCACCCACACCCTTACACACACACACACACACACACCCACACCCACACCCATACGCACACACACACACCCACACACACACCCATACACACATCCACACCCACACACACACCCACACACACACATACGCACACACACACATAGGCACACACACACACACACACACAAACACACACCCACACCCATACACGCACCCACACCCTTACACACACACACACACACACACACACACCCTTACACACACACACACACACACACACCCATACACACACCCACACCCATACACACACCCACACCCTTACACACACACACACACCCCCACACCCTTACACACACACACACACACACACCCTTACACACACACACACACACACACACCCACACCCACACCCATACACACACCCACACCCATACACACACCCACACCCTTACACACACACACACACCCCCACACCCATACACACACACACACACCCCCACACACACCCACACCCATACACACACACACCCACACCCATACACACACACACACACACACACATACGCACACACACACAAACACACACCCACACCCACACACTCACACATTGACACACACCCACACCCACACAAACACACACACACTTTACCACACACACAGACACACATACATCCACACTCACACTCACACCCACATACACACACACACACAAACACACAGTCACACACATTCACACACACATAAACCCACATACACACCCACGCTCACAAACACACACCCACACACACACACCAGCTTTTTAAAAAGCATCAGTGATGGAAGTGGGGAGACACGCAGAAAGAAGTTTTTGTCAAAGAAGCTCTAGAACTGTTGGTATTGCTCGTGCAGTTTGACCTGAGCAAGCCCATTAGTCGTCACTTGTGATGCCTCACCATACAGAGTTAGAGCAGCTCTGCCCCACAGGATGGCACTGGAGTGGAGAGGCCAATGGCTGAGAAATGGTACTCACAAACTGACAAAGAAAAGCCAAACAGCCATCTGTGCTGTGAAGGAATTTCACCAGGACATCCACTGACATCTCACCATCCTAGCCAGTGCAGCCTATTGCCTCGGCCACGGAGCAGAGATGGACCTTGTTGCCGGCAGCATATAGCAACACCTTCCAGCGTATTCCAGGAACACAGAGCTCCAACGCAGAGGCACTGAGCCACCACCCACTGCCTTAAGCCATCACATAATCACCTGTTCCACACGAGGCAGTATTCGTTCTGCATTTTTTAGACCCTGCCTGTTTCAGCAGCCCATATTGAGCTGTGAATGGATTGGGACCCTTTACAAAGAACAACAAAGAACAAAAACAGCCTGGGAAACAGGCCCTTCGGCCCAACGAGCCTGCGCTGCCATTTTAACATTACCAGTCCCCCCTCCACCCATGACCCTTATCTATGCTTATGGCATTCCACATTGAGGGAAAACTAATTTAGGGACAATTTGTTACCTCCAATCAGCCTAATAGCACACCTTTACCTTCAAAAAAGTCAAGAGAATGACGGCGACACGGTAGCACAGTGGTTAGCATTGCTACTTCACATCTCCAGGGACCTGGGTTCGATTCCCAGCTCGGGATCACTGTCTGTGTGGAGTTTGTACATTCTCCTCGTGTCTGCTTGGGTTTCCTCCGGGTGCTCTGGTTTCCTCCCACAGTCCAAAGATGTGAGGATTAGGTTGATTGGCCATGCTAAAATTGCCCCTTAGTGTCCTGAGATGCTTTGGTTAGAGGAATTAGTGAGTAAAATATGTAGGGGTATGGGGTAGGGCCTGGGTGGGATTGTGGTCAGGGCAGACTCGATGGGCCGAAGGGCCTCTTTCTGCACTGTTGGGGTCTATGATTCTATGAAAATGGTGCTGACAAGGCAGCGCTTCAGCAAGGCAGGGCTATTGAAGCCATGTTTGCAACGCAGGGACGAGGTAGACTGAGAAGGTGGAGTGCTATTGTGGGGGAGTCTGTGTCATCATATTACCCCCCCAGGGTGACAGCCTCTGCTTCAAGAGTTATATGATGCTCATCAAACCCAGAGCAGAATGAAAGCATTGGCCAGAGGCTATGGCTGGAATGTTATCACCTCAGAATCGGGCCGGGCGATGCACGGAGAACGGCTTTCTCCATTGGCCTTGGGGGGGCAAGGCAGTAAAATTCCGGCATATGTCTGACTTCAACAGAGAAACGGAACAAATGGTTGGGCTGTATGAAAGTTGTCAGGCCGTGCAAATGTTACCAGTGCCAGCGAGCCCGCACCCTCTGGGAGTGACCTGGTGTCAGACTTCCCCCTGGGAGTGGCCAGACCATCCGTGGTCACGGCTTTGTGCTGGACCCTTTCTCGGGACACAGATTCCTGATCCGAGTAGATGCTCATTCCAAGTGGCTGGATGTTCAGCTCATGTGATCCACACTGGTTACATCGCCCAGTGAGGCAGTTCTTCACAAACCATGGTCTTCCCAAATGGTCGTTACCAGAGAACGGAACAGCGTTTCCAGGCTTTCGCCAATTCTAATGACATTAGTCATGTTAGGTCAGCCCCCTGACCATCCTGCCTCGATGGGTTGGCAGAGGGAGCCACGCACTCATTCAAGGTTTCCATGAAGAAGCAAGCCATTGCCGTTGTGATTGGAAAGTGTGCTGCTGAACCTCGTGCCACCACTGGGGTCACGCCTGCTGAATCGCTAATGGGTCAGCATCTGCATACCTGTTTGGTGATCCCAAATTCATCGGGGAGGATGGACCCTCGGCAAGTCTCTCAAAAAGGTTATCATCAGTCTCAGAAAGGGGACAGATTGTTTAATGTTCGCAAAATCATTTTGGCGAGGAATTTTAGAATCATAGAATCCCAACAATACAGAAGAAGGCCATTCAGCCCATCGAGTCTGCACTCTCTGAAAGAGCATCTTACCCAGGTCCTATTCCCGTAACCCGTAATCCCCCTAACCTACCTATCCTTGGACACTAAAGGGCAATTTAGCATGGCCAATCCATTGCACATCTTTGGAGTGTGGGAGCATGTGGAGGAAACCCACGCAGACACGGGAAGAATGTGCAGACTCCACACAAACAGTGATTCAAGCTGAGAATTGCACTTAGGCCCCTGGTGCTGTGAGGCAGCAGTGCTAACCACTGTGCTGCCATCCCACCCAGTCCTGCCTGGGTGCCAGGGAGAGTTGTGGAGAAGATGGGACCAGCCTTATGTGGTGGAAGCACAGGACTGTCCAGAGGCATGTCACCCACTTATGCAAGAGAGTAGAACCAGCTTCAAGAGACAAATAAGAGTGCCCCTCATCCAATTCATATGTGCCAGCCTCTGAAGTAGAAATCTCGATGCTCAAAGTGGGCCCTAGGCAGCTTCTGACTTCAGTGACTGCGGCAGATGGAGGGGTCACCATTGGCCTAGCTCCTGAGGTGGTTAACAAGCCCATTCCATCATAAAGAACCTTTCACAGACTTCCGCAAGAGTCCGGAAGTCGCCTGGTGTTATGAACTGTATTTCCCAAGTATCCCTTCTTTATTACTGACACTTGCCTGCCTACATATTAACTAGTTTTCCTTTCGTTTTATCATTGGTCATTCAAGAGGTGGTACCTCCTTAAAAGGGCAATTCTTCACAGGTCACGTGACTGGGCCACAGCCAAGCCCCTGGGCCAATCAGGAGTGAGGAGTTGTGTCCTGGGGCTGAAAGTCTTCAGTTGGAGTCAGGGTGTTGTCAAGGATAGAGCTGTGTAACTGTGCTGTTAAACACTTCGTTGTACATAGTTCTTCTCAGTCAATAAATCTTTTAGTTTTTTTTATTTGCAGCCTCTACAGTAATGAATAAACCTTCCACGATCATCAACCCCTGATGTAGGACTTGAACCCAGGGATTTTGGCCTGTAGTTAGGGACATTACCCACAAGACCTTGAGGCAATGCCTCCCACCTTCCCTTTCTCTAGCTGAAAGAACTCTGTCGCAATCAGTACTCTCTTCTGAAACTCCCTTCAATGAAGATGTCCAAATGAAGAATTATCACTGGGTAAGTGAGGTCTCCAATTGCCTGGGTCTGCGTTTCACTGGAAGAAAAAACACTTACCTGTAAACTTAACAACAACAGAAGTAAATTGGTGTCAGTCACCTCCTTAAATTACAATTACTTCCAGCTGCTATTTATTCTGCCACTCATATAATCACAATATCATCTTCACTCATGTGGCAGAACTCTCACCTCAGGGTCAGAAGGTTGTCTGGCAAATCTCCATTTCAGAAGAGTGCATAATCTCTGCTCGCACTTTAGTGTAGTGCTTGAGATTCTATCTTCAGGATCAAGCAATAAACTGAGGCCCAGTCCATCCTTTCCGAGGGATGGTAACAGATCTGATGCCACATTTTGAAAACAGACTAAGCAGTTTTTCCCTGTCAATCTACAAGATACCAAGCCTCTTTCGGCAGCCCCTTCCAAACTCCTAACCCCTACCGCCTAAAAGGAGGTTTATGGGAACATCAGTACCTCCCTAGTTCCCCTCCAAGCCACACACAATCTGGACATGGAAGTACATTGCTGTTCTGTGGGATTTTTCAGCCCTTCCTGCTGGTGGGATCTTCCAAAACAAAAGGGTGGCACAGTGGCACAGTGGTTAGCACTGCTGCCTCACAGTGCCAGGAACCCAGGTTCGATTCCCAGCTTGGGTGACTGTGTGGAGTTTGCATGTTCTCTGCATGGATTCCCTTCAGGTGCTCTGGCTTCCTCCCACAGTCCAAAGGTGTGCAGGTTAGGTAGATTGGCCATGCTAAATTGCCCCTTTAACGTCCAAAAATGTGTAGGTTAGAGGGATTTGTGGGGTAAATGCATGGGGTTACAGGGCACGAGAGGTGGGTGTGGGAAATATGATCCGTCAGAGAGTCAGCATAGACTCAATGGGCCAAATGGCCTTCTCCTGACCTGTAAGGATTCTAGGATTCCCTCAGTGAAAACACCGATCATTGACTGTTTGTCAAACTTAGAGCAATGCAGATTGACCGCTACATTTCTCTACATGACAAAATGGATACACTTCAGAAGTAAATCATTGTGGAAAGCCTTGGGACAGCCTGGAGATTTGAAAGGTGCAATATCATTACCCTGCTCCTTTCCTTTTCTCCCTGCAGCATGGGCTGCTCCTGATCTGACAGGACGAGGATGGAATGCTGTACCATTCGTAACAATGGAACAAAACGAATTGACATTTAGAAATGTACGGGCTAATAAGTGAAAATGATTTGTTAATGACAAATTGTATTTGACAAACCTGACTGAGTTATTTGACGTAGTAATGGAACTGTTGAGGAGGGTTGTGCAGTTGACGTGTATCTAGGCTTTCAAAAGGCGTTTGACAAAACATCAGCAATAGGCTTGTTCACAAAATTAAAGCCTACAAGATGAGCGAGACAAGGGATATAAAATTGACTCAGGGACAGAAGGCAGAGAGTAGTGGTGAATAGTTGTTTTTCTTTAACCTGGAGGGAGATGTATTGTCACGTTTCCCTGTGGGAGTTATTACTCGTTTCTATGCACAGTAATGACCTGGACTCTGGTATGAAGGTCACAAGTTTGCAGATGACACAAAAGCTGGAAATGTTATGAAAGTTGAAGAGAATGGAAAACAGACATTAAAACTGCAAAGACAGACTGGTGAGTGGGCAGGCTGGTGAAATTTTACATGGAGAAATGTGAAAGTGGTACATTTTTGCTTGGGAAGAACAAGGAGAGGCAGTGGAAAGGAAATGGTTTTGATGTTAAAAGGGACGCAGGAACAGAAAAGAACCTTGGGAGATGTGTGTATACAAATCATGGAAGCTGGCAACATATTAGGGGGAAAGAAAAGTTACAAGGGCCTGGAGAAAAAAACAAGTGGGAATGATTGGATAACTACGAGCAAGTCCTTAAAGACAAACTGGGATATAGCCTCACAGGAACATTGAATATAGGAGCAGGTGGAGGCCACTTGGCCCTTCAAGCCTGCTCTGCTACGATCATGGCTGATCATCCGACTCAATAGGCTAATCCCGCTTTCCCCCTCATATCCTTTCAACCCCTTCTCCCCAAGTTCTATATCTGACTGCTTCTTGAAAACATACATATATTTTAGCCTCAGCTGCTTTCTGTGGTAACGGATTCCATGGGGTTATCACTCTCTGGGTGAAGAAATTTCTCCTCATCTCAAATCTAAGTGGTCTACACTTAATCCTCAGATGATGTCCCCTGGTTCTGGACACCCCCAACTATCGGGAACATCCTTCCTGCATCTACTCTGTCCAGTCCTGTTAGAATTTTATAGGTTTCTATGAGAACTCCCTCATTCTTTTGAACTCCAGTGAATACAATCACTGGATTGCCCTCATCAGGGCAATGAGGCGATTGCTGAGATAGGGAGGGTCAGGGCTATGAAGCAATCACTAAGATAGGGAGGGATAGGGCTATGAAGCGATCACTGAGATGGGGGGCAGGGCTATGAGGCGATCGCCAATATAGGGAGGGACAGAACTATGAGGTGATCTCTGAGATAAGGAGGGGCAGGGATATGACACCATTGCTAAGACAGGGAGGGGCAGGGCTATGGGGTGATCACTGAGATAGGGAGGGACAGGGCTCTGAGGCGATCGTTGAGACAGGGAGGGGCAGGGTTATGAGACGATCACTGAGATAAGGAGGGGCAGTGCGAGTAACATTCATTCCTCACAAGTGCCAGGCAATGAACATCTCTAGTACAAGAGAATCTAACCACCACCCCTTGACATTCAATGGTATTGCTATCACTGAATCCCCCCACTATCAACATACTGGGGGTTACCATTGACCAGAAACTGAACTGGACTCACCATATAAACACTGTGGCTATACGAGCAAGTCAGAAGTTATGAAAACTGTGGCAAGTAACTCACCTAAAGCCTAAGGCACAAGTTGGGAGTGTGATGGAATACTCTCCACTTTCCAGGATGGGTGCAGCTCCAACAACACTCAAGAAGTTTGACAACATCCTTGACAAAGCAGCCAGCTTAATTGTCACCCATCTATCACATTCAACATTTCACTCCCTCCTCATTGTGGCAGGTTATGTGTGCCATCTGTAAGATGCATTGCAGCAATTCTCTAAGGCTATTCCAACAGCACCTTCCAAATCTGTGACCGTTACCATCTAGAAGGACAAGAGCAGCAGAATATTGGTAACATCACCACCTGACAGTTCCTCTCCAAATCACTCACCGCCCCAACTTGGAAATATATCACCATTCTTTTGCAATTGCTGGGGAAAAAAATCTGTAATTCCCTCCCAAAAAGCACAGTGGGTATTCCTACAGCATAGTGGCACAGTGGTTAGCACTGCTGCCTCACAGAGCCTGGGACCTGGGTTCCATCCCCAGCTTGGGTCACTGCTTGTGTGAAGTTTGCACATTCTCCCCGTGTCTGCGTGGGTTTCCTCCGGGCGCTCCAGTTTCCTCCCACAGCTCAAAGATGTGCAAGTTAGGTGCATAGGCCCTGCTAAACTGCCTCTTAGTGTCAGCAGGGGTTATTAGGTTTAAATGTGTGGGGTTACGGGGATAGGGTGTAAGTGTGATTATTGTCAGCGCAGGCTCGATGGGCTGATTGGCCTCTTTCTGTGCTGTAGGGATTTATGATAAGGACTGCAGTGGTTCAAGAAGGCAGTTGACCATCACCTTCTCGAGGGCAATTAGGGATAGGAAATAAATGCTGGCTTGGTCACATTCCACAAATGAATTTTTAAAGAATGAATGGGTCTTGATGGTGCTTCTGAAGAGTGAGGGTGGAAAGTGAAGCAATTGCTGACTAGATTCTGGCAGTTATCATATTGGGAAAAGTGAAAACAAGAAAGGGCCACCTCATTTGAATTGGACAGAGAAAGATTGATGAGGGAAGTGCTGGGATTTTTGCCGTGCGCTAAATTTACCAATTCACTGGGCCAGTTTTATTTTAATTCATTCATTACAGGTTGTGAATGTAGCCCAATCCATCACACAAACCACCTTTCCATCCATCGACTCTGAAAACACTTCCCGCTGCCTCGGCAAAGCAGCCAGCATCATCAAGGACCCCACGCACCCCGGACGTTCTCTCTTCCACCTTCATCCATTGGGAAAAAGATACAAAAGTCTGAGGTCACGTACCAACCGATCCAAGGACAGCTCCTTCCCTGCTGCCATCAGACTTTTGAATGGACCTACCTCGCATTAAGTTGATCTTTCTCTACACCCTACGTTTGGTGGTAACGCTACATTTTGCACTCTGTCATTTCCTTCTCTATGAATGGTATGTTTGGTCTGTGTAGTGCGCAAGAAACAACACTTTTTACTCTATATTAATACATGCGACAATAATAAATAGAATCAAGTCAAAATCCTGGGACATGGGCTGGCCAGCACTTATTGCCCATCCCTAGTTGCCCTTGAACTGAGTGGCTTGCTAGGCCATTTCAGAGGGCAGTTGAGAGTCAACCACATTGCTGTGGCTCTGGAGTTATGTGTAGGTCAGACCGGGTAAGGACAGCAGATTTCCTTCTCTAATGGGGATTAGTTAATCAGGTGGGTTTTCCTGACAATCGACAATGGTTTCAGGATCATCGGTCGATTCTTAATTCCAGATTTTTTTAATATGGAATTCAAATCACACTATCTGCGGGATTTGAACCCAGGTCCCCGGAACATTAGAATGGCGTGATTGGCCTCAACAGATCTGGGGGAGCAGGGAGAAGCCGATGGAAGGATGCTCGATCCAATGGCTAGCTGGAGACTTGAGAATGAGTGAGTCATTCACAAATGCAGACACGTTCTGCTCCATTTCCACTCCACACCTCCAGACAGGTGCAGTTAAAGCAACATCCCATATCCTGTTGGGGATCGGGCTGAAGTGAGCCTCAAGTATGTTGATGATTATAATATGAGTTACACGTTCCTCCAGAAGCATTTGGTTCACAAATCAATGGATGCTGAACAGTCTTCAGAATCTAATAATCATTTCCACAACTTTTTTTTCTCTCTGATTCAGCACTCCACTTCCATACGTACCGCAGCGTGAATCAAACCAGGGAAAATCAATTCCCATTTTCATCTACCCTGCTTCAAATTCAAAATTAAAATGGAATGCCTGGGAATTGCAGCTTGAATCCGTAAATTGTTACCCAGCCATCGATTAGAAGTACTTTAAGAAAAATGTGTTGGAAATTGAAATAAACAGCGCTTTTTAACTGGTGGGGAGCTGCGAAGCTTCGCTGTGAGCACAGCATGCCATCCTTCTCCTGAATATCTGACACCGAGGTGTTTGCACAATTTGAATTGCGTGGAAGAATGAAAAACATGGAAATATCTTCCACCGCAGGCCCTCACAACAAACTAATGTACATTTTAACATTGTCAAATAGCCCCCAAACACTCCACGCAATGAAATACCACTGCGTCCTATTTTCTTTCTGTTTAGTTTTGATGAAGGGTATTCCAGGTGGCACAGTGCATAGCACTGCTGTCTCACAGCGCCTGGGACCTGGGTTCGATTCCCAGCTTGGGTCACTGTGCAGAAACTGCATGTTCTCCCTGTGTCTGTGTGGGTTTCCTCTGGGTGAACCGGTTTCCTCCCACAGTCCAAAGACATGCTGGTTAGGTACATAGGCCTAAATTCTCCCTCAGTGTATCCGAACAGGCACCGGAATGTGGCGACTAGGGGATTTTCACAGTGACTTCATTGCAGTGTTAATGTACACCTGCTTGTGACAATAATGAAAAAACTTCAGAAACCAGACTTGAAATATTGGTTCTGGTCTCTTTTCACAGATGCTGCCAGCCCTGCTGAGATTTTCCAGTATTTTCTGTTTGCATCTGTGTGTGTTCATGCGTGTTTGTGTGGGGAGGGGAGTGGGGGTTGGGGGGGGGGGGGGGGGGGGATCCATGTGTTTGTGTTTGTGTTTGTGTGTGTGTGTATGTGTGTGTGTGTGTGTGTGTGTGTGTGTGTGGATGTGAGTGGGTATGTGTGTTTGTGTCTGCGTGTGTGCGTGCATGCAAGCATGTGTGTGTGTAAGTGTGTGTATGTGAGTGGTGTGTGTGTGTGCGTATGTGCGTATGTGTGTGTGTGTGTGTGTGCGTGTGCGTGTGTGTGTATGGGTGTATGTGAATGGTGTGTGTGTGCGTATGTGTGTGTGTGTGGGTGTGTGTATGAGTGTATGTGTGGGGGGGGGTGTGTGGGTTTGTGGCATGGGTATGGGTGTGTGTGTGTGTGTATGTGTGAGTGTGTGTGTGAGTATGTGAGTGGTGCGTGTGTGTGAATGTATTTGTGTGTGGGTGTGGGTGTGTGTGTATGTGTGGGTGTGTGTGTGTGTGAGGGTGTGGGTATGTGTGCATGTGGGGGTGTGTGTGGGTATGGGTGTGTGTGTGTATGGGTGTGTGGGTGTGGGTGTGGGTGCGTGTGTGGGTGTGTGTGTGAGTACGTGAGTGGTGTGTGTGTGTGTGTGAATGTATTTGCGTGTGGGTGTGTGTGGGCGTGTGGGTGTGGGTGTGTGTGTGTGGACATGTGTGGGTGCATGTGTGTGTGTGTGTGTGTGTGCGGGTGTGTGTGTGAGTACGTGAGTGGTGTGTGTGTGTGTGTGAATGTATTTGCGTGTGGGTGTGTGTGGGCGTGTGTGTGTGGGTGTGTGTGTGTGGACGTGTGTGGGTGCATGTGTGTGGGTGCGGGTGTGTGTGTGTGTGAATGTATTTGCGTGTGGGTGTGTGTGGGCGTGTGTGTGTGGGCGTGTGTGTGTGTGTGTGTGTGTGTGTGTGTGTGTGTGTGTGTGTGTGTGTGTGTGTGTGTGTGTGTGTGTGTGTGAAATACAACTCAAGTTCAGGTATTGTTTTTCTGTGACCCAGCAACCCGGATGTGAAAAATGCAGCAAAAACTGGGAAATATGAATACTGGTCCAAGCTGCTTTTTCCCATCGGGAACCCACAAGCGCTGACGAGTCACCAGCTCATTGATTTTGGGATGGTCGGACAGGAGACGAGGCACCAGGAGGTTGCATCAGGAAAGCTCCCACTGGTTAAACATTAAACTGCTGGAGGGGTTCTCCAACAATGCAGCACTCTGTCACTGCTGTATTGGGGTGCTGTTAGCCGGGACTCTGCATGTGACATGGACAGATAACTAGAATGGACAAGCTGAAGATGCAGAAGTGAGAGAATTCTAATAACTGAGTCCCATTTCCTATGTTGTGGAGGGTAAATATTGAAAACTAACTCTCATTTCATGGTGATGTACAATTTCCCAGCTGAATACTGTTTTAGTGACTGCGCACAATGACTGATCGTAGACAGATAATGGACCTTGCGATACTGACGATTGATGGAGATGTGTTATCAATACTCACATGGACAAAGCAACTCTACTAATAACTTAAGACCAGTTATCTCCACATCGCAAAGTTAAAGATTGGAAAATTGTTCACTCAAGGAAATGAAATTGCTAAAACCCAAGAAACTACAAAGGTTATGAATGTAGCCCAATCCATCATGCAAACAAGCCTCCCATCCACTGACTCTGTCTACATTTTCCGTTGCCTTGGAAAAGCAGCCAGCATAATCAAGGACCCTGGACATACTCTCTTCCACCTTCTTCCGTTGTTCAAAGTTGATGGAAGACAAAGGTCTGAGGACATGTATTAACCGACTCAAGAACAGCTTCTTCCCTGCTGCCGTCAGGCTTTTGAATGGACCTAGCTCACACTGAGTTGATTTTTCTCTATACCCTAGCTATGAGTAGTATAGTATTCCCTTACATTCTGCACTCTCTCCTTTCCTTCTCTATGAATGGTATGTTTTGTCTGTATAGCGCGCAAGACACAATACTTTTCACTGTATGCTAATATATGTGACAATAATAAGTCAAATCAAAGAAACCAGAGCACCCAGAGGGAACCCATGCAGTCTCCCCACAGACAGCAACCCAAGGCTAGAATTGAACCCAGGTCCCTGGAGCTATGAGGCAGTGTTGCTAACCACTGTGCTACTATGCCGCCCCAATTCAATGACAATACCATTACTCCACTTTACCAGTACTGCAACAGTCAATGCTTCTTAGCTTCTTGTCTGGTTAAAACCCCAGTTCCAAACACCTTGCCCGGTAAATATTGTTCTTCCTCGCAGTGACCTGAGTAAATGGAGCTCAAGCCTTGTAGCATTCAAACTCACTCTGCTCTGTTACATTCAAATTAATTCCCTTACACTTTCCTTCCCCCTTCAAACTTTTGAAATCAAGCAATGCTGTCATCGATTCACGATTACTTGATTCACCTAAAGGTAGAAATGAATGTGTATAATGCGTATAAATGTTTAATGTGCCCATATTAAATTCAGCTCCGCACCTAATTTGATGGAGACATTAACCCAGTTCATTCCGTTTCTTCACGGTGACGGCAGCTTTCCCTTTGTGTAAATCATTTGTTTTCAGTCCAATCTCACTTTTCTCTCAGCAGTTTCCCATTCTGCTCACTTCACGCTGCCCCCCCACTCTCTCCTGGACCCCACAACCACCACCCCTTCCACCCTCACCCCCATCCCTCTTGCTCAAATCTGGCGTGTGGCTCCGCAAAATTCAAGGGAACATTTAACCCTCAAGTTTATTTATTAGTGATCGCAAGTAAGGCTTACATTAACACTGTAATGAAGTTACTGTGAAAATCCCCTAGTCGCCACATTCCCCGGTGCCTGTTCGGGTACACTGAAGGAGGATTTTAGCACGGTCAATGCACCTAACCCACACGTCTTTCAGACTATGGGAGGACCCAAAGAAAACCCACGCAGACATTGGGAGGATGTGGAGGCTATGCACAGACAGTGACCCAAGCTGGGAATCGAACCTGGATCCCTAGTGCTGTGAGGCAGCAGTGCTAACCACCATGTCACCCCAACTAGAGACAGTCAAAAACAGACAATCTAGTCATTTCTTTAATTGCTGTTTGTAGGAGTTTGCCATGAATAAATTGGCAGTCGCTGTTCCTACAATACTGACTACACTCCAAAAGTACTTCATTAGGCCCTGAAGTTGTGCGAGGCGCTACATAAATGCAAATCTTTCTTTTCGTGTGTATGGCCATGGCACTCACAGCAACTTCTCGCTTCTTGTCTTCTGCACTTTTCTTTTCAACCTTGGTTCTGTGTTGTACTAAAGGCTATGACCGAGGTCGCTCAGCCAGAAAGGATCCAAAATGTTAAGCCAATTAGCATATCTGGCATTACTCATGCTCGCTCTGGTCCGTGTCTATCATTTTCTGGTCAGTTTAACCTTAACTGCACACAGTAATATATTGAATTTGGCTAATTAGAAGCAATTTTCGTCTGCAAGCCACTTAACAAGTAGGTCACTTATTGCAACAAAGTCCTAATTTTACAAATCGCTCAGAGTCTAAACATTGCATTATTGGAGATAAAGCGGCATCAAACAATGCTAATTATATTCTGTTTGTCTATGCGAATGAGACTTGTTAAAGCATAAACAGAAGGCAAAGACTCAAAAGCCATAATTCTAATCTTAATGAATCACAAAGAGTAATTGAACAAAATCATTTCCACTGTTTCTAATGTTGATCGGTTAACGTTGTCTGATCCAATAAATGGGTAGCTTCATTTGTGTGTCGCCAGGGACAGAACAGTGAATCAGGCCTTAAAGGGATAACACCAAGCCAAGAAGCAACATGCGTTGTTATGGTAACCACTTGAGTCAGTACGGTATTCAAGTTGCCCCTGTGTTTCAAAAACACCACTCGTACTACCGTGTTATAGAGATCACCCATCAATCCTTCAAGAGATGCCCAAGTTCTGTGAATGAATTAAGTTGGAAGCTGTGATTAGAAATGCGGGTGTATTATCCTCTGTGCCGCAGCACTGAAAACAATTGTAATCGTTTAATCATCAATTCCTATTCTTACTGTTAAATTAACCCATGTTCGCCTTTAGGTTTGGCCTGATTTCTGGAGGATCTTCCCACTCCTCTGGTCTATCATTCCTTCCTCATCTCCAAGTGTTTAAAACCAAAGTTTGGCATTGCTAAAAATGGTAGAATACTGAGAATTATCAACAAAGTTGAACAGACCATGAGACATAGAAGAATCAGGCCACTCGGCCCATTGAGTTTGCTCCACCATTTGATCATGGCAATATTTTTCTCATCCCCATTCTCTAGCCTTTTCCCCATCCCCTTATTAATCAAAACTATCTATCTCTGACTTAAAGGCACTCAATGACCTGCCCTCCACAGTCTTCCGCGGCAAACAGTTCCACAGATTCACCACCCTCTGGTTGAAGACATTCCTCCTTATCTCTGTTGTAAAGGATTGTCCCTTTAGGCTGAGGCTGTGCCCTCTGGTTCTAGTTCTACAGTGGTTAGCACCGCTGCCTCACAGTGCCAGGGACCTGGGTTCGATTCCAACCTTGGGTGACTGTGTGGAGTTTGCATGTTCCCTCGTGTCTGGGTGGGTTTCCTCTGGGTGCCCCGGTTTCCTCTCACAGTCCAAAGATGTGCGGGTTAGGCGGATTGGCCATGCTAAATTGCTCCTTAGTGTCAGGGGGATTAGTAGGGTAAATATATAGGGTTCTAGGTCATGGGTGGGATTGTTGTCGGTGCAGGCTTGATGGGCCTAATGGCCTCTTTCTGCTCTGCAGGGATTCTAATCAACTGTCGGAAGAAAATAAAGACCTCATATCACTGAGTCTACAACCTCTGGATTTATTTTCACTTTTGTTTTCCTTTTTTCAATGCTTGTTGTGCCCCTCCCTCTGGCTCTCGTCCTTCAATCTCGGTTCTTCAACAATTCTTACACAAACTCCAAACTAATTCCTTTATTAACAGGGGGTTTGAGCCATAAGGTTATGCTGCAACTGTACAGGACCTTGGTGAGACCACATTTGGAATATTGTGTGCAGATCTGGTCACCTCACTATAAGAAGGATGTGGAAGCATTGGAGAGAATGCAGAGGAGATTTACCAGGATGCTGCCTGGTTTGGAGGGTAGGTCTTACAAGGAAAGGTTGAGGGAGCTGGGGCTTTTCTCTTTAGAGCGGAGGAGGATGAGAGGTGACTTAATAGAGGTTTATAAGATGATGAGGGGGATAGATAGAGTGGGTGCTCAGAGACTATTTCCTCGGGTGAACGTAGCTGTTATTAGGGGGGCATGACTATAACGTTCATGGTGGGAAATATAAGAGGGATGTCCGAGGTAGATTCTTTACTCAGAGAGTGGTTGGGGTGTGGAATTCACTGCCTGCTGTGATAGTGGAATCGGACACTTTAGGGACTTTCAAGCGGTTATTGGATAGGCACATGGAGCACACCAGAATTATAGGGAGTGGGATAGCTTGATCTTGGGTTTGGACATAGCTTGGCACAACATTGAGGGCCTGTACTGTGCTGTACTGTTCTATGTTATATGTTCTATGTGCTAAGATAATTCACTCTTTCACTTCCTACTCTTCAAAATAATGTGAAAATCTCTCAAACAGTCCATTACCATTCTTCATTTCATAAGATCACCCCCCTCCCCAGCCTCTGCCCTCCTGTAGAACCACCTCCTGATGGACCATGGGCTAAATCAAGGGAGACGCCCCTGGGTGATACCAAAGGAGTGCTGCACGGTCGGAGGTGCCGGCTTTTGAATGAGGTGTTGGAGTGAGGTCCAGTCCACCTTCCCAAGTGGACGTGTATAAGATCCCACCACAATATTTCAAAGAAGAACAGTGGAGCGCTCCCCAGTTCCCTGATCAATAGTTGTCCCTCAATCAATAGTTCATGAAGAAAACAGATTGTCTGGTCATTATCCATGTGGCAATCTGTGGGATCCTGCTGTGCGCAAAATGGGTTGCTGCATTTCCTACACCACAGCAGTGACCATGCTTCACTGACCATGAGGCAATTCAGGGCATTCTGAGGCTGTGAAATTGACCATATAAATGCAAATCAGAAAATGCTGGAAAATCTCAGCAGGTCTAGGCTTGCCAGTGGCACAGTGGTTAGCACTGCTGCCACACAATGCCAGGGACCCAGGTTCGATTCCTGATTTGGGTCACTGTCTGTGTGGAGTTTGCACATTCTACCCGTGTCTGTGTGGGTTTCTTCCGAGTGCTCCAGTTTCTTCTGACAGTCCAAAGATGTGCGGGTTAGGTGGATTGGCCATGCTAAATTGCCACTTATTGTCAGGGGGACTAGCTAGGGTAAAAGCATGGGATTATAGGGATAGAGCTTAAGTGGGATTGTGGTCGGTGCAGACTCAGTGGGCTGAATGTCCTCATTCTGCACTGTAGCATTCCATGATCTCAATCTGACAACATCTTTTCTTTTCATTGCAGAAAGAGGCCATTTGGCCCATCAGGTCTGTGCCAACCACAATCCCACCCAGGCCCTATCCCCTTATCCCTTCATATTTACCCAGTAACCCCTCTAACCTATGCATCCCAGGACACTAAGGGGCAATTTAGCATGGCCAACCAACTTAGCCCACACATGTTTGGACTGTGGGAGGAAATCGGAGCACCCGGAGGAAACCCACGCAGACACAGGGAGAATGTACAAACTCCACATAGATAGTGACCCGAGCTGGGAATCGAACCCAGGTCCCTGGAGCTGTGAAGCAGCAGTACTAACACTGTGCTACCATGCCACCCATCTGCAGGGAGAGAATAGAGCCAACATTTTGAATCTGGTGACCCTTCACCTCTCCCTACAGAAGCTGTCAAACTTATTGAGATTTTCCAGCATTTGCTATTTGTGTTTCAGATTTCAGCATCCGCAGTAACCATCTTATTATCTAAATGCAAATCAGCTTTCCTTTTAAGCTAAAGGAGACCCTTCGACTTACAGATCAGGAGGAGCCTATGGCCTAGTCCTGTATAGGTGCAACTGGTAAAATCCAGACAGTTTCTAATTAAATGATTCATTAACAAACTAGAGAAGCCAGCCTTTATTTGGCTGTTGTAAATCACTCTGACACCTTGCTGGCTTTCAATGATTTTAAAGGCAAGATTAGTCCTTCTGGAAAGGTTTTCTCAAAGGGCGAGCAGGTGGAGGGGGGCCTATCCATATGGTGGGCATGAGGTTGACGGATACATCACTGCACCAGTTGGCCCTGTGAGGAAAATGGCACAAAACTCTTCTTGTTCTCCCTGCCTAAACACAAAACGTTTGTCAAATACATTTTCCATAAAGATGATACCCCAGGCAGTGGAACTGCTTTCTCCCTCTTATCCACTTTGTTACTTTAAACGCCACAGACATCACTTATAAAAAGTACAGAATCAGATCTTCAATGGACTAATGTTACATCATCCAGCATTCAGATCCGTTACATTACATAATTCAGCATGGCTACAACATGCAATGGTTTATTCCAAATTCTTACACACCAATTCTAACTTTGGTCCCTCCGTTTCATGCTTACGACCAATAATTAAATCACAATACATCTAAAGTTGCACTAATAATAACATTGGGACCTCTCAATCATTCGCTTACCATGGCTATACAATCCATATAAATCACTGTTTTCTTCTACTTCATTCATGGGTTGTGGGCATCGATGGCGAAGCCAGCATTTGTTGCCCATTCCAAATTGCCTTTGAACTGGATGGCTTGTTTGGCCAATTCAGAGGGCACTTAAGAGCCAACCACACCTCTGTGGGCCTCTAGTCACATGTAGGCCTGACCAGATAAGGATGTCCAACTTCCCTCTCTTTTAATCAACGGTTTTTCATAATAATCGATAATGGTTTCATGGTCATCATTTGACTTTTAACAGCGGATTTTTATTGAATTCAAATTTCACCATCTGCCGTGATGGAATTCGAACCCTGGTCCCCAGTGCATTACCCTGGGTCTCTGGATTACTCACGCAGCGATGATATCATTACGTCACTGCCTCCCTTACTTCCACATATCTGTAGTAACACCTCCTGATGGACCATGTACAAAACTAAAGTTGACACTCCAGAGCAATACTGAGGGAGTGCTGCACGTCTGGCGTTGCCAACTTTTTGAATACGATGTTAAAGTGAATGTAAACACAGGGGACCCAGACCAACATCTACTAACCGATCTAGACATGCATAAATTACCTTCCCACATTCCTCCAGCTTCTTATCTTTGTCTTAGAACCACTTCACACTGTATCCCTGTTCAGCCGAAAGCTGTAATCGCTCATTGTGTGGTAGCCCCATAAACAGACAAGATACTGAGGCCCACAAGTAGTGGGGACCCCCATTCTCACATCAGGAAGTCCTGACTCATGCCTGGATAAGAAAACTGGGTTATTCAGAAGTGGGGAGTGTCCAAAGTTGTGTAGGTTAGGGGGATTAGTAAATACATGGTGTTCTGGGAATAGGGTGTGGGTAAGACGCTCTATCGGGAAATTGGTGCAGAGTTGATGGGCTGAATGGCCTCCTCCTGCACTGTAGAGATTCTATGATCATGGTCATTCCCAAAAATTATTTTAGTTGATAGCCACAGGGATACCTTTTCATCTGGGGATAAATGAGCAGCAACAAGGTGGGGATGGCACGGTGGCACAGTGGTTAGCACTGCTGTCTCACAGCATCAGGGACCCAGGTTCACTTCCAGTCTCGGGTCAATGTACATTCTCCCCATGTCTGCATGGATTTCCTTCAGGTGCTCAGGTTTTCTCCCATAGTCCAAAGATGTGTGGGTTTGGTTGACTGGCCATGCTAAATTGACCCTTGCGTCAGCGAGATCAAAAGGGTAAATGTGTGGGGTTACAGGAATAGGGCCTAGATGGGATTGTGGTCGGTGCAGACTCGATGGGCCAAATGGCCTCCTTCTGCACTGTGCGGATTCTATGAAAGCCCGTCTGAATTTAGCCAGTCCTTGCAGATGAGATGTGAAGATGCTGGCGTTGGATTGGGATAAGCTCAGTAAGAAGTCTCACAACACCAGGTAAAAGTCCAACAGGTTTATTTGGTAGCATGAGCTACAAGCTTTTGGAACACTGCCCCTTCGTCAGGTGAAGGGGCAGAGCTCCGAAAGCTTGTGGCTTGTGCTACCAAATAAACCCGTTAGACTTTAACCTGGTGTTGTGAAACTTCTTACTGAGCTTGCAGATGAGCCCAGACTGGGAGTTGGAGTGAGGATATTGTGGACCATGTTGGCCAGTGCACTCATCCATTAAACCGTTGGCAGGGCAACAAATGCCAACTCCAGGAGAAAATATTTGGCAAATCTCCACTCAACTTAGTTTGAAACCATTGACACAATGACATAATTTGTGTCACATGACTGGCCGCACCCAGTGAGCAGTGTCGGAACGGTTTCTGTTCTGAATGCGCGGTTTAGAAAGAGGGCAGTTATTTGCTGGAATAGGGAGCAGTCCCAGTACAGGTCAGTAACTCAAAGAGAGAACAAATGCACAGGCTCTTTCTAACTTGAAAGAGTTATTTCAAAGCGGCCCTTTTTTTCAGGCCCCATAACAAGCTCCTTCAGTACACAGTGGGAGCTCTGCCTCATGTATTGATTCTACAAGGTTCCTATTCCTGTTATGTTCCTTTGCGGTGAGACTATTTTCTTTTGCATCAATTATCAAATTCAGGTCATGCCTGTTTACCTCCTGGCCATCTTCATGTTTTCTCCAATTTACATCTGCACAGCCTGGGCTATTCCACTCACACAGTCACTGTCATGTGTGACTGTTAACAGGCAATTCAACCACTTGGGGCATCACACCTGAGGTCCTCTCTCTCCTCGCCCAAAATATCCATACATGCACACACGCATCACACACACACACATGCACGCACTCACAAATTCATGCACTCACACACACACAAACACACACCACATACAAACACACACACATGCACACAACACACACACCACACAAACACAGACACACACACACGCACCATATAAACACACACACCACACAAACACAGACACACACACACGCACCATATAAACACACACACACCACACAAACACAGACACACACACACACCATATAAACACACACACCACACAAACACTGACACACACACACGCACCATATAAACACACACACCACACAAACACAGACACACACACATGCACCATATAAACACACACACCACACAAACACAGACACACACACACGCACCATATAAACACACAGACACACACACACACACCATATAAACACACACACCACACAAACACACACCACATACAAACACACACATATGCACACAACACACACACTACACACAGACACACTCACATGCACTACACTAACACAGACACACACACACCACACAAACACAGACACACACACATGCACCACACAGACACAGACAAACACACACATGCACCACATAAACACACACACCACACAAATATATGCCAGATACAAGCACATACACATGCACCACACACAAACAGATACACACACATGCACACAAACACACACATACACATGCACACACCATACTCACACACACATGTACATGCACACACACATAAACACACCACACACACGCATGCACACACACGTGTACAGGGACACACGTGCACACACAACTTCCAGCAAAACTGATTGTAATAATCTCACTGAGCCTACTCTTCCATCAGCAAAATCGTATATTTACACTGTGAATAAATCCTTGTCTCTGCAGTTACAGTGCACAGGCAAAGCACAAGAGTCCGCTGCTTTTAAACTTCTGCTGTTCTTTTCCTATTGGGCGAGCCGCCATTACCTTACGGGGGAGCTGGTCCTCCACGAGATCTATTGACAATCTCCCGCGGCCATCACAACACTGGCTTTCCCCCTGCCCACAGACAAATGGCAGCAGCCTTACTGCCACCTGGAGAATTCAATTGGCCTTTGTTCCATACAGCTTTGTTACACATTGCTCGGAACAGATGAGAAGTTCTTTCCCCTTGGTCGAGGGGAAGACAATGAGGTTGTGTCCAATATAGACGGGTTAATGTGAGAGGTTATCAGCTGAGTGCAGGAGTCATCTTGTCCCCAGTCAGGGAGTCTGGATTGCAGACATTAGGCCACATTAGAAATGTCAATCTATACATCAATACCACAGCAGAAGCAGCTTGTTATTAAAGGACAGCAGCAGACATTGCAATATTAATATTTTGTCAACACTTACCACCCTCCCAACAAGTTCCTCTGCTCATTTTTCTTTAACTACTATTCCTGTGGTTCAAAACACAGAGGAATTGGCCAAAAGTCTAGATGATAACAGTGCTGATTGGAAAATATACCCTCAACATCTGCTCACAAACATACCTTGAATGAATAAAGTCATTGCCTCCTTTACAATAATTATTTTCTCCATTGCTGACGGTCTACGTATGCTGTGAGAGACTAAGACCTCGCCCTGTGTGTTTTTCTTGCAGAATCATAGAACCCCTACAGTGCAGAAGGAGACCGTTTGGCCCATCGAGCCTGCACCTACCACAATCCCACCCAGGCCCTATCCCCAAATCCCCATGCATTTACCCTAGCTAGTCCCCCGAGACAAGGGGGCAATTTTGGCATGGCCAATCAACCTAACCCACACATCTTTGGACTGTGGGAGGAAATCGGAGCTTCCAGAGGAAACCCACCCAGACACTGGGAGAATGTGCAAGCTCCACACAGACGGTGACCCAAGCTGGGAATCAAACCCAGAATTACAGAGAGATATGATCTTGCTAGCTTGAAAAATTTCAGAGTTTTTTTAATTTCAAAAATATACTTTATTCATAAAATATCTCTCAAGTAAGCCATTGCAAGACGACATATCCGAAAATAACAAACAGTGCAAAAAAACTGTCATTTTTACAGTACTTTACGATACTTAGTTACAAGACATTACGTTCATTACATTTCAATCTTTAAACTATATACATTCATCAGATTTCACTGTGTTTTTTTCAGATTAGAACACAGTAACACAGTCCGAGGGTGTTCTGCAGTTAGCGGGCCCTTGGTCTGCCTCAGTTGAAAGGCTTCGAACAGTGGCCTTTCCCCATTATGCATTTGCAGCGGCTGCCCCAAGCTTGAGCGCGTCCCTCAGTACATAGTGCTGGACCTTGGAATGTGCCAGTCTGCAACACTCGATCAAAGACAAATCTCTGCACCGGAAGATCAGTAAGTTTTGGGCGGACCAAAGCACATCCTTCACCGAGCTGATGACCCTCCAGCAGCAGTTGATATTTGTCTCGGTGTGTGTCCTTGGAAACAGCCCGTGTAGCTCAGAGTCCTGTGTCACTGAGCTGCTCGGGATGAACCTCGACAAATACCACTACATCTCACTCCAGACTTTCTTTGCAAAGGCGCATTCCACCAGGAGGTGTGTGACTGTCTGATCAGCCCCGCAGCCACTTCGAGGGCAGCGTGTGGTGGTGTTGAGACCTCGAGCGTGCATGAAGGATCTGATGGGAAGTGCCCTTCTCGCCACCAGCCAAGCCAGATCTTGGTGCTTGTTTATGAATTCTGGTGATGAGGCATTCTGCCAGGTGGCATTGACAGTCTGCTCAGGGAATCATCGACAGGATCGACCATCTCCTTTTCTCTCAGGGCCTCAAGGCCATTATGTGTTGACCACTGCTTAATCGCCATGTGGTCAAAGGTGTGTTTGCAGAAAAATTTCTCCACGAAGGACAGGTGCTGCAGTACAGTCCAACTACTTGGAGTGTTCCGCGGCAGTGTGGCCAGACCCATCCTCCACATTTGGGACAGGTAGAACCTCAAAAAGTAGTGGCACTTGCTGTTAGTGTACCGAGGAGCTACACACAGCTTGATGCAGCCACACACAAAGGTGGCCATCAGGATGAGGGCGGCTTTGGGAACATTTTTCCCTCCGTTCTCTAGAGATTTGAGCATCGCTTCCCTCCGGACACGATCCATCTTTGATCTTCAAATAAATTTGAAGATGGCCTGCATCACTGCTGCAGGATTTGGGGAAAGGCCAGACCTGCGCCACACACAACAACACAGACAGTACCTTGCACCAGATGACCAGGTTTTTTCCGGTGATAGAGAGGAAACGTTGCTCCCATAAGCCCAATTTTTGCCTGGCTTTGATGATGCACTCTTCCCAATTTTTGGTGCATGTCCCTGCCGCTCCAAACCATATCCCCAGCACCTTAAGGTAGTCTGCCCTGACGGTGAAGGGGACAAAGGATTTGTCAGCCCAGTTCCCAAAGAACATGGCCTCGCTCTTGCCCCGGTTGGCTTTGGCTCCCGAGGCCAGCTCGAACTGCTCACAGACTTGGAGGAGCCTGCGAACAGACGATGAGTCTGAGCAGAGGACAGCCCGTCATCCATATACAGGGAGGCTTTGACCCGCGTGCCTCCACTGCCTGGAATGGTAACCCCTTTGATGCCTCGATCCCTTCTGAGGGCCTCGGCAAAGGGTTCAATAGTGGACAAAGACCTAAAGTGACCGGATTTATGCCTCTCTGAGACCCCACACAGAAGAAGCTGCCCAGCAGTGTTGGAGGAATTATCTTTGAAGAGCCACTATCGACTCTCTGCAGACTGCATCGACTGAATTCAAAAAGGGCTATACAAAGGTCATCTGCATTTCACTAGCCAGGCTGGCCAACATGAGTCGGCTTATTCGATAGGACACAGGGTCTCGTAATGTTCCTTTCAATTCCAAATGGTTGAGATATTTAACAATCTTGGAGACATAGACAAGGGATCCATGAAACACGGACATGAAACATGTTTCCTTGGCAATGAAAGGTTTCCCCTGTGAAATCTTGTATCCAACCAGTGAAAGGTTTCTGACACAGATCGTTCTTTACTTTCCTGCCTTTAGTCACATAACTTCACATTCACAGAATCATGTCCAAATGCAACTTTTGAATGGATTACTCACGGTTTCTAAGATATAAAAATATATATACTGACTGTCCTTTGATAGCTGGTTAAGTCAGTTTGATTTGATTTATTATTGTCATATGTATTGGTATACAGTGAAAAGTATTGTTTCTTGCGCGCTATACAGATAAAGCATACCGTACCTAGAGAAACAAAGGAAAGAGTGCAGAATGCAGTGTTACAGTCGTAGCTAAGGGGCAGAGAAAGATCACGCAAAGTCCATTCAAAAGTCTGATGGCATCAGGCAAGAAGCTGTTCTTGAGTCGGTTGGTACGTGACCTCAAACTCTTATATCTTTTTCCCGATGGACAATGGTGGAAGAGAGAATGTCCATGGTGCGGGGGGTCCTTAATTATGCTGACTGCTTTTCTGACTCAGTAGGAAGTGTAGATAGAGTCAGTGAATGGGAGGCTGGTTTGTGTGATGGACCGGGCTTCATTCACGACCCTTTGTCATTTCTTGAGGTCTTGGTCAGAGCAGGAGCCATACCAAGGTGTGATTCAACCAGAAAGAATGCTTTCTGTGGTGCATCTATAAAAGTTGGTGAGACCTGTAGCAAACATGCCAAATTTCCTGCCAGATTTGGGTGTTGCAATTTGCTTCATCCCCAGATTACAGAAGACAGAATCAGCAAGGGCCAGGCTCCTGTGTTGCACCCACTGTTGGTAACTGTATGCATGAGTGGACTTTGTATCAGATCAGGAAAGGACATGGCTATAAATTTTGGACAGAAACATTCAGTAATATTGATTAATAGAAATGCATTTCCTTAGCCCGGGAGGCAATGGCAGAATGATTATCATTAGACTATATTAATCCAGAAACTCAGGCAATGTTCTGGTGACCCAAGTTTGAATCCTGCCATGGCAGATGTTGGAATTTGAATTCAATAAAAAATGTCTGGAATTGAGAATCTACTAATGACCATGAAACGATTGCCAGAAAAATCTATCTGGTTCACTCATGTCCTTTAGAGAAGGAAATCTGCCATCTTTACCTGGTCTGGTCTACATGAGACTCCAGAACCACAGCAATGTGGTTTGACTCTCAACTGCCCTCGGGCAACTGGGGATGGGCAATAAATGCTGGCCGGCCAACAATAGCCATGTCCCACAAATGAATAAAAATAAAGTGACAAGTAATAGTCACACTGCACAAGTGCCAGGCAATGACCATGTCCATCAAGAGAAGATCTCACAACTAACATTCAATTGAATTCCCCCCCATTATCAACATCCTGGGAGTTACCATTGACCAGAAACTGAACTGGACTGGCCATCGAAGGGGCAAACCCCGAAAGCTAGTGGCATTTACTACCAAAGAAACCTGTTGGACTTTAACCTGGTATTGCGATACTGCTTACTGCATCAAGAACAGGTCAGAGGCGTATTGGCAGACATATGCACCAGTGGTCTTATTTCATTGTGCTTAGTGTGTGCGCGTGCCAGTCATAATGATGTGCATTAGTTAAGGCATCTTATTTTAGGATTGAACCCAATAATTACCATCCAGCTGAATCTTTACAATCAAATGCCATCTTCAAATTGCCTGAAGACATAAGATCAAAAGCCTGTGCCCCAGCCCTGTCATAAACAGATGGGATAGTTCATATCACACATCGTTTGTGTACTAAAAGCTAGATTCACATGCAGCAACTCAGCTCACTACCTGCTGTTGCACACAGTGCGCTTTCCAATTAAACTTGAGGATTCCTAATTATTATTTTTTGACATATGTGCAACCAATAATTTGACCTAAATGCAGATCTAAATAAAATTGAAAAGTTGGGAATGTAAAGCTGGCTGTACCTCGAAGTCTTGCTGCACCCAACGTTTATGACAAGACCTAGCACTCCTTTTGCAGTTGGAATGAATGAACGTAAAATTGCACTGGTTTACGAAAAAGAAAAGAGAAAGTCTATCTTCATCGCAATAGGGCAGCACAGTGGCAGAGTGGTTAGCACTGCTGCCTCACAGTGCCAGGGACCCGAGTTCGATTCCCAGCTTGGCTCACTGTCTCTGTGGAAATTTGCGCGTTCTCCCTGTGTCTGTGTGGGTTTCCTCTGGGTGCTCCAGTTTCCTCCCACAGTCCAAAGCTGTGCAGGTTAGTTGGGTTGACCATGATAAATTGCCCCTTCGTGTCCCAAGATGTGTAGGTTAATATGGGGTAAATATGTGGGGATAGGATCTGGGTAAAATGTTCTATCGGAGAATGGGTGCAGACCCGATGGGCCGAATGGCCTCCTTCTGTAAAAAAATGGACATTTGATGTAGCACATATCAGAGATGTACCTCTATGCATTTACACCTGAATTCTCCATTGTGTCAGAGACTGCACCCAGAAAGGACTGCAAATTCAATCTCCCACAATAAATATGCAATGATGTCCATGTGTTGTCCATAGGTAGTGTGATATTCAATTCCAATGCCTTAACTGAAAAGTGAAAACCTGATTTATATTGCTACGGACAATGGCATATTCCCCAACTGCCCCACTTTTGGCCAATCCAATCATCTATTACCAACCCAATTGTTGACCCTAGTGTCAGGAGGATTAGCAGGGTAAATATATGGGGAAATAGGCCCTGGTGGGATTGTGACTGGTGCAGACTCGATGGGCCAAATGGCCTCCTTCTGCACAGTAGGGATTTTGTGAATCCCAGAGCAAATTAGTGATAGGATAAACTCATAGAAAATCGGAGCAGGAGGAGGCCATTCGGCCCTTCCAGCCTGCCCCACCATTCATTACGATCATGGCTGATCATCCAACTCAATAGCCCTGATGCCCCCTTCCCCCACAAACTCAATATTTTACGCACATACAGGAGGAGGGTTGCAATGTTGCTTCCTTTGCATTCACAGAGTAAACAGAGGGATAAAGAAAAGCGATATTGACATTGTAGAGACCATGGAGAAAATAATTATTAGGCGATAGTCAAGGGAATTAAGGGTTATAGGGAGAAAGCAGGAAAGTGGAACTGATCCACTTCAGATCAGCCATGATCTTACTGAATGGCGGGGCAGGCTCGAAGGGCTAGATGGCCTACTCCTGCTCCTATTTCTTATGTTCTTAGGTGAGAAGCTCCTGGACTGGTAATGCTGGTTCTTCTCCTTGGCCTGCGATGGGCTTTAACTCTTACTACAATTTCTTTGGGCTGGGCTAAAGAAGGGAGTTATCGGCCCTGTTTGCCAGCCAGTACGCATGTGCGTTTGTGTGGGCATCGCGCAAGGATAGTGTTGAGCTCAGCTGTGATGCTCGCCGCTCCCTGGCCAGATCACTTACTGCCTCGATCCGTGTGGGGAACCTGAAGGAGAAAAGGGCAGCAGAGCAGGATAAAAGACACACAATGTCGGGTGTGCTCACAATTCGAACATGAAGGTGGCAACGCTGTAAAACGTCACAGTTTTCTTTTGTTTTGCGACCACGTTTGCGAGAAGTGTGACTGTCTCTCTGATACACCAGCTTGATGCTTTCTGTTCCCCAGCCAGACATCCTCCTGGCCTATCTGAATGTGACTGCCAATTTAGAGCCAATTAACGGTGAGTTATGACACTGCACCGTAATGGATCTGTACCCACTGGGAGCCAAAGCTTTAAGTATCACCGATTCAATTCACATTGAGCCCACTGAGTACTGAAAGAGATTTTAACCCAATGAGTCTGGGCTAGAATCAAACCCTGCCCTGATGACTGTGCTGCAATACTCCACATAGGCACTCAATATTCTCCTGAGTGAACGCACATTTCATAACTAAATTCCTAACGGATAGTGGCAGGTACCAAGAAATTTTCGTTCTATTTTTTCAATATTCTCCCCATTTTCCCAAACCCAGTGCCAGTTCCTGTTCTCCCAATCTTCACCTGGGTTTAGACAGCGATTTTAACCCTGAGCTGGAGATGCCAGCTGGGGTGGACACGGTAAGAAGTCTCACAACACCAGGTTACAGTCCAGCAGGTTTATTTGGAATCACAAACTTTCGGAGCGCTGCTCCTTCCTCAGGTGAGTCTCACCCGCTGAAGGGGGCAACGCTCCAAAAGCTCGTGATTCCAAATAAACCTGTTGGACTATAACCTGGTGTTGTGAGACTTCTTACTGGTTTTAACCCCGAACAGAAATCAGATGAAGAGGAGACAGAGTGAGTGGCAGCCTTTCCCCTGACCTTACTCCGCTGCTTAATCTTCCTCATCCTCCCACTATATCTCGGTGCTTCCCCAGGATCCACAATATGCAGCACGAGTATTGTAGTGCTGTCCTCATCGGTGTGTGGGGCTGGAGGATTGTAGCTTACTGGGAGCGGGGGACTCAAACAGGCTGGGCACCCGCAGAGTCCCGCAGGTGGAAGGCCCCAGGCTCTGAACCGAACTATCCCCATCCTTTTGGGTGTAGGATGGGCCCAGTGAGCCATTCTCAGGGGGAAGTTTTCCCATCCCATCCCATCTGTGGTTCACAGTACCACCAGGAACTGTGTGGTAGCACAGTGCTACCAAATCATAGAAACCCCACAGTACAGAAAGAGGCCATTTGGCCCATCGAGTCTGCACCAGCTACAATCCCACTCAGACCCTACCTCCCTATCCCTACATATTTACCCATTAATCCCTCTAACCTACACATCTCAGGACACTAAGGGCAATTTTTAGCATGGTCAATCGACCTAACCCACACATCTTTGGACTGTGGGAGGAAACCGGAGCACTTGGAAGAAACCCACGCAGACATGAGGAGAATGTGCAAACTCCGTACAGACAGTGACCCGAGCCAAGAATCGAACCCAGGTCCCTGGAGCTGTGAAGCAGCAGTGCTAACCACTGTGCTACCGTGCCGCCCAGGTATAAAAACAGGTATTAAATACCTGTTGGACTTTAACCTGGTGTTGTGAGACTTCTTACTGAAATTTACCATCCAGGGTCTGGGAGTTAGTCTGGATGGAGAACTCAACTGTGCCAGCATCATAAAAACCATGGCTACCCCAGCAGGTCAGAGAACGTCGGGGGTGAACTGAGAAAGACCTGAAAACAGGAACATGGATTGTGATGTACAATTAACCCATGCCCATTCATCCTGCCAGAAACAGGACAGTAAATTCACGTTGCCTGCTGATTTCTATAATTGCTGCATGCAGCCAGTACTAGCTGCTCTGTTTACTGGCTGCACACATCAGCAGGGGGCTCGATACTGTGAATCACTCACATTACTTAGAGGGGACCCTGCACCTCTTCAAGCCCTGTGGCGGCTGGAAGAGGTATCTGGAAGTTAATTGAATTTGATGATTTTTGTTATTATGTCACATCCCACAAGACAGCGAGGACCGAGGCTCCCTGCTAACGAACTAGAGGCCTTGACACAAAGGAGAGCAGAGATTGCAAAGAGGGGACGTGACCCCCATCAAGAGCCAGTGGAAAGAAGCAGCGACGGGAGTCATTGGCAGTAAACAGCACCAAGAATGTGATTTCAGCGCAGGGAGAAGTTTAATGATCTGACACAAAGTGCAATCGTCAAATGGCATATCCCACCAACTACACTAATGGCCCCAATTCACAGCAATGTGTCACCCACCCACAACAATCCCTATCACTCAGCGCACAACCCTTCACCGTGGCTAATCCATCTAAACCAACACATTGTGGGACACACATTGTAAGGTTTACCTCTTCCTCACGCATTTAGCATTTATCACTAGTCTTACACACGCAACTCACAGCTCAGGTACACTGGCAGCTATTCGACCATGACATCCGTGTCCGCGTGGAGCACTTTGAAGAACACTCACGGTCACGCTTCATTCTTTCTTGCAAAAGGTGGCACATGACAGAAGGCAGCAGGAAAGGACTGGAGAAGGGCAAAGTGCACCTGCACTTTTTAACCACCCCCACCCTCCAATGCCCCCATGGAGGAGAGGGGCTATGGCCATTGATGGACCTGGAGAGATTGATGACGAGGATGTCTTTGTCCTCTCTTCCCCGCCCCCGCACCTCCTCATCCCACACTCTCTCTGATTGATAAGTAGCAGCGGATGAAGGTGCACATTTTACCTGAGGCCATGTCACCTTGTTGGATTGCAGTCTGCCTGAAGGCGTGCCGACTCGAATTCCTTTACCAAGATGGTGGTTTGTTGCAAGTTCCGGTCATCAGCTGGCTTCAGGATAACTCACCCTTAACAATGATGTCACTGCGCAGGCCAGAGTGGGAGAGCAAGGCAGTATGTGGCCCTTTTGAAGGCTTGAAGAAAGTTGATGTTATAATAAAAATATCAGAGAACTCTCTTACGCAAATGGCAAATAGCCACACTATTAGGCAGGTGGCTGTAACAAGTGAAGATGGTATCAGCGATAATTTATCATAGAATCTCTACAGTGCAGACGGAGGCCATTCAACCCATCAAGTCTGCACCAACCCTTACCTAGGTTTACCATGTACCCCACATGTTTGCCCCATTAATCCCCCTAATCTACACATCTTGGGGCACGAAGAGTCAATTTACAATGGCCAATCAACCTAAGATCATAAATCCTACAGTGCAGAGAAAGGCCATTCGGCTCATCCGGTCTGCACCAACCACAATTCCACCCAGGCACTATCCCCATAACCCCATGCATTTACCTCAGCCAGTCTCCCTGACACTAAGGGCAGTTTTAGAATGGCCAATCCACCTAACCCACACATCTTTTGGACAGTGGGAGGAAACCGGAGCACCTGGAGGAAACCCACGCAGACACAGGGAGAATGTGCAAACTCCACACAGACCCAAGCCAGGAATTGAACTCGGGTCCCTAGGGCACTGTGAGGCAGCAGTGCTAACAATAGTGCCACCGTGCCGCTCATGGATAATGGGAACAAGATAACTTCAGCACAAAGATGCTGGTGGATTTACTTCTTCCCTCAGGCATTATCTGAAAGGTATCAGATGTTTGGACTTTTATTTTGGACGAGCTGGGGGTGTAATACACATGGAAGCTATTTGCAATGCTGAAGACTCTCCAACTCACTAAAGAACAGATCCCACTGGCCATTCAGCCCATCGCTATTTGTGGACTTTACCCAAGCTGGCACAGGCTTGAATTTCCCTTTGACGCACAGAGCTCTGCAGCACCAAGTACCAAAGATGATGACTTCCCCAAAGATATCAGTAGGATTGTGTATTTTTTTTAACTCGAACATAGAAAAGTACTTTCCCTCGAGATGCTCCTCCCTTTAAAGGAAATTTTACCTTTACTCCACACACCTCTGTGATTTTTCCATCCTTGTCTTTGTGTCAGTTGAGAAGAATGTCATAATCACGGCGGAAATGCTCGACTCGACTGATCTCGAATAGTCCAGAATCACTGCATAAACATTGTTTCCGTGCCAATGTTCCATCCCATGGGCAAGAACAGGCGATGAGTTGCTTTCAATATTTAAATAAGATTGAATATTCTGTGTGTAGCACCTGCATTGTGTGTAGAATACTGATAGATTCTAACTGTTCAGGTTTTTTTAAATTCATCTGTGGGACATGGGTGTCGCTGGCTGGGCCAACATCTATTGCCCATCACTAGTTGCCCAAGGGCAGTTGAGAGTCAACCACGTTGCTGTGTCTCTGAAGTCAGATGTAGGCCAGACCAGGTAAGGATAGCAGATTTCCTTCCCTAAAGGGCATTAGTGAACCAGATGGGTTTTTCTGACAATGGTAATCAGTAGATTCTTAATTTCTTTTAAATTGAATTCAAATTCCACCAACCGCGGTATTCCCCAGAACATTAGCTGAGTTTCTGGATTAATAGTCTAGCGATAATACCACTAGACCATTGTCTCCCCAGGTATCTGTTACCCTAAATTATTTTCTACACTGTGACGTTGGAGGAGACTGTGGGGAGGGGTGGGGGGTGGGGGCGGGGGGGCCGGGTGAGTTGGGAGTAGGCTCTAGGTTAGTTCTCTGGACACCGCCCCATCTCTGCACTTCCACTTAAGTGTGAGTTATGAGCAGGCAAGGAGGGAAGGTTCGAATAACTCCATTAATCTTCCGCTCCTCATTTAACTGTTACAGGAGTTCTTTTCCTCTCAAGGGAGGATGTTTGGTCGAAGTATTACTCATTGCGTGTTGAGGTTTAGGAGAATTGCTCAGACAGGTTTACTTAGGTTAAAAAAAGGACAAGGTAAGTTTATTGAAACTATTCCCCAAGCTAAGCAACCCTCAACAGTGGTCATGTGGACACATTCATCCCTCGGGTCCCATACACGTGCAAGTACAGATGGTACAGTAAAAGGATAAGCTTATCAGGATGGGGAAAAAATAGAGTATATATGGGGTAAGAGATGGGGTGGGGGGATGCATCTGAACTGAGGAGGACCCAGAAGGAAAGAGTAGAAACTTATATTTGTACTGAGCTACGATAAAGGGGAGATGATGGCCTAGTGGTATTATCACTAGCCTATTGAAAGAGGAACTCAACTCATGTTCTGGGGATCCAGTTTGAATCCCACCGCGGCAGATGGTGAAATTTGAATTCAATGAAAAATATTTGGAATTAAGAATATACTGGTCATGAAACCATTGTCAATTGTTGTAAAAACCCATCTGATTCACTAATATCCTTTAAGGAAGGAAATCTGCCATCCTTACCCAGTCTGGCCTACATGTGACTCCAGAGCCACAGCAACATAGTTGACTCTCAACTGCCCTCAGGCATGGGCAACAAATGCTGGCCCGGCCAGCGGTGCACACATCCCATCAATGAATAAAGCAAAACAGTTGTGAATCCCAGAATGGTTTTCGTTGCCTGATTTAACATCCATCTGTTAAACACTTGACATGGGAGAATCCTTGAAATACCTTGCTGGCTGTATATTCTAGAGCAGCTTTATTAGTTCATGGCTGCTGCAGTTATTGTTTCAGATCAGGTCACTGAATCTTGATGCCTTATCTCAGAAACATTGACAAAGTCTCTGCAAGGTGTGAATGGTCAGGAAATGGGGTCTTTCACATTCCCCAGGGGTTGACTGTCTATCTTAATTCCATCTTTGTGGAATGTGAAATGATGTTTCGCCTCAGTCCACCTGGGCTGTTTCTTTTATCCGAGAGACAATCGCCTATGCAGGTTTAAAATCCAATTTGTGGAAAAGAGATCCGAAATCATAAACTTCAAAGAAAAACACAAATGCTGAAGACAAGTGTAAGGAATAGTTCGGAATAATGGGTAGAGGAAGAGAGTCTGAAAAGAGGCAGAAACAGAAGAAAGCTCGACGGCAAAAGGCAAGGAAGGAAATAGAAAGAGAGAATGAAGTTAGACAGATAATTTTGGGGCAATTAGATGTCAATAATGGAATTAAATTATTTAAACAATGTTATTAACCATGATAAACAGGGTGGTGGGGTGGTACAGTGGTCAGCACTGCTGCCTCACAGTGCCAGGGATCCCGGTTCGATTCCGGGCTTGAGTGACTGTGCAGAGTCTGCACATTCTCCCCGTGTCTGCGTGGGTTTCCTCCGGGTGTTCCAGTTTCCTCCCACAGTCCGAAAGACGTGCTGGTTAGGTGCATTGGCCATGCTAAACTTTCCTTCAGTGTACCCAAACAGGCGCTGGACTGTGGCGACTAGGGGATTTTCATAGTAACTTCATTGCAGTGTTAATGTAAGCCTACACTAATAAATGAACTTAGAGGTGAGCAGCATTGTAATGGGAGCACTCAGGTAGAACTATCAAATCAACTCTGTGATTATGTTTTTTTAATTCATTTGTGGGACATGGGTGTCACTGGCTGGCCAGCATTTATTGCCCATCCCTCGTTGCCCTTGTTCAGAGGGCAGTTAAGAGTCAACCACATTGCTGTGTCTCTGGAGTCATATGTAGGCCAGACCAGCAAAGGAAAACAAATTTTCTTCCCTGAAGGAAGTGAACCAGCCAGTGACACACATGTCCCACAAATGAATAAAAAAGATGGGTTTTTATGACAATTGATGATGGACTTTTAATTCCAGATTTTTATTGAATGCAAATTTCACCAACTGGGATTTGAGCCGGGGTCCCCAGATCTTGCCCTGGATCTAATGGACTAGTGACAATATCACGACGCCATTGCCTCCCCAAGAACTACACTGTTCCCATCAGAGAGTAACAGACAGAATAGATGTGAAAGGGGTGTTTTAATTGAGTTTTGATTGATGAAGTAGTTGGAAGAGGATGCTCCAGGAGTCTTCAAGTGCAGTGTACTCCTTGCTGTTGATGCGTGCTACCTCATGTTGATGCAAAATGCATCAACAGGTCATTAAAATGAGCTAACAGTCAACACATGCTACCAAGGTGATAACATGTATTTTTATCTTGTTGCTCTAATATTTCATTGCCGTGGTTCACCAGAAGTTTGTTTTTATTCCTATGTTACAACGGTGACTTCAACTTCATTGGCTATAAACACCCTTGGGATCCCCTGAGACTGTAAAAGGTGCTAAAGAAATGCAAATCCATTGCACTTCTTACTTTACACAGCCCTATTCTCACAACGTGGCACAGTGGTTAACACTACTGCCTCACAGCACCAAGGACCCAGGTTCAATCCCGGGCTTGGGTCACTCTCTGTGTGGAGTTTGCACATTCTCCCCATTTCTGCGTGGGTTTCCTCCCACACTCCAAAGATTTGCGGATTAGGTGGATTGGCCATGCTAAATTCCCCTCTAGTGTCAGAGGAATTAGCAGGGTAAATATGTGGGGTTGTGGGAATAGGGCCTGGGTGGGATTGTGGTCTGTGCAAACTCAATGGGCCGAATGGTCTCCTTCTGCACTGTAGGGATTCTATGATGTGTGTCAGCATACTTGGGGAATAAAGAACCCAATGGGGGGGAGGGGGCCAGACTTAAAGAAACAAATCTGATGTGGGGAGACAGGGAAATAATTCTCCACACTATGGAGGGAATTTCCCATCTGGGTGTGGTGTGGGGGGGTTGGTGCAAACCATGAAAAGGTCCATTGACTCTGGGATTTTACGGTTTTGGGATGAGTGCAGCCAGAAAGTCCCACCCAACAAGTATTTGGAGTCTGGAATACACTGCCTGGAAGTGTGGTGGAGGCAGGTTGAATCGAGGTATCTGAGGGGGCATTAGATGATTATTTGGATGGAAACAGTAGGCCAGGGCATGGGGTAAAGGTGGGGGACTAAATCAAAACGCTGGTTTGCATCCATGAGGGGTCAAATGGCCTCCTTATGCGCCATAACAACTCTGTGATTCTGTGCACAATATGTGCACGCAGCAGGAATATATCGGAACACTGAAAGATGGCCTGAGTGTGGAGAGGAGGGAAGAGCCTGCAGCCTATCTAACATGCTCTGCCACTCAAATTAACAGCCAAATGCACCTTCATCTTTCAGTATCGATGCCCACATCCTTCTGGAGCCCTTTCCCCGATTCTTTCCTGGAGTGTGTTGTTGGCAAAGCCAACAAAAATAAATTGTTGCTCGAGGGTAACTGGAACTCCTTATATGTCAGAGTATTTTTGCAAAAAGGGAGTTGGATTCTGAGTGATCTTTTGGAAAATTCGAATGCGAGTTTACCACATTCCCTCCAACTACTAACAGTGCCATGTCCACAAAGTACTGCGATACATTTGTTAGGCAGGAGTTGTCTTTCATGAGAACCTAATAGTTTGGATTTATTGCCTTCATTCTTGCTGGTCTTGGAAAGCTCTCTTCATGTTAAAGTTCAATGTTGTTCACACCACAGATGTCACGCTCACAGGTCCACGGTTCTCCATCATTTGTGATATTGGGGTGGGAGGTGGTGCATGGGCGCACTCCAACTTGGCCCCAGTATTCCCTCTAATCACAAGTGGAACTCCCACATCCTCGGCATCGTTGAAGTTGCCTCCAAGAATGTGTGGCTTTCAAACACTCTCATCCCCCTCGACAACCCTGAGTGTGCTGCAAAGCTCATTTCCATTCAGATTTCAATCTTGTGTCTCTGTTGTAATCCTAGGCTCTTGTGGCGCTGCTCCTTCATGAGGTGAGTGGAGAGGTAGGTTTCACAAACACAGTGTACATAGACAAAGACACAATTGTAAGATAATGGTTGGATGCGAGTCTCAATTGAGTTTGTGTCATTATATGCCCTGTTCATGAACAGAACTCCCACTTACCTGATGAAGGGGCAGTGCTCTGAATGCTAGTGGTTTGTGCTACCAAATAAACCTGTTGGACTTCAACCTGGAATTGTAAGTCTTCTTACTGTGGAGATACAGGACAGAACAAGGCACCTTTACCACAGGGACAGAAGAGAAGATTAATGGACATCCTGCCCAGATTAGTCTTGAGATCTTCTAGAAGGCTCAACCAAAAAAACCATAACTCCTACCAGATACTGACAGTGGTACCTCAGCCACCAGGCCTCATATGGAAGCCCCTTCTGAAGAATCCCCCTGAAACCCACCTCTTTGCCCAAGTATCTGGTCAGCCTTCTGAATAATGCAGGGCAGCACGGTGGCACAGTGGTTAGTGCTACTACCTCAACCTTGGGTCACTGTCTGTGTGTAGTTTGCATGTTCTCCCTGTGTCTACATGAGTTTCTTCCAGGTGCTCCAGTTTCCTCCCATAATCTGATTAGGTGCGTTGGCCATACTAAATTCTCCCTCATGTATCCGAACAGATGTCGGAGTATGGTGACTTGGGGAATTTCACAGCAACTTCATTGCAGTGTTAATGTAAGCATTATTACAAATAAATAAATTTTAAATATGTGGGATTACGGGGTAGGACCTGGCTGGGATTGTTATTGGTACAGGCTCGATGGGCTGAATGGCCTCTTTCTGCACTGTCGGGATTCTATGATGCTATTCTATTAATAACAGCATCTTTGATTTGGCAACCATTTTTCCTGAATCATGTCTCTGCAAAGTACCTTGAGATGCTATTGCATATGTGAAAGGTGCCGTTTAAATGCAAGTTGGCGTTGTTGTCACACCTGGTTCTGATCCTTTCCCCATTTGTGATTCTGAAAGTCCTCTTCCTCTTCCTCCTCCTCCTTCTCCTTATTGTGCCTTGCTTCTTGCCCCCATTCTCCACCCTGTTTTGTTGTGTGGCGTTCTGGCTGGTGAGTGACGACTGGGGGATTGGCTGGGGTGGCTACAGACAGATTTAAAAACTGGCTTCAGATCATTGACATATCAGAATCATAGAATCCTACAATGTGGAAGGAGGCCATTCAGCCCATTGAGTCTGTACCGACCACCATCTCATCCAAGCCCTATTCCCATAACCCAACATATTTACCCAGATTAAATGGATTGGCCATGCTAGATTGTCCCTTAGTGTCAGGGGGACTAGCTAGGGTAAGTGCATGTGGTTATGGGGATAGGGCCCGGATGGGATTGTGGTGGGTGCAGACTCGATGGGCTGAATGGCCTCCTTCTGCACTGTAGGATTCTGATTCTAAACAGCTGGCACTAGGGTCAATTTAGCATGGCCAATCTACCTAACCTGTATATCTTTTCACTGTGGGAGGAAACTGGAGCACCTGGAGGAAACCCACGCAGACACGGGGAGAACGTGCAAACAGACGGTGACCCAAGCCGGGATTCGAACCCAGGTCTCTGATGCTGTGAGGCAGCAGTGCTAACCACCGTGCCACCGTGCCGCCCCAATCCTGCTGGTGCAGACACGACCGACCAAATGTCCAGCTTCTGCGCCGTGACAATTCTGCAATTCTTCTTCTTGACATTTCTTCTTTGAAGATAATTGCATGCCACATCTGCACATATAAATGTTAGAAGGATCTGCTCGCAGAGAATTGTTTCTTTTTAATTTACAAAGGACAAATCTTATTCATAAAATTTGTAAAAGTACATTACATGGCAGTTCAAATTTGACATGAAACACAACACGATTGTTTCTTTCGAGATAGTACATGGCACTCTGAGCTGCCTCACTACACTTCCAATAGATGTTATATTTACAACATACATTTATATTGCATGTTGCATGCAGCCTGAGACGCCACATACGGGGCTCTAGGTCTTTACTGTATAGCTGCAGGTGAACACCGAACTGTGTGTGCCCTCTCCCACTGTGCTTGAGCCTGTCAGAGAACCCTGCTCATTAGCTGGGCAACAATACGGTGAGTGGCAAGTTAAAGTAAAGTTAAAAGTTTATTTTTCAGTGTCACAAGTAGGTTTACGTTAATGCTGCGATGATGTTACTGTGAGAGTCAGAATGCTCAGCACTGGCCAGTTCCAGTCTATTAGTCACACTCCCAGCTGCACCAGAGATCCAGCGCTCCGTCTGTGCAAACCCCCAAAGGTACAGTTTGTGATACCCCACTGGAGTGTCAAATGGTCAAAGCGCAGATTAAAGAGAGCACCCAAAATAGGTCCACGCAGACACAGGGAGAACGTACACACTCCACACAGACAGTGACCCAAGGCAGGAATCAAACCCGGGTCCCTGTTGCAGTGCTCACCACTGTGTCACCTTGCTACCCTGTTAGAATCATAGAATCCTACAGTGCAGAAAGACGCCCTTCGGCCCATCAAGTCTGCACCAAACACAATCCCACCCAGGCCCTACCCCCATATCCCTACATATTATACCCACTAATCCCTCTAACCTATGCATCCCTGGACACTAAGGGGCAATTTCTTAGCATGGCCAATCAACCTAACCCGCACATCTTTGGACTGTGGGAGGAAACTGGAGTACCCGGAGGAAACCCACGCAGACACGAGGAGAATGTGCAAACTCCACACAGACAATGACCCAAGGCAGGAATCGAACCCGGGTCCCTGTCGCTGTGAGACAGCAGTGCTTACAACTGTGTCACTGAGCTACCCTGTTAAGAGTGACATGTGAGTGTATCGTATTGTACACAATCATTGTGCTGGGCGGGCTGTATGTTCCCATGGTTCTCTTTGAGTTCTCTTTCATTTCAAACTGTTTCTTGACATTTGAAAACCATCAGTATGTAAGCGTTGTCCTCACTATCAAGCTGCTTAGTCTGTGGGAGCTTGCTGTGTGTAAATTGGCTGCTGTGATTCCTCCGGCAGCGACATCCCAGAATGTACTTAATTAGCTCCGGGATGTCCAGACATCTGAAAAACATTCAATAAAGTCAAAGTTCTATAGTCTAAAGAACGCTCCGCATGCCCACTGAACAGCTAATCGATGTAACACTAACAGAAAATGCTGGAAAAATCTCAGCAGGTCTGACAGCATCTGTGGAGACAGAATAGTTTCAAGGATGGAGGACTTTTTGTCAGAACTCTGTTCTCTCTCCACAGATGCTGTCAGACCTGCTGAGATTTCCCAGCTCTTCCTTTTTTTGTTTCAGATTCCTACATCTGCAATAATTTGCTTTTATTTTAGCCGATCAATGCTCTTGGCTGCTTGCTGCAGCATGGTTTAATGAGTCATGCAAAACATTTTCAGAGTTAGGAAATAACATGGGTTGCAGGAGTACTTTATTGTACCGTTTGCTTTTACTTATAAAATACTTTTATTGAGTGCCACACCCAGCCAAACAGTTTGATGTGGTAATAAATCATTTGTGATTCCAATCTCCAATGTCCATGAAGAATCGCCTCTGTTTGTTCTCTGAGGCGGCACAGTGTTAGCACTGCTGCCTTACAGCACCAGGGACCCGGGTTCGATTCCTGGCTTGGGTCACTGTCTGCGTGGAGTCTGCACATTCTCACCATGTCTGTTTGCGTTTCCTCCAGGTGCTCTATGTTCCTCCCACAGTCTGAAAGACATTACTCAGTTAATGGTAGGGTGTTGGGGAGAGTTATAGATCTAGGTGTACAGGTTCATAGCTCATTGAAAGTGGAGTCACAAGTGGACAGAATGGTGAAGAAGGCATTCGGCATGCTTGGTTCCATTGGTCAGAACATTAAATACACGAGTTGGGGCACCTTGATGAAGTTGTACAAGGCATTAGTAAGGCTACACTTGGAATACTGTATGCAATTCTGGTCACCCTATTATAGAAAGGATATTATTAAACTAGAAAGAGTGCAGAAAAGATTTACTCGGATGCTACTGGGACTTGATGGTTTGAGTTATTAGGAGAGGCTGGATAGACTGGGATTTTTTTCTCTGGAGCATAGGAGGCTGATGGGTGATCTTATAGAGGTCTATCAAACAATGAGGGGCACAGATCAGCTGGATAGTCAATATATTTTCCCGAATGTAGGGGAATCTAAAACTAGGAGGCATAGGTTTAAGGTGAGAGAGGGGAGATATAAAAGGTCCAGAGGGGCAATTTTTTCACACAGAGGGTGGTTAGTGTCTGGAACTGTAGTAGAGGCGGGTACAATTTTGTCTTTTAAAAAGCATTCAGACAGTTACTTGGCTATCAAGGGCAAAACGCGGGCAATTGGGACTAGCCTAGTTGTGAAAAAAAGGCATGGACAAGTTGGGCCAAAGGGCCTGTTTCCATGCTGTAAATCTCTATGACTGTAGGACTTGCTGGTTAGGTGCATTGGCCATGCCGAATTCTCCCTCAAACAGACGCCGGAGTTTGGAGACTATTGTGTAAATTCATTGCAGTGTTAATGTAAGCCTACTTGTGACACTAATAAATAAACTTAAAACTGAGTTAGGGTTAGATGATCAACTCAGAGGTGCGACACAACCATCTGTGTAGAACTTTATACATCAGGAATGGAGGTCAGAGAGGCCAGTGGACCTAATACACTCTACCCCGTTGAGTTTCTGCTCCTAAAGCACTGAAAAACCAGTACTCCCCACCCACCCCCTCCCCAAGCTAGAAGCTCAAATCCATCTCTCAGGGAGTCAAATGGGGAGCAAAGGGAAGGTGGAGTTAAGGCTGAAAATCAGTCATAGAATTATTGAACCCCTACAGTGCAGATTGAGGCCATTCGGTCCATCGAGTCTGTACTGACTGCCCAACAGACATCTTACCCAGGCCCACTCCTGTGCCCTATTCCCAAATCCCCACTCATTTACCACAGCCAATCCATCCAACTTATACATCTTCGGACACTAACGGGCAATATAGCATGGCCAATCCATCAAATCTGTACATCTTTGGAGTGGGTGCAGAAACCGGAGCACCCAGAGGAAACTCATGCAGACACGGGGAGAATGTGCAAACTCCACACAGTGACTCAAGGCTGGAATCGAACCCAGGTCCCTGGTGCTGTGAGGCAGCAGCACTAACCACTATGCCACCCGTGCCACCATGATTGTATTGAATGACAGAGCAGGCTTGAGGGGCTGAGTGGTCTACTCCTGCTCAGATTTCTTACTTTTTTAACCTGTGCTCCATCCATCTGACAGTCCAGTGGGGTGTCACAAAGTGTACCTTTGCAGGTTTGCACAGACAGAGAGCTGGATCCCTGGTGTGACCAATAGATTGGAACTGGCCAGTGCTGAACAGTTTGAATTCTAACTCGAGACTGAGGTTTCTCAAAGTTTTGTCCTGAAACTTTCTAGGTGGCTACTTATGTCTGCCTGAAAGTTAAACACATTGAGGAGAATCCTGGAGGGGGCATCACTCATTCAAAGAAGCTGAATCAAGAGATCAAAAGCATTTGTTCTTATCCTGGCACTGTGATACTCCAGTGTCACCTTCCCCTTTCCTCTTCTGGAGATGCTGCCTCCTGCCCTGGGGATGCTTTTACAGGGACCAGTAACCCTCCAATTTAAAGATCTCATGTATGATCCTAGAGAATGAGTGCTGACAGGTTATTTGACTGTGGAGGCATCGTGGCTGAGCTTGATCCTGCATTTTCCAAAAGGCAATAGGGTGTCATGGTGGCACAGTGGTTAGCACTGCTGCCTCACAATGCCATGGGCCCGGGTTTAATGTGACCCGGTCTGGGTCATTGTCTGTGCGGAGTCTGCATATTCTCCCCGTGTCTGCATGGGTTTCCACCAGATGCTCCGGTTTCCTCCCATAGTCTGGAAGATGTGCTGGTTCGGTGCATTGGCAAAGCTAAATTCCCTATCAGTGTAACAGAATAGGTGCTGGAGTGGAGACTAGGGGATTTTCACAGTAACTTCATTGCAGTGTTAATGTAAGCCTTACTTGTGATAATAAATAAACTTAACCTAGAAACTTTGGCTCATTTCGCTCTCTCTCTGTGTTCCCCGGCCCAGGATACAGTGGGTCAGTCTGCATTGAGACTATTGCTTCATTAGCTCAGCTCAGCTAACTCACAGTGCTAATCAGTGCTTTGATGAACTGGGTCAGCACACCTTTCCCAAAACAAATCTACCAACATTTGCTTAGTTTTCCTTACGATCACTATCATTAATTTAATCAACTAGTTAGAATTTCAGGAACCACCCACCTCCTCCCCCCCATACACACACAAACACACACATGGATTTCCAGCTCTCAGGGTTGTATAGCATTCTTCCTTGCAGTGCTAGGGACCTGGGTTCAATTTGGGCTTGGGTCACTGCCTGTGTGGAGTTTGTACATTCTCCCTATGTCTGCATGGGTTTCCTCCGGGTGCTCTGGTTTCCTCCCACAGTCCAAAGATGTGCAGGATAGGTTGATTGGCTATGCTAAATTGCTTCTTTGTGTCAGGATGACCAGCAGGGTAAATATGTGGCGTTACAGGGATAGGGACTGGGTGGGATTGTTCTCAGTGCATGTTTGATTGGCCGAATGGCCTCTATCTGCCTGTAGGGATTCTATGCTGCACAATGCCAGGGACCCAGGTTCAATTCCAGCCTTGGGTAACTGTCTATGTGGAGTTTGGATATTCTCTCCGTGTCTGCATGGATTTCTTCCAGGTGCTCCAGTTTCCTCCCACAGTCCAAAAATGCATGGGTTAGGTTAATTGGCTATGCTAAATTGACCCTTAGTGTCAGGGAGATTAACAAGGTAAATAGGTGGGGTTACAGAGATGGGTTATTTGGTAGTTGTACTTGCACATGTTGTTGGGGGCTGGGCACCCATCTTCCCCCTCCTGTGGGCACCTATCCAACCACCCACCCCCACGCCCATACACACTCGCTTACACACTGGACCAACTATAGAAATCAAAAAATGTTGCAAAAAATTTATGGCAGCATCTGTGAAGAGAGAAACAGAGTTAACACTTTGAGTGGCATAGGGGTTAGCATTGCTACTTCCTAGCTCCAGGGATCTGGGTTCAATTCCAGCCTTGGGTCACTGTCTGTGTGGAGTTTGCACCTTCTCCCCGAGTCTGCGTGGGTTTCCTCCCATGGTCCAAAGATGTGCAGGTTAGGGGGATTGGCTATGCCAAACTGCCCCTTAGTGTCAGGGGGATTAGCAAGGGTAAGATATGTAGTATTTTGGGGATAGAGCCTGGGTGGGATTGTTGTCGGGGCTGACCCGATGGGCCAAACGGCCCCCTTCTGCACTGTAGGGATTGTATGATTGTAGGAGTCTTCGTCAAAAATGATTGGGCTCAGCTGTGATGCTGCCTGCAGTCCAACAGCTTGTCATGTCGCCAGGGCTAAATAGTTGAGAAGCTAATTTGGGGGGGAGGCTTTCGGGGCAGGAAGAAGAAAAATGAACACAAAATATTTCAAGTATTTCGTTTTTGAAATTGCACGAAAAAATCTACAAGAGTGTCTAAAAATCCTAACCTCCCTTCAAAGCGGGGTGGGGGTGGGATTTGGAGAAATGTATCTTTCTGTGAGATTATAGTTAATGATACTCAAAGCAAGCCGAAAGATCGGGGAGGAGGAGGAGGAGGAGGGGGGGGAGGGGGGGGTGCTGCTGGTGGTTTATTGGTGAGCGAGGAAGTAACATTTCCTTACGGACCATAAGTGGTGAAGTAAGAGTTAATTTTCCAGGAAGAGAGAGAGACACAGTGTATGTGTGTGTGTGTGTGTGTGTTACAGAGAGAGAGAAAAATCTCCAGTATTGATAAATCGGCTTAAAACCCCAGAAATAGTGTTGTGGACAGGGAGGGGTGGCCCCCTCCAGGATTTGGACACATCCACTGTGTTTAAATAAAAATCCTGACAGTGAGGGGAAGGGCTGGGAGTGGGAGAGGTTTTTTTTACAACATCTCCCAGTCAGTGTGTGTCTACCAAAAAAAAACCCCTCGCCGCTGGGCAATGAGAATGGAATAGAATTCACATCTCGGAGATCCCAGATTGGCAACTGTATTTGGGGCTTTTTTTTAAACCAGGAATATCTTTCAAACTCCCATCAACTGGGCTTGATTTTCTTTCGAGGCAATGTGATGATATTGAGGGTTCTCTGGTTTTCAAGTGTGTGTGTGTGAGTGTGCTGTTGGTAGTGCGGGTCTGTTCTCTTTCGGATGAGGGTTTGCCGGTGCTGTGTGCTGGATGGCGCATCTTACCCAGCTCCTTCTGAACCCCAAGTATAACAACCACCGACAATGAACAGAAAGAGCGTTTACCACCTCTCCCTCCTCCTGCATCATCTGGTGGACATTACTCTCGGTGAGTTGAACACTGATAATATTTGTTACACTTTTTATGCAGCATGTTTATGGCATAGACAGACACAGAGGAGGGAAAAGTCTTTAGCAGCAGGAGAATGCACGCGTTTTATTATCGGGATATTTATCAGTGCATAATCCCCAATTTGTCTTTAACCAACTCCCATCAATTTGCTGTTCGGTCCAAGCACTTTTACACGGTCCTTAAGTTCCGTGTAATTTATATTATCCGTGCATGATGGATTCCAATTGTTTTAATGAGGACCTGACATGTACTAACTGTAAATTATTTTGTTATTAGAGCGTCTCACTGTAGCCCTCTGCTTATTTAGACCCCCAAATGGGAGTGCTGTCTCATCTGAACGGATTAAAATGGAATCAGTGTGGGTTTTTAAAAAGCCAAATCGCTGGGAGATTGGGAGGAGGGTTTTTTCAAATTCTTATGTTGGATCATTTTTATCCTGGGACTTTTCACTAGTCTGGAATTTCTGTCTCAGAGGAATCTCTGAGAGGTAAAGCTCATTGTTCCCTTCCCATTCATTCGCCTGCTCCCTTCTTTACACCCTCACTGTAATGTTTCATATTTGTCTTGGAACTTTTGTTTTATTTTTGCCTCATGCAGCCTGTAGCTGCCCGAGAGAATGAGATCTGGTGTGAGGGAAGCAAAGAGACTTCAAGTCTCCATCTCTTTCTCCATCTCTCTGTGGAACTGTCCATTTGGCCAACTCCTTGAAGATGGAGTGTGCTAAATGAAGGGGCTAGGAAGAATGCCTGTGCCCACTTTGTCTAGAGTTGTGTCCCTTCCCCCTCGCTCCAAATCTGACCCCTTCCTCCTCACTCCACATCTATCTCCTCACCCCTGAGTTGTATCCCTTCCCCCAACTCCAAATCTGATCCCCCGAGTGCTTCCCTTCCCCTCACCCTCGTCGTTTCCCTTCCCCCTCACTCCAAATCTAATCCCCCTCCCCAAGTTGCATCCATTCACTCCAGATCTGATCCTACTCCCCCGAGTGTGTCCCTTCTGCCTCACTCTACATCTATCCCCTCGCCCCCCCCCCCCCCCAAGTGTGTCTGTTCTGCATCACTCTATATCTATCTCCTCATCCCCGAGTGTGTCCCTTCCCCTCTCACTCCAACATCTATCCCTCACTCTCCAGTTTTGTCCTTTCCCCCCTCACTCCAAATCCAATTCCACCGCCCCCCCCGAGTGTGTTCCTTCCTCCTCACTCCACATCATCTATCCCCTCACCTTTTGAGTTGTGTCCTGTTTCCCCTCACTCTGTCCCTTCCCCTCACTCCGAATCTGACTACCACCCCCCCCCCCCCCCCAAGCTGTGTCCCTTCCCCTCACTCTGAATTTGACTCCCCCCAAGTTGTTTGCCTTCCCCCTCACTCCACATCTATCCCCTCCCCTCAGAGTTGGTGTGCCTTTGCCCTCATGCCAGGTCTGACCTCTGCCCACCTTCTCCCATTCACCCCTACGTGTGATTGTGCTGCTGTCTGGTGCAAGTTGACTTCAAGAAATGGGCCTTCCTTAAGCCCAGCCATTTTACTGATTTTGTTAATGTTTATTGGAGGTGATTGCCCAGGACAGCAACCCTTGGTGTTGGCATTTTAGATCTTACACCAAGGAGAAAGAAGCACCAGCGTTTGGCATGAAGCATCCCAAACCTGGCCTTGCCAAGGCAGGTGGAGTTAGGGGACTTTCTGCCTTGGGATTTCTGCCACTCAAATCACTAAGGGTTACCGTAGTGTTGGTGTGTGTGCCATAGCCAGGCTATCATCTGTGCCTCAGTGGGCAGAGCTCTCATCTCCACGCCTGATGGTGGTGGGTTCAAATCCCACTTCAGAGACATGGACAAATAACTTAGGCTGATGTGTGGGAGTGCTACATAGATGGAGTTTTAAATTTTATTTATTAGTGTCACGAGTAGGCATATATTAACACTGCACTGAAGTCACTGTGAAAATCCCCTAGTCGCCACACTCCGGCGCCTGTTCGGGTACACTGAGGGAGAATTTAGCTTGGCCAATACGCCTAACCAGCACGTCTTTTGGACTGTGGGAGGAAACCAGACAGAGCACCTGGAGGAAACCCGTGCAAACATGGGGAGAATGTGTAAACTCCACCCTACAGTGAGCCAAGCTGGGAATTGAACCCAGGTCCCTGGCACTGAGAGGCAGCAGTGCTAATCACTGTGCCACCATGGAGATGATGTCTTTTGATGAGATGTTAAACAGACACCCCAGCTGCTCCCTCAAGCTGATGTAAAATTTTATACAGCAACGTTTTGAATGGGATCAGCGGAGGTCAGCCTGGTTTTTCCTGTTGGAATTTCTCAAACGTCGCTAAGTAAGGAGGTTATCAGGTCATTTACCTCACTGCTATTTATGGGAGCATGCTGTGCAAATTGGCAGCCATCTCACTTCATCTTAGAACAGTGGCCACACTTTGAAAGCACTTGGCTGGCTATGAAGCAACTTGAGACTTTTGAACTCTAGAAATGCAAATCCTTATTTTCAACCTGATTTGCTCATTAGAAGTTCAGCATAAAACCCTCCAACTCTGCATCTTCGAAGCTCCTTCGCTCCCAGCTCAAAAGAGCACCCTCTACTGTCCCGGAGACACATTGCTGTCTCTGACACAGGGCTTCCCCTGTGCTGAGGCTGACGGCTTGCAGCTAACTTAGAGACCATTGTTTCTTGCAGACGGGTTTGTAGAAGCTGCTCAAACTTCACGTACGACTCCTTTACAGACAAATAACACCATTGCTGAACCACACTGAATGCCTCACTGGCTCTGCAGAATTGAATGTTCCCTGATTATCTCTTAGACTGAAAGTGCAGTTATATTCCCTGTCAAAATAACTAACTATTCTGTGAGGTAGATGACTCTTAGTGAAGTCACTGGAGGGTAAGGAATGGGAAATGGCCGACAATTGCAGCACGGTGACACAGTGGTTAGCACTGCTGCCTCACAGTGCCACAGATTCCCGGCTTGGGTCACTGTCTGTGTGGAGTCTGCATGTTCTCCCCATGTCTGCATGGGTTTCCTCCCATAGCCCGAGATGTGTGGGTTAAGTTGGTTGGCCACGCAAAATTGCCCTTTAGCGTCGGGGACCAGCAGGGTAAATATGTGATATTATGGTGATATGCCCTGGGTGGGATTGTGGTTGGTCCAGACTCGATCGGTCAAATGACCTCCCCTGACCATTTTTTCCCAATGCCAACATTTGCTTTGTTCTCCTTGCAATTACTATTATTAATTTAGTCAACAAGTTATAATTTCAGGAACCCGCCACATATGGATTCCCAGTTGTTTGGGAAGGATAGCACTGCTATCTCACAGTGCCAGGGACCCCAGGTTCAATTCCCGGCTGTGTGGAGTTAGCATGTTCTCCCCGTGTCTGCGTGGGCTTCCTCTGGGTGTGCCAGTTTCCTCCCATAGTCTGAAGATATGTGGGTTAGTTTGATTGGCCGTGCTAAATTGCCTCTTAGTTTTGGGGGGATTAGCAGAGTAAATACTTGGGTTTAGAGGGATAGAGCCTGGGTGCGATTGTTGGTGCAGACTCGATGGGCCAAATGGCCTCCTTCCGCAGTGTAGGGATTCTGCGGTTATATGTTCAGCCAACAACCCAAACAGCTTAAAAATAACACATTTTTATAGCTTTGACATGGGTATTTAGCTAAACAGCAAAGGAATATCTTAAACTAATAGTACTCTGCCTTAAATATGTTCTTCTTTAAGTAGCTTGGTTTTTGATAGATTATTTTCCTTCTGTGCATTGGACATGTCTTAAACCCTCCTCTATCTAACTCCCAGCAACCTGATTACTTTTAAAAGATGCAGCTAATGTCACAGGACTGAATTCAAGATGATTGACAACTTGGTTATTCTATATTTTTTGAAAAAACCTCACACTGGTTGATCTTGGATACAAGAATGAAAAGTGTAATTTTAAAACTGCGCTTACCCATGGCTAATGGGACTCTGCAGCTTCGAGCTCGGGCTTTACATCTAACTTACAATTGCTGCATTGTTTAGGATGTTTGGCTTTGGAAAGGGACTAATGGACGGCACGGTGGTACAGTGGTTAGCAAACTGCTGCCTCCCTGCACCAGGGACCCGGGTTCGATTCCCGGCTTGGGTCACTGTTTGTACGAAGTCTGCATGTTCTCCTCGTCTCTGTGTAGGTTTGCTCTGATTTCCTCCCACGCTCCAAAGATGTGCATGTTAGGTGGATTGGCCATGGTAAATTGTCCCTTCGTGTCAGGGGATTAGTTAGAATAAATGCATGGGGTTATGGGTGGGATTGTGGTTGGTGCAGATTTGATGGGCTAAATGGTTTCCTCCTGCACTGTAGGATTCTATGACAGTCTTGTTTCCTTTTTGGCAATCTTCCAGAGATATGGAAGGATCCCTCTCTTTCCCCCTTCTGCCTGGGGAGAGGGCATCTTCAAATACACTTGTTGCAGGAACATGATAACAATGAATTCAACAGGTTGAGGGCTCTATAGGAAATGGGTGGGATTGAAGGATGCAGTGTCAATATAATTATCCCCAGCAGAGTCATAGGGGTTTAAAGCATGGAAACAGGCCCTTTGGTCTAACTTGCTTACGCCGCCCACTTTTTACCATTTAAGCTAGTCCCAATTGTCCATATTTGGCCCATATCCCTCTGTACCCATTGTACCCATGTAACTGTCTAAATGCTTCTTAAAAGACAAAATTGTACCTGCCTCTACTGCTACATCTGGCAGCTTGTTCCAGACCCTCACCACCCTCTGTGTGAACAAATTGCCCCTTTCACTCTCCCCTTTCACTTAAACCTATGCCCTCTAGTTTTAGACTCCCCTACCTTTGTGAAATGATGTTGACTATCTAGCCGACCTATGCCCCTCATTAGTTTATTGACCTCTATTTGATCACCCCTAAGCCTCCTACACTGCAGGAAACAAAGTCCCAGTCTGTCCAGCCTCTCCTATAACTCAATCCATCAAATCCCGGCAACCTCCTAGTAAATATTTTCTGCACGCTTTCTAGTTTAATAATATCCTTTCTATAATAGGGTGACCAGAATGTTATGCACAACCATCAATGCTACCCACTCTCGCACGTCTGTTGTTGGAGGGAGTATAGTCAAAGCCATCCAGTTACCAAAGGCGACTAACTCCATGCATGCCATCTTGGCCACGGGTCAATGAAATGGGAAGGCGATGGGGAAGTCTTGGCCAGGAACAGTTTAAATAAATTATCTGTCACTTCCAGCCACTGGCAGCATCGTGGGATCTTGCTGATCGCGGTAGCCAGGAGTGGCACTGCCAGATGTTCCATCTGCCAGCTTGGCAGGAATTGCCACCTCCTGTGCCTGTCGAGCTAGGCAGAGGAAGTCTCTGACGCGGAGGAGTGCAGCTGCTGAGTTGGTGCCTGGGCTGCCTCTCTCCTCTGTTCGGGGTTTGAATATTTCCTTCCTTGAGGAAGACTGAGGTTTGTCGGTGCAGAATTGCCACTCAAAGGAGATAGGCTAGGAGCAAAGTCCGTGTAAATATTCATGCCTCGTTGCAACGAATGGATCAAGCTGTGAACTCTGTTCTTGGCAAAACTATCTTTTAATTTGCAATCGGGGATTGAAATAGAATGCGTTTGAATTCGTCTGCCTCATGCTTTTCTCCCATTCATTCCTGAGACCATTCACTGTTGGCGGGAAGCCAGGCTGTTCCTGCCTCCAGCACCTGACACCATTTGGTCTTGTGGTGTGAGTGATGACGTCTCAATCTCATAACCTCGTTTTGTTTTGTTGTCCATCCCTTGATCCAGAGGTGTAGCGACCACTACATCCCAAGCTGAGATACCTTAACTCGGGTAGACTGGATGATCAAACCTGGGGATTGTTCTGCTCTCTGTGTAGCTCAGTGTTGAGGCGAACCTGAAGAGCTCTGGGCAGTCAAAGGCAAGTACAGTAAGAAGTCTCACAACACCAGGTTAAAGTGCAACAGGTTTATTTGTAGCAAACGCCACAAGCTTTCGGAGCTGGCTGTTCCTTCGTCAGGTGGGTGGGAGTTCTGATCAGTCAAAGTTAAAGCAGAAGTGTAAGACCATAAGACATAGGAGTACAAGTAGGCCATTCAGTCCATCAAGTCTGCTCTACCATCCAACAAGATCATGACCGATTTGATATAATCCTCAACTCTGCTTTCCCACCTTATCCCCATGACCCTCGATTCGCTTATTAACTAAACAGTAGCCTAGATGTGAACCTGTAGGAGGGGGTCTCCCTGTGAGCTTATTTACATGGCACAGTGGTTAGCATTACTGCCTCACAGCACCAGGGACCTGGGTTCAATCCCGGCCTCGGGTCACTGTCTGTGTGGAGCTTGCACATTCTCCTCGTGTCTATGTGGGTTTCCTCTGGGTGCCCAGTTTCCTCCGCAGTCCAAAGATGTCCAGGTTAGGTGGAGTGGCCATGCTAAATAGACTCTAGCACCAGGGGGATTAGCAGGGTAAATGTATGGGGTTGCGGGAATAGGGCCTGGATGGGATTGAGGTGGGTACAGACTTGATGGGCTGAATGGCCTCCTTTTATACTGGAGGGAGTCTGATTTTATGACCTCAGGGAGAGGGGCAATGACCTGGCAGTGCCCCTGGCACTGATCTTTGGCACAAATGTCAAACTGGCAACATCAACCTGTGCCACGGGGTGAGCTACAGTGGGAGTCTCACGGCGTGGATTCATTTGGATGTGGTGGTGGTTGGGTGCGGACGGGGGAACAGAGGATGCCAGTGATACCCTTTGGGAGTGGGGGAGGTGCAGGCAGAAGATGCCAGTGGTCGGATTGGGGGGCATGCGGGGGGTGGTGAGAATGCTGATCATCGGGGAGAGGGAGAAGGGGCCAATGATCAGTAGGGTTGGGGGGGGGGGGATGCCAGAGAATTGCTCTCTCTGATCAGGGAGGGTGGGGAGAGGGGCCCTGAGATCCCTGAGGTTTGGCTAGGGGGAGGTCCTGATTGGAGGGCCCTTTAAAGATGGCGCCCTGATATCTGAGCAGCCGCTCTTTAAGTAGACTGGGGCTCTACTCATTGGTATTCAGAAGAAAAAGGGGGGATCTTATAGAAACATTTCAGATTATGAATGGGATAGATAAGATAGAAGCAGGGAGGTTGTTTCCACTGGTGGGTGAAACTAGAACTAAGAGGCATGGCCTCAAAATAAGGGGGAGCAGATTTAGGACTGAGTTGAGGAGGAACAACTTCAGACTAAGGACTGTGAATCTGTGGAATTCCCTGCCCAACCTCATTGAATGTCATTAAGGCAAAGATAGATAAATGTTTGACCAGAAAAGGAATTAAGGGTTGTGGTGAGCAGGCGGGTAAGTGGAGCTGAGTCCACAAAAAGATCAACCGTGATCTTATCGAATGGTGGAGCCAGATGGTCTATTCCTGCTCCTCGTTCTTATGTTCTTGTGAGTTGAGCACCCCCTGCGTGACAGCTTGATGTTTTTGGCAGTTGTAAGTTCTAGAGAGAAAGCCGGATGGTTTCGCTGAAGGGAAACATGCTGGTTTGCTCGCAGCAAGTAATGTTGCCATTTTTTTGGTAAGACTTTGCCCAATGTATCCGGCTGCTAACTGCTTGTGGGAGATAGTAGCGTGTAAAATAGCTACTGCGTTTCCAACCACACTTCAAAAGAACTCGCTGAGGGGTATTGTGAACGACATTCTGTAAAAACAGATTGTTAAAGATTTAGTTGAAGACTGTGTCCCTACAATAAGTTTTCCTGCAAACCATAATAGTGTTTTGTTACTGAGAATGAAATGTTAAAGGTATAAAGATCACAGGATGTGATCTTGGTGGCTATATTGCAGTTACACCCAGGGTTTACTCTGCCATTGGTGGGTTATAGAATCATAGAACCCTACAATGCAGAAAGAGGCCCTTCGGCCCATCGAGTCTGCACAGACCACAATCCCACCAAGGCCCTATCCCCACATCTCTACATATTTTACCCGCTAATCCCTGTAACCTAAGCATCTCAGGACACTAATTTTAAGGCAATTTTAGCATGGCCAATCTACCTAACCCGCACATCTTTGGACTGTGGGTGAAAACCGGAGGAAACCCACGCAGACAGGAGGAGAAAGTCACCCAAGCCAGGATTCAAACCCAGGTCTCTGGAGCTGTGAAGTAGCAGTGCTGACCACTGTGCTACCGTGCTGCCATTTTGTGGGTTCGTGACGTGACACATGAGTACCCACACCACCAGGCATGTTTTGGGCACATGCCCATCCCACTTGCTGCTGGGAGCTTCGTCATCCTTCCTCTGGACCTGTTCCACCAAACCCGTGGCTGTTCCATTGTATAATGGATACATATCACAACAAAAGGTACATAGTCTGAGATAGGTGAAGTTCAGGCCATGGAGAAGCTCAGTAAGAAATTTCAGTTTCAGTTTAGAATCCTCTGCATGTGGTGGCACAGTGGTTAGCATCGCTGCCTCATAGCACCAGGGACTGGGTTCAATTCCCATCCTCAGGTCACTATCTGTGCAGAACTACATGTTCTCCCTGTGTCTGCATGGGTTTCCTCCGGGTGCTCTGGTTTCCTCCTACACTACAAAGGTGTGTGTGTTAGATGGATTAGCCATGTTAAAATTGCCCTTTACTGTCCCAAGGTATGTAAATTTGATGGATTAACCATGGTGAATGTGTGGGGTTATAGGGATAGGACAGGGGAGAGGATCTAGTTAATACACTCTGTCGGAGAGTCAGTGTAGACTCGATGGGCCAAATGGCCTCTTCTGCACTGTAGGGATTCTATGATTCAGGCCTTTTATTTAAGTCATTCTGCCAGAATCCTATGGGTATGAAAGCAGGAGTAAGTTTACCAGAGTAAATCTGTGTCGATATGGGTTAAGCCCAAAGTTCTTTCTATTCCAGTGACGTTTACAGTTCTTCTGAATGGCGCACTTCCAAATGCTGACAAAACCTCAGGAAGTCCCTGAGCTAACTTGTGAAAGACATCGTCCGTTATTCAAAGGAGCATCATGCCATCACTGAAAGCCTCGCTTCAGCACTTGTGAATGTAATCTAGGTTGACACCAGTGTCACATTGCGAGAATGCCTCTTTGTCTTCCTACAAGGAACTAAACTGAGGTCCCATCCAAGTTCATTTTCCCGGCGAAAGGCCCCCACAGTACTCTCTGAGGAGTGACCTGGTCCTACCAGTGCACTAGCCAACATTATTCCCTTACTCAGCTGTGCGATCATACCACAAGGTGGTGGCCTAGTGGTATTATCACTAGGCTATTAATCCAGAAGCTCAGCTAATGTTCTGGGGACCCGGGTTCGAATCCCACCATGGTAGATGGTGGAATTTGACTTCAATTTAAAAAAAAACCTGGAATTAAGTATCTACTGATGACCATGAAACCATTGCTGATTGTCAGGAAAAACCCATCTGGTTCACTAATGTCCTTTAGGGAAGGAAATCTGCCATCCTTACCCGGTCTGGTCTACATGTGGCTCCAGAGCCACAGCAATGTAGTTGACACACGACTGTCCTCGGGCGACTGAGGATGGACAATAAATGCTGGCCAGTCAGTGATGCCCATGTCCCACAAATGAATAAAAGGAAGACAGCAGGTCAATTGATCTGTTCACCTCAGTGCTGCTTGCATTGGATCTTGCTGTGCACAAATGGCTGCCACAACCACACTCAAAAAGAACAGTCACGCCTCAAAACAAGTGAGGTGAAGTGACTATTTGAGAGACATAATAATTCACTGTATAAATTTCGCTAAATGAGTTGTTTTAAGGAAAAGTGTGTTCTTTTGATTCCAAATATTGGACAAATTTTACTTGTTAATATTTGACAATAGCGCTTGATAGAAACTCATTTACATGAAGATTTGTTTCTGATAAAAGGATAGTGTAGGTGGTTTGGCTGTGTGTCACAACAGTGTCTTTTAATCGCTGGAAACTATCTTTAAACCAATGCCAGTGTAGCTGTGTTTGGTAGGGAGTTGGGGGCGTTGGGAGGGGGTGACTAAGTGGCACTCTGCAGTTCGTTCACCCGTGGGGCCTGTCCCAGAGCCAAAAGTGGATGTAAATCTCCTGTTGCTGAACGATAGCACCGTGCTGGGACAGCCTCTTTCATCCAGCTGAGTCAGATGGATCTGGACGATAAGGCGGCTTCTGAACAGGACTGAGAGGCACTCGATGTTAGAATTAAAACATTATCTTTCCACTCAAGGTGCATGGATTTGAAGCGCTGCCCGGAACAATCTCCTCCCTGCCACAGGCACGGGCCAGTGCAGGATATGACTGCACCATCCTTTCATTGCTGACAGCTGAATTGAAATCCAGGCTTGGCTGGGCAGATAAGATCTGCCTTTGATAGACTGAGCTGCAGACTGGGCCCCGCCGCCTGCTCAATGCTAAGCTTAGAGCTCAATTCCAAGTCAGATGAAGATGATGAAAATCACCCCTCTTTGAGGGAAGACCGCATGGCGCTTGATGACAGAAATAATGTCCTTAGGAATCCGGTAAAATGACTGAAATAAAAGACCTGAATCATTGAATCCCTACCGTGCAGAAGAGGCCATTCGGCCCATTGAAGCACAGTCTGTCATCTTCATGGGCTGGCTTCAAATGCAGCCCATTACCCAGGAGTCAAGTCTTCTTGATGTAGCTTTATATTCATAATGATCATCGGGTTGCTGACAGGTACACTGTATTGCTTCCGCTTGATTTTCTGTTGGGTTTCCCGAACAGGCATGGAAAACCCAAACTTACCACCAGCAGGTCTGGAGGAGAATGCTGGTATGGTGGTGATGTTACTGGAGTAGCGTGAGGAGGTCTGGAACTAGGAGCAGGAGTCGGCCATCCAACCCCTCGAGCCTGTTCCTGACATTCAATACAATCGTGGCAGATCTCACCTCGGCCTCAACTCCACTTTCCTGCCCCTTCTCCCATAACCTTTAACCTATTGCTAATTCAAAATCTGTCCCTGCTTTCTTAAATTTACTCCAAGTCCTGGCGGCCACCACCACACCCTAGTGAATTCCACAGACTAATGACACTTTGAAAGAAGTATTTTCTCCTCGTCTCTGTTTTAAATCTGCTACTCCTTATTCTAAACCATGACCTCTTGTTTTAGATTGCCCCACAAGAGACAACATCCTCTCCACATCGACTTTGTCAATACTCCTTATCATTTGCACACCTCTATTCCATCTCTTCTCATTCTTCTAAACTCTAAAGAGTATAGGCCTAAACTACCCCATCTCACTTTATAAGTCAACCATCCCGTGTGGTGGCACAGTGGTTAGCACTGCTGCCTCAGTGCCAGGGACCCGTGTTCGATTCCTGCCTGGGGTCACTGCCTGTGCAGAGTCTGCACATTCTCCCCATGTCTGTGTGGGTTTTCTCTGGTTTCCTCCCACAGTCTGAAAGATGTGTGGGTTAGGTTGACTGGCCATGCTAAATTGCCCCTTAGTGTCAAAGGGACTAGCAGGATAAATATATGGAGTCACGGGGAAAGGACCTGGGTGCGATTTGTTGTTAGTGCAGGCTCGATGGGCTGAATGGCTTCCTCCTGTAGTGTAGGGATTCTATGATCTCTGGAATCAATCTAATGAACCTCCTCTGAACTGCCTCCAATACAACTACATCTTTCCTCAATGTAGAGGGGACCAAAACTGCACACGATATTCTCAGTGGATCTCTCAAACGCTTTGTATAACAGTAACACGTCATCATGCTTTGGAGACTTGAAATTCCACCTTGGCACAATAATCATGATCAAGAAACTACCATTAAAAGCCCATCCGGTTTGCTAATTAATTCAGGAAAGGAATCTGCCACCTTGACCTGGTCTAACCTACACGTGACTCCAGACCACAGCCATGTGCTCAACTCTGAGTTGCCTTCTGAAATGTCCCCTCAAGCCATGCAGTTGTACTAGGGATGATGAACGAATGCAGGCCTTATGACTGCCGTTAGCATGCTTACTCCAGCTTGTTCAACAAGGATTCAGGGACATTTCAATGTAATAAAATGGTAGAGCATTGCTCTAAGGAATTGGATCACTCCTGACTCCTGAACCTCAGTGACAGTTAGCAAAAAAAATCTTTACATGGATCTTGAGAATCATTTAGATTGAGTAAAGGTTGCAAACATGTAACCACTCCACAGTGCACTGCAAAGCAAAGGGTTGGGACCATTACGGGAAGTTTTATGATTTTTTTTTTCTCCTGTAAGGCTGACATTTATAAACCATTCATAGAATCCCTAAAGTGCTGAAGGAGGCCATTTGGCCCATTGAGCCTGCACTGGCAACAATCCCACCAAAGCCTTATCCTCATAACCCCATAATAGCATTGAATGTATTCAAGAGGTGGTTGGATGTAGCACTTGGGGTGAATGGGATCAAAGGTTGTGAGCTAAAGGCAGGATTAGGCTATTGAGTTGGATTCTCAGCCATGATCGTAATAAATGGCAGAGCAGGCTCGAAGGGCCAAATGGCCTCTTCCTGCTCTGATCTTCTATGTTTCTATTTGCCCTGCTAATCCCCCTGTCAGTAAGTGTAATTTATCATGGCCAATCAATGTAAGCTGCATATCTTTAGACTGTGTGAAGAATGAGTGGCATGGTGGCACAGTGGTTAGCACTGCTGTCTCAGTGCCAGGAACCCAGGTTCAATTCCTGGCTTGGTTCATTGTCTACGTAGAATCTGCATGTTCTCCCAGTGTCTGCATGGGTTTCCTCCAGGTGCTTTGTTTTCCTCCTACAGTTTAAAAGTCATGCTGGAGTGTGACGACGACTAGGGGAATTTCACAGAAACTTCATTGTACTGTTAATGTAAGCCTTACTTGTGTCTAATAAATAAACTTTTCTTAAAAAAAAGTACTCGGAAGAAACCCACACAGACATGGAGAGAGTGTGCAAGCTCCACACGGACAGTGACCCAAGCCGGGAATCGAACCTGGCTCGCTGGTACTGCGAGGCAGCAGTGCTAACCATCGCGCTGCATTAGTTGTCCCGAGTTAGTTTATGGTGGACCTTCACCCTGAACTGCTGTGATATGTACATTTGGTGTAACCAAATGGCTTGCTCACCTCTTCAGTCGACGCATTAGCATAAGATTGAATAGCTTTCCTTCCCAAAAGGACATTATGAACTTGATGGGTTTCTGTAACAGTTGTAGTCATAAAAGCCTTTTTAGTTCTTGTGACATTAGTGTACCTTTTTAAGAAAGGTTTTTTTTTTAAATTCAGATTTCTTTTTCACTGGTTTCTCAGCTGAGATGTCATTGTTGCCAGGCTGACTATGATGAGTCCTTTTATTGCTGCTTCAGTAAGTGCCTGTGTTTACTCTGGGATTAGTTTTACGATCCTGCATTGTTAGGAGGACAATCACATATTTTTGGACCTTTACTCAGTAAGTTTAAAGTTTGATTTTCTGTTTGGCTGGAGTTAGTTTGGTTTTAGAAGGGGCAGCAAGCTAAAAGGAAGTGTTTTCTCCCACTCCCTGTTGTTTTGAAAATTTTGTTGGTTAGCTGAAAACAAGATTCTGTGTTCCTGAAAGATGAAAATTGGGGGCTGGACCAGAGTGTCTCTGGCGTTTTTTGGAAACTGTTTTGTCTTCAAACTGTTCGGAGTGAATCCAGGGAACTGCAGACTTAACCAAAGGACCCTTATCCTGTGAGCAGTAGACTTTGCTGTATTGAACTTGCTTAAAGGGCCTTGTCTGTGTCAAGGATTTTGGTTTGATTGGAGCACATTAGATATCTTTGTTCAGGGTTATACATTATAGTTGTTTTGTTTTTTGCTAGTAATTGATAGAAGTTCTTGCTAATTTTCTTAGTATGCATATTAACTATATTCTTAAATAAACTTTTGATAATAGCTCCCTAGTGGGTCACTTGAATCAAACCTGAAGTGAAACATCTCTCACTTACCCTAGCTAAATTCAAGGTGCAAAACTTATGATTCAGGCAGGCTCCAATAAAACACTTTGGAATTTCTAACCTGAACCATAACATTCCACATTTAAAAATAATAATAATTTGCACTCTGTTTTCTGGATTATTGGAGCAGTAACATACACCCCTATTGCAGTTATTACCATGTGTTTTATTTATCCCTCATTCTAGGCCTACTGCAGACAATGCACCACAAATGTCAATAGTTTCACTCATACTCTAGGTAAATGCTGCTCATTAATGTTTATCAAAGGTCCTAAACCCAACCAAATCATTGAGAGTCTGTCTCACAAATAGGCTGTAATATACAGTGATGTGGTTCAGTGCCTATAGGAATTGTATCCTTTGTATAATTCCTTTTTGTAACATCCAACAATAAAAGCGAAGGGATGGCATTTTTCTAAATTTGAATGGCTCCAGACAGCTTTAGCTCAACTCCCCATGGACAAGTCGTTGCTGTACAATGAATGCCCATGAGGAACTCTAACTTGAAGAGATGGTGAGTGTGTGGAATGAAACACACAAGACTTAGAGCCCACTTCTTGGAAACTCCTCTCCTTCACTTTGTGCACGCATAATGCAGACGCTCATAGAATCTGTGCCAACATCACTCGAGTCCATCAGTACACTCATAAGTGAGGACCAGTCTTTCTACGCTTCTGTCCCATTCCAAGGCATGGACCCTCTGTTGGCTCAGTTCATGCTGAGTGGCACAGAATACACAACCTCCATTCCCTGCTTAGCCGCTCTCAGTCGAAGAGGCTGCAGAGGTGGTTTTTCAGGTGAGATTAGGGTGGCACTGCCTCTCCTGTGGTTGGCAGCCCCAAACCCCAGTGAGCAGGGTGGCACCTGGGGGCTATGAGATTAGCAGAAGCTGTGAAGGCTTACATAGTAACTTGGCTCCACTTGTTAAGAACAAACTATAGATGCTCATTCACAAGCAACAGCTATTTACAGGGTGATGCAGGTAGGACTCTAGAATCTGACTGCTGGGGCAAGATGTGGAGATGCTGGCGTTGGACTGGGGTAAACACAGTAAGAAATCTCTCAACACCAGGTTAAAGTCCAACATGTTTATTTGGTAGTAAACGCCACTAGCTTTCGGGACTTTGTGAGACTTCTTACTGCGCTGGGACAAGCCCAGACAAGTTGGAGTGAAGCCCCAAGTCAGTTCCCAATTGATCTGGGGCATGTGACCCTTTCAGACAATCGCCAGTTAAAGGGGTCAGACACCACAGTGTACGATGTGCATGTCAGGAAGAATAAGTTCATGAAAATGAGCTGGCTTGCCAGCTGACTATTGACGTATTCTCCTCCTTTGTAAGCTTGCCAGTTCCCTGTCTTTGACCTTGCTTCTGAAGATGAAACAACTTTGGACAAGAAAATGAAATCCATTGCAGAGTCTGAATGGTGCAGAATGAGGCCTTTCAGCCTGGCGAGTCTGCACTGGCTCTCTGAAAGAACACGCTGCCTGGTGCCACTTACCTGCCTTATCCCCATAAACCTTACACATTCTCTCTTTTCAGACAATCCAATTCCCTTTTTGCATACCTCGATCGAGCCTGCCTCCACCATCCTTTCAGGAAATTCATTCCAAACTCCAAATATCCTCTGGGTGAAAAATACTTTCCTTGTATCATTTTTACCCCCATTGCCATTACTTTGAACCAATTGTGTGAAGAAGGCTCATTGCCATACAAAACACTGCACCCAACCCATCAAAAAGGTCACCACGTGACAATGAGTGTCTGGAGGTGGTTTGATCTGATCAGATAATGAAACTATCGGCCTGGTACCAACAATCCTGGGGCTGGTTCCCCTGCCACCTTCAAGCTAGGAAACAGAAGAAGTCACTTCACCTCTACCCAAGTGACATTTTACTTTGCGTGTGCCACCCCCAATTGTTTTCCAGTGACTCCAACTGGAAAGGGCTGGGGTACACCCTTAGGAGGGTAAATTCATGGAATTTTGGGGATAAGGTAGGGGCGAATTGATGTCAGTGCAGTCTCGATGGACCCAAATGACCTCCTTTTGCACTGTAGGGATTCTATGACCCTTACGCCGGAACGCTAACACTTTGCCCGCCACAGATTCAGAAGAGGCGAGGGACAGATAATGGAAATGTCCGTTGACCTCGGGCGGGAATTTCCAGTCTCGCTTGAGCGAGGCTGTAAAATCTCTTCCCATTATAGTTTATCCAGTAGAAGGAGCCACTAACTCCCTGACTGACACCTGCCCTTTCTCATGCACCTCTGCGATCTCCACACAGTTAATGATTTTCTCGATGGGTTGCGGGAAGAGTTGAGGTTTAAACAATAACCCGACTGCCATCCAGATTCCCCACTCAGGTGACATTGATAATCCAGAAACATAAAGCAGTTCACATCAATCATCATTATTCCCTGTGATATTGCTAATACCTTTAATGTAATTTAGCTCGTAATCATTTTTAAAAATAAAATTCAACAAACAGTGAATGGAATTTTCTTCCTTGGTGCCAGTAATTAGAAGTGTTTTTGAGTCAGTACTAATTAGACCATGCCCTCATTAATTAACTGTCATTCTGCTGTAGTGCACTTGTCTGGTGTGATTGTATTGTATTATTTTAATTTGGTTTAATACAAAACAAGCCTCTTGATTGATTTTAGTTTCAGGTTGTTGCGCTCTTGTCTGGGCCAGTCTCTCGATATCCTAACCTGTTCACTCTTCCCCTTTCCTGCGTTCACACTAGGTTGGAATCCAGGATGCTCTAACCATCTCCTCCTATTCTAATGCACTCCTTATCCAAAAGGGTGGGACCCCAAGGGCAGGATTTTCCGACCACGCTTTCCATGGCAGACTGGATGGAAAATTTCCCCCGCCCCAACCATATCTCCTTAATTTCTCCATTGGGAAGAAGCTACAAAAGTCTGAGGTGATGTACCAACCGACTCAAGAATAGCTTCTTCCCGGCTGCCATCAGACTTTTGAATGGACCTACCTCGTATTGAGTTGATCTTTCCCTGCACCCTAGCTATGATTGTAACACTACATTCTGCACTCTCTCCTTTTCTTCTCCCTTGTGTACTCCATGAACTTTAGCTTTGGCCAGAATTCTGCCAAAGGATTTGTGGGAAAATCGCAGTAATTCACATTGGGTTTTTTTCCCGGTGAGAGTTCACAGTAGAATCTCCTACACTCTGTACAATGCAGAGCCTATCAGGTGGTAGATTTCAGGGGACAGGGTCTATTCCTGCTGGACAGGCAGAAATCAGCAGGCCTCTGCACATGCGCAGTGGCCCCGAACTGTCAGCCTCCCATTTTCTGGCCAGCCTGAGACCCTTACAGTGCTGCACCACCCCTCCCCCCCCCCCCCACAACTTGCCATGACCCAATCGCCGCCTCCCCGATCATTCCCTGACCCCCACCAGCCCACCTCTATCTCCATACACACCCCCAGTGGGATCCCTCCCCTGTGCAGTGCAGACTCCTCCTGTCGACCCCCCCCCACCCAGTGGACCACCCCCTGACTGACCACTGCTCCCTGAACACTGACCTCTGAACAATGGTTTTTAAGGCAAGGATAATAAATTTTTGAACACTAAAGGAATTAAGGGTTATGGTGAGTGGGTGGGTAAGTGGAGCTGAGTCCATGAAAAGATCAGCCATGGTCTTATTAAATGGCGGAGCAGGATCGAGGGGTCAGCCATGGTCTACTCCTGCTCCGAGTTCTTATGTTCTCCCTCCTGCCGATCCCTATGCAGAATGGCAGTAGGACCTACCACCCCACCGATCACCCCAATCGAGGAAGGGGCAGCACTCTGAAAGCTCGTGCTGCCAAATTGGATTTTAACCTGGTGTTGTTGTGAGACTACTTACTGAGCCTGAAAATTAAAGAAGGAATGGTGGCACATTGGTGAGCACTGCTGCCTCACAGCAGCAGGGACCCAGGCTCAATTCCCAGCTTGGGTCACTGTCTGTGTGGAGTCTGCATGTTCTCCCTGTATCTGCGTGGATTTCTCCCAGGTGCTCTGGTTTCCTGCCATAATCCAAAGATGTGTGGGTTAGGTTGTTTGGCCATGCTAATTTGCTCCTTAGCAGGGGGACCAACTGGGTAAATACAGGGGATAGGGGCTGAGTGGAATTGTGGTCAGTGCAGACTCGATGGGCTGAATGACCTCCTTCTGCACTGTAGGGATTCTGGTGTCAAATGGACCAGTAGGACGCTTCGTCCAAATACTGCACACACCTCGAAAGTAACCAAGGAACATTGTTCAAGTTTTTCAAACACTATAACAAATTCTTGCTGGTCTACCACAATGCCACACACTCCATGACCAAGATCACTCCTGCCTTACTCATGACAAAAAGGCAGCTGCATTTCACATCTGATCTTTTAAAATCTCTAAAAACTAAGGAGGTGGTGTGACAGCAGGAACAAGAGCAGAGTTTTTCACTGAGGATGAGGATTTTTGGCTCAGAACTACCCCACGGGGGAGAAATGGGCTCCTGCCACAGTCCTTGTGCAGACTGGAGATGTCTCTTACATTGTCCAAACCAGAGATACCATTATCTGGACAAGATATGCAAACCAGTTATTGGCTAAAACGATGCTTCCAGGCATGGGGCAGCACGGTGGTTAGCACTGCTGCCTCACAGTGCGTGGAACCCAGGTTTGATTCCTGGCTTGGGTCACTATCTGTGTGGAGTATGCATGTTCTCCCCGTGTCTGTGTGGGTTTCGTCCCACAGTGCAAAAGATGTGCATTGGCCATACCGAATTCACCCTCAGTGTACCCGAGCAGGCGCCAGAATGTGGCATTTAGAGGATTTTCACAATAACTTCATTGCAGTGTTAATGTAAGCCTACTTGTGAAACTGATTAAATAAATAAATAAAAATATCATTGAGGGAGTCAATACCTCACCCTCTGTTCAGACTAACCCTAGTTCTGATGTCAACATTGATCCAACCACTAATGATTTCAGTGGGAAGATGAGGATGCCAGAGATTCATGCCAGTGTGAAGGCAAAGACAATAAACAAGGTATTCTCCATCAACCATTTTGAGAGCAACTAACTTTAATCCATTGGTGGAACTGCTGCCTCTCAGTGGCAGGGACCTGGGTTCACTTCTAGCTTTGGATGACTGTTTGTTTGTGTGGAGTTTGCACCTTCTCCCCATATCTGCATGGGTTTCCTCTAGGTGCTCCGGTTTCCTCCCACACTCCAAAGATGTACCAGTTAGGTTGATTGGCCATGCTAAATTGCCCCTTAGTGTCAGGGACAATTATACATGGGGTTACAGAGATAGAGCCTGGGTTGAATTGTTGTGCTTGCTGGCTCGATGGGCCAAATGGCAGCCTCCTGCCCTGTAGCAATTCTATGATGGTCTATAGCAGCTGACTCATTGACTGTTGTTGATGTTGAACCTGTTTCGGGGACAGTTAAATTAGGGGTGGCGAGGAAATGTTATGCCTTTATAATTGTTCCTGTTGACTCATGGTGAAGCTTTGGGGTGGTCGGAGTATGCAAACGGGAGTGTTCTCAGCAGATGTAGAGTGGGAAACAGGGAGAGAAACAGCAGCCATGGAAGAAATCACACACCACGTGTAAAGACACTGTTTTTAACCCAGTGCCTCCCAAGTGTCATGTCTCCAAATACACCCCCAACCTGTTAGCTGTGTTGGAAAATATCGCTGAAATCCCGTATTGTTGCATTGTGTGTGTTTTTATTTGAGGACTGACCCTCTGAGGCACTTACACTTCACAATGAAGTGATCCACTCCCATTTTCAATTGAGATTAAAGAAAATAATGCTTTAACTGATTAACATTTATATGAAGATAAAATAGATTAAAAATCACACATCAAGCCAGGTTTTTCCATTATAAATTTCCACATTTGCAGTTTTTAATGAAAACTGCCCACGTAAACCCATGCCTTTTGTTCGAGTGACAAGTTTACATACACAGTCTCTATTATAAACTGTGGACATAGAAATTATAAAGGAAAGATTTGACAGGAGTGCGCAAGTAAGATGCTATTTTATCTATAAACTGCAATCACACTGCAAATCCTTCAGTGTATCATCATCATCTGTGCCCATCTCTGCCATGATGCATTATTGGGGGAGCTGGTTAGCCTGGTCTGTGATGCAGAGTGACACCAACAGTGCAGGTTCAGTTCCCGTACGGGGTGAGGTTATTCATGATGGCCCCACGTTCTCTCACACCTGGCCTGAGCTGCAGTGACCCTCAGATTAAATCACCTCCAGTAATTTAACCTGCTCTCAAGGGGAGAGCAGCCTGTGGTCATCTGGGAGTTTACCTTTACCATTATTCTCTGTCTTAAAATATTTTAAATCAGGTTTCTTTCTATCCAACAATATGGAATTACCCCCTCTGCTATTTTCTGCGATTGAAGTTGCACTCTCTTTCTTCTCATCCATCCTACTGTCTTTGACATGGCCAAAACATATCTGCCTCCAACAAATTGTTCTTTCTTGGTTCCACTCATACTACTAGCAGACTTGGATTTGAATCCCACCGTGGCAGATGGTGACATTTGAATTCAATAAAAAATTAGGCTGGAATTTAAAGTCTGGCATTGGAACCATCGTCATTGTTATAAAAACCCAACTGCTTCAGGGAAGGAAATCTGCCATCCTCACCCAGCCTGACCAACATGTGACTCTAAGAGCCAAACACATTGCTGTGGGTCTAAATTCCCTCTGAAATGGCCTAGCAAGCCAATCAGTTCAAGGGCAATTGGGGATGGGCACCAAATGCAGGCTCAGCCGGCAAAACTCACAATTCATGAAAGAATAAAAAGTGTTTGTGCTTTCTCCCCGTGTCTGCGTGTGTTTCCTCCAGATGGTCCAGTTTCCTTCCACAGTCCAGAGATGTGTGTGGGTTAGGTTGATTGGCCATACTAAATTGACCCTAGCGTCAGTGCGATTAGCAGGATAAATATGCGGGGTGCGGTTTGGGTGGGATTGTGGTCAGTGCAGACTCAATGGGCCAAATGGCCTCCTTCCGCAGTGTCGGGATTCTATGACAATAATAGTCAGGGCATCTCCAGCCATGGCTTCTTTTCTTGGACCCACATTATCTCTGGAGTCTCTCAAGGATCCAGCCTTCATGTCTGGCCCGGCTTGGGTCACTCTGTGTGGAGTTTGCACATTCTACCCATGTCTGTGTGGGTTTCCACTGGGTACTCTGGTTTCCTCCCTCAGTCCAAAGATGTGCGGGTTAGGTTGATTAGCCATGCTGAAATTGCCCCTTAGTGACCAGGGATGTATAGGTTGGAGGAATTAGTGGGTATAATATTGTAGGGATGTGGGGGTAGGGCCTGGGTGGGATTGTGGTCGGTGCAGACTCGATGGGCCGAAGGGCTGTTTCTGCACTATAGGGATTCTATTTTCTTGACAGCATTGACCAGCTCCCCTATGCAATGATGCCAATACTCCTTGCCACCACCTCTCTTGACCATTTAATGTCTCTGAGCTGTCAGACATCTTCTCTGAAAACACAGGGCCAAATTCCTAAGCCCCCCTGTGCGCACGCACGCACACACAAAAAATGCCAGCAGCTAGAAATAGCCCAGCTGTCTGGGGGTGCCACTTATCCTGGGCTCTGGGCATGTCTGCAGAGGCAGGGTGGGGAGAGGGGAACGGCAGGAGCAGACACATGCTGTGGCGTAGCGGGGCTCCACCTCGCTGACACAATGGTGGCAAGGCCACAAGATCTGTTTTATTTTCTGAATATTAAAAACTGGCGAGAGCGGGTACCTCCATCTTTCTCATGCTCCCGGGCAGCTTGCTGCTGCTGCTGCTGCTCTGAAGCTAGAAGGTCCCTCGCTCTCCAGCTTCGAGAACCTGCATTCTTTTTATTCATTCGTGGGACATGGGTGTCGCTGGCTGGCCAGCATTTATTGCCCATCCCTAGTTGCCCTTGGAGGGCAGTTCAGAACCATTGCTGTGGCAGTGGAATCACATGTAGGCCAGACCAGGTGAAGATATGGCAGATTTCCTTCCCTAAAGAATCAGATGGGTTTTTCCAACAATCGGCAACAGTCTCGTGGTCATCAGTAGATTCTTAATTCTTGATTTTTTTTTGTATATATTGAATTCCAATTCCACCACCTGCCGTGGTGGGATTCGAACCCAGGTTCCCAGAACATTTAGCTGAGTTGCTGGATGAATAGTCTAGCGATAATACCACTGGGCCATTGCCTTCTCGTTGCCCTGATGCTTGTGGGGGCAGGGCTAGTTGGAGAGGGGGCCCAAGGGGCACAGGGAGGGACTCCTCCACGTCTGTGGCTGAGTAGGGGGGGGAGTTTATTTCAAATACCAATCGGGACGCCCTTTAAAGATGGAGTCAGTGTTGCTGGCTCTATCAGGCCATGTCCCGTCAAGAGTGACGGTGCAACGTGTATCCGCAGATTCCCTCTGCACGGTGTGTCGGAGAACCTGGCGAGGAAAATGAGTTGAGCAGACCGGCAGCTGCACGCCAGTTTTCCCGCTGAAACCCCGGGGAAAAAATATTGGAAGATTCCACACTGTCTTCAGTCAGGCGAGAGCGAGGCTCTGTTAATTCCCTCCCTGCATATCACTGCCACTCTCGCTCTCTCAGACCCTTCATCAAAAATTACTTCTTTATTTAAGCTTTCATTTGGTTTCACATCCATTTTATTCTTTCTGCCTCTGCGAAATACCTCAGGACATTTTTCTGTATTAGAGAAATGATGACATTACAAGTTGTTATTGATTAAATCTGGATGCATATGGCTATGTCAGTTACATTATTTAAGTTACAACGATTACACTGCGGGATAATAAAAAAAAAGGCATCTCCCTGAAAAATGCACAGCTTCGTGGTAAAGAAATATTTACTGTCATTTTGGAATCTTAGCAAAAAGAATTGACGGTGGATAAGGGTCAGGGGGAAACACCCTTCACAAAGTCACAAGACTTATAATTACAGAAGCAAGAGGCCATTCAGCCCATTTTAATTTAACATTCAGAGAGCATCTACAACATCCAAGTGTTTCTTCAAGATTTCAGGATTGTGGCCCCCACTGTTTTGTGCGGAAGCCAATTCCACGCGATAATTATTCCCGCGCAAAGCAATTTCTTTGATTTCATTCTAAAAATGGCTATTTTCAACCGATGCTCCTCAATACTACTCCCACAGTACTAATTTAAAGGACTATGCTAGTCATACAGATTTACAGCATGGAAACAGGCCCTTCGGCCCAACTTGCCCACGCTGCCCAATTTTTACCACTAAGCTAGTCCCAATTGCCCACGTTTGGCCCATTATCCCTCTGTGCCCATCTTACCCATGTAACTGTCTGAATGCTTTTTTAAAAAACAGAATTGTACCCACCTCTACTGCTGCCTCTGGTAGTGTGTCCTTTGTACGTCCTTAACAATCTTTGTGAGGTCACCTTTCAAATGTGTTCATTTTGTGATGTGAAGTCTCTCCATTTCTCGAGTTTGGCCTTGTATCTCAAGAGCCCTGATGCTCAGAATTGGTCTGAAGTCCTTCATTGCAATGTCCCCAGCGCCTACCTCAGATATCAAGTGCACAAATCAGGAACAGGCCATTTGGCCCCTTCAGCCTGCCCTGCTATTCAAAGAGATCGTGGCTGACTGTAACCTCAACCTGCCTGCCCCACCCCCCTCCATAACCTTCCACTCCGCCACCCTCTCCCGTTAATCTAGCTCAACTTAAAATAATATTCCAAGTTTAGAACATGCGGAAGGAGGCCATTTTGCTTAACTGACCATAAGGTTTAGGGGCAGAATTAAGCCACTCAGCCCGTTGTGTTCTCCACCATTCGATCGTGACTTTGTTTCGCAATTCCAATTCTCCCACCTTTTTCCCGTAATCTTTGATCCCCTTACCAATCAAGACCAAAGAACAGTACAGCACAGGAACTGGCCCTTCGGCCCTCCAATCCTGTACTGATCACATTGTCCAATCCAGACCAACTGCCTGTTTCCCTCTATTCCCTGTCTGTTCATGTGTCTATCCAGATAAGTCTTAAATGTTGCTAATGTATTTACCTCAACCACCTCTTTACTTGGCAGTGCATTCCAGGCCCCCACCACCTACTGTGTAAAAAAAAAAACAATTTCCTGTGCACATCTCCACCGAACCTTTCCCCCCTGTAATTGGGGGGGAAACTGAACCTTTCCCCTCTTCTGCCCTGGGAAAAAGCTTCCAACTGTTCACCCTATCCATCCCCCTCATAATTTTATAAACTCTCGTCTCTGAGTCTCCGTTTTTCCAGGGAGAACAATCCCAGTTTATTCAACCTCTCCTCATAGCTAATACCCTCCATACCAGGCAACATCCTGGTAAACCTTTTCTGCACGCTCCCCAAAGACCTCTACCTCTGTCCTAAATGCACTCAATGACCTGACCTCTGTGGCAATGAATTCCACAGCTGGCATTTGTGTCACACTAGTCTCCTCCCACCACCCTTCACTTAACCCAATCAGTATATCCTTCCAGGCCATTTCCCCCTCATCTGTTTATTGGTTCCCCTTCAATGTGTTGATGACATTTTGTCCAATTATTCTTGTTGGTGATTTATTCCACATTCCCCTCACTCTTCCAATGTTTTCTAATTCTCAATTGCATTTATTAACGATTTTCTTATAATTATGAGTCTATTTTCTGATCTCCCCAAACAAATAGAAACATTTCTTGATGTAAGCCCAGATCCTACGTTCCTCAACCCTATGGAGACTATAATATCAATGCAGGATGTGGTCCTTTTATTCTTCCTCTCAAAATGCACCCTTTCACACTTATTTACTAATTACATGTGTCCTATCGATGGCACGGTGGTTAGCACTGCTGCCTCACAGCGCCAGGGACCCAGGTTCAATTCCTGCCTCGGGTCACTGCCTGTGTGGAGTTTGCACATTCTCCCCATGTCTGCGTGGGTTTTCTTCGGGTGCTCTGGTTCCCTCCCACAGTCCAAAATTGGGGGTAGGTTAGGTGGATTGACCATGCTAAATTACCCCTTAGTGTCTCAAGATGTGTAGCTTGGATAGATTAATTGTGGGAAATGTATGGGGTTGCAGGGACAGGATGGGGCAGAGGGCAATGGGTGGGATGCTTTCGGAGAATTGGTGCGGGCTGAATGGTCTCTTCTGCACTGGAGGGATTCTGTGCTTCTTGTAAGTTTATTCATACCCTCTTGTATTTTGTCACATTTTTTTCCTTTACTGGTAACTGCAACCCCAATTTGGTGTCATTCTCAAATTGTGAAGTTATCCTTCCAATTCCAGAGTCCAAATGTTAATGTAACTGAATCCTGTGGAGTGCCAGTTCCCTTCCTTTGAACCCGCACCACCCTCCTCTCTGCTTCCTGCTGGGTTGCTTCCCGTTCTGTTACTTGTCGCCAGACTCTGCATGCTCCCACCATACCAATGAATCTATTCTTATGATGTCTTATTAACACTCTTTGAGATTCTGCAGAAATTGCATCCTAAATGCATCTCTCTCCTTTATAGGCAATGAGAACTAGATGTAATAGTCAAAGCACAACGTGACCAGATCGTTATGTGTGCTTTGATCATTTTCTTCTCTGACTTGTATTTTGCTATTTTGACTACGCACTGCAATGTTCCATCGGTTTAGTTGATGGTTGTACAGTGTTGATTTGCATGTGCTTAAGCACTAGATCTCCTTCAGCTTCATCCTTACCCATTTCAACAAGACTGCACCAACATGCTCTGTATTTTTCCTATCTCTTGGTGGCCCTGCTGCCTCACAGCGCCAGGGACCCGGGTCCAATTCCAGCCTCGGGTCACTGTCTGTGCAGAGTTTGCATGTTCTCCCTGTGTCTGTGTGGGTTTCCTTTGGGTGCTCCAGTTTCCTCCCACAGTCCAGAGATGTTTGGATTAGATGGATTGACTATGCTAAATTGTCCCTTAATGTCAGGGGGGACTAGCAGGGTAAATATGTGGGGTTACAGGGATAAGGCCAGCTGGGATGGTTGTCGGTGCAGGCTCGATGGGCTGAAAGGCCTCCTTCAGTGTAGAGATTCTATGATTCTTTTGAACTTTACGCTTGCCTGCCTTAAACTCCATTTGCTGTTCTTTAGGCCCTCTGCATATTTTATCCAATTCACTTTGGGTTTTTACATGCTGTCACTGCTGATTTCACAGCATTATCCAATTTGGTGGAAGCCACAAATCTAAATAAATGATGTACCTGCCTCTTAATCTTTTTAGCATTTTTGAGTCCTAAATCATGCTGGACTTTGCCGTTCTATGGCCCACAGGCATGCCGTAACTTCCACCTCTCGGACATTTTCTTGTTTTATTCCTTCATGGGATATGGGTGTCTGGGCAAGTCCAGCCCTTGATGCTCTTTCACTTCAGACCCACCGCAATGCGGTTGACTCTTGAGTAATTGTACGCCAGACTGGGCACGGATGGCAGATTTCCTTCCCTAAAGCACAATCGATAATATTTTCATGGTCAAAGAAACATAGAAACTGGAAGCAAGAGTAGGCCCTTCGGCCCCTTGAGCCTGCTCCCCCACTCACTTTGATCATGGCTGATCAAATTCAATATCCTGATCCTGCCTTACTCCCATATCCCTTTAGCTCTATCTAATTTCTTATTGAAATCACAGTGTTTTGGCCTCCGCCACATTCTGTGGTAGTGAATTCCACACATTCACCATCATCTGGGTGAAGAAATTTCTCCTCACCTCAGTTCTTAAAGGTTTACCCTTAACCTCAAACTGTGACCCCCCTGGTTCTGGACCCCCCCACTATTGGGAACATTCTTTCTGAATTTACCCTGTTAGAATTTTGTAAGTTTCTACGCAATCCTCTCTCTCTCTTCTAAACGCCGCTGAATACAATCAAACTGACTTAGTCTCTCCTCACGTGACAGAGCTGCCATCCCAGGAATCAGCCTGGTAAACCTGCGCTGTGCTCCCTCTATCGCAAGGCCACCATCAGCTAGCATTTAATTTCAGATTTTATTAATTGAATTCAATTCATAAAAGTCCACCAGCTGCCATGGTAGGATTTGAACCCATGTCCCGAGAGCATTAGTCTGGGCCTCTGAATTACTGGTCCAGTGAGATTACTAGCATTCCACCACCTCCCCCTGATCTGGGTCACTAACAAAAGGCAGATCCAAATGAACATTGCCTCGCTTGGCTTCCTTGACACACTGGGTGAAGAAGCAATTACACACTACTTCGACCAACGCTGACTGTGACTCACCTTGGGTTTTCCCAGTTTACATTAGGTCGGTTTAAAGAAGGAAAGAACTTGCATTTAAATATCACCCATCGTCATCTCAGGGTGTCCTAAAGCATTTTACAGCCAATTGAGTGCTACTGACGTGTAATTGGGGTTGGCTGATTGTGAAGAGATGGCAAGTGGAGAGGTTGAGGCAAATGGCATATGTGCCTTTGACTGGAGTCTAGATTGAACCCATGAGAGAGCAGAGAAATGAAGGATAAGTTGATGGGTTGAGATGAAATAGAATGGGAGGCATCTTGGTGGAGCGTGAATAGTAGAATGAGACAGATGAGCCGAATGGCCTCTTATCTTAATGTGATTCTGTGTACTGTGTGTGATTTTTACCTCATTTTTGGCACTGCACTTTGTCTTAGCCCTTCAGCTGCCTTTCTCAACTTTGTAAAGTCTAGCCTGACGACAGGAAAAATATAAATTAAATAACGATCCTAATGAAAATGTTTTATAACAGCTTGATTTAATTTTTTATAATTAGCCCTGAAGCAACAACCTGAAGTTTGAAGTTTATTTATTAGTGTTGCAAGTTGTCTTATATTAACATTGCAATGAAATTACTGTGAAAATCGTCTAGTCGCCACACTCTGGCGCCTGTTTGGGTACACTGAGGGAGAATTTAGCATGGTCAATGCATCTAACCAGCTCATCTTTTGGACTGTGGGAGGAAACCAGAGCACCCGGAGGAAACCCACACAGACACATGGAGAATGTGCAGACTCCACACAGGCAGTGACCTGAGCCGGGAATTAAACCCAGGTCCCTGGCGCTGTGAGGCAGCAGTGCTAACCACTGTGCCACCGAGCCACCCAATTTAAAGATGGAGTTATTCCATCTTTCAGCTAAAATCACGGAGTCTCACAGCGCAAGAAAAGCACCGACGATATCTACCACTAAAGCCGCGCTAATCCCATTTTCCTGCGCTTGTCCCATATCCTCGAATGTTATATTTCAAGTGCTCATCCTGATATTTTTTTTAAAGGTTGTAAGGTTTCCGGCCTCCATTACCTTCCACAGGCAGTTCATTCCAGATTCTTACCACTCTTGGAGTAAAAACATTTTTTCTCAAATCCCCTCTGAATACTGCCTCTTACCCTAAAGCTGTGCCCCCTCAACCAAGGGGGAACAGCTGCTCACTACTCTCTCCTTACCCTTCCATAATCCTATATACCTCAATCATGTCCCTCTCAGCCTTCTCTGCTCCAAGCCTATCCAATCTCTCCCTATAGCTCAAACGCTCCATCCCGATCAACATCCTGGTGAATTGCCTCTGGACCCCCTCTCCTACTATCACATCCTCCCTATAGTGAGTTTGGAGGTTATTGACGATTTGAAGTAACATTGTCCTCCTTGTTTTTTTTTGTGATTTTTCAGGATATTTGACGGTGAATATTGAACCGATATCCCCCGTGGTGGCAGGAGACGCCGTCACTTTGAAATGTAACTTCAAGACAGATGGGAGGCTCCGGGAGATAGTGTGGTACAAGGTAAGCCATCGACTGTGGCCTGGCACAGACCTCTTGTAGATTAGTGCATGTGTGGGCTGGAATAGAATTCACACTTGGCGGATGTGCGACCCCATTTCAGGAGAGTTGTCCACGTTTGACGTAGCAGTTGGGCAGTGTTTTACTCATTGGCATTCCTCATCAAGGATTCGATTCCGATCTCGCTGTGTTTGTGCAGTGCTCACAGAAGGAGAGTTGGGCAGGCTGTGAGCTGGGCTTTGTATCTGAATTTCCATCATGTGGGGGGGTGGGGTGGTTTATTGTCACTGGACTAGTAATCCTGAGATCCACCATATCAGGTGATGAAATTTGAATTCAATAAAAGTCTGGCATTAAGAATCTACTGATGGCCATGAAACCAGTGTCAATTGTTGGGAAAAAAAACATCTGGTTCACTATTTGATTTATTATTGTCAAATGTATTAATATACAATGAAAAGTATTGATTCTTGCATGCCATACACACAAAGCATACCGTTCATGGAGATGGAAACAAGAGGGTGTAGAATGTAGTGTTACAGTCATAGCTAAGGTGTAAAGAAAGATCAACTTAATGCGAGGCAAGTTCATTCAAAAGTCTGACAGCAGCAGGGAAGAAGCTGTTCTTGAGCCAGTTGGTACATCACCTCAGACTTTAATATTTTTTTCCTGACGGAAGAAGGTGGAAGAGAGAATGTCCAGAGTGTGTGGGGTCCTTAATTATGCTTGCTGCTTTTCCAAGGTGGTGGGAAGAATAGACAGAGTTAATGGATGGGAGGCTGGTTTGTGTGATGGGTTGGGCAACATTCGCGACCTTTTGTAGTTCCTCGTGGTCTTGGGAAAAGCAGGAGCCACACCAAGCTGTGATAGAATCAGAAAGAATGCCTTCTATGGTGCATCTGTACAAGCTTGGTGAGAGTCGCGGCTGACATGCCTAATGTACTTCAAGGAAGGAAATCTGCTGTGACTTACCAGGTCTGGCCTACATGTGACTCCAGAGCCATAGCGACGTGGTTGACTCTCAACTGCCCTCCCAGGGCATCTAGGGATGAGCAATAAATGCTGGCCAGCCAGCAACTCCCATGTCCATGAATGTGACTGCAGACCCAGACAGGGTGGCACGGTGGTTAGCACTGCTGCCTCGCAGCCCCAAGGACCGGGGTTCAATTCTGGCCTCAGGCCACTGTCTGTGCAGAGTTTGCACGTTCTCCCTGTGTCTGTGTGGGTTTCGTCCGGGCGCTCTGTTTTCCAAAGATGTGTGGGTTAAGTTGATTGGCCGTGCTAAATTGACCCTAGTGTCGGGGGATTAGCAGGGGAAATATGTAAGGTTATGGGATTTGGGCCTGGGTGGGATTGTGGTTGGCACAGACTTAATGGGCCGAATGGCCTCCTTCTGTACTGTGGGGATGCTATGACCCACAGCAATGTGGTTGACTCTCAACTGCCCTCTGAAATGGCCAAGCAAGCCACTCAGTTCAGGGGCAATGAGGGAAAATTGTTGGCTCAGCCAGTGACACCCACATCCCCTGTATGAATAAAAGAGATAAATAAATTCCCATCATGTAAAGTTCTGCAGGCACATTCAATTAAAAGAAATGATGCCTTTATTTCTCTGACTCACTGTATTAATAATCCCTTTTATATTCAGCATCGAAAACTCAAGCTGCTGTGGTCCTGGTGCACACCATGGATCCTAATGCTCAGCATTGGCTATCTGCTTTTACTCTTGGCCTCCCCCCAACCGCATAGTTCCCTCCCTACCACCTGCCACTGATCGCACCCCTGGCAGGGCACCCTCTCCCCTTCCCACCAACCCCAAGAGTTTCCTCTCTCTCTCTCTCCCTCCCTCCCACCCCTGTGTCCCTCCTTGTCTCCCACCACCCCCCCACCATACTTCCACCCCACTCTGGTTCTATCTGCGCTTTGGCATTGCCCCGGCACAGTAATGGTGCCCAGTGGGTAGTGCCAGCATGCCAGGCGGTGCCAGGCTGGCACTGCCCTCAGGGCTGCTCGGCACTGCCCCAGTCTACCCATAGGTTTCAATAACCTCTGTTCTTCCAGTGAGGCCATCACATCAGGTTCCCATCGGTGGGAATCATATCTGATTCTCACTGGGGAAACTCTTAACCGGTGAGGTGGTTAAGGTAAGTAAACCAGGACAAGACATTTTTGCCGGCAAACAATGCCGATACAATCAGGGGACACGACCTACCAGGCGTGAACCTGAATTTTCGCCTCCCACCTAATCTTACACCTCATCTCGCTGGAAGTTGAGCAAGAGGAGGTTGTAAGGGAGGGGTAGTACTGTGACACAATAGTTATCACCGCTTCCTCATAGCGCCAGGCACCTGGGTTTGATTCGCGAGTTGGATCTCTGTCTGTGTGGAGTTTGCACATTCTCCCCGTGTCTGCGTGGGTTTCTGTGCTCCCGTTTCCTCCCGCAGTCCAAAGATGTGTGTTAGGTGGATTGGCCATGCTAAATTGCCCCTTAGTGTCAGGGGGGGCTAGCTAGGGTAAATGCATCGGCATATGGGGATTGTGGTCGATGGGCTGAATGGCTTCCTTCTGTACTGTAGGATTCTATGTAAGATCACACCCTGAATCATTCAACCAACAGAAGGTAGTTGATGGCGAGGGGAACTCAGTAAGGAATGCAGTAAGGTGCACTCTGATGGTTGTAGAAGTGTCATGACTGCTCTGCATAACTAATAGAGGGAGGGCTTTAAAGGGTCTTGCAGGACTCTGTGCTGATGCAGAATGAAACATTATCAGGCTCTCATGGTTGGACTGACCTTCTTTTACCAACCCATCGCTCAGTAGGGTGTGATTGACAATCAGCTCATTGCTTTAACTTGTTGACAACGGTTCATCAAATACCCTGACAACTCGAGACACAAATGGAGTCAAGAGCAAAAATAGAATAGTTCACGTGTCAATTTTAATGTGGTGAAAATGTTCAGAAGTCAGGCCACCCGATGTAAAGTGGGAAAAGGGAGCCAGGTTCGGGACCAGAGGTATGAGGTGTGGGACTGAGTGAAGAAGACATCTAACAAAACTACAGAATGGTTACAGCACTGAAGAAGGCCATTTGGCCCGTTGTGAGTGTGCCGGCTCCCTGTAAGAGCGAGCACCACTCCCTGTCTTTTCTCATAGTAATAACCATCTAGTTCAGTCGTCAAGCGCTGAACCAAATCATTTAACACAATTTGCTTTGTGCTTTTTTTGTCCCTCTTAAGCTGCCAGATTTGACTCCCCTCATTCACCAAGTGCCTGTTGCTAGGCATCAAATGTTGCAAGAATTCACAATTTTTTTTTCATTCATTTGTGGGACATAAATGTTGCTGGCTGGCTAGCATTATTTGAAAAGATTTGATTTATTATTGTCACATGTATTATACAGTGAAAAGTATTGTGTCTTGCACACTATACAGACAGAGCATTCCATTCATAGAGAAGGAGAGGAGACAGTACAGAATGTAGTGTTACAGTCATTGCTAGGGTGTAGCGAAAGATCAACTTAATATAAGGTAGGTCCATTCAAAAGTCTGATGACAGCAGGGAAGAAGTTGTTTCTGAGTCAGTTGGTACATGACCTCAGACTTTTGTACCTTTTTCCCAGCGGAAGAAAGTGGAAGAGAGAATGTCCGGGCTGCGTGGGATCTTTAATTGTGCTGGCTGCTTTCCTGAGGCAGCAGGAAGTGAAGACGGAATCAGTGGCTGGGAGGCTGGTTTGAATGATGGGCTGGGCTTTGTTCATGACCCTTCGTATTTTCTTGTGGTCCTGGCCAGAGCTGGAGATATTCCAAGCTGTGATACAACCAGAAAGAATACTTTCTATGATGCATCTGTAAAAGTTAATGGGCATTGTAGCGGACATGCCAAATTTCCTTAGTCCCCTGAGAAAATAGAGGCATTGGTGGGGTTTCTTAACTATAGTGTCAGCGTGGGGGGATCAGGATAGGTTGGTGATCTGGACACCTGAAACTCTTGACCATTTCTCTTTCATCCCCATTGTTGTAGACAGGGGCATGTTCTCCACTACACTTTCTGAAGTTGATGATCATCTTTGTTTTGTTGATATTGAGGGAGAGATTATTAGTGCCGCACCAATTCACCAGATTCTCTATCTCATTCCTGTACTCCATTGCATCATTGTTTAAGATCTATTGATTTATTGACCATCTCTAATTGACCGAGGGCATTTGAGAGTCAACCACATTGCTGTGGTTCTGGAGTCACACGTAGGCCAGACCAGGGAAGGATGGCAGATTTCCTTTCTCTAATGCACATCAAGTGAACCGGATGGGCTTATCCGACAATCGACAATGGTTTCATGGTCATCAGTAGAATCTTAATTCCAGATAATTTTTATTCAAATTCTGCCACCTGCTGTGGTGGGATTCGAACCCGGGTCCCCAGAACATTCGCTGAGTTTCTGGATGGGTAGTCTAGTGATAATACCACTAGGCCGTCGCCTCCCTCTTCAGTATTGTAACCATTCCATGACATGTTTAGTTCGTGCACCTGAGGAAAATAGTCCCCAAAGGCAGAGATGTTTTACTGTTTCTTCAGAAAACTGTAGTGTCCATGGAAGAATCGGCCTCCAAAAAACTGTTGCTGCGCTGACAGTTAAATTGTGTTTTAAAACTTCAGATGAATCAAAGTTTGGAGCTAAAACTTGGAGCGGGAACTGCTTTCTGATACCTTGTATCGTAGCATCATAGAATCCCTACAGCACAGCAGGAGGCCATTCGGCCCATTGAGTCTGCACTGACCACTATCCCACTCAGGCCTTATTTCCCATAACCCCACACATTTACTCTGCTAATCCCCCTGACACTGGGGTCAATTTAGCATGGCCAATCAACCTAACCTGCATATCTGTGGACTGTGGGAGGAAACCGGAGCACCTGGAGGAAACCCATGCAGACACGGGGAGAACATGCAAACTCCACACAGGCAGTCACCCAAGGCTGGAATTGAACCCAGGGTCCCTGGCGATGTGAGGCAGCAGTGCTAATCATTGTGCCATCGTGCTGCCCCTTTAGAATCCCTACAGTGCAGTAAGAGGCCATTCAGCCCATCAAACCTGCACTGTCAACAATCCTAACCAGGCCTTATCCCTGTATCCCCTTGATCTAAGGAGCAATTTAGCATGGCCAGTCGACCTAACCTGCACATTATAGAGTCAGACAACCCCATTACTCAGGCTTCAGTTTAGGAAACTCTCCCACCAAAGGAGCACATCCTGAGACCAAATTTGATTCCTAGGATTAAATCCGAACCTGCACTTTTATTCTCTCTTGGAATGTCCTTTTTTTCTCTGCCCCCTTCCTCTCCCAAATCCTGGTCAAATCCTGGTTAAATCTGTGGGCAGATGAAGTTAGAGAGACAAAGATGTAAAACGGCGGCTAAATGGCATGCCACAAAACTTGAGAGGACGGGGAGTTAGGAGGTCCACTGCCTGAGGTGTCGTGAAGAGGAAAGCTTTTCGAGTATGAGATTATCCGTCTGGTGTTCAATTCCGTGGAAGCAGGGTGTGTTGCAGTGTGAGGATCCAGACCGTGAAAGAGGCAGTGAAAAATAACACTGCTGCTTTGCGCTGGAGACTCTGATCAAGTTATAATTAGTTATTTTTAATTGGGGTCATGAGGAAGGTAATGCAATTTGCAGTGTGGTTTGATGCGATTAGTTCTGTGATCAATTTGGAGACATCACCAGAAATTTCTACTATTTATCTAGCGAATGCAGAGCTGCAATATTCATGTAATGTCCTAAAACAGCCACTGATGCACAGATTATCTGCTGCTGCAGGAAAGGGAAATGGGACTCCGAGTTATCTGGGTACAGTGAGGAACAGGGAATTCACTCATAGATTGTGTTTTTTCTTTATATGATCTTCAGTTGCAGACATAGCTGACAAGCTGGTAATTATATCCCACTTTCAACGAGAAGGTGCAAATTGACCCTATCCTTGAACAATAGTCATTCTCCTGATGATCGTGCTCCCATCACATTGCTGTTCACCTCTAAGTTAAAGTTGATATATTACTGTCACGGGTAAGCTTACATTAACACTGCAATGAAGTCACTATGGGAATCCCCTAATCGCCACGCTCCGGTGCCTGTTCGGGTACACTGAGGGAGAATTTAGCATAGCCAATGCACCTAACCAGCACGTCTTTCGGACTGTGGGAGGAAACCCGCGCAGACATGGGGAGAACGTGCAGACTCCAGACAGACCGTGACCCGAGCCAGGAATTGAACCCAGCGCTGTGAGGCAGCAGTGTTAACCACTGTGCCACCGTGCCAATTAATCAGGCTTCAGTTTAGTAAACTCTCCTACCTAAGGGTCACAACCTGAGACAGAATTTGGTTAGCAGCATTAAATTTGAGCCTTACCGTCGCCAGTTGCTGAGGTGCAGGTTAAAGATCTCGTTCAGAGAACTTTTGGGAATTGTGAAGGGGCCGGTGGCATAAGACATTAAGCAAAAGGAGCAGGAGTAGGCCATTCATTCCTTAGAACCCACTCTGCCATTTAATAAGACCATGGCTGGTCTAACACTCTTAAGTTCACTTTCCTGCCTTATCTCCATAAGCCTTAATTCCCCAACTGGTTAAAACTTATCGATCTCAGCATTGAAAATACCCAAGGATTCGATCTCCACAGCTTCCTGGGGTAAAGGATTCCAAAGAGTCATTACTCTGGGAGAACAAATTCTTCCCCAAATCCATCTTAAATAAACACCTCCTTATTCTGTGACTATGTCCTCTGGTCCTAAACACTGATGTCTTGAACAGCAGGTTAGGTGTAAGGATTCGCATTTTAATCAGTAATCTCTAAACTGTCTGTGCTTTATATGCTCTGTCTGAGGCCAGAACTCTCCATTCACCTGACGAAGAGGGTAACCCCTCGAAAGCTTGCGAGTATATTATCAAATAAATAGGTTGGACTAAAACCTGGTGTTGTCAGACTTTTTACTGTCTAAACACTGTCCCATAAGTTGAAGCATCCTCCCAACATTCATTCACTGAGGATCTTATATGTTTCAATGATATTACATCTCATTGGAACAGCGCAGTGGCACAGTGGTTAGCACTGCTGTCTCTCAGTGCTAGGGACTGGCGTTCAATTCTGGCCTTGGGTGACTGTCTGTGTGGAGTTTGCACGTTCTCCCCGTGTCTGCGTGGGTTTCCTCCCAGATGCTCTGGTTTCCTTCCACAGTCCAAAGATGTGCAGGCTTGCCGGATTGGCCATTGCCCCTTAGTGTCAGGGGGACTAGCTAGGCTAAATGCACGGGGTTATGAGAATAGGGCCAGGGTGGGATTGTGGTTGGTGCAGACTCGATGGGTTGAATAGCCTCATTCCGTACTGTAGGAATTCTATGAACTCCACAGGGTAAAGGTCCAACCTGTTTAATCTTTCCTCATGTGACAGTCCCTCCATACCCGGGATCATCCTAGTAAACCTCCCCTGTGCTGCCTCCAGTGATAATATATCTTTCCTTGAATACGGGGACCAAAACTGTACACAGGATTCTAAATGTCACCTCTGTCGTACCTTGTATCTTTGCAGCAACTTTATTTTTATACTCCAGCCCCCTTGAAATAAAAGGCAGCATTCCATTTACCTTCCCTATTACTTTCTCTGCCTGTCTGCTGGTTTTCTAGGTTTCATGAACAAGGATCCCTCGCAAGTCCCTTTTTGCTCTAGCCAACCTCTCTCCATTGAAATAATAATACTACTTCTCATTCTTTCTTCTAAATTGAACAATCTCACATTTTGCCACATTAAATTCCACTTGCCAATTTTCTGCCCACTCACTTAGCCCGTCAATATCTCTCTGTAAACTGTTTATATCCTCATTACAACCTGCCTTCCCTCCCACCTTTGTACCATCTGCAAATCTGGCCACAGTACACTCTGTTCCTTCCTCCAAATCATTAATATATATTGTAAGGAGCTGTGGTCCCAGCACAGACCTGGTTACTGCCCTCCAACCTGTGAGAGACCTCTGTGTTGTTATCCTTTGGCTAACTAACAAGTAGCAATCTTATATCCACGCAAAGTGCATCTGCACCTCGTCCTTGTACCAGAGGAAGTCATAGAATCCCTACAGTGCAGAAAGAGGCAATTTGGCCTATTGAGTCACATGTTAATGATTTGGAAGAAGGAATCTCTAAATTTGCAGATGATACAAAGTTAGGTGGGAGGGTGAGCTGTGAGGAGGACGCAGAGATGCTTCAGCATGATTTAGATAGGCTGAGTGTGTGGGATATGTATGGCAGATTCAGCATATTGTGCATAAATGTGAGGTAATCCACTTTGGTAGCGATAATAGGGAGACAGATTATTACTCGAATGGGTGTAAATTGAGAGAGGGGGATGCTCAGCGAGACCTTGGTGTCCTCGTGCATCAGTCGCTGAAATTAAGCGTGCAGGTACAGCAAGCAGTAAAAAAGGGAAATGGTATGCTCGCCTTCAGAGCGAGAGGATTCGAGTGTTGGGATAGGAATATTTTGCTGTAATTGTATAGGATGCTAGTGAGGCCATGCCTGGAGTATTGTGTGCAGTTTTGGTGTCCTCATCTAAGGAAGGATGTCTTTGCTATAGAGGGAGTACAGCAAGGGTTTACCAGCCTGATTCCTACGGCGGCAGTTCTGTCTTATGAGGGGTGTCTAAGTCGATTAGGATTATATTCATTGGAGTTTAGAAGAGAGAGGGGATTTCATACAAACTTATAAAATTCTAACAGGATTAGACAGGATAGATGCAGGAAGAATGTTCCCAATGGTGAAGCAGTCTCGAGCTTGGGGTCATAATTTGAGGATAAGGGGTAAACCTTTTAGGATTGAGGTGAGGAGAAATTTCTTCACCCAGAGAGTTGTGAATGTGTGGAATTCACTATCAGAGAAAATAGTTGAGGTCAAAATGTTCTCTGATTTCAAGAAAAAATTAAATATAGCTGTTGGAGCTAAAGGGATCAAGGGATAAGGGGGGAAGGCAGGATCAGGATATTGAATTTGATGATCTGCCATGATCAGAATGAATGGCGGAGCAGGCTTGAAGGGCTGAATGGCCTATTCTTGCTTCTAGTTTCTAATGGCGTATCTTACCCAGGCCCCCTCTCCTGCCCTATCCCTGCAAACCTATGCATTTACCATAGTTAATCTACACACCTTGGGACACTAAGGGGCAATTCAGCATGGCCAATCCACCTAACCTGCATATCTTTAGAGTGTGAGGGGAAACCCACGCAGACACTGAGAGAACATGCAAACTCCACACAGTGAGTCAAGGCTGGAATTGAACCCAGGACCCTGGCGCTGTGAGGCAGCAATGCTAACCACTGTTGTTCTTAGACCTTGAAAGAGCGGAAATGGGAGAGAATCTTCGATGTATTTAAGATGGCAAGGTTAACCTGAGCTCTATTTTAAGTTAAATCACAGCTGTGGCATAAGGGGAACATAGGTAGAGACTGGTAAAAGATTCATTCATGCCTGATCCCAGGAAGACATACTTCACAAAAATGATTAATACATGACATAGCCTCTGGGCTGAATCGAGAGAAGGAAGACATCTCTGGAGTCGTGCAAGAAGCAAGTAATTGAACATTTCCTGCAAAAGGGTGGATTAGACAGGCAGCACAGTGGTTAGCACTGCTGCCTCACACCATCAGGGACTCAGGTTCGATTCCTGGCTTGGGTTACTGTCTGCGCGGTGTCTGCATGTTCTCCCCGTGTCTGTGTGGATTTCCTCCGGATGCTCCGGTTTCCTCCCATAGTCCAAAAGACGTGCTGGTTAGGTGCACTGGCCGTGCTAAATTCTCCCTTAATTTATCCAGACAGACACTGGAGTGTGGCAACTGGGGGGATTTTTACAGTAACTTCATTGCAGTGTTAATGTAAGCTGACTTGTCAACACTAATAAATAAACATTAAAACTAGATGGACCAAAAGGCCTTTTTTGTTTGGTCTGTCTGTCTGTCAGTCATCCCTAGGGACGTATACATTCCAAAATATTCCATAATGTCGCATGATCTTAGTAACACACGGTTAGGTAAAAGTGCTAAAGACATCACATTTGCTAGGAGATGGGGAGGTTTTTTTGTTATATTGAATATCAGATTTGTGCGCATTCTGTTGGAAGATGGAAAATACAATACCGGGTAATTGAAAGAAGCAAGCACAGACCTTGCTGCATTTTGAACGGGATGGAATCATCAAGCTGCCTTCACTGCTGTAACAAAACGTAGATCAGTTCTCCCCCGTTAAAAGATAACTGGCTCTCGAGGCTGCATTCTGTACCACTCAATTCTGTCTCTTTGCAATGAAGCAGTGATTTGGCAACTCTGCTCAGGTGATTCTTTTTATTCATTCATGGGATGTGGGCATTGCTGGCTGGCCAGCATTTATTGCCCATCCCTAGTTGCCCTCAAGAAGGTGGTGGTGAGCTGCTGCCTAAAATCACTGCAGTCCATTGCTGTGGGTTGACCCACAATGCCGTTAAGGAGGGAATTCCAAGATTTTTCTTTGTTCTTTATTTTGACCCAGTGACTGTGAAGGAATGGCTGATATATCAGGGCGGTGAGTGTCCTGGAGGGGAACTTGCAGGTGGTGGTGCTCTCAGGTATTGCCCATGTCCTTCTAGATGGAAGTGGTGGTGGGTTTGGAAGGTGCTGTCTAAGGATTTTTGGTGAATTGTAGATTGTACACACTGCTGCTACTGAGCGTTGGTGGTGGAGGGAGTGGATGTGGTGCCAATCAAGTGGGCTGCTTTGGTGGATGGTGTCAAGCTTCTCAAGTGTTGTTGGAGCTGCACCCATTAGGGCAAGTGAGGAATATTGCATTCCACTCCTGCTTATGTTGGAAGATCAGTGAGGCTTCCATTCCTGCCAGCAAATGCACACAGGTGGATTGTACATCAGAATGGGATCAGGCATCCGGAGTGATGGGCCACTTAGAATCATAGAATCTGTACAGTGCAGAAGGAGGCCATTTGAATAGACAATTGGCACTTGTAGTTCTGACTTACGCGCTTTGCTTGTAACTATGGGCAGCCTTCTCCAGTGGCATAATGTTGGCATCATTTTTATTCCACCCATAGGCAGTATCTGGTGGCAGCTGGTGGTCTACACTCCAGTAAAAGTCAATACCTTGAAGAGGTATTAAGGGAGGTCAGGGCCTAGTGGTATTATCGCTAGACGTTTAATCCAGAAACTCAGCTGATATTCTGGGGACCCCGGTTCGAATCCCGCCACTGCAGATGGTGGAATTTAAATTCAATATAAACAAATATCTGGAATTAAGAATCAACCGATGACCATGAAACCCTGTTGATTGCCAGAGAAACTCATCTGGTTCACTAATGTCCTTTAGGGATGGAAATCTGCCATGCTTACCTGGTCTGGCCTACACGTGACTCCAGAGCCACAGCAATGTGGTTGACTCTCAGCTGCCCTCTGAAATGGCCTGGCAAGCTGCTCAGTTCAAGCGCAATAGAGATGGGCAATAAATGCCAGCCCATGTCTAATGAATGAATAAAAAAAAAGAAAGTGGAATGGAGGACATTATTCATCCATTTAAGAAGGACAAGGTTTTTTGCTCTGCTGAAGTTTTTGAGTTTATTTATTAGTCATAAGTAGGCTTACATTAACACTGCAATGAAGTTACTGTGAAAATCTCCTAGTCGCCACACTCTGGCGTCTGTTCGGGTACACTGAGGGAGAATTTAACATGGCCAATGTACCGAACCAGTGTGCCTTTCGGGCTGTGGGAAGAAACAGGAGCACCTGGAGAAAACCCATGCAGACACGGGGAGAATGTACAGACTCCACACAGACAGTGACCCAAGCCGGGAATTGAACCCGGATCCCTGGCTCTGTGAGGTAGCAATGCTAACCACAGTGCCACTGTGCTGCCCCATGCTACACATACTGTACGCCAGAAGGTCTCCACCCATCTGTGCCATTCTGGATAAACTTATTATCTGTGGAGAGAGAAGCTGAGTTAGGGTTTTGAGTCCATTTGACTCTCCCTCAGAGCTGAAGAGGGGAGAAGTGTGATGGATTATATAGTTAGAGAGGGAGGTGGAGAAAGTGCAACAGAATAGAAGGTCAGGAATAGCTCAGAGCTAAGGAGAGATTGACAAAGATATCACAGGCACAAAACAAAGGGAGAGTTAATGGTAGTATTAAGGACTCAAGAGTAGCAATATTGGCATAAAAGTATTACAGGAGAATGTATTAATAGAGTGGCTCGGCAGCATAGTGGGCAGTACTGCTGCCTCACAGCGCCAGGGATCGAGGTTTGATTCCGGCCCCGGGTACGTCAGTGTGCACATTCTCCCCGTGTCTGCTTGGGTTTCCTCCCACAATCCAATGATGTTTGGGCTAACTGGATTAGCCATATAAATGCGTGAGGTTACAGGAATAGGGCGCGCAGGAGTGGCTGATGCCTGGGTATAATGTTTTCCTGGCGAGTCAGTGCAAACTCAATGGGCTAAATGGCCTCCTGCACTGCAGGGGTTCCATGGGGAACAAAGGTCAGTGCTCTTTGAAAGAAAAACTAAAGAACAAGTGACAGATGTTCCTTTTGTGTTGGGGTAGTTGGCACTGGGACAAACAAAGTAACTAAGAAACAAAATGGGGGCCAGGTTGGACTGGTAGTGTGCCCCACATTAATGGTGTCACTGGATGGCTCATTTGAAAGGTGGATGATGCCCTGTTTGTGCAGAGTCTCCTTCCCTTAGATTGGGGGTTATGAAGCAAGAGTAGACCAGAGTAGAAGCGACACTGCCTGTCTTTGAGAAGATAGATAGAGATCTTGGAGTGGTACAGTTCCACCTCAGTGGGGCTGAATGGCCTTCTTCGGCATGGTAGGGATTCTGTTGTAAGGGATGATGCCACTTTGGGAAGGCCAGATATCCTCAAGAGCCTTCATGTGAGGCATCAGCAATTGTGTTGGCCCAAGACCTCCGCTTACCCATTGCCCTTATTTACTGCACAGATAAATGTAACAGTGTTGGTGCTGTGAGCTGGCTCCATTTTCCATGGTTACCAGTTGATTATGGAAATAAATGATTCTGCAGAACTGAGACTAGGGCGGGTGGTGAAATTTGAACGGAAAACTCTTCTGATCTGCCATGAGCAAAGATATGAAGTAACTGGGCTGTGCCAGATCTTCTGCCAACACCACCTGTCACCTTGTGTCACAGGGCTAAACTGTGCCCTTCATTCCTATTAAACAAATTGTTTTGACTGGTTGGAGAATAAATTACTATCTCTACCAGTGTTCCCTTTAAACAGATGTTCTAGTTGGTAAGGTGCCAACATGACTGGCATTTATACCATTGTGCTTTGCCCTTCGAGGTTTGGCTGTGTGCTCATTTCAGGCGTTGATGCACAATTCTTCATTTGGACTAATTAAACAGTATTGACTGACTAATTTTGATTCTATGCAGCTTTTACAATCTAGACAGAGAATTACTCATCTCAATAAAGAAATGCCAATCTTTGTTTTAGGCGCCTCTCTTTAAATGGGGAATAAAAGCTTATGACAGCATTCTCCGTGCAGAGGAGCAACATGTCCGCACGTATTCGTGGGGGGAGAGTGGGGGTGGGGGAAGCGATGGCCTGGTGGTATTATCGCTAGACTATCAATCCAAAAACTCAGCTAATATTCTGGGGACCCGGGTTCAAATCCTGCCACGGCAGATGGTGGAATTCAAATTCAATAAAAATTATCTGGAATTAAAAATCTACTGATGCCAATGAAACCTTCTGATTCACTAATATCCTTTAGGGAAGGGAATCTGCCATCCTTACCTGGTCTGGCCTACATGTGACTCCAGAGTCACAGCAATGTGGTTGACTCTCAACTGCCCTCCAGGGGCAACTAGGGATGGGCAATAAATGCTGGCTGGCCAGTGACGCCCATATCCCACGATTGAATAAAATAAAATATTCAAAGCAACTCCCTTGCCATTTTTAAAGAACGTACCATTTTTTGGCCTACTCAGCTTTTTTTTTAGGCTATGTTCCAGTGGCATTAGTGAAGAAGCAGGCGATTATCTGCAGCCTATCCCTCCCGAGCTGCTCCCTGCTCCGCTCCCCTGGTTTTGAGATTGGGCCTAGGAGCCCATCCGATGGTCCCAACCCCTGACCAGGAAATATGGTGCTACAGGGGTGTGGAGATGGCTCAGTTGCCTTTCCTTGGGATTAGCCACCTGCCGGTCCCAGAAAAGAATAGAATCTCTGCAGTGCAGAAGAGGCCATTTGGCCCGTTGAGTCTGCACCGATTCTTTGACAAGGTATCTCACTCAGCCTCCCTCCCCGTAAGCCCACACATTTACCATGGCTCATCTACACATCTTTGAACACGAAGGGACAATTTAGCATGGCTAATCTGCCTAACATGCATATCTTTGGAGTTTGGGGATATACCGGAGCACCTGGAGGAAACCCATGCAGACATGGGGAGAACGTGCAAAACTCCACACACAGTGACCCAAGGCTGGAATTGAACCCGGGTCCCTGATGCTGCGAGGCAGCAGTGCTAACCACTATGCCACCACATCTGCTGTACTGACAGCTCTGTGGATGGTATCAGTTTTGGAATCCTAGTGGCCCTTTCCCCTTTAGTGATGTCAACAGGGCAACTCTGGCCATTTTTAGTGTGTAGTTTAATCTTTAAATTGGGCTGAAATTAGGAGCGAACACACATACCTCTGAAATTCCTTTCTCTGTTGCTGGAACCCAGCTATTACAACCTCTACATTTCACAATAGCTTTGTGCTTTTTTGTTGTTTAAATAAGCATTCACACACTGCAATCTCAAACCCAATATTTCTTCCTTCAGACTGTGGGAAACTACTTTTGGACAGACATTACTCCCCTGAGACCTTCTTTTCTCTTTTAAGCTTTGCGTTTTATGTTCTTTTCTCTCATTAGATACGACCATCTAAAACCACTCTCCTTGCACTTGAGTTGATAAAACAACCGTAAAACCCATGGCCTCCTGAATTTTCGGGAAGATGTTTCGATCGACCCTCTGCAAAACCTCACGCTGGTTTTAATAGTTAATTTTGCCCAGAATGACTCCCAGTTGGAGAACGCAGTGCACGGGGAGGGGATGCAGCCCACACAGCCCTTTCCTCCTTGCTAACCAGCTCAGCACGTTCGACTGAATGAGTGCAGTAAGCGCCAACAAAGGCAGTGACCTACCCAACATCACTGGAGTCAATGTTCTGTGTGATAGTGACTCTCGTGAGTCCAACTAACACCATCCTTCATGAAGCAAGATTCAAAGCAAACCACATATGGAGGAGGCGATGAAACTGCTGTGTTTTTAATTGAATTATTGTGCCTCGTTACACTGTATCAGCCCCGTTGATTAGGAACATATTACCCAGTGCAATGACCTCCAGCTACAGATCGAATGATGCACTCTCACACACCTCTCTATTCTCAAGGGTAAACCTGACCATTTATTCTCATTTACAGGCATACAAATAATAGTTTCCATCATTTTCTCCCCTCGCTTTCCTTCTCTGGACGCCAGAGTTTTATAGTACAGAGTGGGAGGTGAGTATAAATTGAGAGGTAATGGTCTAGTGGTATTATCCCTAGACTATTAATCCAGGGACCCGGGTTCAAATCCTGCCACAGCAGAGGGTGGAATTTGAATTCAATATCATGAAATATCTGGAATTAAGAATATACTGATGACCATGAAACCATTGCTGATTGTCAGACAAACCCATCTGGTTCACTATTGTCCTATAGGGAAGGAAATCTGCCATCCTTACCTGGTCTGGTCTACATGTGACTGCAGAGCCACAGCAATGTGGTTGACTCTTAACCACCCACTGAAATGGCGTAACAAACCAATCAGTTCAAGGGGGACTAGGGATGGGCAATAAATGCTTGCTAACCAGTGATGCCCATGTCTCACAAATGAATGAGTAGAAAGTGGGAGGCAACGGCCTTGTGGTATTATCATGAGTCTATTAATCAAGAAAGTCAACTAATGTTCCAGGTTCGAATCCCATCTCAGCAGAATTTGAATTCGATAAAAAGAATATCTGGAATTAAGAATCTACTGATGACCATGAAACCATTGTCGATTGTCAGAAAAACCCATCTGATTTGCTAATGTCCTTTAGGGAAGGAAATCTGCTGTCCTTACCTGGTCTGGCCTACATGTGACTCCAGAGCCACAACAATGTGGTTGACTCTCAACTGCCCTCAGGAAAATGAGGGATGGGTAATAAATGCTGGCCAGCCAGCATCGCCCATGCCCCACAAATGAATAAATTGAGGTGAAGTGTAGCTTCCCTCCACTGCCCAGCGGAGATCAGCTCAGAAGGCAAGGTCACTGTTAGGTCATGGGGGTTGATAGGGGGCTGAGTTCCAGTAGGGATTGAGAAAAGGCCAGCATTAATTGAGACAACCAGAAGCTCGGCTACAATTTTGAGTCCCCTGTACATTTTACCGGAGCATCAACTGGGACTCCCATTTGTCTCTTCAGTCTGAAAGTAGGGAGTTCTCCTTCCAAAGACTGGAGCACAAAATCCACACTAACATTCCAGGGCAGCACTGAAGGAAATAGAGGCAGAATACTGCAGATGCTGGAATCTGAAACAAAAACAGAAAATGCTGGGAAATCACAACAGGTCAGATAGTGTCTGTGGAGAGAATAGAGCGAAAGTGCTCTGATGAAGGGTCATCTAGAAGTTGGCTCTATTCTCTCTCTACAGAGGCTGTCAGACCTGCTGAGATTTTCCAGCTTTTTTTTTTAAAGTTAATTTGTTAGTGTCACAAGTAGGCTTATGGAGTTGCTGTGAAAATCTACCAGTGCCACATTCCGGCATTCAGAGAGAATTTGGGTACATTCAGAGAAAATTTAGCTTGGTCAATGCACCTAACCAGCACGTCTTTCAGATTGTGGGAGGAAACTGGAGCAGCTGTAGGAAACCCACGTAGACATGGGGAGAATGTACATACTCCACACAGACAGTGACCCAAGGCTGGAGTTGAACCCAGGTCTCTAGCGCTCTGAGGCAGCAGTGCTCACCACCGTGCTGCCCCTCTCTGTTTGCGTTCCAGCACTGAAGGAGTGCTGCATTGTTGGAGTCGCCATCGTTTAGCTGAACTGAGGCACCGACCGCTCTCCACTTTATGGAAACAATGATGTGGCATTGTTACAGAGAGATTGGGAATTCAATATTGATCTCTCAATCAGCGTTGTCGTTACAGGCTAACTGCCCAGTATTGTGTTGCTGTTTCTGGAGGATTGCTGTGTGCAAATTGGCTGCTTTGTTACAGCAATGGCTGCACTTCACAGGTATCTGGAGAGTGTGTTGGGGATGTGCTGAGGCTGTGAGAGGCATCACACAGATGTAAGTCATTCCTCTGCGCATTCCTTTTGCGGCTGCCCCATTCAGAGTGAAGTGGGGAATGTTGGAGATTGGCAACAGAATAGAAAAGGCAATGGGTGTCACACAAGGGAGGGGACTTTCCTGTCCCCACCCCCCACCATGGGAATCATAGCGGGCGAGGAGCAAAGGTCCATTTAACCTCCGGAGGGATTTTCCGGTTTCCGGTGCGAGGGCGACTGGAAAATCCCGCCTGAGGTGACACAGATTGAGTGAGAAGTAGCTACTCCCCCTCCCCCCTCCCTGCTCCCCACCCCCTCCCCCCCCTTCCCCCCTCCCACCACCGCCCGAGGTGACACAGACTGAGTGAGAAGTAGCTCCCTCCTCCCCCCCCACCAATGGAACAGTTCTTTCTGGAAAAGCATGCTGCTGAACCATTTTACAGAGTTACACAGCCTGTCAGAGGATGGTAAATTAAAACCAATCCTCTTCCCGTGTTGTCACTGCTGTTGTCGGCCTGTCAACCTTTACAGTAATTGCTAGAGTCATAGAATTTGACTTCAGAAACCGCCCCCCCCCCCCCCCCCCCCCCCGCCCCCATTCTCGTGCATTGTTGCTCGAATTACCTTCCAAATAGGCTCTAAGCAAAAGAAAAATGGCAGAATGGCTCGACCCAATCAATTTTGTATTATTTTCCTTCCCTGATTGGAGAGAACGAGGTGGAGATGTGGGTAGCTGGTTATCAGTCCGACCAACGTATCTGTATTCAACGCTGAGTCTGGCACACAAAGTAGGGTTTACTCAAAAGATAGGTAGTATGAAATCATGTCGTTATTGTGCGGTGAGGGTGTATTTGTGTGTTGTACTGCTGTACACAGCGGTTCTCAATTATAAACTGTTATTGCAGCTGTCTGACAGCCAAGCTGGAGTTTCATATGCAGTGTGTACCAGGCACAAAGTGCTTTCTGTTGAGAGAGATTGCATCCTTCATCATCCACTTGTGTTTAATTCATTCTTCACTTCATCCTGCTTCTATCACGCTCCTATCCTTTATTCATACCTCATGCATCTCCCGTTCTGTTTCACAGGATCGGAGAATTGCTCCGGCACAGGAGAAGGCCTCGGGACTAGCCCACTGCCCCTGTTTCCACATCCCGCCCCCCCCCCCCCCCACCTTTCCCAGTAGCCCCTGAACATTAATCTTTGTGGGATGTCCTCATTCCCTCTTGAATGCCTTCACACCTTCACAATTAGGGCATTCCAGATCTTCACCACTCACTATGAGAAAGACCTTTCTCCACATGCCTCCATTACCTCTTCTGCTAATTATCTTCAATCTGTACCCTCTCATTCTCAATACATGAGCCGGTGGGAACAGTTTCTTCTTCTCCATTCTGTCTGGACCACACAAGAATACCTTTGGTCAAATCTCCTCCCAACCTTCTTTTCCCCAAGGAGAACAATCCCAAACTGCTCCAGTCTATCTACATAACCAAGGTTCCTCATACCTCGAACCATTCCTGTCAATCTAATGTATGTCCCTATATATTTCCTATTCCCACTTATCAGACCCGTCAGATTACAGAGAGTTACAGAATCACAAACATTCACTGAGGGGTGCTTAGTATTAAGAGTAAGGGATGTGTTTCTAACAGAGTTTCAGAGGAGCACAGTGTGACATTGGTGAAGGGTGTGGGGTACGCGGAGTGACAGTGAGGGGCCTGGGGTACGCGGAGTGACAGTGAGGGGCCTGGGGTACGCGGAGTGACAGTGAGGGGCCTGGGGTACGCGGAGTGACAGTGAGGGGCCTGGGGTACGCGGAGTGACAGTGAGGGGCCTGGGGTACGCGGAGTGACAGTGAGGGGCCTGGGGTACGCGGAGTGACAGTGAGGGGCCTGGGGTACGCGGAGTGACAGTGAGGGGCCTGGGGTACGCGGAGTGACAGTGAGGGGCCTGGGGTACGCGGAGTGACAGTGAGGGGCCTGGGGTACGCGGAGTGACAGTGAGGGGCCTGGGGTACGCGGAGTGACAGTGAGGGGCCTGGGGTACGCGGAGTGACAGTGAGGGGCCTGGGGTACGCGGAGTGACAGTGAGGGGCCTGGGGTACGCGGAGTGACAGTGAGGGGCCTGGGGTACGCGGAGTGACAGTGAGGGGCCTGGGGTACGCGGAGTGACAGTGAGGGGCCTGGGGTACGCGGAGTGACAGTGAGGGGCCTGGGGTACGCGGAGTGACAGTGAGGGGCCTGGGGTACGCGGAGTGACAGTGAGGGGCCTGGGGTACGCGGAGTGACAGTGAGGGGCCTGGGGTACGCGGAGTGACAGTGAGGGGCCTGGGGTACGCGGAGTGACAGTGAGGGGCCTGGGGTACGCGGAGTGACAGTGAGGGGCCTGGGGTACGCGGAGTGACAGTGAGGGGCCTGGGGTACGCGGAGTGACAGTGAGGGGCCTGGGGTACGCGGAGTGACAGTGAGGGGCCTGGGGTACGCGGAGTGACAGTGAGGGGCCTGGGGTACGCGGAGTGACAGTGAGGGGCCTGGGGTACGCGGAGTGACAGTGAGGGGCCTGGGGTACGCGGAGTGACAGTGAGGGGCCTGGGGTACGCGGAGTGACAGTGAGGGGCCTGGGGTACGCGGAGTGACAGTGAGGGGCCTGGGGTACGCGGAGTGACAGTGAGGGGCCTGGGGTACGCGGAGTGACAGTATAGGTCGGTGAGTGTGTCAGAGCAATATGGTGTGAGGTGCGATAAGTATTGGAAAGGACCAGTAAGCAGCATCAGATAACGCAGAATTCCAACAGACAAACTGTTTTCCTTGAAGCAGATACATTGCAGTGAGTTGAAGTAGGAGTACAATCACTAAGCTCAGTTGATTTAGCAAAGGTTGCGCTCAAGCTTGGTTTGTGTTGTTGGGCTAATCACTCCTGCCCTCGCTGACTTCAAGGAATGCTACTCAAACCCTTCAACCCATTTGCCTCCTGTGAAATCAGCAATATATGCACTTTCTCAAAATACTTCACTTTAATCCACGTTCAGTGCAGAAATTGGGAGTCCGTTTGATTCGGTTAATGTTGTGAGGGCAATCAGATGTAAAGTTGCTTGCCTCTGCTCTCTCCAGCTTGGATTAGTTTGTAGATGCAGAATTCTTCCTGGTGTTTTGAATATCCCTCTCAATAAGGTAACGCCCTCGTCAGGTGACTCACCTGATGAGGGAGCAGTGCTCTGAAAGCTCGTGATTCCAAATAAACCTGTTGGACGTTAACCTGGAGTTGTGAGACTTCTTACTGTGCCCACCCCAGTCCAACATCATCACATCATGACCTCTCAGTGGTCAGGCCTCCCCCCAGCTCAGCACTGTGCATTCTTACCTTGGAGTCTGAGGATTATCAGTTCAAATCCCACTCCAGACACTTGGGTGCAGATTCTAGGTTGACTAGTCTCAGTGCCCTGTTTTGGGGGAAGTGGGGGTTCTGTGCCTCAGATGAGATAACCAACTGAAGCCCAATTTGCCCTCACGGACGAAAGCTAAGTAGAATCGAATCTTAGAATCCCTACAGTGCAAAAAGAGGCCATTCAGCCCATTGAGCCTGCACTGACCCTAACCCCGTAACCCCATTTATTAATCCGGGCTCATCCCCTTGACATGAAGGGCCAATGTAGCGTGGCCAATCAACCTAACCCACACATTTTTGGACTGTGGGAGGAAACCCCTTTAAAGATCCCATGCAACTGCTTTGAAAAGTGGGGGAGTTCTCCTGGTCATCTCACCAATATTTATCCTTCAATCAAGATTATCAACACATTGGCTGTGATTCCACCACCGCACCCTGCCACGGAATTGGCGAGGGTCCAACAACAGAAATCTCTGTTGACCTCGGGCAGGAATTTCTGGTCTTGCCAGAGCGAGGCCATGAAACTCCGCTCTCTGTTGCATTAAGTTTATTTTTAAACCTTATTTATTAGTGTCACCAGTAGGCTTACATTAACACTGCAATGAGGTTAGTGTGAGAACCCCCCAGTCGCACCTGTTCGGGTACACTGAGGGAGAATTTAACCCAGCCAATCCACCTAACCAGCACGTCTTTCAGAATGTGGGAGGAAACTGGAGCACCCGGAGGAAACCCACACAGACATGAGGAAAGCATGCAGATTCCGCACAGACACTGACCTGAGGCCAGATTTAAACCTGGGTCCTAGCACTGCGAGGCAGCAGTGCTAACCACTGAGCCATCACGCCATGTTTCCTATTATGTGGTGTTGTGCTGATTGGCCACTATGTTTCCTACATTACGATAATAACTACATTTCAAAAAGTGTTGAATTGCTGCTAAAGTGCTTTGGGATGTCACGTGGTTGCAAAAGGCACGGTGGCACAGTGGTTATCATTGCTCTCTCACAGCACCTGAGACCCGGGTTCAATTCCAGCCTGGGGTCACTGTCTTTGTGGAGTTTGCACATTCTCCCCATGTCTGCATGGGTTTCCTCCGGGTGCTCCGGTTTCGTCCCACAGTCCAAAGATGTGCGGGTTAGGTGCATGCTAAATTGCCCCTTAGTGTCCTGGGGTGTGTAGGTTAGTGGGGTAAATATGTGGGGATAGGGCTTGGGTGGGATTGTGATCGGTGCAGACTCGATGGGCCAAATGGCCTCTTTCTGCACAGCAGGGATTCTATGATTCTAAACGCAAGCCACTCTTTTGTTTCTTTCTTTATAGCTGATAAAAGCAACGTACTGGGACTCAAGTGCCCAATGTGAGCTGAGGCTCCAGGGCAGTGTGGAGGAAGCGATGTACTGTCATTTGTAAAAGTCATGCGCCTGGTTAGATTGCACACTGTTCAGTGCTGTTTTGTTGTCTTGTTGGGTTCTCCTGCCTTGAGCGCGACCGCAGAAGAACAGAATATCTCATCGTCGCCTGTCCCATCTTTCCATAAAATTGCTCCCGTGTTCACTTTGCAATAACAGTTGCTTCATTTCCTGCAGCCAGTTGTTGTATGGGAGCTGTTCTGAGCGGAGTTCTATACGTACAAGGATTACTTTTCCGCAGGAGTCTCACTGGTGTCAGAGTCAATTTGCATGGATTTGCATTCTTATCAGGATTGTCGATTTCCTAATGGCATCCAGATCTATTCATTTCCCCCATGTTATTTAATGACATCCTCGTCAGATCAGGAGTAACCTTTTAAAATGACTATTTAGTTCATTAAAAATGAATCTTCACTCATGGGCTTTGTTGAGGTTAAATTTTTTTGTGCGCTTTATAATGAGCACAAATATCTCATTACCAGATATTTGATTTTCTGAATATTATGCTCCATTTGACTACCTCATCCTTTGCCCTCTCAACCAAGTCCCGCACAGTGTTTTTCTTTGAGTTTTTTCACCCCCCCGCCAGCATCTTTAATCATATCTAGAGAGGGGAAGAGGAAACGAGGAACTGTGGACATGCCAGGGCAAAAATTTACCCTTGCTGTTTCATTCATTTTTCAGGCCTGTGCATTCCCCCCCCCCTCTTCTCCCCCAACTCACAACCCCTGTCTTCCCTCCCTCCCACTCCTCTCCCCCTCACCCCCCCTCCACCCACCTCTCTCTCCCCCTCCTTCCTCTCCCTCCCACCCTTCCCCCCCACCCCCTCCCCTTCTCTCTACCCTACCTCACTACCCCACTTTCCCCTCCCTCAACCTCATTACCCCTCCCCCATCCTCCCACCTCACTACTCCTCTATGCCCTTCCCCACCTCATTACCCCCTCTCCCATCCCTCCGACCTCACTACTCTTCTCCTCGCTCCCCCCACCTCACTACCCCTCTTTCCCCTCCCCCCATCTCATTACCCCTCTCCTCATCCCTCCCACCTCACTATTCCTCTATGCCCTTCCCCCACTTCATTACCCCCCCAAACCTCCCACTTCACGACTCCTCTACGCCTTTCCTTAACCTCATTACCCCTTTCTCCCATCTCACTTCTCTTCTTCTTCTTCCTCCCACCTCACTACCCCTCCCCTCTACCCACCGCTCTCCCTCTCTCCTCCCTCCCCCTACCACACTACCCCTCTTCCCACTCACCTAGCTTTTCCCATTCTTCCCAACTGTGACCTGGAAGAATGACATTGAATCTGATGCCATCACAGTACAGAATAGTGACAACCAGGCTCCAACTACTTTTGTAGCTGTTTTTTTTCAGACAGGGTTTTTTTGTGACGCTACCCCGTTTAACACGAGGGGATTCTTGTCGTTTATTCATGGTGTCACTGGGCTGTCTGGCAATTTGTTCCAGTTGCTAAAATGAAATGCAATTGTACACTGGGTCATAGTCGGACCACTTTAATAAATGCCCCATCTTTACACACCCTGACAAGGCACGACTTAAACTTTGAATGCCGCTTCAGAGGGCAGTTCAGAATTAGGAACGTATGTTGGGACTGGAGTTGCCTGTAGCCCAGGCCAGGGAGTCGCCTGTAGCCCAGGCCAGGGGAGGATGACAGGTTTCCTCCCCTAAAGTGGGTTTTTTTTTTCCAGCAATCATGATCACTTTAATAATTTAAAAAAGCTGATTTCACAATCCTCGATGTCTCCTGTGGGATTTGAACTCACATTCTGTGTGTTATTATTTCCAGCACTTATTAAACTGGTCCGACTATGACCCATTGTACAATTGCATTTCGTTTTAGCAACTGGAAGTGAGTTGGCAAAACGATTTTGTACCGCCACCTTTCTCTTTTTTGTTATTTTTCAATACCTGTTCTCGATGTGACTCCAGACCCACAGCCAGGTGATTGATTCTTAACTGCCCTCTGAAACGGTGTGGGTTTCCTTTGGGTGCTGAGGTTTCCTCCCACAGTTACAAACATGTGCAGGTTAGGTGGAATCGCCATGGTAAATGCCCAGGGTTATGGAGATAGGGCAGAGGGGAGGGCCTGGGCAAGATGAGCTTTCGGAGGTGTAGTGCACACTCGATGGGCCAAATGGCCTCCTACTGCACTGTAGTGATTCTATGGTCTTGTAAGCTGCTTGGTTCCAGGACAATTAGGAATGGGGAGCAAAAGCTGGCCTTGCCCACATCCTGTGGAAAAAATATTTTAAAAATAGCCCACTTTTTAATCATAGAATCCCTGCAGTGCAGAAGGTGGCCATTTGGCCCATCTGGAATGCATCAACCACAGTCCCAGCCAGGCCCTATCCCCATAACCCCATGCATTCACCCTCGCTAGTCCCCCTGACACTTAGGGACAATTTAGCATGGCAAATCCACATATCTTTAGACTGTGGGAAGAAACCGGAGCACCAGGAGGAAACCCGCACAGACACGGGAGAAAGTGCAAACTCCAGACAAACAGTTAGCCAAGCTGGGAGTCGAACCCAGGTCCCTGGCACTGTGAGGCAGCAGTGCCAACCACTGTGCCATTCATATTGTTTCTGTATTGTTTGCTATCATCTGTCCACCTACAAGATCATTGATAGAATCAGGTAGGGCAGTTATTGAAAAACCTGCTGTGTGAACAGGAATTCACTAAGAGAGCTGGATAGGTCAGTGTAATTAATAATCACTAGGACCAATATAACTATGTTGTTGCGAGTCTTAAAGGATCAATCAGTCTTGTCTTCTGACATCTGGATAATGCCTTTGGTGGTGTTACTGGCTAGGAATATGGAATTAAATGCACTCGCCAAAGCTGCTTCAGATCCCCGGCTTTCCAGTGGAGGGAAGAAGCAAATCAATGTGTGCAGACAACGAGCAATGTGTCTCGCCCAGGGTCCCAAGGTGCCGGCAACCCTCGGGATGCCTCCTGTTGAGATAGATTTAGGAGCTTTTCTTTGTAGAGCTCCTTAATACAGCAATGTCACCTCTTGGACAGGCATTAAGAAAACCAAACAACATTGGCAATGAATTTCCAGCTGACTAAACTTGTCTAAATACGCTTGGTCCTGATTGGTTGCCTCTGTCATTAGGTGCTAAATTGGCTGTGCTAAATTGCCCCTCAGTGTCAGGGGGACTAGCTGGGATAAATGCATTGCATTATGGGGATAGGGCCTGGGTGGGATTATGGTCAGAGCAGACTTGATGGGCTGAATGGCCTCATGCCGCACTATAGGATTCTATGATATTATGTGTGTAAAACCCTTAAAATGACATTTCTCGAGAAGTGTGATTTGGGTTGGCTGTAACAATCTCATCCCACTCTCAAGATTGTGAGTTTTAAGCCTCTTTCCAGGCCTGGAGTGGCACAGTGGTTAACACTGCTGTCTCACAGTGCCAGAGACCCGGGTTCGATTCCTGGCTTGGGTCACTGTCTGTGCGGAGTCTGCACATTCTCCCCATGTCAGCGTGGGTTTCCTCTGGGTTTTCTCCCTCCTGGTTAGGTGCACTGACTGTGCTAAGGTCTCCCTCAGTGTACCCGAACAGGCGCCGGAGCGTGGCAACTAGGGGACTTTCACAGTAACTTCACTGCAGTGTTAATGTAAGCCTACTTGTGACATGAACAAATGAACTTTAAACTCAGAGGCTTATCTTCCAGTGTTAAGGAGGTGCCACATTGTGAGAGGTGCTGTAGTAAATGAACATTCCCTATCTGTTAGTTCTGAGCTGATGAATAGTAAAACACTCTGGCACTACTTGGAGAGAATAGGGAAGTTTCCCCTCAGTCCTAGCCTGTAATCCCTGCACAATCAGCACTGACAGAAAATAGAATAATTGGTGATTTAACTAATTGCTGTTTCTGGGATGCTCTGCTTGAAAATTGGCTAATAATGCTCTTCACCTTCTGGTATAGTGTGTGCTGTTTTGGTCTCCTTCTTCAGAAGTAGCCGTAATCGAGTTTGAAGTGTACAGGGAGAGTTTACTTTACTCTACAAGATGCGCTGCAGGAATTCACCCAGGATCCTTAGACAGCACCTTCCAAACCCATGACCTTTACGACAAGGATGGCAGACACATGGGGACACAACCTCCTTTCTGGAAATTCCCCTCCTACTCACCCACCATCCTGACTTGGAGAAATATCGTGCTGTTCCTTCAGTGTCGCTGGGCCAAAATTTTGGAACTTCCTTCCCTAACAGCAGTGTGGACGTACCTACACCACAGGTTTCAAGAAGGCAGCTCACCACCACCTTCTCAAGGGCAATTTGGGATAAGCAAATTTTTTTATAAAAACTCACATCGGAGGTGAGGGGCTTATCTTATAAGGAAAGGTTGAATTGTAGAATCCCTACAGTACAGAGGGAGGCCATTCAGCCCATTGGGTCTGTACCTGCCACAATCCAACCCAGACCCTATTCCCTTAACCCCACACATTCATTCTAATTAATCCCCCTAACACTGGGGTCAATTTAGCATGGCCGATCAAGCTTACCCACACATCTTTTGGAATAGGGAGGAAACTGGAGCACCTGGAAGAACCCACGCAGACACGGGGAGAACATGCAGGCTCCTTACAGTCAATAACCCGAGGCCGGAATTGAACCTGGGTCCCTGGTGCTGTGAGGCAGCAATGCTAACCACTGTGCCACCCCAGTCTGATATCCATTGACATTTAGAGGAGTGAAAGATGATCTTATTGAGACATATAAAATTCTGAGGGGATTTGACAAGGGTAGATAGCGGGAGAATGGTTCTACTTATGGGAGAGACTAGCATCAGGGATACAATCTCAGGAGAAGGAGTCCACCGTTTAAGATAAAGATTCAGAGAATATTTTCTCTCAAAAGATCCTCAGGATCTGGAATTCCCTTCCCCGGAAGGCGGTGGAGGTGTGTCACTGAATTTATTCAAAGTTAACCAGATTTTTAATAACAAGAGGGGGTCAAGGGGGATGGTGGGCGGGGGGGGGGGGACATCAAAACAGAGTTGAGACCACAACTAGATCAGCCATGATCACTGGTGTCAGATCACTGAATGGTGGAGCAGCCTCAAAGGCTGAGTGGCCTCCTCCTGCTCCTCAGTCATACAGTTATAGAGTTATAGAGGTTTACAGCATGGAAACAGGCCCTTCGGCCCAACTTATCCATGCCGCCCTTTTTTTCAAACCACTAAGCTAGTCCCAGTTGCCCGTATTTGACCCATATCTCTCTATATCTATCTTACCCATATAACCGTCTAAATGCTTTTTAAAAGACAAAATTGTACCTGCCTCTCCTACTACCTCTGGCAGCTCGTTCCAGGCAATCACCACCCTCTGTGTGGAAAAAATTGCCCCTCTGGAACCTTTAATATCTCTCCCCTTTCACCTTAAACCTATGCCCTCTAGTTTTAGATTCCCCTACTTTTGGGGAAAGATGTTGACTATCTACTGATCTGTGCCCCTCATTATTTTATAGATTTCTATAAGATCACTCCTCAGCCTCCTGTGCTCCAGAGAAAAAAGTCCCAGTCAATCCAACCTTTCCTCATAACTCGAACCACCAAGTAGCATCCTAGTAAATCCTTTCTGCACTCTTTCTAGTTTAATAATATCCTTTCTATAATAGAGTGACCAGAACTGTACACATTATTCCAAGTGTGGTCTTACCAATGTCTTGTACAACTTCAACATGACGACCCAACTCCTGTCCAATGTGCCTGTGTTCTCTACTTTGTGACTCTGGAGAGTGACACTATTTTGAAAGTAATCAATAGACCATGAAATGGGTGGCACCAGAGATCCAGGTTCGATTCCCAGCTTGGGTCACTGTCTGTGTGGAGTCTGCACATTCTCCCCATGTCTGCGAGGTGCTCCAGTTTCCTCCCACAGCCCAAAAAATGTGTGGGTTAGGTGGATTGGCCATGTTAAAAATTGCTCCTTAGCATCCAGGGGACTAACTAGGGTAAATACATGGGCTTATGGGGATAGGGCCTGGGTGGGATTGTGGTTGGTGCAGGCTCGATAAGCCAAATGGCCTCTTTCAGCACTGTAGGATTCTATAATTAGACTTTTAATTCCAGATTTAATTGAATTAAAATTTCACCAGCTGACGTGATGGGAATCGAACCCAGACCCTGCCCAGGTTTCTGGATTACTAGGCCAGTGACAATATCACTACACCACCTCCCCTACTGGGTAGCCAACAGATGAAACAGGGAACCCGGCTGACTTCTGTTTGCCTGCCTTAGCCCAAAGGCACAGAGTAACAGCAGTTCCAACTGAAATCAAACTCAACCCAGAATCTAGTCTGTTGGCTCACTCCATCCCACTGAGATATTGTAGGGGATGAAGTATCATCTTCATGACTCTATCTTGTGGGTCGAAGTTAATTACCAGCATAGTGGAAAACCCTTGTGGCAATCCAGTAAGCTTCTTAAAACCAAAGTACATAGCCATATTTTGCAATAAGAATGGCTGTGAGACTATCTACGCTCACTCGGATCACATCTGCACATATGCAATTAATAGGGGAAAAAAATTACTGTCTGGATCAATCGGTTCCTCAGTTGCAATGCTGCTCCCTCCATGAGAGGGCAGTAAGGAAGGTAATTTGCACAGTGGATCCTCACTTAACATATCAGTAAAAGTTGGAACTATCCATTCGAGTGTAAGAAATTTCTGATGGTGTGATAAATCTTAATTACTGTCAAACATCTCTCAAAGACTGAGACCTATGTTTTCAAAGTGTGGAATCTCATTCCTTAAGAACATAAGAACATAAGAAATAGGAGTAGGCCATCTAACCCCTCGAGCCTGCCCCGCCATTCAATAAGATCATGGCTGATCTGTCGTGTCTCAGTTCCACATTCCCGCCCTCTCCCCATAACCCTTAATCCCCTTGCCTATCAAAAACCTATCAACCCACGTCTTAAAAATATTTAGCGAGGCAGCCTCCACCACTTCAACGGGCAGAGAATTCCAGAGATTCACCACCCTTTGAGTGAAGAAGTTCCTCCTCAACTCCGTTCTAAACCGCCCCCCCCCCCCCTTTATCTTGAGGCTGTGCCCTCTAGTCCTACTGTCCTTTCTGAGCGGGAAGAGCTTCTCCACCTCCATCCTATCCATCCCATTCATCATCTTATATGTCTCAATGAGATCTCCCCTCATTCTTCTAAACTCTAACGAGTACAAGCCTAGTTTATTCAGCCTCTCCTCATAGTTCAGATTTTAATTGTTACTTGGAGAAGGGGAGATGGTGGCATCGCAGTATTGACACTAGACTGGTAATACAGAGAGCCAGAGTAATGCTCTGGGAACCCGGGTTCAAATCCCACCACAGCAGGTGGTGAAATTTGAATTCAATAAAAAATATCTGGAATTAAGAATCTACTGATGACAGTGAAACCATTGTCATTGTCAGGAAAAACCTAGCTGGTTCACTAATGTTCCTTTAGGGAAGGAAGTCTGGACTCACGTGTGATTAGACCAGACTTTGGATCTACAGAAACTGTGATTGACTCTTAACTGCCCCAGGAATGGGTAATACATGTTGGCCCAACCAGAGATGCTCACATCCCATGAATTAATAAAAAAAAGAATTGAAATGGGATTTGCTGGCCACACTCACTCCAAGACTAGAAAATCCCATCTCATGCATAGTCCCGTTCCACCTGCTATGATTCCCACGATAGATGGGAAAATTCCACCCCTCGTGTTTCTTTCATCTCTTCCTCTTAATCCCATTGTTACTCATTCACGCAGGTCCCATATCCCCTTTAGTTAGAGATTGCCAAGTGCGTTTGACTCTGACCATTGCAATGGCTCACAAAAAGTTTGGGCAAGTTCTGTATAACAAATGGGTGTTGCCATTTCTTTGTCACCGACTGAAGATCCTGGACCATTTTCTGCTGTAAATATTGCTGAAAATTATCTTCCCTTTGCCTTTATTGGTTGTTATGGTAACTGCCCACCATGTTATAATCACGATTTCAGTGGTATGACACTTAACCTTGTGACAATGCCTTTAAGAAATGTATTGAGTCATATTTCTGTGCAGGATTTTTTTAAGTCTATTCGCACACCAGTGCCACTTGGTAGACATCTGGCAGCCCCTACTGTTAGTGCAGCAGCTTAATTCACCTTAATGGCTGGAATTTTTTTTTAACCTGGACTAGTGCAGTTTTGTTATTTTAGTATTTTCCCCTGGGGTTTTGCAGAGTGGGGCTTGATTAGGTTGAGTGACAGTAACATCATGTGACTCAGGCTCACACAGAGAAACCAAGCTCCATTTGCTGTTTGGGATCTTTAGAGTGAGGTTGCTTTCTCTGTGTTTCTTCTTCTCTCTGGACTTTGAACCAAGAAATTAGTCCCTTTCTCTGAGATTCTGCTGTTTGGGGGTGGATCTTTCTCTGGAGGCTGCTATATGAGGTGGTTTTCTGCATCTGTCCAGAGGAGCTAAAGGGCTGAAACATAGCACCGTGTGAGCATATCTATTCTGTGCTGACTCTTCGAGGGATTTATATCAATGACAGTCCTGCTTACATTGGAACTATAGAGATAGCTAGTTGTTAAGAATTACATCTTGTCCTGTTTAAGTATTTCCAATTGACAAAAGCTGTGTTAATTCTTTTTGTTGTATTTTAACTGTGTTGTTAAAAATAAGGTTTGTTTTAATAAAAGCTTCCTAGTGGGTCAAGGGAATCATACCTGGAGTGAAACATCTACTATTCACCCTAATGCCAAAATCAAAAAAAGTTAGGGACTAGCCAACTTCACAAAATACCTTGGAGTTTCTGATCTGGTCCCTAACAACCTCTGCAGGTTACAGGTTCCAAGCCACCGCCATCAGGACTTAAGCACTTAATCTAGGGTAACACATCAGTACAGTACTAAGGCACTGCTGAAGATGCTGTCTTTCAGATGTCATATGAAACCATCTCCCTGTTTGGGTGGATATAAAAACTCCAGTAGCCCGAAATGAAGCAGGGCACTGGAGCTTGTCCTGATGCCTTGGTTAAGATTTCTCCATCAATGACGACTTATCCTGACTTTTTGTGATGTTAATCAGTGAAGTCTTCCTGGTGTAATAGCCAACATGTCTTCCACCAAATACTCGGGATGGATTACCCAACCATTTAACCAGTTGGTGGTGGGACCTGGTCATGTGAATATTGTCCACTCTGTTTGTTTATAGCTTTGAATGTCCTGAGCATGAAGGCACCTGTATAAATTCCAGTTCTTCCAAGGTGTGGTTATCCAGTTGGGTCTACACTGACCGCCATTGTCCAGTCGCAAAGCAACTTTTTGCAAGCTGAGAAAAGATTCTGAGCTTCCACCTCAGATGACTATTGGGTACCTCCTGGTAGGACAGTGTGTCGAATATGGAAGTACCCCAGGGTGCAGGGATCCGTGGCATATTTGCTCTCTTGAGTAGGCAGCGATTCGTTTGGCTGAGCCAAATGGATGATAGCTGCACCCACAACGATGTGCCCTCAGGCGGGTTTGCTATTGGCCAAAGACCAACAGGTCATCCATGAGTTATGACCCAGGCCAGAAATTCCAAGTTATTTTGTGAAGTTAGCTTAGACCTTAAGTTTTACATTTGATGTTAGCATTGGTGACCGTATGATGTTTCACTCCATCTTATGATTCAAGTGACCCACAATGAAGCTTTTACCAAACAAGGTTCGTTTAAGAACGCAGTTAGAATGTAACAAAAAAAAATTAACATAACTTTTACCAATTACTAGACTTAAACATCACACAGTCTAAGCGTTACCAGCTAGCTATCTCTGTTGTTCCAATTCAAAAGAACCCCATTGTCATACACTCTCCTTCAGAATTAAAACAAATATGCCAAAAACAAATATGCCAAAAACAAATATAAAACTGAGGGTCTAGACTTTCTTCACAAAACACGTTGGAGTCTCTGGCCTGGCTCTTAACACATGTCTGTGATATAAGGGCGTCTACATGAGAAGTCCTCACTTCTGGCCAGAGAGACAAGCAGTCAGGAAGAACGTGGGAAGAGAAGAAGATTAAAGGAATGACCAGATGATGGATAAGAGAGCATGCTGGAAGCAAAAGAACATTAGTTGATCTCAGGTCAATGCTAATTCATCCGTACCAGCAGTGGAAGTGACTGTTATTCACCAAACAACCTCTCCCACCACGACAGATGATGTCCAATCCAAAGGTTGCATACACCCTAGTCACGGCCAACCATCTCCCAAGATGGATGGATGCCATCGCACTGGCTGACGTTTGTTGGAGTTTCCCCCATGCCGTTCCTCTTACAGAATTTTGAATTTTAAACATCAGCATAATGGATGGTTTCATTATTTTGAGTGTTGCTTCCGTTTGCTAATTACTCTTCCCCAGTTTACTAAATTTCATGGGGCTAAAGTTTTCACAATTCCCGAAAAAATGTTTCAAATAGCATTTCCCACTGGCAGCCTCGGGGCAAAAGACAATGTAGTTTCAATGCTTAATGCAAATAACTATCCAAACACAACTGGTGGGCCATCAGGGATTGACCTGAGAGAGACTTTCATCTGATTACTTTGGACTTGTATTTGAAGGTAGATCCCAGAGGCACAGGAGCAATTTTGCTTATATAAATAGCTCTGAGCTCCCGTATCCTTAGTACGTATGGAATGGAGTTTTTGGCAAATGCAAATGTCTGGTTCTGCATTGCTGAATTGCAATAAAAGTCTGAGTTCAAATGAAAGGATGATTTGTCTGCAGATAGGGTGAACTATTTCTTACGTTAAGTTTTTTTAATGCATTCTCTCATCCGCTTTTGTGTGTTGGACAAAGTTTGCTTCTCCAGGTTTAGTTTGCATATGGGGGAAGAATGCCTATTTAGTCCATGATTAGAAACCCCAAATTTCAGTGATGAGACCATCTACTTAGCAAGACTCCTGGTCGCTCAAACGTGTATCAATACCTCCCCAGTGTCCATGAAACTATCATTGACTGTTATCAAATCCCATCTGGTTCACTAATGTCCTTCATTTATTTTTACTTATGTATTAGTGTCGCAAGTAGGCTTACATTAACGCTGCAATGAAATTACTGTGAAAATCCCCTAGTCACCACACTCCGGTGCCTGTTCGGGTACACTGAGGGAGAATTTAGCATGACCAATGCACTTAACCAGCACGTCTTTCAGACTGTGGGAGAAAACCGGAGCACCCGGAGGAAACCCACGCAGACATGGGGAGAACATGCAGACTCTGCAGAAGGAAATCTGCCGTCCTTACCCAGTCTGGTCTACGTGTGGCTCCAGGGCCGCAGCAATGTGATTGAGTCTTACCTGCACTCTGAGGTGGTTTTGCAAACCATTCAGTTCAAAGGTGATGAGGGATGGGCACCAAATGTTGGCCTTGCCAACAATGCCCACATCCCACAAAAGATTACATGTCTTAAAACGCTCAATTCAGTCCACCCTTGTACAATGGAGCAGTTTGAGCCACTCCTCCTGAAGTCATGAGGAGACTCAAAAGTGAGCAACGGTAAAGTTTACTTTTATCAGAGCTATTCAGTCTGTAGGTGAGGAAACTGATTTCTGCTGTTAGGGGACATAAGTAGATTTAGGAAAAAGGGCTAACTCCCCTGACTTAGGGTAAGAGCACATACAAGCTAAATGCTTACACAACAGTGAGCCTTACACACACCAAGGGCCCATATCAGCCAGATGAGTTGCCTGATGATCCCTTATACCTTCAAGGAACTAGCAGAACTCTCCAGCAATGTCTTGGGAACCAACTCTGTTAACTGTTAGAGGAAGTCTCACAACACCAGGTTAAAGTCCAACAGGTTTATTTGGTAACAAACGCCACTAGCTTTCGGAGCGCTGCTCCTTCATCAGGTAAATGGGGATCACAAACAGAGCATATAAAGGCACACACTCAGTTTACAGAATACTGATTAGAATGTGAGTCTTTACATCTAGTCTAGTCTTAAAGATGCAGACAATGTGAGTGAAGATAGCGTTAAGCACAGGTTAAAGAGATGTGTATTGTCCCCAGACAGGACAGTTAGTGAGATTTTGCAAGCCCAGCCAAGTCGTTGTGGGGGTTACAGATAGTGTGACATGAACCCAAGATCCTGGTTGAGGCCGTCCTCGTGTGCGGAACTTGGCTATCAGTCTCTGCTCAGTGACTCTGCGTTGTCACGTGCTGTGAAGGCCGCCTTGGAGAACGCTTACCCGAAGATCAGAGGCCGAATGCCCGTGACTGCTGAAGTGTTCGCCGACAGGACTACTTTTTTCACAGTTGGCGAACACTTCAGCGGTCACGGGCATTCGGCCTCTGACCTTCGGGTAAGCATTCTCCAAGGCGGCCTTCACGACACACAACAGCGCAGAGTCACTGAGCAGAGACTGATGGCCAAGATCCACACACGAGGACGGCCTCAACTGGGATCTTGAGTTCATGTCACGACATCTGTAACCCCCATGACTTGCCTGGGCTTGCAACATCTCACACTCTCCTGTCTGGAGACAGTACACACCTCTTTAACCTATGCTTAACGCTATCTTCACTCACATTGTCTGCACCTTTAAGACTTGACTAGATGTAAAGACTCACATTCTAATCAGTATTCTGTAAACTGAGTGTGTGCCTTTATATGCCCTGTTTGTGATCAGAACTCTCCACTCACCTGACGAAGGAGCAGCGCTCCGAAAGCTAGTGGTGTTTGTTACCAAATAAGCCTGTTGGACTTTAACCTGGTGTTGTGAGACTTCTTACTGTGTTTACCCCAGTCCAACGCCGTATTCTCCACATCATTACTGTTACAGGGACAGGCAAAAATAAAGAGAAGGTAAATAATACCTAGCGAGGAGGAGTTCTGCTCGGGTGAACAATGTACCTGAAACCAAAGACAGCTGTTTAATATAAACCTATATGTGAACAAGATTGGAAATTAAACAGTGTTCAGTGTATGTGACCAATAGTGTATAAATGTGGTGAAACTTGTGATTTGGCCAATGCTGTATGAGAGATCTCTAAGGCAGTGTTCCCCCTGCACTCTTGAATAAATGATGACCTGAGGCTCCTGTGATTAGCTCATAGAGCCTACCACAACATGTATGCAGTGCTACCTCAGTGTAAGTAGAGGCTCAGACCTTTCAGAAGACCTCAAATGAACCTTTGTCATTTCTTAAGTGTCAACTATAGTTCAGTGGCCACCCTCTTCCCTGTTTGTCACAATGTGCCGCCGGCCATTGGAATTTTAGCGGGCAGTTTGCAGAGGATGTGAAACCCCATTGATGGTCGGGTGGGAATTTCCAGCTTTTAGACCAGCGCAGCCGGGGAATTCCACCCACGGTCTTCCATTCAATTCTCACCCCAGGGACCTAAAGACAAAACTGACTTCAGTGAAGGACAGTCTCCTCAGAACGCTGTAAAAAAAACAGAGATGTCCGAGCCAATACTTATCAAGCAACATCACTGAAACAAGTTATCTGGTTATTGTCACATTCTTGTTAGTGGATGTGTTATTGACGGTAAAGCACTCTGCGACAAGCTGATATCGTGAGCGTTGCTGTATAAATGCAAATCTGTTTTTGTGAGGGTCTAAAGATTGAAATTCTGTAGCTAGCCCAGGGACTGCCCCTGACTTGTCCCCCTTGCCTTTGTGGGAGTGGGTAGGTGAAAGGTCCAACAACGGATCGCTGATGGGGAGTAACTTTAATAAAAAAAAATTGGTGGGGTCAAATCTTGACAGAAAGATTCCAGATTCTGATCAAGCCTAGATTGTCAGGATCATGACTATGACTGTAACACTACATTCAGCACTCTCTCCTTTTCTTCTCCCCTGTATACTCTATGAAGAGTCTAGATTTTCAGGATCATGATACCACAAGACCATAGGAAATAGGAACAGGAGTAGGCCATTCGGCCCCTGCTACACCATTCAATAGGATCATGGCTGATCCAACATTCCTCACATCCACTTTTCCAACGTTACTCAAGTCCACTTTCTTGCCCTTTCCCCATAACCCTGATTCCCTTACTGATCAAATATTTATCTATCTCAGCCTTAAAAATACACAAGGACTCTCCCCAACAGCTCTTTGTGGCAAGGAGTTCCAAAGACTCGCAACCCTTTGAGAGAAGAAATTCCTCCTGATCTCAGCCTTAAATTGGCTCCTCTTTATTCTGAGGCTATGCGCTCTGGTTCTAGACTCCCCCATGAGGGGAAAATCCTCTCAGCATTAACCCTGTTAAGCTCCCTTAAGAATCCTACAAGTTTCGATAAGATCACCTCTCTTGAGTGGAGTCCCGACTTGTTTAACCTTTCCTCATAAGACAATCCTCCATATCAGGGATCATCCGACTGTTCCCTGATATGATCAGAGATCTGAGACAGTCTCAGCTAAAATAATGCTGGAATTCTGCAGTTGTTCATCCCACACCACTGCTGCCCGTGAGGATGAAGAACTTGGCGCTCAGCCATATTTCTGTTCACTACAGCAGGACCAGAGAATGGTTTCTTCCAAATACTCCGGTTTCCTCCCACGGCCCAAAGATGTGCAAGTTAGGCTGATAGGCCATGCTAAATTAACCCTAGTGTCAGGGGGATTAGCAGAATAAGTCTGAGGGCTCATGGGAATAAGGCCTGGGTGGGATTGTGGTCGGTGCAGATTCGATGGGCTGAATGGCTGCACTGTAGGTTCTATGATTCCATTAGTTTTCCTGATTACCTGCTGCACCTGTGTGCTAGCTTTCTGCATTTCATGCACAAGTACCCTTCCCCCCCCAACAAATATCTTTGCATTGTAGTTTTCTGCAGTTGTTCTTAAATTTAAATAATTCTTTTGTTCTCCTTTCAAAATGAATAACTTCACATTTTCCAACCTTTTATCTATTTGCCATCTTTTTGTCCATTTGCTTAATCTATCAATATTGCTTTGTAAACTGCTGATGCAACTTGCCTTTCCACCTATTTTTGTGTTGTCTGTAAATTTGATTGCTTCCTTCCTCCAAGTCATTACAATATATTGTAAACAGTTGCGATTTCTGCACTGGTCCCTGTGGAGCCCCACTGGTTACAGTCGCCACCCTGAAAAAGAACGCTTCATCCCCACTCGCTGTTTCTACCAATTCGCCAGTTCTCTAGCCACGCCAATATACCAACACCAATACCATGGGCTCTTTCTTATCTTATAACTTAACTTTTGTGAGGTATCTTGTTGAACACCCTCTGGAAGTCCAAATGCATCACATCTACTGGTTCCCCTCTATCCACTCTGGTTGAGAATTCCCCAAAAAACTCTAATAAATTAACCAGAATGATTTCCCTTCCTGACTCCATCCTGACTGTGTTTGAATAGATTAGGATTTTCCAAAAGTGTTGCTATTATTTCCTTAATAGTTGATTCCAACATTTCTCCAACAATCATTGTTAGGCTAATCGGTTTATAGTTACCTGCTTTTTAACCTCTTTCCCTTTTTGAATATGGGCGGCACATTGATAGTTTTCCCATTCTCCAGAATCTAAGGAGTTTTGGAAAATTACAACTAATGCATCCACTACTACTTTCAGGATCCTAGGGTGTAAGCTGTCAGCACCAGGAGATTTAACTGCCTTTAGTTTGTCTGTTACTGTATCTCTGGTGGTGCTGACGGTATTTCATTCCTCCCCAGTATTCTTTAGTATCAGTGGGCTGTTCAAAATATCTTCCACTATAAAGATTGATGCAAAATGTCTGTCTAACTCCTCTATCATTTACTCGTTCCACATAACTATCTCCCCAGATTCATTTGCTAAGTCTCTTATGTTCACTTTGACCTCTCTCTTCCTTTTTATGTATAAAAAGAAATTTTTGTCAGGTGTTTATATTTCTTGCTGGTTTGAGGTCTTAGTTTATTTTCTCTCTTTTATCAGTCCCTCTTTACAGAATTCTGAATTTATCCCTGTCTTTGGAGCTTTCACTGACTTTTGCCTCCTTATACACTTATTCTTTCAATTTAGTACTCATATACTTAAATTCTTTTCTTCTGTGTTATGAACTTTGTCACCCAGCTTGTTAATTCTTAAGAAATAACACCCCTTACTCACGCAACAGCGCACACACCTGCTGCTGAAGTCTAGGCTGGAACAAGATTGCTATAGAGCTGTGATACCTGTTGTGATCTGACTGAAAGCTAGTATTTAAATAACACCATAATCATAGCTCCCTGAAAGTGCTGCAGAATGGGGCGGCGCCGTGGCACAGTGGTTAGCACTGCTGCCTCACAGCACCAGGGACCTGGATTCAATTCCAACCTCAGCTCACTGTCTGTACGGAGTTTGCATGTTCTCGCCGTGTCTGCATGGATTTCCTCCGGGTGCTCCAGTTTCCTCCCACAACCGAAAGATGAGAGGGTTAGGTTGATTGGCCATGCTAAATTGTCCCTTAGGGGGATTAGGAGGGTAAATATGTGGGGTTGCTGGGATTGTTGTCGGTGTTGGCTTGATGGGCCAAATGGCCTCCTCCTGCACTGTAGATTCTATGATACTCTAAAGCTATGATGAAAGTTTAAGCTGTAATGCTGATAAAGGAGGCCAGCCTTGTCTTTGCACAGTAAGATCCCACAAACAGCCTTCAGATGAATTATCCATTGTGACGTTTTTGGGGATTTGGTCAAGAGAGTTGGATGTTGGATAGACTGGGGTTGTTTACCTTGGAACAGAGGAGGCAGAGAGGAGATTCGATTGAGGCAGACAAAACTGTGATAGTCCTTGATGGAGTGGATGGGAAGGGGTCTGTTCACTTTAACAGAGAGGTCAGTGAGTAGACCATGTAGATTTAAAGTGATTGGTAGAAAGAGTAGAGGGGAGATGAGAATCATTGGGTGGGATTTTACAGCCTCGCTCATCCCGAAACCGGAAAATCCCGCCCGAGGTCAACGGATCTTCCCATTGTCCGTCCCTCGCCCGCTCCGATTCCGGAGGTGGGGGAGGTGGTAAAATTCCGGCCGTAGAATCATGGAATCCCAACAGTGCAGAAGGAGGCCATTCAGCCCATCGAGCCAACACCGACAACGATCCCACCCAGGCCATAACCCCACATATTTACCCCGCTAATCTAATCCCCCTGACACTAAGGGGCAATTTAGCACGGACAATTAACCTAGCTTGCACACCTTTGGACTGTGGGAGGAAATCAGAGCACCCGGAGGAAACTCATGCAGACACAGGGAGAATGTCTCCACACAGACAGTACCCCGAGGCCAGAATTGAATCCAGAATGAGGAAACCTTTCTTTTTTCACCCAACAATTATGGCGATCCGAAAGGATAGTTAAAAGGTAAAAAAAAACTGGACTCAGTTAAAACGTTTCTGGACATGCACCAGGAGAACTATGGACCCAAATATTAGGAGCTGAGATTTTAGACTCATTATTGAGTTGGGGCAGACATGATGGGCCAAATGGCCTCTTTCCATGTGGGAAGCTTTCTTTGATTCTATGTGCGGAATGTTGGTTGGAATAATGGGATGATTTCCTTCCTCCCCTGTTCTTTTTCAAGTCATGCGTAGTGTTCAGTTATTCTGTGCTCATTGATGCGAGTCTGGGTAACTGAACCACGTTCACCGTGTTTGATTGGTTAAACCTGGGCGTTGACTCAATACTCAAGTAAACACGGAAACAAGTAGAAGCTGAGCTACAAGCGTGTGTGCGGATATTTTGTGATTGCAGAGGTATTTCAAAGCACGGTCAATAAATCTGCGCTTAGAAACTGGGGTCATCCCTGCGTTCCTCTAAGGCAAATCAAATACAGAAAGTACACAAGAAACCGGGGAGTATATAACACCACGGTGTCTCTGTAACCTCCACTGCTTCAAAGGGCTGAGGATCAGAATGTGATACCGTGTGTGTGAATAGCGGCAGTCCAAAAGGCAATAAAACACCAGGGGTTCTGACCTGCAAGGTGAACCAAGGCAGCATAGTATTTAAATCAAAAAGGACAGCAAGGCATTTAAAATAGGGAAAAGGGCAGATATTTCTCAGAATAATTAAACTTGGAGAGGATAACCCCCTCTCCCCAACCCTCCATCACATCCACGCTCAATTTGAAAAGTTGAGGACAGCAGAGGCACTATTACAGAAAAAATAGATTATTGGTTATCTGTCCTGGTCCTCCAAACCAATGCTATAGTTAGGAAAGCCCACCAATGCCTCCACTTTCTCAGGAGGCTGAGGAAATTTGGCATGTCTACCACGACTCTCACCAGTCTTTACAGATGCACCATAGAAAACATCTTTTTCAGATGTATCACAGCTTGCTATGGCTCCTGCTCTGCCCAACTCTGCAAGAAACTACAAAGGGTCATGAACTTAGCCCAGTCCATCACTCAGACCAGCCTCCCTTCCACTGACTCTGTCTCTACGTCCTGCTGCCTCGGGAAAGCAGCCAGCATAATTAAACACTTCAGGCACTCTGGACATTCCCTCTTCCACCTTCTTCCATCGGGAAAAAGATACAAAAGTCTGAGGTCACATAGCAACTGAATCAAGAACAGCTTCTTCCCTGCTACCATTAGACTTTTGAATGGACCTACCTTGCACCAAGTTGATCTTTCTCTACACCCTAGCTATGGCTGTAACACTACATTCTGCACCCTCTCCTTTCCTTCTTCCCTATGTACTCTATGAACAGTATGTTTCGCTCTTGTTTAGAGAGCAAGAAACAATACTTTTCACTGTATCCCAATACATGTGACAATAATAATTCAAATCAAATGACTTTGCTGTTCGTGGGATCTGCACATGAGGTTCATGGAATCCTACTCAAAGGGCCATTGACACATCGAGTATGCTCCGACAACAGTCCCTGCTATATCTTATCCCTGCAGCCCCACATACTTACCCCCCTAATTCTCCTGACACTAAGGGGCAATTTAGCATGGTCAATCAATCTAACCCACACATCTTTGGACTGTGGGAGGAAACTGGAGCACCCAGAGGAAACCCATGCAGACACAGAGAGAATATGCAAACTCCACACAGACAGTGACCCAAGCCAGGAATCAAACTCGGGTCCCTAGTGCTGTGAGTCAGCAGTGCTAACCAGCGTGCCACTCACGAGGTTATTGACAAGGTCCTTACGCCACACTTCAGACGTACTTAACAGGTTCTACAGTGTTCTTGAATAGTAAAGGAATTAAGGGTTATGGTGAGCGGGAGGGTAAGTGGTGCTGAGTCTACAAAAAGATCAGCCATGATCTTATCGAATGGCGGAGCAGACTCAAGGGGCCAGGTGGCCTACTCCTGCTCCTAGTCCTTACGTTTCTGAGCAACTTGAGATCATGCGGGCGCTATGGAAATGCAAGTTAGGCTTTTCAACAGCTATTTGTGAATGTTAATTCAAAATTGGTATGGAGCCAATGGACTTGGGGCTGGCAGCAAATGTTAATCCTATATTTAAAAAGAGAGATTGAACAACTGTACGGAACTGTAAACCAGTTTGCCCAATATCAGCACTAGGGAAGATAATGGAATCTTTACTCAAAGGATGGAACAGGAAGAAACTGAAAATGTAATGAAAAGAAGTCAGCGTGGATTTGAAAAGGGGAGGTCCCAGTTCATCAACCTTACTGAACCTTTGCAACAAATAGCAGGAAGAGGAGACAAGGTTAAGTAGCACAGTAATAATATTGGGAATTTCAAAAGGCCTCTGACAAGGTGGCACATGCCCAGGGTCACAGCATGTGGAGTCAGAGCGCAGGTAGCAGCGTGGATCCCTCTGTGCGGCAATGTAAATCTAACCCCGCAGCATCAAAGGAGTCCGTCACACGCAAACCAAAAAATATATGCTCTTTCGTTCAAAATAAAAAATCAAAAGAAGCTGAGGTAAGAACATGCAAAGAAAGAAAGGAGAGGTTAACGGAATGGGGGAGGCAGTGGCGTAGTGGTGTAGTCAATGGACCAGTAACCCAGAGACCCCCAGGGTAATGTTTTGGGGACTCGGGGTCGAATCCTACCACGGCAGATATTGGAATTTGAATTCAGTAAAAATTGGGCATCAATGATGTGCATGAATGTGTATGGCTCACTAATTTGCCATCCTTAACCATCTAAACAATGCGTGACTCCAGATGCATAGTAATGTGGCTAACTCTTAAAAGTCCTGTGAAATCATAGAATAGAATCCCTTATAATACAGAAGGAGGCCATTAGGAGTGTCGAGCCTGCATCATCAACAATCCCACCCAGGCCCTATCCTCATAACCCAGGTATTTACTCATCCTAATGCTAATTGGCAGTACGGCACAGCGGTTAGCACTGTTGCCTCACAGCACCAGGGACCCAGATTCAATTCTGGCCTTGGGTGACTGTAGCTGTGTGAAGTTTGCACATTCTCCCTGTGTCTGCATGGGTTTCCTCTGGGTGCTCTGGTTTACTCCCACAGTCAAAAGTTATGCCAGTTAGGAGAATTGGCCATGATAAATTGCCCCTGGGTGTCCAAAGATGTGTGGGTTAGGTGGATTGGCTGAGCTACATTGTCCCGTAGTGTCAGGAAGGGATATTACATAGAAAAACTACAGCACAAACAGGCCCTTCGACCCATAAGTTGCGCCGATGATATCCATACCTACTAGGCTTCCTATAACCCTCAAAGTCCCACGTACTCATCCAGAAGTCTCTTGAAAGACTCTATCGAATTTGCCTCCACCACCTCCAATGGCGGCCGACTGCACTCACCCATCACCTTCTGAGTGAAAAACTTACCCCTGATATCTCCTGTATGTCGGTTTACGGGATTAAGGTCTGGGTTGGATTGTGATCAGCGGAGACTCGATGGGCTGAATGGCCTCTTTGAGCACTGTGATTCTGTGCGTGGCATGGTGGCACAGTGGTTGGCACTGCTGCCTCACAATGCCAGAGAGCCATGTTCAATTCTGGCCTCGGATCACTGTCTGTGTGGAGCTGACACATTCTCCTCACATCTCAGTGTGTTTCCTCCAGCTTCCTCCCACAGTCGAAGGATGTGTGGGTTAGGTTGAGTGACCATTCTAAATTGACCTTAGTGTAAGGGTGATTAAGAGGGTAAATATGTGGGATTATGGGAATAGGGACTGGGTGAGATTGTGGTCGGTGCAGCCTTGATGGGCTGAATGACCTCCTTCTGCACTGAAGGGATTCTACAATCTATCCTATGATCATAATCACCCTGACACTAATGGAAAATTTAGCATGGCCAATCCACCTAACCCTGACATCTTTGGACTGTGGGAAGAAACCGGAGCACCCAGAGGAAACCCACGCTGACCTGGGGAGAACGTGCAAACTCCACACAGACAGTGATCCAAGGCCGAAATTGAACCCGGGTCCCCGGCTCCACAGTGCCACCCAAAATGAAATTACCCAACAAACCACTCAGTAATTAGGATAATTAGGGATGGGCAGTAAACACTGGCCCAGCCAGCTACACCCACATCCCCTCAAAGGAGCACAAAGACATGCTTGTAAAACCGGGTTCATTTCACTCGCGCCATATTTAAAATGTAGAAGTTTTATTTATATAGCGCCTTCCATGAACTCAGGCTGCCCAAAAGCACTGCAGAGCAAATGAAGTATTTCTGAACTGTGGTCACTGCTCTGGCAGTGAATGTGTGTGTACAGCAAACTCCCGTAAATAACAACGTCACAATGACCAATGAACCTGCTTTTCTCTTTCAATCCCGCTCATTGAAGGGTAAATATTGGACAGAACTCCCCTGCCGCGTTTACCCTTCGCGTCTTCTTAAAAAGACCAAACATCGCATCCAAAAGAGACAGTGTGGCACTCTGTTACTGCTGCATTGGAGCGTCAGTAGAATTTTCTTTTCAGCCACCATGTTTTGACTCAGGGGTGAAGGAGTTAATGTAATATTCACAGTAAAATAATGTCCTTTAAGATATTCAATTTGAACAATTGTGGTATTCCTGCAGTCTGGGATTTGGAGCAGTTCAGTGGTCTTTAGTCTCGCCTGGCCTGTCCATTGCTCTTTGTAACTAACACAAGGTAATTTGGCACTTTTCACGGGCAAAGTTCAGACATTGAATGCTTCATTCTAACTGTCAGTAAAGGTCCAGTGAAGTAAACCCAGTAGTGGTGGTAGGAGAGAGAAGTGGGCTATGCTAACCTTCGATCAGACATGCTTGCCTGCTGTTGCACAATTAATTAACTTCTTTAACTCCAACAACACAACTACTGTGATTTAGGAGCACCTGAGGATCTTTCCATTCCAAGTTTTGACCATTGATCAGGTGAAGCCTAACACAGCAGGAATCAGTGAGACATTCAGTGTCCTGTAGGAACAATTTGTCCACCAACTAATGGAAGGTGGGCGTTGGGCAGTGTGCTTTCTTCAGTTAAGTTGACGTCTCCAACTCGACAAACATATCAAAATTATTCTCTGCTTGGCCACTGCAGTGAGTCTTAGAGGCAGAAGTCCCTTCACCAAAATCCTTTCATTTTCAATTCCAACAGCAGTACACAGAGTGCAACAGCAGTACACAGAGTGCTATCCATCAGCAGTCTACCTTTAGGAGGGTCAGAGGAACTGACACTCCTGGTTAAATGCAATAAAAAGACTCCCTGATTGGCCCATCAATTGACTCCTTAATCAGGGAGTTCATACTTCAATAGGCCAACCTCAATGGCCTGATTGAAGTCTTTACAGCCACAAAAATGTTTCAAACACATGGCAGTGTGCTCCTGAATTGTATTAGAGTGACGTTTCACATGTAACAGTTCTCTCCAGGGAAAAAAGGTACAATTTAAACATACCACGCTTCGACCGATGACTTCTAGGCTGATCGCGGTCAGTTCAATTCATCCAATTAAGCCAACAGCGCTTTGAACTGCAGCAGGATAGCATGGGACTCCTGTAGCTAAAGCCACAATGGTCCCAGGTTTGATGGCAAGGGAATGTGTAAAAGAGAGATTGTGCAGGCTGAATTTTAGGAAGAAAATTCAAAATGCCAAATGAGTGAGAAAACAGGAGAGAATCGTTCCAGCTTTTTGGGCGAGCTCCGAGTCGCAATCTTATCGCTCCTAGTGCAAAACAAAGAGACAGGGTGTGATTCTCGCCAGTAGGGGGAGGGCAGAGCCTAATCTCACTTGAAATAGAATTTTGGGATCTTGATGACAGGGGCATTGGAGAATTCCATTGGTTGTGTGTGTGTGTGTGTGTGTGTGTGAGAGAGAGATGTTTGTGTGAAAGAGAGAGATAGTGGAGGTAATTTTGACTGTACAGTGATATTAAAAATTAAAATTTAATTAAGATTTTTAGAACTGATGTTGATTAGTAGTTGAAGGTCTCACCAAATGAAGTTCAGATACTGAACACCAAGGATCTAAATGAATGGTGAAAGAGGTTCAATGGCAGCACGGCCTACTCCTCTTTGTACAACAGGGGACCATGATGGGTTTATATCGTGCTTCGATCAGCCAGTCCCAAATCCAGAAGCCACTAATCAGAACCCCCTGCAGCTCCTGCAGAAATTTAAGGACCAAGTCTCAGAGTATGGTGCGCAGCTGCTCATAAAACATGGCATAAAACAGCTTGCTAACCTGCCATCTCATAAAGTCAGAATCATCCCCATGAGAAAGTGAGTGACTCACGGGAGAGTATTGAAGCTGATGTGCTGCTCACTCACTCACTCACTATTACTTGTTTTACGCCATCCCACAGTGTCAAAAACTACCACAGGCAATGGAGAATCAATGAGTGGAGGAAGGGTGGCACAGTGGTTAGCACTGTTGCCTCACTGCACCAGGAACCCAGTTCAATTTTGGCCTTGGGTCATTGTCTGTGCAGAGTTTGCATGTTCTCCCCGTGTCTGTGCAGGTTTTCTTCATGTGCTCCAGTTTCCTATCACACTCCATGGTGGATTGGCCATGCTCAATTGTCCCTTAGTGTCGGGGGATTATGGGGATAGGGCCAGGTGGGGCTGTTGTTGGTGAAGGCTCGATGGGCCCAATGGCCTCCTTCTGCACTGTCGGGATTCCATTCTATTCTATTCTAAATTGAGATCAACCAAAACTCTGCTGCCCAGCTCTGAACCCACTCTAAATGCCATTGACTTTATATTTGCTCCTGTACTTACAGCCCTACACTGACCCCTCATTACTGTGCCTCAGTTTCAAATCCTTATTCTTGTTATTGAGTTCCTCCATGGCCGCCTCTCTTTTCTGGAATCCTCCTGCAACCCCATAACCCTCGGAGATATCTGCACCCCTCTAATCCCAGCCCCTTGAGCCTCCCTGCGTTTAATTGCTCCTTGCCTTGTGTGCTTGCCTGGATTTCCCTCGCTAAGCCTCTCCACCTCGCTCTGCCTCACTTTCTGCTTTCAAGATGACCCTTAAAAACCTACTGCTTTGACACTCCTACCTCCTTCTGATCGATAAGGAAATTCTGATCGATAAGGGGATTAAGGATTATGGGGAGCAGGCGGGAAAGTGGAACTGATCCACTTCAGATCAGCCATGATCTTAGTGAATGGGGGGGCAGGCTCGAGGGGCAAGATGGCCTACTCCTGCTCCTATTTCTTATGTTCTTATTACCCTACCAATCCCCTTGTGTTGCTCTTTGTTTTTTGGTGGCACTTTGTTACATCAAAGGTGCTGGATAAACACACGTTAGCCAAAATTCTCCGGCTGTTCACGCCGGTGGGATCTCCTAGTCCCACTGATGCTGCACCTTCATCACAGGTTCCCCGGTAACGTGAGGTGGAATCAATGGGAAATCCCCCATCGAGAGCGACCAGAAGTTCTCACCACTGGCACGCTGCTCCCTGCCTCGGGAATCACACTGCGGGAAGGCCAGGAAACACTGCCCTTGTTGTTTTTGTATCTGATAGAGAAAGTCTGAGAGCAGGAGGGTGTGAATGTGGTCAGCGGGGGAGAGTGAGGGTGAATTGGAGAGAGAGAGAGAGAGCAGTGGAAGGGATGAGGCTGTAGGTCTAACCGGAATTTTACTGCCCCATCTGCCATGGAATGGGAGCTGACGAGGGGCAGACAATGAAATATCTGGTGACCTTGGGTGGGATTTTACAGTTTTGCGACAAATGAGGCCATAAAATCTCGCCCTTGCTGTACTAGAAAAATTGGCATCAATCCCTGCTGGAATGAAATGTTCTACTCTCCAAACTGGATAAGAGACCCTGCGTTGGGACAGCTCAATAAGAATAGCCGCACACCTATGAATCACACCGCTTGCTCCCAGTGCAACAAACCGTCAAGAAACAGACCCGGAAAGAAAAGCGAGAGGGAGTTCTGGAGAGGCTGAGGCGAGCGGTGACAGAGTGCCCTGAAGGGAAGGTAATCAACAGCAGACAGGAGCAGGCTGCCAAAGTTCAAATGTATCGCGTGGATTACAGACAGGGACACACATTGTGTGAAATCTCAGAAACTCCAGGAGGGAAGAAACATTATTTCAGCTGCTGACCCTTTTACTTTCAGACTGAAAGGAGCATGGAGGGTGGGGAGGAAATGGGAGAGAGAGGGAACAAGAACATGTGAGAAAATAAAGCCGGAGAGTGCAAAGGAAATAATGTCAGGGTAGATTCACTGAACAGAAGCTTCCTGTGGGAGCCGGTATTCAGAAAAAGCAAGGGCTGTAAATCGAGTTGGGTTTAGCTGCTGTCCCCATCTCATCCTGCACTGCAAACCTCAGAGAGCTCTGCACTCCTCCAACTCTCACCTCCCTGACTTCAATCACTTCAGCTGCCAAGGCCTGTCCTCCGCTCTGGAATCCCTGCCTTCACTTCCCTGCCTCTTGACTTCATTTTTCTCTCTTAAGGGCACGGTGGCACTGTGGTTTAGCACTGCTGCCTCACAGCGCCAGGGACCCGGGATCGATTCCCAGCTTGGGTCACTGTCTGTGTGGAGTCTGCACATTCTCCCTGTGTCTGCATGGGTTTCCTCCGGGTGCTGCAGCTTCTGAAAGACTTGTTGATTGAGGTTCACTGGCCAAGTTAAATTCTCCCTCAGTGTACCCGAACAGGTGCCAGAGTGTGGCAACTAGGGGATTTTCACAGTAACTTCATTACAGCGTTAATGTAAGCCTACTTGTGACACTAATAAATAAACTTAAAATGAAAACACCCCTCCCGATCAAACCTTTGGTCATCTGACTTAATGACTCAGGTGAGACTGGAAATCCTCACCTGAGGTCAGCGGCAATTCCCGTTGTGGGACACTCGCCCACGCCGATTCCATTACGGGCAAGGTTCCGGCCAATATCCGCTCCTGTGGCGCGGTGTCCTATTTAGTTTCAGCGAGCCCTGTAAAGTACTTTGGAATGTGTTGGAGGCACTATATGGATTTGAGTTGTTGTTGGATTCTTCGTACATAAGCAGTTTCCTGATGAGAGTATGGGGTCAACCAAGTTACATGGATACAAGAGACAGAGAGCAAGTGAGGGTGGCCCATTGAATATGGGAGAGGGCTCCTGGAGCTGAGTGCTGTGGGTGAGGTGCCTAATGGTGGGCATGAGCATGAGTGCAAGGAAGAGAGTGAGTGTGTGAAGATGGCAGAGGGGGTGAGTAAGGGGGTATGCATCTAAAGAGGTGGGGGGGGGGGGGGAAGTCAGAGAAGAGCACTGTCAAATCAACTAAAAATCTCTCCAATTTTCAATGCTATTTTCCTCTGAGCTTTAATCATTCATATTCTCACAAGTGGCTCCACACTCGACTGCACATTTTGATTCTCTTGCCATCCCCTTGGGATTACAATGCACAACGGATGCTAGAAATCTGAAACCGAAACGGAAAATGTGGCAAATACTCAGCAGTTATCAGAAGTGGAGGATGCTGGATAAACTCGGCAGGTCTGTTAGCACCCGTGGAGAGCGGAACAGAGTTAACGGGCCGGATTTTCCATGCAATCCACCTCGTGTTTCAATGAGGAGGTGGTCCACTATTGGCCCAGTGGCAGGATCACCAGATCCCAACATTGTCAATGGGGTTTCCCATTGAACGCTTGCCACCTTGAAATCCGCAGCAGGGTGGGGGAGGGGGGTGCGCCATTGGAAGATCTCACCGGAATGAACGGTCAAGACAATTTCGGCCAAGACAATTTCGGCCAATGTTTTGAGTCCCTGTGACTGCTGTTCAGTACTGATGAGAGAGAGAAATGTAATGGATAATATCATTGGTGAGGGGGGCAGATAGAAGGTCAGGGGTACGTAGGAGCTCTGGAGAGATGTTTATTTGTTAGTGTCAGTAGGCTTACATTAACACTGCAATGAAGTTATTGTGAAAGTCCCCCTGAACAAAGGCGTCAGGACAGCAGGTAAAGGGAGTGTTAATGGCAGCAGTAAGGACTGATCGAGTGCTAATAGTGTCAGAAAGGAAGCTGGTGGCTCTGGGTGTTCTGACAAAAGATCATTGATCTGAAATATTATCCCTGATCGGAATTCTCTAGCAATTCAATCATAGAATCAAGGAATCATAGAATCAAGGAATCATAGAATCCCTACAGTGCAGAAGGAGGCCATTCGGCCCATTTAGCCTGCTTTGACAACAATCTCACCAAGGCCCTATTCCTGTAACTCTACATATTTACCCTGCTAGCCCCCCTGACAATAAGGGGCAATTTAGCATGGCCAATCCACCTAACCTGCACATCTTTGGAACATGGGAGGAAACAGGGGCACCCAGAGGAAACCCAAGCAGATATGGGGAGAACGTGCAGGCTCCACAAAGACAGTGACCCAAGCTGGGAGTCAAACCCGGGTCCCTGTTGCTGTGTGAGGCAGCAATTCTAACCACTGTGCCACAATACGACGTGACTCAGCCAAATCTCCGTTCACTGCAGCGGGACTGAAAGAGGTTGGAGAATCTGTCTGCCTGTCTCCCCGGACGCCGCCTAACCTGCTGAGCCTTTCCAGAATTTTCTGTTTTGAATCTGGAGGAAAGCTTCCTTCGAACCCGCCACAAAATCTGGAAGTGGGATTTCGAAGTTCCTTTTTTTTGTTTTGAAGGAACAGAAGTTAATTAGTGGCAAGTGATTCCAGCTTTACTAATTAACAGATCTTCAGAAATGAGTTTTTAATGGGACCGTTTGATCACAAGAACTCACACAAAGTGCTGCCAGCTATCACTCCCAAAGCCGCTCCAAACAGCAAAGTTAAAAGTTGGGGGGAGGGGACGGGTGTGTGGGGAGGAAATGAAGATTTCTTCTTTAAGCTGAGAAGCTGAGCAATTTTAATTAACACAAGTACCACGGCATTCTGCCCTTCTCTGATAATCATCAGGCAGAGAAGCAAGTGCATCTGCACTGAGGCACAGATGCGATGTTCAGCATATCACTGCCTGAGAGATGCCTAGCGGAGTTGGACAAAATGTTTGCTGCCCCACCTCATCACATCTTCCATCTCTTTATTCTTTCATGAAGAGTGGGTGTCGCAGATGAGGCCAACCTTTGTTGCCCCTCCAAAATTGCTCTTCAACTGAGAGGATCACTGGGCCATTGTGTAATTAGTCTTCAGGGGCAGAAGTCCCTTCACCAAAATCCCTTTTCTTAACAATTCCAACAGCGGTACGCAGAGCGCGGCAGCGGTACGCAGAGCGCGGCAGCGGTACGCAGAGCGCGGCAGCGGTACGCAGAGTGGTATCAGTCAGCAATCGACCTTCAGAAGTCCCAGAGGAACTGACACTCCCAGTTAAATACAAGGAAAAGACTCCCTGGTTGGCCCATCAATTGACCCCTTAATCAGGGACATCTTTTTGTGACATCCTTTTGTGACTCCTTAATCAGGGAGTTCATATTCCAATAGGCCAATCTCAATGGCCTGATTGAAGTCATTGCAATTATCAGAGGGCAGTTAAGCACCAACCATATCGCAAGGAGGCTGAAGTCACACATATAGAGGCCAAACCTGTTAAGGATGGCAGATTTAAGCTATAAGGAGAGGCTGGATTGTTTTCTTTGGTGCAGCAAAGATTGAGGGAGAGACATGATTGTGGTGTATGAGATTATGAGGGATATGGACACGGTCAGTATGAGGCAGCTGTTCCCTTGGTTGAGGGGTCAATCACAAGGGACATAGTTTTAGAGTAAGAGACAGGAGATTCAGATGGGATTTCAGAAACATTTCTTCATTCAGAGAGTGGTGGGAATCTGGAATGCAGTGCCTGGGATGGTAGTGGGGGTCGGAAACCTTCCAACCTTTAAAAAGAATTTGGACGAGCACTTGAAATATCATGATACTAAAGGATATGGGACCAATGCAGGAAAATGGGATAGCACATCTTTAGTGATAGTTATTGTCAGTGCAGTTTTGATTGGCCGAAGGGCCTTTACTGTGCTGTACAACTCTATCGCCAGAATTTTACCAGCTTGCCAGTACTGGATTTGGAGCAGGCGAGGGGCAGAGGATGCTGACCTCGGGTGGGATTTTACAGTTTTGGGATGATCCTGCCCTATGGCTCTTTCCCTAGGACACCAGTGAACTAGCTTCTGCAACACTCATTGCCCCATTATGGACACCATATTCTAGATTTATTGATTAAATTCAAATTCCACCAGTTGCCATGGTGAATTTGAGCACGTACCAAAGCCCCTGGGTTACTGATCCAGTGACATTGTTACCTTGCCACCATGTCCCCTGGTTACTGCTCGCCACACTCCATGTCGATGCCACCCCCAGGACTGCTGCCAACCTCAAGAACAAAGCTACTAACTTACCACAAATTCAGACCCTGGCACAGTTTCCCATCGGGAATTCAGGCACTCGCTTAGGATTTTCCACCTGGAAAGTCGATCCGTAAAATTGTTGGGTGGAGGGGTTGTGGCCAGGGGAATGGTGGCTGAATTGCCAATAGTGTCCCCACGGAATGTTCCGGCACCTTCTTGCCAGACCGCAGTGGGTCCCCGGGGGCGGAGGTTGCGAGCCACGTGAAATCCCATAAACATCGGTAGGACTGGAAGATCCCACCACTAGCCAATGTCAGGGCACAGGAGAACATGCCTCAGCAGTGGGAGGGGCTGGAAAGTGCCACCCATGGGAGTGTGAATTTGTCAAGCTGCTTCTTTGAGGGAGGCACCTCTTCGGGTCTGAATTCACAATTACTGCGGAGAGCTTGGTTCTCCTTTATTTTATAAATGAAGTTTATACCAGATCAATACAGGATGCAGATGTGGCAGAATAGAATACTCGCAAATTCATATATGGAGCATCATATATTACACTGGAGTCGCATACATTACACTGGAAAGTGCTCAGTTAAGAATTTTTACAGTGCAGAAAGAGGCCATTCAGCCCATCGAGTCTGCACCAACTCTCCAAAAGAGCATCAAAACCAGGCTCGCCCCCACCCTATCCCTGTAACCCCTTAATGGATTTAGCATAGCCAGTCCGCTTAACCTGCGCATCATTGGGCCGGACAGATTCATTCCTGATTGAAATCCACAGTAGGGTGAAGAAGGAATTTCATGGAAGCAGCATTGGTTATTTGCCAGTTGAGTTTGCTTGTCAGACATTCCTGGGATGATTGCAGTGGTAGGGTCTTGGGGCTAAAGGTAGATCAGGTCTACAGAATCATAGAAACCCTGCTGTACGCAAAGAGGCTGTCTGGCCCATCGAGTCTGCACTGACCACAATCCCACCCAGGCCCTACCCCCACATCCCTACCTAATTTACCCACTAATCCCTCTAAATTACACACCTCGGGACACTAAGGGACAATTTTAGCATAGCCAATCAACCTAATCTTTGGACGGTGGGAGGAAACCGGAGGAAACCCATGCAGATATGGGGAGAATGTGCAAACTCCATACAGACAGTGTCCCAAGCCGGGAATCGAACCCAGGTCCCTGGAGCTGTGAGACAGCAGTGCTAACCACTATGCTACCATGCCACCCAACAGGAAGAGATTCCCTTGGTGTTTTTCCAGCTCTGTGTACAGCTTAGTATCTGACTGACAGATACATTGTTCAATGGAAAGTGACGGTACATTATACAGAGATTATTTTGCCACTTTCTTAGCAGTTGGCTTGGTAAGTGAATGCTGGAACCTGTTCAGGGTGGAGAAACCCCCTAGAGGAGTTGAAATTGAACACTGGGGGACACTTTATCACCCATTTACATTCAGTCAAACTGCTCTCTCCTGAAACCTATTGTGATGTCAGGGCCAACGTGATGTCAGGGAGTGGAAATTTGGCCATGAGTGCATCACCTCCAGAGACGCAAGGAACCTGTCCTGGGTAGAAGGGAGAGGGAAAGGTTGAGGCTGGAAGAGATAGAGAGGATCCAGGCTGGGAGGGGGAGGGAAGATTGAGACTGTGAGGGCATGCAAGGGCAAAGGTGGGAGGGTGAGGGAGGGTCGAGGCTGGGAGGGGGAGGGAGGATTGACCAAGGGAGAGTCTAGGGAAGGAAGGAAGGGTGAGACTAAAGAGGTCAATACAGCATTAATGCAATAATTTTGCCTGATTGCATCTGGATAAGGGAATGGAAAAATCACCCAGATTCCATAGCTGCCACACTGCTGAAATTGTGTAGAATTGGACATCAGCTCCGGTCAAGTTGTGAGACTTGAGTGACCAGATACTGGACTGACATTCATTAAGGCTGTACATGAAGAATGAGAACATGGATGAGCTACCAGGAGGCTGGCCATCCAGGCTGAGAGGGTGAAAGGGTGGCTAAGCAGCAGTCTTTTCAATGACAAAGGATTCGGATGAGATGTTTAATGATGAATTGTTTCCACTAATCAGCAAGTGAGAGGACAGAAATTTCTGATTACAAAAATAATTAAAGGAGGGGTCAGATAATTGCCTTGGAAAGTGATTGGAATTTGGAATATCTTGCAATAAATCACTGAAGGTAAAAGGCAGGAGAGGGTTGCTAAAATAAATAGCGATTTCTAACAAAGGGACTGAGTGGCAGAGAGAGTCAGTGTTTTATGGGAAGAAGATCACACGAGAGGCAGACCTGATAGGCCCGTCTTTGAAACACTCTGTACGTTGACTTGGTCAGGTGAGGAGCAGCAGAAAATTGGAAAAAGGCAGAAAGAGACAGAAGATTTGTAACTTAAAAGTCTTGCAGTTTGTGGAAACCTAACATAGAAATGTTGTGGAAACATAAGAACATAAGAAATAGGAGCAGGAGTAGGCCATCTAGCCCTTCGAGCCTGCCCCGCCATTCAATAAGATCATGGCTGATCTACATAAAGGGTGGTGAATCTCTGGAATTCTCTGCCCGTTGAAGTGGTGGAGGCTACCTCGCTAAATAATTTTAAGACGCGGGTTGATGGGTTTTTGATAAGAGAGGGGATTAAGGGTTATGGGGAGAGGGCAGGAATGTGGAACTGAGCCACGACAGATCAGCCATGATCTTATTGAATGGCGGGGCAGGCTCGAGGGGCTAGATGGCCTACTCCTGCTCCTATTTCTTATGTTCTTAAATGGTTTTCAGAATAGGTGGTTTCTGGTGTGTGCGTGTGCTCGTGTGTGTGTGTGTGCGTGTGCGCGCAAATGTGTGCGTGTGCTTGTATAGGTGAGTGAGTGTGTGTGTGTGGGGTGTGCATGTATACGAATGTGTGTGAGGGTATGGGTACATGTGTATGTGCATGTGTACGAATGTATGCGTGGGTGGGTGTGTATGCATGTGCATCAATGTGTGTGTGTGTGCATGTGTATCAATGTGTACATGTGAGTGTGTGTATGGATGCATGTGTATGTGCATGTGTATGAATGTGTGCGTGTTTGTGTGTGCGTGTGTATGTGTGTGTATGAATGTATGCATGTGGCAGTGTGTGTGCATGTGTATGCGTGTGTATGGGCACCTATACACTTGTGTGTGGGTGCATGTGTGTGTCTCCATGTGTATGAATGTGCATGCATGTAGATCTGTGTGTGTGCTTGTGTGTGGGTGTTTGTGTGTGTGTGGGAGCGAGGGGGAGGTGAGGTAGTGATGGTGGGCAGTGGGAGGAGGTCAATCTGAGAACACCACAACATTCCACCAAATTCCCTCAGAGTGTTTTTTGGGATTTTCACTCCGAGCGTGTGTGCGTGTGCTTTTTTTCCTTGCCCGGAACGTTGTATTAACGAGGTTTTTCTTCAGGCTGCCAATTTGCCAAATTGGAACTGAGAAACAAATGGTATCTCGGATCCTGAGGAGAGCAGATTGTTAATGACAGGAGCAGCGATGGCGGTTGTAATGTGAGTTTTTCAGCAGCTGCCTTCATTTCGTTTTGAATGCACAACGGCTTTGGCTCGATTCCCAAAGGCTGGCCTATAATTATAAACTATTTGGGTCAGTCACCAGCAATAGATTGCCGGCACGGTGCTGAGGAGAGCTCGCATCACCTAGAGACAACACGTCTGTGTAAAAATGGGATTGTGTGTTCTGTAATTGAAACTTTTCTCCTGGTTACAATTTCGATCTTAATGCAATCAGAATGTTCCAGTAAATAAATGACGCCTCACATGTCTGACTTCCATCCGGCAGCATCTCTCTCGATTATTTTCTACAAAATGAAAAGCTTTCAGTGTTTGATAATCTGCATTCTAATTATCGAAACCAGGGCAACTGCAAACCTATCTTCTCTACCCTGCAGAGCTTAACACTGAGATTTCTGTACTTTGATTTTCCAAAACCAGCAGCCTTATCATTTTGTGTGTGGCGCGTGTTTATGCAAACACTTTACGTGCTTCGCACATCCTGTTCCACTCTCCTCTCCCTCACTCTTCATTCTTTCTCTCCTTAAAGTTTAAAGTTTATCTATCACTGTCACACATAGGCTTACGTTAACGCTGCAATGAATTACAGTAAAAATCCCCACACTCCAGCACCTGTTTGGGTACACAGAGGGAGAATTTAGCACGGCTAATGCACCTAACCAGCACATCTTTCGCACTGCAGGAGGAAACCCACACAAACCCCACGTAGGGAGAATGTGCAGACTGCGCACACACACACGCACTTACCAAACCAGGAATCGAACGCGGTTCCCTGGCACTGTGAGGCAGCAGTGCTAACCACTGTATCACCATGCAGCCCTGTGTCTCTGTGCCAGCATGCTGCCCTAACCCACCAATCTCTGGTCTTACACCCCAAGCCATTCTCCCACCACACTGTCCTCCACCCTCCACTTCATGGGCCTAATGCTGTTTGATTGCAAGGAAGATCTGACACAGGATGATGCTCGCCCAACCTCCAGATGCATGCGCAGGCAGCAAGTCACCCACCACCCAGATCCACACAGGTGCCCTTTCCAGCAGAAAGTACTGGGTAGCAATCAGGAGCGGGAACCCTGGTCATTCCCCCTAAGTCATGGTGCTCGTTTGGAGAGCAGGTGCGGACATGAGGGGCAGGATTTTCCAACCGCGCTCATTGGCAGCATGGCAGCACTGCAGTTATCACTGCTCCCTCACAGCGCCAGGGACCTGGGCTCAATTTCCAGCTGGGGTCACTGTCTGTGTGGAGTCTGCACGTTCTCCCCACGTCTGCGTGGGTTTCCTCCGGGTGCTCCAGTTTCCTCCCACATGCCAAAAGATCCCCTAGTTGCCACACTCTGGCGCCTGTTAGCGTACACTGAGGGAGAATTTAGCACAGCCAATGCACCTAACCAGCACATCTTTCAGACTGTGGGAGGAAACCAGAGGAAACCTATGCAGACACGGGGAGAACATGCAAACTTCACACTGACAATGACCCAAACCGGGAATCGAACCCAGCTCCCTGGCGCTGTGAGGGAGCAGTGCTAACCACTGTGCCACCGTACAGCAGGCTGACCTTTCAGGGTAGGCCTTTCATAAGCACCTAGATTCCCTTCCTGCTTAAGCACACAAGAGACAGCACTTTTCTCAGTTGATCCAAAATAGGAGCTCATCAGAAAAAAAGTCCCAACCATGGCCAGCTCCTGAGCAAAGCTCTCAGGAGTCTCTGCGGAGATGCTTCAGAGACTGAGGATGGTATTTCAACAGATGGGTATCATTTGGAGAAAACATGTTCTGATTCTAAAGCTTCTGTTGGTGAAGAGGAATTCTTATCAGTGATAGAGATCAAACAGTCACAAGACCTGTGATTCAGTTTGATGTCTTTCATTTTATTCTGAATGTTTGGGAGAATGTTTTTTTTCTCTTAAAAAATCAGCAAGACTGTTGGGGAAATGGGCAGGGATGCAGTTGTCAGGACCAAGTTAGAATACAACAATTAAAAAGTGTCAGATTTACAGTCTGTTTGCATTTTGCACTGTAACTAATAATGACCTGTAATACTGAGGTATTTAAGAGCCTTTGTAACCAGTAATTAAGAGGTGGGCACTTTGAGCACTGTCCAGATACTGTTCCCTACGGTACATTCGATTGGGCAAAGCGGAATATGTGATGACTTATTAAAACCCTACAGAAGGAGGCCGTTCAGCCCATTGAGATCACAATCCCACCTAGGTCCTATCTCCAAGCCCCCATGCACTTACCCTAGCTAGTCCCTCTGACACTAAGGGGCAATTTAGCACGACCAATCAATCTTAGCTGCACATCTTTGGACTGTGGGAGGAAACCGGAGCACCCGGAGGAAACCCACGCAGACACGGGGAGAATGTGCAGACTCCACACAGACAGTGTGGAAGTTGGGAATTGAACCCAGGTCTCTGGCACTGTGAGGCAGCAGTGCTAACCACTCTGCTACAGTGCCACCCACAAGATGTTTTGTTTCTCCTCTTTCTTCCCTTGGCAGTATTCGCACTGGCCATGCATCGTGTTTTAGTTAATGCAACAAGTATCAACAGAATTTTCATCAGACAAAGGATGGCAGCCTATCTCTGCCAAGGGTAGGGTTCTGACTCCATGCGATAGGGTAAGGGTGACAGTAAAGCAATAGCACTTTTTATCTATTTCCTTTTTATCTCCATTATCCTTTATAATTGCCCCCACTCCTCCTGGTCTCACCAGGTAACCCAGAGATGGAAGCCTAGCCTTACTAACCTTCCGTCATTTCAAGTTCATTTATTAGTGTCACAAGTAGGCTTACATTAACACTGCAATGAAGTTACTGTGAAAAATCCCCCAGTCGCCACACTCCGACGCCTGTTCGGATACACTGAGGGAGAATTTAGAATGGCCAATACACCCTAACCAGCACGTCTTTCAGACTGTGGGAGGAAACTGGAGCACCCAGATGAAACCCACACAGACACGGGGAGGATGAACAGACTCTGCACAGGCAGTGACCCAAGCCGGGAATTGAACCCAGGTCCCTGGCGCTGTGAGGCAGCAATGCTAACCACTGCGCCATCGTGCCAGTCAGTGCTTGTTGATGATCTAGTGATCAATGGGTGGCATTAGGTCAGAGCCTAGTCATGCCCTCATCTAGTGGCTATGCACACCCCCCAGTGGAGATGGTGAGGACGAGCGTTATCCAATCTCCCTGTTTCCAAGACTGCCAAACTGTAGCTGCTCCACCCTGACTGAGATCAGCTAACTTAGACCAGGATTAGGAGATGCCAGTGTTGGACTGTGGTAAAAAGTCTCACAACACGAGGTAAAAGTCCAACATGTTTACTTGGAATCACGAGCTTTTGCGCTTTCGAGCGCTGCTTAACTTAGACCAGGGCAGGGGTTGAGCTGGGGAAATTTGGTGATTCACAGAGCACCTGATCCTGGCAGACAGTTCTGTCACTTTGATTGTAGCTGGATTAGGTTTAGATCACTGGCAAACATCTACCACAATGTGCCTCTGTAAATACTCTGGAGGAGTCCTGGCCGTTTTAGTTATAGAAATGTACATGAGTTGGACGGGTTCAGGGATGAGAGGGGTGTGGAGGGATATGGTCCAAGTGCAGGCCAGTGGGACTAGGCAAAAAAAATGGTTTGGCACAGACAAGAAGGGCCAAAAGGCCTGTTTCTGAGCTGTAATTTTCTATGGTTCCATGGAAAGGAGGAGGAAGGGGGTGGGTAAGGGGGGCAATGAAACACTATTGACATTTCTGAATGTGCTAACAGCAAAGATATACAGCTCTTTCCCAAGTTCCCCTGCCTCGGGAGGTTTATGTTCAACAGGCGAGCCAACCGATGCCAACAATCACACGTTCAATTTGACACACTATCTTTAATTATCGCCGCGTTACTGTGAGCCGAGAGGCTTCAACAGCCTCCAACTCAAGTGACTGTGGCCTCTTCCACACTGGCTAATGTTGGACAGATTGTCCTGCACTCAGAAGGTCGACAGGTTTCCTCTGAGAGATTTCAATTCATAAATATTACAATATGCCTGTAGCTCCTTATCACATCATCAAAATATCTCAAGTGCTTTACTCTTGGAGCTGTTTTTGGCAACACACGGCGGCAGTGACTGGAAACATTGCAGGACTGCTAAGAGAGCTCAGCGAATGCTTGCATACGTCTTAGCAGTGGGCACCTGTCCATAATACATTCTGTCTCTCAATAGAAAGGGATTCTAGTCCATGAATATCAAGTAGTGAAAAAAAACACCAAAATGCTGTTGTGGATTCTGAACCCAATTACCCTTGCTCCATGAATGACGACTTCTTTCAGACTCAATCATCCGTGACCCAAGTCTTTAAGAGAGATAATGGACTCTAAGATTTGTTAACTCAGTGACAGTGGATATGACCGTCAGAAATTGTTGGTGACTCTTATCCTTAATCCTCGAGACCCATAGTGCATGGTGAATGAAGTGTGCGGGCGTGTGTGTGTGGGTTACGGAGCGCCTGTTTCACTCGATGAGTTTCTGAAGTCGCGGCGAGTCAGAAGTTGCACTTTAATAGTCAGCGGGAGAATGAGGAAGCGATTTATGATATGCAATCTATTGTGTAATATTCTCAGCCGGAGTGAACCTCTCTGAAGCAGAGCACAAGCCGCAGACCTCTAAGGCTGTTGAATTACATCGAGTAGGGCTAAAAGTGAACAATCTGCTATGGCAGGCGAAATGGGAAACTTAACCCAGTCACCCTCATTCCAGTAACAACCCAAACAATAGTGATTATTCTTGGTGCCATTCTGGTATGGCAAGCCCTTCATTGCAAAGATATGATTACAAGCAGTTGCACTAGCCAACGGTACTATTTCAACATGGTCATCTCCATTACCCTCATCACAGAGAATGCATTTCAAAGACACACGAGTTTGCTCTGTGTGGCGTCCAATGATATTTCTTAAATTGCTTCTTCCTGGCCAATTATGAAATAAATATTTGTTTGGAAGAGATAGATCCATCTGGACCAACAAACTCATCCCTTTTTCAAAGACAGATGGCCTATCTGTGCCCCCTCCTCATCATCTCCCTTGATTCCCCTGAACTCCGCAAATGGAATATAAAATAATTCCTCAGAGGCTGGTGTCCCTCCACCAGATTCCCTTTATTTACAAACTCTATTCCACTTCTAAGAGCGCATCAGGTGCAAAGTTAGAATCCAAAGTGTCAGTAGCCCTGACACTCCTCAATATACGTACAGGTGAGGCACCCTGAGTGAGCAGACAATCATTGCCGTAATCAGGGAGCTCATACTCCAATCTCCTGGGCCTTGTTAAATTCATTACAGAGTACACCTCTACCTGAAGCAGTTTACATCGCTCACCTTGATGGCCTTTCCTGATAGGTTCTCCCACATTCTATTATGCAAATCAGTTCAGTTGTAATTTTCTCTCCTGGATTTCACCCGCACATTTGACCACTCCCCATCCTGTTCGGAGAAAGGTCAGAGAAGCCCTCTCCCCACTCCGCTGCCCCCTTGTTTTCTGCCTAATTTGACCTGCCGAGAAAATCCTAGGGTATTAAGAATTCAGAAAGGAGGGGGAGGCAGTGGTGTAGTGGTATTGCCATTGGACTAATAATCCAGAACCCAGGGTAACACTCCGGGGGTATGGGTTCGAATCCCACCATAGCAGATAGTAGAATTTGAATTCAATAAAAATCTGGAGTTGAGAATCTGGTGATGACCATGAAACCATTGTCGATTGTCGGAAAAACCCATCTGGTTCCCGAATGTCCTTTAGGAAAGGAAATCTGCTGCCCTCACCTGGTCAGGCCTACGTGTGACCTTGTGCAACTAGTGATGGGCAATAAATGCTGGCTAGCCAGCGATGCCCATGTCTCACAAATGGATAAAAAAAAATTGCATCAGTGAGAATGGAAGTCAATTCTTAAGAATTGCCTGAAGTGCAATAAATGCCACACGGGTTGTGAAGCAACTGCAGACTGTGCTGTGTTTGTGAGAGATGGTTCTCTGACAAGTGGAGAAAACCCCGATTTACCCGCGGGGCCCTTCATTTCCAGATTTGAGTCTCGATGAACAATGTACTTCTGTTGAAATGAAAACTCAAAATGGCGGCTGTTGTTCAACCAGCACCTGAGGAGGCAGGAACAGAGTTAACATTCCAGGTCGTTGACTTTTCGTCAGACTGCCAAAGGCGAGAGATGTAAGAGGATTTATGCAGAGGCTGGAAGAGAGTGGCGGAGTGGCAGCGTAGAAGGGCAGGTCTATGATTGGGGGAAAGGCTACACTGGGGAGAACAAGTGCAAGGACTGGAATTCTCCCATCCTGCCCACCACTGGAATTCTAGTGGACGGATGTAATGTTCCACTGAAATTGGGCAGGAATCTTGGGTTTTCAGGCGAGCGTGGCTGGAGAATCCCATCCAAGTTCACTTTGCTGAACACTTCCATTCAATATACATGCATGACCCTGATCATTCAGTTCCTCATCATTCTAATTCTTCGTCCCACTCTCACCCTTGTGCACTCAGACCTCCTACACTATTGGAATGAAGTTCAAATGGAAACTCTGAGAGACAGTGCCCATCTTCAATGTGGACATTTTTACAACCACCTCAGATTATAGCCACCAATCCTATTTTATCCACATCACAGCTGCTGGTAATGTTGTACAACTTCTCCAAACCCATCTTTTGTTACCATATTGGTCCCATTACCACCCACTTTTTGCCCTGCACCATCATCACCTCTGCCATGTTACCGTCCTGTCTCTCACCTTATCATAGATACCATTAATCTCATAGATTCACCATTGTGTGTACCATCTACAAGATGCGCTGCAGAAATCCACCAAGGTTCCTTGGAGAGCACCTTCCAAACCCATGACCACTTCCATCTAGAAGGGCAAGAGTGGCAGATACCTGGCAATACCACCATCTGGAGGTTCCCCTCCAAGTTACTCCTGACCTTGGAAATGTATTACTGTTCCTTCACAGTCGCTGGGTCAAAGTCCTGGAATTCCCACCGGAATGGCATTGTGGGTGTACCTCTCAATAGGACTATAGAATCCACTGCACTTTGGGAAAGAAGTGAAGGCCTTGGAGGGGGTGAAGGAAAGCTTTACAAGAATGCTTCCAGAGGGATGAGACATTTTAGTTATGCGGACAGGGAGGAGAAACTGATGTTGTCCCCGGCATGAGAGGAGATTTGTTCAGAATCATGAGGTGTCTAGACAGAACGGAGAGTGAGAAACAGTTCCCATTGGCCCAGACGCGTGTGACACAGAATTAAGATGATTCACCAAAGGAATAAAATTGAAATGAGGGCAATTGTTTGAGACAGTGAGTGGATACAGGTTGGAATGCACTGCCTGAAAGGGGGCTGAAGGTAGCATTCAAATGTGCTTTTCAAAAGGGAATTAAGTAAGTGTGCTGAGGGAGAAATATGCAGGTTGGAGGGAGTGGGGCTAGCAGGATTGATTTCTTAGAGAACCAGAATGGACTCAATGGGCCTTCCAGAAATGTAACCATTCCTAGATTGTCTGAACGCAGTGCAATTCTAGCCTTTACCAGCTCTGATTTTGGGTCCTGGGCTTGAGATGTTGATTTTCCTCACCTCACAAGTGCTGCCTGACCTAGGCCTGGATTTTCCAGCCTCCCCGCGACAGGTTTTCCAGCGGCGGAGGCAAATCCGCAAACCGCCTTCGGGGGAGCCCACTGGCAAGCCGTGAAAAACGTCATTTATGTTCAGCGGGCCTGGAAAATCCAGCCACCGGCCAATGGTGGGCCATCTCTGCCGTTGAAAAGGCTACTACGGAGGGGCTGGAAAATCCCAGCCCTGGAATACTTCCAGAATGTTCTAATTTTATTCCAGATTTCTAGCATTTGGATGTTATTTTAAAACTCACTCGTTATACCCAGTATTTTGATTTGGCTGCACAGATACAGAACATAGTTTGAATTTCTCATCAGGGATCTTTTTAAAGTTTATTTATTAGTGTCACAAGTAGGCTTCCATTAACACTGCAATGAAGTTACTGTAAAAATCCCCTTGTTGCCAAACTCTGGCACTTGTAGATAGTCTAAGCGAGTGGGCGAGGGTCTGGCAGATGGAGTACAATGTTGGTAAATGTGAGGTCATCCATTTTGGTAGGAATAACAGCAAAATGGACTATTATTTAAATGGTAAAAAATTGCAGCATGCTGCTGTGCAGAGGGACCTGGGTGTCCTTGTGCATGAATGAAAAGGTGTTGGTTTGCAGGCACAGCAGATAATTAAGAAGGCAAATGGAATTTTGTCCTTTATTGCCAGAGGGATGGAGTTTAAAAACAGCAAGGTTATGTTGCAGCTGTATAAGGCGCTGGTGAGGACACACCTGGAGTACTGTGTACAATTTTGGGCTCCTTACTTGAGAAAGGATATCCTGGCAGCGGAGATTCACTCAGTTGATTCTGGAGTTGAGAGGGTTGGCTTATTTCGAGAGCCTAAGTAGACAGGGGTTATACTCATTGGAATTCAAAAGAATGAGGGGAGATCTTATAGAAACATATAAGATTGTGAAGGGAATAGATAAGTTAGAAGCAGGGAAGCTGTTTCCACTGGCAGGTGAAACTAGAACTAGGGGGCATAGCCTCCAAATAAGGGGAAGCAGATGTAAGACTGAGTTAAGGAGGAACTTTTTCACACAAAGGGTTGTGAATCTATGGAATTCCCTGCCCAGTGAAGCAGTTGAAACTACCTCATTGAATGTTTTGAAGGCAAGGATAGATAAATTTTTGAACAGTAAAAGAATTAAGGGTTATGGTGAGCGAGTGGGTAAGTGGAGCTGAGTCCATGAAAAGATCATCTTATTGAATGGCAGAGCAGGCTCGAGGGGCCAGATGGCCTACTCCTGCTCCGAGTTCTTATGTTCAGGTTCACTGAGGAAGAATTTAACATGGCCAGTCCACCTAACCAGCACGTCTTTCGGATTGTGGGAGGAAACCAGAGCACCTGGAGGAAACCCAAGCAGACATGGGGAGAATGTGCTGGCTCCACACAGACAATGACCCAAACTGGGATTGAACCCAAGTCACAGGTGCTGTGAGGCAACAGTGCTAACCACTGTGCTGCCCACTTTAAGATTAGAACCAGCATAAGTTAGATATTCCCTGAACTTTCTGCCAACATTCAATGAACCTTTGCCAGCGTAACGTCCAAGCAATGATCAAATAATTCCAGGGCATCCATCTCCACTAGATCTGAAAGCCTATTGATCACATGTCTCTGGAGAAGAACTGATTGATAATAGTCAGAATTGCTGTGCTTGTTTGAGTGAATCACCTTGTCCGACTGTTCAAAGTGATTTTCAAGATATGCCTTTTCAATATTGTTAAATCTTTTCAAATAATATAATACACACAACTGCCTCCTCTCCATGCTGTAAAAATGATGTGGAGATGCCAGCCTTGGACTGGGGTGGGCACGGTAAGAGGTCTCACAATAGCAGGTTAAAGGCCAACAGGTTTATTTGGGATCACGAGCTTTCGGAGCGCTGCTCCTTCATCAGGTGAGTGTCCGTTGTTTGTGAACACAACTCCCGCTCACCTGAGGAAGGAGCAGTGCTCTGAAAGCTCGTGATTCCAAATAAACCTGTTGGACTTTAACCTGGTGTTGTGAGACTTCTTACTGTGCACACTGTGAAAACTCACACAGTTACAGTTTTTGCTCCTAGTGCAGATCTTTGACTCTGAGATCACTTTCTAACCTTCCGGCTTCAACGTTGAGTTGAACAATTTCGGTTTGCTACTTTTCTGTACAGTAGAATTTTGAAAAAGAATTCATTTTATGGGATGTGGGTTTCCTGGCTGGGCCAGTATTTATTGCCCATTTCCAATTGCCCTTCAGAAGGTGGTGGAAACCTTCTTGAACCACTGCAGTCCCTGTGCTGTTAATATTTCTGCTGTTGCCATTTACGCCTCCTCCTGACATCCCAGGATGCTGCCTGGGATGGAGCATTGAGGTTATAAAGAGCTGTTGGATAGACCTGGGTTGTTTTCACTGGAGCACAGAAGGCTGAGGGGTGACCAGATTGAGGTGTCCACGATTATGAGGGGCATGGACAGGGTGAATAGGGAACGGCTGTTCCCCTGTGTTGAAGGGTCAGTTACCAGGGGACGCGAGTGAGGAGCAGAATGTCTAGGGGGGATTTGAGGAAAAACTTTTACCCAGAGGGTGGTGATGGTCTGGAATGTGCTGCCTGGGAGGGTGGTGGAGGCAGGTTGCCTCACATCCTTTATAAAGTACCTGGATGAGCACTTGGCACACCATAACATTCAGGGCTATGGGCCAAGTGCTGGCAAGTGGGATTAGGTCAGGGCCTTCCCGGGAACGTCACCTCAGTTTCCCTCTGCAGGTGTCATCTGCTCCTTTGCTCATTCCCAGCATTCTACTTGCTGCTTTTAGTATTTCTATCAGATTTAAGGTGGGGCAACTTGGTTTTCAGGACACTAAGCTGTGATAGAAACTGTTCCACTGTTCTCCCCCATCACAGTCCCTCTTCCTAAACACAGTGCCCCTCCTCAACATAGCGCCCTCCCCAAACACAGTCCCTCTCCGCCATCATAACCCCGCTTCCCAAACACAGACCCTCTCCCAAACACAGTCCTTCCCGTCAAACACAGATCCTCACCCAACACAGACCCACTCCCCAAACACAGTCCCCCTCCCAAACACAGTCCCCTTCCCCAAACACAGTCCCCTTCCCCAAACGCAGTCCCTCTCCCCAAACGCAGTCCCTCTCCCCCATCACAGTCCCTCTCCCCAATATAATCCCTCTCCCCAAACACAGTCCCTCTCCCCAACACAATTCCTCTCCCCAAACACAGTCCTTCTCCGCAACACAGTCCCTCCTCCCAAACACAGTCCCTCCTCCCAAACACAGTCCCTCCTCCCAAACACAGTCCCTCTCCTCAAACACAGATCCTCTCCTCAAACACAGATCCTCTCCCCAAACACAGTCGCTCTCCCCAAACACAGTCGCTCTCCCCAAACACAGTCGCTCTCCCCAAACACAGTCGCTCTCCCCAAACACAGTCGCTCTCCCCAAACACAGTCGCTCTCCCCAAACACAGTCGCTCTCCCCAAACACAGTCGCTCTCCCCAAACACAGTCGCTCTCCCCAAACACAGTCGCTCTCCCCAAACACAGTCGCTCTCCCCAAACACAGTCGCTCTCCCCAAACACAGTCGCTCTCCCCAAACACAGTCGCTCTCCCCAAACACAGTCGCTCTCCCCAAACACAGTCGCTCTCCCCAAACACAGTCGCTCTCCCCAAACACAGTCGCTCTCCCCAAACACAGTCGCTCTCCCCAAACACAGTCGCTCTCCCCAAACACAGTCGCTCTCCCCAAACACAGTCGCTCTCCCCAAACACAGTCGCTCTCCCCAAACACAGTCGCTCTCCCCAAACACAGTCGCTCTCCCCAAACACAGTCGCTCTCCCCAAACACAGTCGCTCTCCCCAAACACAGTCGCTCTCCCCAAACACAGTCGCTCTCCCCAAACACAGTCGCTCTCCCCAAACACAGTCGCTCTCCCCAAACACAGTCGCTCTCCCCAAACACAGTCGCTCTCCCCAAACACAGTCGCTCTCCCCAAACACAGTCGCTCTCCCCAAACACAGTCGCTCTCCCCAAACACAGTCGCTCTCCCCAAACACAGTCGCTCTCCCCAAACACAGTCGCTCTCCCCAAACACAGTCGCTCTCCCCAAACACAGTCGCTCTCCCCAAACACAGTCGCTCTCCCCAAACACAGTCGCTCTCCCCAAACACAGTCGCTCTCCCCAAACACAGTCGCTCTCCCCAAACACAGTCGCTCTCCCCAAACACAGTCGCTCTCCCCAAACACAGTCGCTCTCCCCAAACACAGTCGCTCTCCCCAAACACAGTCGCTCTCCCCAAACACAGTCGCTCTCCCCAAACACAGTCGCTCTCCCCAAACACAGTCGCTCTCCCCAAACACAGTCGCTCTCCCCAAACATAATCCCTCTCCACAATACAGTTCCTCTCCTCAATGCAGTCCGTCTCCCCAACACAGTTCCTCGCCCAAACACAGGACATCCCAAAGCCACTGATGTATTTTTGAGATTGAGTTCCAACAAGGCCCACAAACAACAATGAGTGAAATTCTCCAGCCCTTCCCTCTGGTGGGATCTTCCGATCCAATCCAAGTCAACTCCCGCCGCAGATGTTGCGATGATGACAGGGGCAAGGAATGTGAGCCGCTATCGACTGAGGCAGGACTTGGACTTGGCGAACCCCCTGCACCATGGAAAATCCTGCCTTAGGGGATAGGGGGCTGGAGAATGTGTTAATGGGCACATTCACCGGATGTTTTTGGTGTTGAATGGGGGACAAATATTGGGCTGCATTCCGGGGATAGTTCCCTCATTACATAAGAACATAAGAAATAGGAGCAGGAGTAGGCCATCTAGCCCTTCGAGCCTGCCCCGCCATTCAATAAGATCATGGCTGATCTGAAGTGCATCAGTTCCACTTTACTGCTTTCTCCCCATAACCCTTAATTCCCTTGCCTACCAAAAACCTATCTACCCGTGACTTAAATATATTTAGCGAGGCAGCCTCCACCACTTCAATGGGCAGAGAATTCCAGAGATTCACCACCCTTTGAGTGAAGAAGTTCCACCTCAACTCTGATCTAAACTGCCCTCCCCTTCTCTTGAGGCTGTGCCCTCTGGTCCTGCTGTCCTTTCTAAGCGGGAAGAATCTCTCTACCTCTACCCTATCCATCCCCTTCATTATCTTATACGTCTCTATAAGATATCCCCTCATCCTTCTAAACTCCAATGAGTACAGACCCAGTCTATTTAGTCTCTCTTCATAGGCTAACCTATGTCCATTCGTTCTTCGCCAAAACAGTGCCATCCAGTCTTTTGCATTCACGTTGGAGAATGGAAGGGGCCTTGGTTTGATTTCTCATCCCAAAGATGGCACTCCGGCAGTGCAGAGCTCCCATGGTGCTGCACTGGAGTGCCAGCCTTGAGTTTTTTTCTTGCGACCCGGGGCAGGGGGGGAACCCTGAAACCATCAGACACGGAGGTGAGAGTGCGACCCACTAACTAGATCAGTGCAGGACAGTGGGTCTGAGTCCAGCAAGATACAATACTCAGCGGAGGAGGAAGGTCTCTGGTTAACTGGTCTCAGAATGGTCAGAGAGGCCCAAGAATTAGGAAGTGTCCCCTCGGACTAAGGTACTGGGGACTAAGAGGGTGGCATTGGCCATGATAAGGCCATAATAATTGCCCCTTAGGGTCAGTGGGATTAGCAGGGTAAATAAACAGGGCTACAGGGATAGGGTTGGATTGTTGGCAGTGCAGGTTCAATGGGCTGAATGGCCTCCTTCTGCACTGTGGGGATTCTAGGATTCTATGAGGGGGTGCAGGGGGGAATCAGCCAGCGATGTTGTTCCCCACTGTGTCCTTGACAGGTAAAGAGGAATAAGAATGCCACAAGTTCACCCATAATGGTGCTCGATGAAGTAAAAACATTTATTTATTAGTCACAAGTTAGGCTTATGTTAACACTGCAATGAAGTTACTGTGAAATTCCCCTAGTTGCCACACTCTGGCACCTGTTTGGGTCGATGCACCTAACCAGCACGGCTGTGGGAGGAAACCGGAGCATCCGGAGGAAACCCACGCAGACAGCATGCAAACTCTCCAGACAGTGACCCAAGCCGGGAATTGAACCCAGGTCCCTGGCACTGGGAGGCAGCAGTGCTAACCACTGTGCTGCCTTAGTCTCACTGCCTGCGAATATTAGCTCTCCTCCTACTGAAGGCTTCTCCTTACTCCATGGCTAATTAGTATCTTGAGCAATATGTTCCCGTTCACCATTCTCCGTTTAATGATATTACCAGGTAAATTCATTACTGCTGTTAGACAGCAACAACCATAAACATATTGCACAAACAATTTCCTGCCACTGTCAATTATCCGCTTACAGGTGGGTGACAAACCTCGTCAATTACTCACACACGCGTACGTGAGAAGCTTGTCAATTACCTCCGCACACGTATGAGCAACTGTCCCAGCCGCTGGCACATGCTTGCGACACACCATGTCATGCCAGTTGCCACCAAAGCTCCCCACTGAATGGGAGATGAGTGAATGGTAAAGCAAAGCCTCTTGTAATTACAGCGGGTCCAATCAGCCAGCCTCTCAGACCAAATACATGCTCTCAATATAAAGAATCATCATAAAATCCCTACAGTGCAGAACAGGCCATTCGGCCCATCGAGTCAGCGCCAACCACAATCCCACCCAGGCCCTACTCCTGTATGGGAGTTTGCACATTCTCCCCATGGCTGCCTGGGTTTCCTCCAGGTGCTCTCTTTATCTCCCACAGCCCAAAGTGCACAGGTTAGGTTGATTGGCCATGCTAAATTGGCCCTAGTGTCAGGGGGATTAGCAGGTAAATGTGTGGGGTTTACAGGAATAGGGTCAGGGTGGGATTGTAGTTGGTGCAGACTCAATGGGCCAAATGGCCTCCTTCTGCACTGTAGAGATTTTATGATTCTATGACTCTCTCCAACGGAGTATCTTACCCAGGCCTTCTCCCCCGCCCTATCCCCAAAACTCCATACATTTAACCTGACCAATCCACCTAATCCGCACATTTTTGGGACACTCTGGGGCAATTCAGCATGGCCAATCCACCTAATCCATGCATTTTGGGACACTCTGGGGCAATTTAGCATGGCCAATCCACCTTACCTGTGCATTTTTCAGACTGTGGGAGGAAACCAGAACACCTGAAGGAAACCCATGCAGACATGACTGATCTTTTTCTCATCCCCATTCTCCTGTCTTTTCCCCATAACCTCTGACCTCCTTATTAATCAAGAACTTATCTATCTCTGTCTTAAAGACATTCGATGAGCTGGCCTCCACAGCCTATTGCAAAGAGTTCCACAGATTCACCACTCTCTGGTTGAAGGAATTCCTCCTCATCTCTGTTTTAAAGGATTGTCCCTTTAGCCTGAGGTTGTGCCTTCTGGTTCTAGTTTTTCTTACTAGTGGAAACATCCTCTCCACGTCCACTCTATCCAGGACTCGCAGTATCCTGTAATTTTCAACAAGATCCCCCCTCATCCTTCTAAACTTCAACGATACAGACCCAGAGTCCTCAACTGTTCCTCATCTTCATTCCATTCTTGTGAACCTCCAAGGCCAGCACATCCTTCCTTAGATATGGGGTCCAAAACTGCTCACAGTACTCCAGGTGGGGTCTGACTAGAGCCTTATACAGCCTCAGAAGTACATCCCTGCTCTTGTATTCTGATGAATTAGACCTTCTTCCAGCAGATCATTCCACAATAAAAATGGGCACAGTTTTTGAGAAGGTAGCACTGCTGGGGAGAGATTGCAATGAAAATGTAATAAAACTTAAGAACAAGTGACAGATGACTCAGTGGGGGAGGGAGGATTTTTGTATAGGAACAAAAAATGTTTGGTACATTAGCAAAATACACTGTTCATTGACAACAGAATTAGGCCTGAAACCCCCATAACCGGGACCAGAATCCCAATGCCTGTCTGAGAATCCAACTCCTTGGGTGGAATTTCCCTGCTACGATACCAGTGGTGGGCAGGCCATGGGAATCGTAGCGGGACACCAACCACGCAAAGGTCCATTGAACTCCGGTGGGATTTTCCAGTCTTGGGGGTGAGCGCAGCTGGAAAATCCCTCCCTTTGAGTCGGCGTGACAAAAGCACGAGTGAGGATTTCAGCCATCGGGGAACCGAGGTGGGCAACGCTGCTGGGGTTGGAGTAAGTGCCCTTGAATCAGATTTTGGGTTTGAAGTCCTGGGTCAAAATGGTTGCCGAGGTTTTCCAGAGTCATTTTGATTTGATTTGATTTGATTTATTCTTGTCACATGTATTAACATGCAGTGTAAAGTATTGTTTCTCGCGGCTATATAGACAAAACATACCGTTCATAGAGAAAGAAATGAGAGAGTGCAGAATGTAGTGTTACTGTCATAGCTAGGATGTAGAGAAAAATCAACTTAATGCAAGGTAAGTCCATTTAAAAGTCTGACAGTAGCAGGGAAGACGCTGTTCTTGAGTCGGTGGGTACGTGACCTCAGACTTCTGGACCTTTTTCCCAATGGAGGAGGGTGGAAGAGAGAATGTCTGGGGTCCTTAATTATGCTGGTTGCTTTGCCAAGGCAACAGGAAGTGTAGACAGAGTCAATGGATGGGAGGCTGGTTTGTGTGACGGACTGGGCTACATTCATGACATTTTGTAGTTCCTTGCGGTTTTGGACAGAGCAGGAGCCATACCAAGCTGTGATACAACCAGAAAGAATGCTTTCTGTGGTGTATCTGTAAAAGTTGGTGAGAGTCATGGCTGACATGCCAAATTTCCTTAGTCTGCTGAGAAAGTAGAGGCGTTGGTTGGCTTTCTTAACTATAGTGTGGGCATGGGGGGACCAGGACAGATTGTTGTGATCTGGACACCTAAAAACTTAAAGCTCTCGACCCTTTCTATTTCGTCCCCATTGATATAGACAGGGGCATGTTCTCCTTTATGCTTCCTGAAGTCGCTGACAATCTCCTTCCTTTTGTTGAGAGAGAGATTATCATTGCTGCACCAGTTCACCGGATTCTCCATCTCATTCCCGTACTCTGTCTCGTCATTGTTTGAGATCTGACCCAGTACGATGAGTATGGTTTAGCCTGAGTGTGCGGCCGGGGGGATGGGTAAAGGAACAGAGTTTATTCGAATTATTGCTGGAGGAACATTGTGGCTCATTTATAACTTGTTGTCAGACAGGCGTCCTGCCCAAGCTGGGATGATATCGGGATCATGCAGCCACTGGTTTGTATATACATTCAGTGACTATAGAGACACTCTTGAGTCAATGCTTAAGAGAATGCATATAATAATTTACTTAGACAAACGCTCCTTTGCATTTACAGTAATTCAGCAGTTTGAGGCAGCTTCATATTAAACAGCCGTGTTATGTTTAGATTAGTTGGACACTGGAGATTAATGAGGCATTAAACTGACTGACTCTGTTAGTTGAACAATTAATATATTTGTATTTGTTTATGTGACAGCTCAGGCCATTAATCTGCCGCATTATTTTTTGTTTCATTTGTCTTGTCCTCTCTTGAGCTGGAGCAGAGCGGCGTGGGCTCCTGGAAAGCTCTGCTCATTTTTCACGTGTGACCCGACACTGCCGAGTGTCAGCGTGCTATTCCACTGTGGAGGCACCGCAGCCACGCCTGACTTAATGTGCCCACTCCTTAGAGGGGAAGAAATACATGGTCAGGAGCGAGAGCCTGAGCTGAACTCCCCACCCCCATCTCGTGCAGAGGTGCTGTGGCTAATTGTACACCATCCAACATCCATAACCCAAATGAGACCAGACAACTCAGCATAAGCCAAGGATGGGAACTTCCTGAGTAGCTCAGAGCCACACAACATGACACTTTGAATAGGAAGGGACTCAGTGGAATATGTTAGTGTGGTTGAGATATAGGATCAGCCATGATCCCATGGAAGGATGGAGCAGGCCTGAAGGTCTCCATAGCCACCACAAATCCTATTTCTTAGGTTGTTATGATGCACGCGCTCACTTGGAGCTCCTCATCCTGTGAATACTCTCCTCATTTAGCAGTCACTAATGATCTTTGATAATGGAAGCAGGCATGAATTTGTTTTTAGTTTCTCCAGTGCTAACATTGGCTTGTAATTAATCCTACACCTTGGGAGAACCCAGATCAATAAAAATAGGGTCTCAGAACATACCCGTCAAACTGGGTAATGAAGGGGCCACAGTGACCTTATATCTTGTGGAAGTTCATGTGGAGTTTTGGGAGATTGGTCATGTTAAATTGCCCCTTTGTGTCCAAGGATATGCAGGTTAATTGGTTTGGCCAGACTAAATTGCCCCTTAGTGTCTGAAGATGTGCAGGTTAAATGGATTGGCCATGCTAAATCGTCCCTTACTGAGCAAAGATACGCAGGTTAGGTGGATTGGCCATGCTAAATTGCCCCTTACTGTGCAAAGATGTGCAGGTTATGCGGGTTGGCCATGCTGTTTTGCCCCTAAGTGTTCAAAGATGTGCAGGTTAGGTGGATTGGCCATGCTAAATTGCCCCTTACTGATCACCGATGTGCAGGTTAGGTGGATTGGCTATGATGAGGGAAGATCTCATAGAAACCTATAAAATTCTAACTAGACAGAGTGGATGCGGGAAGGATGTTCCTAATGGTGAGGGTGTCCCGATCTGAGGTCACACACACTGAGAATACAGGGTAGACTGTTTAGGACAGCAGAGAGGGATGTTCCTAATGGTGGGGGTGTTCAGAATTAGGGTAAGGGTCTGAGGATACAGGGTAGACAGCAGTGAGGGGAAATGTCTTCATACAGAGAGTGGTCAGCCTGTGGAATTTGCTACTACAGAAAGCAGTTGAGGGCAAAACATTTTGGGTGGGATTTTAGGGCCTCGCTTGAACAAGACTGGAAATTCCCACCCGAGGTCAATGCACATTCCCGTTGTCCAGCCCTTGCCTGCCACGGAATTGGGGCAGGAGAATTCCGGTGTGTATGTGTTCAAGAAGCAGTTGGATATCGCACTTGGGGCAAAGGGGATCAAAGGATACGGAAGGAAGGCTATTGAAATGGATGATCAACCATGAACAGGCTCGAAGGGCCGAGTGGCCTCCTCCTGCTCCTATTGTCTATGTTTCTATCTAAATGCGCAGTGTTACGGGGATAGGGTGGGGATGGTAGGGTGCGTAAGATGCTCTTTTGGAGAGTCGGTGCAGAATCGATGGGCCAAACGATCTCCTTCTGCATAGTGGGGGTTTTGTGATTACAGATTTCCCCAGTAGTTATAACAGAGTACTGAAGGATGACAGGCAGGAAATTAAACACTATTCATTACCACTAATCTTCCTTACCTGGTGTCTCCAAGCAGAATTCCCTGCTGGGATTGAGATAAACGGTGTCTCCAGCTGTACACACTCCATGGGATTAAAGGAGCCTTGGGGGGATTAAACTAACACGCACAGGAATCTCGCATCAACATCTTAACCAGCCCGTATCTCGCTGAGTAATTAAATCCCAAGCATTTTTCCAGACACTTGGTGGAACAGGCCCAATCTTTTTATTAATAGATTAATCACACTTTAATCAGATTCTTCAATCCTATCACCAGAGAGAAAGAAAAATGCCTAATTGCTTCCTGAACCTATTTACACTGTCATCTTCAATGTCCTTCCTTCATAAGTGACTGCACAACTCCATTACCCCTGTCTGTGAAAATACTCTTTCAACATCCCCGCTCACACTTCACGTTGTTCCCTGCCGCTCCTGCTTCCCCCGACAGCTGAAAGCATTGCCACGGCGATCTATTGATCTGAATGAATTTTGTCAATTACCTTTGTGGTCCCGTGCCACCCAGTATGGCACAGTGGGTTAGCACTGCTGCCTCACAGCGCCAGGGGCCCGGGTTCAAGCCTGGACTCGGGCCACTGTCTATGTGGTGTCTGCACCTTCTCCCAGTGTCTGCGTGGGTTTCCTCCGGGTGCTCCGGTTTCCTCCCAGAGTCCAAAGATTTGCGGGTTATGTTGACTGACTGTGCTAAATTGCCCCTTAGTGTCAGGGAGATTAGCAGAGTAAATACATGGGAATAGGGCCTGGGTGGGATTGTTGTTGGTGCAGGCTCGATGGGCCGAATGGTCTCCTCCTGCAGTGTACGGATTCTATGATTGTTGCCACCAAATCCACCATCCCCCAAACTCTGCTGCCATCTGCACCAGCCACGCGCTCCCCCCCCCCGTCCCACCACCACAAAGAAGCTGCCATCGCTGAGGCCAAACTACACTGAGCGGAGAGCTTGGTCTTCTGCTCTACACAGAGGTGAACTTCAAACTGACATCCAATCCCTCACTGCTGACATCCCCCCATTACCCGCCTCCCTCCCAGTGTCACTGCAGCTGTTCCTGAAATCCTTGACCATCCGGTTGTCAGCTCTTAAATCCGATTTCTCTCCCAGCTGCTCTGAGGTTCTCCGCCAACGTCATCGCTTCATCTGCTCAATATTCAGTCACTCAAAGTCTTTCCCTTCCCAAGTTTGCCCATCTCACCGGTTCCTGCACCTGTCCTCTCTTCCCTAAAGCGCCAGGTTTAAAGCCGTTACACTCATCTTCAAATCCCACTGTGGCCTCACCCTCAGCCGAACTCTGCAACGGCCCCCGGCCTTCATGCTCCATCCCGATCACTGCCAACTCCAAACTTGGCCCGTTTGTGCATTACCATCCAGGACTGAAATCTCTGGGCCCGCTTGCCTCTCCCCTATCACCAGGAATGATTCATTCTAGCAGGGTTTAGTAGAGCTCCCCAGTTGCGGAGATCTGCTGGCCTGACCCCGCTGGAGTGAAGGTGGGGGGGGCAATTAAGGCCCCTCAGAGGGTCGAGCACAGGTGGAGGTTCCTCCAGGGCATTGCCACCTTGGCAGTGCCAGCCTGATTCCCTGGCACTGCCCAAGAGGCAAAGTGCCAATGCCCAGGAGGCACCTCGGCACTGCTCACCGGGCATTGGGCAGTGGCAAAGGGGCAGGGCCTAATGGGGTGGGGCCTGTTGGGGCAATCGGTGGGGGTGGGGAGTCCCGCTGCCACCCTGCGCTTGGGCTGAATGACAGAGGGAGGGAGGCCAGTGATTGGAGCTGTCCATCGGAGTGAGAAGGAGGTCAGCGTGCTGGGGAAGGTTGGGGTTGCCGGTGGGGGGGGAGGAATCAATGGGGGGGATTATGAGATCAGGGCAGTGGGAGAGTTGGGGAACAATAGGGCAGGCTGGGAGAGATGGAATCAAGGCTGGCCTGGGCATGCTCGGGGCGGGGGGGGGTGGGTGCCAGCGATCGGGTCATGGGGCAGGTGGAAGGGGCAGCGTTGCGGGGTCTCAGAGCTGGCCAGCAATTGGGAGGCTGGCAGTGCAGGGCTATTGCACATGCGCCAATCTGTTAGCCCCGAGATCGGCGCATGCGCAGTGGCTCACTCAGCGCTGTGCTGCCAGCCTTTTCAGCGGGAATAGGTCCTATCCACAGATTTTCGATGTGATTCACACTAGGACACTCTGCAGAGCAGTGCAGGAGATTCATTTTGAAAATTCTGCTTAAAAAAAACAGTGGGATTTACTCAAATTCGACATTTTTTGAGGGGCAAATTTCTCCCAACCTTTTTAAATGCATGGAGCAGTTCGAAAGAGGCGACAGATCTCATGAGCAGAGAACAGATTAAAGGAGAATTAAGAGGAATCTTATCAGGAGATATTAAAACCGTGACTTTTTGTGGATACAATCAGTGTAATTATAGCCAGTTCTCTGGAGGAAAGATGAAGAACAGACAATAGAGGAAGTTGTGTGCGATGGTTGCCTGTGCTGCGGGTGTGGCCTCACTGCGGAAACAAATACAAGAAGCAATTGGCACTGACAGCAATCTAAATGGAGATTGGTGAGGGAGCAGCAATCCAGGAAAAAAGAACCGGGAATTGTTGACATTTTACAATGAATTTATGAAGCAGCTTTTCTGAATCAGTGTTCCCAGAATTCCACATGACTGGGAGCGTGCAATGAGAAGTCCGTGAAGGTTGGGAAAGCTGGGATGGGGAAGGGGGAGGGGAGCTCCACTGATCTTAGCACCTCATTTAGTCCAAACTCTGTCCCCGCAGTACTAAGTCGTACCTTTTGGCTAAAGCCAGGCCGCAAGGGAACTATCTAAGGGAGAGAGAAGTTTGTAAGTTTATATTTATTAGTGTCACACGTAGGCTTACATTAACACTGCAATGAAGCTACTGTGAAAATCCTCTAGTTGTCACGTTCCTGCGCCTGTTCAGGTCAATGCACCTAACCAGCACTCTGGTGCCTGTTCGGGTACACTGAGGGAGAATTTAGCATGGCCAGTGCACCTAATCAGCACAGCTTTTGGAGTGTGAGAGGAAATGGTAACGCCCGGAGGAAACCCACACAGACATGAGGAGAACATACAAATTCCACACAGACGGTGACCCAAGCTGGGAATCGAATCCAGGTCCTTGGCGCTGTGAGGCAGCAATGTGAACAACTGTGCCACCGTGCCACCCCTGGTCCGATCTCTATTGAGTTAATGGTGTTCAGTCAAGGTGCCAAGTTTAAGTATCACTGACCTTTGGTTGTGGACTGGGGTGGGTTGCAAGATCCTCGTCAGTGCCCACACTCATTGCATGACCTCACAAGTGGCACAGTGGTTAGTACTGCTGTCTCAGTGCCAGGGACCTGGGTTCAATTCCCAGCTTGGGCCACTGTCTGTGTGGAGTTTGCACATTCTCCCAGTGTCTGTGTGGGTTTTCTCCAAGTGCTCCAGTTTCCTAAAGACATGCTGGTTAAGTGCATTGGCCATGCTACATTCTCCCTCAGTGTACCTCGGTTCGAGGGCGATTAAGGATATGTTGAGCCAGCCAGCGATGCCCACATCCCATGAATGAATTTGTTTTTAAATCTTGCACAGGTAGAACAGTCGCTGAATCAGGTAGTGGTGAGTTCCAGCGAAAGAGGGGACACAAAACAAAAGTACCAGTGAACCGTGAGCTTCAGAAATACCTCCAGAGTTTATTTCATGGTTCTGGGACAAGAGGAAAGTGGGCAATTTGGGGTTAGAAATCCAGGTGCACTTTCATATAGACAGATATAACCATTGATCACAGTGTTCCCAGCATGGTAGGCTGAACTAAGCTGCTCTCACCTAAGTAGTGAGAGCTTCATTAAATATTCTAATTTAATTAAATGTAGATGAACCTGCGGGGGCTGTATTATCTGTTCTGTTTACCTGCCTAGCGTTTAACTCACCCGATGGGCAGGGGAGGTGAAGGACCTGTTCATGAACCTTGGCCTGGGCCTGGGCCTGGCCAAGTTTGCCATAGAGAGGTCCAGGCAGCGGGCAGCACAGAGGGTGGTCCAACCTGCTCTGCTGCAGCTAGACTGGCAGTGCGGTATCTCTGGCACGGGAGCGTGCATTGTCCAAAGACACCATCAAAACCTTTCCGTGCTCGCTGGGCACCGCAGGGACTGGGATGTGTTATTAACTCCCTTAATCGCATTTTTATTTAATGTTTTAAGTTTCCTTTCTACTTTGTCTTTTGTTTTGGGCGGTTCCCTTCTTTTTAGGGCCTGCCTTTCTTGCCTTGGCCCTGAGTTTGTTTGATTTAGTTTATTGGGTTGGCACCAACAGAAAATGCCACTTTCTGGAAGGAAATTAGAGCCACTTGCAATTTGGTGCTGCTGATTGCTGCAGTTCAGTGCTGGAGTTGGAGCCGTGAGCTACAGTTCTGCTGCTGATACTGATCTTAATACACCCACCAACTAGTACTGAGTGCTGCTGAGGGAAGAGAGGAGCTGGGTCATAGAAACATAGAAGATGGGGCGACACGGTAGCACAATGGTTAGCACTGCTGCTTCACACCTCCAGGGACCTGGGTTCGATTCCCGGCTCCGGTCACTGTCTGTGTGGAGTTTGCACATTCTCCTCGTGTCTGCGTGGGTTTCCTCCGGGTGCTCCGGTTTCCTCCCAGTCCAAAGATGTGCGGGTTAGGTTGATTGGCCGTGCTAAAGTTGCCCCTTAGTGTCCTGGGATATGTAGGTTAGAGGGATTAGAGGCTAAAATGTGTAGGGATATGGGGGTAGGGCCTGGGTGGGATTATAGTCGGTGCAAACTCGATAGGCCGAAGGGCCTCTTTCTGCACTGTAGGGTTCTATGATTCTATGATAGGAATAGGAGGAGGCCATTTGGCCCTTCAAACCTGCTGCGCCATTCATCACGATCATAGCTGATTGTCCAACTCAATAGCCTAATCCTACTTTCACCCCATAACCTTTCATCTAATTCACCCCAAGTGTTATATCCAACCACCTCTTGAATACATTCAATATTTTGGCATCAACTACTTCCTCTGGTAATGAATTCCACAGGCTCACCACTCTTTGGGTGAAGAAATTTCTCCTCATCTCTGCCCTAAATAACCTAACCCATATCCTCAGACTGTGACGCCTGGTTCTGGACTCCCCCACTATCAGGAATATCCTCCCTGCATCTACTCTGTCAAGTCCTGTTAGAAATTTATAAATCTCTATGAAACCCTCCCTCATTCATCTGAACTCCAGCAAGAACAATCCTAACCTAGTCAGTCTCTCCTCATACATCAGTCCCGCCATCCCCGGAATCAGCCTGGTAAACCTTCACTGCATTCCCTTGAGAGCAAGAACATTCTCCTTCAGAAAAGGAAGGGTCAGGAAAGGCCTTGGGCCTAAGTCCGGAGGCTCGATAGCCTGAACACAAAGAACGATTTGGAATTGCTGTCACAACCAGCGAGCGCTCCCGCGGCGAGGGGAGAGGAGCCGGAGTACAAGAGGCCTCACGTGTGACTAAGGCGTGTTTTATAAGTAATGGAGCTCTTAAAGGACAAAGCAATTTTTAGCACGGGCTTTTAGTTTGAATATTTATGGAAAAATAATCACTTGTACGGAAACAATTGAGAGAAGTGTTTTTTGACACAATGTTTGCATGAAAAGCAAACTGGGTGGATAATGTTTACTAGTTCACGAGAAGGTTGACTGTAACTGAAGCACTTCAAGATATGACTCATTCGATGCTACCTCCTTAAGCTCCTGTAAGTCATAGTAGGCGAGGTACAGAAGGCTTCAAATGGAACTGGAACAACAAGATGTTTGTGTGGTTCTGTGTGGGAGTGACGGACAAGGAGGCTAGTTGTGAGAGCTTGGGTGGCACTCATGCTAAGCTTCAGTATTGTCTCACTTTATCCCACTCCATCTGCGGTATTACAGATCCACAATGGCTTCTTCAAAGAGGTCATTTCTCCTCCTGGGAGCAATGGCCTAGTAGTATTATTGCTAGACTATTGTGATGACTTCAGTCAGGCTGATGAGGTTGGCTTGCTAGAGTATGAACTACCTGGTGAGTGTTATTTGATGGTTAAATCAGGGGAGCCTCATGCTCCCTATTTAAAGCAGGTCTGTCAGACTCCCAGCCTGCATTCAGCAGGGAGCAACTAGAGAGCTGGCTGTGTACAGACGTATGGTGTAAATAAAGTAACTTGGTGATGGGACTTTCACCTCCATGGAGTTATTACAACTATTAATCCAAAAAGCCAGCTAGTGTTCTGGGGACCTGGTCTCGAATCCCACCACAACAAATGGTGGAATTTGAATTCAATAAAGAAAATCTAGAATTAATCTACTGATGACTATGAAACCATTGTCGATTGTCAGAAAAACCCATCTGGTTCACTAATGTCCCTTTAGGGAAGGAAATCTGCCGTCCTTACCTGGTCTGGCCTACATGTGACTCCAGGGCCACAGCAACGTGGTTGACTCTCAACTGCCCTCGGGCAACTAGGGATGGGCAATAAATGCTGGCCAACCAGTGGCACCTACATCCCATGTATGAGTAAAGCAAGTGTTTTTTAATCATTCATGGGACATGGGTATCGCTGACTAGCCAGCATTTATTGCCTTGTTGCCCGAGGGCAGCTGAGAGTCAACAACATTGTTTTGGATCTGGAGCCACATGTCGGCCAGACCAGGTAAGGACGGCAGATTTCCTTCTCGACAAGGCATTGGTGAACCAGATGGGTTTTTCCAACAACCAGCAATGGTTTCATGTTCATCATATTTTTATTGAATGCAAATTTCACCATCTGCCGTGGTGGGATTTGAACCCGGGTCCCCAGAACATTAGCGGAGTCTCTGGATTAATAGTCTATAGATAGTACCACTCGGCCGTCACCTCCCCAAATTACATTCACATAGAACCTTTCCCAAAGTGTATCACATTCAATAGTACGATCACTGTTGCAAAGTGGAGACGTGAGGCAGTTGATTTGCCCAAAGCAAGGTTCCAACGCTGAGGTGAATTCCCGGATTATTGGCTTTACTGATGTGGTTGAGGGCTGAATGTTGGCTCAGTCATTGGGAGAGTTTCACTGCAATTCAGGGACTAGTTTGACAGGATCATTTGCATCTACATGAGAGAGCAGACAGGGCGTCATTTTAACATCTCTGAAAGACAGCGGGCTGAATTTTATGTGCCCCCATCAAGCATGTTTCCCATAGGTGCGGTTGGACCTGGATGTTGAGGCTAGTTGGATTTCGAGGGGGTAGGGAATTAGGGGGGGGTGGGGGGTGGGGATTGGGGGGAGTCTGGTCAGGTGGCAAGTCCCACCAGACCAGGTCAGGTCAAGGGGGTGTGGGGAATCCTGTACGAGTTGGGGGTGGGGAGTACATGAACGGGGTGCTTAGTAGAGGTGGGGACGTCCCCTGGGGGTTCTGGAGTGGGGTGGGGGGGGAGGGGTTGGTGTCCCAGGCTGAAGTGCTCCTATTTCTTACTCTTTCAGAGTAACTATTAATGCAAACCTGGCAGAACAAAGAAATGAAGAGCAAAGAAAAGTACAGCCCAAGAACAGGCCCTTCGGCCCTCCAAGCCTCTGCTGTTCATGATGCCCTAACCACGCTTAAAAAAAGCCTTCTGCCCTTACTCACTCCGTATCTCTCTATCCCTCCTTATTCCAAAATTGAACAATTTTAAATTGCTTCCCCGGTTGGTTCCCAGTGCAGCGCAGTGACCCAGGGGGAGTTAGCACTTCTGGACTTGAGAACCTCTGAAAAGGATTCCCCAGCGCATCTTTCCCATGCAACCCCTAACCCTCCCCACAACCCTCCCAAAATCCACCACTGGGGATACAGCAAGTCACAGGCCAATATGCTTTCGGCAAATAAAAATGAGGAGGCTATTAAAGGTTTCAAACAAAAACAAACTAGGAAAGAAACACAAGCAAAATGGGGTTACAATCTAAAATTGTTGGACTCAGGAGGCTGTCAGGTGCCCAGATGAAGGTGGTTCTTTGCGCATGCGCTCAGGTTGATCAGAAGACCGCAGCAGGCCAAGGACAGAAAGGTTAGCGTAAGAGCAGGCTGGGAAATCTCCTGCTGGTGTTGGATGAAAATTGAAAGAGCTGTAAAATTCTGTTGGAACTTGTCATGGGCAGCACTCAGTGCAATGGGCAACATTTTGTAACCTATATCTTTGGGGTTTCTCCCCTAATAGTTTTAAGATGTACCGTCTTCCTTATCTTTTTCCATGATATGTGTGCATGTAAGCTCATCAGTCATCAGATCCCTACAGTACAGAAGGAGGCCATTCAACCCATTGAGTCTGTACCAACCACAATCCTACCCAGGCCCTATTCCCATAATCCTACACATTTACCCTACTAATCACCCTGACACCAGGGTCAATTTAGCAAGGCTAATCAACTTAATCTGCACATCTTTGGGTTGTGGAAGGAAACCAGAGCACCCGGAGGAAGCCCACACAGACACATAGGGAGAATATGCAGACTCAGCACAGTGACCTGAGGCTGGAATTGAACCCAGGTCCTTGACGCTGTGAGGCAGCAGTGCTAACCACTGTGCTGCCCATGGTCCAAGCCCTTTAAATTTTAGCTTCAGCCTTAAGGATTAAGCGGCATAAATGTTTTGCCTTTGGCCTGAATTGTTGGGTGACTAGTGCCAACTCAGTATGAGTCAGGAGTTTGGGATCTGTGAGTCAAACTGCCTAAAATCCAATGCGATCGTTTCAAACACTGAAAGTGGGATTTTACTTCATCATTCATCCTGAACCCGTAAAATCACGACCTTTCCAGGGCCCGGCCCTCACCCACTCCGATTCCCGTGGCAGGCGGCATAATCAGCCCTTCCACCTTGCTCTTCTTTCCCTTCGGAAACTGTGCCACTGTGCCGCCTTGGGACCTGGGTTCAATTCCCAGCAATGGTTAGCACTGCTGCCTCACAGCTCCGGGAACCTCGGTTCAATTCCCAGCAATGGTTAGCACTGCTGCCTCACAGCTCCGGGGACCTGGGTTTAATTCCTGGCTTGGGTCACTGTTTGGTGGACTTTACACATTCTCCCCATGTCTGTGTGGGTTTCCTCCGGGTGCTCCGGTTTCCTCCTACAATCCAAAGACATGTGGGTTAGGTGCATTGGCCATGCTAAATTGTCCCTATGTGTCCCGGGATGCATAGGTTAGAGGGATTAGTAGGGAAACAATGTGGAGTTGTGGGGATAGGGCCTGGATGGGATTGTAGTTGGTGCAGGCTTGATGGGCTGAATGGCCTCTTTCTGCACTGTTGGGATTCTATGGAGATGTGTTTGTTTTTGCTGGAAGGTATTTGTGTAATGAATGGTATGTACATTTGCAAAGAGGTAGCCTGGTATAATTAACTTATAGCATTTTCCTCATGTGAAGCACTGCTTTCCTGTGTACACCTTTTAAACACAGTAGAAGGATTCACTTGGGAAACAGATATACTGTCATGTGTGGGGTTTGATATTCTAACTTCTTCTTTCCGCTGCCATGTTTCACTGGGGAATGCAAGCTGCCTCAGGTGCTGTGTGATGTGATAAAAGGACTTTTTAATTTTCACTCACTCCTTGTTGAATGTGATATATTGTTGCTTGATACCAGGTGACAGATGGAGGAACTATCAAACAGAAAATATTCACATATGATGCCCTATTCTCTACAAATTACACTCACGTTGATGAATATCAGAAGAGGGAGGATTTGGTCTATCAGTCCACTGTGCGGTAAGTAGAGTCTTTATTTGTTCACAGTAGCTGGGACACTGTCCAATTTACACAAGGCATTTTGCAGTTAGCGGACTAGATGAGAAAACAGCACATTTTCTTTACAACGAGAAAGATTCTCATAAACTGGGAACCTCTGGTGGCCGAGTGGCCCTTTACCTCTAATCTTCACAGGCTGATTGCTCCTGGAATTTTCAAATCAGTTTGCTTCCCTTCTCCATCGTTCCACCCCCCCCGCCCCGCCCACTGCTTCGCCCCCACCCATCTCCCGCCCCGTTGCTTTTCAACGAGAAAAGAATAAATAAACGTGATTAGGAAGTAACGTTCTCTCGATGTCCTTAACAGTCCATCTACAACTCTATCTGTATCTTGCCACAGTCCCAGCTATTCCCATGTGGATTTTGCACGTTCTGCCCTGTGTCTGCGTGGGTTTCCTCCGGGTGCTCCAATTTCCTCCCACAGTCCAAAGATGTGTGGGTTAGGTTGATTGGCCATGCTAAATTGCCCCTTCGTGTCAAAGGCATTAGGAACATGGGGGCTACAGGAGTAGGGTCTGGGTGGGATTGTTGTTGATGCAGGCTTGTTGGGCTGAATGGCCTCCTTCTGCACAGTAGGGATTCTATGATTCCATGATCTTAGGACACTAAGGGACAATTTAGCATGGCCAATCCACCTAACCTGCCCATCTTTGGACACTAAGGGACAAATTAGTATGGCCGATCCACCTAACCTGCCCATATTTGGACTGTGGGAGGAAACCGGAGCACCCAGAGAAAACCCGTGCAGACGTGGGGAGAACGTGCAAACTCCACAACGTCGCCCGAGGCTGAAATTGGACCTAGGTCCCTGGCGCTGATTTGATTTGATTTGATTTATTATTGTCACATATTTTAGTATACAGTGAAAAGTATAGTTTCTTGCACACTATACAGACAACGCATGCTGTTCATAGAAAAGGAAAGGAGAAAGGGCAGAATGAAGAGTTACAGCCATAGCTAGGGTGTAGAGAAGGATCAACTAAGTGTGAGGTAGATCTATTCAAAAGTCTGATGGCAGCAGGGAAGAAGCTGATCTTGTGTCGGTTGGTACGTGACCTCAGATTATAGAATCTTTTTCCCGACGGAAGAAGGTGAAAGAGAGAATGTCCAGGGTGCATAGGGTCTTTATTAAGGCTGGCTGCTTTTCCGAGGCAGCAGGGAGTGTAGACAGAGTCAATGGATGGGAGGCTGGTTTGCGCGATGGACTGGGCTGCGTTCACGACCCTTTATAGGTCCGACAAATCGATTAAAGGTGCAGAACGCAATCAGAAAGGTTAATGGATATTGAGCCTTTAACTCAAATACGTTGAAGGGTGAAAAGTGAGGAAGTAATGTCTCAATTGTATATGGAGCCTTAATGAGAGGATATCAGATGTGTTGCTTTCAATCTCAAACCCTGTGCCTCAGGTAAGACACAGGGAAGTATCACCACGTTAATATCTGGACTTAAGTAGTTGCATAATGAGAATAGGTTGTAGCCCGTTGAATTTGAAGGTTGGGGATATTGTAATTCAGGGATTTAGAATGATAAAGGATCTGATAGAGCAGGAACTGAGAAAAGATTTGGTCTGACAGGAGAATCCAAAACAGAAGGTCAGTACTACTGGAAGTGAAATCCATAAGTACCTTTTCCCGCAAAGACATTTTAAAAAAATTAGTATTTGGACATGTCCTCACTTTCACACTTCAACCCATTTGAGACAAAGGCCTAATATCCATTAACCTTTCTGATTGCGTTCTGCACCTCCGATTGGTCTGTCGGAATAGTGGGTTACAACTACAAAGGGTCGTGAACGCAGCCCAGTCCATCGCGCAAACCAGCCTCCCACCCATTGAATCTGCCTACACTTCCCACTGCCTCGGAGAAGCAGCCAGCGTATCACTGACCATCATTTATTGCCCATCCCTAATTGTCCTTGGTGAGCAGCTTTCTTGAGCCGCTGCAGTCTGTGTGATGTAGGTACACCCACTGTGCTGTTAGGGTGGGAGTTCCAGGATTCTGACTCAGTGACAGTGAAGCAACGGCCAGTTTATTTCCAAATCAGGAAGGCGAGTGGCTTGGAGGGGAAAACATACAGGTTGGTGGTGTTTCCATGTGTCTGCTGCCCTTCAAGATGATAGTGATCATGGATTTGGAAGGTGCTGCCTAAGGATCTTTGTTCGATGTCAGACATTTGCAATGTTCACGCCTAAGATCAGTTGTGTTTTCGTTAGATGGATATGGCACAAAGTGGGGTTAAATTACAATGAGCCGTGCCTGATTGATTTGCTGAACCAGCTGAATGGGCCGAATGGCCTTGTTCCTTTGTCTCGATTGAATTCTATCTTTCTGGATAATACCAATCAGTTTCCTCGGTGATAGGGGGAAATCACACAGAACAGAAACACATCCAATCCTTGCGTTCAGCAGATTGCCTGTCAGTGTCCCTCACGGAGGATACTGGTTGGGAATTGTAACTCGTGACACATCACACAGCAGAGTAACTCGGTACTCTGAAGGGTATTTTGTTAAAGAGCCCTGGGAGTCGGTTTTATGACATAGCATTGACGGCACGGAGATTCGAGGCCCGATTTTAACTCTAGGGCTGGGATTACCCAGTTGTGCACGACCCAAGGTCAATGGACCTTCAGATGGTCCGCCAAATTTTCTATCCCACCCATCACGATTCCCATGGTAGGCAGCAGGATGGGAAAGTTCCACCCTAGGACTGAGTGCAAGTGAATGGGTTTTGTGTGTGTTTGTCTGAGGTGGCAGGAAATGTAGGTTGGGAGTTGGTCATGGAAGTCTGAATGCCCTTCCTTCCCCACCCAAGGGTTCATAGAATCCCTACAGTGCAAAAGGAGGCCATTCAGCCCATTGAGCCTGCACTGACAGCAATCCCACCGAGGTGCTATCCCCATAATCCCTCATATGTACCCCTCTAATCCCTCAAACCTACACATCCTGGGGCACTATGGGCCAGTTTAGTATGGCCAGTGCACCTAACCCACACATCTGTGAAAATCCCCTAAGTCACCACACTCCGGTGCCTGTTCAGGTACACTGAGGGAGAATTTAGCACAGTCAGTGCGCCAAATCTGCACGTCTTTCGGACTGTGGGAGGAAACCAGAGCATCCAGAGGAAACCCAGGCAGAAATGGGGAGAATGTGAAAAAACAGGGAGAAATGTGCAAACTCCATACAGACAGTAACCCAAGCTGGGAATTGAACTTGGTCCTTGGTGCTGTGAGGCAGCAGTGCTAACCACTGTGCCGCCCCCAAGGGCTCCCCATTCCCTGCCTCCAATTGTGTTCCTCATGACAAGTCTTTAAAGTTTTAAAGCCTATTTAGGAGTCACAAGTAAGGCTTACGTTAACACTGCAATGAAGTTACTGTGAAATTCCCCTAGTCGCCACACTCCAGCGCCTGTTCGGGTTAATGCATCTAACCGGCACGTCTTTCAGACAGTGGGAGGAAACTGGAGCACCCAGAGGAAAGCCACACGGGGAGAATGTGCAAACTCCACACAGACAGTGACCCAACCCGGGAATCGAACCCGGGTCCCTGGCACTGTGAGGCAGCAGTGCTAACCACTGTGCCACTCCCACATCAGTTCACTTTCATCCTGAGTAAGGTCAGAGGTTTTTGTCGCATCCTAGAAGGACTGCCCAAATTGGATTTGCAATCAAGATGACTCTGACCCTAACTATCCCACTGGGGCTTATGAACAAGTCTTGTACCTGTTGGGCTGCTCGCTTGTTGTGGAATCTACCACAGTAGCAACCAGATGGCACTTCAGCACGACTTCCATTGAAAGAATCAATCCTGTTGGAGATCAGAGATAAAGCACTGGACTATCAGGCCATCACGACAGCTGAAACAGAAATCAAATGCAAATCTGTCGCTATCTATTAAACGGTTCTTGCCTTGCAGCCTGACAAATCTGATTGTCGAAATCGTTTGATATTGGAGTGGTGATGAACTGATTAAATTTTCAGCAAAAAAATCCAATCTTTACTTTTGCAGAAAGATATCCTTAATAGGTTTCCCTGCTCTCTATCTCCTCGGTGTGATGGATTTTGATAATTTTCCAACAGTGCAGCTCGGCAAGTTTCAAAGCCAATCTGATTACGATGCCTTTCAATTGTAATTTCTAACAACCAAGGGAAAAAAAAGGCACAATAAAGGTCCAATTATGGTATGGATCAACAGCAATCAACAGCAAAAAATTACCAGGTCTTTGAAAGCTCTTTAAACGGTGCTGTTTTTGCAACATATTTAGGTGGCTAACTCAAAGAAGCCAAATTCTCTTTGGCAGCCTGTTCACTCGCAGAGATTCTCAGCTAAATGGAGCTTAACATTGTCTTGTATCAGTCGCTCCTTCATGTATGGCTGTTAGTTCTCATTTTCATTGCCCTTCGGGTAGCACAGTGGCACAGTGGTTAGCACTGCTGCCTAACAGTGCCAGAGACCCGGGTTCGATTCCCAGCTTGGTATCTGTGTGGAGTCCGGGTGCTCCCGTTAGAAAGAAAGTTTATGTATTATTGTCACAAGCAGGATTACGTTAACACTGCGATGAAGTTACTGTGAAAATCCCCTAGTCGCCACTGTCCAGCGCCTGTTTGGGTACACTAAGAGAGAATTTAGCATGGCCAATGCACCCAACCAGCACATCTTTTGGACTGTGAGAGGAAACCAGAGCATCTGGAGGAAACCCACACAGACATGGGGAGAATGTGCAGACTCCCCACAGACAGTGAACCTGGATCCTTGGCACTGGGAGGCAGCAGTGCTAACCACCATGCCACCCGCAGTCTCCCACTCACACCTTCCTCCCACAGTCCGAAAGATATGCCGGTTAGGTACATTGGCCGTGCTAAATTCTCCCTGAGTTTACCCGAACGGGCACCAGCTGGAGTGTGGTGACTAGGGGATTTTCACAGTAACTTCACTGCGGTGTTAATGTAAGCCTGCTTGTGACATGAATAAATAAACTTTAAACTTTCATCAGTGCTGTTCTGCCAATGTCGTTCTGAACTTACACTCTTCCCTCGTGAATCACAGATATTCCAGTCCGCACACTTTCCACCTTCCCTGCGAATCAAGGTCCATTGCACCTTCTTTTCTGAGGGAGGTTTTACCTCCTTCATGCCTCCCTTCCTCCAGCAGTCCACAGGTTCAGTCTGTCTTATCATTAGCATCTGCTCTTTTTTCATTCATTCGTGGGACGTGGGCATCTTTGGCTGGTCCCATCCCTAATTTCCCTTCAACTGCATGGCTTGCTGGGACATTTCAGAGGGCATTCAGGATCCAACCACATTGCTATGGTTCTGGAGTAACATGTAGGCCAGACCGGGTGAGGATGGCAGATTTCCCGCTGCAGCACTGTTCTGGAGAAGGGTCATTGAGACCCGAAATGTTGGGGGCAATTCTGCCAAAAGAAACTAAGTGCCCAATGGGTGGGAAAACAGGAGATTTTCCTGCCCACTTTTTGGGCGTGCTTAGCTGAACAAACCTCCTGCACTCCATGTTCCACAGAGCGCCTCAGGGGGGTCCATGACAGTAAGTGGAGGGGGGAGGGGTCTCATCCCAATGGAGAAGCCGGATTCAGTGTGCTGAGTGGGCCACTGCGCATGCGCCGATCTGTCAGTGCCGAGATCAGCACATGCGCACCCCTCACTACCCCCTTTCCGCGCCCCATTGCTGGCCTCCCGATTGTTTACCAGAAGCAGCTCCCCTGCCCCCGATCTCCTGCAAGGGGGGGGGGACCTCAATGGTCTCTGCCCCCACCAGCGGAGCCTAGAGACAAGTGGGGATTAAAGCTCGATGGAGACCAAGCTTTGATCCCTGCTGGTGGGAACCTCTCTCAGTGGGGGAGGGGGGACAGACACTAGCAAACCTGGAGAATAATGTCCCAGGCTCACTAATTGACATTTCCATATTATAATCAGCCTCGCACTAATTACTGGCATGGGGCCAATTACATCAAAAAATATAAATAGAATCCCTACAAAGCAGAAGGAGGCTATTCAGCCCATCAAGCCGGCATCAACAACAGTCCCACCCAGATGCTATCCCCATAACGCCGGATATTTACCCTACTAATCCTCCTAACCTACACGTCTTGAGGCACTAAGGGGCAAATTAGCATGACCAATCCACATAACCTGCAAATCTTTGGATTGTGAGAGGAAACTGGAGCACTCAGAGAAAACCCACTCAGACACTAGGAGAATGTACACAGATAGTGACCCAAAGCTGGAATTGAACCTGGGTCCCTGGTGCTAATCATTGTGCCACCGTGCCATCCTAACAGGGTCTGGGACACTGGAGATTGCCCGGGAGCTAGTCATGAGTCCCAGAACAGGGGGCTGTTCTCTCCTGGCTGGCTGTAATATTTGAGTAGCACTGTGGGCCAAGAGAATCACCCCCCCCCGCCACCCCGTTAACTCTGTTTTTCTCTCTCTATAGATTCTATCAGACTTGCCGAGTTTATCCAGCATTTCCTGTCTTTATATCAGATTTCCAGCATCTGCAGTATTTTATTCCAGTTTAATTCTGGTAAATTGAGGAGATGGTTTCTCGTCACTCGATCTCCTCATTATCTGAGATTAAACTGCACTAAGAGCAATGCAAAGTCGGAAATATTATTGCAAGCATACATTTTAGAATTTAATTTTGAGCCTTTTTTTATTGCTGGCAATAAGCCAATTGTCCCATTGTCTGCTCCCAGTGAAATGTAATCTGCAGACATTTGCTTTCCTTGAGCAAAAAGTAACCAGAACCATCATCCTAGGTTGGGCTGTTCACTCTCATTCTGTTTTAGCAAGTATCATTGTACCAACTCTTATTATTGGTGGTCCACTTTGGTGTCAGTGATTATGGTTGCTGGAGGTTCACATTATTTAATAAGTTGTCTTGTTGTTTCAATTCCAACCTCAGTCCTTTCTTCAAATATAATATTCTGCCCACAATCACCCTTTATGCTTTTGCCTTTTCAGAATTTGTTTCCTAATTTAGCCATACTTTTTAAGACTTCTTGAGCCCAATTTGCAGAAGGTTCAATAAAGTGGTATCCTACACATACCAAGTTCTTTTCACCCACCACCTCTGTATAAATCAGAGAATCCTTCAGTGCAGAAGGAGGCCATTCAGCCCATCAAGCCTGCACTGACTGCAATCCCACCCAGGCCCTATCCCGATAACCACATGCATTTACTCTGCTATTCTCCCTGAGGCTAGGTTGCAATTTAGCATGGCCAATCAACTTAACCTACACATCTTTGGACTGTGGGAGGAAACTGGAGCTTCCAGAGGAAACCCACGCAGACACGGGGAGAAGGTGCAAACTCCACACGGGCAGTGATCCAAGCCAGGAATCAAACCCAGGTCCCTGGAACTGTGAGGCAGCAGCGCTAACCACTGTGCCACTGTACTGCCCATAAAGGACGTTTTGTGGGAATGTCTCAAACTTGGGGTCAGAAAGTCTGGGTTTGAGCCCCACAACAGGACATATTGGCCATTGAGGGGACATTTGAGATGTGCTTCAATAGATTAATGATTAGCCAGGAAACTAATCCTTCTGTCACTTCCTGTACAGAAGGATTAGCTTAAAAAAAACAAGGTCACCCCTCTTTTTATTCATTCGTGGGACCATGGGAGTCGTTGGCTGGTCAGCATTTATTGCCCATCCCTAGTTGTCCAAGGGACGTTGAGAGTCAACCACGTTACTGTGGCTTTGGAGTCACATGTAGGCCAGACCAAGTAAGGACAGCAGATTTCCTTCCCTGAAGGGTATTAGTGAATTAGATGGGTTTTTCTGACAATGGTTTCACGGTCATCGTAGATTCTTAATTCTGGAGATTTTTTTACTGAATTCAAATTCCACCATCTGCCGTGGCGAGATTCGAACCAGGGTCCCCAGAACATGAGCTGGATTGCTGGATTAATAGTCTAGTGATAATGCCAGTAGGCCATTCCCTCCCCCCATCACCTCCACCCATGTTTGCTGCCCTACGTGGGCTCCCAGTTAGGCAACACCTCATCTTTAAAGTTCTCATTCTTATGGCAGGGGTAAGGGGAGAGTAGAAAATCCCACTCATCATCTCTTATAGCGCAAGCTTGTTCTTTGCAGTTCCAGCCTAGCCTTGCCAAAGCATCAGTCACCGTGGGGAATGCCCTCACTGAGTTCCTGGTCGTCATACACGCTGGGATGGGACAGAGTGACTGGCACTCTTTTTCTCTTCCCTTACTGTCCGTAATCAGTGTGCTTTTGAAAAGGAAGGAGTCTGGGCTTCTTAGCCCCTGAATGTGTGGACAATTCGAATGGCCAGCAGCACACACACATCTCCTGAAGAAAAGTACAGCTAAAGAGTGTAGCACACTCGCTGTTAGAAATAGTCATTTGTGGTATCGGCCTATCTGGAAAAATGCATGTGTTGCTGGCGTTGCAAAGGTGTTTTCACTCCTGAAGGATAATCTAGATAGATTGAGTAGCTGGAGTCATAGATTAGAATTGTTGCAAGATTCCCTCCAAGTGCTGCAATTTCAGCGGGTCATAAAGTTAATTACTTGTCACCTCATTACCAGGAGGTCAGCGTCTCTACTGGTGGACTTGAAAAGGATCAGGAATAGAGACCTTAAGATGTTGCAGTCTCTAATCGCTAAGAAAGCAGATATCTCTGCTCTTTGTGCTGTTACTAATCTGCCATTGTTGTCCTGTCATCTGCAGACAGCACTTAACGCCTCATTATAAAACATGGCTGTCTTCACAACTCCCTTCCAAACATGGTGTTGGGCTTCAGTTAATTAGCCACAATGTGGGTCATTGTATGCAGACATTCATCCTGGAGTTCTGAGGCAACCACTGCCTTAGTTCCTGAAAAAGACCCACACAAGTCAGGAAATCTCTTCTGGGGGATCTCAGGATATGGATATTGACACTTCTTAACTTGAAAGCTGCCCCTTTCGTCCTTCCCGGAGTTCAAATGCACAGATCAAGTCAGAGGGCTCATGGCGGCCATCTTTTTTAGCATTTTGATGTCCATTTTCTAAAAGAAAAACTGGTTCCAAAAGATTCCAAACTGATAAGACCATAACAGTATAAGATATAGGAACAGAATTAAGCCATTCAGCCCATCGAGTTTGCTCTGACGTTCAATCATGGCTGATATGTTTCTCAACGATGTGGGTATGCCGGCGTTGGACTGGCGTAAACACAGTAAAAAGTCTGACAACACCAGGTTTTAGTCCAACCTATTTATTTGATAATATACTCGCAAGCTTTCGGGTTAGCCCCTTCGTCAGGCGAATGGAGAGTTCTGGCCTCAGACAGAGCATATAAAGCACAGACAGTTTAGAGATTACTGATTAAAATGCGAATCCTTACACCTAACCTGCTGTTCAAGACCTGAAGTGGCTGATAATGTGAGTGGAAGGAGCACTGATCACAGTTTAAAGAGATGTGTATTGTCTCCAGACAGTACAGTAAGTGAGGTTTTGCAAACCCAGGCAAGTCACGGGGGTTACAGATAGTGCCACATGAACCCAAGATCCCTGTTGAGACCGTCCTCATGTGTGCGGAACTTGGCTATCAGTCTCTGCTCAGCGACTCTGCGCTGTCGTGTGTCGTGAAGGCCGCCTTGGAGAATGCTTACCCGAAGGTCAGAGGCTGAATGCCCGTGACCACTGAAGTGTTCGCCAACAGGAAGGGAACAGTCTTGCCTGGTGACTGTCGAGCGATGTTCATTCATCCGTTGTCGTAGCGTCTGCATGGTCTCCCCAATGTACCATGCTTCGGGACATCCACCAGGTACATGGTAAATACTCTTGCAACTCGGCCAACATTGTCTACCTGATACGTTGCAAGAAAGGATGTCCCGAAGCATGGTACATTGGGGAGACCATGCAGACGCTACGACAACGGATGAATGAACATCGCTCGACAATCACCAGGCAAGACTGTTCCCTTCCTGTTGGCGAACACTTCAGTGGTCACGGGCATTCAGCCTCTGACCTTCGGGTAAGCATTCTCCAAGGCGGCCTTCACGACACACGACAGCGCAGAGTCGCTGAGCAGAGACTGATAGCCAAGTTCCGCACACATGAGGACGGTCTCAACAGGGATCTTGGGTTCATGTCGCACTATCTGTAACCCCCGTGACTTGCCTGGGTTTGCAAAACCTCACTTACTGTACTGTCTGGAGACAATACACATCTCTTTAAACTGTGATCAGTGCTCCTTCCACTCACATTATCAGCCACTTCAGGTCTTGAACAGCAGGTTAGGTGTAAGGATTTGCATTCTAATCAGTAATCTCTAAACTGTCTGTGCTTTATATGCTCTGTCTGAGGCCAGAACTCTCCATTCACCTGATGAAGGGGCTAACCCGAAAGCTTGCGAGTATATTATCAAATAAATAGGTTGGACTAAAACCTGGTGTTGTCAGACTTTTTACTATGTTTCTCAACACCAGGTTAAAGTACAACAGATTTATTTGGTAGCAAAAGCCACTAGCTTTTGGAGCAGTGCCCCTTCATCAGGTGGGTGGGAGTTCTGTTCACAAACAGGGCATATAAAAACACCAACTCAGTTTACAAAATAATGATTGGAATGTGAATCTTTACGGGTAATCAAGTCTTAAAGGTACAGACAATCTGAGTGGATTGTCTGTACCTTTAAGACTTGATTACCTGTAAAGATTCGCATTCCAATCATTATTTTGTAAATTGAGTTTGTGTCTTTATGCCCTGTTTGTGAACAGAACTCCCACTCATCTGACGAAGGGGAAGTGCTCCAAAAGCTAGTGGCTTTTGCTACCAAATAAACCTGTTGGACTTTAACCTGGTGTTGTGAGACTTCTTACTGTGTTTACCCCAGTCCAACACCGGCATCTCCACATCAAGTTTCTCAACCCCATTCTCCCACCTTTTCCCAGTAACCTCTGATTCCCCTATCAGTTGAGAATCTATCTATCTCTGCCTTAAATCCACTCATTGACTTGGTCTCCACATTCCACAGATTCACCGCCCTCTGGTTGAAGAAATTCCTCCCCATCTCGGTTCTAAAGGGTCGTCCCTTTACTCTGAGGCTGTGCCCTCGGATCCCAGTCTCTCCGACTAATGGAAACATCTTCCACATGCCCTTTCTATCCAGGCCTTTCACTATTCTGTAAGTTTCAATGAGATCCCCCCTCATCCTTCTAAACTCCATCGAGTACAGACCCAGAGAGCTCAGATGCTCCTCATTACAGTTCACAATTCATACATTATGGAGAGGACGCACCTCTGATGCCCTGTTACTTTCTACTTGCAATAGTGGGCAGGCCAGTACAACTGTGCTCAGGGACCAGCTAATGTAGGAAGCCGCTTACTTTCTCTCTTGTACGCCCATGAGACCAAGAAATGAACTTAATTGCAGGATATGAGATCATTCTGCTTGGTTCCACACTCTCCAAATTATAATATTCTCCTGGGTTAGAAATGCTACACTGTCCTCATTTGAACATAACACATCAGACAACTGGGTATAAAACTCGGTAACGAGAAAGATAAGTAACCAGAGAGTCGATGCAAGCCTAACATTACAAAGGAGGTAAATCCCCAACCCATCCCCGTCACCATTGGGTTGAATACCAATGGGCTAAACGACTTCTATTCAGCATTGTTACAAATGCCAAAATTCCTTCCAATTCACGTCATCCTTGCTTCGAAAAGGATGTTTTCGCGCTGGATCCCACTGAGTGCACGAACATATCCCAATTGTAACTCCTGATGCTAAACAGGCTAAATACAGATAATCTAGCGTGAAATTTAATTCCAGTTTCTGCAGAGCACTTTATAATTCTAATCACTTCTGAGTAAAAGATTCTTTGTTTAAAACGTTCTGGTGATTTGGAATCGATGATATCACTGAATGAGTTTACAAATTGTCTCTCTCAGGCCACAATTTTAGGAATACAGATCCAAGCAGAACAATTCTGGGGAAATTATTTATGCATCGATCATAGCTGGAGTAGCTGAAGTGCTCCTCTCAGACAATTGCTGTGCATTAGTCAACAGAAAGCTAACTGAGATTGGTGCAGTGGATTTATGTAGCATTGACTTGTTGAAGTGCCAGTGCCCATTTCTGAATGATTATGCTCCTGTGAAGTGCCGTGAGACATATTTTGATGTTATAATTGTGAGCTGTTGTTTTTTTTCTCCTGGGTGTTACAAAATAAAGACATAAACTTGCTATTGACGTAAATCAGGGATGGCCATCTTGTTAGGGTCAATGTCTTTCTGGGTTTCTCCCCTGTGTCTGCGTGGATTTCCTCCGGGTGCTCTGATTTCCTCCCACAGTCTGAAAGGCGCACTGGTTAGGTGCACTGGCCGTGCTAAATTCTCCCTCAGTGTACCCAAACAGGTGCCGGAATGTGGCGACTTGGGGATTTTCACAGTAACTTCACTGCAGTGTTAATGAAGGCTACATGTGACAACAATAAATAAACTTTTAAACTCTTCCTTTGCTGTCATCCTCCTTTCCCCCCCTCCCCTGTAACCATGAGCTCCCCCCCCAACGCCCGCAACTCCCAGCCCGCTTCCCCCACCTCCACCCCACACCTGTGGCGTGAGACCCTCAGTGATCCTGGCCCTCCGGTGGATGATTTACTGGCAGCAGCCGCTGCCTCCCAGTGGCACTGCCGAGCAATGCACAGCCACTGGCTTCTGCAGGCCAGCTTACTGCCCCCTGGAGCCCTGAAGCTGGAACATCAGGCTCCCCACTCGGGATACAATCAGGGCGGGTGTGGGAAGTTTGCGGGATCACCTCCGTCACCCCCCACCTGATTAAATGTCACCTTTATCACTAAACCCATCTTAGGGGAGGGCATTAAACGCCATTCATGGCTTTGCGGCGCCCTTCTTTTTAGCCTGAAGTCCAATAAATTGGTGAGCCAGGACTTTGCAGTCCAAAAAAAAGCACTCAAAGAACAAAGAAAATTATAGCACAGGAACAGGCCCTTCAGCCCAACAAGCCTGCACTGACCACACAGCCCGACTGAACTAAAACCCCCTACTCCCCTGGGGATCATATCCCTCTACTCCCATCTTATTCTTATATTTGTCAAGACGTCCTTTAAAACTCACTATCTCATCTGTTTCCACTACTTCACCCGGCAGCGAGTTCCAGGCACCCATTACCCTCTGTGTACAAATCTTGCCTCGTACATCTCCTTTAAACCTTGCCCCTTGCACCTTAAACCCATGTCCCCTAGTAATTGACTCTTCCACTCAAGCTGGACACAAACTTCTGACTATCTGTCCATGCCCCTCATAATTTTGTTCACTTCTATCAGGTTGCCCCTCAACCTCTGTCATTCCAGTGAGAAAAAGATAAGTTTCTCCAACCTAGCTAATGCCGGGCAACATCTGGGTAAGTCTTTTCTGTACCCTCTCCAAAGCCTCCACACTTTCTGGTAATGTGGCAAGCAGAATTGAACATTATATTCAAAGTGCGGCCTAACTAAGGTTCTATAAAGCTGAAACATGACTTGCCAATTTTTGATGAAGGCAAGCGTGCCGTATCCTTTCTTGACTACCCTCTCCACCTACATTGCCACTTTCAGTGACCTGTGCACCTCTACACCCAGGCCCCTCTGCCTATCAATAATCTTAAGGATTCTGCCATTTACTGTATAAAACTCGTGCTGATATTCTCAGTTAAATAATAATTTGGCACCAACTAAAATGCTTTAATATATTTAAGGCATTGTTTGCATTTAGAAACTAGCCATACATATTTTCCACGTTCTAACATGTACCAATATTCCAGTCACCTAGGCAACCTGCCCTTCCTCATGCACTCTTCAGGATTGAGAAAGACCTTGCATTTATATTGCATCCCTCAGGACATTCCAAAGCACTGCACACACAAATAATTGCTTTTAAAGTGTAGCGGCCTCTGCTATGAGGACAAACACTGCAGTTATATGGAGTAAAAACAGCAATGAAACAAATGGCAAATCCATCTGATTGTAACACTGCTGGTGGAGAGAGAGAAAGGCTAGTCAGGACTCTCGAAGAATTCCCTTCTCTATCTTTTTCGATTTATTCATGGTATGTGAGTGTTGATAGCTAGGCCAGCATGGGGCAGCACGGTGGCACAGTGGTTAGCACTGCTGCCTCGCAACGCCAGAGACCCAGGTTCAATTCCTGGGTTGGACTTGCCAAATAAACATGATGGCCGCAAGAGCGAATCTGTGGCTAGGAATACTGCGGCGAGTAACTCACCTCCTGACTCCCCAAAGCCTGTCCACCACCTACAATGCACAAGTGGAACAGCATGGTGGTAAAATGGTTAGCACTGCTACCTCACAGCGCCCAGGATCCAAGTTCAATTCCCGGCTCGGGTCACTGTCTGTTTGGAGTCTGCACGTTCTCCCTGTGTCTGCATGGGTTTCCTCCGGGTGCTCTGATTTCCTCCCACAGTCTAAAAGAAGTGCTGGTCAGATGCATTGGCCATGCCAAATTCTCCCTCAGTGTACCCAAACAAGTGCTGGAGTGTGGTGACGAGGGAATTTTCACCGTAACTCCATTGCAGTGTAATGTAAGCCTAATTGTGAACTAATAAATAAATAAACCTTTTCTTGGAAAAAACTATATCACCCATCCTTAATTGCCTTTGAGAACCTGATGTGTGAGCCACCTTCTTGCAACATTGCAGTCCGAGTGGTGTAGGTATAAGAACATAAGAACATAAGAAATAGGAGCAGGAGTAGGCCATCTAGCCCCTCGAGCCTGCCCCGCCATTCAATAAGATCATGGCTGATCTGAAGTGGATCAGTTCCACTTTCCCGCTTTCTCCCCATAACCCTTAATTCCCCTGTCTATCAGAAACCTATCTACCCGTGACTTAAATATATTTAGCGAGGTAGCTTCCACCACTTCAAGGGCAGAGAATTCCAGAGATTCATCACCCTTTGAGTGAAGAAGTTCCTCCTTAACTCCATTCTAAACTGTTCCCCCCCCCTTATCTTGAGGCTGTGCCCTCTATTCCTGCTAACCTTTCTAAGCGGGAAGAATCTCTGTACCTCTACCCTATCCATCCCCTTCATTATCTTATACGTCTCTGTAAGATCCCCCCTCATCCTTCTAAACTCCAACAAGTACAGACCCAGTCCATTCAGTCTCTCTTCATAGGCTAACCCCCTCATCTCCGGTATCAGCCTAGTGAAACTCCTCTGCACTCCCTCCAAGGCCAATATATCCTTCTGCAAGTGCGACGACTAAAACTGCACACAGTACTCCAGCTGCGGCCTCACCAGTACCCTGTACAGTTGCAGCAAGACCTCCCTACTTTTATATTCTATCCCCCTCACTATGAAGGCCAACATTCCATTCGCCTTCTTGCAGACTGGGTTTTTGCGACTCGTGCACAAGGACCCCCAGGTCCCTCTGCACCGTAGCATGCTGCAGCTTTTCGCCTTTTAAATAATAACCCCTCCTACTATTATTTCTACCAGAGTGGATAACCTTGCATTTGCTAACAATGCTGTTAGAGGTGGAGTCCCAGCAACAGTGAAGGAACGACAATATACTTCCAACTCCGAATTGGAGAGGAACTTCCAGGTGGTGGAGTTGCCATGTGTCTATTTCCAGGTCAGGACAATGAGTGACTTGGGGGGGAACTGGCAGTTGCTGGTGTTCCCACACATCTGCTGCCCTTGTCCTACAAGTTGGTACTGACTGCGCGTATGGAAGTTGCTGTTAGAGGAGCTTTGGTGAGTTCCTGCAGTGCATCTTGTGGCTGGCACACACACTGTGCATCAATGATGGAGGGAGTGAATGTTTGTGGATGGGATGCCAATCAAATGGGCTGTTTTGTCCTGGATGATGCCAAGCCTCTTGAGCATTGCTGGAGCTGCACCCATCCAGGCAAGTGGAGTGTATTCTATCACGTCTGTGCCTGGAAGATGCAGCGCCAGCTTTGGGGAGTCAGGAGGTGAGTTAGTTGCTGCATGATTCCTAACTCTGGTAGCCTCTGTATTTCTAAGGCTGGCCCAGTTCAGTTTCTGGTCAATGGTAACCCTAGTGGGGAATTCAGCGATGGCAATGCCATTGATTGTCAAGGAGCGATGGTTAGATCCTCACTTCTTAGAGATTGGTTATTGCTTGGACTTGTGTGACGTGTATGTTACTTGCCAGCCCAAGCCTAGATATCATCCAAATCTCGTTGCATTTGGATATGATAACCGTATGGTCAAAATGTGTGAGGCGATAGTTTCAAAAGAAGCAGTTTGATAGGTAAAGGGGAGGCTTGCGAGACAGAAGGAGACTGGAGCCAAACAATACTGAGTTAGGACAAGTGCCAAGTTAGAACAGGTCATTACTGGAACTGGGCCCAGGTCAGAAGGCTTGAGACGTAAAATAGCATTTGGAATCTGCATGCATTGTGAGTCCAGGCAGATACTAAAGAAGATTAGAGCAATATTAGTAAGCGTTATGTCACACAGTCAATCGTGTGGCCTGGATTTATAGATGCGCTGGTCTTGATGTGGCCTGTAGCCAGCTGGAGGCTGTGACAGGGAGCTGTAGAGGGGAAAAGCAGAGACTGCACAATAAAGGGAGCTGGGCTCTCAAAGGCACCTTTAATAATTAAACCCTTTTTAAAATGTGCTTTATAAATGCAGACATTGCAGGCGCAGCAGCCCACCTCTTGTCGCCCCGAGAGATTGACGGTAAACGTCCCACTTGAATTGGAAGATTTTGGTCATTTTCAATGTTGTCGCCTGAGAGATAACCTAATCCACCCAATCTGTACATCTCGAGTGTGGGAGGAAACCAGAGTACCCAGAGAAAACCCCCGCAGGAGAATGTGCAAACTCCACACAGACAATGACCCAAGGTTGGAATTGAACCCAGGTCCCTGGCGCTGCGAGGCAGCAGTGCTAACCACTGTGCCACCATGCCACCCTTTTTTTGCATGAATATGTTATCCATTTCACCATGTTGCCTCTTTTAGGGAAGGTGCAATGAATTAAGTGCCACTGAGGCACTGAACAACGGCAGGCCTTCTCCGGGAATGAGGAGCCTGGGGGCACAAGTCCTGCCCACTGAGAGCCACCAGCCAATCAGAGACCGGCACTTTGATTTAACAGCAGCACCATTGGGAGGTGGCGGCCATCACTCATATAGCACCCCCCTGAGGCCCAGCATTGTCACTGCATCCCAGATCTGGAGACGGGAGTGAGGCAATGGGATGGGGTCACATCAATAAATATTTAGGTGCATTGCCGTGCTAAATTCTCCCTCAGTGTGCCGGAGTGTGGTGACTAGGGTATTTTCACAGTTACTTCATTGCAGTGTTAATGTAAACCTACTTGTGACTAATAAATACTGCTCTTCTCAGTAAAAATTTACATGTAAGCGAGCAAATCTTCAACTTTGGATGAGTTTAGAGTGTTTAAAGTTTTTTTTATTAGTGTCACAAGTAGGCTTACATTAACACTGCAATGAAGTTACTGTGAAAATCCCCTAGTCGCCACACTCCAGCGCTTGCTCAGATAAACTGAGGGAAAATTTAGCACGATCAATGCACCTAACCAACATGTCGTTCGCACTATAGGAGGAAACCAGAGCACCCGAAGGAAACTCACGCAGACACAGGGAGAAGGTACAGACTCTGCACAGACGGTGACCCAAGCCGGGGATCGAACCCGGTTCCCTGGCGCTGTGAGGCAGCAGTGCTAATCCACTGTGCCACCGCGTTTAGAGTCAGATGGGTCAATACCACAACTTCACGAAGATGCCAAGCCTCTTGCCAAGGTACCAGTGTAGCCAAGCTCCTGGACGAGTAGGGGCAACAACCTCTTGATATCCAGGTTGAATTCCACGCGTACGGATTCTGGAAGTTGATGTTTGATTTACCCCGTCACTGCAGCGAGCATCGCTTGCCCTCCACAAAAGCTGAGCCGTCACATCTCAGATTGCTCATAGACTTCATCTCCAAATGGTATTTACTAAATGAAATCCGTCTCGTTTGCAAGGTGCCTTGGCTTTTTGACTTACTGCCCTTTCAAAATTCTTGTCTGGAAGAAATTGTACAGAGCACTGCAGGCAGAGATAAGGCAGGAATCAATTTATGATGTATGTGCTAAGGCAGTATTATTATGATGAATTGATATCTGCCTTACTGCTCTTTCACAATTCCCGACTGGCAGAGCTGTTTAGGGCTATTGTTACAACCCAATAATATATATTGAGCATCAGCACACTTCAAATTAAGTAATTTTCTGGCTGGGACTTTTTTTTCTCTCTGCGAGAGTTATCCCTTCCACCTGAGCTTCTGGACTGCAATTTCCGACCCGCAACATTCCAGTTGGCAGGCTTAATCTTAGTGGAAGAGGAATTGAGTTTGGATTAGTGGCTGCGGTTCGGTTGGATTTAGCAGAGGCGCGATAAGCATTAGGGGCCCGAGCGTGGGTCAGAATGCGTAACCGGCAGCAGCCTGTTTCCCTGGGCCCGCGTGCTCACCAGGGCAAGCTTCTGAGCAGGAGAATCATTGCTGAAACAAACCTATTCAGCTTCAAGTGGGGTGACGTGAATAACTAACCGTTTTGTAGGATTGAGACATCAATCATACAGTCGGCTCCTGTCACTGCTGCAGCCGCCCCTGGGAGTTCCTTCAAGCCGGAGTGTGGGGGACATGATTGGGTCAGCTAAGCATTGTGTGCATGGGTTTTCAATTCAAAGCCGCCACTAGCGGGGTCTGGCCTTAATTGTTGGCACCCTCGCTGATAATTATTAGGCCAACAGCTAACAATGACTCAAAGCATCCTACGGGCTCATCCGATTGAACTGGGAGAATGTGAGCATTGTCCCGGCAAATCTTAAGCTCACAATGATGAGGGCGATGCGAACGCTATCTTTAGACATCCCTGCCAACTCTTGCTTGAGATAATTTGCGTATTGTGTCTGCAGATCATTCTGCCAGGCTAGCCTTTAGCTGGCTGTGAACACAAAAGTATCTTCGCTGGCCCCCGAGATGTTTCAGATAACCTGACCCAAGGGCAAAAAGAAATGCAGAAAAGCTCTCTGTTAATTACTTTAGCCCCTGGATCTCTCTTGTAGCTCTATAGAAATTTTCTCGGCTAAAACGCGTTTCGCCTGACCCCATCTTAGCTGTCGAAAAACTCCGCTAAGCAAGAAGTGAACAAGCGCACCACACGTTACAGCAGAGGAAAATCAAGAATTACCTTTAATATCTTCATAGGATGATTGCCTGGAGTTAAACATTTCCAAATATGATGTGGCCTAGAAATTGGATTGTGCTGTTGTGGACTTCAGACTGGGTGCAGCTCCTGCTTATAAAGGATGAGGCGGCACAGTGATTAGCACGGCTGCCTCACAGCGCCAGGGTTCGATTCCCAGCTTGGGTCACCATCTGTGCAGAGTCTGCACATTCTCCCCATGTCCGTATGGGTTTCCTCTGGGTGCTCCGGTTTCCTCCCACAGTCAAAAGATGTGCAGGTTAGGTGGGTTACCATGCTAAATAGCCCCTTATGTCAAGGGGATTAGCAGAGTAAATGCATGGAGGGTATGGGGCTAGGGCCTGGGTGGGATTGTGGTCAGTGCAGACTTGATGGTCTGAATGGCCTCCTTCTGCGCTGTAGGGATTCGAGGTTTCTATGGTTACAGGGAGTCAGAGCGAACTGGGCCATCGGCCTTGCATGGTTCCTGATGCAGATGGTCAGTCGGGGGAATGTGTGAGTCAGGTGGGGGTTGGGGGGGAGTGGTGGTGGTGTAATGTCCTAACTATGTTGGGGTTGTGGGTTTTAATTGAAAAGAAAAAGAGGAGATTCTCCAGCCTCCCTGACACATGTTGCCCACTGACGGGAGGTGGAATTCCCATTGATGTCACCCCAGGCTGACAGGAATCCCACAGGCGGGAGTGCATTGTCCACGGGTCTGGAGAATCCTGCCTGAGAATTCCAGCCATGGTTTACACGTGTTGATTCAAAATTGCAACAGCGTGGTTTTAATTCAGGAGATAACGCCGATACAGACTAGAAAATGAAACTGAAACAGGAGCCTATGAAACACCCCAATGACTTCACCATCAACTCATGTGACCAGCTCTCAAAGCAATCATGCAACCACTTAAATATATAACAGGAGGGAGAAGATCCACAGGTTTAAAATGCCAGAGTTGGGGGCATAGAAAACCAGAGGTGGGTTCAGAGGTAGACGAATGGCCTTCAGTTTGACAGCAGATCTGGAAAGGCACTCCTGCTCCTTTCAGCTCCGCATTCAGCTAAATACGATGCATTTAACTTACCTCTGTGGGGGCTGTTGGCCCAGCTGCTGTACACGACAATAATATGGCCATTTCTGATATAACTTGTGTTGAGGGCTGCTGGCAATCCAAATTCACAAAGCAGTCTACCGAAGACATTAGCTCCCCGTGGTCCCCTCACCAACCTTCCCTCCCGCTCCATGCAACTGCTGATTTGAACAAACAATTGGGCTTAACGCGGGTTCCAGGCAGACATCCGGGACAACTGTGTGTGTCCTCACCATTATGGCATGTGGCACATGGAGTCCCTACAGTACAGAAGGAGGCCCTTATTTACTTTACCCTGCTATTCCTCCCCGAAACTAGAGTCAATTTACTATGGCCAGTCAACATAACTCACACATCTTTGGACTGTGGGAGGAAACCTGAGCACCTGAAGGAAACCCACGCCGACACGGGGAGAATGTGCAAACTCCACCACAGACAGTGATCCGAGTCCGGAATTGAACCCGGGCCCCTGTTGCTATGAGACAGCAATGCTAACCGCTGTGCAGACCGTGCTACATTTTGAAATGAACTAGTTGTGTGGGTCCTGTCTGCCAAGTTCGAGCCTGCAGTGCCTGTTAATCACCCCAATTTCTCGCCTTGTATCCTTCCTACCCACCAGGCAGTGGATGAGTGCGCAAAGACAATTTTCTCCTGACTTAGACAATCAGATTTACTCGACAGTTGCCCAGGCCTGCTTGGATTTATTGCTAATCCCATTCAAAAATGAGCTGTCAGTCATTTGCGTCAGTGTCAATCACACAGCATTGTTTATCTCAGAGCCCTGGGCTTTGCCTCAACTCTCTCAAGCCACCAATCTGAGAGACAACCATCTTTCATTGTTATAGGGTGAGGCTAATAGATTTTAATTACAGCTGCCTCATAAATTCCACATGTACCTGACGGAACTTAAAGAAATAGCTCCTCACCCAAACCGACGCAAAAGCACTTCAACCATGTCACGTCTGAAAGATGTGCTGGTTAGGTGCACTGGCCGTGCTAAATTCTCCCTCAGTTTTACCCAAACAGGTTCTGGAGTGTGGCGACTAGGGGATTTTCACAGTAACTTCATCACAGTGTTAATGTAAGCCTGCTTGTGACGCTAATAAATAAATAATAATGAAAATACATTCAATCTTACAGTGTAGAAGGAGGTTATTTGGCCCATTGAGTCTATACTGACCACAATCCCACCCAGGTCTTATCCCCATAAGGATATGAAGGACCACCCCCCCACAAGTATCCTGCCCCCGCCACGGAAATATCGGGGGCACTCACTACCCTCTGCTACCATCCTCCCTACCCGCACCCACTACATTGAGGAGGCACTCCCAACCCCCCAATCACCATGGCAACATTCTAGGCATTCAGCTTCTTCACAGCAATGCCCCCTTCCCCCCACCATGCCCCAAATGGAGGAGGTCTATCGCCCCTGTTGCTGGACCCCCCCATGGCATTACGAGTGTGTCAGAGGGCACATGTGAGATTTAGCAGCTATAATGGGATTTGCGCCAGTAGCGAATGGAACCACTAGACCATGCCCCCAGTTGCTGCTCACTTAACTCATTTTAGACAAGGGCGTGACAATTGGCACAATGTTCCCTGGGTTGGACAGAGGAAATGCAGCCAGGGTTGCCATTCCAAATCGTCTATTTTCCAGGTACTGCCACCATTTCTTGACAAGTAACATTGGCACCACACAAATGCCAGGCAATGGCCATCACCAATAAGACACGCTGTAACCACCACCCCGTGACATTCAGTGGTGTAACCATCACTGAATCCCCCACTGTCGACATCCTTAGGGTTACCATTGACCAGAAACTCAGCTGGACTCGCCACATAAACACAATGGCTACAAGAACAGGCCTCCCTCCTCCACACATGCCCCCACGCCCCCCCCCCTACCAGAGAGTGATCAGCCTCCCCCCAACCCCCACCACCACTGAGTCAGAGAGCCATTGGAAGCTCTGAACTCGCCTCTTCAGAAGCTGGAGCGCTCGATTCAACTTTTATTCAGTATGTCTTTTATTCAGTATTTACTGGAGTTCTATGAGGATGTGTCTAGGGCGGTGGATAGAGGAGAGCCGGTGGATGTGGTCTTTCTTGATTTTCAGAAGGCGTTTGACAAGGTACCTCACAAGAGGTTATTGCAGAAGGTCAGGGGGCATGGAGTTGGGGGTAGGGTGTTAGCGTGGATAGAGGACTGGTTGTCAAATAGGAGGCAGAGAGTGGGGGTCAATGAGTGCTATTCGGATTGGCGGGTGGTGACGAGTGGAGTGCCCCAGGGGTCGGTGCTGGGGCCTCAGCTATTTACCATTTATATAGATGATCTGGAGGAGGGAACCGAGTGTAGGGTGTCGAAATTTGCTGATGACACCAAAATTGGTGGAAAGGCAAATTGTGCGGAGGGTGTGGAGAGTCTGCAGAAGGATCTAGATAGGCTGGGCGAATGGGCCAGGAAATGGCAAATGGAATTTAATGTTGGCAAGTGCGAGGTGGTCCACTTTGGTAGGAATAATGGTAGGAAGGATTATTACTTACATGGCAAAAAACTGCAGCAGGCGACGGTGCAGAGGGACCTCGGGGTCCTTGTGCATGAGTCGCAAAAACCCAGCTTGCAGATGCAGCAGGTGGTCAGGAAGGCGAATGGGATGCTGGCCTTCATAGCGAGGGGGATTGAATATAAAAGTAGGGAGGTCTTGCTGCGGCTGTATAGGGCATTGGTGAGGCCGCAGCTGGAGTACTGTGTGCAGTTTTGGGCGCCGTACTTACGCAAGGATATTTTGGCCTTGGAGGGAGTGCAGAGGAGGTTTACTAGGCTGATGCCGGAGTTGAGGGGCTTGAGCTATGAGGAGAGGCTGAATAAATTAGGCTTGTACTGATTAGAGTTTAGAAGAATGAGGGGAGATCTCATTGAGACGTATAAGATGATGAATGGGATGGATAGGATAGAGGTGGAGAGGCTCTTCCCGCTCAGAAAGGACAGTAGGACTAGAGGGCACAGCCTCAAGATAAAGGGGGGACGGTTTAGAACGGAGTTGAGGAGGAACTTCTTCACTCAAAGGGTGGTGAATCTCTGGAATTCTCTACCCGTTGAAGTGGTGGAGGCTGCCTCGCTAAATATTTTTAAGACGCGGGTTGATGGGTTTTTGATAAGAGAGGGGATTAAGGGTTATGGGGAGAGGGCGGGAATGTGGAACTGAGCCACGACAGATCAGCCATGATCTTATTGAATGGCGGGGCAGGCTCGAAGGGCTAGATGGCCTACTCCTGCTCCTATTTCTTATGTCCGTTTTGGCGCGATTCTGGATCGGCGAACGTGGTGGTAAAGGGGGAAATGCTGATAAAGTTGGATGGGCAGTTCACTAATTCAACTTAAATGCATGCAAATAGCCTCACACCCGACTTTACCACGTTTTCGCACGTGACACAATGGTAAAATCGGGCCCTATGATTCTATTCGATCACCCACAAAAGGGAAGTGAACACCTATTGAGAGTTGACAATCAGTGATCAGCGGCCAGTGAGTAACGCCATGCCCCTTGGGGCCTGCAGCTTTGAGTCCTAATTCCAATTTCTTTTGTCAAGGTAAGGTGAGGGGTGGATGAGCTGTATCCACTGTACCCTGATCCAAATCAGTCTTAAATACAATGGTTTATACCGGGGGTATAAAGCACCATATGATATGAATCATATTTTACCACGAGATCAGGGAGTCAAGGCCCACTCTGCAGGAAAACACTTTGATTGAGATGAGCAGGGCAAAAAGATGAAATAGACTGAGAGTTTGTCATCAGGTGACAGGAATTAAGCTGTATTTAAAAATAAACCTGAAAGGAAAGTACTTGTTGAGTGCTGGAATTCTGAAATTAAAACCTGAGAGTGCTGGGAATACTCAGCAGGTCAGGCAGGATCTGTGGAGATTGAAGCTGAGGTAAAGTTTCCGATCGATGGCCTTTCACCCGAACTGGAAAATGTCAGAGATGAACAGCTTTTCCAGCAATTACAAACCCAAGGAAGAGAAGGGAAGGGAAGGTTTGCGATAGGGTGGAGGTCCGCACTGATCAAGTCAGAGGAGATTAAGGGGACTCATGAAACTAAGCTGGGTCCAGAGGAGGTGTAAATTGTTGTGGCAGTAACGAGGTTGAGCTCAGTTGGCTAGATGGCTGGTTTATGATGCAGAGCGACACTAACAGCGCGAGGTTCAATTCCTGTCCCGGTTAAGGCTATCCGTGAAAGGCCCCGCTCTCTCAAGCTTGCCCCGCCACGGTGGTGACCCGCCGGTTAAATCACCACCAGTCAGGTGGTGACCACCATCATCACCAGCCTATGGTCATCTGGGATTATGGTGACTTTACCTTTAAATGGTTACGGGACCGAGAGCAGCGTAGAAAATCTGGCAGTGGCGACCAGGCTGGGGCAGACCTCCCACCACTCGCCAGAGGATTTCCCCCCACTGCCCGGGCACCATCCTATACCTCCCCTGTCCGGTGAAAGGCATGTAGATTGTGGAAGGAAATAAAGGGCGGAATTCTCCGACCACGCTGGCCTAAAAGCCGGAAATTCCCCGCCCGACCATCGCATTATCCACAACCTGCCTGCTAAAGTTCCAGTGGCAGGCGGAATGGGAGAATTCCAGCCAAAGACTGAGGGATTTGACAGCTGAAACTCTCAGCTAAAAGTTGGAGTTACAAATTACACCCTTCATTTTCTCCTGCGTGCATCTGTCATCCCTTCACTGAATTTTTCTTTTCTTTTGCCTCCTTCTCATTCCACTCTTCTGTCCTTCAGCGTACTTTCCCGTTAAGCCTCTAATCGGTGACCCCTAAGCTCAGCGCGCCCTGCGAAAAGCGGGCAGCGGAATTAAACTCAGCCAAGCTCATTGCAACCAGCACCCGAACCGTGACCTCCAGGTAGCCCAGTCGACAGATCCAGCTGGGATGTGAAACACTGCTGACAAATTGCAAAGCCGTAAACTCTAGGAAATCAATTCCTCACCCCTTGGGAATGTCAGTATCCCGAGGAGATGGCCCCACTCCATTGGAAGTGTCAGGCAGAAGAATAACGCCGTGTTTGTTCTCATGCAAAGAGGGAAGAGTTCCGGCGCTGTGCAATCCAAAATCAGCTAAAAAAACACGCTGTATTGTTCAGCCAAAGATCCTTCAGCCAGAGACTTTGTACGTGTCTTTATTTTCTTCCCCTTTCCTGCCCTGAGACCATTGACTAGCTCCGGGCTGCGGTACCACAGTGGTCTGCTGCTGTCATCACTTCAGTGATCATAGGATCCTGGCACTGCAGAAGGAGGCCATTCAGCCCATTGAGTCTGTATCAGCCACAGTCCCACCCAGGCCTTATTCCCATAATCACACACATTTACCCTGCTGACCCCTTTGATACTAAGGGGCAATTTATCACGGCCAATCCACCTAACCCGCACATCTTTGGACTGTGGGAGGAAACGGCAGCACCTGGAGGAAACCCACGCAGACACGGGGAGAATGTGCACACTCCACACGGAGGGCAGAATTTTCCTGCCCTGCCCACCACGGGAATCGTAGCAGGCGGGCCGCGGACCAGGAAAAGATCCGTTGAAATCAGACAAGATTTTCCAGCTTTGGGGCAAGCACGGCCAGAAAATCCCGTCCAGACGGTCACCCGAGACTGGAATTGAACCTAGGCCCCTGTGAGGCAGCAATGCTAACCACTGTGCCACAATGCCTAAAACAATGGCACCCCAAAGCAATCACATGGACAGACCTCAATGGAATATATTTTCTCCCATTCCCGCCCCAAATCTTTCCAGGCTCACAACCTGTTGGGTGGACAGGAACCAGACTCCAGTTGTCCAAGGCCACGGCCTTGATCTTAGATTTGCCATCAGTGATTAAACATATTCCTGGAGGTTTCATTACATGACTTGCCCCCACACTCCAGCCATTAATTGGCCAGCTCATCCATCCTTGTGGTCTTCCTAAACCAATTGGAAAGTAGAAATGATCCATTACTCAATTGGATGATACTCAACAGTTTGCCAAAGATACATCACCCCTCCCACCCCAGCCACCCCACCCTTTTCAATATTTTTATATCTGGTAAAGAGAACTTCCAAGGAAAATCCCAATGATTTTTTTTTCCACGTTCTGGACTATGATGTTCAATTCCTGGAGAGTCCTGTGGTAGGCCAGGCAGGAAAATTCCATTCCAGGACTCAGGCATCCTCAGACATCCAAGCACTTGGGTGTCCTTGGGCTGGCATGGACGAGATGAGCCGAATGGCCTCCTTCTGTGCTGTAACTTTACGTTTCCATAACTTCAGGACAATTGCTATGTGGGAGAGGCCTTCAGCAGTCATTTAAACTGGCAGGGGAGCACAGGGAGACCTAGGGTGGTGGGTGGTGTGGAGAGTGGCGGGGTGAGTGGTGGGAGTGGGTGGTGCAGCCAGCTTGTCTAATGCTGTCCTGGGTCACTTTCCCAGCAGAGATCACCAGATGTGGCCAGCAGCAGGAACCCAGGGGATTTTCTTTCTCAATGACTCCTCTGTTGTTCTGTGGCAACAAGGCCATTTGTTGAATCTTTTAGAGCACTCTGATAGCCTATTATCTGAACATCAAACCCATTCGGGCAGGGACAATGATAGGGGATCTTTGGCTTGGGGAAGGGGAAGTGGGGGAATGTGACAGAGGCCATGCCTGCACGGTGACAGAGGAGATGGTGAGTTTCCAATGTTTGTTGTTGATGGTGACAGTGGAAGGGCAGGAGTGGGGTTAAGGAGAGGTTCTGTCATGGGGAAATGAAGCCACGTGGCTCCCAATTTGAAACCCTGGAGCTTTGTCAGAGATGATGGAGCCTGGACTGAGGATGAATGGTCCAAGGTGTTGACTCAACTGTCAAGTCCCTTGCACTTGAGAGAGTAAGAATGGGGTCCCCACCAAGGCGAGACACCTGAGATGCAGCTGCCAAAAGATGGAGCTCAGAGAGAGTTTGAGCAGATTGACGCCTGACTTCAGAAATAACACGGCAAACAGAGGGTCACTGGCCAGACAGTCAGTACTCGAAAACGTTGTACATGGCCTGGAGGACAGGTATCTTGACCGATTTCAAAAAGCTAGCAGGCAGGTCCAACAAGTAGTTAAGAAGGCAAATGGCATTTTGGCCTTTATTTCAAAGGGGTTGGAGTTTAAAAATAGGGAGGTTTTGCTGCCATTGTATAAGGTGTTGGTGAGGCCTTGCCTGGAATACTGTGTGTGGTTTTGGTCCCCGTATCTTAAGCAGGACATTGGAAGCAATCCAAAGGAAATTTACCAGGCTTATTCCTGGGATAAGAGGGCTGCCCTATCAAGGGAGACTAAGAGGTTAGGGTGGTTGGCCATGCTAAATTGTCACTTAGTGTCACTAGTAGGTTAAATATGTGGGTTATGGGGATGGGGCATGGATGGGATTGTGGTCGGTGCAGACTCGATGGGCCGAATGGCCTCCTTCTGCACTGTAGGGATTCTATGACAGGTGTCATTGAAGTGCAGGCAGCCCAGAATTAGTCAACGGTTTCAGGGGAGGATAGGGGGAGAAAATAAAGACACGTGCAAAGCCTCTGGATGAAGGATCTTTACAATGGTGGGGGGGGGATTTTCCCATCTTGCCGTGGTTAGTGGAGATTTGGCTGGAGGCCAAATTCTCCGACTTTACTGCAGCGGGAGCATGGCGTGAACGGGATTGCGCCAGGAATTTCCATAGGAGCCGCAGCACTTCAACAGTCAGGACAGCACTGCTGTCCAATGTTTGTGAGGCATTGGCAATAAACCCAGTGCGTCAATGCGCCTTTCTACAAGAAACGGGAAACCCAAACGGAGAGGGGGAAAAAGAAACCTGAAACCTTAATTAAAGGAGTTAGTGTCAAAGCGCTTTAACTGGACATTACTGGTAGCAAGAGGCACCATTTAAAACCGCACTGAAGCTGGCACGGAAACTGCACCCCCAACAGGGGAAAAGACTGAAAGCAAAACATTACAGACAAGCTGACCGCTGTTGTGTCCCTTTGTTATGTAAAACAATCCACGCTGAATTCAGTTCCTCCGCTGAGAACACGCACAGCCTTTGGTAAAACCACTAATTAAAAATACATCAGTATAATTAGGTGCCATCATCACAATAAGCAATTGGACATTTTATTACATTAAGCAACATTCATTGCAAGGTAAAGCTTAGTTCAATGTTTCTTCAGTTATGTGCACTTGGTTTCAGTCAAGTGGTTAAACTGTTTTATAGTGGATTTGCTGGATGCTCAGGAATGTACAGTAATTTATAAAGCTCCACGTTGCCAGCCCCAATCACACGCTGACAGTTTCAATGCCACCGAAAGGCTCCCCCTCTCACAGAGAATCATAGAGTCCCTACGGTGCAGAACGAGACCATTTGGCCCATCAAGCCTGCACCGACCACAGTCCCACCCAGCCCTCGCTCCCATAACCCCAGATATTTACCCTCCGAATCTCTCTGACACTAGGGTCAATTTAGTTTGGTCAATCAACCTAACATCTTTTGGACTGTGGGAGGAAACTGGAGCAAACCCACAAGAAAGTGCACGTTCCACACAGACAGCACCCCGAGGCCGGAATCGAACCCGGGTCCCTGGCACTGCGAGGCAGCAGTGCTAACCACTGTGCCACCATTGGGTTGCAGATCCCACAGTACGAATTTTCTTTCATGTCAACTATTCAGTCCATGCTGTAACCTCAACTGTACATTAGCTGATATGCCCGCAGTGAAGGCATCTTTTTTTTTATTCAGTTGCGGGACATAGGTGTCGCTGGCTGGCCAGCGTTTATTGCCCATCCCTAGTTGCCCCAGGACAGTTGAGAGTCAACCACATTGCTGTAGCTCTGGAGTCACATGTAGGCCAGACCAGGTAAGGACAGCCGATTCCCTTCCCTAAAGGACCTTTATGGAAGGAAATCTGCCGTCCTTACCTAAATATGATGTGAAGATGCTGGGGTGGGCACAGTAAGAAGTCTCACAACACCAGGTTAAAGTCCAATAGGTTTATTTGGAATCATGAGCTTTCGGAGTGCTGCTCCTTCATTACATGAGCGGTGGTTAGTTCACAAACACGGCACACGTAGGCAAAGACAAAATCACAAGATAATTAGATTAGAATGTGAAGAATGGTTGGATTGGGAGTCTTTACAGGTACAAACAGTGTGTGTGTGGAGAGAGGGATAATCACAGGTTAAAGAGGTGTGAATTGTCGCAAGACAGGACAGTTAGTAGGATTTTGTAAATCCAGGCAGTGTCGTTACCGTACCTATATAGTTCAAGAGGCACCTCTCACATGACCAGTCTCGTTCTCACACAGCGCTAATGAAGGGCCGTCTAAACTCGAGGCATTGGTTCTCTCCACAGCTGCTGTCAGATCTGCTGAGATTTTCCAGATTTTCTGTTTTTGTTTCAGATTCCAGCATCTGTAGTATTTCCCTTATATGTTTGCTTCAGTCTCATTCTCGCACTGACAATCCTTCCCAAACTCACAGTTCCCTGCCATGGAGGCCACGTGGCGTAGTGGAAGCGTTCCTACATCTGGACCAAGAGCTCTGGGATTGAGTCTAACGCCAGGACTTGTTGGCCACGAAAAGGGCACTCAACGGGCTGATAATCAGCTCAGAAATTCTTCCACCACTCCCCCATCCTCCTCTAATACCCAACAGGTCAAATCGTGTCTATAGGGTGGCTGAATGGCACAGTGGTTAGCGCTGCTGGCTCACAGCTTCAGGGACCTCAGTTCGATTCCCAGCTTGGGTCACTGCCTGTGTGGAGTCTGCACGTTCTTCCTGTGTCTGCGTGGGTTTCCTCCGGGTGCTCCGGTTTCCTCCCACAGTCCAAAGTTGTGCCGGTTAGATAGATTGGACATGATAAAATTGTCCCTTACACAGAGATGGGGAGAACGTGCAAACTCCACACAGGCAGTGACCCAAGACGGGAATAGAACCCACATCCCCGGCACCATGAGGGAGCAGTGCTAACCACTGTGCCATCATGAGGAGAAAACTTTCAAGAGATGCAGAAACCCTGGGGGAGACCAAATCGCAGAACTTGACTAAACAAATACAAAGAGGTGGCTGGAGTCTTGGCCACCCCTAGTGGGACAAGCAATAGTGATTGGCTAAAGGCAGTTATCCGATTGATGTATCAGGGATTTTATTTAAGACAGAGATAGATAGGTTCTTGATTGGTAAAGGGATCAAAGGTTATGGAGAAAAGGCGGGAGAATGGGACTTATCAGGCATGACTGAATGGCAGAGCAGACTCGATGGGCTGAATGGCCCAACTCTGCCCATATATCTTATGATCTAACATAAATACAAATAAATCCCACAAAAATAAGATATTCTGAATAGTAAAGGATTACCAGAGGTGTTGGAGAGGTAGAATCTAATCTGCATCTTGTATTCTGGTTATGGATTATTCCTCGGGTTTAAGATCTCCCTGAACACCTTCATTAGATTCCAACTGTGCCATAACTGACAAGCCTCCATTATTTTATATGCAATTATGATGAGGCATTTACAGAGCATAGCTATCAGTCTCCCGTGGATTACTGTTGAGTAATATAGCACTGTCTATGATCCTGTTTACAGCAGGCAGTTAGTGTTGAAAATGGCTTTTAAACCTTGCTAAAATTAACTTTCATTGTATCCATGGCAAAAGCTAATAATTTCCAGCTGTCTAGCATCGTACAGCTCGTGCATTCCTCTATGCTGGCTCTTGTACATTTATACTGCACAGGGTATAAAGCTAACAATTCCCTCACATCTGGTGCTGTTGGCTCCTGTACATGTGCAGCGCACCCAAGGTAAAGGAATGACTCACTTCCATCTGGTTCGCTACTCCTTGTCAATGTCTCCGAATCAACTTGTGTACACATACAAGGCACAGCAGGTAAAGGGGAATGGCCGACCCTCAAGTGGCTTGTATGTGTCTCACAGCTCCCGTCTGTGTACAGTATGGCAGGAAAAATGGAACAATTCATTTCTATCTGATACTATGCAACTTTTCTGATTTGGTACATGCAGTGCACAATATGGTGCATTCCTGTTTGCTCCAGGCTTCCACGCTTTCGTGTCTCTTTTCTCCCATTCATTCGTGGGACAAGGGCGTTGCTGGAATGGCCAGCATTTATTGCCCATCCCGAGTTGCCCTTACAACTGAGTGGCTTGCTAGGCCATTTCAGAGGGCAGTTGATAGTCAAACACATTGCTCTGGGCCTGGAATCACATGTAGGCCAGACCCGGTAAAGACAGCAGATTTTCTTCCTTATCTATAGGTCATTATTCGACCAGATGAGTTTTTCTGACAATGGACAATGGTTTCATGGTCATCGGTAGATTCCAGATTTCTTTTGTTGAATTCAAATTCCGCTGTCTGCCATGGTGGGATTCGAACCCGGGCCCCCAGAATGCTAGCTGAGTTTCTGGATTAATAGTCTAATTAAAAAAACAGTAGGCCACTGCCCCCCACTGTGTTCAGTGTTGCATATTTTGTTTTGCTGAACCTCGCACAGATGACACCAGTTTCTATCTGCGTATGGGTTTTATTCACAGTGTTTTGAAATGTCTGCTTCACGCTGCTACCTCCAGCTTCCAGCTCTTTCTACAGTCTGTTTACTTTTTTTGGAGTCCACATCCAGGCTTAACCAATCAAGCTCATTGAGAATCAATAACAAGCCAGTACAGATAATCAAAAACAGGACAATTGAACACTTTGGGTGGGATTTTCTGCCACCCCGCACCCCACCACCTCAGAAGGTCCATCAAATTCTCCATCCTGCAGTGATGATTCCCGCAATGGGGAGAACAGGAAGGTTTATGTTCAGGATCAGCTTCTGCATCTATCAATGAAGGAAATGAGAGTCAAACCTGATTATTGGTTCCTGCGTGACTCATTGTCAGCTTTCACAGAAATACTCCTGAGAAATGGTTCATTTGGGGCGCCACGGTGGCACAGTGGTTAGCCCTGCTGCCTCACAGGACCCGATTCAATTCCAGCCTTGAGTAACTGTCTGTGCACATTCTCCCCGTGTCTGCATGGGTTTCCTCCGGGTGCTCCACAGTCCAGAGATGTGGATTGGCCATACTAAATTGCCCCTTGGTATCAGGGTGATCAGAAGGGTAAATATGTTGGGTTACGGGCATAGGGCCAGGTGGGGATTGTTGTCCAAAGATGTGTGTGTTAGGTGCATTAGCCATGCTAAATTGTCCCATAGTGTCCAAAGATATGTGGATTAGCCATGGTAAATGCACGGAGATAGGGCAGGGGAGTGGGCCTGGGTAAGATATTCTGTTGGAGAAGAGAGTCAGTGCAGACCCGATGGGCCGAATGGCTTCCTTCTGCACTGTAGCGATTCTATCGAAATGCAAACAGATCAGCCACGATCTTATTGAACAGCAGAGCAAGCTCAAGGCAGCGAATGGGCTAACTCTGCTGTGACACGTTTGTGAGGAAGAACAGCCAACCCCTTCACCATGGGCAGGGCTTGGAGTCAAAAGCAGGTGCCCGCCTGGTTCCTAGGGGCTGGTTTCAGATCAGCGTCCGGGGAGGCACCCAGCCTGTTACTGCGGAGATAAGAACGTGAGGAAAGAGAAAGGAGTAACCTTTCTGAAACATCCCCACTTGCACGTTGGTCTCACGTTCGCACTATTCTCATTCCAACCCCCCACCCCCAGCAAAGCCTCCCTCCCCTCCCAGCACAAAATACTGAGTGCCGAGCTCAGGAACCAAATTGAACACTCTGTAAGAGCTCTAACTCTCAATATGATGCATTTAGTATATCAAGCAGCTGACAGATCCAGAGAAAATTACCATCTCCTCGGGCCAGCTGTTGTATAAACAGCTTGCAGCTAACACCACGACACCGAAACAAACACTAATATCACAGTAATAAAATCACCCGAATATCGAGGGGGAGCGGCCAGCTTTAAGAACCAGAATAAACACTCGAAACATAAAGCAATCATTTTTAAACACCTTGATGCGCCTCATTTATTCCTGCCCTTTATTCTCCCTCGCCGTTTCCCAGCCAATATCATCTCATTTCGGATGCCAGATCTCTTCACCTCAGCAGACCGGCAGCCAATTTTGGCCGTGGCCCTCACAGGGTATTGAATCTGAATGCTTGTGAGGGAACAGTGTGCTTTCTGACTATTACAGCTTGTCAGGGTCATTATAGCTTCATCCTGCCTCCATTCCCTAAGCAAGAACGCACTCTCGATATCTGAAATTATTCCCTGTGGGTTCCGCACTGCACCTCAGAAATCATTTTGCTTCACCTCGTCACTTGGGGAAGAGAATTTAACTTTAGCTTTCGCAAGTTATTGACTGCCCGCTCCCTCCCCCGATCTTCAGCGAAGAAGGTTCCTTCTTGTTTCCTTTTGTCCTTAAAGATGCTTTATTGTAAGCAGAGGCTTAGAATTGTCGGAAAAACCTTGTCTGATTCACTAGTGTTCTTTAGGGAAGGAAATCTGCCGTCCTTACCCGGTCTGGCCTACATGTGACTCCAGAGCCACAGCAATGTGGTTGACTCTCAGCTGCCCTCTGCAATGGCCTAACAAGCCACTCAGTTGTATCAATCGCTGAAGGAGGCAGCTCACCACCACCTTCTCAAGGACAGCTCAGGATGGGCAATAAATGATGGGCAGGTCATGCCCCACAAATGAAGAAAAAGGGTCCATTGTCCAAAGTGATTGATAGGGGTGGCGCGGTGGCACAGTGGTTAGCACTACTGCCTCACAGCGCCTGGGGCCTGGTTCGATTCTTGGCTTGGATCACTGTCTGTGCGGAGTTTGTACATTCTCCCCGTGTCTGCGTGGGTTTCCTTCGGCTGTTCCGGTTTCTTCCCACAGTCCAAAGATGTGAGGGTTAGGTGCATTGGCCATGCTAAATTGCCCCTAGTCTGCTGGGGTGCTTAGGTTCGAGGGAGTAGCAGGGCCAATATGTGGGGATATGGATATAGGTGAGATTGTGATCAGTGCAGACTCGATGGGCTGAGTGGCCTCTTCTGCACTGCAGGGATTCTATGATATTTCTTGTGATGATATTGCTATGGGCTTCAAAGATGGTTTAGTTGAAGTTTCAGTCAGAAAATGTGCGAAGCAATAGGATACTGAACCTCAGTCTGTATTGAGTCATTGAATATCAATTTTTAAACCCCATTCCTTCGCTCTGCTGGGATACAATCCAATAGCTCCTTATTTGACCCTACTACCCCTGAATGCAGAGACTTGGTGTTTGGGTGCAGGTTTGTTGGCACAGAGTGGCCCTCTGGTACCTCGCCCATCTGTGCATTCCTTATGTGAGAGCTGAGATAATGATCAGCAGCAAGTTGAAGCACAAATCATTTTGATTGACACTCCCCAGCGCAGTGTTGAGTGAGTGCCCTACCATCAGAGTGGCCATTTGTCACATGAGCCTCCTCCATCCTCTTCAGTGGATGGAATAGCCCCATGAATCTCTGGAATTCTCTACCCGTTGAAGTGGTGGAGGCTGCCTCGCTAAATATTTTCAAGAAGCGGGTTGATGGGTTTTTGATAAGAGAGGGGATTAAGGGTTATGGGGAGAGGGCCGGAAAGTGGAACTGAGCCACGACAGATCAGCCATGATCTTATTGAATGGCGGGTCAGGCTCGAAGGGCCAGATGGCCTACTCCTGCTCCTATTTCTTATGTTCTTATGTTTTTATGGTACTGTTCCCAAACACAACTGGGGAGTTCTCCCAGGTGCCTTAACCAATAGTTATCCTCCAACCCACATCACTAAAACCATCTGGTCACTAGGAGGCTAAGAAAATTTGGCATGTCCGCTACGCCCCTCACCAACTTTTACAGATGCACCATAGAAAGCATTCTTTCCAGTTGTATCACAGCTTGGTATGGCTCCTGCTCTGCCCAAGATCACAAGAAACTACAAAGGGTTGTGAATGTAGCCCAATCCATCATGCAAACCAACGTCCCATCCATTGGCTCTGTCTACGCTTCCCGCTGCCTCAGGAAAGCAGGCAGCATAACCAAGGACCCCACACACCCTGGACATTCTCTCTTCCATCTCCTTCCATCGGGAAAAAGATACAGAAGTCTGAGATCAGGTACCAACCAACTCACAAACAGTTTCTTCTCTGTCACCATCAGACTTTTGAATGGGCCTATTATATAGTAAGCTGATCTTTCTGTCTCCCCCTCATCTGTAACCCAACACTATATTCTGCACCCTCTCCTTTCCTTCTCACCTATGTACTCTATGAATGGTATGCTTTGTCTGTATAGCACGCAAGAAACAATACTTTTCACTGTGTCTCAGTACATGTGACAATAATAATTCAATTCAAATCAAATCAAGACATTATTGCTTGTGGGAGTTTACTCTGTGCAAAGTGGATACAGTGTTTCCCATGCTACAACACTTCAGAAGGATTTCATTAGCTATCGAGCACTTTGGAATGTTCTGTGATCACGAAAGGCGCTATATAAATGCAAGTTGTTCTTTCTTCCTTTGCTCCAAACAACCAATAACACAAACTAAACATGTTCCTGCTCCCACACTCCCTCATGTCCATTTTCCAGCTTAAAATTCTGGATGATAGTTCCTCCTCTAATCTAATCCAGGGAGTCCGATTATCTGTACCACATTGTCGGGCGAACCCAGCAGCTGATGATTAATAGCTGGCCACACTCACCATCAACACTCACGCACTAATATTGGTTGCTTAGGGTTGAGGTATCTTTGACAATTGGCATAAAAGAACAGCTCCGGGTCAGGGAATCAACACCTTCAGAACAGAAGGGATGGCAGGAAAAGTGCCCAGAAGAAAAGAGCATTCATCAGGGTGGCACAGTGGCACAATGTTTAGCATTGCTGCCTCACAGCACCAGGGCCCCAGGTTCAATTCTAGCCTCGGGTGACTGTCTGTGTGAAGTTCTCCTCGTGTCTGGGTGGGTTCCCTCCGGGTGTTCCAGTTTCCTCCCACAGTCCAAAGATGTGCGGGTTAAGTGGATTGGACATGTTAAATTGCCCCCTTAGTGTCCACAAATGTGTAGGTTAGGTGGATTAGCTGGTTAAATACATGGGATTACAGGGATAGGATGCCCTGTCAGAGAGATGGCACAGACTCAATGGGCCCAATGGCCTCCTTCTGCACTGTAGGAATTCTCTGATATTCTTTTACCTTTAGAACTCAGATCCAAAATCCATCCGAACCTGATGTGAATCCCGCTGGAGCTGATGTTAACTAGCTGCAGGGAATCCACAGGGAATGGGTTTTATGGTCATTACGGCACAGAGCAAGGCTATTCAGCCCATTAGGTTCATGCTGGTTCTGTACAGTAGTTGAGACAGACCCGTTCTCCCACTTTACCCTCATAGCTCAGCAAATTAATGCCCACGCATTAGCCAATTTTGATTGACTCCTTACTTGACGCCCTTTGCAGGTTGTAGTTAAGGTATCCGATCGGGTGAGCGTACAAGCAGTTTCACCCTACGTCTAACCACAGCTCAGAGTATTAGAGCATTGAAATTTAACCTCCCCCAAAAGAGGAAAAGGTTTCAATTCCAACACTGGCATCGCAGACTTAACATTAATAGGTACCAAAATGTATTGACTGACTCGAGACAGAGAAAACATCATATTAATCTTCCCCAAATGCTGCAGGGGATGAGAGTTCTTAATAAATAAGCTTTTCTACACTGGTTGGATTTTAAATATGCAGCGTGACACTGAAAGCTGAAGTATAAACGAAACCACGTCATGTATTGAGTAGGATATAAAAAAAAACTTTGATTAAATGCTTAAAAAATAACTCTTTTGCACGATACCTCTCCCGGGCTTATCGGGGTACAGTTCCAGGGCGTTGGAGGGTGAGTTCTTTCTTCTCGCTTAGAAGATGATTGGCAGCGCGTGACCCTGGCTGTGGGGAGAGCTGTTGTGACTGTGTCCCGTGCTGTCCTCAGCGGGACAGTTATTCAAGATGGTGCGGAGCGAGGCAACTTTTTGCGAGCCGCCCCCAGCATACCCTCTAATTCTATCTTATACTCTCGTTGTATGCTTTTAAAACTGCACTCTTTTAAACTGTCTCACAACGTACATTCTCCTTTCCTTCTCCCCTGTGTACTCCATGAACCACGATGTGGAGATGCTGCCGTTGGACCGGGGTGGGCACAGTAAAAAGTCTCGCAACACCAAGTCCAACGGGTTTATTTGGTAGCACGAGCTTCCGGAGCGCCGTTCCTTCATCAGGTGAGTCACCTGAAGGGGCAGCGCTCCAAAAGCTCTGATTCTAAATAAACCTGCTGGACTTTAATCTGATGCTGTGAGACTTTTTAGTCTCCTCTATGAACGGTATGCTTTGTCTGTATAGCAATATAAGGAACAATACTTTTCATTGTATCCCAATACATGTGACAGTACTAAATCAAATCAAATACTTTCATTTTTCAGCAGGGGGCACTGGCGAGCAGTCCAGGTTCACCACCCGTGCTGCCTTTTTTGTTGTATCTCTCTCAACCCCTGATCCCTCCCCCTCCTCCCGATTTCCCCACCCCCAGCTCATGGAGCTTGCGATCCCAAATGGGCCAGGATCTCCTAATTCCCTTTGGCCATCAAACCAACAGGCAGTGTTAACCATTACCAACAGAACCCTTCTCTGACCACGCCTAGTGTTGGAGATTCCAGATTAAACCTGCACCGCAGGATTAAAGTTTATTCATTAGTGTCACAAGTAGGCTTATATTAACACTTCAATGAAGTTACTGTGAAAATCTCCTAGTTGTCACACTCTGGCGCCTGTTTGGGTACACCGAGGGAGAATATAGCATGGACAATGCATCTAACCAGCACGTCTTTTAGACTTTAAGAGGAAACCAGAGCACCTGGAGGAAACCCACGCAGACACAGGGAGAATGTGCAGATTCCGCACCAACAGTGACCCTAATCAGGAATTGAATCCAGGTCCTTGGCAGTGTGAGGGAGCAGTGCTAACCATCATTCCATCTAAGGTTGACTCTGCTGCAGCACAGTGACTGACAGTCGCTAAGCTTTTCTTCGTGAATATGACAATAGAAGTTCCACTGAGAATAGTCTGAGTGGTAAACATGAACGACTTATACCACCTCCTTCAATATCCTGCTTAATCATGTTGCCCGTTAAATCCTTGCATCTCTTTTGACTGACAGAAGGACACAATGAAATCCAAAGTATTTTCCAACACTTACCACACACATTCTGAGCAAGAAGACCCCAGCAACGCCAATTCCTAACCCTTACTGAGTTAGCTGGTCTCAGGTGAGAATGCAGCATTGGTTGCTGCCGTTGATTTCAGTGTTGCCAGGTTACACAGGGGATAACCAACCAGTTTGGCTCCAGCGGGCTGTCCAGGGATGGACATTGAATGACAGCATGATCTGGTTGGGTTACAAATTACCCTCACATTTCAGGGAGGCACTGTAGCACAGTGGTTAGCACTGCCGCCTCACAGTGTCAGGGACCTGGGTTCGATCCCCGGGTTGTGTTATTGTCTGTGAGGAGTTTGCACATCCTCCCCCGTCTGCATGAATCTCCTCCGAGTGCTCCAGTTTCCTCCCACAGTCTGAAAGACGTGCTGACGAAGTGCACTGGCCGTGCTAAATTCTCCCTCAGTGTACCCGAACTGGTGCTGGAATGGCAACTAGGGGATTTTCACAGTAACTTCATTTCAGTGTCAATGTAAGCCTACTTGTGACTAATAAATAAAATTTACCCTTCGTGGGCCTGTCACAATCTTTCTTCACCAAGCAACAGTCTCCCGGATGGAATTCCCACACCTCCTCCATCAGCAGTGCCATCTCCGGCTCAAATGTTGATTTCCTGTGTGGGCCGGGACTTTCACAGAATAGAATGATAGAATCCCTACAGTGCAGAAGGAGGCCATTCAGCCCACTGAGCCTGCACCGACAATCCCTCCCAGGCCCTATCCCTGTAACCCCACGTATTTACCCTGTTAATCCCCCCGATATTAAACAGCAACTTAGCACGGCCGATCCACCTAACCCGCACATCCTTAGGGTGTGGGAAGAAATCCACACAGACACAGGGAACACATGCAGACTCTACACAGAGAGTACCCGAGGTACCTTGGCTCTGTGAGACAGCAGTGCTAACCACTGTGCCACCATCTCCTTTCCCTTCAACGTTCCATATAAAACACAAGCCAGTTTAAAGCCAGCTCTCTCTTCCAATACAACTTTTGTGGACCTGCACAAACTCTTGCATAGAATCCAATATAAAAATAAAATTTGCTCTTAATATAGCTGATCCCTCCCTAACTTGTTGCTCCCCTTCCCATATTTATGGGCTTTCTCTCTATTTTATCAATATTACAATCGCCGTCAATCCTCTAAATTTTCCTCACATTGCTCTGAGTTGCAAAAAGCATTTCTCAGCATGCAGCGCCCCTCACCGTGTTAAAATCCAGACTTGTTACTCGATCCCTTGCTTACTCTTTCGCCCTGCCTCAGAACCATGGAATTCCTCAGTTTCCTCAGCCCCTCGATTGCCATCTCCTCCTCCAGTGTTCTGGCCTTTGGAGCTTCACAATGCCAGGGAACGTCTCCTCTCATTCCTTTCCCAATATCTTCAGCACTACCAGCCATGACCTTTTAGATTAGGATATAACGTGTGCTTCCAATTTATTGGCTAACAATCCATTTTCCGACAGCCAGCTTGGGTTTCCACATATTTGTACAGTGTGTTCGGATTAATTCATGCTTTCTTCGATTGAATTGTGCTGTGTACTTAGATTAATTGGTGTTTAGATTGACTTATACCGCACGTGTTAGAATGATCTACTACGCAATTATCATAGAGAATCATGGAATCCCTACAGTGCAGGAGGAGGCCATTCAGCCCATCGAGCCAGTACTGGCCACAATCCCACCCAGTTACTATCCCCATAACCCCACATATTTGCCCTGCTGATCCCCCGACATTAAAGGTCAATTTAACATGGCCAATCCACCTAACCTGCAAATCTCTGGACTGTGTGAGGAAACCCACGCAGACACAGGGACAGTCACCCAAGCCGGGAATCGAACCCCAGGTCTCTGGTGCTGTGAGGCAGCAGTGCTAACCACTGTGCCACCGTATCCAGTTTTTATGGAATCCCTTATCAAAATTAAGAAGTTGGTGTGTGTGTGTGTGTGTGTGTGTGTGTGTGTGTGTGTGTGTGTGTGTGTGTGTGTGTGTGTGTGCATATTTCTGTGTCTCTCAATTTTACCAATACCCATTGCCCAGGATGGTGAAAAAAATCCGAGTGTTGCCAGACCCATGTAAGGCCTGAACATCCGTTATCTGGCCAGGCACCTTGGCACTAAGGTACCTTTTCATTGTGACTGAGGAACACCTCATCACTGTGAGGCAGAATTAGAGTACGGAGGTGTGTTGTCATAGGTCTCCAACACTGCAAAGCTAACCAGAAATCCTGGGGGAATTGTCAAAGTGGCCCTGTGTACGAAATAGATGCAGGATCAGCCTGAGAATTGTTGATGGATGTCAGTTGAATGCAGAGAGCAAGTGTGATGTTATCCACTTTGGCAGGAATAATAGTAGGAGGGATTACTATTTAAAGGGCAAAAAGCTGCAGCATGCTACAGTGCAGAGGGACCTGGGGGTCCTTGTGCATGAGTCGCAAAAACCCAGCCTGCAGGTGCAGCAGGTGATCAAGAAGGCGAATGGGATGCTGGCCTTTATAGCGAGGGGGATAGAATATAAAAGCAGGGAGGTCTTGCTGCAACTGTACAGGGCACTGGTGAGGCCACAGCTGGAGTACTGTGTGCAGTTTTGGTCGTCGCACTTGCAGAAGGATATATTAGCCTTGGAGGGAGTGCAGAGGAGGTTCACTAGGCTGATACCAGAGATGAGGGGGTTGGACTATGAAGAGAGACTGAATGGACTGGGTCTGTACTTGTTGGAGTTTAGAAGGATGAGGGGGGATCTTATAGAGATGTATAAGATAATGAAGGGGATGGATAGGGTAGAGGTAGAAAGATTCTTCCCGCTCAGAAAGGACAACAGGACTAAAGAGGGCACAGCCTCAAGAAAAGGGGTGGCAGTTTAGAACGGAGTTGAGGAGGAACTTCTTCACTCAGAGGGTGGTGAATCTCTGGAATTCTCTGCCCATTGAAGTGGTGGAGGCTACCTCGGTAAATATATTTAAGACACGGGTAGATAGGTTTTTGATAGGCAAGGGAATTAAGGGTTATGGGGAGAAAGCGGGAAAGTGGAACTGAGCCACTTCAGATCAGCCATGATCTTATTGAATGGCGGGGCAGGCTCGAAGGGCTAGATGGCCTTCTCCTGCTCCTATTTCTTATGTTCTTATGAGAGGGTGAGGGCATTGGATAGGGGGGAGGGTTCTTGGACCACGTCAAAGAAGTTCTTGGAGCGCCCCTACTTTCTCAGAAGTTGAAGGAAATTTGGCATGTCTGCTACGACTGTCATCAACTTTTATAGATGCACCATAGAAAGCATTCTTTCTGGTTGTATCACAGCTTGGTCTGGCTCCTGCTCTGCCCAAGACTGCAAGGAACTACAAAAGGTCGTGAATGTAGCCCAATCCATCACACAAGCCAGCTTCCCAATCATTGATTCTGTCTATACTTCCCACTGTCTCAGAAAAGCAGCCAGCATAATTAAGGACCCCACACATCCCAGACACACTCTCTTCCACCTTCTTCCGTCAGAAAAAAGATAAGCAGTCTGAGATCATGTACCAACCGACTTAAGAACAGCTTTCACTCTGCTGTCATCAGACTTTTAACTGGAGCTACCTCGTATTAATTTGATCTTTCTCTACACCCTAACCATGACTGTAACACTACATTGTGCACACTCTCTCCTTTCCTTCTCTATGTATGGTTCTACCCGTGCAGACATGGTGAGAACGTGCAGACTCCACACAGACAGTGAGCCAGGCCGGGAATTGAACTCGGATTCCTGGTGCTGTGAGGCAGCAGTGCTAAACCCTGTGCCACCATGCCAGTCAGTGTTTGTTGACAATCTGTTGATCTGCAGAGGGCATTAGGTCATAGCCTGTGCCAGTGGAAGTGGTAAGGACTGGCATAATTGGAGACTGTCTACTCCACACCCATGCTTTGCCTGACCTGGTTGAAAATATTCCACGTGCCCACATTTTGACAATCACAAAATCCATTGAAAAGCAGTGAAACAAACAGAGTCACTTTATAATATTCAGGTATGATCTAGACTGACCATGGTCTAAAGGCATCACTTTTAATCCACATCTGTGTATCCCTTAACTGACTAGATTTCCTATTTATGACCCAGACCATGAACAAAGCATCAATGTCCCAGAGTTATATTCAATCCATATCAAGGATAATTGTGCAGCCGACATTTCCATTGGCGAGTTATACTCGCGTGAAGCACTGCTATTAGAGGACCCAAAACATTCCAGACCAAAGAACAAAGAAAAGTACAGCACAGGAACAGCCCTTCAGCCCTCCAAACCTGCACTGACCATGCTGCCCAATAGAACTAAAACCCTCTACCCTTCATGGAACCATATCCCTCTATTCCCATCCTATTCATGTACTCGTCAAGACGCCCCTTAAAAGTCACTACCCTATCTGCTTCCACTACCTCGCCTGGCAATGAGTTCCAGGCACCCACAACTCTCTGTGTAAAAAATCTGCCTCATACATCTCCTTTAAACCTTGACCCTCGCACCTTAAACCTGTGCCCCCTAGTAATTGACCTAGTAATTCCACCCTGGGGAAAGAGCTTCTGACTATCCACTCTGTCCATCCCTCTCATAATCTTGTAGACTTCTATCAGTTTGCCCCTCAACCTCCATCATTCCAATGAGAACAAACCAAGTTTCTCCAACCTCTCCTCATAACTAATGCCCTCCATACCAGGCAACATCCTGGCAAATCTTTCCTGTACCCTCTCCAAAGGCTCCACATCCTTCTGGTAGTGTGGCAACTAGAATTGAACACTATATTCCAAAGGCAGCCTAACTAAGATTCTATAAAGCTGCAACATGATTTGCCAAATTTTAAACTCAATGCCTGACAAAGGCAAGCATGCTATATGCCTTCTTGACTACCTTCTCCACCTGCAATGCCACTTTCAGTCACTGTGTACCTGTACACCCAGAATTCTTTGCCTATCAATACTCCTAAGGTTCTGCCATTTACTGTGTATTTCCTATCTGTATTAGACCTTCCAAAATGCATTACCTCACATTTGTCCAGATTAAACTCTATCTGCCATCTCTCCGACCAAGTCTCCAACTGATCTACATCCTGCAGATCCAACCTGCTTCCTCCAGGAGTGGGAGAACTTTTCTTATTGTGTATCAATACTAAAATGGGACTAAAAACATGTTTGTGTTTGGTGAAATGTATCTAATTTTGTTCCATTTATTTCCTTTCTCTTAAAAAAAACAGGATTCCAGAAGTCCGTATTTTGGATAATGGGCCTTTCGAATGCCATGTTGGGATCTACGACAGGACAAATCGCAAGAAGTTTCTAGAAGCATACGGTCACGTTTTCCTTAATGTCATGTGTAAGTTACCAGAACGCAGCACTGATTTGTCAATGTGACGAAGCAGTCACAACTTGGGAGGGTTTCTGTGGTGGGACGAGGGGTCTTCTATAGGATATAGATTGTACATGACAGGTCTTCCTAGGTGGAAGCAGGTTTATCCATTGATTCCAAGTTTGGAAGGAAAGACCGATTGGAAGATTAGCCCTGCAGGATTGTGGTCCCTTTCCAACATGGCTGCCCACCTCGCTGCCAATCCATTGGATTAGTGTAACTGACCACAGTTAAGACTGTGTAACTCTTTGGGTGGGATTTTCTGGTCGTGCTCATCTCAAAACTGGAAAATCCTGCCTGAGGTCAACAGATCTTTCGATGGTCCACCCCTCTCCCACTCCAATTCCCAAGCCAGGTGGAACGAGAAAATTCACCCCTCTTTCGAACAGAGAAAAGGCTTGTTTTGTGCAAACGGAAGGAATCATAGAAACATAGCAGATAGGAGCAGAAAGAGGCCATTTGGCCCTTCCAGCTTGCTCCGCCATTCATCATGATTGTACAACTCAATAGCCTAATCCTGCTTTCTCCCCATGACCTTCGATCCCATTCGCCCCCCAAGTGCTATATCCAGCCACCTCTTGAATATATTCAATATTCTGACATCAACTTCTTCCTGTGGTGACGAATTCCACAGGTTGACCACTCTTTAAGTGAAGAAATGTCTCCTCACCTCCGTCCTAAGTGTCTACCCTAAATCCTTGGACTGTGACCCCTGGTTTGGATACACCCACCATCGGGAACATCCCCCCAGAATCTACTCTGTCTAGTCCTGTTAGTAGTTTATAAGTCTCTGAGAGATTCCCCCTCATTTGTCTGAAGGATTGCATTTATATAGCACCTTTCACAATATCAGGATGTCTCAGAAGGCTTTGCAGCCAACAAAGTATATGTTTGGGATGGTAGTGACTGCTCTGGAGGTCTCGTGGTGCAGTGGGTAAGGTCCCTTCCTCTGAATCAGAAGCCCCAGGTTTGAGTCCCACTACGGGACTTGACGGGCAGGGAAGGAATGGTCATAACGCAGCCAAACTGATTGAGTGTCAACTTGTACATCCTTCCAATATTTGTCGATGGTGGATGGTTAGTGCGGGTCAGACATCTGGAGAAGCCAATGGCAATCCATTGAAGTAACTCTCCAAGCTTAACCATGGACCGACACAGCAATGCATAGTTGGCAATGCCCTCTTAGGGCATGGCACGTGTAAACAGAGAGAGAGAGAGAGAGTTACACTGCGGCCAATTTATGCACAGCAAGATCCCAGTCACATCACTGTGGTAATTGTAGTTTTTATTACTGATGTTGATTGAGGGATGAATATTGACTGGTTAGCTCCCCAGCTCTTCTTCAAAATAGTGCCCCGGGAACCGGAATTCTCCGGACTCATACGCCCTGCTACCGCTGCCAGCGAGAACGGAGAATTTGGCACTCAGCAATTAATTGCAGCGGGATGGGAGAATTCCAGCCCCGGGTGAGGTTGGAGAATCCCAGCCGGGATCTTTTACATCCACCCGGGAAAACAGAAGGGACCACGGTTTGGCATTTCATCTGAAAGGCAGCACCTCCCACAGTGCTCACTCAGTGCTCAAATCACTAGCGTGGGCTTTCACTCCACAAGCTTTGCCTCAACAACAAGGGTGATACCAACTGAACCAGGCCTGATAACAAAAGTTTATTTATTAGTCACAAGTGAGGCTTACACTAACACTGCAATGAAGTTATTGCGAAAATTCCCTAGTCGCCACAGTCTGGTGCCTGTTCGGGTTAATGCACCTAACCAGCAATTTTTCAGACTGTGGGAGGAAACCGGAGTGCCCGGAGGAAACCCATGCAGGCACGGGGAGGACATGCAAACTCCACACAGACAGTGACCCAAGCCGGGAATCGAACCCATGTCCCTGGCATCGTGAGGCAGCAGTGCTAACCACTGTGCCACCGTACTGTGCATTACATTCTTCCCAAACGCCCCTCCACCCCTCAGTCTGCTCTTTACTCAAGTCTTCTAGAAGCTTTTACAAATGCAACTTGCTGTTGACTCAATATCAATTGGCGTTTCGCCTCACTCTCCTTCCCCATTTCTTTCAACCTTGGTGGCCCCCAGTACGGTGGCCACAGCCCATTCATCGAGTGCTCTCCGTCCGAGAGAGAGGACAAACCGGTGAGAAAAATTGCAAAATAACATTTCTTACACCTACACAGGGACTTGTGACAGCAGGCTAAACTGTTCTAGGAAGAGACATTATACACTGAATAGGAACAGACTATTGTCAAATTAGAACAAAATGTTTTTAATAACGGAGAATCTGCAGATCAGAACCATTAAGTAACATGTTATGTGAGTGAAACTCCCAATGGAAGCAACAAGCACCGTGAGTCTCTGCCACTTTCAAAATTAAACTTAACACAGTGTTGTGCGATCAGTGCTTTTCCCTTTGTTGATCGAAACTAAGCTGAAGCATGACACTAAATGGAGGCAGTGAGCTCTGGCTCATGACCATGAGTCCATCAGTCGTGGGTTCAAGTCCCACTCAAGGACTTGCATGCAAAAATCTAGGCTGACGTTCTCAGTGCTGCACCGAGGCACTGCTTTTGGAGGGAGAATTAAAACCAGGTGGATTCCATGGCACCATTTTGGAAAAGAACACAGAGTTCTCCTTGGTCCCTAGGCCAACATCCGTCCCACAATCAACAGAAACAGATTATCTGGTATTTATTGGATTCCTATTCATGGAATCTTGTTGTGTGCAAGTTGGCTACTGCGTTTCATTTACTATAATAGTGACTACACCTACACATTGGCTTGAAAGTATGCTGGGACATCCTGAAGCTGTGGAAGATACAATATAAATGCAAACCTTTTTCTTCCTTCATTTGACCCATTTCTTGTCTTTCATCCCCTTCTCTCCAAATGCTCTATCTAGCCACCTCTTGAATACATTCAGTGTTTTGACATTAACAACTTCCTGTGGTAATGAATTCCACAGACTCACCACTCGTTGGGTGAAGAAATGTCTCCTTATCTCCAACCTAAATGGAAAGCTATGACTCCACCAGCCACCCAACTAACTGTCTCTTGAAGAGTTTTCTTCAGAATGGGGACCATTCAGATATGAATCACTAAACCTGCGGGATGTCATTTTAAAACTAAGCGGTCTCCTTTTTAAGACAGACATGAAGAACCTTTTCTCCCAAAGTGTGTGGAAATGTCTTCACCAGACAGTAGAGGAGGTCGGGTCTTTCAATTTATTCCAGACTGGGTTAGAAAGGTTTTAGTAAATGAAGTTGTGATCTTTGAAGTGCCGATTAGGTTTCTAAACAAACATGAAACCACATCAAAGCCATATCCCCTTACTATAGGCTGGTGAAAATTACAATAGTTCTTGGATCATTAGGAATACCTGCTGAGCTGATGCATTTGAAACTCAGCCAAGCAATCACAATGAAATAGCAGTTATAACAGCAGTTTCTAGCTCCATTGATGTAATGTCCTAATTACGTTGAGGGTTGTGGGTTGTAAACTGGTTTCCTGTTCTCTATTTAGGCATCAGACTTATCCCGGTGATGGTATCCCTAACTATATGTTGGAAGGTTTTGAGTTTGTACCCCGCTCAAGAATGGGGCTCTGACCCAGGCTGGCAATTCAGTGCAGTACTGAGGGAGTGCTACGAGCTTTAGTGATTCTGATTAGAGTCTAAACAGAGGTTCTCAGATCGATGTGAAAGATGCATCGCACTTTCTGAAGAGAAGCAGGGGCCTGCTTCATTCACCCTGCATCGCTAGAGTCCGATTATCTATTTCATTGTCTGTGGGATATTTTAGTGAACAAATCAGCTGTCACATTTCGTGATATTACACTGTGACTACACTTCAGCAAGGTCTTGTTTGCCTGCAAGCACTTTGGGTTGTCCTGAGGTTGGGAAAGGTTCTATATAAATGCAACTCCTTCCTTCCCATGAGTTTCTTGCCCTCACTGTACATTGAATTGAATAATCCTCCTCCTGCTTCACCCACCCTACACCCCCCCAGCCTCCCTCATCCCACCCTCATCCCACCCTCCCCAACTCCACCCTCCCCCACTCCACCCCACACTCCTTCAACCCATCCTCCCCCACTCCATCGTCACCCACCCTCAACCCTCCCCCACCCAACCTCAACCCACCCTTCCCCCCTCCACCCCTACTTCATTCCACCCTCCCCTATTCCACTCTCCCTCACCCCACCTTCCCCCACTCCGCCCTCCCTCACCCCACCTTCCCCCACCCCACCCTCCCTCACCCCACCTTCCCCCACCCCACCTTCCCCCACCCCACCCTCCCTCACTCCACCTTCCCTCACCCCACCTTCCCTCACCCCATCCTTTCCACCTCACCTCACACCCCCACCCTCCTCCATGCCACCTTCCCTTGCCCCACCCTCCCTTGCCCCATCCCATCCTCCCTCAACCCACCCTCATCCCACTTTCCCTCACCCCACGCTCCCTCACTCTACACCAACCTCACCCACCATACCTACCTTGACTCAACCTATCTCACATCCCACCCTCCCTCAGCCCAGCCTTCCTCAGCCCAGCCTACCTCACATCCCACCCTCCCTCAGCCCAGCCTACCTCACATCCCACCCTCCCTCAGCCCAGCCTTCCTCAGCCCAGCCTACCTCACATCCCACCCTCCCTCAGCCCAGCCTACCTCACATCCCACCCTCCCTCAGCCCAGCCTACCTCACATCCCACCCTCCCTCAGCCCAGCCTACCTCACATCCCACCCTCCCTCAGCCCAGCCTACCTCACATCCCACCCTCCCTCAGCCCAGCCTACCTCACATCCCACCCTCCCTCAGCCCAGCCTACCTCACATCCCACCCTCCCTCAGCCCAGCCTACCTCACATCCCACCCTCCCTCAGCCCAGCCTACCTCACATCCCACCCTCCCTCAGCCCAGCCTACCTCTGCAACCTACTCTAATCATCCATCTGGTTAATGCTGTATAGTCTCCGAATGGCTGTGCATATCCTGCTCCACCACTGGGAGCACGGTCAGTGAGAGCTAACCCTGCTCTCTCAAACTATACTCATCTGCCCCACTACCTCGCTCCCTAACCTTCAATAATGTCCTTCAAGCCAGTGCCTCTAACTGTATCTTTAGACAGCTGCCCTCACTCTTTTTTAGTTGTTCAATGTCTTGGCTGTTTACTGTGTTCCATCCAGTAAAGCTGTGGATGGATCTCAGTGCTATCCGGCACTGGGAAGGTTCTCAATTTCAGAGGAGTTGAAGCAGAGAGAGGGGGAGAACTGACCTGGAAATGAGGATGTCAATTGTCTCTTCTTAACACTGAGCGAATTCAACGGAGAGACTGAATAGACTGGGACATTGGAATTCAGAAGAATGAGGGGAGATCTTAAAGAAACATAAAAGATTATGAAGGGAGTAGATAAGATAGAAGCAGGGAGGTAGTTTCCATTGGCAGTGAAACTAGAACTAGGGGGCATAACCTCAAAATAAGAACTGAGTTGAGGAGGAACTTCTTCACGCAAAGGGTTGTGAATCTGTGGAATTCCCTGCCCAGTGAAGCAGTTGAGGCTCCCTCATTGAATGTTTTTAAGGCAAGGATAGATACATTTTTAAACTGTAAAGGAATTAAGGGTTATGGTGAGCAGGCGGGTAAGTGGAGCTGAGTCCACGAAGAGATCACCCATGATCTTATTGAATGGCAGAGCAGGCTCGAGGGGCCAGATGGCCTACTCCTGCTCCAAGTTCTTGTGTTCTTACATTCTTAAGACTGCGCTGCAATGGAGTGATGACAGTTATGTGGTTCAGATAATGAGGAACCACAGTAGATTGGTGGTAATGTTAGTTATCATTTCCCTGATAGGAAGACTTTGGGGAGCCTGATCTAACAGTGGCAAATTAAACAATGGAATTAGGATAACTGATGCTCTTTTTTTAACGCTCTTCACAATCTCCTTTCATCATCTTCGTGTCTCCGTAATGTAACCTATAAAGAGTAGGATGTCGGAGCTGCCTACCTCACAGTCCCTGGCGTCCCAAGTTAAAATCAACTGCTGGCTCTTTCTCCCGCTGCCAAGATTACATCATTTACGGGGGAATTACAGGTCCTGACTTAAAACCATACCTTATTGTAAAGGATGCACGGTTCCACAGATTGATTAATTAATTGCAAAGCAGATATGCTTTTCCTTCCAGGTTAACTTTCACATTGAGTTATCGCAAGCATCAGTCAAACTGTACAATATAAGGAAACATGCTGCTACTGAGTTCATCGCTGACAGGTAGACTAGCTGAGCACCTCTTGTATATTTGCTCCATGTTACCCCCTAAATAAAAACTCATTCTCTGGTAGCAATCCACAGCACACAACCCTTGTTGGTTCCAACAAATCCTAGTCTGTTTAGAGTGAACATTCTGTTATCATCTTAAACTTTGTACAGCATCTGTTGGGTGGATTCATTCCAGTCACTTGAATGTTGTAATAATTCCTGTTCACCAGTTAGGTAAATAGCAAGTGCAACATTTATTTATATGTAATTATAACGCAGAGGCTTCCAGCCACACGGCTGCCAGTAAACTCCCGGGATCGGACAGATATAGAAGCCCACGCTTGGGCGGCACAGTGGGTTAGCACTGCCGCTTCACAGATCCAGGAAACTGGGTTCGATTCCCGGCTTGGGTCACTGTCTATGTAGAGTTTGCACGTTCTCCCCGTGTCTGCGTGGGTTTCCTCCGGGTGCTCTGGTTTCCTCCCACAGTCCAAAGATGTGCTGGTAGGTGCATCGGCCACGCTCAATTCTCCCTCAGTGTAGGGCATCAGTAAGGTTGGAAAGAGTTGATGAAGCGATGTCAGGATGTTGGTGGTTTTGGGGAAGAAGTTGCCAAAAATTTTAACACGGGTGTGTGGGCAAGGAAGATGTTGGAGTTATGGGACACAAAAGCAGGAAACGGCAAAAGCTTTCTATAGAAGGATAGGATAGAATCTCTGCAGTGCAGAAGGAGACCACTCAGCCCTGCATTGACATCAACTTCACCCAGACCCTATCCCCACAGCCCCACATATTTACCCCCTGACACTAAGGGGCAAGTTAACATGGTCAATCCACCTAACCTGCACATGAAACCAAAGCATCTCGCAAAAACGTGCACATTGGACACACACACCTGAGGATGGAATTGAACCGTGTCTCTGGCACTGTGGGGCAGCAGTGCTAACCACTCTGCCACTGGGATGTGTTTGAGCTTCTAGCATTGAGAGAACAGTGACATGAAAGTGAAGAACAAGCTCCTTTAGTAATTGAATATGTGTGTAACTTACGACCTAATATAATCTTTACAAGTTCACGATAATGAACAAGTGATGTGCGCATAAACCGGTGACCTGATTTAGAGTGTTTGCACAGAGCTGGGGAAATGTGTCCTACAGTTCAGCAGTCCCTCGTCAGACTAGAGACTGAACGGCTCTGATAATCGACGTGAAACGTTAACTCATTTCTCTCTCCACAGACACTGCATGATCTCTCATGTCTTTCCTGTATTTCTGGGCTTTGTGATGAGGTTTTATTGAGCATTGCAAGTGGGAAAAACTCCCAGTAAAAGCAGCTAAAGCTTCTTCAAAATGGAGCAGATGAATGCTTGGAATTATCCATAATCCCTGGATATGGGCATAGGGGATTGTGATACGTGACTTACCCACGCCTGCTCTTTGAGATGTTCGTGGAATATTAATTTAAATTCAGGCAGCCTGCAGTTTTAAATGATTGCAGACTGCACCAATCACGCTTTTAATTGCCTACACAAGACTAAGGTCTGAGATTGTGAGTGGCTAATAGTGTTTAAAGGCCACTTGCATTGTCTTAAAGGGAGGGGTGCATTGTGGCTGCAACCTAATAGCCTTCAACCGAGGGTGGCACGGTGGCACAGTGGTTAGCACTGCTCCCTTACAGTGCCTGGAACCCAGGTTCGATTCCCAGTTTGGGTCACTGTCTGTGCAGAGTCTGTGTAAGTTCTCTCTTTGTCTGCGTTGGATTCCTCCTACAGTCTGAAAAATGTGCTAGTTAAGTGCATTGGCCATGCTAAATTCCCCCTCAGTGTACCCAAGCAGGCACAGGAGTGCGGTGCCTAGGGGATTTTTACAGTAACTTCAGTGCAGCGTTAATGTAAGCCTACTTACGACTAATAAATAGACTTTGACTTTGGCTTGATCCCCCCATACTGATTGGGTACCCAGGTCACAGGACCCTCTCAGCTGATTATGCCATGAAGGGCACAAACTCCATAAATGGCAAGTTAACTGGCAGTGAAAACGGAGTTAAGATAGTCAGGTGACACAGTGAACACACTGTGGTTGCATACAGTTCCTTGACAGTTAAGGAACTAATGCTCAGTGATGGAACTCATTGCCACAAGAGGGCTGTGGAGGCCAGGTCACTGAATGTCTTTAAAATAGATTGGTTCTTGATCAATAAGGGGATCAAGCATTATGAGGAGAAGGCAGGAGAGTGGGAATGAGAATCATATCAGCCATCATTGAATGGTGGAGCAGACTCGATGGGCCGAACTGCCTAATTCTGCTCCTATGTCTTATGGTCTAATGATGTAATCAAACATAGAATAAGTTCAGCCTCTTGAAACTCACTGTTTCTATTATGAAGTTTTACCTCAACATGAACTTCATCCAACCTCTCCAATCCCACTCTCCAATGCTCTAAGCCAAGTTATAAGTAAATATTTTCTGATCTCCAAAGATTGGCAAAGCCCAGAATGATTATCCATCCTTGTGTATCCTTGTTATTGATTCAGTCTTGGTCTACTGCCCTTCAAATATTGACCTGTAATATGGTACCTGTCTGCCATGTGTCTTTGCCTGTTTCTACAGGCTGTCCCCCCAGTGGCTGTAACATGGGTGTTACAGGCTGCTGACTTCCAGTGGTGGGGCCCACACATGGCCTTTGAGAATCACCCCAAGCATCTCTAGGCTTTGGCAATCCAGCTTCAGACTGCACCAGTGGCAATTTGGGCTGGGCTGGCTGCCAGGCAGAGGCAAGGGCATTGACAGAGTGGCAGAGGCGGGAGCGGGAACCTGGAGAGAACGTAGCAGGTTCCACATTACGTGGAATCACTTCCAGTGTCGCCCCAGATCTGTCGGAGAACAGATTGATGCACGGACCGTGAGTCCCGAGAAGGGCCATCGGGCTTTGCTGGCAGCAGTTTGAGTTTCCGTGGCAACACTCAGACCTTTGATGGATGTGAAAATCAGCCATTAGATGGCGCATCAATGGCGGGTCCCTGATGGGGGTCAGCATCTGCTGGAAAGGGTGGGCTTCAAGCTCTGCGCAAAGCCCCATGCAGAGGTTGGCAGCTGGATTCCTCCTTGCCCCTTGGCGTTGTGCACCGAATCTCTGTCAGGCTTGCCCGCACATCGAGCACTCAGTGGTTCACATTCAACTACCTCCCCTGGTCAAATAAAAGCAAAATACTGCAGACGCTGGCAATCTGAAATAAAAATGCTGAAGACTCTGGACAAAATGCAGCAGGTCAGGCAGCGCCTGTGGAGACAGAAACAGAGTGAACGTTTCCAGTCCGTATGAGTTAAAGAGGGAAAGAAATGTGATGGATTTTTTACTGGGGTATAGGGGGTCAAACAGGTGGAGCAAAGTAGAAGGTCAGTGGGGATTTGGAGGGATTGCACAAAGGTGCTTAGGGTGCAAAACAAAGGAAGAAGTGTTAATGGAAGTGTTCTTCAGTTGTCTGGTTCCCTGAAGTCATAGATTCACAGATACCCTGCAGAAGGAGACCATTCGGCCCTTCGAGCCTGAACCGACAACAATCCCGCCCTATCCCCGTAACCCCACATATTTATCCCCTGAAATTAGGATACATTTAGCATGGCCAATCAACCTAACCCGCACATCTTTGGACTACGGGAGGAAGCCGGAGCACCCGGAGGAAACCCACGCAGACATGGGGAGAACATGCACACAGACAATGACCCAAGCCGGGAATCGAGTCCAGGTCCCTGTGAGGCAGCAGCGCGAACCAGTGTGCCACCCTGTGCTGTCCTCTACATCAAATGTAGTGCATGACTTTGCCCTTGACAACTTGTCACCAGCATTATCCTTGCCCCAAGCCCAAACCCCAGCTGATGTGCCCAGTTTATAGATCCCTCCCCTAACCCTAACATACATACTTCTCCAACCTTTGAACTAGTGGCTGTAAGTGTCGGATTGAGAGGGGATGTCTCTTCATCTTCACGATCCTCCTCCTCTGCTGGCTGGGACTGTTCCAGTTCTTGGGTATCTGAAGACCAAACAAGGCTGGTGTCGCAATAATGGCAGGCCGGAAGGTAAGAAGTGCAGCTTGTGAGTCAGAAGAGATTGGGGACTAACAGAGGAGAGCGAGAAGAGAAAGGAGATTGTTAGGCCAATACCCTCAGCATCAACTCCTCCTGCCCCGCCAGTCGTCATGGTGACTGATTAAAACATGCATACACACTTGTTATCGTCCACTTGTTCCCTGCTGGCCAGCTTCCACTTTCTCCTGTTAGACAAGGGGAAGTGTGTCGGCGAGTGTCCTGCAGCATGTCTGGGTGACGTGGCTGTCATGGTTGAATAGCTGACAGTGTGAGCAAGCTGTGGATGTGAGGCTTGCGAAAGAGCCAAGTGTGTGTGAGGCTGAGGTAAAGCATGTGACTGAAGAGTCAGGCACTTGATTGGTGCAGATTGTTGGTAAGTGGTTGCTGTGGCTGGAGTGGGTTTCTGAGGAGAACCCCACTCCAGCCACGCCAGCCTGATGGCGACCACCAACATTGCTCTCACTGCCTCCTGGTGAGAGGGCCTCCTACCTCCCTACAGTCCAAGATGTGTGGCCTTCCCTCCACAACCTGCACAGCACATTGCATTGCACCAGTCCAGAGCATTTTCAGAGAAGGCATTCTCAAATATCCAGCCAAAGTATCACACCCCAGGCTCACATTTCTAAAAACTCCCATTGAAGTCTATTTAATAGATGGGCTTATATTAACACTGCAGTGAAGTTACTGTAAAAAAAAATCCACTCGTCGCCACACTCTGCCATCTGTTCAGGTACACTGAGGGAGAACTTAGCACCTAACCAGCACGTTTTTTAGACTGTGGGAGGAAACCCACGCAGACATGGGGAGAACACAAAGAATCCACATAAACATAATTCCCAAGCTGGAAATGAAACCCAGGTCCCTGGCGCTGTGAGGTAGCAGTGCTAACCACTGTGCCACTGTACTGCCCCAGCTCACAGGCCGTTAGGTTGCACGTGCATGCGCGCGCACACGCACACACACCCCGCAAAAGATAGTGCAAGTCACTTTTAAGTACGATTAGCCACTCATGATCTCAGACCTTAGTCTTGTGTAGCCAATTAACAGTGATTGGTGCAGTCTGCATACAGCAATCATTTAAAACTGCAGGCTGCCTGAATTTAAATTAATATTCTACCAAAGAGCAGGCGTGGGTAAGTCATGTATCACAATCCCCCATGCCCATATCCAGGGATTATGGATAATTCCAAGCATTCATCTGCTCCATTTTGAAGAAGCTTTAGCTGCTTTTACTGGGAGTTTTTCCCACTTGCAATGCTCAATAAAACCTCATCACAAAGCCCAGAGATACAGGAAAGACATGAGAGGGCATGCAGCGTCTGTGGAGAGAGAAATGAGTTAACATTTCACGTCGATTATCAGAGCCGTTCAGTCTCTAGTCTGACGAGGGACTGCTGAACTGTAGGACACATTTCCCCAGCTCTGTGCAAACACTCTAAATCAGGTCACTGGTTTGTGCGCACATCACTTGTTCATTATCGTGAACTTGTAAAGATTATATTAGGTCGTAAGTTACACACATATTCAATTACTAAAGGAGCTTGTTCTTCACTTTCATGTCACTGTTCCCTCAATGCTAGAAGCTCAAACGCATCTAAGTCTAGCACAGCACGGTGGCAGAGAGGTTAGCACTGCTGCCTCAAAGCGCCAGAAATCCGGGTTCCATCCTGGCCACAGGTGTCTGTGCAGAATTTCCTCTGGCTGCTCTGGTTTCCTCCTTTCATTTAAAGATAGGTGGGTTGACCATGTTAAATTACCCCTTAGTGTCAGTGGGATTAGCAGGGTAGATATGTGAGGTTATGGGGATAGGGCCTGGGTGTCAGAGCAGGCTCAAATGGCCTCCTTCTGCACTGCAGGCATTCTATTCTATGCTTCCATAGATAGTTCTTCCCCTCCCCTGGCTTTGTGCCCTATAGCTCCAACACCTTCCTTTCCCCCACATCCTCTTGTGTGTTAAAATCTCATCAGTGCAACTCCCACTCTATCCCCTTCTTTCCCAAGGCCACCAACAGCCCTTTGTCAGCTGGCACGGTGCCACAGTGGTTAGCCTTGCTACCTCACTGCGCCAAGGACCCCAGGATTCAATTTCGGCCTCGGGCCACTGACTGTGTGGAGTTTGCACATTCTCCCCATGTCTGCGTGGGTTTCCACCGGGTGCTCCGGTTTCCTCCCACACTCCAAAGATGTCCAGATTAGGTTGATTGGCCATGCGAAATTGACCCTAGAGTCAGGGGAATTGGCAGGGTAAATATGTGGAGATACGGGAATAGGTCCTGGGTGGGATTGTGGTCAGTGCAGACTTGATGGGTTGAATGGCCTCCTCTTGCACTGTAGGGATTCGATGATTCTAGGATTCTTTTCAACATTTCCAATGTCCTACTTGTTTCATTGTTGTGTCATGCGCAGAAAAGGCCAGCAACAGACAAATAATTCCTGCTGCTTTCGAATTCCTTTCCTCTGATTCTGTTTTCTATGGGCTTCCTTCTCAGGAGATTTTAATGACATCAATTTTTTTTTGATATGCAATTCCTGACCGACAATTCATTGCAGTAGAAGATAGTCTGAAAGGAGGCATTTTTCAAGTTGTTATTACTTGTAAATCAATGTAATTAGTCATTATTTGTCACAGTTGAAATAACTAGAATCATCTGATAATGGCTGGGTGTGATCTTCATGAAGAAGAATAGAATGCAGACCCAACATTAAGGGTATGGGCCTGGGAGGGTCGACTTAGAAGTCATAGAATCCCTACAGTGCTGAAAGAGGCCATTTGGCCCGTTGAGTCGGCACTGGCCACAATCCCACCCAGACCCTATCCCTGCAACCCCACATATTTACCCCAGCTAGTTCCCCTGACACTGGCAACTTCCCCACGGCCAATCAAGCTAACTCGCACATCTTTGGAATGTGGGAGGAAACCGGAGCACCAAAAGGAAACCCACGCAGACATGGGGAGAATGTGCAAATTCTACACAGACAGGGACCAGAATTGAATGAGCTCCTGGCATTGTGAGGCAGCAGTGCTAACCACTGTCCCACTATGCCACCCGGAAGTTTTGGATGATAGATTTAAGGTAAGGGGCAGGAAGTTTAGAGAGGATGCGAGGTAAAACCTTTTCACCCAAAGGGTGATGGAAGTCTGGAATTCACTGCCAGAAAGGGTGGTGGAGGCAGAGGGTGGAACTTACCCATCCCACGTGCCACGGGGGACTATAGCAAGTGGACCATGAAAAGTCTGTTGACTTTGGGGGCGGGATTTTCCATTTTTAGGGCAAACATGGCCATAAAATCCAGCCCAAAGACTCACATAACATTGAAGAATTATTGAGATGTACACTCGCAATGCCAAGGCTAGGTGCTAAGTGCCAGAATATGGGATTAGCATAGTGAGGTGGTTTGTCTTTGACTGGTGCAGACGTGATGGGCCATTTTCTGTGTTGTATACCTCTGTGACTCTGTGATGAATTAACAGGCGTCAGTCACGTCTCCGTGGTAAAATTCTCACCTCTGGGTCCAAAAGTTGGGGGTTCAAGTTCAGGGACAGTTTAGGTTGAGGTTCCAGTTCACTGCTGAAGGAGTGCTGCACTGTCAGCGGTGCCATGTTCCAACTGAGGGATTTAACCATGCTCTCTCTTCCCAGTGGGTATAAAAGATCCCATTTGGAGGGGTCATGGGGGCACATTGTAAATGTTGTAGAGCAATGCCCAAAATGTGAAATTTAAACAAAAAGGGAAGCAATTAAAGGAAGATGTCAGAAAAAGCAAATAAAAACTTCACTCAGTTATGCTGGCAGAACAGTTACCCTACACAGCTTTGTTTTCGCGGTGCCCCAATATACATTCTGGGGAAAAGAAACTAAGTTAAAGATAATTTATTTATTGTCACGGGTAGGCTTACATTAACACTGCAATGAAGTTACTGTGAAAAATCCCCTCGTCACCACATTCTGGCGCCTGTTCAGGTGCACTGAGGGAGAATTTAGCACGGCCAGTACATCCAAACAGCATGTCTGGTGCTGGGTGCCCAGAACTCGCTGCCAGGGGACGGAGTGGAAGCAGATACAATCGTGACTCTTAAGGGGTGTCTGGACAAATACATGAATAGGATGGAATAGAACAAAGAACAAAGAACAACCCAGCACGGGAAACAGGCCCTTCGGCCCAACGAGCCCGCGCCGCCGCATCACCCTACACTATTCTACCCTGCATGTCTACGAATGGGACCCTACTCAGTCAGATTCAGGGAAGAAATAGTGTCAAATTGGTAAAAGCCGATTAGCCTAAGAGCACATCTTTGGGGTGTGGGAGGAAACCGGAGCGCCCGGAGGAAACCCACGCAACCACAGGGAGAATGCGCAAACTCCCACAGACACAGGCCCAAATCCATGTATCTGCACAGCCAGCAGTGCTAGTCACTGAGCTGTTGCGGCGCCCGTCTACCGGTCCAGGATCAAGCACACACACCGACACGAAGTACTAGGCCACTCCTGGAACTTCCAAGAGCAGCCCACGCACGACCCGCCGTGTGCATGCCCCTCGCTTGACACGAGGTGGACCTCCACCTGTGGAATAAAGACAAAACTATTAATCTTACAGCCTGCCTTTCCGGTGTCTCCCGAGGTTTAACCCTATTTAATAGCCCCTACCATATCCCTCCATTCTCGTTTCACTCATGTGCCTATCTAACTGCATCTTAAACGAGTCCAACGTTCCTGCCTCCACCACCCTACTCGGTAGCGCATTCCAGACCCCCACAACTCTCTGCGTAAAGAACCTTCTTCTCACCTCCAAATTATACCTCTCCCCCCTCACCCTTAAATGATGACCTCTCGTGTTCGTACCCAGTCTAGGGAGCAGTCTCTCACTATTAACTCTATCTATTCCCTTCAGTATCTTATATACTTCTATCATGTCCCCTCTCAATCTCCGTCTTTCCAAGGAGAATAGCCCCAGTTTCTTCAACCTCTCCTCATAACCCAGTCCCCCCATGCCAGGCAACATCCTGGTAAACCTCCTCTGCACCCTTTCCAGAGACTCCACGTCCTTCCGGTAGTAAGGTGACCAGAACTGGACGCAGTACTCCAAATGCGGTCTAACCAACGTTCTGTACAACTGAAGCATTAGACGGCAGCTTTTATACTCTATGCCCCTTCCTATAAAGGCTAACATCCCATAAGCCTTCCTAACAACCTTCTCCACTTGTGACGCAACCTTCATGGATTTGTGAACCTGCACTCCCAGGTCCCTCTGTATGTCTATACTCCTAATCGGCCTACCTTTTATCACATAGCTCCTCTCTGCATTATTCCGTCCAAAATGCATCACCTCGCATTTGTCAGGATTAAATGCCATCTGCCACCTATCTGCCCACTGCACCAACCTATCTATATCCTGTTGTATCACCTGACAATCCAGTTCCGTACCCGCCAACCCTGCCATCTTGGTGTCATTAGCAAACTTGCTGATCACACCACCTACGCCCTCTTCCAAGTCATTTATGTAGACTACAAAGAGGAGAGGTCCCAGTACTGAGCCCTGTGGCACACCACTGGTCACTGGCCTCCAGCCCGACAAGGTCCCCTCCACAACTACCCTCTGTCTCCTATTTCCCAGCCAGTTCTCAATCCACCTAGCTACCTAGCCTCGTATCCCATGCGCCTTAACCTTTTCTACCAGCCTACCGTGAGGGACTTTGTCAAACGCCTTACTGAAATCCATATAGATGACATCAACGGCTCTCCCATCGTCAACCGTTTTTGTCACCTCCTCAAAGAATTCCACCAGATTCGTAAGGCAAGACCTCCCTCTAACAAAGCCATGTTGTGTATCCCTAATCAGATCGCAACGCTCCAAATGCTCATACATCCTACCCCTAAGTATTTTTTCCATTAACTTCCCTACCACTGACGTCAAACTCACCGGTCTATAATTCCCAGGGTTATCCCTACTACCTTTTTTGAACAACGGGACCACATTTGCTACCCTCCAGTCTTCTGGGACCTCACCTGTGTCCAAAGAAGAGACAAAGATTTGCGCCAGAGGCCCAGCAATTTCATCTTTCGCCTCCCTAAGCAGCCTGGGATAAATACCATCAGGCCCCGGAGCTTTATCCGTCCTTACGCTACCTAAAAGCCCTAGCACTTCCTCTCTCGTAATAACTATATCCTGCAACTGAACCTCCGCTCCCTCCAAGAGACCGCACGATTCCGAACCCCTCTCCTTCGTGAATACCGACGCAAAGTATTCATTCAGGAGCTCCCCCATTCCCTCCGACTCAATACACAACTCTCCACTCTTGTCCCAAAGAGGACCAATTTTCCCTCTAACTACTCTCTTGCCTCTAATATAGGAATAGAGGGATACAGTCTCCAGAAGGGTAGGGGGTTTTAGTTCAGTCGGGCAGCATGGTCAGTGCAGGCTTGGAGGGCCCAAGGGCCTGTTCCTGTGCTGTAATTTTCTTTGTTCTCTGTCTTTTGGACTGTGGGAGGAAACCGGAGCACCCAGATGAAACCCATGCAGACACAGGGAGAACGTGCAGACTTTGCTCAGACAGTGATCCAAGCCAGGAATCAATCTCTGGTCCCTTGGTGCTGTGAGACAGCTGTGCTAACCATTGTACCACTGTGCCACCCTCCTTTGGTCTCCTCACCTTTCCTTCTCCCTTCTCAGTCAGATACTTCTGACAATTCTCATGCCCTAGAATCTCCCTCAGGGGATGAATGAGACAAACTGCATTTTCTTAGTTAAGAAAGCCCACCAACATCTCTACTTTCTCAGAAGACTAAGGAAATTTGGCATGTCCACTACAACTCTCACCAACTTTTACAGATGCAGCATAGAAAGCATTCTTTCTGGTTGTATCACAGCTTGGTATGGCTCCTGCTCTGCCCAAGACTGCAAGAAATTACAAAAGGTTGTGAATGTAGCCCAATCCATCACACAAACCAGCCTCCCATTCATTGATTCTATATACACTTCCCACTGCCTCGGCAAAGCAGCCAGCATAATTAAGGACCCCATGCATCCCGGACATTTTTCCAAGTGCTTCCGTTGAGAAAAAGATACAAAAATCTGACCAAACCGACTCAAGAATGGCTTCTTCCCTGCTGCCGTCAGACTTTTGAATGGACCTACCTCGCATTAAGTTGATCTTTCTCTACACCCTAGCTATGACCGTAAACCATATTCTGCACTCTCTCCTCTCCTTCTCTATGAACAGTCTGCTTTGTCTCTAATGCGCGCAAGAAACAATACTTTTCATTGTAAACCAATACATGTGACAATAATAGATCAAATCAAATCAAATTCTGCTTGGAGAGAGAGAGAGGCAGATTTTCTGAGATGGCCACCCTCACTCATCAGTAAGGGTAAATCATACATTCGGGGTGGGGAGATCCGTGAGACTTCTGGATGAGTACATGGGACTTAATAGGATTGAGGGTTATAGGTAGGCCTAGTAGGGAGGGATATGATCTTGTGGGCCAAAGGGCCTATTTGCGCTGTAGTTTTTCTATGTTCTATTTACTCTCTCCCTGGGTTTCTCCATCATTGGGTAGGTGCTGAATCAGGTGCACTACTATCTGCCCACAGTTGTCCTATCGGCCTTCCCACCAGACTCCCATCTGTACGATTTACCCCATAATAGTCCGCATCTGCTCCAAGTCTGCCGTCCTGGAGCACCTAATGGAGCAAAGTGAAAAAGGACATTGATTTCCTGGCTCGGGATCTGAGCGCGGCGGCGGATGTTTTCCATAGTCTTTGTTGAGGGACTTGTCAGCCACGTCCCTCAGAGATTGCCCACTCAGCCTCAGGCCCAAGGCCTCAAGTCAAAGCACAAAAACCCTCGGGTTCGTTTCTCAGCCTGCGGAGTGCGAGGGACATTTCCAACAACGAGAAGGAACAACCTGCACGGCTCCTGCCACTATTTCCACCAGTCCAGTCACTATCTGATCAGTCAGCACTTCTGCCGAACACTTAGAATTTTCCAAACGTAAGTAAGCATCCGAAGCATTTTCGCTGCACCGTGTGCACTCGCGTAACTGAATAAATTGAGCTGTTCGGCAAAGCAGTGACATATTTCACTGCAAATTTCTGGGGACGTTTTTTATTCTTGTCGTCAACATTTAAACTTCTCTTTTGTCAGCAAGTTTCCCCTCTGAGAAAGAAAATCCTATCGGTGAGAATCCTCCTTTAACAGAGACCTGATGGGGGTTTAGCCTCGCTCCCTCAGAAACGGGCATTGTTCCTTTGTAGGATTTGATATTTAATTTCATTTGTGAAGAAGCTGCAGGAATTAATGGAGAGCTCAGCTGGGTTTAATAGATTGCTGGCTGGCACGATTTTTCTGCCTAGCATTGTGAACCAGCGATTATTTTCACAAAAGTTAAAGCGGGCGAGCCTTAATTGCTTTCCCATCAGCCAAAAATGGCACCGGGTGGCCACTTTCAGTGACATCCCGCCCAGGGTTCAGTGGGCATGGGGTAAGGGGGGTGGCGCAGAAAAATGATTTCCCTCCTCTGGTGAAAAATACACGTGCCTCGCCTGCCCATCACCCAAAAGGTCAAAGTTCACAGTACTCGACCAAGAGCTTCAACAGAGTCAACGCGAACTTATGTCCGTTAAATCCACAACGCTGGCCTGTTGTCCCCCTGCTGTGGAGAATGGCTACTGCAGAGGCATAAGGGCCTACTTGTAGCCCCTTTGATGTTGGCGTGTTGCTAGGCCACGACACAGCACTGCCCACCAAAAGAAATGAAGGGAATACTCTTGTGCAACAGAATTATCCAAAGCTTCAACTCAGGTGTGAAGGGACCCTATTAAAATAGAACTATCGGCCTTACAGTTTTGAAAAACTGCTCCAATTCATCTTCTGTCACTCTTGAAGCACTTTTAAGTGTAGCCCCAAGCAACAAAACGCCAGGCTCTTGTAACGTGGGATTTAAGCACACAGACTGCGCAAAGGTTATTAGCCAAGGTCCCCTTATTCCACTCGAATCAAAACTCTAAATGTACAAGGGAAAACAGAACTACTAGAAATGAACTATTTACAGAGAAAATTCACTGCCGATGCTCCAGATCTCTGTCCTATTTGAGCCTCAGCTCCCCTACAATGTCATTCAGCAGGCTTCATAGAATCCGTGTAGGAGGCCATTCAACCCATTGAGCCTGCACCAACAATAATCCTATTCTATCCCTGTAATCCCATGTATTTACCCTGCTAGTCCCCCTAACACTAAAGGGGCAATTTAGCATGGCCAATCCATCCAATTTGCACATCATTGGACTTTGGGGGAAAACCGAAGCACCCAGAGGAAACCCACGCAGACATGGGGAGAATGTGCAAACTCCACACAGAGTTTGCCACCCAAGCCAGGAATCGAACCCAGATCTCTAGTGCTATGAGGCAACAATGCTAATCACTGTGCCAGTTTCCTCCCAGGCTTGTTCAGACCTGTTTCTATTCAGGGCCTCGGCTCCTGTGTGCAGTCACTCACCGGACCTGTTCCATTACCCAACTCTTGGCTTTCTCTCTCTCCGTGCCACGAGGCTGTTCAGACTCAGGATGCCGCCTATTGAGTCTAAAGAAGTAAATTTTTATTTTATTCAAAGTAGGCTTACATTAACACTGCAATGAAGTTACTGTGAAAATCTCCTAGTTGCCACACTCCAGCGCCTGTTCGGGTACACTGAGGGAGAATTTAGCACGGCCAATGCACCCTAACCACCACATCTTCCAGACTGCGGGAGGAAACTGTAGCACCCAGAGGAAACCCATGCAGACACAGGGAGAATGTACAGACTCTGCATGGGCAGTGACGCAAGGCTGGAATTGAACCCAGTTCCCCGGGCGCTGTGAGGCAGCAGTGCTAACCACTGTGCCACCGTGTCGCCCCAGACAGTCATGCCACCCAGTTTCTCAATGCCTCCACTTTTCAAAACGGGACACAGGTTTAATACGGCCACGCGGTAGTTACCATAACACGATCAGAAGGTCAGCTATTGCTGCCTTTGCTCCAAATCATCTCACGCGACAACCTTCCAGCCAGCAGAGGGTGGAGACTTCAAACCCATCAGCTAAAGATGGATTGGAATCCATATCCCAGGAGTGAAAAATAGAGTGTTCTAATTGAGTGAGCTCTTTAATGTTTCTGTGGAGACTATTCTATCAGTGTTTGGTAGCTAATGAATATTTCTGGAGCTGTGCAGCAGTCTATCTTCATTTTATGGTTGCAATTGTACAAGCTGATGTGATAGCGTTCTGTGGAGTTAGTTTTTAAATAGTATGGTTATTGCGCCGATTCCGTCAAGTGGAGAAGATCTATTACCCCACAGTACGGCAAGCCTGACTGAGATACTAAAGCCTTCTCTCCAAAATAAAGGGCAGCAGAATGGTAGGATTGTTCTATCCGGCACAGTTTATTGTACGTCTGCTGTGTGTATGTTTTCCACAATCCTCTACAACTGCACTGTCCAGTTCCAGCAACCTGGAAATTTGGACAAAATGGACCTTGCATTTGTATGGTGCTTTTCATATCCTTGGGACAGAGTTCTCCACGCTGGAGACACTGTTGCTATGTAGCCAATTTATTCACAGCAAGATCCCACAAACAGAAAATGAGTTAAATGCTGATTATCTTGCTCTGGGACTGCAGGCTCAGGGCTGTGAACCTTGAGTTCTGAACAAGTATAACGTTTAATGTTTTATTTAATTTGATTTATTATTGCCACATATATTAGTATACAGTAAAAAGTATTGTTTCCTACACTATACAGACAAAGCATACTGTTCATAAAGTACACAGGAGATAAGGACAGGAGTGCAGAGTGTAGTGTTACAGTCATCACTAGGGTGTAGAGAAAATTCAGGTTAATATATGGTAAGCCCATTCAAAATCTGACAGCAGCAGGGAAGAAGCTGTTCTCGTGTTGGGTGGTACGTGTCCTCTGACTTTGGTGCCTTTTTTCCGACGAAAGAAGGTGGAAGAGAGAATGTCCGGGGTGCGTGAGGTCCTTGATTATACTGGCTGCTTTCCCTAAGCAGCGGGAAGTGTGGACAGTCAATGGATGGGAGGCTGGTTTGCAGATGGATTGGGCTACATTCACAACCCTTTGTAGTTTCTTGGGTTCTTGGTCAGAGCAGGAGCCGTACTAAGCTGTGATACAACCAGAAAGGATGCTTTCTAAGGTGTATTTGTAAAAATTGGTGAGAGTCGCAGCAGACATGCCAAATTTCCTTAGTCTCCTGAGAAAGTGGAGGCGTTGTTGGGCTTTCTTAATGTCAGCATGGAGAAACCAAAACAGGTTTTATCTGAAAGACAGCGGTGCCTGTACCACAGCAGTGAACTGTCACCTTTGATTAAGATGCTACCGCAGAGGCAAGGGTAGCCCAGAGCTGAACTGACACGCAACATCTTGTAAAATATGTGGACAATCTGGAATCCACTTCAAAATTAAACCACAGAGGTGAGGTGCACTGACTCAAGTGTATGAATGCACTACTCACTGTGTGCAGATCAACAGGATCTTACCTCCTATCATCAGCCTAGGCTGAGGTGGTTGATCTAAGCCAGCAACCCAAGTAGACTGAGCTGCTGGGCTAATAGTACCTGTTAGCCAGATAGCTGTTGGAATATCCAAAGCTCCACTTCAAGAATACTTATATTAGAATGGGTGGCATGGTGGCACATTGGTTAGCACTGCTACTTCACAGCACAAGGGACCCTGGTTCTATTCCGGCCTTAGGATAATTGTCTGTGTGGAGTTTGCACATTCTCCCCATGTCTCTGTGGGTTTCCTCCAGGTGCTCCGGTTTCCACCCACACTCCAAAGATGTGCAGGTTAGGTGGATTGGCTGTGCTAAATTGTCCCTTAGTGTCCAAGGATGTCTAGGTTAGATGAATTAGCCATGGGGTACAGTGGGAGGTTGGCCTGGATAAGATACTCTGTCAGACCCACCAAGCCTAATGGCCTCCTTCTGCACTGTAGGGATTCTATAATTCTATTAACTGGATAGTTAAAAGTACACTACCTGTATTCAGTGTTAATCCTTTTGCCCTCATCAACACACAATGAATATCCATCCCATTGGAATCAAAGGCTTTTTACCCTTGTTTGAGATGGATCATTAATCATAGAATCCCTACAGTACAGAAGGAGATCATTTGGCCCATCAAGCCCGCGCCAACCACAATCCCACCCAGGCCCTATTCCCATAACGCCAAATATTTACCCTCCTGACACAAAGGGGCAACTTAACATGGCCAGTCCACCTAATCCGCACATCTTTGGATTGTGGGAGGAAACCGGAGCACCTGGAGGAAACCCACGCAGACATGGGGAGAATGTGCAAACTCCACCCAGACAGTGACCTGAGGCTGGAGTTGAACCCAGGTCTCTGGCACTCTGAGGCAGCAGTGCTAACCACTGTGCCACCATGCCACCCATTCTAGCGTAGAATCCACAAATTTATTCGATGAATTCCCGCTCAGAGTTCTCTGATTTTAATATCTTCCTGCACTGAAAACCGGAATGGAAAGACCATCCAGGGTCCCCATCCTCGTCCCTACCCAGTGAAGCCCAACAAATTGCACACAGGGTGAGGATTGAGCTGTGCTGCCTCCCACAGTTGAACAGCCTACACCTGAAGATTGGGTGAGGTGTGCATTCACCTGCACTGTTTCTTTCAGAGCGAGAGGGGGAGGAAATCCGGAGGGATTTCTTTTCCAAATGTATACTTTGTTCCTGTAAAATCTGAAAGACACATTTCAAAACATTTCAGATTGTTATAACAGTAATGTCCAATAATATTCACACTGTCTCCAGAGATCAAGATGCACTCTGAGGTGCTTCAGATCAGCAATGAGAACATTACAAACATTTCAGCATTTGCATTCTGTTCAAGCTACATACATCGATCATCTGACACTCTGCTGGTCTTCAGTAGTTATATACAGTTAGGATTAAGCGTGGTATCTGAGGAGTTTTACCCAGTTACCAGCCCCTTGCTGTATAGTGCAGAAGGAGTCCATTCGACCCATCCAGTCTGCAGCGACTCCCCGAAAGAACATCTCTACCAGGTCCACACCCAGCCCTATCCCCGTAACCTTGTGCATTTAGCACAGCTAATCCACCTAACCTACACATCTTTGAACGCTAAGGAGCAACTTAGTGTGGCCAATCCACCTAACCTGCAAATCTTTGGACACAAAGGAGCAATTTAGCATGGCCAATCCACCTAACCTGCAAATCTTTGGACACAAAGGAGCAATTTAGCATGGTCAATCCACCTAACTTGCATATCTTTGGACAGTAATGGGCAATTTAGCATGGCCATTCCACCTAATGTACACATCTTTGGATACAAAGAATTAATTTAGCATGGCCAATCCACCTAAACTACACATCTTTGGACACTAAGGAGCAATTTAGCGTGGCCTTTCCCCATTGTACCTTGGTGGCTGCTGTCCCAAGCTTCAGTGCATCCCTTAGCACGTAGTCCTGGACTTTGGAATGTGTTGAAGACAATTCTTTGCACTGGGAGATCAACACGTTTTGGGCATAGTTGTAGTCTGGATAGCTATAACTGCAGAGAGTAAACATGGCATTGTGCTCACTGAAACCGAGCATCAAAGCCCCAGATTAGGGTTCAGATTTCTATTAAATGATCCTGTGTAACAGAATACAGGTATGCCATTGTTAGTCATAACTAATCTTCAAGCACAGCAACAGGCTGTGTGTTCATGAAGCTTTGCTTCAGAAGAGACAAATTTCTAATTAAGTGGGTGAGGTGGTTCTAATGTTGCTAAAATGACAATTAGGGTCCTTTTTAAAGAGTTAACAAATAAGGGGTGGTACAGTGGTACAGTGGTTAGCACCGCTGCCTCACAGAGCCAGAAACTTGGTTCAATTCACTGTCTGTGATTGCACTTTCACTCCGTGGGTTTCCTCCGGGTGCTCTGGTTTCCTCCTACACTCCAAAGATGTGCGAGTTAGGTGGATTGGCCATGCTAAAGTTGCCCCTTAGTGTCCCAATATGTAGGTTAGGAAGGGTCAACCCCATGGGGTTAAGGGATAGGATCTGGGTGGGAGTCTCCAGTGGAGAATCGGTGCAGACTCGATGGGCCGAATGGCCTGCCTCTGCAGGATCCAGGATTCGATGAGAAAATGCTCATTTAAATGCAGAAGATGTCAATTTGCTCACAATGAAACTAATCTGGCGGAGGGAGTGTGAGGGAGAGTCAGTGATATCTATTATGAAAATGGCAGTAAAGTCATACAGGCGAGACTGGAATCTCAAAGGATGTATCTCTCCCAGGCTCTTTAATCCCTCAGTGATGCAGTCTTTTCAATATGAAATGCATGCTGCTGACAATGTCCCACGTCATCTCAGAGGCTGCTTATCTCTGTGAAAGCTGCACATTCTCTCTCGACCTATTAGTCATTTCCCAATAACCAGCCCTTTGTAAAATCGACTTTCTCTCTGACCAGAGCTCGCAGTAATCCCAAAGCAGCTGCAAATAGGCTATCAGAAGGCACGCACGTTTCACCTTTTCATTCTGAGTCTCATTTACCACCCGCTTTGAACCTATACACCGTAACACTACATTTTAGATGACTATTAAAAGGAGTTATTTGAGGATTTTAAAAATTATGTATCGGGAGCCACGAGACCGTCCAGTATTTTGCAAGTCAACAAATTGTGGATTGACGATCATATTGAAACACTTGTAAGTGAGAAGTTAATTACCCGATACCTGCGGTTGGCACAGTGGTTAACACGGGTCCCTTACAGCGCCAGGGACCCAGGTTCGATTCCCAGCTTGGGTCACTGTCTGTGTGGAATTTGCACATTCTCCCTGTGCCTGCATGCATCTTCTGGGTGCTATGGTTACTTCCCACAATCCGAAAGATGTGCTGATTCGGTGCACTGGCCATGCTAAATTCTCCCTCAGCGTATCTGAACAGGTGCCAGAGTGTGGCGACAAGGGGACTTTCACACTGCAGTGTTAATGGGTGCGTGACACTAATAAATAAACATTAAAACCAGGCAATTTCCTATCACCACGAGAACTCATATTCCATGAGTCCCACTGTTTAAAGTTAAAGCTTATTTATTCGTCACAAGTAAGCTTGCATTAACACTGCAATGAAGTTACTCTGAAATTCCCCTAGTTGCCACACTCCAGCGCCTGTTTGGGTCAATGCACCTCATCTGGGGAAGTCAATCAGGGATTCCCCTTGTAAGTCCTGGGGGTTATCACAAGAGAATAACTTGTGTATCTGAACTTTCACGAAAGGGAATGCAAGAGGGGGAGAACGAGAGAATGTGATAAAGCGGTCCACAACAGCAAAATTATGATGCCAGTCAGGGAACAAGAGAACTCAATTGCTAATCTGTGAGCAAGAACATTTCCGATGTAATTCCATACAGACGAGAGTAGCAGTTATGGCCTGAAGCAAGGCTGTGCACCTCGAAGATCAACACTGATGTTGCTTCTTATTTTAACCGACAGTCAACTTTTTAAAAAATACAATGATCAATAATTTAAGGCAGCAGAACATCAAAGTCATTCCGAAGCATGGAGATACATATAAATATTTCATCATCACAACACTTGTCGGGTAAGAAATATTTAAATCACACAGACTGCGTATTAAAATTATTATTTTAATTATGTGGTTCCTTACCCACCGGCTCCACCCCCCACCCCTCCGCTCCCATCCCCTCCGCTCCCACCCGTTCCCTCCCCGCACCCCACCTTTTAACTTTTATAAGAGCAAATGACTGTGGATGTCGGAATGTGAAACACAAACAGAAAATGCTGGAAGATCTCAGCAGATCTGACAGTGTCTGTGGAGAGAGAATAGAGCTCAATGTTTTGAGTCAAGATGACCCTTCATCAGAGCTGAAGACGATAGTGGATAGGATGAGATTTATACTGTTGTGGTGAGGTGGGAGGTGGGGTGTGCTGAAGTGAAGCTATAAGACCTGGTTTTCATTCCCTCGGTAAGAAGTCTCACAGCACCAGGTTAAAGTCCAACAGGTTTACTAACAGAGTGAAGAACTCCCACTCACCTGATGAAGGAGCAGCCACCGCTCCGAAAGCTAGTGGCGTTTGCTACTCAAATAAACCTGTTGGGCTTTAACCTGGTGTTGTGAGACTTCTTACTGTGTTTACCCCAGTCCAACGTCAACATCTCCACATCATTTCTTTCCCTCGACCATTGAGGTGCTGACTAGTTAGGTTACAGTCTCGCTCCACACTTCTCCAGTGATCATCTGTGAATCTAAATTGCTGGCTAGCCATTTGACATGCAATGAATCAAAGCCAAGCCTTCTTACGCCTGTGGCCAGCCACTTATGCACGTGTCCACTCTCCAGCAGGGGTCAGTGGTCAGCAGCGCTGTGGAGAGACTGACTGACTCCCTTCCCCAACTCAAAGATGGTGTGGCCAAGTGTCCTGACCCCCACCGCTCCCTTAGCTCCAGAATCGGGGAACTCCATATAGAACAGAGGGATAGGCTGGGATTTTCCAGGGCTCAGCATCCACAGCAGGCAGCTTTCCAGAGGGTGACTATCAAGCATTAATCTACCTTTGGATGAGTTTTCCACTCACTCAAAGCAAAATAATTCAACCTACAGGCTGTTGCCTCGGACATAAGTTAGTGACAGCTTCACTGATGGAACCCAGCCCAAAGTTAGAGCAAACACTGACTTAAAAAACTGGACACCTTTACGGAAAAGCGTTTATATTTGTAACGTGAGCTGTTGTGTTGAGTTACAATTTGGGTGGTGTCATTCATACTGCAAAAACAACTTGTATTTAAATAGAGCCTTTAACGAAAAAAATCATCTGCCCTTGACAGAGGCATTAGAAGGAAGATGTGACACTGAGCCCCATTATAGGATAGTGGGAAAGATGACTGTAACCTTGCCAAAGGAGTTAGTGTTGGATTAGCATCATGAGGGAGGAATGAGAGGTTTAGGAAGGGAATATATCTGAAATTAAGAATCTACTGATGACCATGAAACCATTGCCAATTGTCAGAAAAACCCATCTGGTTAACTAATGTCCTTTAGGGAAGGAAATAGATAAATAGATAGATAGAATAGTACAGCACAGCACAGGCCCTTCGGCCCTCGATGTTTTGCCGAGCTATGTCCGAACCCAAGATCAAGCTATCCCACTCCCTATTATTCTGGTGTGCTCCATGTGCCTATCCAATAACCACTTGAAAGTTCCTAAAGTGTCCGACTCCACTATCACAAAGGCAGTGTATTCCACACCCCAACCTCTCTCTAAATAAAGAATCTACCTCGGACATCCCTCCTATGTCTCCCACCATGAACCTTACAGATATGCCCCCTAGTAACAGCTACATCCACCTGAGGAAATAGTCTCTGAGCATCCACTCTATCTATCCCCCTCATCATCTTATAAACCTCTAGTAAGTCACCTCTCATCCTCCTCCGCTCTAAAGAGAAAAGCCTCAGCTCCCTTAATCTTTCCTCATAAGACCTACCCTCCAAACCAGGCAGCATCCTGGTAAATCTCGTCTGCACTCTCTCCAGTGCTTCCACATCCTTCTTATAGTGAGGTGACCAGAACTGCACACAATATTCCAAATGTGGTCTCACCAAGGTCCGGTATAGTCGTAGCATAAAATCTGCTGTCCTTACCTGGTCTAGCCTACATGTGACTCCAGAACCACAGTAATGTGGTTGACTCTCAACTGCCTTAGCAAGCCACTCAGTTTCAAGGGGAACTAGGGATGGGCAATAAATGCTGGCCAGCCAGTGACACCCATGTCCCACAAATGAATAAAAAAAATTGCAGAACTTAGGGCAAAGGAAGCAGCCAATGGTTGGGTAATAGAACTCTTGGATGTTCAACTTTTGGGGTGGCGCAGTGGCACAGTGGTTAGGACTGCTGCCTCACAGGTTAGTGAGGCGATAACGAGGATAGGACAGTAGGGTGGGCCTGAGTAAGATGCTCTTGTAGAAAGTTGGTTCAGAGTTGATGGGCCAAATGGCCTCTTTCTACACTGTCGGGATTCTATGATTCAATGAGATGAGGAGGTTGAGGCCATGGAGGGATTTGAAAACAAAGGTGAGATGTTTAAAATGAAGATGTTGCTTATCTCATGGTTAAATGTATCTGTCTATCAAAGAAATAGAATAAAGAGCTAGAGCACATTTACAGCATACACTGAAAACTAAGATAGGGAGTGAGACAAATAGCAGGTAGGAATGGTGGGGAAGTGGAGTCGAGGATTACCAGGTCAGTCATGATCTCATTGAGTGGCAGAACAGACTCGATGGGCCGAATAGCCTATTTCTATTCTTACATCCTACATTGGCCCAGGCCCAACGCTTCACAAAGAACTCTTACAGCCCACAGGGAGTCCACGAGGTCTTTCACACCCCAGCCGACTCTCTCAAAAAAGGCCATTTGTGCAGCATGGTGGCACAGTGGTTAGCACTGCTGCCCCACAGCGCCAGGGACCCAGGTTTGATTCCCAGATTGGGTCACTGTGTGAAGTTTGCACGTTCTCCCCGTGTCTGTGTGGGTTTCCTCTGGGTGGCCTGGTTTCCTCCCGCAGTCTGGAAGATGTGGATTAGGTTGATTGACCCTAGTTTCGGGGGAATTAGCAGCCATTGCAGGAATAGGATTGTGATTGGTGCAGGCTTGATGGGCCGAATGGCCACCTTCTGTGCTGTAGGGATTCTATGATTCTTAACCCCAATTAATCTCACTCCCCAGCTCTCTCCCAGTGGCTTGTTCATTTCCCTTTGAGTATTAATCCCATTTCTTTTTGAACCAGTTTGTTGAACCTGCTTCCAGTATCCTTTCAGGCTGTGAATTCCTGATCGATACAACTGACTGCATCAGAAACATTGCTCTTCACATGCTTTTGTTTTGTGCCAATTATTTTAGCTCTGTTTACCTCAGTTGCCAATCCCCCTTCCAAGTGGCAATGCAAGTGGAAACTGCTACTCCCGACCTACATTTTACATATAAAATAACCTTAAGATGGATAATGAAAGGGGAGATGCCAAGCAGGACTTGAACACGAGAAGTAGCAAGGTTGATTGAAGATGAAGAGGTGGATAATGGAGCACATTATGACAAGATGGAGTGGGCTGGAGGTGGGCGGGGGTCAGAATCAAGTGACATACAACATACGATGGTCAGGAGAGCAGAAGCTATTACCTGAGCTATGGGACTGAAGAAATCTAAGGCTAAAATAGAGCAAGGCAGGACAGTGATTAGCACTGCTGCCTCACAGCGCCAGGGACCTAGGTTCAATTCTGAGCTTGGATCACTGTCTGTGTGGAGTTTGCACATTCTCCCCATGTCTGTGTGGGTTTCCTCTGGATGCTCCGGTTTTCTCCCACATTTCAGAGATGTGCAGATTATCTGGATTGGCCATGCTAAATTTCCCCTTAGTGTCCCAAGATATATAGATTAGATGTGTGATAAATGTGTGGGGTTATGGGGATGGGGTGGCGAGAAGGACCTGGGTGAAATTTTGTCTGAGAAAGTGGGTGCAAACTCAATGGGCTGAATGGCCTCCTTCTGCACTGCAGAGATTCTATGATTCTATGAAGGCAATGGAGGGACAACGCAACATGCTTGGGGTCAGGGAGCCAGCTGCGGTCAATAGAGAGAGCAATAAGAGAGACCATGTTGTACCCAATAGAGCCACATGGAGTTCCAGGTGGTTGGAGGGGCTAAGGTAAAGCAATCAAACGAGGAGACAACAACTCGCCTAAGAACCCTGAATAAAGTAAAGCGATTTGCAAGGTTTTTCTCCATACACTATTTAATGGCACATTCGCTGTGTATCGAATCCAAAATACCAGAAAACACTGATTAGAGATTGACATTTTACATTAAAAAATGCTTACACTCTTAAAAGATGTTGTTGCACTGAGATAAGACTTGGTAGTGTCAACACATTCCATACCACTAGATCAGTGGTCTCCAAACTCCGATCCAGATGTGACCCGCTGCAGGCCAGATGTGGTCTGCGGGCTGTAGTTTGGAGACCCCTGCTCTAGATGGAGTGAATAGGGCAGAGTTCGGATGGGAGCTGAGTGGTCTTCCAGAGGTTAAAACAGCCAGTGTTGGTGATGGACGGACTGTGCGATTTCTCCGAGGTTGTATTGGCTTTGTGGTTTCCCTCCCCGCCATTTTGAAAATGGTAGCAAGAATTACTTCAAAATGGGGTTTTCATTTGCTGAAACCAGTTTGAAAGACTGATTTTCCCATCAAATGGGCAGAGTTTGAGGGTTAGTATGGGTGCACCATAGAATCCCTACAGTGCAGAAGGAGGCTTCTCGGCCCATCGACTCTTACCCAGGCTTACCCCGTAACCCCATGTATTTACCTGCTAACCTATATATGTTAGGACAATAAGGGACAATTTAGTTTGGCCAAGCAACCTAATCTGTACTGTGGGAGGAAACCGGAGCACCTGGAAGAAACCAACGCAGACATGGGGCAGCATGGTGGCACAGTGGTTAACACTGCTGCCTCACAATGCCAGGGACCCGGTTTGATCCCTAGCTTACGTCTCCAGGCTTAGTCTGTGTGGAGTCTGCATGTGCTCCCCATGTCTGCATGGGTTTCCTCTCAGTGCTCCAATTTCCTTTCACATGTCCAAAAATGTGCGGGTTAGGTGGATTGTTCATACTAAATTGCTGCTTAGTCTCAGGGGGCCTAGTTAGGGTAAGTGCATGGGGTGATGGGGCTAGGGCCTGGGTGGGATTGTGTTCGGTGCAGACTCAATGGGCTGAATGGCCTCCTTCTGCACTGCAGGATTCTATGATTCTATGTGAATGTCTGTACTCATTGGCGTTTAGATGAATAAGAGGCAACCTTATTCAGACATCGATGAATTCTCAGGGGGCTTGATAGGGTCGATTGTTTCCCCTTGGGGGAGAGCCTGGGATCAGAGGGCATGATCTCAGAGTAAGGGATCACCCATTTTAGACAGAGATTAAGAGGAATTTCTTATCTCTGAGGGTAGTGAATCTGTGGAATTGTTTAACACAGAGGGCTGTCGAGGCTGGACTGTTACATATGTTCAAGGTTGAGGTAGACAGTAAGGGAATCAAGGGTTAGGGGGCTAAGTGAAGTTGAGGATTATCATATCAGATCAGTCATGATCTCATTGAATCACAGCATGGTGATGTGATTCAATGAGTGGTTAGCCCTGCTGCATCACAGCTCCAGGGACCTCGGTAAAATGTTAGAATCCGTGATCAAGGAGAAAATAGCGAGGCATCTTGAGGAGAATTGTTTGATAGAGCAGACGCAGCACGGTTTCGTTAAGGGGAAGTCGTGTCTGACGAATTTATTGGAGTTCTATGAGGATGTGTCTAGGGCGGTGGATAGAGGAGAGCCGGTGGATGTGGTCTTTCTTGATTTTCAGAAGACGTTTGACAAGGTACCTCACAAGAGGTTATTACAGAAGGTCAGGGGGCATGGAGTTGGGGGTAGGGTGTTAGCGTGGATAGAGGATTGGCTGTCAAATAGGAGGCAGAGAGTGGGGGTCAATGGGTGCTATTCGGATTGGCAGTTGGTGACTAGTGGAGTGCCCCAGGGATCGGTGCTGGGGCCACAGCTATTTACCATTTATATAGATGATCTGGAGGAGGGAACCAAGTGTAGGGTGTCGAAATTTGCTGATGACACCAAGATTGGTGGAACGGCAAATTGTGTGGAGGGTGTGGAGAGTCTGCAGAAGGATCTAGATAGGCTGGGCGAATGGGCCAGGAACTGGCAAATGGAATTTAATGTTGGCAAGTGTGACGTTGTCCACTTTGGTAGGAATAATGGTAGGAAGGACTATTACTTACATGGCGAAAAACTGCAGCAGGCGACGGTGCAGAGGGGCCTCGGGGTCCTTGTGCATGAGTCGCAAAAACCCAGCCTGCAGGTGCAGCAGGTGGTCAGGAAGGCGAGTGGGATGCTGGCCTTCATAGCGAGGGGGATTGAATATAAAAGTAGGGAGGTCTTGCTGCAGCTGTATAGGGCACTGGTGAGGCCGCAGCTGAGTACTGTGTGCAGTTTTGGGCACCGCACTTACGCAAGGATATTTTGGCCTTGGAGGGAGTGCAGAGGAGGTTTACTAGGCTGATACCGGAGTTGAGGGGGTTGACCTTTGAGGAGAGGCTGAATAAACTAGGCTTGTACTCGTTAGAGTTTAGAAGAATGAGGGGAGATCTCATTGAGACGTATAAGATGATGAATGGGATGGATAGGATAGAGGTAGAGAGGTTCTTCCTGCTCAGAAAAGACAGTAGGACTAGAGGGCACAGCCTCAAGATAAAGGGGGGGCGGTTTAGAACGGAGTTGAGGAGGAACTTCTTCACTCAAAGGGTGGTGAATCTCTGGAATTCTCTGCCCGTTGAAGTGATGGAGGCTGCCTCGCTCAATATTTTTAAGACGCGGGTTGATGGGTTTTTGATAGGCAAGGGGATTAAGGGTTATGGGGAGAGGGCGGGAATGTGGAACTGAGACTCGACAGATCAGCCATGATCTTATTGAATGGCGGGGCAGGCTCGAGGGGCTAGATGGCCTACTCCTGCTCCTATTTCTTATGTTCTTATGTTCAAATCCTGGCTTGGGTCACTGTCTGTGTGGAGTTTGCACATTCTCCCTGTATCTGTGTGGGTTTCCTCCAGGTGCTCCAGTTTCCTCCCAAAGATGTGTGGATTTGATTGATTGGCCATGCTAAATTGACCCTAGTGTCAGGGGGACTAGCTAGGTTCAATGCGTGGGGTTATGGGGATGGGCCCTGTGTGGGATTGCTGTCAGTGCAGACTCAATGGGCCAAATGGCCTCTTTCTGCACTGTAGGATTCTATGAATGGCAGAGGAGGCTCGATGGGCCGAATGACCTATTTGTACTCCTATATCTTACAGTCTGAAGCACCATAAGTAGGTTAAGTCAATCAGTGCCCAAGTGCATGAGGACAGCCATCGTGAAGAGCACTCCTGGGAATCACAGCCCAACAGATAAATGGCATTTTAGAGAGGGTCCAGATTAATCCCCCCGCCCCCCTCCACCCCTCCCTGCCCATGCACCAAACAGCCTCTTCAGAAAAACATTTTAAAAATCAAACACAGCTTGCTGGAGAAGTAAGCTAATAAAACAGAATCTGTGATTATGTTTACTGCCATTCTGAAATCCAGTGCAATAGAAATATTGTGTACTGCACTCAGTGGAATGAATAATTAATAACACATATTTAATCACAAATAATAAATGAGAGTGATATTCTTTTCCTTTGAAGAGCATTTTGATTAAATCTGGCTCCCACAGGTGCTTGTTGCTGACCCCTTCACTCCCCATGCCTGGGTTTGAATCTGTCACAGGATCAGCTCAGAGATTAAAGTTCCATCTCTCTGACTGCAGGGCGAGGCTTAAGTGAAATGCCTTCTATACTTTCCCAATCTCAATCTGACGGGCAGCTGTAATAACGTGGGGAGCTGGTGGCATAGTGGTATTGTTACTGGACTAGTAATCCAGAGAGAGAGAGAGAGACAGGGTAATGCTAGAACTTGGGTTCAAATCCCAACACAGTAGATGGTGAAATTTGAATTCAGTAAAAAAAAACTTGGAATTCAAAGCCTAAAGATGACCATGAAATGATTGTTGTGAAAACCCATCTGGTTCACTAAAGTCCTTTAGGGAAGGAAATCTGCCATCCTTACCTGGTCTGGCCTACACGTGACTTCAGAGCCACAGCAATGTGGTTGACTCTCGAATGCCCTCTGAAATGGTGGGCAGTTAGGAATGGGCAATAAATGCTGGCCTAGCCAGTGACATTCACATCCCTGTAAAATGAATTTAAAAACTACATAGCACAGGCTTGCAGTCAATGGGCAAACTCAGTAGTATAGCCCAGTTGTTAGTGCTGCTATGGGTTTTTTTATTTGTTCATGGGATGTAGGCTGGGTCAGCATTTATTGCCCATCTCTGGGGGCATTTAAGAGTCAATTACATTGCTGTGAATCTGGAGTCATGTGTCGGGCAGTCCAGGTAAGGACAGCAGATTTCCTTCCCTAAAGGGCATTAGTGAACAGATGGGTTTTTCCGACAATGGTTTCATGGTCATCAGTAGACTTTTAATTCCAAATTTTTATTGAATTCAAATTTCACCATCTACTATGGTAGGATTTGAATCCGGGCATTACCCTGGGTATCTGGGTTACTAGTTCAGCAACAATACCACTACGCCACCGCCTCCCCTCTAAGCCACTGTGCTGGAAGTTGCTGAAAGACTCTTTTGAAGTGTATTGAGGCTGGTTGCCAAGGTATGTGCCTCTGTTGCACTTAACCAGAAAGGGCTGGATGCTGCCACTGGAGCCACAACTTGGAAAGATTGCCTCATTCCCTTATGCTGATGTCCCGCGTCTTAGATCATATACTCAGAGTCATGGAGTCATAGAGGTATCCAGCATGGAAACAGGCCATTCGGCCCAACTTGTCCGTGCCACCCCTTTTTTTAAACCCTTAAGCTAGTCCCAATTGCCCACGTTTGGCCCATATCCCTCTACATCCATCTTACCCATAAAACTGTCTAAACACTTTTTAAAAGACAACATTGTGCCTGCCTCTACTACTACCTCTGGCAGCTTGTTCCAGACACTCACCACCCTCTGTGTAAAAAAATTGTCCCTCTGGACACTTTTGTATCTCTCCCCCTCTCACCTTAAACCTATGCCCTCTAGTTTTAGACTCCCTACCTTTGGGAAGAGATTTTGACTATCTAGCTGATCAACGTCCCTCGTTATTTTAAAAGCCTCTATAAGATCACCCCTCAGCCTTCTACGCTCCAAAGAAAAAAGTCCCAAACTATCCAGCCTCTCCTTAAAAGGTAAACTATCAAGTCCCCATTGCATCCTAGTAAATCTCTTCCGCATTCTTTCTAGTTTAATAATATCCTTTCTATAATAGGGTGACCAGAACTGTACACAGTATTCCAAGTGTGGTCTTACCAATGTCTTGTACAACTTCAACAAGACAGCCATCTCCTGTGTTTAATGTTCTGACCAATGAAACCAAGCATGCCGAATGCCTTCTTCACCACTCTGTCCATCTGTGACTCCACTTTCAAGGATCTATGAACCTGTCCCTCTAGATCTCTTTGTTTCGTAACTCTCCCCAGTGTCCTACCATTAACTGAGTAAGTCCTACCCTGGTTCAACCTACCGAAATGCATCACCTCGCCTTTATCTAAATTAAACTCCATCTACCATTCATCAGCCCAATGGCCCAATTGATCAAGATCCTGTTGCAATTGGAGACATCCTTCTTCACTGTCCACTATGCCACCAGTCTTGGTGTCATCTGTAAACTTATTAACCATGCCCTCCTATATTCGCATCCAAATCATTAGTATAAATGACAAATGACAGTGGACCCAGCACCGATCCATGAGGCACACAGCTAGTCCCAGGTCTCCAGTTTGAAAAACAACCCTCTACAACCACATCTGTCATCTAGCCAACTTTGTATCCATTTAGCTACCTCGCAGGAGTTACCGGCAAGGAATGAGCAGGTATGAATGGTTCTTGTGCTACGACCTACCATTCACATTCACATCAGCAGAAGCATGTGTCCTACAGGAATCCGTCTTTATGTGGTCAGCATCTTTTAACAGCTGTGAAGAAATCTGTTGCTGCAATGCAAGTCCCACTGTGGCTGTTCAACACATTGTGAACTGGTAACTGAAAATATTGTTCCGTGCTGCCATCAAGCAAAAGGATAGTGGGGGAACGTACTCGAGGCTGCAGGGAGGGAGAAGGGGGTTTCCACATTCTTTGAGGTTTCCTCACCTCACGTACAATTGGTTACTTGCCGTGCAGTGAGTGCAGCAGCCAGCGTGTGCACAGCAAGATCCCACAAACAGCCAATGAGGCAAATGACCCACTCTGCTGCCAGAAATAAGTCATTTTTTTAATTTACTAGTCACAAGTAGGCTTACATTAACACTGCGATGAAGTTACTGTGAAAATCCCCCAGTCGCCACACTCCGGCGCTTGTTCAGAGGGAGAACTTAGGGGACTGATCAGGAATGCTGCCACAGAATTTTTAGCTCCTGGGCCACTGACATTTAATAAGTTTTAATAAAATGGTTGCAAAAGCAATTCCAAAACATAGCTTTTTTTTAAAATGTCTATCTACATTCTAAAGTGAAACTGTTGGAGGCCCTTCACTGACTACAGCCCAGGAGATATGTCTGATCATCATCTCCAGACTCAGGTCCATGTGTCTAATGTCCATATATTAAAATAAATCATTTTCATTTTGAATAGAAATCACAGTGTAAGTTTTTAAGGAGGTAATTGACTAATGAAGTATGTCAATTAGATCGAATTTATAACGTTAATTGGAAGCAGTTCATAGAATCACAGAATTGTTATGGTGCAGAAGGATTTGACCCATCGTGTCTGCACTGACACTCCAAATGAGCACTGGCTTAGTGCCATTCCCCTGCCTTTTCCCCCTATCCTTGCACATTGTTTCTATTCATGTGGGTAGCATGGTGGCAGAGTGGTTATCACTGTCACTTCACAGCGCCAGGGACCCAGGTTCAATTCCGGCCCTTGGGTCACTGTCTGGAGTGGAGTTTACACATTCTCCCCATGTCTGCGGGGGCCCCCACCGGGTGTCTGGTTTTCTCCCACAGTCCAGAGATGTGCAGGTTGATTGGCCATGCTAAATTGTCCCATAGAGTCAGGGAGACCAGCAGGGTAAATATGTGGGGTTGGGGAGATAGGGCCTGGGTGTATTGTGTATGGCGCAAACTCGATGGGCCGAATGACCTCCTTCTGCACTGTACGGATTCTTCTATTCTAATCATCTAGTGCCCTCTTGAATGCATCGATTCAACCTGCTTCCACCAGGCAGCACATTTCACACCCAGAATCATTCATTGTGTGGAAAAGTATTTTTCTCACACCACATTTGTTACCTCTGCAAATCAGTTTAAATCTGTGCACACTCATTCTCCATCCTATTATGAATGGGAGCAGGTTCTCTCTATCCAATCAAGTCTAACCCCGTCATGATTTTGAACATCTCTATCAAATCTCCTCTTAGCCTTCTTGTCTCCAAGGAGAACAGTCCCAATCTCTCAATTTCTCATCGCTGGAACCATTCTTGTAAGCCTCTTCTGCACTCTCTCCAATGCATTCATGTAGAACTGTACACAACATTCCAGCTGTGGTCTAACTAGCTTTCATCTTGCTGCCCCAAAAAGGGGCATCTTGTTATGAAATGTGAATTGACACTTTAGGGAATTGCAAGCCAAAAGCCAGGGACAGCAAACTGAACATCAGTGGAAATCCAGACATTAACCCAGGGCCCTGTAGGTTCTCTGCCATTTCAGCATGGCATGTGAGTGCATTAAATCAGTTCCTTAGCACAACTTCCCTGAAATTATGAAAATATCACTGTGGGGCAGCAAATATATTTTTTAAAGTTTTAAAGCTTTATTTATTAGTGTCACAAGTAGACTTACATTAACACTGCAATGAAGCACCGTGGCACAGTGTTTAGCACCGCTGCCTCACAGCTCCAAAGACCTGGGTTCAATTCCAGGCTTGGGTTACTGTCTGTTGGAGTTTGCTCTTTCTCCCCATGTCTGTGTGGGTTTCCTCTGGGTGCTCCGGTTTCCTCCCACAGTCCAAAGATGTGCGGGTTAGGTTGATTGGTCATGCTAAATTGCCCTCTCACTGTCCCAGGACATGTAGGTTAGAGGGATTAGCGGGGTAAATGTGTGGGATTATAAGGATAGGGCCTGGAGTGGGATTGTTGTCAATGCAGACTCGATGGGCCAAATGGCCTCCTTCTGCACCGTAGAGTTTCTATGATTCTAAGTTACTGTGGAAAGTCCCCAAGTCACCACACTCCGGTGCCTATTTGGGTACACACTGAGGGAGAATTTAGCGCGGCCAATCCACCTAACCAGCACATCTTCAGACTGTGGGAGTAAACCACAGCACCCAGAGGAAACCCAAGCAGACACGGAGAGTACGTGCAAACTCCGCATTGACAGTGACCCGAGGTCGGAATCGAACCTGGATCCCTGGTGCTGTGGGGGCAGCACTGCTAAGTACTGTGCCGCCGTGCCATCCTAAATATTTGGCCACCAAATTTTTTGATTTGCAGCTGTTGAGGTGCTGGGATTTCTGCTGGATCATGGCTTCTTTAAGAAAAGTGTCATCACCTTGATGTGTCCAATAATCCATCAGGTTCATGAGGTCTACAGAATTATAAGAGGTATAAACAGGGTGGACAGTCAGAGGCTTTATCCCAGGGCGGAAGTGTCAATTACAAGGGGCACAGATTCAAGGTGAGAGGGGAGAAAGTTTAAGGGAGATGTGCAGAGGAAGTTTTTCACGCAGATCCACCAGAGGAGAGAGTGGGAGCAGGTACATTAACAACATTTAAGAGATGGATGCATGAATAGGGAGGGAATGGGGGATATGAACCGAGTCAGGACAGAAGGCTTTTTTTTTAGTTTATTTATGGCATCATGATTGGCATGGGCTTGGAAGGCTGGTGGGCCTGTACTTTTCTTTGTTCTTTGTCTTTGAAATTCTGATGTTTTTTATATGTTTCACTGTTGTATGATACCTTCATTTAACAGCTATTAGGACTGGCCTGACTGCAAACTGGTCTGTCCTTCCGTCTGTTGATATGCCAGAGTGGGCTATCTGTTTTATGCAGAACGCAATGATGAATTCATTCTGGCTTCATCCTTGGCTCTGACAACTTTGAAATGCAGACACTCTCAAACAAAGAGTGTTCTCAACCTCAGGCTGGTGTGTGTGAGTGTCTGCAAATGTCCTGCGGGGGGTTGGTGGATGGGTGGAGGGTGGGGGGGTGGTGCAGTTGGCATCTCACAATCAATAAATGTTTCACAACGCACTGTAGGTTTAGAATCCCTGGAAGGGAACCATTCACCTCACCACATAGGCTCCCGCTCACTGAAGGCACTATCCACTTATTCCCAATTCCCTGGATGTGAGGACCTCCACAGGCACGGAACGCTATCTGAACAAGTCACCCAAGGCAAATTGTCATCGCTGGCAAACCTAAGTGGCACTTGGTGCCTGCGTCGCCTCGGGCAAGCTGAGGCAATGTGAATATTTCAGTAGATTCCCTTGTCCAAGGTAGAATGTGCAAAGCACAGAATATCAATCTGTAATGTGCCCACCTTAGATTCCATCCAATACTTGTCATCTGCTATTTTAATACTTCGTTCACAGAAGGCGGGAGTCTCCAATGGATGTGGTGAGGCACCTTTCTTCAATACAGCTGGGTAGCGTGTTAAGCTATTTACAGTCAACCACATTGCTGTGGGTCTGGAACCACATGTATCATAGAAACCCTACAGTGCAGAAAGAGGCCATTCGGCCCATCGAGCCTGCACCAACAACAACCCCACCCAATCCCTATCCCCATAACCCCATTTATTCCCCCTGCCAATTCCCCTGACCCTAAGGGGTAATTTAGCATGGCCAATCCACCTAACACCCCACATCTTTGGAATGTGGGAAGAAACCGGAGCACCCAGTGGAAACCCACACAGACACGGGGAGAACTCCGCACAGACAGCCACCCGAGGCTGGCATCGAACCTGGGTCCCTGGTGCTGTGAGGCAGCAGTGCTAACCACTGTGCTACCGTGCCGCCCCAATAGCCCACTGAGCATGAAGACCATTCTCAGAACAGAGAGCTGACTGAGCACATCCTTAATGTGTTCACATCTGTACTGAGAAAGTCACAAACCGTATTCTGCCACAATATTGCCATTGATAGAGGTATGAGCATTACACTCAGCAACTCTTAGTAGGAGTTAACGGCTAGAAAGCAACAACATCTTTTCCCTAAACAAACACCAAGTGATTGGGTAAGTTGAATTTACCAAGTATTTATGCAGTTTTGTATTTTTTTCTTGATTCATGACTCCTACCTGTTGTAGTCTGTAAGGGGTTGTTGATGGGGTGGGTTGGGAGTGGGTGAGGGGCTAGTGATTCTGAAGGACACTTCCCTACCATTGAAGAAATAAGCCACTCATTCCCTCCCAGCCTCAAGTAAGCCTGAAGACATTGCCTCTACAACAAAGGGCTCAGAGGCTGGGGCTCCTTACCCCATGTCAGAGGTAGATAGAAGACTGATTAGTGAGGAGGTGAAAAGTTATAGGGGTTGGTGGGGCATGCTGAGGAATCAGATCAGAGTGAACCTGTTGAATGGCGGAGCAGGTTCAAGGAGCTGAGTGGCCTGCTCCAGCTCCTTACGTCTGTATGTTCAGTTAATAATTGTACTGGGCATTGGCATCGGGCATGAATGCCAACCAGCAAACCATGCATGCTATCTCACATCACACTGCAGAGGGCATGTTCACTCAACATGCACAGGTTGTTAGAACACGGTAGGAGATGCGACAATCCCTCGGGTGGAGTAGTTTGCAGCCTTGCTGCTAATGAGAGAAGTTAATATGAAAGCCAGCAGTCACATTTTCCTAATGAGTTGTTGCAATCCCTCACAGCTTCCTGTATTTTGTCATCCAAGGCTTCCCCAGGGCTACAGTGCGAGCATCGATGTGAGATATGCACACACACACACACACACACACACACACACACACACTCCTTACTGAGGCTACTGCAGCATACGGAATGCCAGCTGGCACTTGCTGCACATCAGACCTGAGGGCAGAGAAGTCTTCCTAGCTTGCCTTAGCCTTGTCATTCAGACTGCTCGACTTCCTGACTGCCTCAGAGCATCCAAGCCCCGCCACGTAGCTTTCGACAGCCCAATATGTCGGTGCAGACTCGATGGGCCGAAGGGCCTTTTCTGTACGTATGACTCTAAATTAAGTCAGCGTAGCACATACACGGTCCAGCATTCATCAGTCAGGAACAGATTTTTTTATGCACCATGTTGTTACGATTTAGAACGTGTTGCTTGAAAGGGTAGTTGGGACCAGATTTTATGGTAACTTTCAAAAGGGAATTTGATGAATCCTTGAATTTTCTGTATTCATTGACGGGATGTGGGCTTCACTGGCAAGGCCAGCATTCATTGCCCATCCCTAATTGCCCTTCTGAAGGTGATGGTGAGCTGCCTTCTTGGACCAAGTGCCGTCCATGTGGTGTATGTACACCCACAGTGCTGTCAGGGAGGGAGCCCCAGGATTTTGACCCAGCAACATTGAAGGAATGGCGAGACATTCCCAAGTCTGGATAATGGGTGAATTGGAGGGAAATTTCCAGCTGGTGGTGATCCCATGTATCTGCTGCCTTTGTCCTTCTGGATGGTAATAGTCATGGGTTTGAAAGATGCTGCCTAAGGAGTCTTGGTGAGCTGCTGCAGTGCATCTTGTAGGTGGTGCACACTGATGCTATTGAATATCGGTGGTGGAGGGACTCAGTGTTTTTGGATGTGGTGCCAATCAAGCGGGCTGTCCTGGATGGTGTCAAGCTTCTTGAGTGTTGTTGGAGCTGCACCCATCCAGGCAAAGGGGGAGTATTCCATCACACTCCTGACTTGTGCCTTGCAGATTGCGGACAGGCTTTGAGGAGTCAGGAAGTAGTCATCGTGGGATTCCTCATTTCTGACCTTCTCTTGTAGCCTAGTCCAGTTGAGTTTCTGGTCAGTGGTAAACTCCAGGATGTTGATAGTGGGGGTTCAGTGATAGCAGTGCCATTAAATGTGAGGGGTGATATTTTTCCAAGGCTATGCAGAAAGAGACTGGAATTAATTGAATAACTCTTTCAAAGAACTGGGAAGTGTTGGAAAGGCTTTAGAATTAGTAAGCCTTCCAAGAATGCCTGAAGCTTGCTCACTATATGAACCCTCTTTGCTAAAATCGATAGGAGGGATTATCTCCCCCGCTACTCCTTGTGACACTTTAGATTTTCTAATCCTTTAGTTGTGACAATGGAACCTAGGAAAGTTGGGAGGCAGTAACATTGATAGTTGTCTCCCAGCGCAGAGTACGTCAACCCAAGGGGGCACAGTGGGAATTTGGATGCCAGTGTCACTATCACAGTTCATGGGGTGAGGCATTGCCCATCAACAGAATCGTGTGAGTAGGGATTTCCACAGCCAAGTTCTGTTATCTGTTTCCACCAACCATAGCTCAGCCCTGGCGCACCCCGTTCCAAAAGTCAAACATTCCAGCAATCTGTTTTCAGAAATATACATGACAAAGATGTGCGGGTTAGGTGGATTGGCCATGCTAAATTGACCCCAGTATTAGTAAGGTTAATACATGGGGTTACATAGGGTGGGATTGTGGTCAGTGCAGACTCAATGGGCTGAATGGCCTCCTTCATAGGGTAGGGACCCTATGATTGTTGATAATCAATGAATAAGTGGCAATGCTTCCGGACTGCAATCACGTTGGGAAATAGGAATTGCCACAGGTGGATAGAAAGTAATGGTAAACAAGGAGACGGTGAATCTGTATAAGACCCTAATTTGGCCCCAACTGGAGCATTGTGTCCATTCTGGGCACCGCACTTTACGAATGACATGAAGGCATTGGAGAGAGGGCCGCAACGGTTCGCGGGAATGGTCCCCAGGGATGAGGAATTTCAGCTGTGACAGTAAATCGGAGAAGTTAGGGCGATTTTCCTCTGAGAAGAGTGGGCCGAGAGGAGGTTTGAAAGGGGTATTCAAAATCATGAGAGGTCTGGGCAAAGAAGATAGGGAGAAACTGTTCCTGCTCGCGCAAGGATCGAGAACCAGAGGGCACGGATTTAAAGTAATTGTTAACAGAAGCAAAAGCGACATGAGGAAAATCTTTCTCATGCAGCGAGTGGTTCAGGTTTGGAATGCGCGGCTTGAGATTGTGGTGGAGGCGGGTTCAAGCAGCGTCTTTGAAAGAGAATTAGGTCTGAGAAGCACTGTGGGTGTAAATGTCCCATATGGACTGCAGCAAAAGGTTAGGTTGCAGGGAGAAGGCAGGTGAATGACACTAAGTGAATTCTCATTTGGAGAGTTGGTACAAGTAAGACGGGTTAAATGACCTCCCTCTGGGCCGTGATTCACTCCACAATTGTATTTTCTGCCTAAATATTCCTACATTGACCACAGATATGCTGTATTTAGCTTGTGACACATGTACATAGTTGAAAGGCACTTCATCTCAAACATTTATTATTTATCAGTACATTAACACTGCAATGAAGTTTCTGCGAAAACCGTCTAGTCACCACACTGTGGTACCTGTTTGGGTACACTGAGGGAGAATTTAGCATGGCCCAATGCACCTAACCAGCATGTCTTTCGGACTGTGGGAGGAAAACGGAGCACCCAATGGCAACACAGTGTCACAGTGGGTATCACTGCTGCTTCACAGTGCCAGGGACACAGGTTCAATTCCGGCCTTGGATCACTGTCTGTGTGGAACCTGGACGTTTTCCCCTTATCTGTGTAGGTTTTCTCCCACAGTCCAAAGATGTGCAAATTAGGCAGATTGGTCATGCTAAATTGCCTCTTAGTATCAGGGGGACTAGCTACTGTAAAATGCATTGGGTTATGGGGATAGAGACTGGGTGGGATTGCGATCAGTGCAGAATCAATGGGCTGAATGGCCTCCTTCTGCACTGTAGGATCCTATGATAATTCGGTGAGACGGGGAAGAACGTGCAAACTCTGCACAGACAGTGACCCGAGGCCGGAATCGAACCCGGGTCCTTGGCGCTGTGAGGCAGCAGTGCTAACCACTGTGCCGCCTCCCACCACCATCACCACTCCCTCACCCCCACCACTGTGCCAATGCTCCCATCTCAGGGAATAGACTCCGAGATGGCCAGTGAAACCACCGAACCAAGCCTCCCAAAAATAGGTGACCTTCTCACAGAAACGAGCCCCTCCTGTGCTACTTTGGTTCTGAGATTGTAAGAAAAGCGACACGTTTTAATCGAAGGCGCTGACAACACACAATGATATAGTTGTTTGCGTAGGTGGGTGAGAGGAGACCTGTTGAAATTCTTGCTGTGCCAATTGATAGCCTGAATAATTCACTTTGAGCATTCCATTCCCCTCATAAAACCTCTCTCTTTGTTTCCAGCCAATCTCCTGCCTTCCCAACGAGATAAATTTCCACAAATGCTCAGGCTGAATTTTCTCTACATATCAGCGTCTTTACTATTTGTTCAGCGTGAGTGGCACATTAATCTCAGTTGTTCCACTATATTTAGTTCACTTTCAGAATGCGTATATTACAAGCAGCCAGCTCCAGCTCGGCTCACAATCCTCACCGCCGTTCTCTAAAGATTCGGATTTCCAAAAGTTGCGGAAATTCTTCAAGTGGTTCTAAGATTCAGGGAGACCGCGCAGAAAAAACGTGTCAGGCCTTGCTGATGTCAACTTCAAATCAGCACAAAAATGCACGCGTGCACTGCATCCACAAGGCCAGCTAGGACCTCCTAGTGAAATGAGGCTTGGAAGGATGGGACTAATGCCCAGTAAATCCTGAATTGCTTTCGCTGTGGTTGGGTTAGTGTTGACCAACTGCACTGAAATGGTTGTTAAACCACAATTGAAATGTGGAAGTGTCTCTAGCAGAAGTCAGTTGGCCAGATTTCTAGTTGTGTCACTTGTGTTGGAGTTTTATAATAAATTGAGGGACAAAGCATACCTTATCTGGAAAATGTATTTTCTCTCTCAGTTTTGCTCCCTCTCCTTTCCTGGGGCAGCACGGTGGTTAGCACTGCTGCCTCACAGAGCCAGGGAATCACTGAATACTACAGTGCAGGAGAGGCCCTTTGGCCCATCGTGTCTACACCTGACCTGCCCACCTAATCCCACTTGCCAGCATTTGGTCCATAGTCTTGAATGTTATCGTGTGCCAAGTGCTCATCCAGGTACTTTTTAAAGGATGTGGGGCATCCCGCCTCCAGCACCCTCCCAGGCAGCACATTCCAGACCGTCACCACCCTCTGGGTAAAAAAGCTTTTCCTCACATCCCCTCTAAACTTCTCACCCCTTACTTTAACTTGTGCCCCCTTGTAACTGACCCTTCACCTAAAGGGAATAGCTGCTCCCTATTCACCCTGTCCATGCCCCTCATAATCTTGTACACCTCAATCAGGTCGCCTCCTCAGTATTCCCTGCTCCAGAGAAAACAATCCAAGCCCAATCCAACTTCTCCTTATAAGTTAACTATTCCATCCCAGGCAACGTCCTGGTGAGTCTTCTCTGCACCCCCTCAAGTGCGATCACATCCTTCCTATAATGTGATGGGACCCGGCTTGGGTCACTGTCTGTGTGGGGTCTGCACATTCTCACCGTGTCCGCGTGGGTTTCCTCCGGGTGCTCCGGTTTCCTCCCATAGTCCGAAAAATATGCTGGTTAGGTTCATTGGCCGTGCTAAATTCTCCCTCAGTGTACCCGAACAGGTGCCAGAGTGTGGTGACTAGGAAATTTTCACAGTAACTTCATTGCAGTGTTAACGTAAGCCTACCTGTGACACTAATAAATAAACTTTAAACCATCTCCTTTACAGTATGATATTGACTCAAGTAGCATCAGGGAGCACCCTCCAATGCAAATGGTCCAGGGTTTGGAGGCACTCTTCCAATGAGGGATTCTCTGACTCACACTAAGGCTTGATGTGGGTATGCCGGCGTTGGACTGGCGTAAACACAGTAAGAAGTCTGACAACACCAGGTTTTAGTCCAACCAATTTATTTGATAATACTCACAAGCTTTCGAGGGGACTGCCTCTTCGTCAGGTGAATGGAGACACTAAGGCTAACAGCCTTTATAGACTTGAACTGACTTTGGCACATGGATTGCCTCTGTCATGTTGGACCCAACATGTTCACCCTTTTCTATCTATTGAGGAAACGGGGGAAAATGTGACACCATACCAGTGACCACTTTCACTGGGGCAACCTCACTCACACCCAAAGATCACTGAAGCCCCTTTGAGCTTCTGGCATAGTGGGATAGTTTTTTAGCACTGCTGCTACCTCACTGCTGCCTCACAGCACCAGTGACCCAGGTTCAATTCCAGTCTCGGGTCACTGTCTGTGCAGAGTTTGCCCCAATGTCTGCATGGGTTTCTTCTCCCACCACCACCTCCCCCCCCCCCACCTCCCCGCCCCCTTCACCCACCCCATAAGACCAGAAGACATAGAGCAGAATTAGGCCACTCGGCCCATCGAGTCTCCTCTGCCATTCAATCATGGCTGATATTTTTCTCATGCCCATTCTCCTGCCTTTACCCATAACCCCTGATCCCCTTATGAATCAAGAAACTATCTATCTCTGTCTTAAAGACACTCAATGACCTGGCCTCCGCAGCCTTCTGCAGCAAAGAGTTCCATAAATTTACCACTCTCTGACTGAAGAAATTCCTCCTCATCTCTAATTTAAAAGATCGCCTCTTTAGGCAGATGTTGTGCCCTCTGGCTCTAGCTTTTCCTTCTAGTGAAAGCATTCTCTCCACGTCCAATCTATCCAGACCTCGCAGTTTCCAGTGAGTTTCAATAAGATCCCCCCTCGTCCTGTTAAACTCCAATGAGTACAGGCCCAGAGTCCTCAACCGTTCCTCGTACGGCAAGCTCTTCATTCCCCCTGCCCCCAGCAACACGACAGGCAAGCCACGCAAAACAACATAGACATTGGCGGGACTGTAAGATCCCACTGACAGCCAACAGAGAGCCATTTTTGCCATTGGAAAACACTCCGCACCTGGGGGAGGACTGGAAAATCCCATCCGTCATGATACAATACCTACACGATAGTGTTATAAATCTTTCAAGATATTTTTGAAGATTACATTTTGAGAAACAATAAACTTAAACTCGGAGCTACCACACAGTTTTCATGGATTAAAACACCTCTGACAGAGAGGACAAAGGTACATTTTCTGGTATTGACTCACTGAGATATCGACCATGAGATAAAACAAACTCCATCCACACATACTTAATCCACTGATAGGGAATCCAGAACTGAGGGCCAGAAAGATAAGATACCTCCAAATCAATCCCGCAGAATTTCAGAAGAAAAGTCATTACCAAGGGACTGGTGAATACCTGGAACTCAATATTGCAAGGGGTACTTGAGATGATGTTTATATATCCATTTAAAAAGGTGAGAGGGAGACATGGAGGAAAACGGAGATAATACAGTGTCATTCGTTTGAAGAGACGAGGGGGACAGCACTGGTATGAGTTTTAAATTGGTTTTCTTTTATAGAAAAGAACTTAAAGAATTAATATGAACCTGGAGACTCGCTTCACGGCCAGGCCCTCTACAAAAAAACACATGTACTGAAATGAGCGGAATCTTAGAACTGAACTGAAAACACGCACTCAAGATATATTTCAACCCTTATCTCATATTGGAAGTGTTTTTTACATGTTGCTGTCTCTATCTAAAAAACAATCCTCACGGCTGCTGTTATGGGAAACTTGTTTGCCTGCATTGTGTACCCTTCAGGAATGCAGCCAATGTTTAGTTAACCCCTCATGCCTTCTGATTCTACATGTAGTCAAGTTAGTTACACTTGTAAGGGTCACAGGCTCAAGGTGAGAGGGGTGAGGTATAACTCCGATATCAGAGGGACGTTTTCACGCAGAGGGTGGTGAGGGCCTGGAATGCGCTGCCAAGTAGAGTGGTGGAGGCAGACATGCTGGCATCGTTAAAGCATTACCTGAATAGACACATGAGCAGCCTGGGAATGGAGGGATACAAACGAATGGACTAGTTGGACCAATGCACAGCACAGGCTTGGAGGGCTGAAGGGCCTGTTTCCTGTGCTGTACTGTTCTTTGTTCTTTGTTCAGCTTAGCGGCTTAACCCCTACAGCCTAGCATTTAAATGTAATTGTGCTTAGACAGAAATATCTTAAAACGAATTAATTGCGTAGACTGAAGCAACTAGATCCCTCACAAATATTGGAGTAGGCTTAGGGACAAGCGTTGGAAAACAGATTAGCATGACTTTAGTAATAGTTACTGGCGGTGCAGACTCAATAGGCCAAAGGGCTTATCCTGCACTGTATGTCTCTATGACTCTACAGTGTAAAAATGCAAATTTGCCTTGTCAAATCAAAAGGGTTTGACAACCAAAGATCAGCAGATAGGAGAAGGCTTCAGGCTGTTGTCACCAGAATCACTTATGTGAGACCATGACCTGACATTGATGTGAGGTCACATGGTACAGTGGCCATCTTAGCTCCCAGGTAAAGAAAATGGCAGAAAATTCTTTCTGAGACACTTTCAGAGACGCAGATAGAATTTCATCAGAGAGAGAGGATCCAACAGGTCAAGCCATCGACTGTTGCAGCCAATTAAGCATCAAAGGAACTACCTACAATATATTGAAAGAAAAACTAAGCCTCTTTCTCTCCTTTTCCATTTTTAAGGCCATTTACAAAAACAACTCCTGCCATCATCGCTGAGAAACCTCTGCATTTTAGAGACTTTCACTTCAGCTAAAGTACTAACTCTACTAAGCATCAGGCCTATACCAAAATAGAGACTGCGGCTGGAATTTTACTGGCACTCCCACTCTGATTCCGGGGGTGGGCGAGGTTCGGAGAATGGCATTCTCCATTGCCCTCGGGTGGGATCTTACGAACCTCGAGCAGACGTGCCGGTAAAACTCTGCCCTGAGGTAAATTCCATTTTCATAATTACTGCATTATCTTCAACTGGATCTAGTCATTGTGTGGGCGAGTCATAGAGGTTTACAGCATGGAAACAGGCCCTTTGGCCCTTTTTTTTAAGTCTCTAAGCTAATCCCAACTGCCCGCATTTGGTCCATATCCCTCTATGCCCATTGTACCCATGGAACTAGCTAAATGCTTTTTAAAAGATAAAATTGTGCCTGCCTCTCCCACTACCTCTGGCAGCTTGTTCCAGACACTCACCATCCTCTGTGTGAAAAAATTGCCCCTCTGGACACTTTTGCATCTCTCCCCTCTCATCTTAAACGTATGCCCTTTAGTTTTAGACTCCCTTACCTTTGGGAAAAGATATTGACTATCTACCTTGTCTATGCCCCTCATTATTTTATGTACCTCTATAAGGTCATCTCTCAGCCTCCTACGCTCCAGGGAAAAAAAAAGTCCCAGTCTACTCAATCTCTCCTCATAACTCCGTCTTGTGAATGAGACATCACATTTTCGTTAACCTCTGTTCTGTGAGAAGTAAACTAACCTTCTTCATTATAAAACCCAAAAGCTTGCTGTTGGGTTACTCAAGTTAACTCAATCTGTCCGTGGATAAGCACAAACACACATCCACACAGACATTCATTTCGCCATGGGCAAAAAAAGGAAATGCCTTATGATTGTCTGTGATAATAACAATAATGAAACACTTCCATTAAAACTATAAGGATGGTCATTCCCCACACAATCTTAGAGTGAAGTTTCAAGAAGACACATTTTCCTGTAGCAGAAAGGAAGCTAGACTTCCTGAGAACAGAGTTACTTCACTTGTGAGTTCCTTTTGCTTCAATCTCAATCTCCAGCCTGCTGTATTCCTTTCTAAGGTAACAAATTTAGTAACTAGTCACTCAAAGAAGGCATGTACCCCAGTTTGAGTCCGCACCATCTGAAGATCATAGAATCCCTACAGCGCAGAAGGAGGCCATTCGGTCCATCAAGTTGGCACCGACTCTCCGAAATAGCATCTTACCCAGGAGCACCCCACCCTATCCCTGTAATCCTGTGCATTTACCACAGCCAAGCCACCTAACCTGCACACCTTTGGGCACAAAGGGGCAATTTAATGTGGCTAATCCATCTAACCTATATATCTTTAGACAAGAAGGGGCAATTTAGCATGGCCAATCCAACTAACCTGCACATCTTTGGGCACAAAGGGGCAACTTAGCATGGCCAGCCCATCTAACCTGTGCATCCTTGGAGTGTGGAAGGAAACCGGAGCACCCGGAGGAAACCCACACAGACATGGGGAGAACCCACACAGACAGTGACCCAGGAATCAAAGCCAGGTCCCTGGCGCTGTCAGGGAGGAATCTTTCCACAAAGATCCTTGTGTCCCTGCTCTGGAGATCCTGTGAGATTTTGGTGCATGCATGGGGGGGGTGATCTCCCCAGTGGGTCAGCAAATGCAGAAACATGAACATTGTCCAATGAGAGAGCAGTTGACCACACAGACATTGACCCAAGGTCGGAATTGAACCCGGGTCCCTGGCACTGTGAAGCAGCAGTGCTAACCACTGTGCCACCGTGCCATTGGGAGCCATTCAGCTTCTCTGCACCAACTGTTTTCACCACGATGTCAACGATGCCCACTGCTCCCTGTATAGAGATGGTGAGGGCACAGTTGGCAGGGGGTCCCCAACAGGTGCTGGCAGGATGGGAGATATTTCCACACTCCTCATTCCTCTGTAGGCCTCCAACCCCACCACCACCCCCCCCCCCGACCCCCACCCCCCCCACCCCACCTCCCCCGAGGCAACTCAGGGCTGCTTCGTAAGAGTGGTCATGGACACAGAGCATTGTCTCACAAGAACACAAATGGGTTCACTGTGGTTACAGTATTCACATTGGAAACCACATTTTTGAATATAATTAGATTTACTTTTGACTCGCCATGTTTGTACACCACAGATTTCCAAAAGAATAGTGACATTATGAAAGGTGTTTTTCCGGTTTAAAAAAAAGGATTTCCCCTTTAAGACGGAGATAAGAAGGAATTTCTTCTCTCGGAGGGTTGTGAGTCTTTGGATCTCCCTTCCAATGGCACTTGGCCATTTTCTCTCTTAAGGGTCTGGGTGCCTTTCCTGAGAAGTGTGTGACCAGAGCCTCTGTGCCCTTTGTCAATCCCACCGTCCCTTCATGCGGCAACCTTGTGTAACTGGAACAGCTCATCCTTTCTCCTATTAATGGAATGAGTAACATCGCATTAGGGAGGCAGCAGAAAAGTTTGGCTGACTATAAAACCACAAAAGGCCTGTGTCTGGATCAGTGTCACAACAAATTACCATCGCACTGTAGGGCATCCATTAGTATGATGAACCTAACCCACACACCACATATTAATAGAGGTCAGTATAGCAAAACAATAATTGGACGTGACACACATTACCCTTCCTTTATCTCTTTTTTTTATCTTCCTACACAATTATAAAAACCTGGATTCAGAAGTTTCAGTTCTGTTGATCTCGTTGCTAATTATTTCCACTTTAATGAATGAGCTCGCTGGTTAAAAAAAACGCAATGCAGGTTATTCATCTGGTCTTACTCCTCCACTTTAAGTAGTCTCACAACACCAGGTTAAAGTCCAGCAGGTTTATTTGGTAGCATGAGATTACAGAGTGCTGCTCCTTCATCAGGACAGTGGGAGTTGTGTTCACAAACAGGGCATATACAGACACAAACTCAAATACAAGATAATGGTTGAAATGTGAGTCTTTACAGGTAATCAAGTCTTTACAGGTGTGGACAATGCAAGTGAAGAGAGAGTTAAGCACAGGTTAAAGAGATGTAACTTGTCTCCAGCCAGGACAGTTAGTGAGATTTTGCAAGCCCAGGCAAGTCGTGGGGGTTATAGATGGTGTGACATGAACCCAAGATCCCGGTCGAGGCCGTCCTCATGTGTGTGGAACTTGGCTATCTGCTCAGCGATTCTGCATTGTTGTGTGTCTTGAAGGCCGCCTTGGAGTATGCTTACCCGAAGATCAGAGGCTGAATGCCCATGACTGATCCTCCACTTTCCTCCGATGAGTATTGTCTGTGGCTGAGGTACAGACTCCCCTTTTAAAAAACCATCTGTCCTCTGTAAATCTGGACAAGTGTCACCATGAAATCTTACCATGCAGGGTGCTGTTGGGCGCAATGTCCACTCTTTCCTGCAAGGTCGTAAGCAGAAATCATGGCCAATCTCCACGGCACAGTGGCACAGTGGTGAGCACTGCTGCCTCACAGTGCCAGAAACCCAGGTTCGATTCCTGGCTTGGGTCACTGTCTATGTGGAGTCTGCACATTCTCCCCGTGTCTGTGTGGGTTTCCTCCGGGTTCTCCGGTTTCCTCCCATAGTCAAAAATGTGTGGGTTAGGTGCATTGGCCATGCAAAATTGCCTCTTACTGTCCTGGGATGTGTAGGTTAGAGTAGTGGGGTAAATATGTGGGGTGATGGGGGTGGGGCCTGAGTGGGATTGTGGTCGTTGCAGACTCGATGGGCTAAATGACTTCCTTCTGCACCGTATGATTCTGTGATTTTCACTGAGCTCACCTGAGCTGCTGTTTACACGATCATGCCTGATAGCTGAAGCTGAACTACATGCCAAGTCTCACAGTGTATTTACAGCTGTGAATATGACATCTCTATTGGATCTCTGCGCAGATGAAAGCTACTTACCTTGCTGGAATGCATCAAGTCATTGAACATTTTGCAGCACTGAATCCATGAGCAAAATGTTTCCTGCTACAACCAAAAGAAAAAAATGCTGGAAAATCTCAGGAGAGAAAAGAGTTGATTTTTTTGAGTCCAGATGACCCTTTGTAAAAGCTCCCTGCAAAGGTCTCCTGCTGTGCTCGATGGCCATTATTGGAATCCAGGCCTCCATGGTCATTGCAGGTGGATTACATCAGCCAGCCAGATACAGGATGGTCTCCTAGACCTCTTCCAACATAACCCAAAAGTCCTGATCAGAAAAACTTGGGCCACTTTGACCCATCCCTTGCCCAGCGTCTCCTCTGTGTCACCTTTTATGGATTAAAATGTAGGATGCAGAGGACTGTGGGTCATTCATTTCCCCGCACCAACCATTTTCACCACGCTGTCAACGATGACCACGGCTGCGTATGTAGACATGGAGAGGTCGCAGTCAGCAGGAAGTCCCCAACAGATGCCAGCAGGATGAGGGATACCTCCACACTCCTCATTCCTCTGGAGGCCGGAAAGTGAGCAGCCTGTCTCCAACCCCTCCGAGGCATCTCGGGGCTGCTTTGTAAGAGTGTCCACAGACACAGAGCATTGTCTCACAAAAACGCAAATGGGTTCACTGTGGTTACAGTATTTACATTGGAAACATCACATCTGAACACTTTTTGAATATAATTAGACTTGCTTTTGACGCGTTGTGTTTGTACAACACAGATCTCCAAAAGAATGGTGACATGATAGAGCTTTATAGCATGGAAACAGGCCATTCAACCCAATTTATCCATGCCACCCATTTTTTTAAACCCCTAAGCTAGTCCTAATTGCCCGCGTTTGGCCCACATCCCTCTATACCATCTCATCCATGTAACTATCTAAACACTTTTTAAAAGACAAAATTGTTCCCGCCTCTACTACTACCCTTGGCAGCTTGTGCCAGCTACTCACTGCTCTCTGTGTGAAAACATTGCCCCTCTGGACACTTCTGTATCTCTCCCCTCTCACCTTAAATCTATGCCCTCTATTTTAGAATCCCCTACCCTTGGGAAAAGATATTACTATCTAGCGATCTGTGCCCCTCATTATTTTGTAGACCTCTATAAGATCACCCCTCAGCCTTCTATGCTCCAGGGGAAAAAGTCCCAGTCTATCCAGCTTCTCCTTGTAACTCAAGCCATCAAGCCCTGGTAGCATCCTAGCAAATCTTCTAATTATGCTTTCTATAATAGGGTGACCAGAGCTGTACACAGTATTCCAAGTGTGGCCTTACCAATGTCTTGTACAAATCAACAAGGCATCCCAGCTCCTGTGGTCAGTGTTCTGACTGATGAAACCAAGCACGCTGAATGCCTTCTTCACCACTCTGTCCACCTGTGATTCCACTTTCAAGGAGATATGAACATGTACCCCTAGATCTCTTTGTCCTGTAACTCTCCCCAGTGCCCTACCATTAACTGAGTAAGTCCTGACCTGGCTCAATCTACTAAAATGCATCATCTCGCATTTATCTAAAGTAAACTCCATCTGCCATTCAGCAGCCCACTGGCCCAATTGATCAAAATGCGTTTGCAATCCGAGATAACCTTCTTCACTGTCCACTATGCCACCAACATCTGCAAATTTACTAATCATGCCTCCTATATTCTCATTCAAATCATTAATATAAATGACAAATACCAGTGGACCCAGCACTGATCCCTGAGGCACACTGCTGGTCACAGACCTCCAGTTTAGAAAAACAACTCTTTACAACCATCCTGTGGCTTCTGTCAAGAAGTCAATTTTGTATCCATTTAGATATCTCATCCTAGATCCCATGAGATTTAACTTTATGCAACAATCTACCATGTGGTACCTTGTCAAAGGCCTTGCTAAAGTCCATGTAGACAAGATTAACTGCACTGCCCTCATCTACCTTCTTGGTTACCCCTTCAAACAACTCAATTAAATTTGTGAGACATGATTTTCCACTCTCAAACCCATGCTGACTGTCACTAATCAGTCCTTGCAGCTCTAAATGCCTGTAGATCCTGTCTCTCAAAATACCTTCCAACGATTTACCCACCACAGATGTGAGGCTCACTGGCCTGTAGTTCCCAGGCTTTATCCTGCAATCCTTTTTTAAACAAAGGCACAACATTTGCCACTCTCCAATTTCCAGGCATCTCACCCGCGACTACCGATGATTCAAATATCATGGCTAGGGGACCCGCAATTTCCTCCCTAGCCTTTCACAAAGTCCTGGGATACACTTCATCGGGTCCCGGGGATTTATCTACCTGGATGCGCTTTCAGACTTCCAGTCTCTATAATATCAACGCTCCTCAAGACATCACTATTTATTTCCCAAGTTCTCTAACATCCATACTTTTCTGAACAGTAAATACTGATGAGAAATATTCATTTAGGATCTCACCCATCTCTTGTGGATCCGCACATAGGTGACCTTGTTGATCCTCAAGAGGGTCGACTCTCTCCTTTGTTACTCTTTTGCTCTTTATGTATTTGTAGGAGTTCTTTGGATTCTTTTGATGAAGGGCATTTTTACTGTTTAAAAATAAGATTTCTCCCATTTAAGAGAGAGATGAGAAGGAGTTTCTTCTCTCGGAGGGTTGTGAATTTTTGCAACTCTGTTCCTCCAGAAAGTGGAGGAGGCAGGGACAATAAATATTTTTAATGATTGGATGGCATGGTGACATAGTGGTTAGCATTGCTGCCTCACAGCGCCAAGGACCCGGGTTCAATTCTCGGCTTGGGTCACTGCCTGTGCGGAGTCTGCACGTTCTCCTAGTGTCTGCGTGGGTTTCCTCCGGGTGCTCCGGTTTTCTCCCACACTCCAAAGATGTGCAGGTTAGGTGGATTGACCACGCTAAATTGCCCCTTAGTGCCAGGGTGACTAGCTAGGGTAAATGCATGGGATGTGGGGATAGTGCCTGTGTGGAATTGTGGTTGGTGCAGACACGATGAGCTGAGTGACCTCCTTCTGCACTGTAGAGTTGCTAAGATTCTATGATTCTCAGATAGAGGTGAACAACCTCCAACTAACAAGGGAGTCAAAGGTTATAGGGGGTGGGTGGTTTATGGAGTTGAGGTCACAACCAGATCTGTGGCAGTGCAGACTCAAGGGGCTGAATGGCCTACTCCAGCCCCTGGTCTGTATGTTGGTGTCATGAAGGCAGCACAATGCAGTCCATCTCGCATTGACATCATCAGGAGCAAGGCTGTGACCATATTTGTAAGGCAATAGAGGGCTTCCTCCTTCTCTGGTGAACATAGAAACTAGAAGCAGGAGTAGGCCATTGGCCTTTCGAGCCTGCTCTCACATTCAATATCCTGATCCCCACTTCCCCCCATATTTCTTGACTCCTTTAGAAATCAGACAACATTTTGGCCTCAACTACTTTCTGTGGTAGTGAATTCCACACATTCACCTCCCTCTGGGTGAAGAAATTTCTCCACACCTCAGTTCTGAAAGGGTTACTCTTTATCCTCAAACTATGGCCTCTTGTTCTGGATTCCCCCACCATTGGTTTTTCACATTAGATAACAGTATCCAGAGGCTCAGACAATTAGATGCTCCTTGCTTCTTCCAATGTTCATCCAAACTCGACTTTTAAGTGATGTTCAAAGATCAGAATTAATCGAAAAATTGATGGAGAGCAGCAAATGTACCTCACACGATACATGCTTCCCGATGCTATTCACTTTCCCTGGTGGAAAAGTGCAGAGAGTCAGCTAAGGATAGGATCGGAGTCCTTGGCGATGCTCCCCAAGGTCAAATATGTTGCCAAGACTGACTGTTTAAACACAACATCATAGGTTTAATCGTGTGAGGCACTGGTGAGGCAGAAGGAGCCAACTTGGCAATGTCTATGGAGAGATGGAGAGAGAATTAATGGGATACTACGTAAATAGATTTATAGCCAGACTCTTAAATAAGAGATGTCTCACTGGCTTGTCAGTCTGCTGTTTCAGAACATTGTGAGGTGTAAGAAAACATATTCGCCAGAATTCTACTGCCCCGTCCGCCACAGAATCGGAGCGGCCGAGGGGCAGACAACGGAAATGTCCATTATCTTCAGACAGGATTTTCCGGTCATGCTCAAGCGGGCTGGGGGTGACGGGGTGGGGGGGGGATGGGGGGGGTCATCGGGGCAGGGCCCGGGCATGCTTGGGGGGCCAGCGATCGGGCCTTGGGTGGCATGGGGGCCAGCAATAGGGGGTCGTGGGGCTGACCAATGATCGAGCTGCCAGCATTCAGAAGGTCAGTAGACAGGGGCCACTGCGCACGCGCCGATCTCAGTGGTAACAGATTGGCACATGCGCAGTGGCCCCCTCAGCACTCTGCTGCCGGCCTCCTGCCGATTTTTTTACATGATTCAGGTTAGTGCACTCTGTAGTACACAGAGTGTGGGAGATTCTTCTCTGAACTCCCACTGAGAAAAATAGCGTGACTTACGCCAGTTTTCACACAAATTTGACACAACATTAGAATCGCCCCATTCAGTTGATAGCAAAATAAAAAGTTAGCACTGGTGGCCACTATTGAGACCAAATACTTGGCCATATGTCTATAAATTTAGCCCATTTTTCACAAAATTGCATTACTTGGGAACTCAAATCTTATCTCCAGTAAAGTGTGCTGCTGCAAGAACTACAGTTATGAGTGGAAAATTCTAGAAACATTTTAATAAGCTGCACTCGGTCGGCCCCCATTTTCCCCTGTATTTGTCTTACTTGACCCCCCTTCTGGCTCTATTGTGATATAATAAACTGTGCTAAAACCTGGAATGTTTCCCTTCCCTCCCCCAGCACCTCCTTCCTCAATCTCCGTCATCGCCGCAGATACGCCGGCAGCTTTCAGTCGCTACGAGGCTCAGAACTTCACGCTGGTCTGCATCGTTTCTGGAGGGAAGCCAGCGCCCACGGTATGTCGGCAACATTGAGGGAAGGGACAGTAATTTTATTTTCGTTTGGATCTTTCTCACTCGCTGTCCTCCAGAAAGAGAAAACAGTTCAGATCAGTCTTGTTATTTCCCCCTTTTATTAGTGTTCAATGTAAAGTACACAAGACTAGTTCAGACCAGCATTCCTATTTCCCTGTTTTGCTGTTTTTACCTTCTGAGTATTATATTGTGTGGAAAAGCCAGGCTAGGCATGAGTCCAATAACTGCCATTGGTACAGGGGCAACTGGATAGTAGTTTGGGCAGCACGGTGGCACAGCGGTTAGCACTGCTGCCTCGCAGCACCAGGGACCCAGGTTCAATTCCAGCCTCAGGTCACTGGCTGTGTGCACATTCTCCCCATGTCTGCGTGGGTTTTCTCTGGGTGCTCTGGTTTCCTCCCATACTCCAAAGATGTGCGGGTTAGGTAGATTGGCCATGCTAAAATGCCCCTGAGTGTCAAGGGATTAGTGGGGTAAATGCGTGGGATTATGGGGATAGGGCCTGGGTGAGATTATGGCTGGTGTAGACACAATGGGCTGAATGGCCTCCTTCTGCCCTGTAGGGATTCTATGATTCTAGCTGTCCAAGTATGTCTCTTAGGGCAGGGTTAATGGCAGGGTAACTGACTGCCTCACTGTTTAGATACTGTGAGGTCTACACCAATGTGAACATGTTAGATGGCATCTCAGTCACACTGAGGCACAAGGTGCAAAGTCCAAGCTATATCTGACTGTATCATGGTGTTATATGATGCACCAAATGGTTTCTGGGTGCTGCAACCACACAATCCTTGGAGGTTTTCTTGCCCCTTAACAGATGAATTAGCAGAAGAGTTAATGCTTGATAAAACCATCTTTGCGGACAGGAACCTGTCAATCACATGGTTGCTTCAAACCATAAATAGTCAGTTCCAGTTTCTCCCCCGCTTCCTCCAAAAGGATGGGCTGGCCTGACTGACAGAATACCTTCCATCTCCAATGCGTGGCAGTGCTAATGGCGTTCCATCCCTTGGTTGAGCGGACAATCACGAGGGGGCAGGAGATTAAGAGGGGATTTGAAAAAAACTTCTTCATTCAGAGGGTTACGGGAATCTGGAATGCACAGCCTGAGGAAGATAGTGGAGGCTGGAAGCCTCACAACCTTTAAAAAATATTTGGATAAGCACTTGAAATATCACAACATTCAAGGATATGGGGCAAGTGCAGGAAAATGGGATTAGCACAGCTTTAGTGGTAGATATTGTCGGTGCAGACTCGATGGGCTGAAGGGCCTTTTCTGACTCAATCAGAGGTTTGTATGTCTGATTTTGTCTGCAATGCCACAATTCCTAGGATTCCTCATCACCTTTAGATACTTTGAAATATTTTGTAATGCCTCCACTATCTCCTTGTACCTCATCGAAGCACACCAAGCCCGATGGCACTTAGAACAGGAAGAGAGCAGATATCTCCCTCCCTGGGCCTCCCACTTTTTCCTTTAGCCCTTGCCAGGAACACCGTGCCAATTTCCCATTTTAGATGGCAGGTAAAGACTCCAGAATGGCTAAAAAAAATGACAGATACAATAATCTATGCTATATCTTACCAAGTAAAAAGTCTGACAACACCAGGTTTTAGTCCAACCTATTTATTTGATAATATACTCACAAGCTTTCGGGGTTAGCCCCTTCGTCAGGTGAATGGAGAGTTCTGGCCTCAGACAGAGCATATAAAGCACAGACAGTTTAGAGATTACTGATTAGAATGCGAATCCTATTCTAATCCTATTCTATCCTATTTATTTGATAATATACTCACAAGCTTTCGGGGTTAGCCCCTTCGTCAGGTGAATGGAGAGTTCTGGCCTCAGACAGAGCATATAAAGCACAGACAGTTTAGAGATTACTGATTAGAATGCGAATCCTACAGTTTAGAGATTACTGATTAGAATGCGAATCCTATTCTAAGGATTCGCATTCTAATCAGTAATCTCTAAACTGTCTGTGCTTTATATGCTCTGTCTGAGGCCAGAACTCTCCATTCACCTGACGAAGGGGCTAACCCCGAAAGCTTGTGAGTATATTATCAAATAAATAGGTTGGACTAAAACCTGGTGTTGTCAGACTTTTTACTGTGTTTACGCCAGTCCAACGCCGGCATACCCACATCATATCTTACCAACCCAGAACCTCAGGATGCGGAGAGGTCTGAGAATGTGGTATGAAGGTGGATCCGTTGATTTGATCCAGCCATATGTGGATGGTTTGTTGGTCCAAATGACCATTTCCTGTTCCTGAAACCTCCCCATGTACAATCCCGCCTATCCGTTTGCAGGGCAGCACGGTAGCACAGTGGTTAGCACTGCGGCTTCACAGCTCCCGGGACCCGGGTTCGATTCCCGGCTTGGATCACTATCTGTGCGGAGTTTGCACATTCTCCCCGTGCCTGCGGGCGTTTCCTCCGGGTGCTCCGGTGTCCTCCCACAGTCCGAAAGACGCGCTGGGTAGGTGCATTGACCCAAACAGGCGTCGGACTGTGGGGATTCCACAGTAACTTCATTGCGGCGTTAATGCAAACCTCCCTTGTGACGAATAAATAAACTTTACTGTTCACTTGAAGGCGCTAACGTTTCTGTGTGTTCCCGATAGGTGTACTTCAAGCGAGACGGCGAGCTGGTTGATGTTCTCCACGTGTCTCAGACATCATCCGAAACGGACTTGAGGAAAAGCCGAGTCCCCCAGCACCTGATCAGCCGGGATATGGATGACACAAAGATGCAGAAGTCGTTGTCCTTGTTGGATTTTGAAGGCGGAGGCCGGCTCTTCACGGAGAGGCCCTCGCGCAGCATCACGGACAGCGTCGTCTCGGCGACGACCGAGGCGGAAAAGATTCCCGAGACGGTCATCAGCCGGGAGTTCCCAAGGTGGGTTTATCCCAGCGATCCAGAGTACCTGTTCCGGCACACGCAGATTCCCGTCAGCGATGGGACGATCGAAGTCCGGGCCATGATCACCTGGACCTTGAACCCTGACCTGGATAATAATGCGTTGTTCAGTTGTGAAGTAAAGCACCCGGCCCTTTCAATGCCAATGCAATCTGAGGTGATACTGGGTAAGTCTCAGAAACTCTTACTGCAATAACACCAGCTGTGGGGCAATTTCATAGAGGAACCTTGAGGGAAAGGCATCAATACCAAAAGATTTAATAGATCTCTATATAAGGCCCCGCGTAGTAACAGGAAGTGACATGGTGGCACAGTGGTTAGCACTGCTACCTCAGAACGCCAGAGACTTGGGTTCAATTTCCCGGTTTGGGTCACTGTCTGTGTGGAGTCTGCACATTCTCCCCGTGTCTGCGTGGGTTCCCTCCTCCGGTTTCCTCCCACAATCCAAAAGACGTGTTGCCCTCAGTGTACTCAAACAGGCGCTGGAGTGTGGCAACTAGGATATTTTCACAGTAACTTCATTGCTGTGTTAATGTAAGCCTAGATGTAACCAATCAATAAACTTTAACTCTAAGAACCATATGAGAAAAGATTCACTGGAGTTTAGAAGAGTGAGAGGGGATCTCATAGAAACTTGTAAAATTCTAACAGGGTTAGTCAGGGTAGATTCAGAAAAAGATGTTCCCGACGGTGAGGGGAGTCCGGAACTAGGGGTTATAGTTTGAGGATAAGGGGTAAAACTTTTAGGAGTGAAGTGAGGAGAAATTTCTTCACCCAGCAAGTGGGGAATGTGTTGAATTCACTACCACGGAATGTAGTTGAGGCCAAAATATTGTCTGATTTCAAGATGAAATTAGATATAGCTCTTGGGGCTAAAGGGATCAGGGCATAGGAGGGATCAGGACATTGAATTCGATGATCAGTCATGATCAAAGTGGATGGCGGAGCAGGCTTGAAGGGCCAAAATGCCTCTTCCAGCTTCCAGTTTTGATGTTTCTAAGCTTTAACCTGCATTTATATAGCACCTGTCACCACCTCAGGGTCTACCCGAAGCTCTCTTCAGACAGTGAAATGTCTTTGAAGCTTCTTCACTGGTGTAATGGTGGAAACTCGGCGAACTGTGCAAAGCAGGAATGAAATAAATGAGCAGATCGTCCTGTCTGGAGGGTTAAATATCGCCCAGAACACCCCGGAGAACTCCCAGGCCCCCTTTCAAATAGTGCAGAGGGATCTCTGCAAGAGGAGATGGTTTAATGTCTCATCCAAAGGATGGCACATCCAACAGCACAGCGCTTCCTCACATGTGTGTTAGCCTAGATTACAAACTCATGTAAAATCATAGAATCTCGACAGTGCAGAAAGAGGCCGTTCGGCCCATCGAGTCTTCACTATCTCTCTGACGCTCAGATACTCTACCTTATCCTTCCCAGCCTTATTCCCATAACCCCACAGATTTACCATTAGGTTAGGTGGATTGGCCATGCGAAATTACCCCTAAGTGTCAGGGGGATTAGCAGGGGGAATATGTGGGGTTACGGGGATAGGCCTGGGTGGGATTGTGGTCAGTGCAGACTTGATGGGCCAAATGGCCTCCTTCTGCACTGCAGGGATTCTATGATTGTAAGTCTGGGCTAATTCTAGTGCCTCCAACGAGCATCTCAAATGGGATGGCACAGCACAGCACAGACCAGGGAGTGAACCGGCTTCCCTCAGTGGGGCATTTTCCAATGGGGGGGTGGGCAGGGGGGGAGCTTTCACGTCAAGGCAGATGCAAAGGATTGACTGCAGAAACAGTTTAAATGGGCAGAGGAATTATTGCCTCATTTTCTACAGCAGCCCTTGCTATTTTTTCCCAGCTGCGATCAACAAATAACAGCTTAATGATGTGATGGACATTTAACTAAGCCCTGACCATGTACCACATGTCCAGCGTTGAATAATGATGTTATCTAACAGCTGCGTTTTACAGCCTGTATTTTACAACGTCTTAAAATGAAATTCTCCGGAATGCTGGTCTGCAAGTCGGAATTAGTTGAGTCTGTCAGCAGTAATTGATGGAATAGCAAATGTGAAAAGTACACATTCTTCATCATATTACAACGCCACAGCAGCCAACTGGGGTGAATCCTGTGTGAGCTTTGATAAGTAACACGTCAGTGGATCATTAATTGGCAGCACAGTGGTTAGCACTGCTGCCTCATAGCGCCAGGGACCCGGGTTCAATTCCCGGTTGGGTCACTGTCTGTGTGGAGTTTGCACATTCTCCCCATGTCTGTGTGAGTTTCTTCCGAGTGCTGCGGTTTCTTCCCACAGCCCAGAGATGTGTAGGTTACATGGATTGGCCATGCTAAATTGTCCCTTGGTGTCACGGGGACCAGCAGGGTAAATATTGGTGTTATGGGAATAGGGCTTGTTTGGGATTGTGGTCAATGCAGACTCAATGGGCCAAATGGCCTCGTTCTGCACTGTAGGATTCTATGATTCTATTCTATGGTTAGCACAGAAACCACAGCAAGATACTGTGGAGTTAAGAAATCTGTGGAATCCTATCACAGTCGGGCCTAATTCCGAGTAACGGAAATTTCTCGTCAGCCCCCAGCCTCTCTGTAACTTTAGACAGAAGGATGGCACAAGCACTGATTCCATCATGGGAACTGGATTCTGCTACCCGTCTCCCGTTGAGGCTACAGCAGCCAATCAGGAGGACTCCGGGGTAAATTCCCACAGTAAGATTTGAAGTTTTATTTATTGGTGTCACAAGTGAGGCTTACATTTACACTGCAATGAAGTTACAGTGAAAACCCCCTAGTCGCCACAACTCCAGCACTTGTTCGGGTACACTGAATGAGATGGCCTGATCACCTAACCAGCACATCTTTCAGACTGTGAGAGGAAACCGGGGCACCCAGAGAAAACCCACGCTGACACGAGGAGAACGTGCAGTCTCTGCACAGACAGTGACCCAAGCCGGGAATCAAACCTGGATGGAGTTGAACCTGGGTTCCTGGTGCTCTGAGGCAGCACTGCCAACCACTGTGCCACCTGTCCTTGTTTTGAGATCCTCTGTAAGATCCACCTCTTGGATGAAGCTTTTGGCTGACACTCCAATTATCTATTTCAGTAGTTAAGTATCCATTTATTGATGACTCCCTTGTGAAATGCCATGAGACATTTTTCCATATTGGACACTGTGGAAAACCAGTGTGTTATTTGCTTTCTGTTGTGTTTGTGTAACAGCAACCGAAATGTGGAGGCCCCTATTTTTTTCCTACAAGCAGAAATAGGGTCCACAATTCTCCTCTCACCACATTAGACTCAGGGGATGAGCTAACCAAAAGAATTCTAAGTGCCAAACGAATGTGAAAATAGGAGAAATTTGCACCATGTTTTTGGGCGACTTAAAAATCAAATCTTACCTGACTCTGTCAAAAAAATGAGGCCAAACCAGTTTCTCGTCAGCAGGGGGAGTAGGTGGGGCCAAAAGCCAGCTGAGAACTGCAGAGTGCACCACTGCGCATGTGCAGATCTCTGCGCTTTTTTGGATGCATGGTTGATCTTGCCAGATATCTGGTGCTTGTAAGATTGAGAGAGGTGAGAAATCAGGAGCAAACCTGATTTCTCAGCTCTCTTGCGATCTTACCAGCTCATCCCACCTATTGGCCAGTGGGGGCAAGAAGATAAGATCATCCATCTCTGAATAGGAAATTAGATTGCCTGGTATTTGTCAAAAAATCTCACATGATTACTTTAAACAGAATATCACCCCATGACCTGTCCTCTACCAACTCCATTCTTCATTCAGAAGGGGTCACATGCACAAAAATGGACTGGCATAGTTGGAGTAGGACACAAGATGTGATATTCTGGAATATATCCACAATTCCCCACATCGATTTCACAGATATTGCTGCGAAACTGTAGCGTTTGCATTTTGAGATATTGGGCGAGATTTTCCATGCACCCTCCTGCAGGGGCAAAGGCAAGATCTTCAGGTCCCATTGCTATCAACGGGCTTTCCTGTTCTTCGCACCCTCCACTGGTAGGGGGGTCACCATCGGCAGGACTGGAAGATCCTGCATTGGGAGTGACTGGAAAATTGCAGCCATTGCTTCTGGAGACTGATGGGTTTAGAAATGAGTGCATTGTCCAGTCCAAGATGCTAAAACCTGGACATTTTGTTTTTATTCATTCATGGGACGCAGGCGTCGATGGCTGGCGAGAATTTATCACCCATTGCTAGTTGCCCGATGGCAATTAAGAGTCAACCACTTTTCAGTAGGATTGAAGTCACATGTAGGCCAGACCGGGTAAGGACATCAGGTTTCCTTCCCTAAAGGACATGAGTGAACCGCATGGGACAATCGACAATGGTTTCGTGGTCATCAGTAAATTCTTAATGCCAGATTTTTTTTATTGAATTCAAATTCCACCATCTGCCGTGGCGGGATTCGATCCAGGGTCCCCAGAACATTAGCTGAGTTTCTGGATTAATAGTCTAGTCATAATACCAGTAGGCCATTGCCACCCAACACTTGGAAGAGGCAGGTCAATTCTTTCATCTTTGGCAGGCATGACAGAAGAAGAAAAATGTGGGACCTTATCACATCCCCTGGACATCTCAAAGGGAATTATAACCAATATAGGTCATGTTTGAAGTGCACAGTTTGTTACCTAAGTAACCGCAGCAACCAATCTGCACTCCTCAAAGTGTCCCGAAACAGCAGATGGATAGCCAGATAAGCTGCCTTTGATGGGGTTGGTTGAAGACAAAATGTTGGCTTTGACATCAGGAGAACTCTCTGTTCTTCTTTGAAGAACGCAATGGCATCTCTTATATATCCAAGTGAGTAGGCAGATGGAATCTCAACCGTGTATCTCACCCATAAGGCAGTACCTCCAACAATGCAGCACCCAGTTCAATGCCAGCCCAAGCTGCACGCCAGAATCCAGAGTGAGGTTGGAAATCATACTCATTTGAGAAATCAAACTGATATCAAACTTAATGGGGAGGCGATGGCCCTGTGATGTTATTAATCCAGAAATTCAACAAATGTTCTGGGGGCCAGGGTTCGAATCCCACCACGGTGGAATTTGAATTCAATTAAAAATATCTGGAATTAACAATCTAATGATGAGCTTTGGCAAATGTCAGATAAACCCATTTGGTTCACTTTAGGGAAGGAAATCTGCCACCCTTACCTGGTCTGGCCTACATGTGACTCCAGATCCACAGCAATGTGGTTGACTCCCAACTGCCCTTGAGCAACTAAGGATGGGTAATAAATGCTGGACAACCAGTGATGCCCATGCCCCACAAACGAATTTGCTATGCTGACACTCAGTCCATTGGGCAAGAGTTTCTGGTCTCTCCTGCTCTCAATTTTCTGTTCCCCCCCCATGACGATTCCTGAGGTGGACGGGACTGGAAAACCTTCTCCATTATCTTTATTCATTCTCAGGATTAAGCTGGCATGTACTATCCGTTGTGAGTGCCTTTAAGGGGGCTGGGTTCAGCCTTCTTATTGAACCACTGCAGTCACCTGCTGAAGGTTTTTCCACAATGCTATTAGGTAGGGAGATAGATTGAATCCCCTACAGTGGGTAAGAAGGTCATTTGACCCATCAAGCCTGGACTAACAACAATCCCACTCAGGCCCTATCCCTGCACCCCCACGTATTTACCCCGCTTATCGTTCTGACACTAAGGAGCAATTTAGCACGACCAGTCCACCTAACCTGCACACCTTTGGGGTGTGGGAGGAAACAGGAGCACCCGGAAGAAACCCACACAGACATGGGAAGAATGTGCAAACTCCACATAGACAGTGACCCGGGTCCCTGGCGTTGTGAGGCGGCAGTGCTAACCACAACATGATGTTAATTCAGTGATGATGAAGGTGCTGCCTGTATAGAGGATGTCAGGGTATATGGATGTTGGGCTTGGATGTTTAGTCTGAATAATGCTTTACTCTTTTGCCCCAGGGTCACAATCTCCTGTCTCTATACACTGTGTAGTCACTGCCGAACTGCTAGGGAGGAGGGGCTTTATCTCAGAGTCAAACCAATAATGAGAATTCATTCCTTCACTGGGGATTGCTCTTTCTGGTGGAGTACGTTCTCTGCAGCAACAAAAACTCAGGGATATTGTTTGCTATCATTCCCTACAAATCCTTCTGGCAGTTGGGCTGTGAGTAGAGAAAAGAAAATAAATAGGGGGGGTGCGGTGGGGGTAGGGAGGGGAGAAAGAACAATAGAAAGGAAAGAACAAGACAATGAAAAACACAACCACAAAGATGGAAAGCGTACACTGACAAGAGGAAGGAGAGTGAGCCAAGGTTGATATAGAGCACGAACCCAAGAGGAGATTGTCCATGCTGTAAGGGCTGTGTAGTTCTATATAACATTTGGGGAGATGGTAGTGTAATGGCATTATCACTGGTTTAGCAATCCAGAAATCTAGTGTTAATGTTCTGGGGACCCGGCTTCGAATCCTAACACGGCAGATGGTGGAATTTGAAGTGAAAAAAAGTCTGGAATTAAAAGTATACTGATGACCAGGAAACCATTGTGTTTAAAAACCCATCTGGTTCACTAATCTCCTTTAGGGCAGCACGGTGGCACAACTGCTTCATAGTGCCAGGGACCCAGGTTCGATTCCCAGCTTGGGTCACTGTCTGTGCGGAGCCTGCACACCTGTACGTTCTCCCCGTGTCTCCGTGGGTTTCCTCCGGCTGCTCCGATTTCCTCCCCCAGTCTGAACGATGAGCTGGTTAGGGTGCATTGGCCCTGCTGAACTCTCTCTCAGTGTACCCGAACAGGTGCCGGAGTGTGGTGACCAGGGGATTTTCACAATAACTTCATTGCAGTGTTAATGTAAGCCTACTTGTGACACAAACTTTAAAGTTTAGGGAAGGAAGTCTGCTGTCCTTACCTGGTCTGGCCTACATGGGACTCCAGAGCCACAGTGATGTGGGTGACTCTCAAACACCTTCTGAAATGGAGGGCAGTTAGGGATGAGCGATGAATGCTGGCCCAGCAAGTGACGGCCACATCCCATAAAAAAATGAATAAAATATATATTTATTAAAGTCAGCTGGCCCTGTATGTGATGCTTGGAGCTTGTTTTCATTGGCTACAAGTGAACAAGTAGGCTTGGGATCTGTCCAGTGGTCTCGACTGTGAAGTTTATATGAAGCAGTGGTTTTTATGAGTATCGAACTTGCTGGGTTATTCACACTCTGTTAATCAGAGAGTCAGTGGGTCAAGCCCTAATTGAAGAACTTCTGAGCATTTAATTTAAGCTGACATTCTGGTGCAATACCAAGGGAATGCCATACTACGTTGGAAAATATCATCGTTTGGATGTTCTATCCAAAGTAACTCTTCAAATGCAGACAACAAAAATAGAACAAAACTTCCTCCAACTTATAAATCAAAGAGAGAATTTAATAAAGAAACATCTTTACTCCAAACTTGGGGCCTCTCCCTGGGCCAATCCAAGCTCTTCACAATTCCAAACAGGTTCTTATTTATTGTGACTCAGCTGGTCAGCTGTAATTGGTTCCATGATTTCTTGGGTCAGTTGACCCTTACAGCTCGCTCCCATTGCTCACATTACATCCAATACAAAGTTGCCACCGGTTACTTTCTAACATTGGACAAGTGGCGAAACTATGAGATAAAAGTAGAAAATGTTGGAAATCAGGCAGCATCCCCTGAGAGAGAAAAATGGAGTTAGCCACCGTGATTTTCCATCCCTGATATGGTGGGTGTTTGCCATAGCGGACGTGGTAAGCATTTCAATCCCCGCTGAATTCAGTGGGACTGGAAGAACCCGCCAGTGGGAGGGCCTGGAAAATCACACCCAAGTCATTGACCTTTTGGTCAGAACTGGGGAAAAGGTAGAAAAGTCATAGGTTCTCAGCCAGGCGTGCGTGGGACAGGGACAAAGGAAAGTCTGTGATCGAGTGGAGACAGGAGCAATTGAATGACTTCCCAGGCCCAAAGGGAATGGTGATGAGTAAGGAAAAGAAACAAAAGATATACTGCTGTCTTTGTCCCTTTACATGTCCCATTACCTTTCCCTTTGACCATCAGAAAGAATTGAAGCAGCTGCTCCAGTGTCTAACAAAATCATATCTTATGGGATATCAGCAGCTCAGTACTTCCCGCTTGCTTCCTGGATCTCTCCAAGGAATGAGTGCTGACCATTGTGCCATCCTAAAAATCTCTTTTTATGTCAGCACAGTGGTTAGCACTGCTATTCTCCCTGTGCCTGCATGGGTTTCCTCCCATACTCCAAAGAAGTGCAGGTTAAATGAATTGCCACGCTGAATTGCCCATTAGTGTCCCAAGATATGTAAGTAGGGGGATTAGTGGAGTAAATACTCGGAGTTCAGGGGATAGGGCAGGGTGAGCCAGGATGAGATGCTAAGTTGGCATAGACTCATTGGGCCGAATGGCCTCTTTCTGCACAGTAGGGATTCTATGATTCTATGAAAGATATCATAATATCATTGACATCTTCTATTTCATGGATCTTACCACCTTTGGCAGGTTTAGACCATAAAACCATTAGATATTGAGGCAGAATTAGGCCATTTGGCCCATTGAGTCTGCTCTGCCATTCAACCATGGGCTGATATGATTCTCATCCCCATTCTCCTGCCTTCTCCCCATAACTCTTGATCCCCTCATTGATCAAGAACATTTCTACCTCTGCCTGAAATACACTCAATAACCTGGCCTCCAGAGCCCTCTGTGGCAATGAGTTCCACAGATTTACCACCCTCTGGCTGAAGAAATTCCTCTTCATCTCAATTTTAAAGCAGCATCGCTTCACTCTGAGGTTGCAGCCTCGAGTTCAGGTCTCTGCCACTACTGGAAACATCCTCTCCATGTCCACGCTATCCAGGCCTCTCAGTATTCTGTAAGTTTCAGTTAGATCCCCCCTCATCCTTCTAAACTCCAACAAGTATGGGCCCAGATTCCTCAACCGCTCCTCATATGACAAACCCTTCATTCCTTTTTGATTTGGTTTGTTTTATTATTGTCACATGTACTAGTATAAAGTGAAAAGTATTGTTTCTTGTGCGCTATACAGACAAAGCATACCGTTCATAGAGAAGGAAACAAGAAAATGCAGAATGTAGTGTTGCAGTCATAGCTGGGATGTAGAGAAAGATCAGCTTAATGAAAAATAGGTCCTGTCTCTGATGGCAGCAGAGAAGAAGCTGTTCTTGAGTCAGTTGGTGCGTGACCTCAGACTTCTGTATCTTTTTCCCGTCGGAAGCATGTGGAAGAGAGAATGTCCAGGGTGCGTGGAGTCCTTGGTTATGTTGGCTACTTTGCCGAGGCAGCGGGATGTGTAGACAGAATCAATGGATGGGAGACTGGTTTGCGTGATGGATTGGGTTACATTTACAAGCTTTTGTAGTTCCTTGCGATCTTGGGCAGAGCAGGAGCCATACCAAGCTGTGATACAACCAGAAAGAATGCTTTCTATGGTGCATATGTAAAAGTTGGTGAGAGTTGCAGCTGACATGCCAAATTTCCTTAGTCTTCTGAGAAAGTAGAGGCATCGATGGGCTTTCTTAACTATAGTGTCAGAAGTGGGGGGGAACCAGATCAGGTTGTTGGTCATCTGGACACTTAAAAACATGAAGCTCTCGATTATTTCCACTTTGTCCCCTTTGATGTAGACAGGGGCATGTTCTCCTTTACGCTTCCTGAAATCGATGACAATCTCCTTCGTTTTGTTGACATTGAGGGAGATATTGTTGCCGCACCAGTTCACTAAATTCTCTATCTCATTCCTGCGCTCTGTCTTGTCATTGTTTGAGATCCGAGCCATTACGATGATGTCGTCAGCAAACCTGAAAATCGGGTTGGAGGAGAGTGTGGCCACACAGTCCTGGGATCATTCTTGTGAATGTCTTGTGAGGCTTCTCCTCTTCCTTACTCTGGACAGGCTTCTTGCTGCTAACACAAACCTGGAAGGTAGCTTCTTTTCTGCAGGACTGGCATTTGGCAAGATAATTTTCACACCTGAGTTTATTTTCCCTCCACATTGATTACTGGCACAGCAGCACAGTGGTCAGCACTGCTGCTTCACAGCTCCAGGGTCCTGGGTTCGATTCCTGACTCAGGTCACTGTCTGTGTGGAGTTTGCACATTCTCCTCGTGTCTGTGTGGGTTTCCTCTGGGTACTCCGGTTTCGTCCCACAGTCCAAAGATGTGCGGGTTAGGTTGATTGGCCATGCTAAGAAATTGCCCCTTAGTATCTAGGGATGCGTAGGTTAGCGAGATTAGTGGGTATAATATGTAGAGATATTGGGGTAGGGCCTGGGTGGGATTGAGTTCAGTGCAGACTCGATAGACCGAAGGGCCTCTTTCTGCAGTGTAGGGTTCTATGATTCCACGACTGTTTAGCTGGGGCAGTTGGTGGTTGCTTCCACTGCCTCCACCGCTATTTTGTGTACAGCCACCTCTTTGTTTTTAACATTCTCTACTCAGTCAGTCATTTATAGGTTGTCCCCATTACCCTGAAGCACTGATCAACTTTGTCTCCTCACCTCAACTTGTCCACTCACTTGGCTCGCCTTTAAGGTTAAACCATCCATTGACCTCCAGTGGTCAGGCCATCCAAGACTCCGACAACAATCTTCTCTGTGATTAGTTCATCTTTGAAGCTGCCACATTCATTGTTCTCCGCAAGTCTATTCAGCTTGATGAAAGATGTATCAATACTCCCCCTTTGTCGTTGGGTATGCGTGTTAAATTTAGCCCCCTCGATAATTGTATTCCTTCACATGTTGAAGGAAGCATTGAGTGCTTTTATTACTAATCCCTTGCCTGACTAAGATATTGGCTGCACACCCACTCATCGCGTATATCAGCATAGTATGACCTCTTCACTGTCCTCCACAGCTAGGCCCGATGGGGTGTGATACCTGGTAAAATTTCGGCACAACGTCAGCCATGTTTCTACCCCAATTGAGGCATGTGACCATTTCCAGTAATGGCAGAGACATCTCTATGCTTATTCTTGTACTCACTGCCACCATGTAACGTTCTTGGTCACATTGTGCTAACACAGAATAATGACAGAGTCAGCTGAGGTAAGGAAACACTAACTTGATTGAGAAACATCTTACAGAGGACAGGTTACCATCCAGTGCCGAGATCCTTCCGCCTGTGACTTTCACTCGGGCTCTTTGTAGGAGAACCACCTTCTTTAAATTTGCAAATCCAATGACATCAACAGGACCCTGACTGCAATTTTAACACAGAAGGAGTTTGTAATTTCTATTCTCTTTTGACTTCTTCAGCATTAAGTTGCATCCCCTAGTCCTCAGATTCAAAGCTTCACCTTAGAGCCTTCCCGGGTCTAAATCCTCCATGCAAATCTTAAAAAGCTCCGTGAATTTGTTTCCCAAAACCTTATCTGCATTTGGGAACTTAATAATAATAATAATAATACCACACAGGCCCTATCCCCATAACCCCATCCACATTTCGGACCTAAGTGGGTGGCACGGTGGCACAATGGTTAGAACTGCTGCCTCACAGGGACTTGGGTTCAATTCCAGTCTCAGGTAACTATCTGTTGTGGAGTTTGCACATTCTCCCTGTGTCTGCGTGGGTTTCCTTTGGACGTTCCTCCCACAGTCCAAAGATGTGCGGGTTAGATTCATTGGCCGTGCTAAATTGCCCCTTCGTGTCAGGGTAATTAGCAGGGTAAATACGAGGGGTTATGGGGATAGGGCCTGTGTGGTATTGTTGTCAGTGCAGTCTCGATGGACCGAATGGTCTCCTTCTGCACTGTAGGGATTCTATGAAGTTAGCGAATTCGATTTATAATTACTTTTCCTGTAATTCTTTATCTTACCTGCGATCCCTAGCCTGAGGCAAGTACTATTCCGCAGACTGGCACACAAATCCTAGCAGGAAGTTGAACTTGAGGGCGAGCTGCCAGGTCTCCTTAATATTTATTCTAATCATGCTGCTGTGTATATTCAGCAGTGTCTTCCCACATACACGCTGCTTACAAGATCTACCTATTCTGTATCATTCTTTTAGGAACCTTTAACGGTAATTATTTCATTAAACAAAGGGTTTTTTTTGGGGGGGGGATGTTACAATAGTTTAATGATAGCAGGTATTAAATCTGTGTCACCCTCTGCTGCCTTAGTAACAGACCGCGAGTGGTCTGGGTCTGCTAATTAGCATTCCACATGGCAGAGAGACTGTCACATTAACACCATGCTAATATGCCCGAATTGGTTTATTGTACAAGCGCTGGTCTCTGCAATGTTCAGAGTCACATTTCCAAATCACAGTGAATAAACCACTTCCTGTAAAAATACAGTCACATGAGACAGGAATCTCAGACAGAAAAAGAATATTTGTAGCAGCACACTGATTGTTTTTCTCTCTCTCTCTTCTCCCCGTACTCAACTTCTGCATTTCGCTCCATTCCTCGCTATCGTTCTTATCTCACACCAACGCCCTCTCTCTCTCTCTCTCTTCATCACTCTCACAATCTGCCTCAGTCACCGTCTCGATCTTCTTCACTGCGTTTCTTTACGTGTGCCTCTTCTGTATTTCTTGTTATCGCTCTGTCACTCTAGGGTGGCACGGTGGCACAGTGGCTAGCGCTGCTGCCTCACAGCGCCAGGGACCCGGGTTCAATTTCTGGCTTGGGCCACTGTCTGTGTGGAGTCTGCACGTTCTCCTCGTGTCTGCGTGGGTTTCCTCTGCATCTCCAGTATCCTCCCACAGTCCGAAAGATGTGCAGGTTAGGTGCATCGGCTGTGGTAAATTTTCCCTCAGTGTACCCGAACAGGTGCTGGAGTGTGGCGACTGGGGAATTTTCACAGCAACTTCATTACAGCGTTAATGTAAGCCTACTTAAGACACTAATAAATAAACTTAAATTATCTCTCTATGACCCACCAGCTTCCTATCTTTTTTGTGTTATAGAATAGAGTATCTTTCTCCATCTTTCCATCTGTTTTCTTCCCTCCATTCATCTCTTTCTTAGTTCACCTCTCCATCGTTCTCTCCCATCTTTTAATGTCTCTTGCCATCTCTCTCACTGCTTTTCCTCACCTCAGTCTTTCTCTGTGTATCACTTTCTACCTTTCCCATTCCATATCCTCTCTCCCTGCCTATACCCTCTGATGAAGGGTCATCCTGACTTGAAACATTGGCTCTATTCTCTGTCCACAGATGCTGTCAGACCTGCTGAGGTTTTCCTGCATTTTTCTGTTGTGTTCTCACTCCCTGCCTGTTGTGTTTGTCTGATTTTCTCACCCTAACTCTGAGAATCGTTTGAACTTGTTGTCTGTGTGTCTTTCTGGCTGCATCGCTTCCTCACATTTCCTGTTGCCCAAAGCTTAAAGGCGGCCACACTTTCTGAACCTTAGAGACTCATATCATCAACCGCTGACATTGGAAACCAGAAGACACTGGTGGCCATTACAGGCACATTTTCATTACAATTTCACAGACTAATGTGCCACACCCTTCCGCACTGCCCCCCACCCCCCCCCCAATCCCACTCAGTCCCAACTCCCTCATTCACATCCTACCCCAATCAGCCATGCTCACTCGTGCTCTCCGTCTCATTCCCACTCACTCACTCATTACCTCCTTATCTCCCATCCCTTCTCATCCCCTCTTGTCCTCCCACCCCATTCAGCCACCCACCCTCACTCACTCCCTTCCTTCCCCGTCTCCATTCACTCATGTCCTCCCTCCCCACTCGCCCATGTTCACCCTTTCAGGCCTTCCCTCTGTCCTACACCCAGTCTCTCACATACTCCCCATTCAGACACTCACATACAAACACGCTCTTTCTCTCACATTCTCACTCACTCACTCACGCCCCCAGCCTCTCATTAGACTCACTCACACACACCCTCCCTCAGTCCCACCCACCTTCCCTTTCTCCCATCCCCACTCACTCATTCAGCCCCTCCCCAATTCCATCCTCCCTCTGATCTGGATTCCTCCATCTTGCCTGGATGCGGGAGAGCGGGGGTGGAGAGAAGCAGTTGTCGGGGTTTGAACACCCAGTCTTGCCCCCCCGATTCCCTCCAATCCTAGCCCTTTCAACCTCAGCCCCCTCCCTTGCAAATCCCCCCCCCTCAGTCCACATACACACACACACACTCACACACACGTACACACACACACACGTACACACACACACACACACGTACACACACACACACACGTACACACACACACACACTCACACACACGTACACACACACACACACTCACACACATACACACACACACACGTACACACACACACACACGTACACACGTACACACACACACACACTCACACACACGTACACACACACACACTCACACACACGTACACACACACACACACTCACACACACGTACACACACACACACGTACACACACACTCACACACACGTACACACACACACACGTACACACACACACTCACACACGTACACACACACACACACGTACACACACACACACTCACACACACGTACACACACACACGTACACACACACACACACTCACACACACGTACACACACACACACGTACACACACACACACACGTACACACACACACACTCACACACACGTACACACACACACACGTACACACACACACACTCACACACACGTACACACACACACACACGTACACACACACACACACACACACGTACACACACACACACACGTACACACGTACATACACACACACACTCACACACACGTACACACACACACACACGTACACACACACACGTACACACACACACACTCACACACACGTACACACACACACACGTACACACGTACACACACACACACACGTACACACACACACACTCACACACACGTACACACACACACACACGTACACACGTACACACACACACACACACACGTACACACACACACACACTCACACACACGTACACACACACACGTACACACGTACACACACACACACACTCACACACACGTACACACACACACACGTACACACACACACATGTACATACACACTCACACACACACACACACATGCACACAGACACGCACACACACACACATACACACACACACGCACGCACACACACATTCACACACACATACACACACGTGCGCACGCACACACACACACACTCACATGTGCGTGCACACACACGCACACCCACACACACACATATGCACGCACACACACACGCACACACACACACACTCACATATGCAGCAGGCGACGGTGCAGAGGGACCTCGGGGTCCTTGTGCATGAGTCGCAAAAACCCAGCTTGCAGGTGCAGCAGGTGGTCAGGAAGGCGAATGGGATGCTGGCCTTCATAGCGAGGGGGATTGAATATAAAAGTAGGGAGGTCTTGCTGCAGCTGTATAGGGCATTGGTGAGGCCGCAGCTGGAGTACTGTGTGCAGTTTTGGGCGCCGCACCTGCGCAAGGATATTTTGGCCCTGGAGGGAGTGCAGAGGAGGTTTACTAGGCTGATACCGGAGTTGAGGGGATTGAGCTATGAGGAGAGGCTGAATAAACTAGGCTTGTACTCGTTAGAGTTTAGAAGAATGAGGGGAGATCTCATTGAGACGTATAAGATGATGAATGGGATGGATAGGATAGAGGTGGAGAGACTCTTCCCGCTCAAAAAAGACAGTAGGACTAGGGGGCACAGCCTCAAGATAAAGGGGAGGCGGTTTAGAACGGAGTTGAGGAGGAACTTCTTCACTCAAAGGGTGGTGAATCTCTGGAATTCTCTGCCCGTTGAAGTGGTGGAGGCTGCCTCGCTAAATATTTTTAAGAAGCGGGTTGATGGGTTTTTGATAAGAGAGGGGATTAAGGGTTATGGGGAGAGGGCGGGAAAGTGGAACTGAGCCACGACAGATCAGCCATGATCTTATTGAATGGCGGGGCAGGCTTGAAGGGCTAGATGGCCTACTCCTGCTCCTATTTCTTATGTTCTTATGTTCTTATGTTCTTATGCGTGCACACACACACACACATATGCACGCACACACACATGCACTCACACACACACGCACTCACACACACGCACTCACACACACACACGCACACACACGCACACACACACATGCACACACACATGCACACACACACATTCACACACATACACACACATGCGCGCGCACACACACGCACACTCACACACACATGCACACGCACACACGCGCGCACACACACACATATGCGCACACACACACATGCACTCACACACACACACACGCACTCACACACACTCACACACATATGCGTGCACACACACACACGCGCGCACTCACACACACACACACTCACACACATATGCGCACACACACACACGCACTCACACACACACACATGCGTGCACACACACACACACACACTCACACACACACGCTCACTCACACACACACACACACACGCACTTACACACACACACTCTCTTTATCTTGAACTATCTTTTTATATTCTGACCTTTAAACCTGAGGACCACCCCACCCCCTCAGCTGCAAGCCTTTCCTTTCTGGTTGACGGGTGTCTCCCAAGTCAGTGGGGAAGGTGAGTAAGGAATAATTCATGAGGAAAGTAACTGTCCCTTGATCAGTCACAGAGCCAGAACGATGGGGAGTGATTTTGAGCCCGCGCTCTCCAGAGAGAGCGATTCCCGCCAGTGATTTCCGATCTTGCCCGTTCCCTTGCTGGCACAGTGGCGTGAAACACACCCCAGGACAGCAGAAAGCTCACTTTAATACATGAACGTGTTATAAGCCAGCACTCTCACCGTGACATCCCCCCCTCACCGGATATTCACAGGCTGCCAGCGCCATTCACAACAGGATCACCTGGACGTGAACCTGTCATGGGGGTCACTCAAGGGCCATAAAGCTAAGACCAGCTCCCCTCTCCCCCCCACAGGGGAGGGACATAGCCAGGAGGTGGTGAGCAGGGAATGCCGCGATGGCCATTTGTGGGGGAAGGGGTTTGGGGGGGGGGGGTTGGTTCTGGCTCAGACTGTGGGGAGAAGGTGGCAAGGGGGCGATGATTGGCAGTTGGGGGGGTGTTGAGAAGATCAGTGATCGGGGAGGTAGGGGTGATGGAATAGAAAGGTGATGTCTACAATCAGTGGGGGGGAGGGGGGCTCTGAGACTTCCATGGTGGACTGAGGGGATGAGGAGGGGTCTGGTTTACTCGGGTTGCCCGTTAAAGATGGCACCCCAATCACTGAGCAGTCACGTTTTGCCAGTGCGTGGAGGCCCCGAGCCCTCTGTGTGACAGCATGAGACAGTGAGAAGTCTCACAACACCAGGGTAAAGTCCGACCAGTTTATTTGATAGTAAACCCGAAAGCTTGTGGGTTTATTATCAAATAAACTGGTTGGACTTTAACCTGGTGCTGTGAGACTTCTTACTGTGTTTACCCCCGTCCAACGCTGGCATCTCCACCTCATGACAGCATAAGACACAACCCTTTGATTTATTTTTGGGCAGAGTGTGTACGATCTGGGAGAGAAAAGCGACCATTTCTCTGGAGAGAAACACACCAGGATCCTCATCGGAACCAACACTCTGCCATTTCCCTTTGGTAAGATTTTGTAACACCTGCCTCACCTAACCACCAGCAGGAGGCACTGCTCTGCGTCTGAAGGCAGGGATTAAACCTACCTCTTTAGATACATCCTGTTGGCACTGGAAGCTGGCACTGCCAATACTGCTGCGAGCGAGTGGGCATGAATATCCTAGCAAACTCCGTGCAGTGCACCCTAGGAGTTATAAACATCACTGCGTTTAACACATCTACCAGTTCCTCCAGTAAAGTAATTACTGACGGTTACAAGGCTCACTTTATATCAGTTAAAGCATCACAACTCCGCAGTGAGGGAGCTGTTATGTGTATTCCCCACTGTGACAGTGAGGTTACGGACAGGATGAGAAGGAAGCCATTCAGTATAACCAGTAGGCATCAGAGTTTACTCTGCAATAGAGTGTGTGTGCCCTCCAGGTTAGCATTTATCTGGGCTGTGGTGTCAACAGGCACTAGGAAGCCATCTATTGGCCTGTAGAGATTGATTCATAGTAACACAGAAAGCAGGCCATTCGGCCCTTCGAGCCTGCTCCACCATTCATTTTGATCATGGCTGATCATCAAATTCAACATCCTGATCCCACCTTCCCCCACCCCATATCCCTTTATCCCCAAGTGCTGTACCTAATTTCTTCTGCAAATCGCGCAATGTTTTGTTTCTATGGTAGTGAAATCCACAGATTCACCATTCTCTGGGTAAAGAAATTTCTCCTCACCTCAATCCTGAATGATTTACCCCTTATCTTCAAGTTATGACCCCTAGTTCTGGACTCCCCCACCATTGGGAACATTTTTTCTGAATCTGTCCTGTTTAACTCCTATTAGAATTTTATAAGTTTCTACAAAATCCCCTCTCCGTCTTCTAAAGTCCAGTGAATATAATCCTAATTGACATAGTCTCTCCTCATATGATAGCCCCGCGATTCCAGGAATCGGCCTGGTAAACTTTTGCTGCACTCTCTCTGTAGCAAGGACATCCCTCCTTAGATAAGGACCCCAAAACTGACCCCTAGTTCTGGACTCGCTCACTATTGGGAACATTCTTCCTGAATCTACCCTGTCTAATCCTGTTAGAATTTTCTAAATTTCTATGAAATTCCACCAGTTTCTCCTGATTACGACCCGTTGATTATCCTCCAGCCTCTGCATGCTCCCATGTGGGTATGAGCCAAGGACAGGATTGGGTGGGGTTGTGATGCCTCAACTATTCAACAGAGATAGTTGAGACTTGCGCCTCACACTGGGAAAACAGTGAAGAACAGTGTCTTTAAGAGAGAAGGGGAGGGGGAAAGCAATGACTACAGGAGAAAATCAGCCCGTGTTCTCCTTGAATATTCCCGGATTTGTTCCGCTGTGATTGATTTAACATCATGAGAGATAAGGAGCTGCTTCATAGAATAGAAATGACAGTCAGATACAATCCCCTATCAGTGTATAAATCGCCCATAACGACATTCCTCTCGGTGCAAGTTTAATGCATTGAAATGAGTTCACACTTGTGTTAAAATATCGCAGCGAGAAATTTTATATGGATGAACTCATTCATTTTTACAAGAACCGGGCGGATAATAATTCTCAAGTGCCAACTTGATACATCGATCTGCTGCTGAATAAGTAAGGAAGGTATGATTTCAAATGTTACTCCCGTAGTTAAGCACGTAATCTGAGCTGATATTTCAATACGGCACACAGGGAATATCGCAATGCTACAGGTCTTCAAACTGGGGTCTTGTTTGTCTGGTCAGGTAGACAGGTGGGAAATGTAATTATAACATAATGTAACCAATGGAAATATGCCGTGAGGGTCAGCTGGCCTGGTAGACAATGTAACCAATGACAAAATGATGTGGCGGTCAGCTGACCCTGTATAGATGGAAAGCAGATGGGAATTATGGGGAGCTTGTACGGCCTGGGGTGCGGCCTCAGGTGTTGGAGTAATGAAGTTTCTTTATTCAACCTTTTTCTTTGATTTTCCTTTCTGACATTAGTTCTTTTATTGCTTGCGACTGAAGTATCTTTACTGGCAGATGAACAGGAAATCCCATGGCACAATTTGAAGTAGAACCGGAATTTATCCTGGTGCCCTGGCCAACATTCCTCCCTCGCTGAACTGCTGGAAAAGATCCTTTGGTCTTTCTTCCTATCTCCTGTTTCTGAAATTTGCAAATTGTCAAAGCTCCCTGCCCATCTGACAGGGAATCAACTTCAAAAATAATTCATTGTGCGTGAAGCACTGTGGCATGTCTCGAGGATACGATATATAAATGCAGGCTCTTTATGTCTAAAATGCTATTATGCCACAAAGTAAGTAGATAGGAAGCAACAGCCGCTGTGTGCAGAAGATAATTCATTATGCCGAGTGCCTTAGGACATTTAGATAAGAAGTTAAGCCAACATGTAAATGCAAGGATTTTTAAAAAATATTACCATGTACTAGTTCATTAGTCAGTAACAATGAGAAAGCAAATTCTTGAGGAGAGTAAGTGTTCCGCTGACTGTCTTAAAGGAGCACTGCCTGGAATGTAATCTGTGAGACGCTTCCTAGAGGCCACCAAAATTGATTGATTTGCAATATGGAGTAGGTACTTCCCAGTACAGAGTATTCATCCCGAATGCTGGTGACCTGGACACTCCACATTATATGTCTCTGTAGAGCTCCCTGATTGGGCAGCCTATCCAGGCTTCAATTAGGGAGATCGTACTCTAGTGGGGCCAACTCATACACAGTGTTGAAGTCATTACAATTTCAGCATCTGTGGAACTCAAGCAATAGTCGTCAATGAAATGTAGGGCACACTGACAGTGATTAGGTGCCTCCCACCTATCCCAATTTATTTTATCCGTTTGTGGGACATGGGCGTCGCTGACTAGCCAGCATTTATTGCCCACCCCGAGTTGCAGTTGAGAGTCAACCACATTGCTGTGGCCCTGAAGCCACATGTTGGCTAGACCAGGTAAGGACAGCAGATTTCCTTCCCTAAATGGGATTTTCCGACAATCGACAATGGTTTAATGGTCATCAGTAGATTCTAAATTCCAGATATATTTTATTGAATTCAAATTCCGCCATCTGCCCTGGTGGGATTCGAACCCGGGTCCCCAGAACATTAGCTGAATTTCTGGATTAATAGTCTAACAATAACACTACCAGGCCATTGCCTCCCCAAATTTCTTTCACCTCTTCCATGCTAATGCATGCTGTGGTATTGGTTACACAGGCCCTGAGCCTCAGATATCCCACTCACATTCTTCTTGTATGACCCTGAAGATTTTCACTTGAAGAGTCAGATCCTATCGTAATCGATTTTTGAGGATGTTTAAGTTTATTTTATAGAAATGGCTGCCTCACAGCGCCAGGAGCCTGGGTTCGATTCCCGGCTTGGGTCACTGTCTGTGTGGAGTTTACAAGTTCTCCCCGTGTCTGTGTGTGTTTCCTCCGGGTGCTCCAGTTTCCTCCCACGCTCCAAAGATGCACGGGTTAGGTGCATTGGCCATGCTAAATTGCCCCTTGGTGCCCGGGATGTGTAGGTTAGGGGGATCAACGGGTTAAATATGTGGGGGTACAGGGATAGAGCCTGGATGGGATTGTTGCCTCCTCCTGCACTGTAGAGTTTCTATGAATTCTATGAAGTCGGCTTACATTGAAAGTGCAATGAAGTGTCTGTGAAAATCCCCTAGTCACTCCAGCACCTGTTCGGGTACACTGAGGGAGAATTTAGCATGGCCAATGCACCTAACCAGCAAGTCTTTCGAGTGTGGGAGGGAACCAGAGCCCCAGTGGAAACTCACACAGACACAGGAGACCATGCAGACTCCACACAGACAGTGACCCAAGCTGGGAATTGAACCCAGGCTCGTGGCACTGTGAGGCAGCAGTGTTAACCACTGGGCCACCAGGATTCTGTCCAATTAATCCTATTCCTTTGATTTGATTTAATTTATTATTGTCACATGTATGCTTCCGCACTTTACAGACAAAACATACTGTTCATAGAGTACATAGGGGAGACAGACAGGAGAGGGTGCAGAATATAGTGTTACAGCCACAGCTACAGTGCAGATAAAGATCAGCTTAATAAGTCCATTCAAAAGTCTGATGCAGCAGGGAAGTAATTTGGTACGTGATCTCAGACTTTTGTATCTTTTTCCCGACAGAAGAAGCTGGAAGAGAGAATGTCTGGGGTGCGTGGGGGTCCTCAATTATGCTGGCTGTTTTCCCAAGACAGTGGGAAGTATAGATAGTGTTAATGGATGGGAGGCTGGTTTGAGTGATGGACTGGGCTACGTTCACAATCCTTTGTAGTTTCTTGCAGTCTTGATCAGAGCAGGAGCCAAACCAGGCTGCAGTTTATTCGGAAAGGATGCTTTCTATGGTGCTATGGTAAAAATTGTTGAGAGTTGTAGCAAACATGATAAATTTCCTTAGCCTGCTGAGAAGATAGAGGCATTGATTTTGATTTGAATTTATTTGATTTATTATTATCACATGTATTAGCATACAATATTAGCATATTGTTTCTTGCACACTATACAGACAAAGCATACCGTTCTTAGAGAAGGAAACAAGAGAGTGTAGAATATAGTATTACAGTCATAGCTAGGGTGTAGAGAAAGATCAACTTAATGTGAGGTAAGTGCATTCAGAAGTCTGACAGCAGCAGGGAAGAAGCTGTTCTTGAGTCGGTTGGTACGTGATTTCAGACTTTTGTATCTTTTTCCCGATGGAAGAAGGTGGAAGAGAGAACATCCGTGGTGCGCTGGGTCCTTAGTTATGCAGGCTGCTTTCCTGAGGATGCGGGAAGTGTGGACAGAGTCAATGGACGGGAAGCTGGTTGGTGAGCCTTCTTAACTACAGCGTCAGTATGGAGAGACCAGGACAAGCTGTTGGTCATCTGGACACTTAGAAACCTGAGCTCTTGAGAAGGGAACTTCTCCACTTCATCTCCGTTGATGTAGACTCAGCCCAGGGTGGTGAGACCCCGCTGGCTGAGGTCGGAAGTCCTAAATTTAATTTAAAGAACTCAACATTCAAACCTCCTTCAGCAGGTGTAACATCAGATTGCCAGCACGGATGGTACAGTGGGACTTCACCTGAATTTTCCAAGTGAGCTGTTCCTGTGTTGATAATTAAATTAGCTCCCAGAAATGAAGCATAAGCAACAGTTTTAGAAGCTGCGTTGACAGAGTCAATACCACTAGCAGACAACCATCTGCCTGCATTATTTCAGCGGGATGGTTGGTGATATGATGTGCAGTCATAGTCAGGGACTCTCCCTTCGAAACTGAGCGACAGACTTACGTCTCCACCGAGACAGGCCCTGGGGCTGCCATTTTCGTCACAAGGTCCCCGAATCAATTGCAGTCCATCTGTCCTTCACCTGATGGCAGGTTGGATGGGCGATGTGCTGCTGGGGTTCTGTACGTGGCTTACTCAGACTCTGACTGAACGGGGATTCAGCGCTCCTTCCTCTATCTGCCGCTGAATAGATACCATCTGATGCAGAATTACCCTGCTTTCCGTGATGAAGTGAGCAGCCTCTGATAAATTAGGAATGATCAATAGAACATAATTTCTGCTTTAGATTTTTTTTCTCCCAGTGTTAGCTTTGATTTTAAAGTTTATTCATTACTGTCATAAGTCGGCTTATGTTAACCCCGCAATGAAGTTACTGTGAAAATCCCCTAGTCGCCACATTTCGCCGCCTGTTCAGGTACACTGAGGGAGAATTTAGCATGGCCAATGCACCTAACCAGCAAATCTTTCCGATTGTGGGAGGAAACCCATGCTGACACGGGGAGAATGTGCAAACTCCACACAGACAGTGACCCAAGCCGGGAATTGAACCCAGGTCCCTGCCGTTGTGAGGCAGCAGTGTTAACTACTGTGCCACCCAGTAGTTCAGTAGGTCCCACTAAGCAGTTTGGAGGCTTGTAAAGTTGAACAGCAGTCGCCAGGATTTTCCAGTCTCACTGAAGGTGATCCCCACCTGTGGCAAATTCCCAAGGCGGGAATTGAACCCGGGCCCCTGGCGCTGTGAGGCAGCAGTGCTAACCACAGTGTCACCGTGCTGACCATGTTTTCTGGGACACATAGAAACTAGAAGCAGGGGTAGGCCAAAGGGCCCTTCAAGCCAAATGGCCTTCATTTTCACCATGGCTGATTTCTTGCGAGCTCTAACTCTAACTCTAACCCTCTAATTCTATCTTTTACTCTCATTCTATGCTTTTAAAACTATACTCTATTTCTTATGAACTCATAAACAATGACAAAAGTCTGAGATCACTTACCCACTGATTGAAGAACAGCTTCCTCCCTGCTGCCTTCTGACTTTTGAATGGACTGCCCTTATATTAAGTTGACCTTTCGCTAACCCCGAGCGATGGCTGTAACTCTACGCTCTGCACTCTCTCCTTTCCTTCTTCCCTACATGTTCTATGAACGGTATGTTTTGTCTGGAAATTGCGCTATATCCCAATAATATGACAATAATAAATCAAACCAAATCAAAAAACTTACGGCTGATCATCAATTTTAATACCCCGATCCCACCACCCCTACATATCCCTTGATCCCTTTAGCCCCAAGAATTACATCAAATGGAGACACAGGAGGTGAATTGTGCCCTCATCAAAGGGAGGTCAATGTTGGAGTGTTCTCCCCTCACACTAACCATCGATTGTCAGAGAGCAGGGAGACCCAATCTCACCCTGCTGTGACTATTCTGGCTCGTCCCTTTGTTCCGGATACTTCACTTCAATATTTCCGAAAAAGGAGACCAGGAAATTTGTGCCCAGAGGACGTTTAGATCAAAGTGCCCTCGCACTCTCTTGAGGAAACACTTGCTGTCTGCTTGCCGGCTTCTCATGCCTGCAGAGCTGGAGGAGCAAGCTTCAAAGCAGCAGCCAGTGAAACAGAAGGCAACACAGCAGAGCACACTGATGTGTTTGATTTTGTGTGCAAGTGTTCATCAAGGTGTCACAGTTACAAGAAAGCGGTTTTAATCACCAGTGAAAGCAATGATCATCAAGTGTCTGCACAGACTCCTGAGATGCAATTTCCAATGATTCATCTCCATTCGCTCTGTGCATGTTGTAGCCTCCTAATGGGCGGACTTAATGCCTGTCCCCCCTCAGCATTGGGTAAGGGGGAATGGGGAGCATTTAATCTCACAGGAAGGTGTGGGATGGGGACCCAGCTACCTTGCTGCCCAACTCCGGCTAATTATGGATACCCTTCCCATCCAGATGCTAATTGAGACCCGTCAGTGGGTGATTAATGCCTACGTTGGTTTCGGACAAAGCTCAGCACAACATCATAGGCCGAAGGGCCTGTACTGTGCTGTACTGTTCTTTGTAAGGGCCTCACCCCATCAGTCTGTGTTCGAGCAGTGATGGAACCACCACACAGGGGCCAACCCGCAGGCTTATCCCATCCAAAATCACTCTCTGCCTGATTCAGGGCATTGGGATCAGCTCACCACTGCCCTTCCCTCCGACCCTCTCCTCCAGTCAGTGACCTCCTTTCACTAAAACCACTCACCGCCCCAGCAGTCCCCATCTCATGACCCCCATCCCACTCTCATTCCCTTGTGGCCTGACTCCCCCATCAATCCAGAAGGTCCTACATGGGCCCAGTTGGGCATTTAATTCTGACGAGTCTTCCCCGATGGGGGCAAGTCCCGTTGGTTCGTCAGCCGGTGGGAGAGACCTCCTTCTCCAGTATTAGATTATACCCGTGTGTGAGACCCAGCGATTATTGTTGGTGTTTTTCCAAACCGTAAATAACTTGGTGCACCAATCTGCATCAATGCCAAGCTCATTTCTTTAATATTTGATTGTGAGACTTCTGCATGCTATCAGAGATAGGACAGAAAGTGGGAGCCGATTTGGTTTGATATGATTTGATTTATTATTGTCACATGCATACAATGAAACGTATTTTTCTCTTGCGTGCTATACAGACAAAGCATGCCGTTCATAGAGAAGGAAACAAGAGAGTGCAGAATGTAGTGTTACAGTCATAGCTGGGGTGTAGAGAAAGATCAACTTAGTGCGAGGTAGGTCCATTCAAAAGTCTGATGACCGCAGGAAAGAAGCTGTTCTTGAGCTGTACTTTGTCAAAAGACTTTGGGCCAGATTCCACCCCCCCACACCATGCAGCCCGCCATTGACCATTGGTGGGTTCTCTCTGTCCTGCCATTATCAATGGGTTTTCCCCAGTGTTCATATCTTTCGTTAATGGGGAACCCGCAAATGGGGGTGTCATCATTGCTGGGACCAGAAGATCCCGCCACCATTGGCATCCTTCGAGCCTAAAATGTATAAAAGCTGCCAGGGACTAATAAAGGACATTGGTTCCAACGATGCTTGATAGCTATCTGAGTTGAAGATTGAACCAAGTGTCAAATTTGGAAGAGTAGGGCACAAAACTATTGGTCAATCATTAGCCAAAACGTCCCTTTTATTTGAGCTTGTTACAAGTCCAGATCAGTGAAGGATCAGTGTTCTAAAATATAGCTACACTTACTTAAATATCACAGGAAAGATCTCAATCACAGAATCCCTACAGTGCAGGAGGCAATTCAGTCCATTGAGTTGCACCGACTCTTACCCAGGCTTACCCCATATATTTACTCTGCTAATCCCCCTAACCTATAGATATCTTTGGACACTAAGGGCAATTTAGCCTGCCCAATCCACCTAACCTGTGCATCTTTGGACACTAAGAGGTGATTTAGCATGGCAAATCCATCTAACCTGCACACGTTTGGACACTAAGAGCCAATTTAGCATGGCCAAGCCACCTAACCTGCACATCTTTGGACACTAAGAGTCAATTTAGCATGGCTAATTCACATAATCTGTGCATCTTTGGATAATAAGGGAGAATTTAGCATGGCCAATCCTGCATATTGTGTGGGAGGAAACCGGAACACCCGGAGAAAACCCACACAGACACGAGGAGAATGTGCAAACTCCACATAGTCACCCAAGGCTGGAATTGAACCTGGGTCGCTAGCACTCTGAGGCAGCAGTGCTAACCATTGTGTCACCGTGCCTAACTTTAACAAGACTGGTTTATGTAGACCTTTAAGGCTATCAGGTCTCATCTACTAGGATAGCAAGGCTGATGACTTAAATAGGTCTAAGATTCTGGCCTCAACCAGCGAATCCTGCTCTGCCTCTGGTCGGGAGTTCAAACCAAATTCCAAAGTTAAAAGGACAGAATTCCCAACTCCCAACAGGGAGTGATAACCTTGATCCCATCTTCCTGGGTTAAGTATAAAAAGTAATGGGCAAACCTGACAAGACATGTTTGAAAATCCCCTGTAAGTTTAATGGGAGTAATTTTGTAAACCACTATAAAGGAGATGATGGACATCCAATTAGCTGTGAGAAGTGCAGTCAGGTGGCACAAACAGAGAAAAGATTTGTTAATGGGATTTGGGTCTTACATTAGGTATGGCAATAGATTTGCCTATAAAATCTAGCTGAATCTTGGTTCGTAATCCCTGGATATATTCACACAGCTTCTGCTCCATTATAAAATTACTTTTATAGTTAACCCAGTCATGCAATCAATGGCAGAGTGACCTCCATCACTAATGGTGTGCTGGGCCCATCTAATCAAGGTAAGTGTAACTTCCAGCACACCCCAGACTTTTCAGTAACTCCTAGCCAGGGGAGGCAGTGGCGCAGTGGTATTGCCATTCAGCTAGTAATCCAGACACCCCAAGGAATTCTGTGGTGACCCAGGTTCGAATCCCACCAAGGTGAAGATGAAGAAATGGGTGGCACAGTTAGCAAACCTGACGAAACATGTTTGAAAACCCCCTGTAAGTTTAATGGGAGTGATTTTCTAAAACATTATAAAGGAGATGACTGGCATCCAGTTAGCTGTGAGGAGTGGAAGAGAAATGCAGTCAGGTGGCACAAATAGAGAAAAGATTTGCTGATGGGCTTGGGTACATCAATAGATTTGCACTGCTGCCTCACAGCACCAGGGACCCTGGTTTCATTTCCAGCTTGGATCATTGGCTGTGTGCAGTCTGTATGTTCTCCCCATGTCTGCACAGGTTTCATCCCACACTCCAAAAGATGTGCTGATTAGATGCATTGGCCGTGCTAAATTCTCCCTGTGTACCCGAACAGGCACCGGACTGTGGCCAGTAGGGGATTTTCACAGTAACTTCATTACAGTGTTAATGTAAGCCTACCTGTGACAACAATAAATGAACCAAATTTGAATTCAATAAAAATCTGGAATTAACAGTCTAGTGATGACTGTCATGAAGGCCCAGGGATGGGGTCGTCAACTGAGCTCTCCAAGGGCTGCGTAAGTATGAGCTCTCTTATTAAGCAGGCAGAGGCTTACTCAATACCTTTAAACCTGTTGCTTCATCTGGAAAAGTACAGGTCCTGAGGTGTTTCACTACCTCGCTGTGAGCCATAGAGGAGTGGTCCCTTCCTTGGTACACAACAAAGGATGCTGGGTGAAGGGAAGATGGTGTTCAGTTGAATGAAAACATTGCCGATTGTTGTAAAAACCCTATCCAGTTCTGATTCGCCAATGTCCTTCTGGAAAGGAAATCTGCCGATCTTACCTGACCTGGTCTACAATGACGGCAGAGCCACAACACTGTAGTTGACCCTTAACTGCCACTGAGTTCAGAGGCAGTTAGGGAAGGCCAACAAATACTGGTCTAGTCAGAGACATCCGCATCCCATGAATGAGTAAAAAAAAACAGTAGTGTGTTGGTTGCCAGGATGTTGTGGCAGTAGGAATCTTTCTTCTCAATCGATTATAGTGAGCATCATTCATTTTCTTCCCAATTTCCCCTCTCCTCATCCCAAGGCCCAGATGCACAGAATCATAGAATGCCTGCAGTGCAGAAGGGGGTCATTTGGCCAATTGAGTCTGTGCCGACCACAATACCACCCAGGCCCAATCCCCATAACCCCATGTATTTACCCTAGCCAGTCCCCCTGACATTAAAGTCAAGTTAGCATGGCCAATCCACCTAACCCGCACATCTCTGTGAGAATATAAAAGCCGTAAGGTTTTTGTGTAGTTTGTAATCTCATGCTGTGAACATGTTGTCTTGCACGTATGCAGAGGTGCCATTAATCACACTCTGTAGTCTAGCTGTACCTAGTACCAAGTGTTTTAACTGTCGTGTAAGGATTTATTGTGATGAAAGTGTGTACAGAGTTGATTGGTTTTTAGAACATTATGAACTGTGCATGCAGCTATACTACCACTCTATTGGTGTAAAAGAGATAGGGACAAGTTGTAATAGGCTAATGCTCTGGAAGCCCGCCTACAGACTGGGATAAGTGTTTGGAAAAGTAGAACAAAGAAGTTAGTTTTGCCTGCGTGTGCAGGACCACTGATGCCTGCCCACCCTAAGGAAAACTAGCTCCGACATCGTAAAAGAATAAAGGTATAAATCTTCTATCCGGAGTTGACCTGATTATTATCAAACCAAGCTGAACGCAGAGCACCGAACCTTGGAAATTGTCATTTGGAGTGTAAGAGGAAACCGGAGCACCCGAAGGAAACCCACGCAGACACGGAGAGAATGTGCAAACTCCGTACACACAGTGACACACCCTGGCACTGTGAGGCAGCCATGCAAGATGTGAGCGATGGGGTTAAATAGGCGTGTTAAAAATCTTATCTTGGTGAAAATCTGCCTTATCAAGAGCATTACATCTCCAGAGTGGTCCTTCACGTGTGGGCCTAACCGTGTGTACGGGCAGCTGGTTGACAACGAAAGGTATCAGAGCATCTTCTACTTTGCACACATGGAAAACACGCACCTCAGCTCAAGCCAAGGCTACACGAGTGGACCTGACATGAATGAGAGGAGATCTCATTGAGACGTATAAGATGATGAATGGGATGGATAGGATAGAGGTGGAAAGACTCTTCCCGCTCAAAAAAGACAATAGGACTAGGGGGCACAGCCTCAAGATAAAAGGGGGGCGGTTTAGAACGGAGTTGAGGAGGAACTTCTTCACTCAAAGGGTGGTGAATCTCTGGAATTCTCTGCCCGTTGAAGTGGTGGAGGCTACCTCGCTAAATATTTTTAAGACGCGGGTTGATGGGTTTTTGATAGGAGAGGGGATTAAGGGTTATGGGGAGAGGGCGGGAAAGTGGAACTGAACCACGACAGATCAGCCATGATCTTATTGAATGGCGGGGCAGGCTCGAAGGGCTGGATGGCCTACTCCTGCTCCTATTTCTTATGTTCTTATGTTCTTATGACATTGTCCAAAGTCATGGACATTTTGATGCATTCGCTAAAGAAATCACAAATGGTGAGAAGTGTCAAGGTGGGACCGTCATGTTTGTCCCTTTCCATCTTCCAATGCTGTCCACTGAGATGTGAGAACAAGGCAGTAACTTAACTGAGACATTGGAAGAATGCCTCATCAAAAAGACGCCTAACCACCACCTTCTGAGGGGCAATTAGGGATGGGCAGTAAATGCTGACCTAGCCAGTGACTACCCACATCCCGTGAATAAATATTAAAAAAAACCTGTTCCATTTTGGGCCCACCAAAAAAAAACAAACTGACCTCCTGGTAAAGAGGCTACAAAACTTGACACTGTGATCTAATGAGAGTCCATCACTCGGGCAAGTTCCTGCAAGCAGCTGACTTCAGCTATTGAATTCACCTAAACTGCACTTCAGGCGTGAAGAAGACTTTCCACCAGGCCTGCAACATACCTTCACCGAAACAAGACAACCGTGAAGCACAAACTATTCCCTTTCCTTTTTGCAACTTGTAAAAGTGCACTATTCTCTTCAATTGTATCTTCCTTGAGTGTGAATTGGTGTGAGTGTGATTGCGTGAGTGGGCACAGTGATATTCAATTTCAGAGTGAGTGCTTAAATAGAATAGAATGGAACTTTATTGTCCACTCAAAAGTGGAAATTTATCTCTGATCTCACCTCCAGTTGAACATTTATTCATACATCATTAGTTTATGAGCAGTGGCTATTACACGTATGCCTACATTCTGTAACATGCATCCATACCATACAAACATAACAAATCACACCCAGCCATTAAAGCGCTTACTGCTGATAAATAAATAAAATAAATAAAAGCAGCAGGTTGACTTTACATTATGTTATTTAGTAAGCTGGGAATAGCAAACCTCTTAAATGGATATTTCCTAGCAATAGACATTCTAAAGCGTTGGCTTAAAGGGAGCCTTGAGGATATAAAGAGTGCAAGGGATCACGAAAGATGGTCTGAGCTTTCCTCTTAACTGAGTTATTAAATAGATTATCGAGCTGTGTCTACTACATGGGATTTTCCAGCCGCGCTTGCCCCAAGGCTGGAAAATCCCGCCCAGGGTCAGTGGATGTCTGTACGGTCCGTGTCCCGCCCGCTACAATTCCCGTGGCAGGCAAGACGGCAAAATTCCACCCTACCAATGATTTTACCCGCAGTGTTGACAGTTCTGGCCAGCTTACTCTTGCCCTTCACTCCCAGGTCACCAGACCAGACTGTCATGTTGATCAAACGGGCTGGGATTCTCCAGTCCTGCTGGAACCCGCTGGGTTTCACAGCAGCGTGGGCTGACATCAGTGGGAAATCCCGCCACTATTGAACAGTGCGCATCTTCCATCACCAGGAAATACACGGCTGGGAGGCCAGAGAATCTCATCTTTCTTCATCTAAACCCTAACCTTGCTGCTGGTTATTCATATTGTCCAGACACTCAGGAATTAAACACATGTGTGCGCGCACACACACACACACACACACACACACACATACACACGCATAGACACAGACACACACACATGCACAGACACACACACATACAGACACACATACACATAGACACACACGTATGCACAGATGGACACATGCACACATACACACAAACCCACATACATACACGTACACACACTCGTGCAAATAAACACACACATGCATGTGCATCCATATATGCATGTACACACACACACATGCACATTCATATACACGTGTGCACACACACACACACACACACATATAAGAACTAGGAGCAGCAGTAGGCCATCTGGTCCCTCGAGTCTGCTCCGCCATTCAATAAGACCATGGTTGATCTTTTTGTGGACTCAGCTCCACTTACTCGCCCACTCACTAAACCCTTAATTCTTTTACTGTTCAAAAATTTATCTATCCTTGCCTTAAAAATAGAACATAGAACATAGAACATTACAGCGCAGAACAGGCCCTTTGGCCCACAATGTTGCGCCGACCAGTTAAAAAAACAATGACCCTCTAACCTAAACCAAACCCTTTCCATCCATAAACCTATCCACGGATCTCTTAAACGCCCCCAAACTAGGCGCATTTACAACTGCAGCAGGCAGGGCATTCCAATCCCTCACCACCCTCTGGGTAAAGAACCTACCCCTGACATCCGTCCTATAACTACCACCCCTTAATTTAAAGCTATGCCCCCTCGTGCTAGCTTTCTCCATCCGAGGAAAAAGGCTATCACTGTCCACCCTATCTAAACCTCTAATCATCTTATATGTTTCAATAAGGTCCCCTCGTAGCCGCCTTCTTTCTAACGAAAACAACCTCAAATCCCTCAGTCTCTCCTCATAGGACCTTCCCTCCATACCAGGCAATATCCTGGTAAACCTCCTCTGCACCCTCTCCAAAGCCTCCACATCCTTCCTATAATGTGGGGACCAGAACTGCACACAATACTCCAAGTGCGGCCGCACCAGAGTTTTGTACAGTTGCAACATGACGCTGCGGCTCCTAAATTCAATCCCCCTACCAATAAACGCCAAGACACCGTATGCCTTCCTAACAACCCTATCTACTTGATTCCCAACTTTCAGGGATCTATGTACACATACACCTAGATCCCTCTGTTCATCCACACTATTCAGAGTCCTACCGTTAGTCCTATACTCTACACATCTGTTATTCCTAAAAATAGTCAATGAGGTAGCCTCAACTGCTGCGTTGGGCAGGGAATTCCACAGATTCACAACCCTTTGTGTGAAGAAGTTCCTCCTCAACTCAGTTCTAAATCTGCTTCCCCTTATTTTGGGGCTATGCCCCCTAGTTCTAGTTTCACCCGCCAGCGGAAACAGCTTCCCTGCTTCTATCTTACCTTCCCTCCTTAATCTTATATGTTTCTATAAGATCTCCCCTCATTCTTCTGAATTCCCCAGTCTACTCGGGCTCTCCTCAGAAGCCAACCCTCTCAACTCCGAATCAACCTAATGAATCTCCTCTGCACTCCCTCCAGTGCCAGTATATCCTTTCTCAACAAAGGAGACCAAAACTGTACACAGTACTCCAGGTGTGGCCTCACCAGCACTTTGTACAACTGCAACATAACCTCACTATTTTTAAACTCCATCCCTCTAGCAATAAAGGACAAAATTCCATTTGCCTTCTTAATTACCTGCTGCATTTACAAACCAAATCCTTGAGATTCGTGCACAAGGACACCCAGGTCCCTCTACACAGCAGCATGCTGCAATATTTTACCATTTCAATTATTGTCCATTTTGCTGTTGTTCCTACCAAAATGGATGACCTCACATTTGCCAACATTGTACTCCATCTGCCAGACCCTCGCTCATTCACTTAGACTATCCATATCCCTTTGCAGACTTTCAGCGTCCTCTGCACACTTTGCTCTTCCACCCATCATAGTGTCATCTGCGAATTCGGACACACTACACTTGGTCCCCAACTCCAAATAGGCAATGTAAATTGTAAACAATTGCGGTCCCAACACTGATCTCTGTACACGTGTGTGTGTGTGTGTACGCATGTGTGTCATTTGCACACACACATACACACACACACTTACACATACCCTCTCACACACACATGCACACACACCCTCATGCACACACATGCACACATTCATGCACACACACATGTACACACACACATGTATACACACCCTCTCACACACATGCACACACACCCTCATGCACAAACATGTACGCACACACTCACACAAGGTTGGGAAGTAGACAGTGAGTTCAGCAATACCTGCTCACCCTGTCTGTAACACTGTCATTTACCTGCTTTGGCCTATATGTCACTCAAGGCTCTGAACAATGTGTTGATTCTTTAACGACCCTCCGAATTGGCCAAGCAATCCAATGTTGAGAATGTGATTCAACATCCTGTGCAATTAGGGAAGGGGGAGTAAATATTAACCTTGCCAGCATTGCCCACACCCTGTGTTTGAATGAAGCAGCACGCAGGGCCCAAAGTGGATAGTGTCTCAGGCCTCCCACACACGTCCTCATGTTGGTGAGAGTGTCTGAAAAAAGGAGCAAACAAAACTTCTCCTCACAACAAGACTTTGATGCTTCAGTAACTCTCCATCCATCAGGATGACAAAGATTTATTGATGTAAAACCAAAGAAGGACACAGCACGCACGCCACTGAGAATTCTGGCCCTCCTCTTTTTCTCCTCTGACCAAAAAGACATCCCAGAATCAAAATTAGGAAATGACACGTGGAGTCTCCAAGACCCACCTTAAACCATTCAGGAATACCTCCCCAATCGCCTGCTGATCCCCCCGGTGTCTGTCAGTCGTGCAATGCAGCTTGAGAAACCTCCTCTTTCCTGACTAAAATTAAACAGCCTCCTTTCCCATAGGTGTTACCAGGAAGGCGATGGCCTAGTGGTATTATCGTGAGACTATTAATCTAGAAACTCAGCTAATGTTCTGGGGACCCAGATTCAAATCTTGCCACGGCAGAATTGGAGTTCAACATTTAAAAAAAATACCTGGAATTAAGAATCTACTGACGACCATTGTCGATTGTTGGAAAAAACCCATCTGGTTCACTAATATCCTTTAGGGAAGGAAATCTGCCTGGCCTGCCTACTGGTGACTCCAGAGCCACAGCAATGTGGTTGATTCTCATACGGACTCCTAGGTAACTAGGGATGGGCAATAAATGCTGACCAGCCAGCGATGCCCATGTCTCACAAATGAATTTGAAAAAAAGTATACCATTCCCTTAATCTGTGCGTTCTGCAAATGTTTCAGCATCTGAATAAGGACTGGATTTTGGTCATGAATAGTCATAGAATATCACCACAGTTACTATTTGGAAGCGGTATAGTCTCAAAACAGGACAGTATGGAAGAAAAATCTTTTCAATAATTCCTCCAAACGCTATTAAATTCACAATCTACCTGTTCCCATTCTCTGCTAGCATCGGTGCTTGGTCTGGGGACTCCAGAGAGGAGAGGGGCTGCATGGTGCCGGGAGGGGGGCACGGTGGCACAGTGGCTAGCACTGCTGCCTCACAGCGCCAGAGACCTGGGTTCAAATCCCAGCTTGGGCCACTGTCTGTGTGGAGTCTGCACGTTATCCGTCTGTCTGCGTGGGTTCTCTCCGGATGCTCCAGTTTCCTCCCACAGTCCGAAAGACGTGCTGGTTAGCTGCATTGGCTGTGCTAAATTCTCCCTCAGTGTACCCGAACAGGTGCCAGGGTGTGGCAACTCGGGGATTTTCACAGTGACTTCATTGCAGTGTAATGTAAGCCGGCTTGTGACACTAATAAATAAATACAGGTCGGGAAGGGAAATAACGTAAGGGAGAAAAAAAGAAATAGATTCCAAATCCAAGAGAACAACCGCCATTCCTACAGGGAAATTGAGAATTATAAGCCAGAGGTTGCCAATAAAACAGCCTAAGGGGAACTTATTATAAAGTAGTAGAGAATTGTATTGTGTGACTCAAAGGAACAAAATCTTGGAACCTACAACACAAGCCTGAAGATGCGGCAGAAAAATAACTCACGTTTATCGAAGCATGAGGAATTTTAATTTATTTGTCATTAAAAGTTCAGCATAAACATAGGGCACTTTGGGGCATCCAGCCCTATAAAAACTGCCTGTGGGAACAGAAGCTAGACAGTGACAGAGGGGGGAAGGAGAATGAATCATGGGGCAAAGCCAATGTATCCTGTTTACAGAGGTATACGGAGTCGAGTGAAAACCTCAGTCAATGACTGTTTGTGTCTCAAAACACTGAAATAATTAACTGGGAAGAAAAAGCAATCAACTTAAGCCACCATTTGACAATCCCTGTAACAGCGCATTCCAATTACCTTATACTATTATAAACATACGGAGGCAGAAATTGTCTATCATTGAACAGAAGCTTCTCAGTGGACTAGAGGAGGTGTCTCAGTCACCACTGTAGTCCACTGTGGCGGTGACCTTCTGCCCCACAATTCCCAGGCTCTCGAGTGCCAAGCGTTCACACCCCTCCTGTTCTAGACCCAGCTGCTCTAACCAAACACAGCTTCCTGAGCAGCTGGAGGGCCAGAATCTAAAACACGTGGTGGCAAAGAGCAGGGCAGATTCATTTAATGTGATACATCCACAGAACTGCTTTCATCTGAAATAACCCATCAATTGCTGAGTAAACAGCAAATTCAGTGTAACTAAGAGACTGATAGGGAGTGGGATAGCTTGATCTTGGGTAGCTCGGCACAACATCTGTGCTGTACTGTCCTATGTTCTATAATTGCATAATGAATCGCCTTTACCCCACTCGGAGGTGGGGAGGCAGTGGGAGCGGAGATAACATGTCCAGAGCATGGCTACCGTTCAAGAACAGATCAAGGACTATAAGACAGCGCCATTTGATGCACGGTTCCCCAATCCAAACCAAACTCCTAACTCTTATCAGAACTACCTGGATTTCTATCGATGTCAAAAACTTTCAGCAACTGGCAAAGATGTCTCACTCTGTAACTGGTTCCACAAGGTCTACAAGTCCCTCTGTCCAATGTCCTGGGTCAGTAAATGGAATGATTAGCACGGAGCTGGGACCTATGCTGGCAAGATCTAGAGCACAATATACAGTGAGCTCCATGCCTGCCAAGCTAGTCCCCTCCTTCCCCCACCCTGGTGATGGTGCTGCCATCGACACAGGCTGTCAGAATACAGGGGACCTAACTGCAATCCCCCCCACCCCCATCCACCCTACCCTTATTTAGGAGTTGTGGTGCTTGAACTATTCCTGTTACTATCTCCAGAAATAAAGGCTGCGAATGGCCACTTGTACATTGGAAAGAAAAAGAGATGTGTTACAAAGACAAATTAGGTCTTGGAAACTCTTAATTCTCTTTTCCATCACACTCTCTTGCTTTCCTATCTACTGGCCTTCTTAAAAATATTTTGGCCTTGATTCTACCAGCACGCACGCCCCGAAATCGGGATGGGTGAGCTTCCCGTTGGCCTCGGGCAAGATCTTACGAGTCTCAGATGGGTGTGCAGGAAAATTCCGGCCTTTTTCTCCCAATCCCGCAGTGGGACTTGCAAAGGTTTTCACTTGCATCTTTTCATCACAGGGTGAGGGGCGACACAGTGTTTAGCACCGCTGGCTCACAGCACCAGGGACCTGGGTTCGATTCCAGCCTCGGGTCACCGTCTGTGTGGGGTTTGCACCTTCTCCCCGTGTCTGCGTGGGTTTCCTCTGGGCAGTCCGGCTTCCTCGCACAGTCCAAAGATGTGCGAGTTACATGGATTGGCCGTGCTAAATTGCCCCTTAGTTATAGTGGGATTAGCTGGGTAAATATTTGGATAGGGTCTGGGTGAGATTGTTGTCAGTGTGACTCAATGGGCTAGATGGCCTCCTTCTGCACTGTAGGGATTCTATGAGATGTGCAGCGTGGCTGCAGTAGAAAGCCTGTGCTCAGGGTCCAGGCCTGAGAATTCTAGGGTACAGTCCTGCATCCTCTTGCTTTGTCTTATCCTTCAACTAGCAAGTTGCTGGGACTTGCCAGAACAGTGGAGGCACACACAGTATAAAAGGATGCTGGAATTACCTGGGAAAATCTGGTATGAACAGTGAGGGAGCAGCTGGAGGAATTGGCTGATGAGCAAATTGGTATTTGAACATATATTCGAACATCCAGGGATTGGATTGGAGCCTGAAAAGAAACGAGAGAGCAGCAGGAAAAGAGCCTGCAGCCAGTCTCATAAAACCATAGAATCCTGCAGTGCAGAAGGAGGCCATTCGGCCCATCGAGTCTGCACTGACAGCAATCCCACCCAGGCCCTATCTCCATCACCCCACTTATTTATCTTGCTGATCCCCATGAGATTAAGGGGTAATTTAACTTGGCCAATCCCGCTCATCTTTGGACTGTGGGTGGAAACCAGAACACCCAGAGGAAACCCACGCAGACACGGGGAGAATGTGCAAACTCCACACAGACAGTGACTCGAGGCTGGAATTGAACCCAGGTCCCTGGAGCTGTGAGGCAGCAGTGCTAACCACTGTGTGTCACCCCGGTCTCACTGAGCTGGTGTTCAGGTGGGTGGGAAAGGAAGCGTGAGCTCCCACGATATGATATTTCATCACTCACCACTTCTGGGCTTCTCATGAATGACCCCCTAATATCAAGCTCAAAGTGGGGCGCAAAACCTTTTCATGTCAACTTGGATCTTGCATGTCTTCCTTGTGGAGACCATAAATTGGATCCAGCTTGAAGATGGATTAAGGGCTTGCCGTGTCCACTCTGCGCAATCTAACTTTAAGAATGGAGTAAACAAAAATTAAGCTTAAAGTTTATTTATTAGAGTCGCACATAAGCTTACGTTAACACTGCAATGAAATTACTGTGAAAATCCCCTAGTCACCACAGTCCGGTGCCCGTTCAGGTACACTGAGGGAGAATTTAGCACGGCCAATGCACCTAACCAGCACGTCTTTCAGAACGTGGGAGGAAACTGGAGCACCCAGAGGAAACCCACGCAGACACGGGCAGAATGTGCAAACCCTACACAGACAGTGACCCAAACCGGGAATCGAACCTGGGTCCCTGGAGCTGTGAGGCAGCAGTGCTAACCACTGTGCCCCCTCCCCATGCCATCCCACGACATTGGTTGAAATGGGCTGGCTGACGAGTGGCGTTTGAGAGTGTTCATCATTCGTCTGCTATTGGTCGCTGGGCTGACGTGTTGTTTTTATTTGTGAGTGGTGGTGGCAGCTCGCTGGGTTCTTATCAGCCCCCCCCCCTCCCAGCTCGGGTGTCAGAATGGTTGTGTCTCTTAAAAAGGGGCATCAGATCCGGACTGAAGCGCCGAATTGTAACAATTTGCTCGTGGGTCAATCGCTGGGGATGCGAACGAGGCGGGTGACTGATTGCGTGCAATGGTGGGAAAGTTGAATCAGTTTAGCGCTCCAATTAGTGTCAGAGATGAACTCCGCCTGGTAAATGAGGTGAAAAAGCTGAGGCGAGGCATCCTCATGTTACTGCACTCCTCACACACAGACTCCATCCAATCAAGTCAGACGTTCTGTGCAACTGACTGCCCAAAGGCAATAACAGAATACAAGTTATTCTGCACAGCCACTACCTTATCCACAGCGTCAATGAAGGAACTCACTTCCAGCCTTTTCCCTTTTATCTTATTGTACATCAGTTATTGCTCATGTAACAAATGCCCTTGTCCAACTGACAGAGCAGCCTGCTCTCCCTATCATGTATTCAGTTCCAGTCGGTGCCAGCCAGCTCGCTGTCACCACACCAATGGCTCTATTATGTTGGGAGGCAGCAGTCGGCTGAGCAGATAAACCCAAGCAAACACTTAAAGCTCTCAGGCAGAAATTTAAATGAATCCACTCTGTTTCCAGTGATGTGTATCTTGTCAATATTTCCAGTGAGTTGCAGCGAGGCGATATTTCCTGGAGAGCATCGGATGCGCTCCGGTGGACTCGAGTGTGGGATGCCTCGAGTGCAAACCGGCTCCAGTTGTACCAGGGCAAAGCGGGGGTGCCAACGGTGGGTCGGTGGTTAGCACTGCTGCCTTACAGCGCCAGGGATCTGGGTTCAATTCCGGCCTTGGGTGTCTGTGTGGAGGCTGCATGTTCTCCCCGTCTCTGCGTGGGTTTCCTCCGCATACTTCGGTTTCCTCCCACAGTCCAAAGATGTGCAGATTAGGGGCATTGGCCTTGCTAAATTGCCCCTTAGTGTCAGAGAGATTAGCAGGGTAAATTCATAGGGTTACGGAGATAGGGCATTGGTTACAATCATAAAAACCCTATAGTGCGGAAGGAGACCATTCAGCCCATCAAATATGTACTGACAACAATCCCACCCAGGGCCTATCCCCGTAATCCCACATATTTATCCCATTAATCCCTCTAACCTACACATCCCAGGACACTAAGAGGCAATTTAGCATGGCCAATGCACCTGATCCGCACATCTTTGGAGCGTGGGAGGAAACCGGAGCACCCAGAGGAAACCCACACAGACACGGGGAGAATGTGCAAACTCCACACAGACAGTGACCCAAGCTGGGAATCGAACCTGGGTCCCTGGAGCTGTGAGGCAGCAGTGCTGACCATTTGGCCACCATGCCGCCCACTTGGAATTGTTATAGACGCAGGCTCCGTGAGCCGAGTGGCCTCCTTCTGCACTGAGACGATTCTATAAAGCAGTCTTCAGCTCAATGATGGCCAACCTGAGGCCTGTGGGGCCATGTGCGGCTCACCTGGGTTATGAGTGTGGCCCTCAAGACATGTTGTTGACTGGTGCCCAAGTGCAGGATGCCACATTCCACTGACTTCTGTCCGTGTAGTTTATTACCTACCGATGTGACTGAAGCGATTTGCACATTAAACAAGGACAAGTGAGGTGCATGCTGGTTACAAACAGTGTTCACTGTCAGAGCCGTGTGCTCCCTCTGTGTCCAATCAAACGTAAAGATTTATTTTGTTTTTAACTATTTGAAGTTGATAATAGTTCTATTAATATATAAATAATTAAGCACTTCCTATAACTCACTGTGAAATATTCAACATGTGTTAAATGTATTTGATGATATTCATGGGGTGAACGAGCCTGATTCAATCTTGGGGCCCACAGAGATGAAGGAATTGTAGAAACATAGAAACCAGAAGCAGGAGTAGGCCATTCAGCCCTTCGAACCTGCTCCGCTATTCATTATGACCACGGCTGCTCATCGAATTCAATGTCCAGAGCCCGCCTTTCCCCTGTATCCCTTGATCCCTTTAGCCCCAAGAAATTATATCCAATTTCTTCTTGAAATAAGATGTTTGAAAGTGGGCCGCCACCCATGTGGCACACTCACTAGCCTAGGTAGCCCAGCACTGCCTCAGCTGTTTGTACAGTAGGAATCACTCCACTCATCAGGGTATTGAGTTGTCCAATTCTACACAGTGTAGGCCAAACATAGGCTGATCAGCATCTAAACAGTTATTCAGTATTTAAACTGTAAATTCACTTGCAGTATTAACTACAATGGAGTGTTATTGCTTTGGTGCAGTCTTACTAGCGCAGTTGGACAACTGAGACTGTAGTGTTAAAGCCCTGTCAACAGAGTGCACCAAATCTATAGTGTTACAGCCCTGAATACAACTACGCTGAGACTGTACTGTTACAGCCCTGTCTACACACTGCGCTGAGACTGTACTGTTACAGCCCTGTCTACACACTGCACTGAGATTGTAGTATTACAGCCCTGTCTACAGATTGCGCTGAGACTGTAGTGTTACAGCCCTGCCTACACACTGCACTGAGACTGCAGTGTTACAGCCCTGTCTACAGACTGCGCTGAGACTGTAGTGTTACAGCCCTGTCTACAGATTGCGCTGAGACCGTAGTGTTACAGCCCTGCCTACACACTGCGCTGAGACTGTAGTGATACAGCCCTGTCTACACACAGTCATGTTGTACTCAATATACTCATAATTCATCCAATGAATCCAGATCCAATAGATTTTTCACGTTTTTGTCATGTTTGAAGAGAAAGTAAAGACAGCCAATCCATGTGATTAGTTTTGAATGGCAGCAGCAAGGAGCTGACACACACACATGATTGATTCCCTGGCCAGAGTGAGAACAACGCATCCCGGAGCTATTTAAAATAACAGGCTGGTCCCAAATGTTACAGGATAGTGAGCCCACAAACTGCACTCCCAACCTGGCACAGTGAGGCAGCAGTTCTAAACACTGTGCCACTGTGCTGCCCCTGTAGCAATTCTATGATGATATGATCCTATGATAAATGGTGTTCACGCCTTTATTGGAGAGTTTTGTGGCACACAGATATTGTGAGCCTTATAGAAAGCTCTAACATCCCCCCCTCCTCCCCCTTCACCACACCCCACCTGCTATCCCCAGGCTATCCCCAGGATAAATTGGGGTAACTGAGCATGTGTTTGATGCCAGGAAGCTGGCATTTGGGCGCAGGACTGATTGTGTTTGGTGAAAACCAACCTGTAATATGCGTACTCCAAACAGAATCAGTTATAGAGCAAAATCTTGTCAGAGGCAACAGATTGGAACTGACCAATTGGTACATATATCAAGACATTGTCAGAAGCTGCTTTCATCTATCTGGTCCTCACGTGGATTAACTGAATGAGGACGGCAAGGGAGAGAAAATTTGAAACGAGAAAAGGCCTGAGAAAGAGATAAGAGGGAGGAAATGAGAAATTGCAAGCCTGCTGGATTGTGAAATAAACATAGGAAATTGCCAGACTTCCCGAGGATCATTCAGATGATGAAGGAACTGTGATTCCCTTAATACTCACAACCTCGCACACACATACACTCACACACACACACACACACACACAGACACAGACACACACATGCACTCATACACATACATATACACACACACATACACACACACACGCGCACACATGCACACACACGCACACATATATATATATACGCACACATACATATGCATAAACACATACACACACACACACATAGACACAAACACAAATACACATGCACACACACACTCATACACACACACATACACAGACTCACCGGTATACACATGTATACACACATGCACATGCACACACACACATATAAACACGCATGCACACATACACGTGCACACACACACATACTCACACACATGGACACACAGACACATGCACACACATGCACACACACATACACACACACATACATACACGCACACATACACACACTAATGCACACACACATACATACACACACACTCACACACACGTGCACACGCACACACACACACAGAAAGAAAAGGCAGGATCAAGTGCAGCCTTTCATTACAGGCAAGGTCATTTGGAATGAAAATATCTGGAAAAGCTTAACATACCACCCAGAAAGAGCTGGACAGGAGAGAGTGAAAAGAGGAGGCAGGGAGACAGAGCCATGGCAAGCAGTTTAAATAGTCCTGACCCACACTCTGTCCTCCCTACAGAGCTCTGTCTGTTTCTGATTGGGTTTTATTGGTCATTGGCATAACAGTGAGGGGTGTGGGGTATATCAGTGTTACAGTGAGGGGGGTGGGGTATTTCAGTGTTACTGTGAGGGGTGTGGAGTATATCAGTGTTACAGTGAGGGGTGTGGGGTGTATCAGTGTTACAGTCAGGGGTGTGGGGTATATCAGTGTTACAGTGAGGGATATGGAGTTTATCAATGTTACAGTGAGGGGTGTGGGGTATATCAGTGTCACAGTGAGGGGTGTGGGGTATATCAGTGTTACAGTGAGGGGTGTGGGGTATATCAGTGTTACAGTGAGGGGTGTGGGGTATATCAGTGTTACAGTGAGGGGTGTGGGGTATATCAGTGTTACAGTGAGGGGTGTGGGGTATATCAGTGTTACAGTGAGGGGTGTATCAGTGTTACAGTGAGGGGTGTGGGGTATATCAGTGTTACAGTGAGGGGTGTGGGGTTTATCAGTGTTACAGTGAGGGGTGTGGGGTATATCAGTGTTACAGTGAGGGGTGTGGGGTATATCAGTGTTACAGTGAGGGGTGTGGGGTATATCAGTGTTACAGTGAGGGGTGTGGGGTATATCAGTGTTACAGTGAGGGGTGTGGGGTATATCAGTGTTACAGTGAGGGGTGTGAGGAATATCAGTGTTACAGTGAGGGGTGTGGGGTATATCAGTGTTACAGTGAGGGGTGTGGGGTATATCAGTGTTACAGTGAGGGGTGTATCAGTGTTACAGTGAGGGGTGTGGGGTATATTAGTGTTACAGTGAGGGGTGTGGGGTTTATCAGTGTTACAGTGAGGGGTGTGGGGTATATCAGTGTTACAGTGAGGGGTGTGGGGTACATCAGTGTTACAGTGAGGGATGTGGGGTATATCATTGTTACAGTGAGGAGTGTGGGGTATATCAGTGTTACAGTGAGGGGTGTGGGGTATATCAGTGTTACAGTGAGGGGGGTGGGGTATTTCAGTGTTACTGTGAGGGGTGTGGAGTATATCAGTGTTACAGTGAGGGGTGTGGGGTGTATCAGTGTTACAGTCAGGGGTGTGGGGTATATCAGTGTTACAGTGAGGGATATGGAGTTTATCAATGTTACAGTGAGGGGTGTGGGGTATATCAGTGTCACAGTGAGGGGTGTGGGGTATATCAGTGTCACAGTGAGGGGTGTGGGGTATATCAGTGTTACAGTGAGGGGTGTGGGGTATATCAGTGTTACAGTGAGGGGTGTGGGGTATATCAGTGTTACAGTGAGGGGTGTGGAGTTTATCAATGTTACAGTGAGGGGTGTGGGGTATATCAGTGTTACAGTGAGGGGTGTGGAGTTTATCAATGTTACAGTGAGGGGTGTGGGGTATATCAGTGTTACAGTGAGGGGTGTGGAGTTTATCAATGTTACAGTGAGGGGTGTGGGGTATATCAGTGTTACAGTGAGGGGTGTGGAGTATATCAGTGTTACAGTGAGGGGTGTGGGGTATATCAGTGTTACAGTGAGGGGTGTGGGGTATATCAGTGTTACAGTGAGGGGTGTGGGGTATATCAGTGTTACAGTGAGGGGTGTGGGGTATATCAGTGTTACAGTGAGGGATATGGAGTTTATCAATGTTACAGTGAGGGGTGTGGGGTATATCAGTGTCACAGTGAAGGGTGTGGGGTATATCAGTGTCACAGTGAGGGGTGTGGGGTATATCAGTGTTACAGTGAGGGGTGTGGGGTATATCAGTGTTACAGTGAGGGGTGTGGGGTATATCAGTGTTACAGTGAGGGGTGTGGAGTTTATCAATGTTACAGTGAGGGGTGTGGGGTATATCAGTGTTACAGTGAGGGGTGTGGAGTTTATCAATGTTACAGTGAGGGGTGTGGGGTATATCAGTGTTACAGTGAGGGGTGTGGAGTTTATCAATGTTACAGTGAGGGGTGTGGGGTATATCAGTGCTACAGTGAGGGGTGTGGAGTATATCAGTGTTACAGTGAGGGGTGTGGGGTATATCAGTGTTACAGTGAGGGGTGTGGGGTATATCAGTGTTACAGTGAGGGGTGTGGGGTATATCAGTGTTACAGTGAGGGGTGTGGAGTTTATCAATGTTACAGTGAGGGGTGTGGGGTATATCAGTGTTACAGTGAGGGTTGTGGAGTATATCAGTGTTACAGTGAGGGGTGTGGGGTATATCAGTGTTACAGTGAGGGGTGTGGGGTATATCAGTGTTACAGTGAGGGGTGTGGAGTATATCAGTGTTACAGTGAGGGGTGTGAGGTATATCAGTGTTACAGTGAGGGGTGTGGAGTATATCAGTGTTACAGTGAGGGGTGTGGGATATATCAGTGTTACAGTGAGGGGTGTGGGGTATATCAGTCTTACAGTGAGGGGTGTGGAGTATATCAGTGTTACAGTGAGGGGTGTGGGGTATATCAGTGTTACAGTGAGGGGTGTGGGGTATATCAGTGTCACAGTGAGGGGTGTGAGGTATATTAGTGTTAAAATGTGGGTATGGGGTGTATCAGAGTGTAGCAATGAGGAACGTGTAGTCTATTAATATTGCAGTTATGAGTACGGGTTTATCAGATTCACGATGTGATGTATGAGGTATGTGACATATAATTATGTGGTATTTTGACACAGAAACCAGCCATGCTGCTATAAACCGACTCTCACCCTCTCTACCTAACCGTACATGACTGTTTGAGAGCGAGGCGACGAGGTTTAACAGTGTTACAGTGAATGAGTGGATTGCGGTCAGGCACATTGTAATTTTACCCTAATTTCTTGTATCTTTCTCAAATTGACGCTTATGAGATTAGAGACAGACATATGGAAGGAGACACCAGGAGGGAAACATTTCTCTTCCAGTTTCGATGGCCGCACACACAGAACGTTATAGAAAATCTAACTCATCATGGCCAGAACCGTGAATAAGTTGAAAATAAAATGAAGGCCTGATTGAATCCATCTGAGGCACCTGGTGGCCATGTTTCCCCTAATTGGAGGAAATGAGCTCCTGCCGGTGCACTGCCGGTGGAGTAATGGGAGGCGACACTGGTGGTAACAATCTCAGAGCAGTCAGAGAGCCTTCTCTTCAGAAGCAGCCCTCTTCCACTCAATCCTTTCAGTGGGGGGGAAAAGTTGAAATCACCAGCTGAATCGCTACAGATGAAACCATTGCTGCTTTCCTTGTGGCTAGCACTGCTGCCTTACATTGCTAGGGACCAGAGTTCAATTCCAGCCTTGGGTCACTGTCTGTATGGAGTCTGCACATTCTCCCCATGTCAGCATGGGTTTCCTCCAGTTTCCTCCTGCACTCTGAAGGATGTGCTGGTCTGGTGCATTGGCCGTGCCAAGTTCTCCCTTCAGTGTGATGACGTGGGGATTTTCACAACAACTTCATTGCAGTATTAATGTAAGCCTACCCAGTTTCAATTCAGGCTTTGGGTGACCGTGTGGGGTCTGCACGTTCACCCCATGTCTGCATGGGTTTCCTCCAGATGCTCCAGTTTCCTCCCACAGTCCAAAGATTTGCAGGTTAGGTGGATTGGCCATGGTAAATTGACCCTTAGTGTCCCAAGACGTGTGGGTTAGGGAGATGGTAAATTGCGTCTAGATTAGGTGTGTTCGCTATCGTGGATGCACTGGGTTCTGGGGGTGAGTAGAATTCTCTGTCAGGGAGTCAAAGAATAAAGAAAATTACAGCACAGGAACAGGCCTTTCAGTCTTCCAAGCCTACATCGACCATGCTGTTCGACTGAACTAAAACCCCCTGCCCTTCCGGGGACCATATCCCTCTATTCCCATCTATTCATGTATTTGCCCCTGAAAAGTCACTACCATATCCGCTTCCACTACCTCCCCGGCAATAAGTTCCAGGCATCCACTACTCTCTGTGTAAAAAATCTGCCTTGTACATCTCCTCTAAACCTTTCCCCTCACACCTTAAACCTGTGCCCCCTAGTAATTGGTTCTTTCACTCTAGGAAAAAGCTTCTGTCTATCCACTCTGTCCATGCCTCTCATAATCTTGTAGACTTCTATCAGTTTGCCCCTCAACCTCTGGCGTTCCAGTGAGAACAAACCAAGTTTGTCCAACCTCTCCTCATAGCTAATGCCCTCCATACCAGACAAGTTTAAAGTTTATTTATTAGTATCAAAAGTAGGCTTATATTAACACTGCAATGAAGTTTTTGTGAAAATCCCTTAGTCACCACACCTGTTCGGGTACACTGAGAGAGAATTTAGCATGGCCAATGCACCTAACCAGCATGTCTTTCGAGACTGTGGGAGGAAACCGGAGCACCCGGAGAAAACCCACACGGAGGACATGCAGATTCCACACAGACAGTGACCCAAGCCTGGAATCGAGCCCAGTCCCTGGTGCTGTAAACCTGCAGTGCTAACCATTGTGCCACCGTACCACCCCAGTGCATCTTGTAGAGGGTACACACTGCTGCCACTGTGCATCAGTGGTGGAGGGAGTGAATTTTTGTGTAGGGACTACCAATCAAACAGCTTGCTTTGTCCTGGATGGTGTCGACCTTATTGAGTGCTGTTGGAGCTGCACTCATCCTGGCACGTGGAGAGGATTCCATCACACTCCTGACTTGTATCTTGAAGACTGTAGACAGGTTTTGGATAGACTGGAGATGAGTTGCCTGCCAAGGATTCCTAGCCTCTGACCAGCTCTGGCAGCCACAGTATTCATATGGCCAGTCCAGTTCAGTTCCTAGTCAATGGCATATTGATTTTGGGGGATTCAGCAATGTTAATGGTCATCATGGGCCAATAGTTAGGTCCTCTCTTGTTGGTGATGTTTATTGCCTGGCACTTGTGTGGCATGAATATTACTTGCCACTTGTCAGCCCAAGCCTGGATATTGTCCAAGTCTTGCTGCATCTGAACATAGATTGCTTCAGTATCTGAGAAGTTGTGAATGGTACTGAACATTGTGCAATCATCAGCAAATGTCCCCACTTCTGACTTCATGATAGAAGATCGTTGATGAAGCAGCTGAAGGTGCCTGGGCTGAGGACATTTCGCTGAGGGACTCCTGCAGTGATGTCCTGGAGCTGTGATCTTAGACGTCCAATCGCCACAACCATCTTGCTTTGTGCCAGTTACTGACCAGCTTGATCAGTAAGTGGTGCTATGGAGCCATTCTTGAAGCTCCCTCACCTCATACAGAAATTTCTGTGCCTTTGCTACCCTCAGTGCTTTCTCTAAGTAGTGTTCAACATGAAGTAGTAATTATTCATCTGTTGAGGGGGGGTGGAATGATACGTGGTAATCGGCAGGAGGCTCGTTTGCCCAAGTTTGACCTGGCGCCATGGGACCTTCTAGGGTCTGAAATCGATGTTGAGGGCTCCAAAGGTAGCTCCTTGCCCACAGTATAGCACCATTTCTGTTGGCTCTATCTTGCCAGGGCTGCAGGTCATACCCAGGGATGACGATAGTGGTATCTAGGACATTATTGGTAACGTATGATTTGCTTGACTAGTTTGTGAGGCAGCTCTCCCAGTTTTGGCACAAGTCCTCAGATGTTGGTTAGAAGGAGCTTGTAGGATTGAAGGGCTGAGTTTGCCGTTGTAGTTTCCTCGGTTAGTCCATCCTCATTTCTTTGAGGAGCTATTTGATACAACTAAGAGAGCAATTAAGAGTCACATACAGGCCAGACCAGGAGGGTAGCACGATGGCACAGTGGTTAGCACTGCTGCCTCACAGCGCCAAGGACCCGGCTTGGGTCACCGTTTGCATGTTCTCCCCGTGTCTGTGTGGGTTTCTTCCAGGTGCCCTGGTTTCCTCCCACAGTCTCGAAAGACGTGCTGGTTAGGTGCATTGGCCATGCTAAATTCTCCCTCAGTGTACCCAAACAGGCACCGGAGTGTGGCGACTGGGGGGATTTTCACAGTAACTTCATTGCAGTGTTAATGTAAGCCTACTTGTAACACTAATAAATAAACTTTAAATACGGCAGATTTCCTTCCCCTGAAGTACATTTCTGAACTAGGTGGGTTTCCATGACGATCATGGTCATCATTAGACTTTTAATTCCAGATTTTTAGAATTGAATTCAAATTTACCGTCCAACAATGGGATTTGTACCAGGGTCCCCAGATCACTGACCCTGGGTCGCTGGCCTGGTTGACAATATCACTGCACCTCCGCCTCCTCAGGTAGGCGAGTGGCACCTGCAGTACAGGATGGGATACGGGCAGTAGAGTTTACAAGCCACTGATCAAATATTTCCAAGCCGGGGTGGGGGAGTGAAAAGCAATCTTGCTTTAGTCCTGTCAGAGGATGCTGAATTCATAAACTCTTCGCTGGAGTTCTGGCTTTTCAGAACCTGCCAGGTTTGTGTGCTTACTGAGAGTTGCACATTCTTTGATGGCAGCCTTGTTATTATGCTTGATTCTGCTGAATATGTAAGCTTTGCTCAGGCTTTGTAAGCCGCTGGAAGCTCTAAAGGATAGAATTCCTTTATTTGTTCTTTGCCTCCTAGTCAGCTGCAATAAAACTTTCCCTTCTAACAATCTGTATTAGCTCTGGGAACCACGCTGTATTGACACCTGCTCATTGGCAGTTCTTACTCTATCCCACGAGCCTGTCCCAGTTTCAATCATTGCCTTCCCTTTCTTCTCAAGTTCACTCAGTACACTCTCTGCCGAAGAACTTCTGAGATACACCGGAAAATTTTTTTAAATTTCCAGCCATAAAGTAATGTCTTGTCAACTGTTCCCGCGAGTACTAGAGGGCCGTGACTCACAACCTGCAGGATACATTGCAGCGAAACGGTGACATAGCGATTAGCACTGCAGCCCGAGAGACCCAGGTTCAATCCTAGCCTCGGATCACTGTCTGTGTGGAGGTTGCACGTTCTCCCTGTGCCTGTGTGGATTTCCTCCATTTCCTCCCACACTCCAAAGGTGTGTAGGTTAGAGCGATTGGCCATGCTAAATTGCCCCTTAGTGTCAGGGGTATTATCAGGGTAAATGGGTGGGGTTAGAGGGATAGGGCCTGGCTGAGAGTGTTGTTGGTATAGACTCGATGGGCCAAATGGCCTCCTTCTGCACTGTCAGGATTCTATGATATACCAGGGCTACTTTGGCACCAGTTTCCTCTGCTGTGCCCTCCACCAAGGAAAAGGACAAGAACAGCACTGATGTGGGATCACCACCACCTCTACACACCCTCCAAATGAGGCACTGTTCAGACTTGGAAATAAATGCTGATACCTTCAGTGCAGCCTGACAATGTCTGGAATTCCCTCCACTATGGAAAACCACTACGGAAGCACCTTTCTCTCAGGGCAACAAATGCAGTCTTGCCAGCATTGGTGTCCCAGGATGTGTAGGTTAAGGGGGATTAGCAGGGTAAATGAGTGGAGTTACAAGGATGGGGCTGGGGATTGGGCCTGGGAAAGATGCTCTGTCGGAGAGTCAGTGCAGACTCGATGGGCCGAATGGCCTCTTTCTGCACTGGAGGATTTCAATGATTTAAAACTGAGACCAATAACGATCATTTACACTGCACCTACAATGGAATAGAATTCCCCAAGGCACTTCCAAAAGAAATGCTATCAAACAAATTTGACACTGAGAGATTTAAGAGAGATTTAAGGTCAGGGGACTAAAAGTCTGGTAAAGAAGGTAGGCTTTGAGGAGAGTCTTAAAGGAGAACACTTCTGCTAATCTTCAAAAGGCTTTGGAGGTTCAGAAGAAGCCAGCATGTCGGATCAGTGGCAGAGCGCTCCAGGTCTGGTTTTCCTTTGTAAAAGATGCTTTGAATGCAACATCTTTATCCCAGAGTGCAGGAGACACTGATTCTGCTTCCTACAAATGAAGTTAGGCCTCCACGGACAAGATAATTTAGGCTGTCACTACCTCTGCTGTCTGCGTGAGCTGAACCGTATCAGTTTTATAATCACAGGTTCCGGTGCTGTTTGCTGAACACATCGCTATGTAAGACGTCAGACCCAACACAGTTACTGTCACACCAGCTCAAAATATATTTAGTAACGTTTCTGCCTCTGTGGGCAGCCTGGTGCCTCAGATTAACATCAGGGAGATATGATGATGTGCATTTAAGGGTCTGTCTAGGTTGTTCCAATGTTACGTTATTGTCCCTGATTTGGATGACCACAAAGGGAATCAGTCAAACCAAGAACGTACCTGATTGACACACATCTCTCTGCCATATACCAACATGCCAATCACATTCCACCAGCACATTCTAACATATTAGTCAAATCCCAGCAACATAATAATGCTACAGATCAGCAGTCCGTTCATCACTGCCACAAATCAATGGCATGCCAATCACATTGCTATGTCAATCAACGCCAACACTCAACCAGCTTCGGAGGCAGTGGCGCAGTGGTATTGTCACAGTAATGCAGAGACCTGGAGTAATGCTCTGGGGACCTGGGTTCGAATCCCACTATGGCAAATGGTGAAATTTAATAAATTTCAATAAAACATCTGGAATTAAAAGTCTAATAATGACTATAAAACCATCCCTACGTAAGGCAAAAGGCTGTGGATGCTGGAATCCAAAACAGAAAATGCTGGAGAAACTCAGCAGGTCAGACAGCATCTATGGGGAGAGAATAGAGCCAATGTTTCGTGTCTGTCATCCAGCCTCGAGATGCCAGTGTTGGACTGGGGTGGGCACAGTAGGAAGTCTCACAACACCAGATTAAAGTCTAACAGGTTTATTTAGAATCATGAGCTTTTGGAGCGCTGCTCCTTCATCAGGCGGACTTTAGCCTGGTGTTGGGAGACTTGTTACTGCATCCAGACTCAAAATGTTAGGTCTATTCTCTCTCCACAGATGCTGTCAGACCTGTTGAGTTTCTCCAGCATTTTTTGTATTTGTCTCATAAAACCATTGCTGGTTGTCGTAAAAACCCATTTCACTAATATCCTTTAGGGAAGGAAATCTGCCATCCTTACCTGGCCTGGCCTACATGTGACTCCAAACCCACAGCAGTATTGTTGACTCTCAGTTGTCCTTGGGGATGGACAATAAATGCTGGCTCAGCAACGCCCACATGCCATGAATGAAGGAAAAGCAGGAATTGCTAATCTGCCTACTGGGACAAAATGCATTCCATCAACAATTTTTGCAACAAGTAACCAGGGGCTGAGCAGCGGGAAGCACCACTTGTACAATATGTGTTTAAACTGTACTGCAAATGTGTGTGTTGTAGATGACCTGCTGTTTCTGTGCCAGAGATGAAGCTTGAACAGAAATCGGGCTGGTTTTACAATGAACGACTAATGCTGCAACACCTGACCTCCACTGAGTGCTTTATAAATCATAACTTACTCTGGAGATACCACTTGAATGGGGAAGTCTCTCTTAGCTTTAATAATTAACCCTCTGGGGATAACGGGTGATAATATTAAGTGGGACGCCTGCACAAAAGACAAAAACTAAAGCAGACTGGCTAATAGATTTCGTATACAGCGCGGTAGCTTCATATAAATTGCAAGATGCTGCATTACTTGGAGCGGGGAGCAATGGAATTAGTCTCCAAGGCTTAAAATATCATTTTTTTAGCGTGCTTTTTTAATAGATACCAATAATTGGGAAGAGCCCTGGCTGAATCATTAAAAAAAGACCTTCAAGTCGTGATGTGTATAGGTCACTGCAATTGCTATTCAATCAATAAGATATTATGTGAGAACTAAGTTACAGGGCTTGATTTTCACAGCAAGGAGCAGACTCCACAGACCTAGGGAGGCAAAAGGCATCTTGTCCATTTTTTTTGCAAGGGGATTGGTGGACAGGAATAAAGAAATCTTGCTGCAAGTGTACATAGCTTTGCTGAGACCACATGCAGAATACAGTGTGCCGTTTGGGTCTCCATATGTAAAGGAAGGGTAAAAGCTAGAGTCAACATGATGACCACAAGCTGGTGGAAATATTACATTGAGGATCTCCACAGCTCAGACGAGGTTGAGAAGGCCAGTACGGGAATTGAACCTGTGCTGTTAGCATCACAAACCAGCCACCCAAGCTAAACCGATCCCTGTAAAAGGAAAAGAGTACTTGCATTGGAGGCAGTACAGCCAAGGTATACACAGGGAAGGTGATGGCCTGGTGGTATTATCGCCAGACTATTAATCCAGAACTCGGCTAATGTTTCGGGGACCCAGGTTCAAATCCCACCACAGCAGATGTTGGAATTTGAATTCAATAAAAAGTATCTGGAATTAAGAATCTACTGATCCACGTGAAATCATTGTCAGAAAAAATGGCCTCTTTCTGCACTGTAGGGATTCTATGACCTCGATTTGATTTATTACTATGACGTGTATTAACGTACACTGAAAAGTATTGTTTTTTGTGCACTATACAAAGCATGCTGTTCATAGAGAAGGAAACGAGGGAGTGCAGAATGTAGCGTTACAGTCATAGCTAGGGTGTAAAGAAAGATCAACTTAATGCAAGGTAGGTCCATTCAAAGGTCTGACAGCAGCAGGGAAGAAGGTTGGTACGTGACCTCAGACTTTTGTATCTTTTTCCCAAAGGAAGAACATGGAAGAGAGAATGTCCGGGGTGTGTGGGGTCCTTAATTATGCTGGCTGCTTTGCCAAGGCAATGGGAAGTGTAGACAGAGTCAATGGATGGGAGGCTGGTTTGTGTGATGGATTAGGCTACATTCATGATCTTTTGTAGTTCCTTGCAGTCTTGGGCAGAGCAGGAGCCATACCAAGCTGTGATACAACCAAAAAGAATGCTTTCTATGGTGCATCTGTAAAAGTTGATGAGAGTCATAGCTGACATGCCAAATTTCCTTCATTTTCTGAGAAAGTAGAGGCGTTGTTGGGCTTTCTTAACTATAGTGTTGGCATGTGGGGACCAGGACAGGTTGTTAGTGATCAGGACATCTAAAAACCCTAAAGCTCTTTTCCTTTACGCTTCCTGAAGTCGATGACAATCTCCTTCGTTTTGTTGACATTGAGGAGAGATTATTGTTGCTGCACTAGTTCACCAGACTCTCTATCTCATTCCTGTACTCTGTCTCATCATTGTTTGAGATCCAACCCACCACAATGGTCTTGTCAGCAAACTTGAAAACTTGACCTCTTTAAGCATGAAAAAAAGGCTTAAATTGTCAGTGAGAGATAAATGAAAACACCAAAGTAAATGTAGAATACTGCAGATGCTGGAAATCTGAAATAAAAACAGAAAATGCTGGAACATCCAGCAGCTCTGGCACAATCTGTGAAGGGAGATACAGAGATGCTAGTCAGAATTCTCCAGCCTTCCATGCCAGCGGGATTCTCCTGTCCTGCTGGCAGTGTGGCATTGCCACAAGTTCCACGGTGGCATAGGGTGACATCAATGGGAAGTCCTATTTTCAGCAGTGGGACCAAAGAATTCCACTGCAAACAGCGCGCTGCCTTCCACCACCAGGAAACACATGGTCGTATGAGGCTGGAGAATTCCTCCCAATGTTTCAGGTTCGAAAGTTAGACGTGGTGGGATTCGAACTCAGGTTCCCCCAGAGCGTTACTCTGGGTCTCTGGTCCAGTGGGAGTACAACTAAGCCACTGCTTTCTAAATTAACTGGACCAAGTTTCAGAGAACTGAGGTGGGCCACCAGACCAGCACCCCTCACCCTCCCTGAGGCTGCCTACAATCTACTTCCATGGTCAAATAGGAAGGGCACCTCCCTTCATTTCAACAAAATGCTGAAGGGGTCCGAATCCAGTTTAAAATGAGATAATGATGAGAACAAAGAGAAATCCAGGTGGAGCATTTTCACCCAGTGGTCGATTGTAGAATAAGTTACCAGTGTAAGTCATTGAAGCGGGTCATATAAATATAAGAACATAAGAACATAAGAAATAGGAGCAGGAGTAGGCCATCTAGCCCCTCGAGCCTGCCCCGCCATTCAATAAGATCATGGCTGATCTGTCGTGTCTCAGTTCCACATTCCCGCCCTCTCCCCATAACCCTTAATCCCCTTGCCTATCAAAAACCTATCAACCCGCGTCTTAAATATATTTAGTGAGGCAGCCTCCACCACTTCAACAGGCAGAGAATTCCAGAGATTCACCATCCTTTAAGTGAAGAAGTTCCTCCTCAACTCTGTTCTAAACTGCCCCCCTTTTATCTTGAGGCTGTGCCTTCTAATCCTACAGTCCTTTCTGAGCGGGAAGAGTCTCTCCACCTCTATCCTATCCATCCCATTCATCATCTTATACGTCTCAATGCGATCTCCCCTCATTCTTCTAAACTCTAACGAGTACAAGCCTAGTTTATTCAGCCTCTCCTCATAGTTCAACCCCCTCAGCTCCGGTATCAGCCTAGTAGACCTCCTCTGCACTCCCTCCAAGACCAAAATATCCTTGCGTAAGTGCAGCGACCAAAACTGCACACAGTACTCCAGCTGGTGCAATGGTCCAAGGGATACAATTCAGTAGAGACAAGGCCTCCTCCTTTAGCTGGGCACCCATTTGGTACTGATTGCTGCTCTGAGAAGTGCTTTGGTATATTTTTCCACTTTAAAATCACTACATAATTGCAAGTTAGTGGCACGGCGGCACAATGGTTAGCATTGCTGCCTCACAACACCCAGTTTTGATTCCTGGCTTGGATCACAGTCTGTGCACATTCTCCTTGGGGCTTCCTCCAAGTGCTCTGGTTTCCTCCCACAGTCTGAGAGATGTGCTGGTTAGGTGCATTGGCCATGCTAAATTCTCCCAAACAGGCACTGGAGTGTGGTGACTTGGGGATTTTCACAGTCACTTCATTGCAGTGTTAATGTAAGTCTAGAATAAAAGCAAATTACTGCAGCTGCTGGAATCTGCAACCAAAAAGAGAAAATGCTGGATAATCCCAGCAGGTCTGACAGCATCTGTAAGGAGAGAAAAGAGCTGATGTTTCGACTCCAGGTGACCCTTTGTTAAAGTTTGACTCTTTGTAGTTTGTCATTGTTTCCACAAATGTTGACAAAGGGACTTGAAACATCAGTTCCCTTCTCTCCTTACGATCATAGAATCCTACAGTGCAGGAAGAGGCCATTCAGCCCATCTAGTCTGCACTGACCACAATCCCACCCAGGCCCTGTCCCCATAACTTCATGTATTTACCCCTTGAGACCATGTGGCAATTTAACACGGTCAATCCACCTAACCTGCACACCTTTTGACTGTGGGAGGAAACCGGAGCACCCGGAGGAAACTGACGCAGATACGGGAAGAACGTGCAAACTCCACACAGACAGTGACCCAAGCCGAGAATCGAACCTGGGTCCCGGGCGCTGTGAGGCAGCAGTGCTAACCACTGTGCCACCGTGCCACCCCTGCTGCCAGACCTGCTGAGCATTTCCTCTTTTGGTTAATATAAGCCTACTTGCGACACTAATAAACTAAAGAGGTTTGAGGAAGACTGAGGTCAATCAAAAAGGAATGTGTTTGTTGGACCTCCTGGCTTTTGTTGTTACATTCTTGATAGTCCTGTGGATTATTCAATGTAACAAAGTGATGATCTAATTAATTGTGCTGCTCCAATTATCAGTGTCTGTCCTTGTTGGCACTATGATGTGGAGATGCTGGGGTTGGACGGGGGGTAAACACAGTAAGAAGTCTCACAACACCATCCAACAGGTTTACTTGGTAGGACAAGCCACTAGCTTTCGGAGCACTGCCCCTTCGTCAGGCGAGTCGCTGTTGGCACTAACCAGTAATGGTGTCATGAAACAGGACACAGGTTTATGATCAGCAGACTTCATTTACAATATCAGTGGCAGGAGGTCATCATACCTCAAACCACCTTTGACCAACCATCTGAAAACAAAACAATAGAGATACCAGTGAGCAAAAAGGCATTTCCCGTGCATCTTCTATTCAATGATGCACAACTCTCTGAGGATTATGTACAACGTAGCTGAACATCCGCCACCTTTAACCTCAGATTTCACTGTGTGTGAAGCAACATGCTGTGTTGCCATGCCGACTGTCGACAGGTTAGGTCTAGGGCTGGGCTGGCACAGAGAGAAATCAAAAATAAAACGTTTCCCCTGAAGTAAAGTTTGTCGTCAGAAGACGGGGGGTGGGGGGGTGGGGGTTGGTGGTGGTTCTGACGTTCCTAGCCCATTCGAAACCAAGTCATGTTTGCGCTCCCGAATGTTTTAGTCAACTGTGTTGCATGACAATGTGGTCTCTGTAACTTATAAATAATACATTGGCCCTGGCAGATAAGGAAAATATAACAAGATCCCATTAATTCACCCGCTTCTGGCATGAGCCAGTCAGGCAAAATGCTAATAAGTAGTAAAGTAAAAGAGTTGCATTAACTCTTCAACCCATCCACTTTGCTTGTGTGATTGAGCACAGGGTTCCACATTGGTAACTGTGCCTCAGAAAGCATTCGCTGACCCTCATGAATTATACATCGCCCTCCCCTCTCTCTCTCTCTCTCTCTGAGGTGTACAACTCACATTAAGGCGCCTACTTAAAAGGCATTTTGCAAAGAAAACATCAGGAAAGTGGCAGTGCTCTTTGGGGTCCTGCAGATTTCAAATACATGATAGGGAGCAGGCTTCATTCTGAACTAACGTAACCCCGGTGTGTAACAACCGACTATCATTTACATAAATAAATTATTGTTTCGACCTGTTGACCTCGCTGCAGAAACTCTGAATAAAGAAACAGCTATCGTACGCCTCCCTGGCTGTTACAGACTTTGCCCTAACACTGTCTGGGGAAAATGTCCATGTGGAGAAGGAGTCACTGCCTGGGTGTGCCGAGAGCTTGGCTTGTCTGGGTGTGCCGAGAGCTTGGCTTGTCTGGGTGTGCCGAGAGCTTGGCTTGTCTGGGTGTGCCGAGAGCTTGGCTTGTCTGGGTGTGCCGAGAGCTTGGCTTGTCTGGGTGTGCCGAGAGCTTGGCTTGTCTGGGTGGGCTGTGCCATATGCATGGTGTAGACGGGTAGTCTGAGAGTGCAGGTTGCATGGACGGGTAGAGACAGTGGCCCATCCACACGGTCCATCCACACAGATTCAACATTACAAACCAAATGGATACCATGGGTGACACATTTTTGCCATTGCTGCATGTCGCCTCTCGAGACAGACATTGCGATTTCTTCCGAAGGCACAGTAAAAAGTCTCACAACACCAGGTTAAAGTCCCACAGTTTTATTTGGAATCACGAGCTTTCAGAACGCTGCTGTTTTATCAGGTGAACAGAAGTTATTTCACAAACACCACACTTATAGGCAAAGACACAATTGCAAGATTGGAATTACAGATTGGAATGTGAAGAATGTTTAGAATGCGAATCTTCACAAGTAATCAAGCCTTTACAGATACAAACCCCTCCAATTCGATTATCAAATTTGCTGACAACACCACCGTAGTGGGTCGGCTCTCAAACAATGATGAGACAGAGTACAGGAATGAGATAGAGAATCTGGTGAACTGGTGCGGCAACAATAATATCTCCCTTCACATCAACAAAAGGAAAGAGATTGTCATCGACTTCAGGAAGCATAAAGGAGAACACACACCTGTCTACATCAACAGAGATGAAGTAGGAATGATCAAGAGCTTCAAGTTTTAGATGTCCAGATCACCAACAACCTGTCCTGGTCCCCACATGCCGACACTACTTTCTCAGAAGGCTAAGGAAATTTGGCATGTCAGCTACGACTCTCACCAACTTTTATAGATGTACCATAGGAAGCATTCTTTCTGGTTGTATCACAGTTTGGTATGACTCCTGATCTGCCCAAGACCACCAGGAACTACAAAAGGTCGTCATGCAGCCCAGTCCATCACGCAAACCAGCTTCCCATCCATTGAGTCTGTCTACACTTCCTGCTGCCTCGGCAAAGCAGCCAGCATAATTAAGGACCCCACGCACCCCAGACATTCTCTCTTGCACTTTCTTCCATCGGGAAAAAGATACAAATGTCTGAGGTCACGCACCAACTGACTCAAGAACAGCTTCTTCCCTGCTACTGTCAGACTTCTGAATGGACTTACCTTGCATTAAGTTGATCTTTCTCTACACCCTAGCTATGACTGTAACAATAATAATAATAGTAATAATAATCTAATTCTAACCTCAACTTCATATTCTCGCCTACCCCCGATAACCTTTCACCCCTAGGCCCTGTGTGTGAGGATATGTTGCTTCTACATGTGTAGGTGAGTCAGATGCAAACCTGACTGATAATCTGAGTTTGATTGTCAGTGTCATTCTGAGCAAACTCATGATTGTTTAGCAAGTGCTGCCCAATTGCAGAACCACATCGAATGTTCTGTTTTGTGTTTTGTAAGCACGGGCTGATGTTAACAATCCACTGGTGTATTCTCCATGACAACGCCTGCACTAATCAGAGTTCACATGCCAACCAATCAACACTCTCTTCTCAAGCAGTATAAATTGTCGACATCATTACAAGTTTTGAAATTTATTTATTATTGCCACAAGTACCTTAACACTGCAATGAAGTTACTGTGAAAATCCCCTAGTCGCCACACTCTGGCACCTGTTCAGGAACACTGAGGGAGAATTTAGCACGGCCGATGCACCAAACTAGCATGTCCTTCAGGGAGGAAACTGGAGCGTCCAGAGGAAACTCATGAGGAGAAAATGCAGACAGTGACCCAAGTCGGGAATCGAACCCAAGTCCCTGGCGCTGTGAGGCTAACCACTGTGCCACTGTGCCGCACAAACAATTTGGCGTTCTTGTGAATTGTCCTGATGAGCGTAGGACGGAAAGCTTCAATAACATATGTCTTTTTTTCAGCATGAAGCAGGAGTAAAGAGATGGAGCTGGCAAAATGGCAGAGCAGCCGTGATGGGCCCAAGCACATTACTTATTGCCAGTACAAATTTCTCTATTTTGGTAAATATCCCAGAACAAAAGCACAATTTCTTGAGTCTTTGCAGAGCTGTGCTTTTGCTGAGGGATTAGGACCATCTGTTCTGGCTCTGTCTGACGTGAGCCACTTCAATGTCTTGGCAACTTGCCTCCTCCAAACTTAGAGGAACAAAACTGCCCAAAAATGCAGCGGCCTGGCCCGTGTTTCCAGCTTGGATTGGCAACAAAGTTTCCAGCTGGCATCTGCGAGAGCTTCTTGTTTTCTGGAATGTTCTGTGACACCTGTAAAAAGGTCACCTTCTGCCAGTGGGGTTGGAGAGTCCCCATTGACATCTGACTTTGCTGAGGAGGCCTCCCACCCAGATGCTCGGCTGGGCAAACACAGCCCCTCGGCTGGAGTCAGATCACAACCGCGCAACAATCCACTCGTTCCCTCAGCTGTTTGCTCCCTACCTTTCTCCTCCTGGGCATCCATCAGTCTCACCACGCAAATTGGAGCAAAAAGATTTAATTTGAGGTTTAAATGCTACACATGATGGGTCATTTGCAGTCATCACATCAGTCCCAAGGTGCATCTACCTCGTCCACGGGAAAAGGAGCAGGTAGCATTCCGCTTGCCAACTTTGGCTGAGCGTATTCCGGAAGTCAGTGGCATGGCAGGAGCAGGTCTGGGGACATTCGAGAACACCAGCATGTTCCCAGGGGAATCTGAAATATTTCCCTGAAAAAAGTGGTCAACTGCACATTATTCTGATGATAAGTCCCCTCCCTTGGCTTTAAGCTGTCTAAGACCATTAGAAATAGGGAACAGGAGTAGGCCATTCAGCTCTTTGAACCTGCTCCACCGGTTAATAAGACCATGGCTGATCTAACATTCCCTTAGTTCATTTTCCTGCCTTATCTCCGTAACCCTTAATTCCCCACTGATTAAAACCTATTGATCTCAGCATTGAAAATAGTCAAGGACTCGAGCCCACAGCTTCCTGGGGGAAAGGATTCCAAAGATTCACCACTCTTTGAGGGAAGAAATTCTTCCTCAAATCCATCTTAAATGAGCACCCTCTTATTCTGTGACTGTGGCCCCCTACACACTCCCATGAGTGGAAACATCCTCCCAACTTTTATCCTGTCTAACCCCCTAAAATGTTTCAATCTTATCACCTCTTATTCTTCTCAACTGTAAGGACCCAACCTGTTTAATCTTTCCTCGTGTCTCTCCACACCTGGGATCACCCGAGTAAACCTGGACTGCCTCCAATGATAATGTATCCTCCCTTAAGTAAGGGGGCCACACCAGCACATTGTAGTCTAAATGTGGCCTCATTAGTACCTCGTACAATTGCAGCAATACCTCTTTACTTTAACACTCCAGCCCCCTTGAAATAAAAGCCAACGTTCCATTTGCCTTCCCTATTACCGTCTGCACTGTGGCTTTCCTGAACAAGGACCCCCCCCTCCTCCCCCACCAACTCCCACCTCCAGAACCATCAGTTAAAGGTTCTGTGACGGAGAGCAGCTCTAACTAATCACAGCCACGCCGCTACACTTTGGAAAGCCCCGTTGTGGCCAATCAGCAGCCAGTGTTATGTTGGGCAGGCACCAAGAATTATCACAGAACCGTAGAATCTCGACAGTGCAGAAGGAGGCCATTCAGCCCATCGGTTCTTCGCCAATCGTAATCCCACCCAGGTTCTATTCCCATAACCCCACATACTTACCCCAACCATTCGCCTGACACTAAGGTGCAGTTGAGCATGGCCAATCAACCTAACCCACACATCTTTGGACTTGTGGGAGGAAACCCACGCAGACACGGGGAGAATGTGCAAACTCCACACAGACAGTGGTCCTAGGCTGGAATTGAACCCCGGTCCCTGGCGCTGTGAGGCAGCAATGCTAACTACTGTGCCACCGTGCCGCAGGCCTCACACCTGTAGTGTCAGCTACTGGCATCCAAGATGTTGCTGAGTAAACAAACACAGAGGGAGAGAGAAGAAAACTCTGCCTTGGAAATTCCAGTCTGCATGCTTACTCCCTCTGCCACTGCCGCTGTAGCTTAACCTCTGACAGAAGGTTTTGTTGACTACCGGGACATCAATGACGATTCCACGAGACCCCTGGTCATTCTGAGAGGGCGGCTTCCCAAGGTAACAACCAAATGGCTGCACAAATGAACCACCTTGTCTCGAATCCTGAGCTCCAGTCTGTTGATGAGATGTTGTGAATTCAGCAAACCATCTGCCGTTTCTTGGAAGTTTGAGCTTTTAAATTTTGAACTAATCTTCACTTCGCTTCACATGTATTCATGTTAAAAGAAACAATCTTCTCAGTCTTTGATTTTTTTAAGTATTTTTTCACGCTTCATGCAGCTTTGGAAGAGTGTTGTTCCATGATACCAGTAGGCCAGCGCCTAGTGGTATTATCACTAGACTATTTATCCAGAAACTCAGCTAATGTTCTGGGGACCCAGGATCAAACCCCACCGCGGCAGATGGTGGAATTTGAATTCAATGAAAAATATCTGGAATTAAGAATCTACTTAATCGAAACTATTGTCGATTGTCGGAAAAATCCATCCGGTTCACTGATGTCCTTTAGGGAAGGAAATCTGCCGCCCTTCCCTGGTCTGGCCAACATGCGACTCCAGAGCCACAGCAATACGGGTGACTCACAACTGTCCTTGAGCAATTAAGGATGGGCAATAAATGCTGGCCCAGCCAGCGATCCCCATGTCCCATGAATTAATAAACAAAAAGTTCACCACCATCATTGTTCAACATTAGGATGGAACCAGTCTCCATAAGCCATCAGACTTCAGGTTTTGTACAAATGGTAATTTGCATCCCACCCCCACCATATTTACATTGGAACCTCAGAGCAGGAGGGGGCCATTCAGCCCCTCGAGCTTGCTCCAGCCTAACCCTAACCCAAATACCAGAGTCTGACTCAGCAACAAACACAAAACCTCCCCAACCAGGAAACCCCCACCCAAAAAAAAACTCTCCAACATACACACCACCCCGACGTCCACTCCGACCCCCGGAAACACACCTAATACCCCCTCCCCCTAACACACGCCACCTCGACAACCACCTAAAGTACGGCAGAAGCAGACCATCACCTGATTTTCTTCTTCCCTCCCCCACTCCCACTTTTCTTCCGCCGCACGAGGGTACCCCCCCCCCCCCACCCCGCCCCCCCCCCCCCCCCCCCCCATTCACCACCCACACAGGAACCAGCTAACAGGAGTGATAACATGAAGGAAAACGAAAAAGGCGAGGAGACAAGAAGCCACAATATTAGGGCAAGGGTTGGACGTGGGCCGAAAGAGAAGTGGCAGAGCACAAAGAAAAGGGGGCATGTCCTCTCTCTGTCTGACCCCATAAACCTAAACCCTAACTGGATCAGGGCTGATTTTTTTACCTCAGCATCATCTCCCTGCACTATCCCAAAGTCACGATGACTAAAACCTCCCACAACCCCCAATCAGAGGGAAGGAGAGGGGAGAGGAATGAAGGAAGAAATCTGAGCGATGAAGAAAGGCAATGATAATTAGTTTTAAGATTGAGTTGGTGCCCCCACCCCTCCTTCTATCAGTGCCAGCTTATTCCTCTGACTGGCACACAGTAATTCCCTTCCAACACAGCAAGCACATCACTTTTAATTGCTCCAAACCCTTACGGTTTTCTCCCGCGAATTAATGATTTCTGTGGAGACACAGGTTGGAACGTTCTGGAGAGTTTCCGACCTGCATAAGAGCTGCTCAGTCAGCAGTGCGAGCATCCTGCAGTGATTGGCCTCAGTGATCAAGAGAGCCCCGGAATTAAGTATCAGTCTGTCAGCGGCGCCACAGACAAGTCTTTAGAGCGCTCTCAATTTGATGGGGCTGGTGTACAAAGTGGATTTGTCCGCAGTCACATGCAATCTGAGATGAAGGAGCCAACATGGGAGGAATTTGCATAGCTCCCAGTTCCTTGCAGTGGGATTGACGGTAATTGGACTTTCTGCCCACCAGCGTTCGCCTTTTTCAGTACATGCATGTGTCGTTCAGCTTTTGGTACAAACAGCACTTAAACCCAGAGTAATCAATTTCCAAGCTTTAATAACTTGTGCACAAGTGAGAATACATTGCAGCACCCAGCATCGCAGAATGTTCTGCTGATCCACACAGGAAATTGAGCAGTTATAGTTAATATGGACGCACTTTGGTCTGCCTGAAACCTGCTGATCTTCCAGCAGAAAGAACTGTCCTCGACCGAGTGTTGCAGACTGGCACATCCCAAGGTCCAGGGCTACGTGCTGAGGGACGCGCTGAAGCTTGGGGCAGCCGCTGCAAAGACACAATGGGGAAAGGCCACACTTTTAACGGAGGCAGACTGAGAGCCCGGGAACTGCAGAACACCCTCGGCCTGCGTAACTGTGTGCCAATCTGAGCAATAACGGCACACAGTAAATTTTGAGGCATGTTTGTAGTTTTAAGTTTTGGAATGTAATGACTGTAATTTTGTTAAGGACTGTAAAAATGTTTTTTGTGCACTGTTTGCAATTTTTAGACGTGTAGGTTTGCAATGGTATAATTGAGATTTTTTATGAATCAAGTATATTTTTGAAATAAAAAAAAATTACAGCAAATGATCGCTTCTCGGCCTGTTGGCTAAGATCAAGTGTAGTATCGACATGCTGGTTGAAGTCATTAGGTTACATTTCAGCTCCATTTGAAGCAATTTTTAAAAGCAGCATCTCGGCCTTTTGGCTAAGATGCAAATGAGATCAAGCCTTGGAGGAGGAGCTGTGCCTGCTCCAATCAGCTTGGATCAAATAGATCAAGGCCAGGACAGGAAGTGACCATCCTATCTGGTCAGCTTGGATCGGGAATGTCTCGACTTGTTGAGACTTTGAATAGGAATTTTGATTGGATTGAATTGGATAAAAATAAAACAAAAACTACAGCAAATGAGAAAGGAGTAATTTTTCTAATTCTTCATTTGCATACAATCATAGCACAACCTTTTGCCCTTTCTCACCTAATAGAAAGCTGTCTGCTGCCAATCCTTCATTAGCATCATATGTCCCCATTTGTTGCTATTTAGTAATTGTCATGGTAACTTGTTCTTTGTTTTTATTCTAGTCTTGGAACGTGGTGTTTATGGAACATGGTTTTTAGATGTAGTCACTTACCTTGAGTACGTGAGCGTTGACCTTACTGAAGGCCTGACTGAAGGCCGTGTTTGGCTAATAGTCATTTTCCGTTAATTGACAGGGTTATTTTGACAATTATGGAACTTTAGTTTTCACAACTGTTTGTAACGTAACTTCCACACATGCTTCCCAATCCTGGGGTGGTCAAATTCAATCCAGCATCTCTGAGTTTCCAGCCTCAATTCATTAGAATTTACTTTAAAAATAATAGACGTCTCGGCTACACACGCCATATCAACACGTGCCTGGTGAATCGCAAATTGCCACAAGTTACTGAGTGACTTCTGCTGCTCCGGTAGCTTTGTGCAAAAGACCTCTTAACCTGGCTGTGAGTCTCAGGGAGTTGCTGCAATTGTACATGAGTTGCCCGTTAAACTCACCGTGGAGAGTTAAATCCGACAATTGACAGCAAAAACATCCTTTCAAAGCACGGCTGGGATTCTCCGGCCGTTCACGCTCCATCACTTCGGCCAGTGAGAATGGAGAACTTAATACCATCTCCATTCGTTGCAGCGAGACTGGAGAACCCCAGCCACGGGGCAATGTCAGAGAATTCTGGCCTTGGTGATTGTTGATGATTGCCAATCAACCACTCTTGCCCAGAAAGGGAACAATTAAATTTGCAAATCGCTGTTGCAGTTAAATAAAAATTAAGATTTACAAGAATGATTCCATGATTTAACACCGCTGTCTCACAGCACCAGGGACCCAGATTTGATTCCAGCTTTGGATCACTGTCTGTGTGGATTCTGCATAGTCTCCTTGTGTTTACATGGGTTTCCTCAGGGTGCTCCGGTTTCCTTCCACACTCCAAAGATGTGCAGATTAGGTGAATTGGCCATGCCAAATTCTCCCTCAGTGTACCCGAACAGGCGCAGGAGTGTGGCAACTAGGGGATTTTCACACTAACTTCATTACAGTGTGAACGTAAGCCTACTAACGTTCATTAGCTTGAAAATAAACTTTAAAAAAATGCGTGGGGTTACGGGGATAGGATGGGGAAGAGGGCCTGGGTAAGATACTCTGAGAGTCAGTGCAGATTCGATGGGCTGAAAGGCGTCTTCTGCATGGTAGGGATTTTATGATTCAGTTATGAGAATAGATTGGGACTCTTCCCCTTAGAGAGAAGAAAGCTAAGAGGAGTAAAAACAGAAGATGCTGGGTAAACTCAGTGGCTCTGGCAGCAGTAGTGGAGAGAGGTTCAGAGCTAATGTTACGGGTCCGGCAGCTCTGTGAGAGAATATTTTATTGTAAGCTATTGTACGAACAAATTTAGCAAATCGGCTAAACCCGCAAGGATGTCAACTTTGCTCCTGGGCCAGTGTTCAGCTCGATGAGGGTGCAGAGCAGAGAGTCAGGCGCGGTGGTCAGCTGGCAGTGCTCTGTCCCCGCACGGGGAGAGACATCCTGTATGAATGCAGTCGATGCAGAGAATATTCGAACAATAATATTAAAACTGTGGTCTTTTGTGTCCACAGCCTCGCCCAGAGGTCCACGCATCGACGTGTCGCCAACACGTGTTCGAGTTGGTGACACAGTTAAAATCGTCGTCCTGGGATTTCAGGTAAGCACGTTCTTTCATTGCTGCGGGACTGTTGAAATGTGAATTGCTCGCAACCACTGCTCAGAGTGAAAATACCCCCCACACACTGATATCTGACTGTGAAACGCTGTTGGAAATGTTGCCATGTTTGGAGTGCAATACAAAAATGAGTAGTTCATAGGTCATACAATCCTACAGTGCAGAAGGAGGCCATTCGGCCCATCGAGTCTGCACCGCCAACAATCCCACCCAGACCCTATCCCCATAACCCCACACAGTTGCCCTGCTAGTTCCCCTGACACTAAGGAGAAATTCTATTCCATCCTTTTCTCCATTAATGACAGGCATGTCAGTATATTCTATTGAACCCACTATTTTTAAGAGGATTTGCCACTTTAATCACTGATTTCCAACTCCATTAATCATAGAATCTCAGATCCCTACTGAAGGCCATTCTGCCCGTTGGGCCTGCATCGAAACAATCTCACCCAGGCCAATCCACCTAACCCGCACATCTTTGTGAGTGTGGGAGGAAACCGGAGCACCCGGAGGAAACCCACACAGACACAGGGAGGGCGTGCAGACTCCACACAGACAGTCACAGAAGGAATTTAACCCGGATCCCCGGTGCGGTGAGGCAGCATTGCTAACCACTGTGCCTCTGTGTTGAGTAGGTGCTGTTGTAATGTTGGTCACACAGGGCTAAACAATTATTTGTATCCATGTTAAAAGCAAATTACTGCAGAAGCTGGAACCTGAAAGCAAAACAGAAAAGGCTGGAAAATCTCAGCCGGTCTGACAGCATCTGTGGGGAGAGAACACAGCTAACGTTTCCAGTCTAGTCGACCCTTGTATCCATGTGTTTACCTGTAGTTACAGAGCAGCACGGTGGCACAGTGGTTAGCACTGCTGTCTCACAGCTCTAGGGATCAATTCTGGCCTTGGGTTTCCGTCTGTGTGGAGTCTGCACATTCTCCTCGTGTCTGTGTGGGTTTCCTCCAGGTGCTCCGGTTTCCCCCAACAGCCCAAAGATTTGCAGGTTAGGTTCATTGGCCTCTTAGTGTCAGAGGGACTAGTAGGGTAACTACATGGGGTTATGGAGATAGGGCCTGGGTGAGATTGTTTGGATGCAGGCTCGATGGGCTGAATGGCCTTCAGTAGGGATCTGTGATTCTATGATGAATGGAGTTGGAGATCAGTGATTAAAGTGGCAAATCCCCTTAAAAATGGCAGTTTCAATAGAATATACTGGCATGCCTGTCATTAACGGAGAAGAAGGTGGAATGGAATAGTTTAAGAAATAAAATAGTTGAAGTGATGGCTGGCCATGTGAACTGTCACTAAAGGCAATAATTTCATCACCTTTGAAAAGCCCTTTGTGACTGTGAGAGAGATATTAAAGTAAATGGTGAGTTGGATCGAGAATCTCTCTCTCCGTCTCATAGAAATGGCCTTAATAAGTCAGTCCTGTCACTCGGGTGAACTACACTTCTCTGTACAACCTTGGAATGTATAATTGGCCGTAACTATTCTCCAGAGGAGAGTCTGGGAGATGGAGGTACGGCAGATGGCCGGTCCCAGTGCTGCAGAGGGAGGTAAAGGAGCCAAAAGTTTCAGTGTCCGCGGAAGAGATGTCAAGGATGTAGAAGCGAGAGGAAATAATTTCCATGATATTAAACTAATGGCAGGAAAGTATGAATTTAAACCAACCACCAGGCAATCCACATTAGATTAGACACTGTTTCCCGTCTGTCTGTAAATGTGTACAGTGTAACAGGGCTGATAGTGAATGATGATATTTAATCCTTCAGGAGATCTGGCTGATTATTGCAGCCTCTCCTCCACCTTCTAAATTCCCAATTTGATCACCCAGTGGTTTTACCTCCGATCGTCGCGAGTCCTATCTGACATGTGCTTCCTCCTCTCTCACTTTGCATTCTATTGAAAGCAAGACTTGTCGCACAGTTTCCTGTACCCCAACTCAATCTGCTGCAAGAGCCAATACCGGAGGATCTTTTACCTCATGAGGTTGCACTAGCTGGCATGGTGGCCATCCTGGCATGGTGGCCATCCTGGCTTTGCAGCCACTCTGGCCTGGCTGTCATTCTGGCCTGGTGGTCATTCTGCCTGGTGGTCATTCTGGCCTGGTGGTCATCCTGACCTGGTGGTCATTCTGGCCTGGTGGTCGTTCTGCCTGGTGGTCATTCTGGCCTGGTGGTCATCCTGGCCTGGTGGTCATTCTGGCCTGGTGGTCATTCTGGTCTGGTGGTCATCCTGGCCTGGTGGTCATTCTGGCCTGGTGGTCATTCTGCCTGGTGGTCATTCTGGCCTGGTGGTCATTCTGCCTGGTGGTCATCCTGGCCTGGTGGTCATTCTGCCTGGTGGTCATCCTGGCCTGGTGGTCATTCTGCCTGGTGGTCATTCTGGCCTGGTGGTCATTCTGCCTGGTGGTCATTCTGCCTGGTGGTCATCCTGGCCTGGTGGTCATTCTGCCTGGTGGTCATCCTGGCCTGGTGGTCATTCTGCCTGGTGGCCATCCTTGGGTATCAATAAACAGAAATGAGGAAAATGGAGAGTTGGAGTGAGGGAAGGGAGGTCTGATGGAAAACAAGAGGTCCATGGTCAGACCATCAGCAGCTTCCACCAGGTCAGAGAGCAGGAGGCAGATGAGGTGGGATTTGAGAAGGAACATAGGACAGGGGCATCCCAACATTCTGGAAGTTCCCAGTGATATAAAGATGATCTTGACCATCTATCTGAGGTCAGTGAACTTCTTGAGGTACTGCTGCTAAATGCAACAGATTCCATTGTAGCCATTCCTGCGATAGGGGGCAGCACCATCCCTTCCAGGGGACGTAGCTGATATCAGTGTGCCTAACCTCTGCTAGTTCAACTCTCCTCCCTCCTGTTCAGGAACACCTTGTCCTACAAGAGGGAGAGGGAAGGATGTCAAAGATTTCCAGAGTTTGCCGTAGCTGAGGAGGTATGTGGGAACAGGAAGAGGTGGATATAAGGCTGGCAACATTGGTCCATGTGTGAGGGGCACAGTGTTGGAATGCTAGGTGTGGTTGCTTAATGGGGCATGTATGACATTGAGCAGCGTGAGGTGATGGTGTTGGAGATGTCACATGAAGATGCATTTACTGATCTTGACCATCCAAACAGGATCATCTCACTACCTGCAGCACCTGTTGCCAGGTCCCCGAGGCCAGACACGGTGAATTAATCTACCCTGGCCACCTGCCCTTCTCTGCAGTTGATTCCAGGGACCACCAGTCCCCTGTGGAAATAATTTTTCCCTCCCCCTTTTCACTTCTTCTCCTATGTTATAACAGAAGGCCTGGTAGACCTCTGTCACCCCGCTTCTCCGTTGAATGTGCCGTGTAGACCGTTTTGGTACCCAGAGACGGCAGCATCTTCTGTTTAATGAGAGCACATCACTACACCGAGGTCAGCTCGGGAACCTTCTGAGTCAGGTACTGCCTTTGGCACCGTTATCCAGGGGAATCTTGCAACCAATTTGCGCACATTGTGAGATAGATGGCCAGTTAAATGATGGCTGAGGGGGGCTGTGTTGGCCAGGACACTGGATGATCGATCTCTCTACTCTTCTTCACACGGTGGCCTAGTGGTTAGCACTGCTGCCTCACAGCATCAGGGCCGTGGGTTCGATTCCAGGCTTGGGTCACTATTTGTGCAGAGTCTGCACATTCTCCCCTCCTCCGGCTGCTCCAGTTTTCTCCCACAGTCTGAAAGACGTGCTGGTTAGGTGCTAAATTCTCCCTCAGCGTACCTGAACAGGCAGCAGAGTGTGGCAACTAGGGGATATTCACAGTAACTTCATTGCAGTGTTAATGTAAGCCTACTTGTGATGCTAACAAATAAGAATTTTTCTTTGACTTGTGAGCTGGTTTCTGATCACCTGACCAGGCTGATTGGCCGCCTCAATTTGCTATCTCATCCAACAACTCAGCCCTTGTTCCACAGCAGGATGTCCACGTGGATTACAGGCCCGGACCCCAGAGTGCCTCTCAAATCCTCAACCTCAATCCTTGACTCTGAATCCGAGGTGGGAGTGCCGCTGCTGAACCAATTGCCCTTACCCGCTTTATGCAGTGCCACAATCCCACCCAGGCTCTATTCCCCAATTTACCCCTTCAGGTAGCAGTCTGTATGTCTGACTGACCAACTTGCACTGATAAAGTTTTCAATCCCCTCTCCTCGCAATGATTCCAAATGCTATAAGCAGCGCGCACATGACCATTCTCTGGCAGCAAATATGATGGGTTTTTTTTATTGATTCATGGTTCACGGGCATCGCTGGCTGGGCCAGCATTTATTGCCCATCCCTGGAGAAGGTGGAGGTGAGCTGCCTTCTTGAATCGCTGTAGACCACAGGCTATGGGTTGACCCACAATGCCGTTAGGGAGGGAATTCCAGGATTTTCACCCACCAACTGTGAAGGAACGGTGATATATTTCCATGTCTAGATGGCGAGTGACTTGGAGGGGAACTTGCAGGTGGTGGTGTTCCCATGTATAGGTACAGAACTTGTGATGATTTGTCCAGAACCCAGGCTAGCAATGTGAAGAAAGGACCACGGTGAGGGGTGGGGCAGTTAGAATCATAGAATCCCTACAGTGCAGGAGAAGGCCATTCGGCCCATCGAGCCTGCATCGACTCTCTAACAGAGCATCTTACACAGGCCCTATCCCCATAATCCCATATATTTACGCTGCTAATCCTCCTAACCCACACATCTTGGGACACGGAGAGGCAATTTAGCTTGGCCAATCAATCTAGCCTTTCGGACTGTGGGCAGAAACTGCAGCACCTGGAGGAAACCCAGGCGGACACGGGGGAGAACGTGGCAAACTGCACAGACAGTGACCCACGCCAGGAATTGAACCCCAGTCCCTGGCACTGCGAGGCAGCGGTGCTAACCACTGCGCCACCGCACTTGCCCCCAGTTGCTGCTGAAGGTTATGGAGCTCCACTGCAGAATGAGGCAGGCCCATTCAGCGAGATGAAGCAGCAAATCAAGAAAAACTTTGCATCGTAAAGCAGGAGAGGAACGGGCCTCAAGATAGGAAGAACAAAAGCAGCCCGGCAGAATTTTCAGATACTGGCAGCTTCTGACAAGATAGAAATATTCTCATTGTATTCCGTTCAGTTAACATCCTGACACCTAGCTGTATAATTATCGCAGCTCTGCAGATTACCCCTTCAGGTAGCAGGCAGTGGGAAAACATTTCCATTCCACAAGATCATAAAATATTTGAGCAGGAAAGGTGAGCGGGGGCAGTGGCTGGTTAGGGGTGCTTTGAATATGAATTAGATTCACACACCACGCCGAAGTTTGCAGCACTTGTCAAGCCTGTTTGATTGTGTTATTCACATCCCGCGGAGGTCGATTTTTTTGTTATAGGTAAATTTCAAGTTAAATTAAAAAGGCAGATGCTGCGAAAGCTGCAGTCTCTTGAAGTCATTAGCTCCCCCCCCCACCCCCCCATCTTCATTTTGAATGTTTAATAACAGTAAGCAAACTGAAATGGATGAATGGGAAAATGCGGATCAAATTATTCGCTAGACAAAGGCACGGAATCCTGTTCAAGTGAAATGATCTGATTTTACCTGGTGTCGGATGCACCTGACAGGAAGCCTGAATTCACAACGACGCCTGCCACATATTAGAACGCTCCACTTACTGCCTCAGACATCAATTTGGAAATGAAGAATACACCTCAGGAGGTAAAGTAAGCGACAGGAATAAGAGCAACTTTGATAGAGCCGGCTGTCAAACTGCTCACACACCCAGGCAGTGCAAAGGGGGGGTGGCCTTCCCGTGTATAGGTACAGACCTTGCGATGATTTGTCCAGAACCCAGGCTAGCAGGATCTCTGGATGGGCCACGCTGAGGGGGGCGGGGAGGGGGGGAGCTCATAGAATTCCTACAGCGCAGGGGGAGGCTGAACATTTTAAATTAATGGCCCCATCCTGAGTGTGGTTAGTCAATGTTCTCTGAATCACCCCGCCCCCCTCAACAACCTCCCATATTTGAAAGGCATTTGGAGACTCAGTTTCCCCCTGTTGTAAATGATGTGGAGATGCCAGTGTTGGACTGGGGGTGGGAGGTGGGCACAGTAAGAAGCATCACAACAACACCAGGTTAAAGTCCAACAGGCTTATTTGAGATCACGAGCTTTTGGAGCGCTGCCCCTTCATCAGGTGAGTGATGAAGGAGCAGCGCTCCGAAAGCTCATCATTCCAAATAAACCTTTTGGACTTTAACCTGGTGTTGTGAGATTTCGTACTGGGCCTGTTATAAACGGTGCTTAGATATTTCAGGGTCGGATTGGTGGCTGGTGGCAACATTTGGGATGGGTGCATCCATTTGATACAAAGTAAACTTTATTTATTAGTCACCAGTGAGGCTTACATTAACACCGCAATGAAGTTATACAGGAAACACTGCAGCCACACAGTCCACAGCATGAATGGTTAGCACCACTGCCTCACAGCGCTAGGGACCCGGGTTCGATTCCCGACTCAGGCCACTGTCTGTGTGGCATTTCCAGATTCTCCCCATCTCTGTGTGGGTTTCCTCCGGGTGCTCCGGTTTCCTCCTACAGCCTGAAAGACATGCTGGTTAGGGTGCATTGACCCGAACAGGCGCCGGAGTGTGGCACAAGGGAATTTCACAGTAACTTCATTGCAGTGTTAATGTAAGCCTTATTTGTGACTAATAAACTTTAAAAATGCTTGGAAACAAACAAGCATTGAGACAACCACCGTAGCTAGGGGATAGAACACCGGGGTAGAATGTGCCTGCAGTTCCTCAAGTCAGGCAACTAAATCTGGCAGACCCTGCTAAGAAGCAGGATAGGGCCTTGGTTAAATGTTTACCCAAGACAGCACTTTGGTCATGGCATCACTGACTCAGTACTGCTCAGGAAGGTCGACCTAAATTAAGCACTCAAGCCTCTAGAGTAGGTCTTAAATCCACAGCTTTCGTGCCCAGAGGCCAGACTGCTCAGACAATAACTTCTATTTATATAGTACCTTCAAAGTGGTACGATGACCCAAGGAGTTTTGTGCGCGCCTCATAAACACAGCTGACATGGAGCCACATAAGAAGATCTTAGGGAGACGAGGAAAAGCTTGGTCAAAGAAGTGGTTTCCAGGAACTTCTTAAGGGAGAGAAAAGTGGAGGAAAGCTTAGGGTGGGATTTTCTGCAGCTGGAGAGCAAAATGAGGAAGTAAACATGCAAAGGTGACCTTATCGGTGAATGACACAATGAGAGTAGTGAAATGAGGTGGCAACATCAAGGGGTGACTGTTAATCTGGGTGGGGTGTTACTATTGGAGGGAGAGATTAAGGGAAGCTAAGAGGGCATCGAACTCAGAGATGGACTGCAGCAATTCCCCAAAGATCCTTCAATCTTAGCACTTTTCAAACCCAAGATCACTTCCATCTAGAAGGACAAGGACAGCAGATACATGGGAACACCTGCAAGTTCCTCTCCAAGCCACTCACCATCCTGACTTGGAAATATATCGCCATTCCTTCACAGTCGCTGGGTCAAAATCCTGGAATTCCCTCCATGAGGCATTGTGGGTCAACCAAGAGCACATGGACTGTAACGATTCAAGAAGGCAGCTCATCACCACCCTTCTCAAGGGAAACTAGGGATGGGCAATAAATGCTGGCCAGCCAGCGATGCCCATGTCCCACAAATAAATTTTTAGAAATGATTGGTTGGGATGGAGGTTGAAATCGTTAAGGATGAGAGTTTACTCAGTGAGTCACTGGGGCTAACACAGTAGTTACCAGATGTAAGTGCCGCAGTTGTGAGTGTAGCAGCAGCATTGGAGGGCTCTGTTCAGTGGCTATTTTGAGTAAAAGCAGTGGGTAGAGTAAGAAGCCACTGGTGTATATTTTCCTGCCAGCATTCCTGGCATTAAAATTGCACCAATCTGAAAATTCAGGCTGGCCTTTTACCCAGAGCGCTAGGGTGACTTCCAACGGCTTGTCCCCCGTGTGTCCAGGCATTGGCAAGGATCTGCAGCCAGGCACACAATATCATTCCTCGTTCGAGTATTTCTCTGTGGCCAGCTGGCAGCCTGAAATCCAGCCCTCTGTATAAACAGAATGGATTCCAGAGCACCTGAAGTCGACACAAATTGAACAACAAATAAAATATATATAATCCATTCATAAAAGATCTGAAAGCAATGTGACAAAACATTTCAAATTGTCATAACAGGAAAGTGCGGCAGAATTCACATTTTCTCCCAAGATAAAGATTGAAGCATTCTAGGCTGCTTCAGTTCAGTAATGAGAACATTACAGCCATTTGGAGTAGAATTCTTTTCAAACTATATACATCAGTCATGTTGCACTCTGAGTTACTTTGGTATAGTTACACACAGCAAGGGTTAAGCACACGGTCTAAGGGGTTTTGTCTGGTTAGCAGCCCCTCAGTATACAGTGACAGAAAGGCACACAAAGCTGTGGGGGATCTTGAAGGCAGGCAGTGTAGGAACAGTATAGAATAGGAAGACTTGGAGCAACACTTCATGGTAAGCTAAGACAGCAAAATAAGAGGCACGCGTTTGAAAGTACAACAGCTCAAGATACAAATATAAAGAGGAAGCTCTTCATACAGAGAGACATGAACACTTGGACTGTTGTAGCACGCAAATGCTTCCTGGGACATCAAGTACCCATGATGTGGAGATGCTGGTGTTGGACTGGGGCACATCAAGTATCATCATCATTCCCTCTTCAATTTCTCGCTGCTCTTAGAGATGAACCCCTGTGGGTCATTGTGGGCAACCTGTGGCCTGGGGGGGCGCCATATGTGGTCTATCTGAGTTCTGAGTGCACCCCATGAGACATTTAGTTGACCGTTACCCAAGCACAGGTTTCCATCCATGTAGTTTTTTTCCTTACCGAGATGACTGAAGTGATTTGAACATAAAGCAAGGGCACATGAAGTGAGGTGTGTGTTGATTCCTCACAGCATTGACTGTGAGAGCCACACACTCCCTCTGTGTCCAATCAAAGGGTAAATTTTTATTTTTATACTATTTGAACTTGATGACTATTGGATTAATATACGAATGAATAAGCATTTCCTTTAATTTGTTGGGAAACATTAGGTGTGCATTCAATGTATTTAATCTGATTGATGGGGTCACGGTTAGGGAACAAGCCCGATTTCAATCTTGTGGCCCACTGAGATGAAGGACGGCCACTCATGCGACCCACTCACTAGCCCAGGCTGCCCATCAGTGCCGTCGATGCAAATCTGGCCAGAGTGGGAATCTGGATCAGAATTTAATTTGCTACTATGCACATATTAACACAGAGATTGAACTACGGTTGTCGAAGGCCCTCTAGCACAGTGGTTAGCACTGCTGTTTCACAGCTCCAGGATCCTGGGTTCGATTGCCGGCTCGGGGTCACTGTCTGTGTGGAGTTTGCACATTCTCCTCGTGTCTGTGTGGGTTTCCTCCGGGTGCTCCGGTTTCCTCCCACAGTCCAAAGATGTGCAGGTTAGGTTGATTGGCCATGCTAAGAAATTGCCCCTTAGTGTCCAGGGTGGCAGAGGTTAGAGGGATTAGTGAGTATAATATGTACGGATATGGGCATAGGGCCTGGGTGGGATTGTGTTCTGTGCAGACTCGATGGGCTGAAGGGCCTCTTTCTGCACTGTAGGGTTCTATGATCTATGGTCTTCTACATTTCCCTTGGTCTGTCAGCAGTGTTGGAGTGTGCCACAGGGAGAGCATTAAAGTCCAGCGGTGCATGGTCCAAGAAGCCAAACTCAAAGTTGCCTCTTTTGCCCAAATCCAATTTCCCTTTTGGAGTGAGCTACATGGCGACAGTTCTCTTTCACCTACCCTAACTTCAGATGTAAGCAATTCAGGGGAAGGAGACCATCAGTGTGAACTGAGGGAGGGTGACTGATACCAGCAGGGACTAGGAGAGATAGCATGGGTGAGGGATGTATCACCAAAAACTGACGGGCGAGAGGGTTACATTGCCAGTGTGAGCTGGTTGGGGTTGAGAGTGTTGGCGTGAACTGAGGGGAGAAGAATGCTAGCATAAATGGAGGGGCAGGAGGGTTGGTGGGAGGGAATGCTTCGGAAAGCTGGAGGAGGGAGTGAGGACTATTGAATTGGAGGGAGATGGTTGAATGGTACTTCCCTGTTTTGTGTAGAATAGTTACACATTAAGCAGGATACTTAATCACAAAGCCAACAAACGTAAGGATGTGATTGCACTGGAGGGGGTGCAGTGGTGATTCACCAGGGTGCTGCCCGGGATGAAAAGACGCTGGATAGGCTTGGGTTGTTTTCGTTGGGACAGAGAAGACTGAAGGCTGAACTAATTGAGATGTACAAGATTATGAGGGGCATGGACAGGGGAAATAGGGACCAACTGTTCCCCTGAAGAACAGATTTCCTTCCCTAAAGAACGTTAGTGAACCAGATGGGTTTATCCGATGATCAACAATGGTTTTGTCATTACCAGTTGATTCATAATTCCAGATATTTCTTTTATTGAATTCAAATTCCATCATCTGTCATGAACCCAAGTACCTGGAGGAATAGTTGAGTTTCTGGATTAATAGTCCAGCGATAATACCACTATGCTATCACCTCCCCTGCTTAATGGCAAAATGGGAAAGAACAACAACCCAACCCAACAGCACCTTCTTAATGTTGGACATTAAAGTGGGGACAACACGGTGGTACAGCGGTTAGCACTGCTGCCTTACAGCGCCAGGTTCGATTCCTGGCTTAGGTCACTGTGTAGAGTCTGTATGTTCCCTTCTTGTCTGTGTGGACTTCCTCTGGGTGGCTCCGGTTTCCTCCTGCAGTCTGAAAGATGTGCCAGTTCAGTGCACTGACCAGAACAGGTGTCAGAGTGTGGCGACTAGGGGATTTTCACGGTAACTTCATTACAGTGTTAATGTAAGCCTATTTGTGACGCTAATAAATAAACTTAAAGTTGCGGAACCTAGCTGGAATATCACTCACTTTACGACAAACAGGAGGATAGGGGACACACTCTGCCAATATGGAACCAGCTTCCAGTGTAGTGAAATTCTGCTTTATGCAATGGTCACCACTATACCCCCATTCCCCACACTCCTCCATTCCTGTGCCCACTCCCCAACTTCCTTGGAAGATTTAAGCTTCAGCAACATTGTACCTCAGGAATTTAAGGACAACTTGACCATCTGCCGTACTTGTTGCCTTCACAGAATGAAGTTTTCCCAGAACCTCTCTTCACATGGACCAGAGTGGGTGGACGTCTATTGGATGGAAGCGTTGAGTATGATGGTAAAGAGCTGGTGTTGGAGAGAGTGCCCGCAGAGCTCAATGGGTCCATGTACCGTTGTACCACCCAGAACCCTCTGGGTTCAACAGACACTCACGCCAGACTCATCATTTTTGGTAAGTTGCAAACATATTCTCAGTTACAGTTGGATGTAACAGCGTCTTATCTTTGCTCCTCCTCTTCTGGAGGCAATGATTCTGTCAGGTGTCTAACCCAAGCAGCTCAATGCTTGTGCATAAATTGGCAGAGTGTCCAGTCAGTGTCTCCGCCAAGCACTGTCCTTGTTCTCACCCAACATCCAAGTGAGGGCATTTTTCAGAAAGGGTCACTATGGGAGCAAGAAACCCGGTTAACATCTCTCCTACCCACCCTCGGGGCTGCTAGGGCAATTTGTAAAAGCCCAGCCCCTTGAACAATGAATGGAGTTCAGACCAAGCCTTAGATTTGGTGCCCTCCTCACCATGAAACTGTCCACTCTTGCATCACTCCATTTATTGGCCCTTTAAGGATACCACCCATTTGGCAATATGCATCTTTCCTTCTTATTTACTTTGCATTTTCACCTTTCAGAAAATCCAAGCATTCCTAAAGGCACTGATGATAAAAATGGTGAGTAGATATGTTTTTTTAAAAATTATTTTCATTTCAGTATCAGCAGTGGCTGAGTGGCAGGTTAAGTGGTTGGTAGGATGGATGGAGGAATGGATGGAGAATTTGATATTCAGACTGATCCTTTCAGTGATGAAGGGCAGACACAAAGCGGGGGAGCTCTGCAGGAGGGAGAACTGAGCTAGAGACTGTGGAGTGAAGCCTTTTCTGATCCAAAGTCCAAAATGCAAAACGTGGAGACCAGAAAGAGGTGACCAGCTGTTCCAGGGTACAGTAAGAAGTCTCACAACACCAGGTTAAAGTCTGACAGGTTTATTTGGTATCATGAGCTTTCGGAGTGCTGTTCCTTCATCAGATGATCAGGTGATCCGATACCACCTGATGAAGGAGCGGCGCTCCAAAAGCTTGTGATACCAAATAAACCTGTTGGACTTTAACCTGGAGTTGTGAGACTTCTTACTGTGCCCGCCCCAGTCCAACACTGGCATCTCCACATCACAGGTATTCTTGGGAGCAGTGTTCGACAACACTTTAACATTCAGGGTGGGAGGGGTGACTCTTGATCCCACCCTGGCCTCAGTGCTAAATATCACAGCCAGAGATATGATTAATCATTCTTATTGGCTTGGACAGCTTGTAACAAATGCAGAGATACAATTTTTTAAAATTGGGCATCGCTGTCTGGCCAGCATATATTGTCCACTCCTAGTTGCCCTTAAGAAAGTGGTGGTGAGCTGCCTTCTTGAATCGCTGCAGTCCACGTGCTGTGGGTTGATCCACAATGCCGTTAGGAAGGGAATTCCAGGAATTTGGCTCAGCGACTGCGAAGGAACGCCAATATATTTCCAAGTCAGGATGTGAGAGGCTTGAAGAGGAACCTTCAGATGGTGGCATTCCCATGTATCTGTTGTCCTTGTCCTTCCAGATGAAAGTGGTCATGGGTTTGGGAGATGCTGTCTGAATAAACATGGAGAGTTCCTGCTGTACATCTTGTAGATGGTACACACAACAGCTACTGAGCAGTGGTGGTAGAGGATGCAGATGTGGTGCCAATAAAGTGGTGCTGCTTTGTCCTGGGTGGTGCCAAGCTTCTTGAGTGTTGTTGGACCCATCCAGGCAAGTGGGAATATTCCATCACGCTCCTGACTTGTGCCCTGTAGGTGGTGGATAGGCTTTGGGGAGTCAGGAGGTGAATTACTCGCCACAGTATTCCTAGTATCTGATCAACTCTTGTCGCCACTGTGTTGATGTGGTGAGTCCAATTGACCCTCTGACAGAGTATCTTATCCAGGTCCTCTCCCCCGCCCTATCCCTGTAACCCCACACATTTACCATGGCTAATCCGTCTAACCTACAGTGCTTTGGACACTAAGGAACAATTTAGCACCTAACGTCCACATCTTTCGACTGTGGGAGGAAACCGGAGCGTCCAGAGGAAACCCGTGCTGACACAGAGAGAACGTGCAGACTACACACTGTTACTCCAGGTCCCTGGGGCTGTGAGGCAGCAGTGCTAACCACTGTGCCAGGAATGCCTGTGACAGTTTGTATTCCACAAATATCCCCCTTGATATCAGTCTTCTTCAAACCAGTCCTTTCACACCTGTCTAGAGAAGACTGTCAAAAAATAAACCCTCTTCCCCCTTTGTGATTAGCACTGCTGCCTCACAGTGCCAGGGAGCTGAGTTCGGTTCTGGCCTTGGGTCAATGTGTTAAGTTTGCACATTTTCCCTGTGTCTGCATAGATTTTCTCTCGATGCCACTTTCAGATCAGCCATGATCTTATTGAATGGCGGGGCAGGCTCAAAGGGCTAGATGGCCTACTCCTGCTCCTATTTCTTATGTTCTTATGCCCTGATTTCCTCCCACAGTCCAAAGATGATAGAATCATAGAATCACTACAATGCAGAAGGAGACCATTCAGCCCATTGACTCTGCACCGACCACAATCCCAGACAGAACCCCTTATCCTCATAACCCAGTGTATTTACCCTGCTAGTCCGCCTGACACTAAGTGCCAATTTAACATGGCCAATCAACCTAATTTATACATCTTTGGACTGTGGGAGGAAACCGGAGCACCTGGAGGAAACCCACGCAGACACGGGGAGAAAATGCAGACTCCATACAGACAGTGACTCAAACTGGGAATTGAACCCAGGTCCCTGGCTCTGTGGGCAACAGAGTTAACCACTGTGCCACCGTGCCACCCCCCCCCACTCCCCCACCCCCCGTAGAAATCACATAGATGTGCAGGTTAGGTGGATTGGACACGCTTAATTGCCCCTTAGTGTCCAAAGGTGTATAGGTTAGGGAGATTAGTGGGGTAAAGACATGGAGTTACAGGGGTAGTTGGGGGTGGTGGTGGGCTTGGGTAAGATGCTCTGTCGGAGAGTCGGTGCAGACTCAAATGGCCTCCTTGTGCACTGTAGGGATGCCATGGTTCAATGAATATAAGTTAGACAGCATTATGTCCATTTCAGATCCTCCTGTTTTGTTTGGAGCAATCCCGAGGGTGGCCGCTTGGGGTTTGATGGAAATAGCTGAAGTAAATAAGATTTGAGTTATCTCAGTAAGAAATGAAAATCAAAGCAAGGTCAGGCGGTGTTCTTTATTAAAGCTGCGTACGGTTGTCAATTTATTTTATCCACGCTGCCTGGCCATCTAATAATGCAATAAACCAAGAAAATGAATTTTGATTCTGATTTCAGGTGCATCATCATGCAACAAAAGTGTCAGACTCGCCCTAGCGATGATCCTAGCAGTCATATTGGATTTAACGTGAAAGATTGTCAAGGAGCTGAGGGGGAAGTTATCCATCCTGCCACTGCACAGCATCAAATATTTTTATTTTAATGTTTTTCTTTATCTAATTCTGGATGTTCCACTTCCTGTAGGGTTTTCTCTCTTGAAAGGTGTCTCATTGCTTCATGTGTTCCTGAATAAAGGTCCCATCTGTTTAAAAGATGCTCTGTTCCTGTCCATCTTCTGTGGCAAGTCTCCTGTAATACACAGCAGTGCACTTACATTCAAACTTTGCCCTTAACACAGGGCATCAGGATATTTGAAAGGAAGGGGTGAGCAAAAAGCAGCCAGACAATGGCGAAGTGTCATGGGCATACAGGAATTAGGAACTAGGAGCAGCAGTTGGCAAATTCAGCCCTTCGAGCCTGCTCCACCATTCAATCAAATCGTGGCTGATCTCTCCCTGGTCTCAAATCCACCTCCCCACCTGTTCTCCATAACCCCCTTTTTAATATCAGAAATATATCATCTCCTTCTTGAAACCATTCAATGATTCAGACTCCACAGTGCTATGGGGCAGCGGGTTCCACAAATTCACCCCCCTCGGCGAGAAGTAGTTCCTCCTCATCCCAGTTTTAAATCTACTGCCTCTCAACCCATACCTGTGACCTCTTGTTCTAGATTGCCCCACAAGGGGTAACATTTGGTCTACATTTATTTTATCAATCCCTTTTAAATTTTATATACCTCGATCCGATTCCATCTTATCCTTCTAAACTCATAGAATTATAGAATCCCTACAGTGCAAAAGGAGGCCATTTGGCCCATCGAGCCTGCAGCAAGCACAATCTCATTCAGGCCCTATCCCCGTGACCCCACATATTTACCCTGCTAATCCCCTTTACAATAAGGGGCAATTTAACATGGCCAATCAACCTAACCCACACATCTCTGGAGTGTGGAAGGAAACCAGGACATCTTGAGGAAACCCAGTCAGATACAGGGAGAATGTACAGTTTCCACATAGACAGTGACCCAAGGCCAGGATTGAACCTGCGTCCCTCGTGCTGTAAAGCAGCGCTGCTAACCACTGTGCCACCAAGCAAGTATAAGCCCAAACTGCTTAATCTCTCCTCCTGAGTCAACAGTTTCATCCCTGGAATCAGGATGGATTTATCCATCCCATATCCACACAATCTCCAAACAGAAGGAGAAATGAATCTGTGGCCAATTCAGAGACAACTCAAGAAACATTTGTCCAAGCCTCAGAGGAGGCCACGTCTTTTCACTCCTCTCAGCCACATTGAATGAGCAACTTGTCTGCATTGCCAGAAATGTCCTCTTAAGAATTTATCAAGATCTCGTTTAAAGGAATGTAGGATAATATTCCAAAGCACAGTAAAGAGAAGCAGGCTCCATTCATAAGTGATGGACTTGGATTCCAAAGGAATGTTCAATAGGCAAGTTTTGAGAAGATACCAAAAGCAGAGAGAAACATGGAAACTGGGAGCAGGAGTAGGCTATTCAGCCCTTCGAGCCTGCTCTGCAACTCCATATGATCCTAGCTGATCCTCTATCTCAATGTTATATTGCTGCTTTCTTTCCATACCCTTTGTTACCACGGTGGCCCAGTGGTTAGCACTGCTGCTTCACAGCACCACGTTCAATTCTGGCCTCGAGTGTGGAGTTTGCATGTCCTCCCCGTGTCTGTGTGGGTTTCCTCCGAGCCCTCTGGTTTCCCCCCACAGCCCAAAGATTAGTTGGATTGGCCACGCTAAATTGTCTCTTAGTGTCAGGGAAATTAGTAGGGTAAATATGTGGGTTTAGGAGGTAGAGCCTGGGTGGGATTGTTTGGTGCAGGCTCGATGGGCCAAATGTATTGGATGTGATTCCAATATTTCCAACCCACTGTAGGAATTCAATGAGCTAGATTTTCAGAGAGAGAAGGTAGGAAGCGAAGGGATTTTGCAACTCTCATACATAAGGGGAGAAAACGTGTCCTGATGTATGTGAGTCTATCACACGCTAAATGATTCACGGCAGTTTCGTCTGGTTGGTATTTCTGAAATAAATGCTCAAAAGTTACAGAAACATTTGATCTCAAGAAAATTGCCAGACAAGTGGCCACTTTAGAATGATTCGCTCTGTGAGTGGCACTAATTGTGAGATCACCTCTTTAAACTTAATTAAATCATTTTGTAAAACTACATTTGTGTATGAAAGGATGAGAGCGCGTGTGTTGTGTCATAGCTGTCAAGTGTCCCAGATTGACTTTGCAAATATGTTTCGCACTAATGTGCCTAGTATAAAATTCCTCGATGCCTGTTACCCACAAAGGAATTTGTATTCCTGTGTAACTCAAATAGCCAACCAGTGTGTTCATGCCCATTATCACCTCGTGCTATTTATCATACACACTGCTTGGATTTCTTCTTTTTAGCATTGTATCACTGAATTAACAAATGATACGCTTGTCAAATGATGTTTTCAATTTCCACGCCACACACTTCAATGGACTGACTGGCTTCCTCCTGTGACCTTGTGGTCTAGCGGTGAACCGCAAGCCTAAAGCAAGGTTCTGGGGCTGATGGAGAGGGGATTCCTTGGATAGAGATGGTAGGTTGTTAAATTCATTCTGTGACAGGCATGGATGAGTTGGAAAATTTGACTTACTCTTGTGGCCTAGGTCACTGAGCTGGTAAACTGCAAAGGCAGATCAATTCTCTGGTTCAAATCCCATCAAAGTAGATATTTGAATTCTGAAATACCTCCCGCCCCATATTGTTATCATACTCTGACACCAGAGCAGCAGAGATTACTGTTTCACAGGAGCAGGAAATCTAGTTAAAAATACCCCTTTCTGGCTCAGGAGATCATAGGGTCACTGCAACCAGCCCCTTGGACAGCTTAGAATCATAGAATGCTTACAGTGCAGAAGGAGGCTATTTGTCCTATCGAGCCTACACCGACCACAATCCCAGGCCCTATCCCAATAACCCATGTATCACCCTGGTAATTCCATGACACTAAGGGGCAATTTTAGCACGGCCAACCAAACTAACCCACACATCTTTGGAGTGTGGGAGGAAACTGGAGCACTCAGAGGAAACCCACACAGGCACGGAAGAAATGTGCAAACTCCACACAGAGGCCAGAATTGAATCCAGGTCCTGGCGCTGTGAGACATCAGTCTTATGTTCATATGGGTAAGTTTTTATGTTCTTATGGGTAAGTGGAACTGAGCCACTATCAGATCAGCCATGATCTTATTGAATGGCGGGGCAGTCTCGAGGGGCTAGATGGCCTACTCCTGCTCCTATTTCTTGTGTTCTTATGTTCTAAGCACTGTGCCACCGTACCGCCTTGGTGTGAACCCAGAAGGTACAAGGGTCTTAGTTGCTCAGTTCACTATGATAGACCATTCCTTGAGTCTTTAGGACATTGGAAGATCTAATTGCTTAAAGCGTTGGGAAATATACCTTTTGTTGCCATTTCGGTTGGCTAGTTTTACACTTTATCAGATAGGTGTTGATTAAATAACGATAAGCGATTTGCTGGAAAGTGGGGTTAGTATAGATTTAGGCCAGAATTTTACCCATTTGACCTTTTCTGCACTGTATGATTCTATGATGTTGTGGTCCCTTTGATTTCATATGTAACCATGGACAAAGTGTCATTCCTCTAACAATTTGTTGTTCAATCAACACCACGAAGATGAACTATGCTGTTGTTATCACATTGATATTTGTGGGAGTTTCCTGTGTGCAAATTGACTGTGCTGCTTCCATCAGTGACTACATTTCAAAACAAATTCATTGGCTGTAAAGCACTTTGCAAGGTCCAGTGGTTGTGAAAAATGCTATATAAATATAAGTCTTCTATTTCATTCCCCCCCGCCCCCAACCTTCCCCCTGTTTGCGAAGGTTTCTATGTCAGGTTGAGGTGTTGAACAGTGCGCTGGAAACCTCTGACCTCATCCGTGGCTGGGGTTCTCTGGTGCTGCTGCAGTGAATAAAGTTTTGGCTGAGCACCAAATTCTCCATACTCGCTGGTGGCAGGGCAGGGACAGACGAGATCGGAGGATCCTGCCGTGCTGTCCTGAGTACGCAAAAATTTCACATTAAACCAGTGAGAGGAGAATTTGGAGGGGATTTGCTCTAAACTGTTAATAGTTTTATGCTGTATAGTATTACTTTCAAATGTTATATTGTGATGATACTATGCCTTTAAGAAGTGTATTTTGATCATGTTCTTATGAAGGATTTGTTGTAGTAGTTCTACGCACTCTGAACCATTTAGTCTGGATCCAGCAGCACTATTATTACTGCAGCAGTATAATTGCTTGTTTTAATCTGGACTAATGCAAGATTGTTATTTTTGAGATTTCCCCTGGGGTTTTCCAGAGTAGGACTTGATTACATTGATGACAGGTAGGGTCATATGCCTCAGTGGAGCTAGGCTTACACAAAGAATCCCAGCCTAGTTGCTGTTTAAATGCTGTTGGTGTTGAGAGAGAGCAGTGTCTCTCTTTTCCCCTTTCTGAAGTTGGAAACTGGGATCTGCCAGGAGATGAGTATCTTTCTCAGATTCTGCTGTATGAGTGTTTCTTTCTCTGAGAGCTGCTGTTTGAGGATATATCCTTCTCAGGAAACTGCTGTCTGGATCTCTGTCCAGAGGTGTTAAAAGGCTGGAAATCTAGCATTACATGGGCATACTTTTTTTGTGCTAACTAATTCTGAAGAAGGGAAAATGTCAATGGAGATATTGCTTTAAATTGGAACAATAGCAATAGCTAACTCTTAAAAATTATATTTTGTCATTTTAAGTATTTTAATTGGCAAACATTATGCTATATTCTAACTGTGTTCTTAAATAAAGTTTGTTTTCGTAAAAGCTTCCTAGTGGGTCACTTGCATCATACCTGAAACAAGACACCTAATGCCAAAATAAAGTTGGGATCTAGGCTAACTGCATAATACACCTTGGAGTTTCTGATCTGGGCCCAAACAATATTATGATGCCTAATTGAAATTAGTATTCTTTAAAATGGTTACCAAGAGGACTACTGTGACCTGGTGTCGTGTGAATCTAGTTGGGAAGTTCCTGGTTGGTTTAAACATCTGCCCAGCACTAGCTCAGATCAAGTTTTGGGTCAAGCCCAAGGTTAGCTTCTTGTCTGTTGGGATCTAGTGAGTCCCTTTTGTGGGGACCATAAATTGGATTCAATTTGAATTTGAATTGTTTTTTGGAGCAAACAAGGAGATGGATCAAAGGCTTACCCTGTTAACTCTGCGCATCGGTTTTGCAACAATGACATTTTAAATCCAACAGAAACAACATCACCGGCATGTCAGCTACGACTCTTACCAATTTTTACAGATGCTTTAGAAAGCTTCCTTTCCGGATATATCACAGCTTGGTATGGCTCCTGCTCTGCCCAGAACCGTAAGAAACTACAAAGGGTTGTGAACATTGCCCAGTTCATCACACAAACCAGCTTCCCATCTGTCTGCACTTCCCATTGCCCTGGAAAAGCAGCCAGCATAATCAAAGACCCCATGCATATTCTCTCTTCCACTTTCTTGTGTCAGGAAAAAGAGACAGAAGTCTGAGATCACATACCAATCGACTCAAGAACAGCTTCTTCCCAACTGCCATCAGACCTTTGAATGAACCTATCTTATATTAAGTTGATCTTTCTCTATACCTTAGCTATGATTGTAACACTACATTCTGCACTGTCTCTTTTCCTTCTCTATGAACGGTATGCTTTGTCTGTATAGCGCGCAAGAAACAATACTTTTCACTGTATACTAATGCATGTGACAATAATAAATCAAATCAAAAAGAAGAGTATTGAGCTTGATTCCCTCAAGCTCAAGGTTGCTAAGTTCGACGAACAGCAAGAGACAGTCAGTCACACATGGACAAGTTAGAAGATAGAATTCTCCTTCTCTGAAGCAGAATCCACGCACTGTTTCAGAAGTGAATTTGATCGTTGTTTGAGAAAAGGGAAACAGTGTTTGTGAATGAAGCATGCAGGAAATTGGGGATGCGGAGAGGTGTTTCCATTCTGCCCCTAGCTTGGCCAGAAATCCCAAAAATGGAATTTCCATCGCAGTTCTGGTGAAATTGCAAGAACAATTCATTGGAAGTCATAGGCTTGTGGAACATTTGTGAACAAAATTGAGTCGGATGGGTCAGATGGCCTGTGTGCCACAACACACTATATCACAGAACCACACGGTACCCACAGTGCAGGAGGAGTTCATTCTGCCCATCGACTTTGTACTGCCAACAATCCCACCCAGACACTATCCCCATAACCCCACGTATTTACCCTGCTCATCCCCATGACAATTTAGCATGGCCAATCAACCTAACCCACACATCTTTGGACTGTGGGAGGAAACTAGAGCACCTGGAGGAAATCCACACAGACATGGGGAGAACATGCAAACTCCACATAGACAGTTACGCGCAGCTAGAATCGAACCTGGGACCCTGGCACAGTGCTAATCACTGTGCCAACATACCGCGCTTAGTCATGGTTATAGGTTTCCTGATTGACACTTTAATTGATTTCCCAACTTGATCCCCTTGTCACCTCTCCACAGGCTCCGGCATCTCAGCCTTATGGCTTTGCAGCTTGTGTCAGCTTGGAGACGTCTGGCTATTTGACCATGGGGGCATCACAGCAATGCCGTTTCTCACCTAATGTCCATACATGCGCTTTGCAGTACAAGCCACAGGATAGCAATGGGTTCATTTATTTATCTTTGCATTAAGCCAAGGAAGACACTGACTGAAACTACCCTAACCAAGCAGACAGTCTTACCGTTAACCTAGTTCAGTACCATCCCAGTGTGCCATTATCTAATAATGGGAGATCCTTTAATCGGCAATATTTTGAAGTATTTCTGCAATCGATTTTTCCCTTTGTTTGTCCACCACAATTACTTATAAGCCACTTTCCAATTTTTCACTCTTCATTGCTTTTAATCTGGTTGGATAATTTATACTATTAGAAAAATTGTACATGTCCATCATAAAGCTTTGCTGATGTTCATACTGAATTTCAATGTGATACATAACAATTACCTTGCAATTCCAAGCGTAATGCACTGTCCAATTTTATGGACATATTAATATTTCAGAAAGAGGTGATTATAAGTTCATGCAGAGTTTGTATGCCTTGGTATTAATTATATTCTACTGATTTGTGCCACAATTTAATAAAAATCAAGTTTTGCCTTCCAACGCCGTGGCCAAGCGTTTGAGGTCCCGTCGCTGTCGTGCCTGATGCAAGCAGGAGTACAAAATCGATCGGAGCCAGTGTCCTGGGACGGGACACTCCCATTTTATTCCCAAGGTGCAAGCAATATGGCGGAAAAAGGCACCAATGGGGCCTGCGGCTTCAACGCCACTTTTAGGGGCGCCACGGTGACACAGTGGTTAGCACAGCTGCCTCACAGCGCCAGAGACCCGGGTTCAATTCCCAGCTTGGTCACTCTCTGTGTGGAGTTTGCATGTTCTTCCCATGTCTGCATGGGTTTCGTCCGGATGCTGCGGTTTCCTTTCACAGTCAGGAGGATGTGCTGGATGGATACATTGACCTGAAACAAAACCAGAGTGTGGCAACTAGGGGAATTTCACAGTACCTTCATTGCAGTGTTAATGTAAGCCTTAATTGTGACTAATAAATAAACTTAAAAAAAAGTTTCACCCATCCACTGCGACACTCAGCAGAAAAATGAACAAATTGCACCTTTTTTAAAGTTTATTCATGGTGTCATTGGCTGGGCCAGCATTTATTGCCCACCCCAGTTGCCCTTGAATTGAGTGGCTTAAAGACCAAAGAACAAAGAAAATTACAGCACAGGAACAAGTCCTTCAGAACTCCAAGCCTGCACCGACCATGCTGCCTGACTGAACTAAAACTCCCTACTTTTCTGGGAACTTTATCCCTCTTTCTCATCCTATTCATGTATTTGTCAAGATGCCCCTTAAAAGTCACTATCGTATCTGCTTCCACCACTTCCCCCACCAGCGAGTTCCACCCTCTGTGTAAGAAACCTGTCTCGTACATCTCCTTTAAACCTATGCCCCCGAGTAACCGACTCTTCCACCCTGGGAAAAAGCTTCTGACTATCCATTCTGTCCATGCCCCTCATAATCTTGTAGACTTCTATCAGGTCGCCCCTCAACCTCCGTCGCTCCAGTGAGAACGAGAGTTTGCTGGGCCATTTGAGAGTCAGCCACATTGCTGTGGCTCTGGAGCCACATGTAGGCCAGATCAAGCAGATTTCCTTCCCTAAAGGACATTAGTGAACTTTGCCCCTCATCTGAATGGACGCTAAATTGCAATTATGTTTTACCTGGGTTTCTTCTGCGCCTTTTTCTTGTCTTCAGTAAACAACATTAAAAATATTCATGTTGAAGAATTGAGGGGTTGATGGTTGGATTTATTGATCTCAGCAATGAATTCTTCCACCAGGTAGGCCCTGCCGCAGTCATGGCCAGTTACCCTGACAACAATAAAAGCCAAATCAGGCATCTACTTGCCTGCCCTGGGAGCTCCCAATCCTGTAGGGAACATGTCCCCTCTCCGAGAGCTGCTGTGAACAATCAGAGCTCTTCAGTACAGCAGCATCCCTAGAAGTGGTGGCCACGGCCATCCCCGGGAGGACGGAGATGGAACTCTGCAACAAAGGTACTGATTATCAGGATCAGTTGGACAAGCCGAGATGGGGGGGTCAGTTTAAAAGACAGGGAGGGGGGATGGTCTTCCTGCGAGGATGGCCCTTGCACCAGAGGGTTCCTGCATTGGCATAGGGTATCTGAGCAGGAGGCACTTAACCTCCTGTCAGGTGTGTCCCAACCTCCGACCTACATGGCATGTCCCCTACTCTCCAGCCACTGGTATTCTACCAGCAGTGATGGGATGAGGTTTTCTATAAGTGGCCAGTTTATTTAATTCTCTCAGGGGATGTGGGCTGGTTAGGCCAAGATTTGTTGCCCAAACCGAAATGCCCTTCATAGGTAGTGGTGACCTGATACCTTAAACCACTGCAGTCCAAGTGGGTGGCACAGTGGCAGTGTTTAGCACTGCTACCCCACAGCATCAGGGAGCTGGCTTCAATTTTAGTCTCAGCTGATTGTGTGGAGTTTGCACATTCTCCCCATGTCTGCGTGGGTCCCCTCTGTGGGGTCTGGTTTCCTCCCAAACACAGTAAAAAGTCTGACAACACCAGGTTTTAGTCTAACCGATTTATTTGATAATAGACTCACAAGCTTTCGGGTTAGTCCCTTCGTCAGGTGATGGTTGGATTTATTGATCTCAGCAATGGATTCTTCCACCAGGTAGGCCCTGCCGCAGTCATGGTCAGGTGACGAAGGGACTAACCCGAAAGCTTGTGAGTCTATTATCAAATAAATCGGTTGGACTAAAACCTGGTGTTGTCAGACTTTTTACTGTGTTTACGCCAGTCCAACGCCGGCATTCCCACATCATTCCTCCCAAACTCCATTGTTTCCAGAGGAGAAGTTGGAGTGGAGACTGATTACAAAAAGCTTGAAGGTAAAAGGGATATTTTACCTTACTTTTTTTGGAGGTTTTTTTTAAACTGGGAGTGCAAAACAGGAAGTAGACCCCAGTGACCCCTGGGAAGGTTTTTTTTTCCTTTAAAAGGAGCTTGCCTTAGAGGATTCAACCTCATTGTTTCCAGAGGAGAAGTTGGAGTGGAGACTCATTACAAAAAACTCAAAGGTGAAAGAAATTTTTACCTTAATTTTTTTTGAAGTTTTTTTTAAAACTGGGAGTGTGAAACAGGAAGTAGGCCCCAGTGGCCCCTGGGAAGGTTTTTTTCCCAATAAATTTGAACAGAGAGCATTCCATCACACTCCTGCTTGTGCCCTTGTAGACAATGGGCAGGCTTTGGGGAGTCAGGAGTCACTGGGGAACCACTAAGCTTTGGTGAACAAATTGTCACTTTAAGGTTAAAATCTCTTTATTTATTAGTCACAAGTAGGCTTCCATTAACACTGCAATGAAGTTACTGTGAAAATCTCCTGTTCGGGTACACTGAGGGAGAATTTAGCACAGATAACACACCTAACCAGCATGTCTTTTGGGACCGTGGGAGGAAACTGGAACACCCAGAGGAAACCCACGCAGACACGGAGAGAACATGCAGACTTCGCATAGACAGTGACCCCAAGCTGGGAATCGAACCCGAGCACCTGGCGCTGTGAGACAACAGTGCTAACCACTGTGCCACCATGCCACCCCTGTGTCATGTGCTAGCGCCGTTGACACCATCTTCAATCATTTGGTGGCAACTTCCACATTCTAATCAGTTCATGGTGAAGGAAGATTCTCTGGAAGGCTCCAACTGGACACTTCAACTGATCTCAGTTAGAATGAGCATCATTGACCCTTCCTGACTGGACTGAATTGGGTGGAGTCAGGAGGTCAATCAATTCTCCAATCCACATCTCCCACCTTCATTAAACACTCCGTCCTACGTCTGTCACCATCACCCAGTCTGCTCCCAGGAAGCTTTAGATCATAAGATCGTAAGACTATAAGACACAGAAGCATAATTAGGCCATTCGATCCATCGAGTCTGCTCCACCATTCAATCATGGCTGATATTTTCCTCATACCCATTCTCCTGCCTTTTCCCTGAAACCCTTGATCCCCTTATTCATCAAAAACCTATCTATTTCTGACTTAAAGACACTCAATGATCTGGCCTCCACAGCCTTCTGCAGTAAAGATATTCACCACTGTCTGGCAGAAGAAATTCCTCCTCATCTCTGTTTTAAAGGATTGTCCTTTTTTAGCCTGACATTGTGCCCTCTGGTTCTAATTTTTCCTATTGGTGGAAACATCTTCTCCATGTCCACTCTATCCAGGCCTCACGGTATTCTGTAAGTTTCCATAAGATCCCCCGTCATCCTTCTAAACTCCAATGGGTAGAGACCCAGAGTCCTCAACTGTTCCTCATACAACAAGCTCACCATTCCAGGGATCATGCTTGTGAACCTCCTCTGGACCCTTTCCAAGGGCAGCACATCCTTCCTTAGATACGGGGCCCAAAACTGCTCACAGTACTCCAAATGGCATCTGACCAGAGCCTTATGCCGCCTCAGAAGCACATCCTTCAAGTACTGCCCCATGTATGAATCTGTAAGAATATAAATATGTTTTATATTCTTCCAACACAGAACAGGGGCAGAACAGCTAATGCTGGCAGAGGTGTCTTTAAACAGTTGCACTGCAAATTCTACCTTTCAATCACAATGCACAGATAACTTTAAATAATGAATTCTGGGGCTGATGAGAGTTTGCTGCAAGGACAGACACATTGAGGTTTTTAAATAAATAAATCGCTTAATAAAATATGGAGGTAAGAGGTTTGTTGGGTTAAGGGCAGGCATTTCAAAACAAAGCTTTTGTTCACAGCAGGGGTGGGCATCAAAGAAGTGGATTACTGCAGTGTGAAACACTGGCATCTAGAAAGAAGGAGACAATGAAAGAAAATTAATATTGAAAGATGAATTTCTCACTCTGAAGCATGACTATCTTCAAGGCCAAGAAATATGAATGGATTTGGATAAGCAATGCTTACAAATCCCATTTGATCTCTGCACTATAGTTTGAGACGGGAGGCTTAATACAAATTCCTCTCCTACTTGGGATTCTCAGATGAACTTTCATCTCCCTCTAGTTCCTATTTTAATGGCACAAATTGAGGTTAATGGGGTCTGATCTTACACTTGAAGATAAGAGGTGAATATTGTTTAATCTGCAGCATAGAGGTGTCTGGGGGCCCTCAGGCGTAAGTCAGGTTCCACAGGTAATAGGGAAGGCAAAGGGGATAAGGTATGAAAATGTGAATCCAGATCCATAGCAATGTGGTGACAATTATATGGCCCAGCAAGCCACTGGGGCAATAAAAGCTGGTTCAGCAGCAGTGTCCATATCCCACAAATGAACGAAACTTTGGGGAAGTGTTGCTGTTGCCACTTTTGTGTGCTTTACTGAAGCTCTGCCCATTATAATCACAACCTTCTCCGGCCCGATTTTTCACTTGTTTGACTGACTCGCCCTCACTTGCTATTGATCCATCTCACACCCTGCTCACTCGCCTTGTTCAACTGAGCAACCCTGGTGATGGTCCCCTCAGTACGCTGTCCCACTCACTGCATTGACAGGTTACATTCTGCAATCTTACCATGAGAGATCTGGCTGTTAGCCAGTTCTTTCTTTGAGCACTAGCTCTGCACCATACCTTCAAAGCTTTTCTGCACATTCAGCACGTTACATTCTCAATGCTCTCCAATGCTGCTGCACGGTGGCACAGTGGTTAGCGCTGCTGTCTCACAGCTCCAGGGACCCGGGTTCAATTCCGGCCTTGGGTCACTGCCTGTACAGAGTCTGAACAATCTCCCCTGCATAGGTTTCCACCAGTTGCTCCGGTTTCCTCCCACACTCCAAAGATGTGCGGGTTAGATAGCCATGCTAAATTGCCCCTTGGTGTCCCGGGATGTGTAGTTTTGAGGGTTTAGCAGGGTAAATGTGGGTCCCTGGTGCTGTGAGACAGCAGTGCTTTGCTTTTAAGCAGAACGCATGCACACATACACACACATGTGCATGTGTACGCACACACACGCACACACACCCTGGGGTCTGGGGTGGGGTTGTTGTCGTTGATGCAGACCTGATGGGCTGAATGGCCTCCTTCTGCAATGTAGGGTTTCTCTGATTCTGTGATTCATTGCCAGCTGGCCAAAATACTGAGGGACATCTTATGCCATGTAGCATGATCTAAAACTGTTCACAACGTTGTTCGTATCTGTACTTAACCTTGCTGTCAGGTTGAGCAGCAAGTTGTTCTGAGGAAATCGATGCTGTACACCATGTCATGTATGTTAATATGACATGAAGACACCAATCATTCATAATGGATTGGATAATTACATTCTGGGCTCACTTCTTGAGAGCAGACACATGGGAAAATATTTACAAAGCTGTAAAGCTTGAATTCACCAGCAGCAGAGATATATGTGTGTGGGTATGTGTGTGTGCGTGAGTGTGTGTGGGTGTGTGCACGTGTGTGTGCGTACACATGCGAATATGTGTGTATGTGTGTGCATGCATTCTGCTTAAAAGCAAAGCACTGCTGTCTCACAGCACCAGGGACCCAGATTTGATTCCCAGCCTGGGTCACTGTCTGTGTGGAGTTTGCACATTCTCCCTGTGTCAGTGTGGGTTTCCTCCGGGTGCTCCAGGTTCCTCTCATAGTCCGAAAAGACATGCTGGTTAGGTGCATTGGCCGTGCTAAATTATCCCTCAGTGTACCCAAACAGAGTGCGGAGGCTGGGGGCTTTTCACAGTAACTTCATTGCAGTGTTAATGTAAGCATCCTTGTAGCAATAATAAATAAATTAAACTTTCACAAGTAAAATTACACTGAATTGCATGATGTCATGTTGCCATCCCTTAAAGGCACATTACAGCAGGAAGTACATTGAATTCTCTAAGTTTTTGTTCTGCAAGTAGATTGAATAATGTTGGCAACATCATTTCACCCTCCTCCTCAGTTGAAACATGTCTGATGTCCATCTTCTAGCCCGGTGCTTGCTATTTGGTCCCAAGGATCTGAAAAAATCTCACATCTTTACTGTCAATGTCACATTTCGGCAGCATGTCTATTAACTTTCAACGTGAAACATGATCAAATATTTTTTCATAGTTTATGAAGGATAAATTTGTTTACTTTTAGATATTCACTGAAGATTGTTGTCAGGTTAAATATTCCCTCCCTCGTTTCTACTCCAGGTCTAAATCCAACCGTCCTTTCACCTATTTCTGCTTCAGGAATGTTCTTATTTCTTTCTATGTTGATTTTCAAGATCGGATTAATGAGTTGATGCATTGAGCTTATTGTTCTCAATTGAATGCACATCTTTGCTTTAGATTTATTCGTAACTTAAGTAATGAATGTCTCAAGTCGCTTGGAATGTATCCTTTACAATATCACGGTGGCACAGTGGTTAGCACTACTTCACAGCGCCAGGGACCCGGGTTCGATTCCCACCTTGGGTCACTGTCTGTGCAGAGTCTGCATGTTCTCCCTGTGTCTGCATGGGTTTCCTCCAGGTGCTCTGCTTTTCTCCCCATGCTGGTTAGGTGCTTTGGTAATGCTAAATTCTCCCTCACCAAACAGGCACCACAGTGTTGCGACTAGGGGATTTTCAGAATAACTCTATTGCAGCTTTAATGCCAACCTTACTTGTAACTAATAAACAAACTTTACTTTCACTTTATGTAAGCCTACTTGTGACACTGATAAATAAACTCAACTAAACTAATATTTGATCACAAACTTATGTTATCACTTCTAACGCTGTTTCTTCAGGGGCTTTCAGATGTTCTGTTGTATCTTCATCTACGCCTGGAGCTTTTCCTGAATTTGTCAATTTCAAAGCGTTTTTTACCTTTGATATCCTGATGTTTGGTTCTTCATTTGCTTTGATATCTTGAGGGCTCCCTCAATTTGGATTATTGTACAATTCACTTAAATATTCTGTCCATCTATTTGCTACTGCACCCTTTTATTATCTTTGTCTTTTACGCAACCGCTATCTCTTGTTATCTCTTTCTATCAACCTGCTAACGAGTTTCATCTTCTAGCGCATAACTCCCATTTTGTGATTTCTTCCCAGCTTTAATACTTCATCACACATCTCGTTATACCGTTACTCTTTGGCCCACCTACATGCATTCTTCATTTCCTTTTCACCTTTGTATTATTCAGGGATGTTTCATAGAACATAGAACAGTACAGCACAGTACAGGCCCTTCGGCCCTCGATGTTGTGCCCAGCTTTGTCCGAAACCAAGATCAAGCTATCCCACTCCCTATCATTCTGGTGTGCTCCATGTGCCTATCCAATAACCGCTTGAAAGTTCCTAAAGTGTCCAACTCCACTATCACAGAATGCAGTCCATTCCACAACCCAACCGCTCTAAGAATCTACCTTGGACATCCTTGCTATATCTCCCACCATGAACCTTATAGTTATGCCCCCTAGTAACAGCTACATCCACCCAATGAAATAGTCTCTGCACGTCCACTCTATCTATTCCCCTCATCATTTTAGAAACCTCTAAGTCGCCTCTCATCCTCCTCCGCTCTAAAGAGAAAAGCCCCAGCTCCCTCAACCTTTCCTCATAAGACCTACCCTCCAAACCAGGCAGCATCCTGGTTAATCTCCTCTGCACTCTCTCCAATGCTTCCACACCCTTCTTATAGTGAAGTGACCAGAACTGCACACAATATTCCAAATGTGGTCTCACCAATGTCCTGCATAGTTGCAGCATAACCCCACGGCTCTTAAACTCAAACCCCTGTTAATGAACGCTAACATACTATAAACTGCCTTCACGGCTCTATCCACTTGAGTAGCAACCTTCAGAGATCTGTAGATATGAACCCCAAGATCTCTGTTCCTCCACATTCCACAGAACCCTGCTGTTGACCCTGTAATCCGCACTCAAATTTGTCCTACCAAAATGAAATACCTCGCACTTATCAGGGTTAAACTCCATCTGCCATTTTTTGGCCCAGCTCTGCATCCTATCAATGTTCCTTTGCAGCCTACAACAGCCCTCCACCTCATCCACTACGCCACCAAACTTGGTATCTTAGCAAATTTACTGATCCATCCTTCAGCCCCCTCCTCCAAGTCATTGAAAGAAATCACAAATAGTAGAGGATCCAGCACTGATCCCTGTGGTACACCGCTGACAACTGGTCTCCAGTCTGAAAATTTTCCATCCACCACCACCCTCTGTCTTCTGTGAGATAGCCAGTTACTTATCCAATCAGCCAATTTCCCTCTATCCCACACCTCCTTACTTTTTTCATGAGCCGACCATGGGGAACCTTATCAAACGCCTTACTAAAATCCATGTATATGACATCAACTGCTCTACCTTCGTCCACACACTTAGGTACCTCCTCAAAGAATTCAATCAAATTTGTAATGCAAGACTTACCCTTCACAAATGTGTGTTGACTTCCGAATGGTCATAAATCCTGTCCCTCAGGACCTTTTCCATTAACTTACCAACTACAGAAGTAAGACTAACTGGCCTATAATTATCAGGGTCATTCCTATTTCCTTTCTTGAAGAGAGGAACAACATTCGCCACTCTCCAGTCCTCTGGCACTATCCTCGTGGACAGTGATGACCCAAAGATAAAAGCCAAAGGCTCTGCAACCTCATCCCTTGCCTCCCAAAGAATCCTAGGATATATCTCATCTGGCCCAGGTGATTTATTGACCCTCAAGTTTTTCAAAATTGCTAATACATCTTCCCTCAGAACATCTACCTCCTTCAGCCTATCAGCCTGTATCACACTCTCATCCTTAAAAACATGGCCCCTCTCCTTGGTGAGCACGAAGAAAAGTATTCATTCAATGTCTCACCTATCTCTTCTGACTCCATGCACAAGTTCCCACTGCTATCCTTGACCGGCTCTAACCTCACCCTGGTCATTCTTTTATTTCCACAAAGGAGTTAAAAGCCTTGGGGTTTTCCTTTATCCGACCCACCAAGGACTTCTCGTGCCCCCTCCCAGCTCTCCTAAACCCTTTTTTTAGCTCATTCCTTGCTGACTTGTAACCTTCAAGTGACCCAGCCGAACCTTGTTTTCTCATCCTCACATAGGCTTTCTTTTTCCTCTTGACAAGACATTCAACCTCTTTTGTGAACTATGGTTCCCTCACTCAGCCATTTCCTCCCTGCCTGACAGGGACGTACCTATCAAGGGCACGTAGTATTTTGTTCGTGAACAAGCTCCACTTTTCATTTGTGCCCATACCTGACGGTTTTTGTTCCCATTTTACGCTCCCTAATTCTTGCCTAATCGCATCAAAATTATCCCTGCCCCAATTTTAAACCTTGTCCTGCCGTATGGCCCTATCCCTCTCCATTGCAGTAATGAAGGACACCGAATTATGGTCACTATCACCAAAGTGCTCTCCCATAAACAAATCTAACACTTGGCCCAGTTCACTACCCATTTCTTTTTCTTCCTCATCCTATCATCATTACCAGAATCTTACCTGTCAACAATTCCTTGACTTTCTCTTTCCCGCTGTGTTAATTTGCCTTTGCCGCGTGTCGCATTCTCTCTTTCATGTTTTACCACTCGCCTTTCATTTCTGGTTCTGAGACCTCTGCATGTTCTGCTTCCTCGGTCTTCAGACATTTCTACTTGTTTTTTCACTTTAAGACTGAGTGCCCCTTTGATGATCTCATCCTCCAACATGTCAAGGTCTAAACAGTCGCACATCTTTTCTGATATTTTCAGTTCCATCTGAATTTTTACCACAAGGAGACAAGATTGTATCTGTGCCGAGATACAGATGAATGTTCTGTATACTGATTCTAAAATGCTGCTTTAACGTCACTTGATCTACTTGATTCCTGTACACAATGCCCCGGCTTCTCCACGTGTACATTCTTCATCTTTGACCCTTAAAGAAGGTGTTTGCCACCATCAGGTCATTTTCTCGACAAAAGTCTCTCACCTTTTTCATTTCTCTATCTAAGGCCATGTTGACTGAGATGCATTCCTGATGTTTCTTCACCGCTTTTAATGTTTATGTCACCCGTTAAATGAATACCTCAGCTGATATGGTTTGATCAAAACACATCAGGATATCACCATAAAATGCCTCTATTACCTGCTCACTGCAACCTTGTGTCAGAATATAAACTTGTATGATAACCAGGTCAAAAGGCTTTCCTCAGACCATAATCATCTTCACTCTTTCTGAGATTGGCCAGTAATCTCGAACTGATCTCTTGTATCTTTTGCTTATTAAGATTCTTACTCCATTCCTATGCCTCTCGTCACTTCCCTAGAAGTTTAAAGTTTATTTATTAGTGTCACAAGAAGGCTTACACTCACATTACAATGAAGTTACTGAGAAAATCCCCTTTTGACAGTCACCTAGGACTCGCCACACTCCAGCTCCTGTTCAGGTACACCGAGGGAGAATTTAGCATGGCCAATGCACCTAACCAGCATATCTTTCGGGACTGTGGGAGGAAACCGGAGCACCCAGAGGAAACTGACACAGACACAGAGAAAATGTGCAAGCTCCGCATAGACAGTGACCCAAACCGGGAATCGAACCCAGGTCCCTGGCCTTGTGAGGCAGAGTGCTAACCACTGTGCCACCTGAAGTAACACACATAAGAACATAAGAAATAGGAGCAGGAGTAGGCCATCTAGCCCTTCGAGCCTGTCCCGCCATTCAATAAGATCATGGCTGATCTGAAGTGGATCAGTTCCACTTTCCCGCCTGCTCCCCATAACTCTTATCTATCAGAAATCTATCTACCCGTGACTTAAACATATTCAACGAGGTAGCCTCCACCACTTCAATGGGCAGAGAAATTATTCATCTTTTCCATCTGACCAGAATCTAACCAACTTCTGAAAAGCCTAAGAAGTAAATACAATGTCTATCCATTACCTGTAGGAAATTATCAAGCCTTCCTGTCTGATATAAAGTCCTTAGCTGTAATTTTCCCAAAATTGCACAGAGTGTTGAATCAGTTGAGAAAAGCTATATGAAACACACTGGTTTTTCCATTGCCTTTTCTTGCCTGGTTTACCAGCACTCTGTGCAGTTTCAAAGTGCTGGCGAGGACCATACAGCCAATGGGTGCCCCCATCTCAAAGTAATGTTAAAGGACCCCCTCTCCCACCATGAACATCGGGATCTCTAGTGGACATAGAGAACACCATCAATCCTCAGCCACCATGGGACACTGGAAGATCAGGGTTTCCCTCTCACCAGGCAAGTATCAGGGTGACCCAACCTCCTGCACCCCCCATAACCCCACTGGCACCCTCCCTCACAGGCTCTGCTCCCCCACCCCTAATGCAGACACCAGCCCCACCCCACCATCCACTGGACCCACCCCATAAATAAGGGAACTCACCCAACAAGGCTATACAGAGGACCTGCCCTTAACAATGCTAACCAGCATTTTTTCCACACAGCCCCAGCCATACAGCAAAGCATCCCTTCATCTCAAATACACCTGAAATCATCTGGAATGTAATTTTTCCTTTGCCAAGATGGCACTGCCAGGGTGCTGGGGAACAGTGCAAGAGCACTGGCCTACCATAACCCTCACCAATCAGGGGCTATACTCATCATTGTATCACTGGTGTGATCATCACGGCTGTTTTTTTTGTTTTTGAAAACCAGCAGGACTCCCACCAGCATGACATCACACCAGCAGAGGGGGAAAAATATTATATATTTAAGTGGCTGCATGATTGCTTTAAGTGCCAGTGATATGATTTGATGATGATGTGATTGAGATATTTCACAGGTTCCTGTTTTAGTGAGATTTCCTATTCTGTACAGGCAACATCTCCTACAATAAGCCTGTGTTGTTATTTAATCTGGCCAGAACTATTTGGTTGTTCATGCCAGCGGGTTTCTCTGCTGAATGAAGAGAGGTTTGGCAGAGTGCCAAATTCTCCGTCCTCGCTCGCCGCAGGGCATGAATGGCTGAAGTATTCCAGCCCACAATGCACAAACCACAGCTTTCTCTTTTTGTTTAAAAATCACAACCCCTAAAATAGTTAAGACCTTACAAAAAGAAAATTGGCGACGAGTCAGGATTTTGTTTCATTAAAAAAAATCAAACAAAGATCCTAAGCTGAAGAAAAGCATTGTAGGCTTTTGAGTATTAGAAGGCTAGGGAAAATCAACAGCAGGATTGAAGATTGAAGATAGGTACACCAAATAAAAAAAACAGGGGGAAAATAAGTGTTTCTTACAGGGGGAAAAAACATCAGGTAGGCTCCTCAAAACTGTAGGGTGTGTACACGAGTTACAATTTGTAGCGGCAGAACAGAAGATTATGCAGTTAAAAAAGCCCTCTGTGTGAGATGGGGCTTTTCTGACCAGAGAAGATGTTATCATGTTTTCTGATCAGCCCGAAGATGTGTAGATTAGGTTGATTGGTCATAATAAATTGACCCTAGTGTCAGGGGTATTAGCAGGATAAATGTGTGCAGTTACAGGAATAGAGCCTGGGTGGGATTGTGGTCGATACAGACTCAATGGGCCAAATGGCCTCCTTCTGTACTGAAGGGTTCTACTCTATTCTAAGGTGGAGATTCCAAGGAGCATCTGCCATATTTGAAAATAAGGAATGGTTTGCTGTATAGCTAAGGCCATTTAAAAAGTGCCTCAAGTCCCCAGACTCTAGGAGCTTTTTTTCATTCATATGTGGGACATGGGCATTGTTGGCTGGGCCAATATTTATTGTCCATCTCTAGTTGTCCTTGTTCAGAGGGCATTTCAGAGTCAACCACACTGCTGTGGCCCTGGAGCCACAGATAGGCCAGACCAGGTAAGCATGGCAGATTTCCTTCCCTAAACAGCATTCATGAACCAGATGGGTTTTTCTGACAATTGACAATGGTTTCATGGTCATCAGTAGATTCCTAATTCCAGATTTTTTTTTTAATTGAATTCAACCATGGTTATTTTCCCTCCTAATTAAATAAACATTGACAATATCCAGGGAGTTGCTGGCCCATCTCCTATGCATCTTCCTTCATGGTAAATTGAGATTTCAAATTACTAACATGGCTGTATGTAGCTTATTTCTGAGCCATTTCCCTCCCACCTCTTGTGCTTCTTGCTATAAAATGCACAGATTTAAACTCTTCATTTTCTGTTATTATGGGAATTTCTCTCTTTAATCTTTTACCCGCTGTCCTTAGAAAGAAAACTGTGGCAGCTCCAACAATTTGTGTTTCCATTTTTTGTTCCTATCCTGCCGCGAACGTGCAGACTGTTGTGTAGGAACATTCCCCTCAACACTGGCCACTCTCCAGTATCTTTCCCCAAAATGGCACCTTGCTGTGTGCACGTGGACAATCAATGCTGGAGGGCTATTTGATCAAGGATGATATCTGAACTGAACTGGATCCAGTCCATGTCTCACATCTAACAATGTAACTAGGGGCTGGATTTTACTGTTCTTTAGTGGGGTGAGAGAAGATGCTGAAAGGTGCGCACATTCCCAGCCCTGCAGACTTTGCACACTCAATGAAGCAATGGGCAGCTAATCAGTAGCCACCTAGCAAGAAGGACACCAATTATAGTTGCAAAGAAAGCTTGCTTCCTGAGCACAAACCATCTGCCCTAACTCCCTCCCAACTCAAGGCCAGTTTCTAATGCCTGTCTTCAGATTTTCAAAATAGTCAGCTCTTGTGACTTTGAGTGAATAAAAAACATGACATAGCGAGTGAATTTTTGCCTTAGCTAAATTCGCAGAGGAATATGAATCACATCCTCGTGTGAATACATAACTTGCAGGAGTTTTGTTTTATTCCTATGTGGGACATGAGCATTGTTGGCTAGGCCAACATTTATCGCCCATCTCTAGTTGTCCTTGTTCAGAGGGCATTTCAGAGTCAACCACACTGCTGTGGCTCTGGAGCCACAGATAGGCCAGACCACGTAAGCATGGCAGGTTACAGATGGCATGATGGCACAATGGTTAACACTACTGCCTCACAACTCCAGGGACCCAGGTTCAATTCTGGGTCACTTTGCCAGGTCTGCATGTTCTCCCCCTGTCTGCGTGGATTTCCTCTGGGTGCTCCGGTTTCCTCCCACAGTGCAAAGATGTGCCAGTTAGGTTGATTGGCCATGCTAAATTGCCCCTTAGTGTTAAGGGGACTAGCAGGGTAAATAGATGAGGTTAAGAGGATAGGGCCTGGGTGAGATTGTGGTCGGCACAGACCCAATGGGCCAAATGGCTTCCTTCTGCACTGTAGGGATTCTATGAGCCTGAGATTCACCACGGTATGCGTCAAAGGGGTAATGCCGCAGTCGCCCCTAATTGAAAAGCCCTCCTGCATTCAGAATCAATCCCGATTATTCTTCAGAGGAACAAAAAAGTTTTTGAAGTGCCATTAAAAATCATACAGATACTCGCTCAAATTCTCCGGCCCCACTCGTAGCTGGGATTCTCCGACTTTGCCCACGGCCAAGATTCTCCAACTTTGCCCGTGGCTGGGATTCTCCGACTTTGCCCACGGCCAAGATTCTCTGACTTTGCCCGTGGCTGGGATTCTCCGACTTTGCCTGTGGCTGGGATTCTCCGACTTTGCCTGTGGCTGGGATTCTCCGACTTTGCCTGTGGCTGGGATTCTCCGGTCCTGAACGGAGTGAGCAGAGATTTGGCTGAGTGCCAAATTCTTCATTCTCGATGCCAGTGACAGCTGGGTATGAACAGCTGGAGAATTCTGGCCATCTTGCCCAGGGTGAAACAGTTGGTACATTCAAGCATTAAATCCACTGCAAACCTCTTTCCTGTCCTTGTGCTGCAGAGTACCAAATTTGGAGGCCAACATCCAAAAAAATGCAGTGGGCAATGAAAAGTCCCAATGATTGGGTTGTTAACAAGCTCAGTAACTTGTTAACTAATTATTCCAAATGGCAGGTGGGCAACCAATTATCGGAATGTAGTGTGGTGACATTGGGTCATCCCCTGGATTCTCCAATTCTGTTTGACCTGCTGCCAGTGAGAATGGAGGGGGTGGCATGGTGGCACAGTGGTTAGCCTTGCTGCCTCACAGTGCCAGGGACCTGGGTTCAATTCCCGGCTTGGGTGACTGTCAGTGTGGAGTTTGCACATTCTCCCCGTATCTGCTTGGGTTTCCTCCAGGTGCTCCGGTTTCCTCCCACAGTCTGAAAGACGCACTGGTTAGATGCATTGACCATGCTAAATTCTCCCTCAGTGTACCCGAACAGGCACCAGAGTGTGGCCACTAGGGGATTTTCACAGTAACTTCATTGTGACGTTAACGTAACCCTATATGTGACACTAATAAACAAAGAAAAGAATTTGGCACTCAGCCAAAACTCCATTCACAGCAGCAGGACTGGAGAATTGCAGCAACGGGACTGGAGAATCATAGCAGCAGAATTGGAGAATCTTAGCTGCGTGCTAGATCAGTGAATTCCGGCCGTCATAACACCAAATGTTTTGTCAGTGCAGGTTGGCAACGGACCCAATTTGGGACTATTAAAATGGCAGATACACCATTTCACCAAATGAACACACATCACTTACCACACTCAGAGCTGAGATGCAGGTTGACAAAGCAGAGACATAATACTGTTGTGAAGTTGAGCTTGTAAAGATATAAAAGAATTGTAAAAAAAAGTTAGAGGGAAGAAGATCGTGCGTGGTCTCTTTAAAAGCTGTTTTTGAATGTGCTAAAATGCAGAGTACACACAGGCTCCAGGTTGCAACATTTTGTTTCAAAGGACCAAGCATCGGGGTTGCTTTTATAGCAGGCTTTTACCTTCTGCCAGCTATCAGTTTAAAAAGGATCATTCTATTAAGAGAATATCATTTTTGAAATTGATAGTGTTGTCAGTATCAAATCAATTCTGGTGTAAGGAAATTGCGGGATCATCACAGGTATAAAGGCAAAGCACCAGCCTTTTCTGCAGAAAACATCTCCAGAAGCCAGGGCAGCCAGTCCAAAAACTAGCATTCATCTCTCGAGCAATTCTCCACACCTGCCAGTTTAAATATCTCTTAAGAGAATTAACCAGCTATCTAACAAACGGATACCGAGTCAGAAAGACATTACAGACAGCAGACAACGACAAAAGAACTCCAAAAGCTTCTGAATTCCATTAAGCCTGGTTGTATAATTTTTTTGAGAAGTGACTAAAATTCTGTTATTACTGTTTTGGTAATGAATGTTTCTTGTATTATTTGCACAGCATTTTAGTTGAACCGTACCTTAATTAATATATTATTTGTTTAGTTAAAGTTCCTGGTTATCTAAATAAAATACTTTGCTAATTATTCCCTTTATATTAATGAGACCTTTATATTAATGAACAGCTAAACATTAATTAAGAACATCTATCACCTTCTCAAATAGGCATAGCAGATTACGACGCAAGGTAGAGGGGATTAACTTCTGTCATAACAATATCCATTACTCCAATAACAAAAGGGGGCTGCATTTTATGGTTTAAAATCAAGCACTCTTGGTCAACCTTAACCCAGTCCACTCTGTTCTGAAAACAGACAACAGTCCTCAACTTCACAGTGCAAAGGTTAAAGTTTATTTAGTAGTCACAAGTAAGCTTACATTAACACTGCAATGAAGTTACTGTGAAAATTCCCTAGTCGCCACACTTCGGCGCCTGTTTGGGTCAATGCACCTGACCAGCACGTCTTTCAGATTGTGGGGGGAAACTGGAGCACCTGGAGGGAACCCATGCAGACACGGGGAGAAAATGCAAACACCGCACGGACAATGACCCAAGCCAGGAATTGAACCCGGGTCCCTGGCACTGTGAGGCAGCAGTGATCACCACCATGGCACCATGCCATCTCTACGTCCAAGTTCACCAATGCAAAATCTTCGGCTTGTCACAAGCCATTAAGGGTACCGACTGAATTTGATGAGGTCAATAAGGTGAGACCTTTGCGATATGTTTTGCACACGGTTCCCTTCGAGCTCAGAATTAAAATCCACAAAAGTAGCCTTATTTCAATATGTTTCCTGCAGCCTGCCAGAAGAGCAGATCTTCAGCTTGCGGTGCCGGGTTGTTTGGGAAGCTTCCCTGCTGTTTTAAGCACAAAGATAGAATCTTGAACTTGTTCCATGTAAAGATTTTGTAAACCATGAATAATTAGAATTGGCATCAGTTCCAAGCCATATATGGATTCAATTTACAGACTTAATAGCATCTGCTGCCTTAGCAGACACATTAGTCCAAAATGAGAACTATTAGCATTAGCAATCTCTGACAGGAAACTTCAATAAAAACATTTTAAAAGTAAAAGATAAGAAGAGGATATTAGATCTATCAAAGCACATGTCTCTAAGCTCTAGCATAATTCAAATAGCCCTGGTATCTTGTACACTATACTGTCTGGCAGGTCATCTGGTGACTGATGCACCTTCCTGCTGTGAACATTGTTTTAGCAGTCTTGGTCTGGTCATATTCCAGTTTAAAAGAAAACCCATGCACAGTTCGACATTGCAGTTTGAATGTCACTTTGCAACTGAACAAAGCCTCCATTTCTGCAAAGAAATTTAATAGAGATGATGAACGTTTCTCTCCCCTCCCCAAATCATCCGACACAAGTTGGCAGGCTGGCACTGAGCTGTATAAAACAGAAGGCAAAAGGTCCGACGGAGAATCCTTGGATTCATCAAAGCAGTACAGCCTGGATTTTACCCATCGATGGGTGGAGCGAGCTGGTAAAATTGTGCGAGAGCCAAGATATCGCGATCACGCCCAATTTCTCGACTCTCGCAATCTTACGTGGGCTGGAGGGCAGCTTGTCACCGGAAATGGGTAAAAGGCTGAATAAATGATGTAAATTTATTTTAACACTGATTTACATGGCATTAGCAATCCCAACACTGAATTGTCTGGGCTCACCAGGAGAGGTTCTCTCTGGCGAGGAAAGCACCTGCTCCCCATGAACCAGGAACAGTTGTTCTTTGCCTGTAGAACCGAGGCCGTTGATGCCACCTGGGGAGGTCGAGGACAAGAGAGCGATGCTCCTTGGATAGTGCCAGCCTGTCGATGCCACCCTGGCACCTTGGCACTGCCAGCCTACCACCATGGTTATGCCCACCGGACACCTTTTCACTGTCCACCAGGTGGCAGGGGGCAGCAGGGGCTCCATTTTTGGCAGTGGGGGGCTCACAACCTCATTAAACTCTGCCTGTACATGTCTGAATGGTCCAAGGGGGAAGCTACCCAATGGTGTAAACATCCCCACAGGCTGCATGGTGGTACAGCGATTAACACTGCTGCCTCACAGTGCCTGGGGCCTGGGATCATAAAGTTATAGAATCTTTACAGTGCAGAAGGAGGCCATTTAGCCCATCGAGTCTGCACTGCCAAAAAATCCACCAGGCCCTAACCCCAGGTATTTACACTGCTAGTCCCCCTGACACTAAGGGGCAATTTAGCTTGGCAAATCAGCTTAACCTGCACATCTTTGGACTGTGAGAGGAAACCGGGACACCAGGAGGAAACCCATGCAGACACAGGGAAAATCTGCAAACTCCACACAGACAGAAACACAAGGCAAGAATTAAAGCCGGGTCCCTGGTACCATGAGGCAACAATGTCAACCACAGTGCCACCATGCTGCCCTTAATTCTGGCCTCAGATCACTGTCTGTGTGGAGTTTGCACATTCTCCCCATGTCTGTGTGAGTTTCCTCCGGGTGCTCCAGTTTCCTCCCACACTCCAAAGATGTGCAGGTGAGGGGGATTGGCCACACTAAATTGCCCCTTAATATCCAATGATGCATAGGTTGGATAGATCAGCCATGGTAAATGTGTGGGGATACAGGGATAGGGAGGGGGCGAGGGCCTGGGTAAGGTACTCTACCAGAGAATAGGTGCAGATCCAATGGGCCAAATGGCCTCTTCTGCACTTCAGGGATTCTTTGGTATAAAATTTACCTCAGTAACATTATGCACACACCTCCCCCTCACCCTTCCCCTCCCCCAATGTCATAACAAATAAAAACAATGGCTGGAATTCTTTGATGGTGTTGGGCAGTCACATCTCCACTCACAGCAGCGGAATCGGAAAATCCCAGACGCAGGCGAGGCCAAAGAATTCCAGCCCTTATTACTAACGTGTTAAAAAGAGAAAGCCAACCATTACTGACTAGAATCCAATGAGCAACAACTCCCAGTTACTCCTGCCCTGCTGAGAAGTGTATAGATAGGGGCATTAATCTTGGCTCTAATGTTCACCATAGTCAGATCACTTGCAAACCCTCACCAATACTCACTGGGCATAAATGATGCCATGTGGGGTGAAGTACCAGACACAGTTGCACCACTGAGCTGACCGCAAGAAAACAGCGACATTTTCTTAGCCATAGGGACGTAGACGTGTTGGGAGTGGGAGTGGGGGTGGGATTGGGGAAGTGCGCTCTGGGAAAATAGGTGGAACCACTTCCTGATGCCTCTCTAATGTATTTCTGCCACCGGGAATCATTCCCAGGAGTGAGGCTGGAAAGTCAGTCGCTTGCCCACTCTACTGAGACAGATAGCTAGTGAATATTGATCATGCCCTATTCGGGGGCAATTTGTCAGCCTCACTGACTTTTTATTGGCAGTGGAGAGGTTCCACCTTCCACACCCACCCTCATTTCCTCCTCCCTCACCCTGACTCTCCTCCCCTCCCAATTCCCAACACCAATCCCCAACCCAGACCTCACATGGGGGCCGATAGCTCAGTGCAAGCAGCCTTGTAGCAGTTGTCCAGGTGTCATTGTGCACAACGGAGGGGGAGGTTGCATTCCTGAAAGATCCAACTGAGATGGATCCAGCCCCAGGTTTTCTTTTTCACTCTGATTCATCTCTTGGTCTAGATCCCAGTTGCTTCATGGTTGATGCACAGCTCAGTGTTCAGGCTGGTTCCTGACCTGCCTCAGCACCATCCACCTCTGGCAATGGGCGTGACCAGCCTCTGGAGCTGCCACTCTCTAATCAGGCTAGTAGAATTGGGAACCCATCAAGTTCAGAAGGTGCCATTGAGAAAGCAGCTCACTAGAAGGTTGTTGAAGCAACCTCCCTGCTGACAAATGTGGCTTCTGGCCTCAAAATCAGGGAGCAGAAGCCTACAGGAAAATTCTGCTCAATATTTTTATGGCAGGAATGGAAGAGGATCTTCCCTAAAAAGAACATGAAGTCCTTGGTCCGTACACTGACCTCCATAATCAGACCCGGCACTCACTGCAATGTAGCTCACTCACAGTGAATTATTAATCACTACGCTTTCTCCCTGGGACCTGTTTTAAGAATCAGTTGCAAATTCTAACAACCTTTACTGTCCTTTGTTAATGTGTTGAACATCGAGCACTGATAGGGTTGTCATGGTTACTGACTTCGAAGACTTTCCAAGCCTAATAATATAAACAGTTTGAGTTTAGATGTGGGGAAATTGCTACAATTTCTGAGGGCGTCCAAAGCTCTGTGCCATAAATGTAAGACTTCATTAATAAATCTAATAGAACATTCAGGGGAAACTCTTTAACCCACAGACTGTTGGAATATGCAACCTGCTACACCTTGGAATAATTGAGGTGAATAGTATCACTGGGGAGAAGTTAGACTGCATACAATATACAACATAAACGAGGTTATCTGGTCAATGTTGGTCTTTATACTCCACACTAACCTCCCCCTAACCTTCATTCATCCATCCCAGTCTATACATCCTCTATTTGCTTTTCTCTCACGTGTGCATCTAGCTTTCCCTAGAATGCATGCATAATATCATTGGGAAGGCAATGACCTATGGGTACTATCGCTAGACTATTAATCTAGAAACTCAGCTAATGTTCTGGGGACCCGGGTTCAAATCCCACCACAGCAGATGGTAGAATTTCAATTCAATAAAGAAAAATCTGGAATTAAGAGTCTACCAGCCAGGAATTCCCATGAGCCATGGCTGAATAAAGAAAAACACAACAGAGAAGTGAACTGAAGGATATGTAGATAGGGTTAAGTTTTTTAATTTGTGCCGCCAGTAGGCTTACATTAACACTGTAATGAAGTTACTGTGAAAATCCCTGGGTTGCCGCACTCCTGTGCCTGGTCGGGTAACACTGAGGGAGAAGTTAGCATGGCCAATGTACCTAATTAGCACGTCTTTCGGACTGTGGGAGGAAACCCACGCAGACACACGGAGAACATGCAGACTCCACACAGACAGCAACCCAAACTGGGAATCGAACCGGGGTCCCTGGCACTGTGAGGCAGCAGTAGTAACCACTGTGCCACTCAGAAGAGAAGCAGTTCCAGGAGTTTGACCTTCTCTGCAGTGATGGAACAGTGATATAGTAGCAAGTCAGGAATAGGTCTGCAGCCCTTGCCTTCCTGGGTGGTGGAAGTTGTGAGATTGGAAGATACAGTCAAAATATTTAGTGACAGAATCCCTACAGTGCAGAAGGAGGCCATGCAGCCCATCGAGTCTGCACCAACCACAACCCCACCCAGACCCCCTCCCCAAAACCCCATGCATTGACCCTTGCTAGTCCTCCTGACATTAAGGGGCAATTTAGCACGGCCAATCCACCTAACCCGCACATGTTTGGACTGTGGGAGGAAACCGGAGCACCCAGAGGAAACCCACGCAGACATGGGGAGAACGTGCAAATTCCACACAGGCCGTCACCCAAGCTGGGAATTGAACCCAGGTCCCTGGCGCTGTGAGGCAGCCATGGTGCCAAGTTGCTGCAGTGCATCTTGTCGATTGTACACTAGTGTACCACCCTATGTCGGCAGTGGAGGAATTGGATGTTTATGGATGTGGCGCCTATCAAAGCAGGGCTGCTTTGTCCTGGGTGGGGCCGAGCTTCTTCAGTGTTGTTGGAGCAGGCCAGGCAAGTGGGGGGTATTCCACCACACTCTCGATTTGTAGATGACGGACAGGTTTTGGAGAGGGTGAGGGTTCAGGGGCTGAGGAGGTAATAACATGATTTTAAGAATGAGTACAGGACATTGCAATGAACAATGACAGGGTTTGGAGACTTGAGGTAAAAGAGGCATCAACGTCACCAGTCACTTTTTCCCTTATCCAAACTAGTAAATAGTGCATGATAATTTAGCTCTCCATGCTGCCATTCAATTCCCCCATGACTATCTCAATATTCATAGTTTAAACAAAGATATTCAGAAAATAAATTAATCCTAATTTATTGCTCCAATTTGAGTTTTAGAATGCATACACGCGTTGACACTTTGTTGAATCCCTGGCCATTTTATTCATGCAAGTAAGACTTAATCAAATGTAGCGTGGCGGCCTCATTGGCCTGTAAGCCAGCTTTTTCGACATGTTGTATAATATCGTCTTGACGTGAAATCTTTGAGAATAAATAAATGACGGAGTAGCGAGCCCGACCAAGTTTGCTTGGGCGAACTCACCTGACAGTCACCGATCATGGATCACGCACTGTCACCGGCACCACTCGGAATTATGCAAATCCTCAGCTGGCTTCCTGTCACTGCAGGCTTATCCTGGCATGATCTGGAGGGCGATCACTGGTATTGTGACATGTGCTAGGCCTCCAGGGCCTACAGCAAAGATAATTAAAACCACAAAGTGCTTACTTATTCTGCACCGCGGCACACAAACCGCTTCATGTTTTCCCTCAATATAATCTGAGCACTACCTCAGGTCAGTCGAGAGGTCAATCCCGGCCTTAGACCATTTTCATTGCTGCTTGAATGCCAGGTTACAAAATCCACCTCAATGTTAGACATAAAGATGCACACAAAATCTGAAGCCTGGATGAAATTTATCCAAAATGTGAACCCATCGCCACTCAACATCCATGCTCAATAGGGACCAAGATACCAGAGGACAGCTGGAATTACAGCTGCTTCGATGACAACTTGTGGCCAGTCCTGCATCTCATCTGATTAAAACAGTAAGCCTTTTTACATCAAGCTATAAAATGAGATATATGTTGCAGGATAAATGTTAGTTCACAACAGAATTTGCCTACATATTCATGTGCACTGCTTCTCCCTTTAATTCAGGTTAAAATAATATTCAAATTTATTTAGAAGACTTACAAGTTGGCATGGTGGCACAGTGGTTAGCACTGCTGCCTCACAGCGCCAGGGACCTGGGTTCAATTCCCAGCTTGGGTCACCGTCTGTGCAGAGTTTGCACATTCTCCCCAACTCTGCATGGGTTTCGTCCGGCTGCTCTGGTTTCCTCCCACAGTCCAAAGATGTGCAAATTAGGTTGATTGGCCATGCTAAATTGACCTTAGTTTCGGATGGACTAACAGTAATTATGTGGGGTTACGGGAATAGAGTGGGATTGTTGCTGGCACAGCCTTGATGGGCCAAATGGCCTACTTGTGTACAGTAGGGATTCTATTGGAACACACCTGAATAATTCATCACCATAAATGTTTAGCTGGCACATTATTGCATAATGTCTCAAATTCTAGTATCCTAGAGTCTTTTAACTGAGCTCTTCAGAATTCCACGCAGTCCTATCTTACCACTATGATGTATGGGGAGGTGATGGCTTGCTGGTATTATTGCGAGACTATTAATCCAGAAACTCAGCTATTATTCTGGGGTCCCAGGTTCAAATCCCGTCATAGCAGCTAGTGGAATTTGAGAACAATGAAGAAAAATATCTGGAATTAAGAATCTACTGATGATCTTGAAACCATTGTTGATTGTCGGAAAAATCCATCTGGTTCACTAATATCCTTTAGGGAAGGAAATCTGCCGTCCTTACCTGATCTGGCCTGCGTGTGACTCCAGAGTCACAGCAATGTGGTTGACTCTTAACTGCCCTCAGGCAACCCAGGATGGACAATAAATGGTGGCCCAGCCAGTGATACCCAGGTGAAAAATGTGAAAGTTGAAGCACAGGAACTGGGAAGAATCATAGAATCCTTTAATGCCATTTGGCCCATCGAGCCTGCACCGAGCACAAACACAACCAGGCCCTATCCCCTTAACCCCATGTATTTACCCTAGCTAGTCCCCCTGACACTAATAGTCAATTTTAGCATGGCCAATCCACCTAACCCGCACATCTTTGGAGTGTGGGAGGAAACTAGAGCGCCCGGAGGAAACCCATGCAGACACAGGAAGAATGTGCGAACTCCACAGAGACAGTCATCCAAGCTGGGAATTGAACCCACGTCCCTGGTGCTGTGAGGTAGCAGTGCTAACCACTGTGCCACCGTGCCACCCATTAAGAGATGAAAGGGGGAATATTTCCACCTCTTCTGATTTCCCAAAAGAATGCAATACACAAGATCAAAGAAGTGGTTCTCAGTCGGCACGGCACGGTAGCACAGTGATCAGCACTGTTGCTTCACACTCCAGGGACCTGGGTTCAATTCCTGGCTTGGGTTACTGTCTGTGTGGAGTTTGCATGTTCTCCCCGTATCTGCATGGGTTTCCTTCCACAATCCAAAGATGTGCTGGTTAGGTTGATTGGCCATGTTAAATTGCCCTTTAGTGTCCTGAAATGCGTAGGTTAGAGGGATTAGTGGGTAAATATGTAGGGATAAGGGGGTAGGGCCTGAGTGGGATTGTGATCGGTGCAGACTTGATGAGCCAAATGGCCTCTTTCTGCATTGTAGGGTTTCTATGAATCAACATTTTAATCAGATTTTTCATGAACAATTTGATCCTCCTCTCTGTATCTGATGAAATGCCTGATTATTTACTCTCACCCACCTTTCTTTAAGTGGCCTAATCTGTGTAACTCAATGTTGGCACAAATCAGAGTTTGCAAACAAGGCTTTACTTACATTCCCAAAGAACCAAATCCATTACTGAATGCAATCCGTTTGAAGATTTAGGCCATTATCTCCATAATAGCTGATTGGCTGGCTATTGCCCTCCATCTCTAATCATAACCTGCAAACAGCATCCATCCGGGAAAACGGAGCAGAATATTTCTTTCAGAAATTCACTATGTCCCTTCAATTCCATAATGTATTACCGGCAACAACTTGCATTGACCTCATGCAGTGAAACACACCTTAAAGTCTCTACACCTGAGCTTTATCAAACAAAAGGTCAGACACCGAAGATGATATTGGGGAAGGTGACCAAAATCCTGGCTAAAGGAATAGGTTTTTAAGGAGCTTGCAAATGGAGGAAAGCGAGGAAGAGAGGTTTATGGAGGAAATTGGTTAGCCTGTGAAGAGAGATTGAATAGACTGGGTCTGTACTCATTGGAGTTTAGAAGGCTGAGGGGGGATCTTATAGAGACGTATAAGATAATGAAGGGGATGGATAGGGTAGAGGTAGAAAGATTCTTCCGGCTTAGAAAGGATAGCAGGACTCGAGGGCACAGCCTCAAAATAAGGAGGGGGGAGGGCAGCTTAGATCGGAGTTGAGAAGGAACTTCTTCACTCAAAGGGTGGTGAAACTCTGGAATTCTCTGCCTGTTGAAGTGGTGGAGGCTACCTCGCTGAATATATTTAAGTCACGGGTAGATAGGTTTCTGATAGACAAGGGAATTAAGGGTTATGGGGAGAAAGGGCTAGATGGCCTACTCCTGCTCTTATTTCTTATGCTCTTATGTTCATTTTGGCCTCAGCAAACTTTTCTATGGTAGTGACTTCCACAGGCTCACCACCCTCTGAGTGAAGAAATTTCTCCTCATCTTTGCGCTAAACAGTCTATGCCGTATCCTCGGACTGCGGTTCTGGACACCCACACCATCGGGAACATCCTTCCTGTATGTATCCTATCCAGTCCTGTTACAGTTTCTATGAGATCCCCCTTCATTCTTCTAAGCTCTTGTGAATAGACTTCTAACCGACTCAATCTCTCCTCATACGTCAGTCCCACCATCCCAGGAATCGGCCTAGTAAACCTTGTCTGCACTCCCCCTAGAGCAAAAACATCCTTCCTCAGATAAAGAGACCAAAACTACACACAATATTCCAGGTGTGGCCTTGCCAAGGCCCTGTATAATTGCAGCAAGACATTCCTGCTCCTGTACTCGAATCCTCTCACTATAAAGGCCAACATGCCATTTGCCTTCTTTACCGCCTGCTGCACCTGCATGCTGACCTTCAGTGACTGAGGCAACAGAAAGCACAACCACCAAAGGTGGAGTAATTAAAACCAAAGAGGCATAGAAATTGGAGGAGCGCGGAAATTTGTGAGCTCGGTGTTGGTTCTAGAGCAGGAGGAGGTTACAGAGAGAGAGGTAGGGAGGAAGCAAGAACTGGAAAGGCTTTGAAAACAAGGATGAGAATTTCAACACTGAGGCATTAACTGGGGGCCGATATGGGTCAGCGAGCACAGGGGTGATGGTCAAACTAGACGTGGGCACCAGATAGACAGCAGAGTTTTCTCAACACGTCTGAGATTTCACATCACAAAAGGTTGTGAAGAAAAATGTTATGGTTTGTAACAATCCTGCCATCGCAGGAATGAAGATAATAAAAGCAGCAAAATGTTAGGATGACTAGAAGCCTGGAAAAGGCACAGAAACTAGACACAGCATAGCAGTCAAAACACAGAAATCCGAACCACAGGCAGATATGAGCTGGAGTCAAGGTGAAAACTATTCCTTAAAATGCAAATATGTTTGAAACAGAGAGTGAGCACTAAAGAATAAATATTCTGAGTGGCTACCTTCCCTGTTCTATAGAGACAACATTCTCCAGCCTCTCAGCCATGTGTTTCCCACTGCTGGGAGGTGGTGCGTTGTTTGATAGCAGCAGGATTCTCCAGTCCTGCCGCTGTCAGTGGGAATTCCCACTGATGCCACCACACACCCATGGCGGGAAACCCATGGTGCGTTGCCGGCAGGACTGGAGAATCCCATCTGTGCGAATGACCAGAGAATTCCGGCCAACGTGAACAAGATGACCCCTCCAAGCAAATCATGCAGTATCAATTATTTCATTCTGCGCGAGATTGAAGTGATAGATAGGCCCAAAACAAATGAATCCCCCATGGGGGGATGGTATTTATCCCAGCATGCTGTTAGAGATGAGGGAGGGGGCTTGTGAGGCTCCAGTGTTTATTACAGAAAGGAGTAAGTGGGCAATGGGTGCCTCGCCAGAAAGTTAAAGACAGGCTAATGCGCTGCCCATATTTAAAAGAAGTGACAGAACAAATACGGGCAACCCACACCCCACCAGCCTTACTTCTATTCTGGACTAAATAATGTCATCAATTCTCAGAGTAAACTTGAGGTCATCTATTGTGGGGATTGCCCCTTAAAGAACAACACAGCACGGTGGCACAGTGGTTAGCACTGCTGCCTCACAGTGTCAGGGACTCAGGTTCGATTCCCAGTTTGGGTCACTGTCTGTGTGGAGTCTGCACGTTCTCCCCGTGTCTGTGTGGGTTTCCTCCAGGTGCTCCGGTTTCCTCCCACAGTCTGAGAGATGTGCTAATTAGGTGGATTGATCATGCTAAATTCTCCCTCGGTGTACCCAAACAGGTGCCAGAGTGTGACAACTAGGGGATTTTCACAGTAACTTCATTGCAGTGTTAATGTAAACCTACTTGTGACAATAATCAATAAATAAAGTAAGGGGAAACCAGGACAGGGAATCACTCTGAGGGAGAGGATTTCTCCTAGTGCAGATGGACTTGGAATTAGCTGTAAACATGCAGCTCCTGTAGCTAGCTTGTAAATAACTCTCTTAATATTCCACTAATGAAGGCTCTGAAAATACATCGATACGTGCATACAATAACTTAATGAGCCCGAGTGGGTCCAGAGGAGGTGATCCAGGCTGACAGTAAAGAAATAATTATTGTTTTAGGGGCGGCACGGTGGCACAATGATTAGCACAGCTTCCTCACAAAGCCAGGGACACGGTTTCAATTCTGGCCTTGGGTCATTGTCTGTGTGGAGTTTGCACATTCTCCCTGTGCCTGCGTGGATTTCTTCTGGGTGATCTGGTTTCCTCCCACAGTCCAAAGATGTGCAGGTTAGGTGGACTGGCCATGTTAAATTGCCCTCGAGAGTCAGGGGGACCAGTCAGGTAAATATATGAAGTTATGGGGATAGGGCCTGGACAGGATTGTTGTAGGTGCAGACTCAATGGGCTGAATGGCTTGCTTCTGCACTATAGGAATTCTATGTTTCGGTGATTGAATGTTCAGAACTTCTTTGACTAAATGTAAGCTAAATGGATTAGAGTTAGCTCTCCAGTACAATGTAGCCCGAATTGCAAAGCATTCTTAATAAAAGTTTCATACACAAGGCCATTAATTAAACACAAAAGTTGCAGGAATTCGAGGTCAAGAACGCAGATGGATAAGAAACTGGCTGAAATGTGGGAAACAAAAGGCAGAATCCTGGAGGCAGTTCTACTTATTATCTAGACTGAGAGAATGAGAGAAAAAAATAATTGAAAAGTAGACTTGATTATAACATGCACCCAATTTGTAATTTACATCAGGCCCTCTTGGGGGGTTTTTATTTTCACAGTTAAAAGGATGAGAGACAGAATGATTAACAGCTTAACTTGTTACTGCTGTATCTGTTGGACTTTGGACAGATTAGCCCTGGGTGATTGGGTTGTGCTGTCTGTGACTCCTGGCTGAATTACAAAGGAAAGAGGAAAAGTTCACAATACGAGACATTTCTCATTAGAGTCCGTATTTCCAGTTTAATTTTTTTTGCGGACAATTTGAAGCGATGGGTTTCAGAGAAGGACAAGCATCTCAGCCAAGGTGCCATTGAAGGCTCGAAGCAAAGAAATCCCACTTTGAGGCACATGATGTACTGCCTCAGTCTAGATCTGAAATGCAGGAATTTTGGTTGGGATTCTCCCAAAAATGTCCCCCAGTTCGTGTGAAAATGGGAACAACTCCCGTTGATGTATTAGTGTGATTTTCAGATGGAGTCTCACTCACTCTGAGCACTGCAGAATTCCCTAGCGAGATTCCCTCTGGAAATCAGAGAGCGGGTTTATTCCCACGTGGGAGCCTGGCAGCATAGTGCTGAACGGCCACTGTGGGTGCACCAAGCTGTCATAGCAGAGGTCAGCGCATGCTCAGTGGTCCCGCATTGCCGGCCTCCCGATCGCTGGCCAGCCTGCAACCGCCCAAGCCCCGGTCACCGGCCTCCCTCTCTTGGGTCAGCTCCAATGTCTCCCCCCCCTCACCCCGCTGGACAGACCCGATCACCCCAAGCACCCGACAGCCCTGACCAAACCCCCCCCGTCAGTCCCAATCCACCCCCACCACCCTGCAACCCCATGATAGTCCCAACCCCCTCCCCATCACATTAGCCGGCCCTGATCACTGTACTCCCTTCCTCTGCAATCCCTGTGCAGTGTGGCAGTGGGACCCTCACACACCCACCCCTGCCCCCACTGGTCACACCCGCCAATAGGCCCTACCCCAGTAGGCCCCTCCCCCTGTAGGCTCTGCCCCTCTGGCACTGCCCAATGTCCAGGATGGACAGTGCAAGGTTGCCCTTGGGCATCCCTCTCAGTGGCCTCTCTTCACTACAGCGGGATCGGGCCACCAGCACCCCATTAGTGAGGAGCAGTAAACCTTTCTGGAATGAACCACCCCTGGCAGGGGGTGCTGGGGGATCCGGAGACCTCAGTCCCAGACCCACTAATCAGATGGAAATCCAGGTTAGAATATTGAAATCAGCTCTGCTCCGATTTCTAGCGCGGAGCTGATTACTCTGAAACTTCTAGTCCTGGATTCACACAGAGACCATGGAACCCAGAGGGAAGGCCACAAAACAATCTCTGCTGATGTCTCCCACTGTGTTGGGAGCTCGAGCAGCGCAGCTGACTGGGAGAATTGCCCTCTTATTTATCCTTCGTCTCGGCCCACTGAAACACCAACTGGACTCAGAAAATTAGAATCATAGAATCCCTACAATGCAGCAAGAGCCTTTCAGCCCATCAAGTCTGCACCCACCACAATCCCACCCAGGTCCTATCCCCATAACCCCATGTATTTATCCTAGCCAGTCCCCCTGACACAAAGTGGCAATTTAGCATGGTCAATCAACCTAACCCGCACATCTTTGGAGCATGGGAGGAAACCAGAGCACCCGGAGGAAACCCACGCAGACATGGGGAGAATGTGCAGACTCCGCACAGGCAGTGACATGAAGCCAGAATTGAACCCGGGTCCCTGGTGCCGTGAGGCAGCAGTGCTAACCACTGTGCCACCGATATTAGCCTGCTTTTGCACAATGATTGTTCTTCAGAAAGAATCCAATAGTTTAATAAGTACCCTGAAAGTTTCTATATAACCAGAAGTTTTTTTTCCCACCTCAGCTCTATCACGCTCAATCCCTCTTGGCGATTGAATCAAACACTCCTGTAAGGAGCACAAGAATAAAATTTGTATTAATGTAACACCTTTCAGACTTCAGGGTATCCCAAAGTACTTGGCATCCAATGATATTTATTTGAGGTGCAGTCACTGTCATTGAGGCAAACACAGCAGTCAAAACACACGGCTAATAACCTGGATGACCAACAATCTGCTTCGGAGGAATGGCTTAAAGGAAAGTACGCCCCTTCCCCCCAACTAGCTTGGTGACCACCCTGGCTGACGTGTTAGCCAGACATAGAAACCAACAAAACACAGCTTCAAGCTGCGCTGAGTTATCTGATTCCACCTGGGCCAGAGGTCAGGTAGCTCAGCATTCCTGGGGCAGAAAAGGGAAGAAATAAAACCTTCAGCCAGATCTTCTGACCCTAAACACAATAGTCCATGCTCTAAGCATATGGGCAGAATTGTGGGCATCTAGTGGAAACAGAATTGGGCTTGGCATGAGAATCATAAAACCCTACTGTGCAGAAGGCTCATCAAGTCTGCACCAACTCTCTGAGACAGCATCTTATTCAGGCCCACCCCCCATAACCTCACACATTACCATGGCTAATCCCCCAAACCTACACATCTTGATACACAGAGGGACAATTTAACATGGCCTAAGGTCATGCTCCAAGAGTATTTGCAATAGTCCAGCTTATAGTGCTGACAGAATCATATCCCAGAATTAGCCAATGCTCTACACAAACAGCGGGGTGACACAGTGGCACAGTGGTTGGCACTGCTGCCTCACAGTGACCCGGTTTGATTCCCGGCTTGGGTCTGTGCGGAGTCTGCACATTCTCCCCATGTCTGTGTGGGTTTCCTCCGGGTGCCCTGGTTTCCTCCCACAGTCCAAAAGATGAGCTGGTTAGCTGCATTGGTCATGCTAAATTTCCCTCAGTGTACCCGAACAGGCGCCAGAGTGTGGCGACTAGGGGATTTTCACAGTAACTTCGTTGCGGTGTTAATGTAAGCCTACTTATGACACTGATAAATAAGCTTTAAAACTTTAATGCAGCATCATTGAGGCAGGGTGATTCATCCCACACTGGGATTTCTACTAGCATGCAGCTCTCTTGTGTTCCATGCTGCCTGGATGGGCTGCACCTTCAGGAGAGAAGTGGGTGAGAGTGCAGAGAGGGACAGTCAATTCTTTCCAACAGCCAACATGCTCAGCTGAATATTGTTCATTTTCCCATCCATTCCACGTTCCCTCCTATGTTCGGCAAGGATATTTTGGCCCTGGAGGGAGTGCAGAGGAGGTTTACTAGGCTGATACCGGAGTTGAGGGGATTGAGCTATGAGGAGAGGCTGAATAAACTAGGCTTGTACTCGCTAGAGTTTAGAAGAATGAGGGGAGATCTCATTGAGACGTATAAGATGATGAATGGGATGGATAGGATAGAGGTGGAGAGACTCTTCCCGCTCAAAAAAGACAGTAGGACTAGGGGGCACAGCCTCAAGATAAAGGGGAGGCGGTTTAGAACGGAGTTGAGGAGGAACTTCTTCACTCAAAGGGTGGTGAATCTCTGGAATTCTCTGCCCGTTGAAGTGGTGGAGGCTGCCTCGCTAAATATTTTTAAGAAGCGGGTTGATAGGTTCTTGATAAGAGAGGGGATTAAGGGTTATGGGGAGAGGGCGGGAAAGTGGAACTGAGCCACAACAGATCAGCCATGATCTTATTGAATGGCGGGGCAGGCTCGAAGGGCTAGATGGCCTACTCCTGCTCCTATTTCTTATGTTCTTATGTTCTTTCAGGATTCCAGTCCTTATATTTGTTCGTCCCGATCAGGTTTAACACCCGTGAGCCAATTCTTGCCGGCTGTAATGCAAACTGTCTAACACTCTTTTTAAAAGCGTACGTTTACTGTGCTAACCATTTCAGGCAGCAGTGTAGTTCATGGATCGCCCGTCCTCTGAAAGCAAATGACACCTAATTTCATTCTTTGGCCTTTTCATCTAGAACTCGCCAGCATGCCCTCTTGATCAATTCCTCAGCACCCAATACACAATGAATGCACTCATTTCCATCTTATCAATTCCTCTCGCCAATTTAAATGCTTGTATCCTGTCCACCGCTAACCTTCTTTGCTCTAATGAGAGGAACCTAAACTCGTTTTAATCTGTCTCGGTGGCAGCAGCCACATGAACCTGGTTCACATCACCAACTTCTGACAGGAATAAAATCAGAACACGCAAGGCTGGTAATGCATACTTGGGTTATAAACCTGAATATAAATTAACCTCAATAGGTCTTAAAGTGGAAATGTGGGATATATTAACCGAGAATCCTAGAATCCCTGCATTTCAGAAGAGGCCATTCGGTCCATCCAATCTGCACCAACTCCCCGACAGACTGTCTTACACAGGCCCCGTGCCCCACCCTATCCCTGTAGCCCCATACATTTAGCAAGAAGTCTCACAACACCAGGTTAAAGTCCAACCAGTTTATTTGACAGTAAACGCACAAGCTTTCGGAAACGCTGTTCCTTCGTCAGGTGTGTGGAAAGTTCATTACCCCAGTCCAATGCCAGCATCTCCACATCATGACCCCACACATTTACCATGGCCAATCCTCCTAACCTACGCAACTTGGGACACTAAGGGGCAATTCAGCATGGCCAATCCACCTGTCGTACATCTTTGGACTCTAGGGGGAAATCGGAGCACCCGGAGGAACCTGACACACACACAGCGATAGAAATCATAAAATCGCTTCAGTGCCGATGGAGGCCATTCGGCTCATCAGGTCTGCACCGACCACAATCCCACCCAGGTTCTATCCCCATAATCCCGTGCAGTTACCCTAGCTAGTTCCCCAGATTTGCTTTGATTTGATTTATTATTGTCATACATATTAACATACAGTGAAAAGTATCATTTATTGCAGCTATACAGACAAAGCATAATGTTCATAGAGAAAGAAAGGACAGAGTGCAAAATGTAGTGTTGCAGTCATAGCTAGGATGCAGAGAAAGATCAACTTAATGCGAAGTAGGTCCATTCAACATTCTGACGGCAGCTGGGAAGAAGCTTTTCTTGAGTCGGCTGGTATGTGACCTCAGACTTTTGTATGGAAGAGAGAATGTCCAGGGTGCGTGGGACCCTTAATTATGCTGGTTGCTTTGCTGAGGCAGCGGGAAGTGTAGACAGAATCAATGGATGGGAGGCTGGTTTGAGTGATGGATTGGGCTACATTCACAAGCTTCTGTAGTTTCTTGCGGTCTTGGGCAGAGCAGGAGCCATACCAAGCTGTGATACAACCAGAAAGAATGCTTTCTATGGTACCTCTGTAAAAGTTGGTGAAAGCCGTAGCTGACATGCCAAATTTCCTTAGTTTTCTGAGAAAGTAGAGGCATTGGTCAGCTTTCTTAATATAGTGCTGGCATGGGAGAACCAGGGCAGGTTGTTGGTGATCTGGTCACTAAAGCATTTGAAGCTCTCAACCTTTCTCCTTCGTCCTCATTGATATAGACAGGGGCATGTTCTCCTTTATGCTTCCTGAAGTCGATGACAATCTCCTTCCTTTTGTTGACATCAAGGGAGAGATTATTGTTGCTGTATCAATTCACCAGATTCTCTATCTCATTCCTGTACTCTGTCTTGTCATTGTTTGAGGTCTTTCGCACTACGGTGGTGTCATCAGCAAACTTGAAAATCAAATTTGAAATTGGTGGGGAATTTGGCCCCACAGTCATAGGTGTATCAGGAGTATAATAGGGCGCTGAGAACACAGGCTTGGGGGGTGAGAATTTATATCAGTCAATTTTGTCTGAACTGTTTGAAGGGCACTGCGAAGACAACAGTCCACGGATTGTGGAGGTGGAGGAACAGCTCCAGCATGGCAAGGCTGCTCCTTGCTGCGCAGATGCCTCACTAGACTGGGTGCTGTTGTATTATCAGGGCCCATAGAGTGGATACTCTTCCCTGCAGATGGAAGGAAGAAATCTGCCACTGCGGGCAAACAAAAGGTGTGGCGGGAGGTGAGGAATGCAGTGCCACACATGTCAGTGCAGGAGCGGATTTGGTTTAATAACAATTAGCACAGGAAAGGTGAGTACGATGGAACACTATGATAAAAGTAAAATACTGCGGGTGCTGAAATCTGAAACAAAAACAGAAAATGCTGGAAAATCTCAGCAGGTCTTCCAGCATCTGTGGAGAGATAAAAAAGCCTACATTTAAACATTGGCTCTAATCTCCCTCCACAGATGCTGTCAGACCTGCTGAGATTTTCTGTTTGAGTCCAATGGAACATCCCATGACAACCTGCTGTGCACATTTCACCCATTCCCTCCCTGTCTTCCCAAGCCTACACCTGCACATCACTTCTGGCATCAATTTACCTTGCAGGTACACACATCTCTCTGTGTACCTCCTCACATCTCTATCTATCCATCAACCTTTGGCACTCACCCACATGAACTTACAATGTCAAGCTTCAAAGTCACTTTCAACAAGTGTTGTCCATTTTTCTTCTCAACACATTCCTGGTCTCGTACTCACAGATCTCTGCTTTGTCTCCTGGTAGGAGAAGGGGGTACTGAAAATGAGGGAAAGGTAGGTGGATCTCTAGCCACATGTATGGTTGATGACGTCTTGAACGTATTGCAAACCAACCACAGATGCAAAGTGAGCACCGTCTCAGTCTGACTGGCTCAGAGCTGGCAGAGCGCAAATAATTTGGGTTCGATTCCCAGCTTGGATCACTGTCTGTATGGAGTTTGCACATTTTCCCCATTTCTGCATGAGTTCCTCCGGGAGCTCCAGTTTCCTCCCACAGTCCAAAAGACATGCTTGGTTAGGTACATTGGCCGTGCTAAATTCTCCTTCAGTGTACCCGAACAGGGACCAGAGTGTGGTGACTAAGGGATTTTTACAGTAACGGGCCCCTGGGTTTGATTCTCGGCTTGGGTCAGTGCCTGTGCGGAGTCTGCACGTTCTCCCTGTCTTTCCTCCAAGGGCTCTGGTTTCCTCCCACAGTCCAAAGATGTGCAGGTTAGGGTGCATTGGCTATGCTAAATTACACCTCAGTGTCCTGGAATGTGTAGGCTAGTGGGATTAGCAGGATAAATGTGTTGGGTTATGGGGTTTGGGCCTAGACGCGATGTTGCCGGACAGACTAGATGGGCTAAATGGCCTCCTTCTGCGCTGTAGGGATTCTATGATTCAACAAACTTCATTGCAGTGCTAATGTAAGTCGACTAATAAATAGCTAAACTTAAAACTAATTGCCTATACCATGGCTTTGGTCACCTGACTGATATACATATGGGTCGCTGGCAGCAAAGCAGGGCAAGTATCTCCTGCAGATCTCTGGAAGGAGGATGAAGCAAAGGAGTTGAGAGTGGTGGCCACTTTGACAGTCCCATGGCCCCCAAATCCACTTGAGACAACAAAACCAGCAACTTGTCCCAAGAAGACTGAGTAGTTTGCTGGTGAATCAAGGGGTGGGCTGGGTACATTGTACATTGCCTTTTCAGAAAGAGCAAAAACCTAACCCATGAACATTAGTGATAGAAATGGAAAGGCTAAACTGTCCCAGAGGCAAATAGTTTCCAAAGATGGTGTGGTAAGCACTGTTCTGACATATGGAGCTGCAAGCTAGTAGAAATCCCAGTGCGGGACGAATCACCCTGCCTCAACGATGCTGTATTAAAGTTTTAAAGTTTATTTATCAGAACCATAGAATTCATAGAAATCCTGTGCAGAAATAGGCCATTTGGCCCATCGAGTCTGCACTGACCACAATCCCACCCAGGCCCTACACCCATATCCCTACAGTGTCACAAGTAGGATTACATTAGCACTGCAATGAAGTTAGTGAAAATCCCCTGGTCGCCACACTCTGGCACCTGTTTCGGGTACACTGAGGGGGAATTTAGCATGGCCAATACACCTAACCAGCACGTCTTTCCGACTGTGAGAGGAAACTGGGTCACTCGGAGGAAACCCATGCAGACACGGGAAGAACGTGCAGACAGTACCTCAAGCCAGGAATTGAATCCTGGTGCTGTGAGGCAGCAATAGAACATAGAACATAAACATAGAAAAACTACAGCACCAACGGGCCCTTCAGCCCACAAGTTGCGCCAATGATATCCCTACCTACTAGGCTTACCTATAACCCTCAATTCTATTAAGTCCCATGTACTCATCCAGAAGTCTCATAAAGAACCCAACAAATTTGCCTCCACCACCACCGACGGCAGCCGATTGCACTCACCCACCACCCTCTGAGTGAAAAACTTATCCCTGATATCTCCTCTGTATCTACTCCCCAGCACCTTAAACCTGTGTCGTCTCGTAGCGACCATTCCAGCCCTGGGAAAAAGTCTCTGAGAATCCACCCGATCTATACCTCTCAACATCTTATACACTTCTATCAGGTCACCTCTCATCCTTCGTCTCTCTAAGGAGAAAAGACCGAGCTCCCTCAACCTAGCCTCATAAGGCATGCCACCCAATCCAGGCAACATCCTTATAAATCTCCTCTGTACCCTCTCAATAGCTTCCACATCCCTCCTGTAATGAGGCAACCAGAGCTGAGCACAGTACTCCAAGAGGGGTCTGACCAGGGTCTCAATGCTGACCATTGTGCCACCGTGCCCCCCTCCACTCCCCCACGGACAATGTCCACAAACAGTCAACATTATCTTGGACTGAGATTTCAATGGAATGAATTCTCTTGAATGTTCTTTTGTCGTTGTTTGGAAATCATCCAGAAGCTCTGAGAATTCTCAGCGATGGTTCACAAGAACCCCAGGGTGCAGAGATACATTTCGTTTGAAGTTCAGACTGTCAGTCAATCAGGATGAAAATAACTGAATGTGGCAAATGCTCAGGCCTTATTAATGTCTCCCACAAGACCAAAATAGAAAATTATGAGAAGTATGGGGAAACAGATGACCTAGTGGCGTTGTCACTAGACTACAAATCCAGAAACTCAGCTAATGTTCTGGGGACTTGGATTCGAATCCCACCACAGCAGATGGTGAAATTTGAATTCAATTTTAAAAATCTGGAATTAAGAATCTGCTGATGACCGTGAAACCACTGTCGATTGTCAGAAAAAACCCACGTGGTTCCTTTAGGGAAGGAAATCTGCCATCCTTACCTGGTCTGGCCTACATGTGACTCCAGACCCACAGCAGTGTGGTTGACTCTCGGCTGCCCTCCAAGGCCAGCCAGCCATGCCCATATCCCGTGAAAGGATGAAAAAATACAAAATGTAAATACATACCCTCTGGAGTCTTGCCATGGCTTCAGCCAGGAAACAATATTTTTCACTATATCCCCAATATACGTGACAATAATTAATCAAATCCAATCATCCTAACTGCAGAGTAACTGCTAATAAGACCTTATATCCCAGCAGAAGACCCAGAAAGAAAAAATGTAACTGTTCACAGACTTAAAATCCACAATTTAATCAAAGGAAGCTTGTATACTGAGTGGCTACCTGGGACCATAAGATATCGGAGCAGAATTGGGCCATTCGGCCCACTGAGTCTGCTCCGCCATTTAATTGTGGCTGATAAGTTTCTTAACCCCATTCTCCCGTCTTTTCCCCATAACCATTGATCCCTTTACCAATCAAGATCCTACCTATCTCTGTCTTAAATACATTCACTGACCTGGCCTCCACATCCTTCTATGCCAATTAATTCCAAAGATTTGGCTGAAAAATTCCTCTTCATCTTGGTTCTAAAGGGTTGTCCCTTTAGATCACAGAACCCTACAGTGCAGAAAGAGGCCCTTCAGCCCATCGAGTCCACACCGAACACAATCCCACCCAGGCCCTACCCCCATATCCCTACATATTATATCCACTAAACTTGGGGGTGGCACGGTAGCACAGTGGTTAGCACTGCTGCTTCACAGCTCCAGGGTCCTGGGTTCGATTCCCGGCTCAGGTCACCGTCTGTGTGGAGTTTGCACATTCTCCTCGTGTCTGCATGGGTTTCCTCCGGGTACTCCAGTTTCCTCCCACAGTCCAAAGATGTGTGGGTTAGGTTGATTGGCCATGCTAAGAAATTGCCCCTTTGTGTCCAGGGATGCATAGATTAGAGGGATTAGTGGGTATAATATATAGGGATATGGGGGTAGGCCCTGGGTGGGATTGTGTTCGGTACAGACTAGATGGGCCGAAGGGCCTCTTTCTGCACTGTAGGGTTTTATGATTCTAAGACCATGCACATATCATTGATAGCTCTATCTCTGTCAGCCATACGGTACTACATGGGTGGAAGAAGGAACTCACAATGTTAAAATGACGGCGCGGGCTCGTTGGGCCGAAGGGCCTGTTTCCCATGCTGTGTTGTTCTTTGTTCTAAACCCTCTAACCTCTGCTACCCTGGACACTAAGGGACAATTTCTTAGCATGGCCAATCAACCTAACCCACACATCTTTGGACTGTGAGAGGAAACCTGAGTACCCGGAGGAAACCCACGCAGACACGAGGAGAATGTGCAAACTCCACACAGACAGTGACCCGAGCCGAGAATCAAACCCAGGCCTCTGGAGCTGTGAAGCAGCAGTGATAACCACTGTGCTACCGTGCCACCCACTCTAAGGCTGTGCCCTCGGCTCCTAGTCTCTCCTGCGAATGGAAACATCTTCCCCACATCCAGGCCTTTCAGTATACTGTACATTTCAATGGGATTGCTGTTGACTTAGTTTTAGGTTTGAAGAACATCTGCCCCTTAAAAAAAGATTCTGTGCCAGCTGACCGGGAAAATAACGTATTTGATATCTCATCTAAACATGTTCACCTTCTTTGTAGTCTTTGGGTTTAATGATTTATCACTTATTCCAGTACAGTGAGTTTGACTATTGATCAATAGAACAAAGTCGTGTGGATTATCCTACTCATCTTTGTGTTCAGAGCTAGCGATATTGAATGCAAGGAATGTTCCGATCAATTGACACCCTTCTAACGTAATTGCTTTCTCATTTCTTTGGTTGATTTTACTTCAAAAAAACTTTAAGAAATAAAAATCTGGAATCCAACCCTAAACAGCCCACGTCTGGTTTTAACAGCATTGTGTTTGGTGCAAACAACCAGGAGGTTGGACTGTCACTGTAGTATTTTAACCATGTCACGTGCCTACAGACAACCAGGAAGTTGGACTGTCACTGTAGTATTTTAACCATGTCACATGCCTACAGGTTATTGCTTTTAATGCTTGTTGGTTCTAGGGAAGGGAGCTGGGGAGGATGGCTGGATTCAGTATCTTTCCTGCACGGCTTGTGGGCTAGGAGCAGCAGTGACTGCTTTGCACCAGCAGCTCATTAAGAATCATAGAATCCCTACAGTGCAGAAGGAGGTCATTTGGGCTATCAAATCTGCACCAACCACAATCCCACCCAGACCTATTCCTGCAACCCCAAATATTTACCTTGCTAATCCTCCTGACACTAAGAGTCAATTTAGCACGGTCAATCAATCTTTAGCACATCTTTGGACTGCGGGAGGAAACTGGAGCACTCGGAGGGAACCCACACAGGCACAGGGAGGAAATGCAAACTCCACACAGACAGTGACCCACGGCTGGACTTGGGAGAGGTGTAGTATAAGGGAATTCAGCATAGCAAGGGTTAACATGGGACTGAAGAGTACTATCACCCACTGTGTGACGTGGAGAGTCAGCTGATAGTGCACATGGGATGGAGATGTATGGAGAAAGCCAAAGAGAAAACAACGTGGAACTAGCTCCAGGTTTGGGAAAACGTTTATACATATGTGTTCCCAATTTTCTACCCATTCCCTCCACCCTCTGCACCCTGGTGGATTTTCCGGCAGCGAAGGCAGCTCACCATTGGCTGGCTGCTCTATGGGGGTATCTGCCGTGGAGGGGGGTGCGGGGGCTCACCTTCAGCAGGACCAGAAAATGCCATTGGTGGGAGGGACTGGAAAATTCCGGCGACTGCTGTTCAATTTTACAAGCCTCTGAACTGCTTAGTGGGATCTACTGAACTACTCGGGTGGCACTGTGACACAGTGGTTAGCACTGCTGCCTCACAGAGCACAGGGACCTGGGTTCAATTCCCCATGCTGGGAATTGACTGTCTGTGTGGACTTTGTACATTCTCTCCGTGTCTGCTTGGGTTTCCTCCGGGTGCTCTGATTTCCTCCCACAGCCCAAGGATGTGCTGGTTAGGTAGCTTGGCTAAATTCTCCCTCAGTGTACCTGAACAGGCACCGGAGTGTGGCAACTAGGGGATTTTCACAGTAACTTCATTGCAGTGTTAACGTAAGCCTACTTGTGACAATAACAAATAAATAAATAAATGAACAAACCCTTCCGATGATATCCACTTCAGTGGATAGTGAGGCGTGCTAATGTCCCCAGGGCAGAGGCAGCCGGCCAGATCGACAGGTTAGTTGTCTGTTGGGCCGGAGGCCACTGACAGGAATTGACTGTTGTTATCACATTTAAATCAACCTCCAACATTGCTGGCTGGGAATTAGATTTAAATTTAACAGCTGCTGGCCAGGATTCCCAGCACTGGGGAAACCCAGCAGCGAAATGGAGGCAGGATCTGTCTGAAGTAGAATTAAATCCTGTTTCAGATTGACACCTGAAGAGGTAATCAAATCCTCTGTATTTATGAGGCAGAAGGCACTGTGATTCCCGGCATGAATGTGTTTTAATTATCATAAAGAAACTTAGGTGAGTGGCCAGAGCAGAATGGAATCACAGTTAAAAGAGACAAGAGAGGAGATAAGTTTAAGTTTATTTATTATTGTCACAAGTAGGCTTACATCAACACCTCAATGAAGTTACTGCGAAAATCCCCTGTTCGCCACACTCCAGCGCCTGTTTGGGTACACTGAAGGAGAATTTAGCATGGCCAATGCACCTAACCAGCACGTCTTTCGGACTGTGGGAGGAAACTGGAGCACTCGGAGGAAACCCACGCAGACACGGGGAGAACGTGCAGACTCCGCACAGACAGTGACCCAAACCAAGAATCGAACCCAGGAGTTCTGAGGCAGCGGTGCTAACCACTGTGCCACAAATAGAGAGGTGATTCATGTTGAAGGAAGCTACGGAATGAGAGGAATGTTACAGCTTTTTACAGCACTGCTCATGGGTCAGGAGCAACAGAGATGCTGCTTAAGCAAACCTGCAGCCTTCCCTTCGCCAATTTCTACCTTGCCTTGCTAATAAGATCACGACACCCACCTACCCCCCCTCCCCTTCCATCCTCCACCTACCCCCCCTCCCCTTCCATCCTCCACCTACCCCCCTCCCCTTCCATCCTCCACCTACCCCCCTCCCCTTCCATCCTCCACCTACCCCCCTCCCCTTCCATCCTCCACCTACCCCCCTCCCCTTCCATCCTCCACCTACCCCCCTCCCCTTCCATCCTCCACCTACCCCCCTCCCCTTCCATCCTCCACCTACCCCCCTCCCCTTCCATCCTCCACCTACCCCCCTCCCCTTCCATCCTCCACCTACCCCCCTCCCCTTCCATCCTCCACCTACCCCCCCTCCCCTTCCATCCTCCACCTACCCCCCCTCCCCTTCCATCCTCCACCTACCCCCCTCCCCTTCCATCCTCCACCTACCCCCCTCCCCTTCCATCCTCCACCTACCCCCCTCCCCTTCCATCCTCCACCTACCCCCCTCCCCTTCCATCCTCCACCTACCCCCCCCTCCCCTTCCATCCTCCACCTACCCCCCTCCCCTTCCATCCTCCACCTACCCCCCCCTCCCCTTCCATCCTCCACCTACCCCCCTCCCCTTCCATCCTCCACCTACTCTCGCCCTCGCCACCAATCCCACCATGTGCCTTTTGCTAGGCTCTAATCCGCCTCCCCTGCCCTCAATCAAGTCCCGAACTCCAGATCCTATTTTGTTCTCTGGGCGACTAGATTGCCAGGCTCTGAGCCCCCACCCTTTCACCAGCATCAAGCTCCGATCTCTCCCGATGGTCAGGCACTGTGGTCAAGGATTCCTGGCTGCAGCCTCCAGTCGCTGGCTCTCAAGGCTGTCAACCGGACAGCCGATTAATCTGACTCCTCCTTGCTGGGCAAAGAAAATAATATGATAGTGATAGTGAGGACGTGGCCAAGGTCTGTGAGACTATGGCGTACATGATGTGGAGATGCCGGTGTTGGACTGGGGTAAACACAGTTGTCAGACTTCAGACAATGGTGTAGCCAGATTCAGAGATAAGGCCCCTAAAAGCCTGGGGCCTGCCCAAAAGTCATTCTCTTCCATTCCCTATAGAAAGGCTAAAGGCTAGAAAGAGTGCAGAAGAGATTTACTAGGATGCTACCGGGACTTGACAGTTTGAGTTATAAGGAGAGTCCGGATAAACTGGGACGTTTTTCTCTGGAGCACAGGAGGCTGAGGGGGATCTTATAGAGATCTATAAAATAATGAGGGGCATAGATCAGCTAGATAGTCAACATCTTTTCCCAAAAGCAGGGGAGTCTAAAACTAGAGAGCATAGGTTTAAAGTGAGAGAGGAGAGATATAAGTGTCCAGAGGGGCAATTTTTTTCACACAGAGGGAGATGAGTGTCTGGAACATGCTACCAGAGGTAATAGTAGAGGGGGTACAATTTTATCTTTTAAAAAGCATTTATCAGTTATATGGGTAAGATGGGTACAGAGGGATATGGCCAACCTGCTGGTCTCAACATCAAATTCAACAAACTCAGATGATTTGCTCTATCCCACCTCGGCCCTTCTGTTTTCATTCTATTTTATTTAATTTTTTACTGTTCTCTACCTTTTTATTTCTTTATTGTCTTTCCTCATTTTTCTTCCCACTCTTTCCCCCTACTTTACGCCCCTTCGCTTACCTTTTCTCCCCCTTTGCTTCTCCTTTTCTAAATCTTACCTCTGTCTCATCCATTTCACCCCACCCCCCCCACCCCTCCGGCAGCATCTCCAACCCCCTTCCCCACCCCCCCACCCCCCCACCCCACCCCCACCCCGCAACATCTTCATTTTAGTTTCTCTGCCGTTTGGCCACTCACTCTTTTTATTCTCTCTGTGGACAGCTATTAACTGGTTTCCCTGGTTCCTCTGGCTATAACCCATCTTTCATTCCCTCACCCTGCAGTATAAATATCTCCCACTTTCTGTGCCTTTTAGCTTTGACGAAGGGTTATCTGGACTCGAAACATCAGCTCTTTTCTCTCCGTACAGATGCTGCCAGATCTGCTGAGATTTTCCAGCGTTTTCTCTATGGCCAATTGAGATTAGTTTAGTGGTTAAAAAAAATGAGCGGCAAGGACAAGATGGGCCGAATAGCCTGTTTCCATGCTGTAAAACCACTATGACTCAATGGGCAGAGTTTTACCAGCACGTCCATCCGAGGTTCATACAATCCCGTCTGAGGCCAACAGAGAATGCCGTTGTCCGAGCCTCGCTCGCCCCCAGGATCGGGGCGGGCATGTCAGTAAAGTTGCGTCCAATGACTCTGAGCACATAATGAGGCAGATGTGTGTCCTTATTAAATTGTTCAGAATTGAGGGTGTCATTCCCCCCACCCCACGTACTGAATGTAAGGAGGAAGATCTGTCTGAAGTAGAATTAAGTCCTTGTTCAGACTCCTGCAGAGGTAATGCAAGTGTTCCGTATATATGAGAAAGGAGACACTCTGCTTCCTGGGGCGAATACATTTTAATTATCATTAAGAAATCTAGGCAACTGGTCAGAGCAGAACAGAATCACAATTGAATGGAACAGGAGAGGAGCTGAGGTAAATCGAGTGGTGATTAATGTTGAATGAAGCTGTGGAATTACAAGTATTTGAATAATACTGAATTACTGTCACAGTGTGTGCAAGAATAGGTTCCAGTCTATTTAAATTCAGATAGTAATTGCACCTAACAGCTTAATGACTCTGACCTCAGTCCAAGCATGGCACAGCGGCTATTGATACAAGTCTCTAAGCCGTTACAAAACGATATCCTACTTTGCGGTTATATTGCAACACGGGTGAAACCAGCATTCCTGCTTCCGAGGGCAAAGTTGACAACAAAAGCTAGAATTCCTCCCCGGTTTTAATGGATCGACTTACTCTCAATTGATTGGTGAATTATCAGTGCTGGTAATTTCCCAGCAACAGAATGGGTGGCGAGTGGCCCATCTGCCTTTGTGTCAATTGCTAGCAGTGGGGTGTGCGGGGCATTGGCGTGGGATGGGTAACGGAAGGGGAGCGTGGTATGTGGCGAGGTGTCAGGTCTACTCCAGTAGCCTGCCTATGGATTAGAGGGGGGGGGGGGGGGGGGGGGCATCCTGTTTCAGAACATTATGCCCATCAATGAACATCCCCAAAGCACAGTCAATGCTGGAACAGTAAGTAAATTTTAGGAGGAGTTAGATGGATTTTTAATTGGTAATGTGTAGAAGGGTTATGGGGAGAAGGCAGAAAAATGGGGATGAGGAGCATATCAGCCATGATCGAATGGTGGAGCAGATTCAATGGGCCGAATGGCCTAATTCTGCTCCTATATCTTATCAACTTATGACCCTCCTTTCCAACTCGCCCCCAAGGTGGCATGGACCACATGAAGAATCCTGTCCCATTTGTCCCATACACCACCTTGCCAGGGCCTGCCTAATTAGCTCCAAGCGAGCTCCCTGCTAGGTCCAGCCCTCCGCTCGGTGTTCCAGAGCCCACTGTAGTGCCAGCCATGGCACTACTGGGAGTGCCAACTGATGGGCAGCTGTTGGTGGGTAGGCATTCCATCTCAGGAGGGCAGAAGCCACGGCCTCGGCAAACTAATTGCCTGAACAATGGGAAATTCAGTTGTGCCTTTTGGTGTTGGCAGAGGTGGGCATGATCCCGCATTTCTACCCTATCACCTCAGTGGTAAACGCTAACCAAAATGCTACTTTAGCAGCAAAACCTTTTCCTCTGTGCCATTGCCAGTGTGGCACCAATGGCTGCAGATAAAAGATGCAATGCCAGAAGCTAATATTTAATTCTGGATGCAGACAGAGTTCCCGATCTTGTCCATACAGCCCGGCATTGCGCTTTGCTCATCTCAGTCAATACAAAGCTGCAGCCAATGCCAGGGAATTGGCAGGTCAGTAACTAGATGACCATACAAATCAGGAGTAGGGGGTAGACCACTCAGTCCCTCCAGACTCCTCTGCCATTCCACAAGATCACAGCTGATCTGATTGTGGCCTCAATTCCACATTCTGCCCACCCCCAGTGACCTTTAACTCCCTTGGTTTGATTTGTTATTGTCACAGGTATTGGGATACAGGGAAAAGTATTGTTTCTTGCACGCTATACAGGCAAAGCATACCGTTTATAGAGTACATAGGGGAGAAGGAAAGGAGAGGGTGCAGAATCATTTCATTGGGGTGGCACGGTGGCAGTGGTTGGCTCTGCTGCCTCACAACACCAGGATTCAGTTCCTGGCTTGGGTCACTGTCTGTGCAGGGTCTGCACGTTCTCCCAGAGTGTGTGTGGGTTTCCTCCGGGTGCTCCGGTTTCCTCCTGCAGTCCAATGATGTGCAGGTTAGATTGATTGGCCGTGCTAAACTGATCCTAGTGTTAGGGGGAATAGCAGGATAAATGTGTGAAATGGCAGGAATAGAGAGGAATTGTAGAGTCGATGGGCCAAAAGGCCTCCTTCTGTACAGTAAGAAGTCTCACAGCACCAGGTCAAAGTCCAACAGGGTTATTTGGTAGCAAAAACCACTAGCTTTCGGAGCGCTGCTCCTTCCTGATGAACTCCACGCAGACAGTAACCCAAGCTGGGAATTGAACCCAGGTGCCTGGCACTGTGAGGCAGCAGTGCTAACCATTGTGCCACCATACCATCCATTGTTCGCACACTCAGCTGCTGGAATCTTCCCATTGTAGATTGGTGAATCTAGGGGATGATTATCCAGCCTGCTTGCGCAGGGGCAAACCCTGATATGGCCCGATACTTTTGCCAGATCGGATTTGATAAGGGGAGATCTCATTTTGAAATTCTCCCCACCCCCCTACCCCCACCCCAGCCAGCGATGTAATCTGGTACACATCCAGCGAGGGCATAATTCAGATTAGCATATGTTAGTGATGATTTAAATATTCAAATTCAGCCATGACGAACTATCAGACAAATGAGCCGACCCACCCAGGATCTCGTCTCATCACCGGAAATCACCACTGGTCTCCAAAAATGGAAACCAGGTGTGATAACCATGCAGAGGCCATTACAGCCCCCAGGTGATCAGGGAAATGGAAGGCATTGCCCTGGCGCTGCCCCCCTGATACCCTGGCAGTGCCAAACCTGGTTTGTACCACCAGGTTGGTAATTCCAGATTGGCAATGCCAGTTTGGCAATCCCAAGGAATGTCCCCTGAAGGGGACGAGGCCTTTGATGACCCCTTAGCAGGGTCTTGCTCACGTTGAGGGCTTGGTGGGAGGTGGTCCTGATGCCAGATTTTGGTGGGAGAGGTCTTTAACCTCATTGTGCGATGGTAGTGCTCTCTGAGGAGGGGTCTGTCATTCATGGCATAAGTCACATAAGAACATAAGAAATAGGAGCAGGAGTAGGCCATCTAGCCCCTCAAGCCTGCCCCGCCATTCAATAAGATCACGGCTGATCTGAAGTGGATCAATTCCACTTACCCACTTGCTCCCCATAACCCTTAATTCCCTTACTGGTCAGAAATCTAACTACCCGTGACTTGAACATATTCAACGAGGTAGCCTCCACCACTTCACCATCACCCTCTCCCCACCAAAAAAAGGAAAAACTGAACAACCCACTGGATCTGCATCTTCAGATCTCTCCAACCTTTGGTGTCCTGACTGTAGTATCCTGCATGACCTATCGATCTTCATGAGCCCTTCGCAGATACTTAACAAACATTATTGAAGAATTGAATGATGTCAGCCAACAATGAAATCGTAATAGTGGAAAAGGACAGTGAAGTTATCTGGCTAAGGAGGTCTGCATTGCTGAAAGTATTGTGAGGTTAACCAGGCTAATCTAACGGGGTTAGCCAAGTTATCATCATTCAAAATGCAACAAACACCGTTTTATAGTCATTTTATGGCCATTTTAATTAAACTACAGCTCGTTGATACAACAACGGCTGTTGGAAGACATTATTCACCTAATTACCTCCGAGAACACAGGATTTATGAGTCCATCTGGTCACTCTCCAATGGATAATATGGCTGATGCTTTCGTTTCAAAAACAGAAGGATTCCCAGGGCAGGATTCATTTACATTGGGTCAAGCCAAGGACTGGCTTCAGCTCCTGAATTGGGAGAGCTGTGCACTGTAAATATTGTCAGCTACACTGATCTCAATGTTAGCTGACAATGAACAGGACAGCAATGAAACACCAGCGATAGATATAGGTGGATCAGGTCGAGAATTCCCTAGAGAAATCAACAGCAAAAAAATAGGAAGAAGGACTGCAGTTTTAAAATGCTTTCACAATCACTGGACATCCCAAAATGCTTTACGACTAATAAAGTACGTTTAAAGTTTAGTGACTGTTGTAATTCATAAAATCCCAATGGTACAGAAGAGGCCATTCAGCCCATCAAGTCTGCACCGACTCTCTGGCAGAGCATCTTAGCCAGGCCCTCTCCCCCACCCTATCCCTGTCACCCCATAAATTTACCATGGTTAATCCATCTAACCTAAACATTTTGGGACACTAAGGGATAATTAAGCATGGCCAATCCATTTAACCTACACACCTTTGGAATGTGGGAAGAAACCGAAGCATCCCCATGTGGACACGGGGGAGAACGCACAAACTCCACACAAACAGTCACCCTAGGTCGGAATTGAACCTGGGTCCCTGGCGCTGTGAGGCCATGCCGGAAACAGAGCAGCCAATTTGCAAACTTCTACAAGTAACAATGTGATAATGATCAGATAATCTGTTTGTGCGGTGTTGGCTGAGGAATAAATATTGATCAGCACACGGGGGTGGACTCTCCTTCTATCCTTCTTCAGAACAGTACCATGGAATCTTTGACCTCCATCCAAGATTCCAGACAGCACCTCGGATTAACATGTCGTCTGAAACACAGCACCTACAACCCTGTAGCAATCCCACAGTACACCACAATAGTGTCTGTCAACCTTGCTTTTTTTTATTGGGGGGGCGGAGAGAGGGAATGAAGCACAAAAATAGAAAAAGTTACTTGACAGCTCAAGCAATTTAAACGTAATTAAAGTTGTTCCTTAAATGTGCCGCCCTTTGTGAACTGAGTTGCATAGTTAGGAAGGCCTCAGATTCTCTACCTGATATCAGGCAATGTGGGAGGAGTAATTCTGCATGTAAACTGGTTCGACCTGGGCTCGGACTGGGGGAATAACACAAAATCAAGCCTTGATTGTTCTCGATTACCCTGGTTAGAAAGTTCATCTGTGGATTTTTTTTATTCATACATTGGATGTGGGTGTCGCTGGCTGGGCCAGCATTTATTGCCTATCCCTCGTGGCTTGCTACGCTGTTTTAGAGGACATTTATGCATCAACCACATTGCTCTGTAGTGACATGTAGACCAGATGAGCTAAGGACGGCAGATTTCCCCCCCAAGGGACATTAGTGAACCAGATGGGTTTTACGACAATGGTTTCATGGTCATCCTTTGACTTTTAATTTCTTTTTTTCTTGAATTCAAATTTCACCAACGGCCATGGTGAGATTCAAACTTAGGCCCCCAGAGCATTATTTTGATTACTAATCCAGTGACAAACCCATTACGCCATCACCTCTCCCGATCAAAGCCATCCCCTCCACCGAGCAATAACCTCAAGACATTCATATGCGAAGAAGGGATAACTGGGTGAAGTATGAGAGGGTCACAGATGTCCATGTCTCTGCACTCTGCAATCCAGGGGAGTTGGGGAATAATTGGAGGAAGAAAGCGTTAAAGAAAGAAAGAAAAGTAGAAAATGGGATAATTACTCAACAGGCCCGGCAGCATCTATGGAGAGAGAACCAGAGCTAACCCATCTGAGGAAGAGTTACAGACCTGAAATGGTGGTTGGAATTTTCCAGCCATTCCCGCCTCGCCGCCACTGCAAGCGAGGTGGGAAAATCTGGCACTCAGCCAAATCTCCATTCACTGCATCAGGACCAGAAAATCCCACTGGCATGAACTACCTGGAAAATTCCACCTGTTAATTCTGTTTCCCTCTCCACCAAAGGGGCAGCAGGGTGGCACAGTGGTTAGTACTTTTGCCTCACAGTGCCAGAGACCCAGGTTCAATTCCAGCCTCGAGTCACTGTCTATGTGGAATCTGCACATTCTCCCCATGTCTGTGTCAGTTTCCTCTGGGTGGCTCCAGTTTCCTCCCAAGATGTGCAGGTTAGGTGGATTGTCTGGGACCTAGCTAGAGTATATGCACAGAATTATGGGGATGAGGCCTGGATGGGATTGTGGTCGGTGCAGACTTGTTAGGCCGAATTGCCTCCTGCTGCACTGTATGATTCTATGAAAGCTGCCTGGTCTGAATATTTCCAGGAGTTTCTGCTTCTATCTCAGATTTGCTGCATCCATAATATTTTGCTCATGAGGAAGTTAGTTTATCCATCAACAACTAAAGTACTTGCCTGGCGACGGATATAACTTCAAATCACTTTTTTTCCATTTCTTCAGTGCAAAATCGTCAAACAGTCGCACTAATTTGAGCACAGGTGGAAAAGGTGGTGAAGAAGGCATATGGCATGCTTGCCTTTATTGGACGGGGCACAGAGTATAAAAGTTGGAATGTGATGCTGCAGTTATACAGAACGTTGGTTCGGCCATATTTGAAATACTGCATCCAGTTCTAGTTGCCACACTACCGGAAGGACGTGGAGGCTTTGGAGAGAGTGTAGAAAAGGTTTACCAGGATGTTGCCTGGTATGGAGGGTATTAGCTACAAAGTGTGATTGAGTAAACTAGGGTTGTTCTCCCTGGAAAGACAGAGGTTGAGGGGTGACCTAATAGAAATTTATAAAATCATGAAGGGCATAGATGGGGTGAACAGTTGGAAGCTTTTTCCCAGGTCAGAAATGACAAACACAAGGGGTCACAAGTTCAATATTTCTGTTGGCTGGAGAATCTGGGTGTGGCGGCGGGGGCGGGGGAGGTGGGTGGTTCACAGTCTCAGGCTAAAGAGTTCACCCTTTAGGACTGAAATGCGGAGAAATTTCTTTACTCAAAAACATAGTGAGTCTTTTAGTGGACACAACACTGTTGAATATGTTTAAAGCTGAGACACTCAGGTTTTTCAATTCGCAGTGAATTAAGGGACATGAGGAATAGGGTGGAGTGGATGGTGATTGGCAGTTGGCACCAAAGATTAGCAAAGACAGTATTGAACGATGGAGCAGGTCCCTGGGTCTACTCCTGCTCCTCGTTGTAATGCCCTCTTGTTCTTACATTTTAATTCCAAATTGTGCATGACCCATTATTTAGAGGTCATCTTGCCAGCATTTCCTGTTAGAAGTATTAGATACGGTTGTCTCACTATTGCTATTTGCTCATTTAATTCAACACAGGCAAGGGCTACCGACATGGAACATACTCTTCAGGCTCCCTGCTTCGCAGTTTGCTTCATGTTGAGGTCTGACCTATACCATTAGGAATGATCTTTTCTAGGTTTATATTTTATGAGGATTTCATAAGAGACATGAGAACAAGATAATACATTCCAAAGAGAGACAGCATCCGAGGTGTACGAGGAGGAGCCCAGGTATGATTCTGTGCTCACACTCATGCCCCACCCATTAAGGATAATTATGAATAAGTAAGTCAAAGAACAAAGGACAATACAGCACAGGAACAGGCCCTTCAGCCCTCCAAGCCTATGCCAATCATGTGTTCCTAACTAGACCATCCATTTGTATCCCTCTATTCCCAGTCTGCTCATGTGGCTATCTAGATAAGTCTTAAATGGTCCTAACGTGTCTGCCTCAACCATCTTGCTTGGTAGGGCATTCCAGGCCCCCACCACCCTCTGTGTAAAAAACATCCCCCGCATATCTCTGTCTTCTATGAGATAGCCAGTTACTTATCCAAATTTCCTTCTATCCCACACCTCCTTACTTTCTTCATGAGTCTACCATGGGGAACCACTTGGTAGGCCACTTAACCAGTTGGTCACCACTTTTGTCCCTGCTGACATGGTGTGCTTGGCCAGTTCCCAGGACCGGTCTGCCACTTGGGCTAGGCAGGAAGTCTTGCCTACAATAACCGCAAAGATGCCTTGATGAATGAGTACATGATGCTTTTGGCCTTGGAGGAGGTGCCAGTGTATGGGCCAACCTGCTGGGCAAAAGTGGATGGTGTAACTTTCCTTCCTGGACTTCCTCCTCTTCTTGCCACTCTTGGATGGCCCCTCTTAGCTGCTCCAGCTTTCTTGTCTTCAACCGCGTCCTGGTCAACTCGTACGTAAGAAACCCACCAAGAACAAGCTAAATACTAAGGACACAACATGGATGAATAAGAACATCAGGCAAAAATTAAGGGTTAAAGTCAAAATGCAAACATGAAATATATGATCAGAGGGTCAGGGGTTATGGGGTAAAGGAAGGAGAATGGGGATGAGAAAAAAATCAGCCATGATTGAATGGCAAAGCAGACGCGATGGGCCGAGTGGCCTAATTCTGCTCCTATGTCTTATGGTCTTACGAAGTGTAGGAGGTAGCATAGCTAAGGAGAATATGAAGACATTAGGAGATCAATCAAAGAAAAATAATTAGGAAGGCAAAGAGGGACTATGAAGTTAAATTATTAAGGAACATAGAGCAAAACAATAAATGTTCTACAAGCTCATAAATTAAAAGAGTTAAAGGAGGGATGGAAATCGGGCCACTAAGGAGTGGGAAAAGATCAAATCACAATCAGTAAAGCAAATGCCTGAAAATAAATATCTTTTGTTCCAACATTTACCAGGGAGATACATCAAGTGGACTTGACATGGAGAGATGGAATTAGAAATGATAAAACAGCTTGCAAGGTAAAGAGGAAAATATTAAACAAGCTAATCAAATTTCAGTCGAATCAAACTTTGGATCTGGACAGGTTGAACCCACGCATTTTAGCAGGACCTAGGGAAGAGGTAGAAGAGATAATATTGCACATATTTAAGAATTTGTTGGAGGTTTGATGGATAGCTAATGTGATATCTATATTAGGAAGGGAGATATAACATAACCAGGGAGCAATAGACCATTCAGCTTCACACTCATGGGTGGATAGTGAAATCTGACTAAGGGGAGCTAATGGCCTAGTGGCACTATCATTAGTCTATTACTCCAGAAACTCAGCTAATGTTCTGTGGACCCACATTCAAATCCCACCACAGCAGGTAGTGGAATTTGATTTTTATTTTAAATCTGGAATTAGGAATCTACTGAAGACCATTGTTGGTTGTCAGAAAAACCCATCTGGTTCATTAATGTGCTTTAAGAAAGGAAACCTGCCACCCTTACCTGATCTGGCCTACATGTGATTCCAGAGCCACAGTAATGTGGTTGACTCTTAAATGCCCTTTGAAAAGGGCAACTAGGGATGGGCAATGAATGCTGGTTAGCCATGTCCCACTTATGTCCCACACATGAATGAAAAAGATAAAGGGGAAAATGGAAAAGAAATTTCAGCTGGAAATCTCTGGCTCTGTCTCAATGGGAAAAGTGCATTGACTTCAGCGGCACCAGTAAATCCCACTGCAAAGCAGGCCCGGAAGATTTCAGCCCGGGAATCGAAAGACGTTGAATAAGCAACCTTACTGAATACTTTGAAAGAGTAACAGAAAGGAGACAAGGGTAATGTGGCAGATGTAATTTACCTAGATTTCCACTAGATCTTCAATGAGATACCACATCATAGACCAATACACATGGAGCCAGGAGGCAAGCTGCAGAGGGGTTTCATGGTGGCACAGTGGCTAGCGCTGGTGCCTCACAGCTCCAGGGATCCACGTTTGATTCCTGGCTTGAGTCTGCACATTCTCCCCGTGTCTGCGTGGGTTTCCTCCAGGTGCCCCGGCTTCCTTCCACAGCCTGAAAGATGCCCTGTTTAGGTGCATTGGCCATGCTAAATTCTCCCTCAGTGTACCCGAACAGACGGCTGGGTGTGGCAACTAGAGGGTTTTCACTGTAACTTTATTGCGGTGTTAATGTAAGCCGACTAGTAACATTAATAAATAAACTTAGTTAGCTAACTGCATGGCAGAAAGCAGAGAGCGGGGCGTGGCTAGATGTGGGAAGCAATAAAGCAACGTTCCACAAGGACCAGTGCTGGGGCCACTTTGTGCACAATTTATATTAACAGTTTAGACTTTGAAATGAAAAACACATCTTTAAATTTGTAGATGACATGGGTTTGAGAGGAATAGTTATACTGTGACAAATGACAAGAAGACGTTAATAAACTTGCACCATTGGCATCTAATTGACTAATAAATTTCTGCATCAGTCTGAGGAGTTACATTTTGGTAAAAACAATAAAATGCCGCATATTGCTGGAAAATTAAGAATCGAAGCACAGATGGAGGAGAAAGGAGATTAGAGATATAATTAAATGTAGCAACACAAGTTAACAAGCAAACTGACAGGATAGAATTGGAAAGGAGTTATGCTAACCCCACACTGAACCTTTGTTAGGCCACACTTGAATACTATGTACAATTATGATCACTGCAATAACTTTAATGAGGCCCATGATTAGAATACGAGCTCCCAGATCAAGGCAGTAATGTCTTGTCCAATCTGCATATGGACACAATGTGGAGTTATGGGCACTTTGAGTTTATACTCTGAATGAGGAAATACCTGGCTGAGTGTTGCTTACAATGTAAATAAATCTAAATTTGGAAAAACGACACTGGCCTCAGATGAGTTAATTCAGTCACTAGTTTAGAAACAAAGTACATAAAAAGACGAGGGAGGATGCAGAAGAAGATTTACAAGATTGATACCAGAACCAGTGAGTATATTTCTATCAGATGAGTCTCATTTTATTGAAAAGGGAAAACTCAGTGACAATCTAAAAGAAGTCTATAAAATTATAAAAGATTTTGATAGCCTGGATATAGATTGGTTTTCTCATTTGTCGGAAGGTGAAATGCAAGGCTATCAATTTGAGATGGAAAGCAAAAAAATCAAAGAGGGAATTCAGAAGTAACTTCTTTACACAGAGCAATGTGGAACTAGCTACCACAGGGAGTGACTGAAACAAATAGCATAGATGCATTTGCGGAGGCGAAAGCTATTACCGCTAGACTATTAATCCAGAAACTCAGCTAATGTTCTGGGGACCCTGGTTCAAATCCCACCACGGCAGATAAAACATATCTGGAATTAACAATCTACTGATGACCATGAAACCATTGTCGATTGTCGGAAAAACCCACCTGGTTCACTAATGTCCTTTAGGGATGGAAATCTGTGGTCTTTACCTGGTCTGGCCGATTTGTGACTCCAGATCCTTGGCAATGTGGTTAACTCTCAACTGCCCTTGGGCAACCAGGGATGGGCAATAAATGCTGGCCAGCCAGCGATGCAAATGAATAATAAAAATAAACTAGGCAAGTGTTTGATGGAGAAGAGAATAGATGGCTATGATGGTAGACTCACACGAGAGGAGGTTTGCATGGGGGCCAAACACCAGTGTGAACTGTTTGGGCTGAATGGCCTGTTTCTGTGCTATAAATGATTCTATGATTAAAGGATTTCATTGGACAGAGAAAAATAAACCATTTGTTCTGACTAAAACCTTAGTGAAAGAGGTAGGTTTTGAGGAGGAGAGAGAGGTGTTACAGGGATGGAATAACTGAGGGGTTTAGTAAGAGAATTCCATAGGCATAATGATTGAAAGTTTAGTTACCAAGGATGGAGCAAAGGATGCAGGAGGAATGAACAAATGAGCAGATTCCTGCAGAGACAATGTGAAATCCAATGAATTCCTTCTGCCCATTTCTGTTAGGTTTGGATAAGGGCCTCCTCCAAGTGTGAGCCCAAAATAAAACACCTACGCAACGTTTGACCATTTTACCACCTCACCCACATCTTCTGTTGCTGCCTCGCACATCCTCCCAGCAGAATCCATGGCATTAGCCAAGTGACCTCTCAAGATTCACCTTGCTTTCAACTCTTGGTGTCCCTCCTTCTACGCACTGTTCTTCTCGGACCACTGTGCTATGTCCTGTGCAAAGGAAAATGCTTGTTATTGTTACCATTGAATTTGCCAACTATTTCAGAAATCTCTTCACTTCTGCTGAGGAATTCCCATTGAAGATGTGAGGCATCAGCTGGCATTCATGCTTGCAGGAGACTCAATAAATTTAAAATAAGTCTTCCTTGAGTAGTTCTTACTGCAGATCATTTATTGCTTAACATACTTAAGACCCTTTGATTTATGGATACACTTTGCAGGTAAACAGAGGTCCACTGTCTGCAATGCACATTAATGGCAGTTTACTGCTGTCACACCTGCCTTTACTGGCTTTGTGAGATAACTCAATCTCATCTGCATTCGAGACGCATCCTAAGGGGTAGACAATTGCCACTGTCTCTTTGTCGCATCCTTGTACGTAAGGCCATAAGTACGAGGAGCAGGAGTGGGCAATTCAGCCCCTCGAGCCTGCTCCCCCATTCAATACGATCATGGCTAATCTCATCTCAGCTTCATCTGTACCTTCCCACTCTTTCCCCATAACCTTTAACACATTACTCATTAAAAACCTGTCTGTCTCCTCCTTAAATCTACTCAATGTCCCGGCATCCACCTCACTCTGGGGTAGTGAATTCCACAGATTCACAACCCTTTGAGAGAAGTAGGGCACGATTCTCCCAGCTCGATGTACTGCTTTCGTATGTAGCGAGGCGGGCCAGGAGACTCAAGTGAAAGCCCCCACTGGGTGCCAAGGCCTCCACGAGTCTCCAGCAGCCAAATTTCTGGTGCCATCAGCTCCACGCCAGAAATCGGCAATGAACCAAATGGCCTCCTTCTGTGCTCTAAACATTCTACAGTTCTGTATCAGTCATGATCTCATTGAATGGTGGAGCGGGCACAACGGGCTGAATGGCCTACTTCTGCTCCTACGTCTTATGGATTCTCAGGTGGTGAATGGGCTTACTCCTGTTCCTTTTGTTCGGCACAGCCAGTAATGGTTAAAATTGTTAACCCTGGAATTTAGGACATATTCAGTTCAGGGCTGCCAAGATGACAGGCACGGAATTTCAACTCACCGCTCTCATATCAACTCTCTGAGAGTCAACACCTCAGCCCCAATCCCTGTCCCTTTTCCCATGCCCTTGCCCTTTTAGATGTTTCTCTTCTCAGATACATATAGGGTATTAGTTGACACACAAAGCAATGAGACTTGAAGCCTTTAAAACGTTTTATTTTTTAATTCAATCCCAGAATTGATGAGCTAATTCACAGCGACAACAAAAAGGAATTAGCGAACTGTCAGCAGGGTGGTCCGGTCACACAGTGTCGCCCATTCTCATATTGACTCTTGCCAAGAAACACGGTATTAATTTGGGCTTTCTATCTCTTTCTTCAAAGAATATCTTTGTTTATACAGTGCGTGCCACCGATGATGTTTGGGGGAAGCTTACGGAAGCTAATGAGGCTAACAGCACGACAGAACTGGATTAGCACATACACGCACACACAGTGGAAATGACAGGATTGCCAAAACCCCCTGGGTTAATGATCATATCTCTGCAGATGTTAATTCAACTCCCACACACTGCCTTGCTTGGGATCTCTTCCGAGCATCACCTCCTGGCTGGCAAGAGAATGCAGGATGCTCGAGACTGGATTCATGGAGCTCTGTGACTATCTAAATTTATAAAGGATTCTTATGATGAAGACACTGTGTTCCCTTTTTTTGAAATAGAATCAAGATGAAAAAGAAACACTTCCATAGAAATGGTAGGCGATAGCTCCTAATGGGTCTCTGTTGGGTTGCAGTGCAGTCAATCAATCGTGCATTGCTTCCACTGCGACTGTCTCATGTGCAGCTGACCCAATACTTTCATGGCTCTACCAACAGACTTTGACAGGATTTGTGCTGTTGGAGCCAGCAAAAAGGATTAGCAAAATTGTTTTCTACTGAGACAGAAGTTTACCAAATACACTTCTATCCATTTCCCCCTCTTTTAATTCAATGACAATCGTTAACACATTTAAAATCACCAGACCGGACATAACACCACAAAAAAAATAGAGGAGGGGAGCAAAAGTTAAGAAAGCCCACCAACGCCTCTACTTTCACAGAAGAATAAAGAAATTCAGCATGTCAGCTACAACTCTCACCAACTTTTACAGATGCACCCTAGAAAGCATTCTTTCTGTTTGTATCATGGCTTGATATGGCTCCTGCTCTGCCCAAGAGCGCAAGAAACTACAAAAGGTCGTGAATGTAGCCCAATCCATCACTCAAACCAGTCTCTCATTCATTGACTCTGTCTACACTTCCCGCTGCCTCGGTAAAGCAGCCAGCATAATTAAAAACCCCACGCATCCCGGTCATACTCTCTCCTGCCTTCTTCTGTTGGGAAAAAGATACAAAAGTCTGAGGTCACGTGCCAACCGACTCAAGGACAGCTTCTTCCCTGCTGCTGTCAGACTTTTGAATGAGCCTACCTTGCATTAAGTTGATCTTTCTCTACACCCTACCTATGACTGCATTATTACATTCTGTACTCTCTCATTTCCTTCTCTATGAACAGTATGCTTTGTCTGTATAGCATGCAAGAAACAGTACTTTTTACTGTATACTATACACGTGACAATAATAAATCAAATAAAAATCTTTAGATGAGAAATTAAAATTAAAAAGTGTTGTATAACATGCCTAGGGCAAATGATACTGTGATAACCTCCAGGGGATTCCCATGGGGAATCACTGATTGACCTTTCTGTAGGACTTGTTGAACATGAACTCCCTGGTAATTGCTAATTACCTTACCAGGTGGAGCTCATATACCAAGCCCTTTATAAAGCAGGTCCCTCAGTGTGTCCATTGATATATTATTCCAGCTGGATCCTGTTTGTGTTCACCACAGGCTTGTGGTTTTTGCCTTTTTATTTTGCACAATAAAGCACTGTTCCTCGACAGCTGACTCCTGGAGTTATTATAGATACAAATGAAAATCAAGTAATGTAGAGAGAGTGGCATGGTAGCACAGTGGTTAGCACTGCTGCTTCACAGCTCCAGGGACCTGGTTTTGATTCCCGGCTTGGGTCACTGTGTCTGTGTGGAGTTTGCACATTCTCCTTGTGTCTGCATGGGTTTCCACCGGGTGCTCTGCTTTCCTCCCACAGTCCAAAGATGTGCGGGTTAGGTTGATTGGCCATGCTAAAATTGCCCCTTAGAGTCCTTAAGTTAGAGGGATTAGTAGGTAAAATATGTAGGGATATGGGGATAGGGCCTGGGTGGGATTGTGGTTAGTGTGGACTCAAGGGGCCGAATGGTCTCTTTCTGCACTGTAGGGGATTCTATGATAAAGGAAACAACAGAAGAAGAGGGAGGAAAAAGGACACCCGGAAACAGCCGAGGTTTTTATTGAAAGAGCATTTAAAACAAGAGTAACAGTCACAAGACCATGTTCTCAGATGGGCACAGTAAGAAGTCTCATAACACCAGGTTAAAGTCCAACAGGTTTATTTGGAATCACAAGCTTTCGGAGCACTGCTCCTTCACAGTTGAGTGGAGAGGTAGGTTTCACAAACACGGCATATATAGGCAAAGATACCAATGCAAGATAGTTACATGTTGGGATGTGAAGAATGGTTGGAATGTGAGTTTTTACAGGTAATCAATTCTTTACAGGTACAGATAGTGCGAGTGGAGAGAGGAATAATTACAGGTTAAAGGCATGTGAATTGTCTCAAGCCAGAACACTCCCTAGAATTTTGCAAACCCAGGCATTATGGTGGAGGTTACATGTAGTGTGACATCAATCCAAGATCCCAGTTGAGGCCTGCATTTCTCAGATGTGGTAAAGGGATGGTGGAAATACTAAATAAATATTTTGGCTCAGTTTTTGATAGTGGGATTAAGGAATACGAGGAAAAGAAGCAAATAGACAGCATAGATAAATTTTTGAACAGTAAAGGGATTAAGGGTTATGGTGAGCGGACGGATAAGTTGTGCTGAGTCCACAAAAAGATCAGCCATGATCTTATTGAATGACAGAGCAGGTTTGAGGGGCCAGCTGGCCTACTCCTGCTCCTAGTTGTTATGTTCTTATGCACTTGAAGCTAGAGGTAGGTAAGTTGGTTGAACTCAAGGGGATCAGGCCCTGATGACAGTCACACTGGAATCATTGAAGAAGTTAAGATGGAATCTGCTTCGGCTGTGTAAAGTGTGCTGAAGAGTTGAGGGAATGTCAATGTTAAGAATTCCATTCCAAAAGGCTGTTAAAGCAAACCAGGTAATTATCAACCTTTCAGCCCAACCTGATAATGGGTGACATTGTAGTCATAATATGGAAGAAATTTCATAGCAGCCGAGGAAACCTGTGTTAATTAAAGTCCTCATTCACCTGATGATGGAGCAGCGCTCCAAAAGTTCATGCTGCCAGATAAACCTGTTGGACTTTAACCTGGTGTTGTGAAACTTCTTACTGTGCCCACCCCAGTCCAACGCCGGCATCTCCACATCGTAATTAAAGGCAGTCAGTCTGGATTTGTGGAGTGCAAATTGTGCCTGAACAATCAAGGAGTTTTTTGAGGAAATCTTGGAGTAGATTGACGTCTCATTGGGGTGGGGGTGGGGGATGTCTTTCATCGTAAGGAGGCTGCCGATGGAGGTGCCGCCTTTCCCTGCCCGAGGCCTGAGCAGGGTCACTGGTTTATTTGATAGTAATCCACAAGCTTTCAGAAACAGTGTTCCCACACCTGATGAAGGAAGACCGTTTCCGAAAGCTAGTGGGATTACTATCAAATAAACTGGTTGGACTCTAACCTGGTGTTGTGAGAATTCTCACTGTGTTTACCCCAGTCCAACGTCAGCATCTCCACATCGGGTCGCTGGAACCAGCTGGGAAATGGCTCCACTGACTAAAAGGCCTCAATTGGACAAGGGTGAATAGGCCAGCCTAAGCCTCTCCCATCCCACAGTAAAACTGCAGAGAGGTCATAGTGGACAGCAGCCTGATGGGAAGGCCACCTGTAGAATTAATGTGATTTTTAAAATTTGATTTAATAGAATCATCATAGAATCCCTACAATGCAGAAGGAGGCCATTTGGCCCATCGAGTTTCCATCGAACACAATCCCACCCAGACCCTTTCACTATAACCCCGCATATTTACCCTGCTAATCCCCTGATACTCAGATCAATTTACCATGGCCAATCAACCTAACCCGTACATCTTTGGAGTGTGAGAGGAAATTGGAGCACCCAGAGGAAACCCATGCAGACATGGGGAGAATGTGCAAACTCCACACAGACAGTGAGCCAAGGCCAGAATTGAACACAAGTCTCTGGCGCTGTGAGGCAGCAGAGCTAACCACAGTGCCACCACGCCATCCCAATTTGATTTATTATTGTCACATGTATCAATATATTTAAATGCAGAATAAGTATTGTTTCTTGCACACTATACAGACAAAGCATTCTGTACATAGGGAAGGAAGGGAGAAAATTTTGCAGTTGTTGCAGTTTATCAAGAGATCGGGAAAGCCACCCTACCATCTCTCCTGTATCCATAACACCTTCCTTTCACCAGATAACTCAAATAAATACTAATACTAATAGGTTCACATTTTAATTTCCTTGGATATAATTGTAAAGGTTATAGAATTTGAGTGTCTTTTCTCTATCTTTAGACAGGATCCTGAATGGTGCAGCATGTTTAACTGCACATTCCAAGGGTTATTCAATAATTTATAAATAATGATCCATCCACCGCTGATAATCTGTTGAAAGCACAATTAATGTTTAAAAATTCATCAAAGATTATAGACCCAGAAAGTCTTTGAAGTTGTTCTAGGTCAGTTGAAGGGTTTCTTTGGAAGAAAAACATGACTACCTGTAGGTCTCCTTCAAAATCAAACAATGCCTAAGTAAGGAAGAAAGGGCAAACTGAAGAAAAGCAAAAGAACCATTGGGAGCAGCTTAGCGGTTGAAAAAAAGGGCAGGATGGAAAAGTTGGGTTGAAGGGCCTGTTTCCATACTGTAAACGTCTATGGAGCTTGACACCAGAAAACGATAGGCTGCTGACCTGTGATATCCTCCCGAGCCTGTGGATCCTCTTTCTCTAGATTAGACCATTAATTCCTCAGTCACTTTCTCCCACACCTACCTGGCTAGAAGGTTGTCCTCATAGGTGGGCAAACCCACTTCTCTCCAGCCCCTCTTACAGCAGGACCTCTAGGTTGGTGGAGCCAGATTTCTCCTCTCCATTCCTGTGCTTGCTGCTGGTTGAAAGCTCCCTGTACCGGTAAGCCAATGCTGTGTCCCCTTTGACAGAATGGATGTGTCATCCAGCCCATCCTCTCTATTCAGTCGGGCAGCCAGGAGACTAATACCATTGCTCTGGGAAAGCACCTTGGCAATGCCTAGCCATTGGGAAATAGGTTTACAGACTGGAAAGTCCTCCCGCCATTCCGGCAGGGACTAAGTGTGGAAGTTTCCGCCATTCATTTCCTTAGTGGTCTCATAGTCCCAGCTAAAGGCACCTGATTCCTCCCCAATTCTCACCCCATCCCGACCCTCAAACTCCTCATCCTAACATGAAGAATCACACTAATCCTCCCTTACTGATTCTTACATTTCAACTACATTGCCAAGTCTAAGTTCCCATGAGAACATGGTCGCCTCTGGTCACTGTTCTGTTATTTTATTCATCCTGTTCTTTCAATTTAATTTAATTAGCCACACACCCATTACCTCCCTTTTAATTGTCTCATTTAACCTAGTCCTGCTTCCCTATTGATATCCATACCTGCAAGGCATAATACTTTTCCAGGTTAATACAAAAGTAACTCAAGACAAGTATTGGTAAAAGATATTCTTGGGTTTACGAGGTATCAGGAGTGTAACAGATACATTTTCTGATTAAGCACGTAAATAACTTTACTGGGGAGGCAGAGGCTTGTTACTCGACTAGTAATCCAAGGACGAGGGTACTGCTCTGGGGACGTGGGTTCAAATCTCACCATGGCAGACAGTGAAATTTGAATTCAATAATAATCTGGAATTAAAAGTCTAAAGATGACCATGAAACCATGGTTGATTGCTATAAAAATCTATCTTGTTCATTAATGTCCTTCAGGGAAGGAAATCTGCTGTCCTTACCTGGTCTGGCCTCAGTTTAAATTCAAATGTTATATTTTGTTTACTTGTGACACAAGTAATGAAGTTACTGTGAAAATCCCCTGGTCACCACACTCGGGTACACTGAGGGAGAATTTAGAATAGAATCCCCGCAGTGCAGAAGGAGGCCATTCGTCCCATCAAGTCTGCACTGACCACAATCCCACCCAGCCCTTATCCCCATGTATTTACCCTGCTAGTCTCCCTGACATTAAGGGGCAGTTTAGCACGGCCAATCAACCTAACCCATACGTCTTTGAACTGTAGGAGGAAACTGGAGCACCCAGAGGAAACCTGCACAGAGAACAGGAGAATGTGCAAACTCCACACAGACAGTAACCCAAACTGGGAATTGAACCTGGGTCCTTGGCACTGTAAAGCAACAGTGCTAACCACTATGCCACCGTGCTGCCTCTAATTTAGCACGGTCAATGCACCTAACCAGCACATCTTTCGGACTGTGGGAGGAAACTGGAGCACTCAGAAGAAACCCAAGCAGAACTGGGGAGAACGTGCAGACTCCACACAGTCACCCAAGCCAGGGATCAAACGCAGATCCCTGGCGCTGTGAGGCAGCAGTGCTAACCACTATGCCGCCATGCCGCCCATATGTGACTCCAGATCCACAGCAATAGGTTTGACTCTTAACTAACCCCTCAAGGGCAATGAAGCGTGGGCAATAAATGCTGGCCCATCCAATGATGTCCACATTCAGAAAAACATATTTTTTTAAAAATGCCCAGAAAACCCCATTTAATGGTGGGAATCATTCTGTATAAAGACTCCCTGAACCCCAAAGACAATCAAGGCAGGAGCTGTGTTCCTCCTATATAAACGTGGCCCATGAAAAGGGCTCTTTGCGGTGTGTGCAGGCTGAAAATAAAGCATTAAAACTTTTCTCCTTAAGTCTGTCAAAACTCTGAACTAGTTTCTGATGAGCCCATTAGATCAGAACAGCCATGAGAATCTGACTGGCAATCGATTGATGCTGCTTCACTATGTGTGAGAAAGAGTGTGGGTCAGGTGTAAAGACTGACCATGGTTTATAATCCCAGCCAACAGGGACATCTGGCAACAACCCCATTCACAAACTAGGAAGAAGGAAGTGACCTAAGCTGAGCCGTTACTTGATGCATTGATCTTCTCTCCTTCCCCCAGTGGCAGGAATTTTTTTATTTCCTGGTGTTATTAGCAAGACCGTGAAGGGATAATGGTCTGAAATGGAAATGGAGAATCGTATCTGGATATTGAAGGGCAGCCTGTGGGATGCACAAATACGCCAAGCGATTTGTCAGGAGAGTTAAAAAAAAAACAAGGCAACTGAAAGGAGATTCTTATCCTTCTGTTTCCTGTACTGCAAGACCATGCAACAGCCAACCTAATGCATAATAAACAGCCGGCTACAAGAATCTCCTTTCAACAGCTGCAGTATTCGGATAAGGAGATAGAAATAGACAGGGTGAGGTTACACTCACGGGGACGCATCTCGATCGTTGTGTAATAATCCTGCCCCACGCTTTATCTGATGCTTGATATCTCGTGTACCACCATTGATGGATAGAAAGGCGAAAAGTATTTCTTTTTTTTAAGATTAAAGGATGCACAGTGGTTTATCTAACAAAAAGGAAACTATCTATTGTTGTCAGGTATAAAAAGATGAGTGAGTTATGTCGGTGCAATTGACCAATGATTTATTGTTCAATAAGTTATTAGGAGCTGTCACACAGCCCATTCATAACCACATATTTGTGTGAGAAAGAGGCTTTGTTAGTCTGAGGAAGTGCTGAAGTGTAACGCACGCCCAACTGCATTCAGGATCTGAGAGATTTCTTCAGCCAAAGTGTGGGGTTTCCTCAATGGCTCAGTTTGGTAGTACCAATATCAAATATCTGGAATTAACAACCCACCACGAAACCATTGTTGACTGTCAGATCTGGTTCACTAATGTCACTTAGGGAAGGAAATCTGCTGTCCTTTCTTGGTCCTCCCTATCTGTGATTCCAGAGTCACAGCAATGTGGTTAACTCTCAATGCCTTCTGAAATGACCGAGCAAGAGCAACAAGGGATGGGTAATAAAACCTTGCCAGCCAGCGACGCCCATGTTCCGTGAATAAAAAGAATCCATAATGGGCAGTGGGTTTCAGCCATGTGGGAGCAGATTTGATCCTGTCTGCCTGTGCCGAAATAACTGATCTCAGACAAGGCAAGAGTGCAGATATTAGGATCATTAACCACAACCGCATAGGGGTACGAAAGGATAAGTCAGTCTATCCATGTTAGAAAACAAGTGTGTCCATTATAAGAATTGACATCTTCTATAGCAGCCACCATCACATGTGATCCTTCCTTTTCCAAATGTCTCACTCCCACATTCTAAACAGTTAACCACTCCATTCTTCTCCCTTGTTTCTTCTCAGTTGTTCCTCCTTGTTAGGAAGATACTGTATTGTAAGCACCGGAGACAGTATAGTTTGCAATATTGGAAGAAATACCAGTAAGCTGTTATCTCATCTGGAGGGAAGACATTGAGGTCCTATACAGTGGGAAGGGAGGAGGTGAAAAAGTGGATGATACGTCTGAAATTGAAAGGTGCTGGGTTAAAAAACCATGAAGGATGATGGACGAATAATCCAGAAAAGCAGGGGGAGAAGAAGATGCGTTTATTGCTAGGATTATGTTGGAGGTGGTGATCTGATGGAGGATGCTGTAACTGAATATGGGGGATGATGAGGGGGAAGGTGACAACAAGGGGGACCCAGTGGTAGTTCTGGAAGTGTGGGAAATTGAACAAATGTGTTTGAGGGCCCTGTCCACACAAGTGGAGTGAATCAGCAGCTGAGGAAATTTCAGGATACTCGGAAAGCTCTGGCGTGGACACTGGCATTGTCAGAGCGGATGCAACAGAGACAGAGAAACTGGGAGAGGGGAATAGAGTCCTTACAGGGGTTGGGTGGGGGGAAGAAGGGTAAAAAATGGACAGACGAAGTGGTTGGGCATCAGTGGTCATTCTATCGTGAGAGATGTTGAGAGAGAAGCTGGGGAAGGAAGGGGGAAATTCAGAGATGGACTACAGAAAGGTAAAGGATTGAAATTTGAAAGAAGACAAGTTGAATTCTGTATCTCTGAGTGCAGTAACATTGAGACAATTGTTCAACCACCAGGGAAAACCAAATAGAGACCTGACCAGAACTGGAACAAAGAATCAGCAACATATATATGTGGGAGTTTGCGCATTCTCCCTGTGGTTGCGTGTGTTTCCTCCGGGCGCTTCGGTTTCCTCCCACACCCCAAAGATGTGCTGTTAGGCTGATTGGTTTTACCAAATTGACACTATTCTCCCCTGAATCTGGCTAAGTTAGGGGTTCCATTCGTAGACATGCAGGGTAGAATAGGTGTAGGGTGATGAGGCGGCGCGGGCTCGTTGGGCCGAAGGGCCTGTTTCCCGTGCTGGGTTGTTCTTTGTTCTTGGTATATCCTACGAGAAGGATCCATGTGAGTTCCTATAACCAACTTCCCTTATTTGGAGAGTTTAGAGTATCTATCCTGTCCAGAATCAACTTCTTTCTCACTAGTCAATTCTGCCCTGGCTGACCAACATCAACCCTGTTCACCTAATGTGTTAAAATGAAAATTTAATCCCTCCATAAATTAGGCAGCACAGTGGCACACTGCTGCCTCACAGCACCAAGGACCCGGTTTCAATTCCGGCCTTGGGTCACTGTCTGTGTAGAGTTTGCACATTCTCTCCATGGGTTTCTTCCAGGTACCTCGGTTTCCTCCCACAGTCCAAAGATGAGCGGGAGAGGTGGATTGGCCATGCTAAATTACTCCTTACTGTCAGGGGGATTAACAGGGTAAATAAGTGGGGACAGGGCCCGAGTGGGATTGTTGTCAGTGCAAACCCGTTGGGCTGAGTGGCCTTCTTCTGCCCTGTAGGGGGTCTATGATTCTATGAAGTTTGTCTCACCCTATTTCTGCCCTTTCCCACATAATGAGTGGGATTTCCCAGTCACGCTCCCCCCCAAGACTGGAAAATCCCACTGAGATCAACGAACCTTTGAATAGTCCTGTCCTGCCCGTTACAATTCCGCTGGGGGATGGGATGGAAACATTCCATCCTGCATGTTTTGCCCACCATTTGATCCTCCAACATTTAGCTTCCTTTCTTCCCCTCTCTTTCACCCTACCATCAGTGAAGGAGCCATCAGCCACCTCACTCTTCCTCTCTCAAATATTCTACCTGAATCCTTCTGCCTCTCTGCTTCACTTTTAATCATAAAAACCTTCTTCGATCCCATCTATTCAACCAATCTTTATTCACCTCCCTTCTCTCTCACACTACCATTAGGCATTCACGTTATTTATTCCTTAAACAATATTTCTTTATCCTGTTCCTTTCTGTAAAACACCTTGAGATGTTTTCTACATTAAAGTCACTACATAAGTGAACAGCATTGGCCGTAAATTTCCCAGCCTGCCTGCTGCGGGAGTTGTAGCAGATGAGTTTGAAAATTCGCCGGACCATTTAAAGGTTCATTGTGTTGGGTGGGAATTTCGGGGCACACATGGCAGGAAAATCCTGCCCATCTTGTATGAATGTACGAGGATTGGGCATCTTCAAGATCACACTTGACTTCCGCAATCAACCAGTCCACTGAACAAGATTTCAGTCACCTGTTTTAGTCTCTCGTCATATGTTAGTTTGATAATAGAACCACCAAGTCTGTATTGTATATTGTGTTGTTTACATTCTTCCAAAGTCCACAGCCTAGGTTTTGTGATAGCTCAAACTCAAGCTATCAGTGCTCAGCATTACTATGGTGGAAATCAATTTTGGCAAACCATACATGCACAGAAAAACATGGAAACCGCGTATCCCTGTTCCCCCAGGAATTTCCACCCATGTTGCTGTTCCTTCTGGCGGAGAAATGGTGCTGAAAATCATCTCAAAGAAGTGTTTTGCTAGAGGGCAGTTCAGAGAAATAGGAGGAGTGCCTCACCTGTTGCTATCCTATAGAGCTGCACTGTGACACTAAAATGTTGGGAACCACTGCTATAGACCACAGAATCCCTGCACTGAAGGAGAATGCCATTTGGTCCATTGAGCCTACACTAACTCTCCAAAAGAGTATTTTATCCAAGTCCACCCAATTCCTGTAATCCCATGCATTTAGCATGGTTAATCTGCCTAACCTGCACGTCTTTAGACACTTAGGGACAATTTAGCATGGCCAATGCACCTAACTTACACACCTTTGGCATGTGTGAGGAAACCAGAGCACCTGGATGAAACCCACCAGACACAGGGAGAACGTGCAAAGTCCACACAGTCAACCAAGGCGCTGTGAGGCAGCAGTGCTAACCACTGTGCACCTTGTTCCTGTTACGTGCCTTAATGGGATGAGATTAAAGGTGCTACAGAGCTGCAAGTTGATGTGTTGACAGACATTATCCATAATCGTACAGGCAAAATACTTAGCTGGACATAATACCGCAACCATAGAAACATCAAAAGTTAGTACATTCAGCACAGGAGAGAAAATGTGAAGGAGGTAATAGGAAAAGCACACCGCTGTAACTGAGAATTGCTATAATCTTCCTTGCTCAAAGAGACACCACCTCATCATCTGAATGAAAATTCCCAGTGAAGTCTGATTTTCTATTTTTTTTGACAGATTTAACAGGTCAGTTAGGGATTATCAATAATTGTCATATTTTCATGTGGCAGTGTGTGTGAAGCTGCATAATAAATCATCATTGTTCTTCATGTTCCAGTTGCTGACTCAGCAAAGACCAGGAATCAGTCCCTGCTCAGTGAGACAGTGGGTATTATACACTTGCCCATTGAACAACTGAGGACTTCACATTGTCTTGTATTTCTGCAGAATATTTACAGTCCATTTTTTTATTTTAAAGGTCACAATAAGATTGGGAATACAAAAAAAAAACACATTCAGGGTGTACCTTATCCAAGCCTCAGAACTTCTCAAAGCCATTGATTGATAATCTTTGAAGAGTGTGTCCTATCAATCAATATTGGGGTAGCACAGTGGGTAGCATTGTTGCATCGCAGCACCAGGGACTCAGGTTCGATTCCGGCCTTGGCTGACTGTGTGGAGTTGGCACGTTCCCCCATGTCTATGTGGGTTTCCTCCAGGTGCTGCGGTTTCCTCCCACGCTCCAAAGACATGCAGATTAAGTGGATTGGCCATGCTCAATTCCCTCTTAATGTCCAAAATTGTGCAGGTTGAATGGATCACCCATGGTAAACATGTGGGGTTACAGGGATAGAGCAGGGGAGAGGGCCTGGGTAAGATACTCTGTCAGAGAGTCAGTGTTAACCACTGCACCACCCTACAGCACATGCCAGATGCTGGGAATCTTTGCCAAAGCGAAGCAAAGTATCAGCCAATTCTTAATCAGCATATAGTCCTACCGTACAACTATTTGTCTCAAAATGATCTCACATCTGGATTGGAAGCTTTGAGCTAAAAAAACCGAACGCCACATTGTTAGAGGTGCCTTCCTTCAGGGAAGGTGCGAGTTCAGGTACATATGATGTATCCCGTGCTACCATCCAAAGATGGAGTGTGGAGTTCACCAAGCTTCTCGGTTTCTACCAACACCTCCAAAAGACTGGGCATCTAATCATCTCCCTAACTGTTGTTTGTAGGATCTTGCTGTGCGCATCAGTGGGTGCTACGTGCCCCTGCATTACAGTCACTGCATTTAAAAAAAACAATCAATTCTTACTAATTTGCTCCTGGAAAGAATCTCTACAGTACAGGATGAGGCCATTCAGCCCATTGAGTCTGCACCAACCAAAACCCCACCCAGGTCCTATCCCCATAACCTTAGCTCGTCTCCCTGACACTAATTTATCACAGCCAATCCGCCCATTTTTGGAGTGTGGGAGGAAATCGGAGCACCCAGAGGAAATCCACGCAGACATGGGGAGAACGTGCAAACTCCACACAGACAGTGACCCGAGCTGGGAATTGAACCTGGTGTCCCTGGTGCTGTGAGGCAGCAGTGCTAACCGTGCCATCTCAATCCAGATGTTATGAAGTGTCATATAAATCCATGACTTTATTTCGTTTTGTTTAATACTAATTGGCAATCTCATTTAAAGAACTCACCATGATTACTGGTGTGGGAATTGTGTAAAAAAATACACCCACAGGTGTATGGCGGCAGGGGACTCTCAGGCTGCGATTAAATGGTTTTCTGGGACTGGAATTGAGAGTATTTTTCGCTGTATATTAGCTGACACAAGAGAGTTTGATACCGAAACGTGTTCTATCTCCTAGCAGTGACATCCCTCACCTTGCTAAGAACAATGTTCCTTATTTGCCAGGTTTTACGCTTACTGACTGCGTCTGACAGCAAAGGAATAAAAGGAAGATTATTGCTGCATTTCTGCTGAATGATTGGCAGGTCCATGTAAACCTGATGGTTAAGGGTGCATTAACACAGCAATCCACAGCAAATATGGCGGTGGGCTTGACTTTAACAGCTAACTCCAGCTCCCTTACGATTAGAGGCTCCTGTTCACAGAAGCTGCTGTCAAGAACTGCGTCAGCTTTTCACATTTATAATGACTTTGGTAGCTCAATCCCGTCGCAGTAATTGTGTCTTGCCTCCCTGTGGGTGGTTTCGAATCCAGCCCAGGCTGATGAAATTATGAGATAAATGTTCGCTAGCTCTCTCAACTGCGTGCAAAGGTCCTGCGTGAACTGAGTTAGTAGGTCAGCCTTAATCTGATAGGCGCTCAGGCAAAAAGAACCCGCACTCGTTCCATATTAATTGCCACCACATTGCTTGGAAGTGACAAGACTGGCGTAGGCAGAGAGGGAACGTTTGGCTGCAGCTGAAATAATACCATTGGTGGAAGAGTTCACTTTACTCCTCGTCTGACCTAATATGTATGAGGTGGTTTAATGGCATTATAGGGTGAGGGTGGAATCTTGTGCCCACACCTGTGGTGAATTTGGTGGCAGTGAGGTCATTTAATCAGGTGGTAAGGTGGGGTGACACGGTGGCACAGTGGTTAGCACTGCTGCCTCATGGTGTCAGGGACCCGAGTTCCTTTCCGGCCTCGGGTCACTGTCTGTGTGGAGTTCGCACCTTCTCCCCATGTCTGTGTGGGTTTCCTCTGCATGCTCTGGCTTCCTCCCACATCCGAAAGACGTGCTGGTGAGGTGCATTGGCTGTGCTAAATTGCGCATTAGTGTCCCAAGATGTGTATGTTTGGGATATTGGTGGGCTAAGTACATGCGGTTACGTGGATACATGGATGGGTGGGATGCTCTGTGGACGACTCGGTGCAGACTCGATGGGCCGAGTGGCCTCCTTCTGCACTGCCGGAATTCTATGATTCTAGATCTGCGACCATCCCACTTCAACCCTGGTTAAATCTGTGGCAGGAAATCCTGTGAATGATCTTCCTGTCCCGTCACCAATTGTGACTCTTGAGTGGGCAGCTAGTGGCCAACTATGGGACTCATCTCACTGCCGCTGGTATTAACTCAGTGGTGGGTGGGTTTCGCCATTCAGGGGGCATGACAAGCAAACCTCAGCAAGTCTGCTTGCGGGCACCCGGGGTGATTCCCACATTCAAAGGCACTCAGTGCCTGATTGAGAGATCAGGCATCAGGATGAAGGAGAGGGAATCCACTGAAACACATCCTCCTGCCCTTGGTGCTGACGCCCCTCTCCTACCACCCCTGCTCCGTGATCCCCCTCCCCCCCTCTCACGGTCACTTACATGTGGCCGGATCCCCCCTTAATCCGAGGCATTGTCGGGAGTCATACCCCATCCTGTGGAACTGCTGAGTACAAAAGAGCTGCTGGCCGCTGAGTGGTCAGCAGGTGGGACTTCCACCTCTGGGGTCCTTGATTCCAGGGAGAGGCCAATTGCAGGCCTGAGTGGCATAAGACACAGCCAGCCTTTCCAAAAAAAGGCATTGCAGAGGTCGCAACAGCTGTCCAGCCAGCAGCTAAGACGCTTGTTGCCTCCACAAGATTCCACTGCTAGTTTGTAGGGAATCTGTGGGATCATGTCAATGTCATAGAATCTAGGGGATTTTCACATTGCAGTGTTAATGTAAGCCTACTTGTGACACTAACAAATAAACTTTACATTTATAGAATCCCTACAGTGCAAAAGGAGGCCATTCAGCCCATTGAGCTTGCATTGACAACAATCCCATTACAAGCCCTATCCTCGTAACCACACGTATTAACCCTGCCAGTCCCCCCACACGGACCAATCAGTCTAACCCGCACCTCTTTGGACTGTGGGAGGAAACCGGAGCGCTCAAAGGAAACCCACGCAGACATGGGGATAACGTGCAGACTCCACGCAGACAGTGACCCAAGCTGGGTCCCTGTCCCTGTGATGCAGCAGTGCTAACCATTGTGCCACCATGCTGCCCTTTTTTGAGACTGTACTCCGTGGTGCCGGAGACCCCAGCCAGCAGAAATAGATTCTCTCTAACCACCCTACATCCAGTTTAAAGCAAGGAACTGGTTTAAAGGCCTTGGGGGGTAGGGAGGGGCATGTGGGGTGGGGGGAGGGTCATCCAACTTGTAATCAATTCGGTTACACAAAGTGCACACAATACTTTTGATGCTGTTCACTCATCCCCTCTTACAGTGAGCATAATACATATAAATACGTCTTTAACAATTTAGGAACAGTTAAAACGGAACAGAATCAAGCTCCGGGTGACATATATCTGGGTTTTGGCATTTGGATGTTGGGATGTGAGGGGAGGGAAGAGGATGAAAGGGAAAATGTAGTATCATCTTAGCAATAATGAATATTTAATGAATTCTGTGAGTCTCCTACTGAGTGATTAGTGATATATAAATGGTAGGAATGTGTGCAAAGGGATCCTTACTGTCAAGTTAAACTGTTGCAGAGTAAAGGGGAACCACATCCAATTTGTGGCAGAGCAGCTTACCTCAGCAGGATATAAAAAATGACTCTAAATATAACTAACCTTTCAGCTTAATGACAATTAAGCAATAATGTGAACTGTCATACCCAGCAGAGAATAGGTTGGGCAATTAAGGGAGATGAGATTAAAGGTTGTGCCATTTGGTCATCCATCTTGTGATCAATGTAGTAACACAATGCACACACACACTACATTACTGATGCCTTCACCCACCTCTTCTGCCCTTCCCATTGGGTCGGGTTTTATTCCAATTCCGTGTTTATCTCTTAAATATTTTAACACTTGTTTACCACTTTCTCAGCTCCTTGTATTACAGTTTCGCCAACATGTGCTGCCTGTCTTTTGGTAGACAGTTACATCACGCTTCAAGGTGTTCGCCCCCTCAGCTGGCCTGCTCCTTATCAATAAGCCCAGTTTCAGTATCTGAGAGGGTTGAGATTTTGTTTTATTAATTCATTCACAGGATGTGGATGTCACTGTCTAGGCCAGCGTTTATTGCCCATCCCAAGTTGCCCTTCAGAAAGTGGTGGTGAACTGCCTTCCTGAACAACCATGTGGTGTAGGTGCACCAACTGTGCTGTTAGAGAGGGTGTTCCAGGATTTTGACCCAGTGACAATGAACGAGTCCAAATCGGGATGGTGAGTGACTTGGAGGGGAACTTTCAGGCGGTGGTGTGCCCATGTATCTGCTGTCTTTGTCCTTCTAGATCGTAGCAGTCATTGGTTTGGAAGGAATCTTGGTAAGTTTCTGCAGTGCATCTTGTAGATAGTACACACTGTTGTTATTGTGCATCAGTGGTGGAGGGAGTGAATATTTATGGATGGGCTGCCAATCAAGGGAGTTACTTTGTCCTGGATAGTGTTGAGCTTCTTGAGTGTTGTTGGAGCTGCACTCATCCAAGCAAAGGAAGAGTATTCCATCACACTCCTAACTTGTGCCTTGTACATGTTGGACAGGCTTTGAGGTGTCAGGAGGCGATTTTCTTGCCCCTGGTTTGCTAGCCTCTGACCTGCTGTCATAGTCACAGTATTCTAACAGTCATGAATGTAGCCCAATCCATCACACAAACCAACCTCCCATCCACTGACTCTGTCAACACTTCCTGCTGCCTCGGAAAAGCAACCAGCATAACCAAGGACCCCACGCACCCCGGACATTCTCTCTTCCACCTTCATCCGTTGGGAAAAAGATACAATAGTCTGAGGTCACGTCTCAACCGACTCAAGAACAGCTTCTTCCCTGCTGCCATCAGATTTCTGAATGGACTCCCCTCGTATTAAGTTGGTCTCTCTCTACATCCTAGCTACGACTGTAACACAACATTCTGCACTCTCTCCTTTCCTTCTCTGTGAACGGTATGCTTTGTCTATATAACATGCAAGAAACCAATACATGTGACAATAATAAATCAAATCAAATCAAATATATGGCTGTTTCTGATCAGTGGTAATGCCCTTGAATGTCAAGGAGTAATGCTTAGATTTTCTCTTGTGGAGATGGTCATTGCCTGGCACTTATATGGTAGCAAATGTTACTTGCCATTTGTCATGCCAAGTCTGGATATTGCCCAGGTCCTACTGCATTTGGACATGCTGGAGAAGAATGGCACACACTCACCCCCTGGGTAATGCAGCCTTAGCCCCTAACTCCATGGTACTGGATTATTGATCTCGACCATGTTATCCTGGGATGTTACCGGAGTGGCGGGGGAAAGCAATCAGAGCCAGACAGAAGGTGCAGGAGGTGGAGGGAGCGGGGAAGCGAGTCTCCTTCACACCACTCCTGTGCATCTTGCAGTTTTAGAATGACAGAAGTCTAGTAGGTTTTTCACTTTCTTATCCTCTGGGAAGAGAATCGCACATGGTAACCAGGACAAACAGCGGGAAAGAAAAACATTAAATACACCTCCAATCGGACTTCAACAAGACCATTCTGAACAGCATTCCATTATCTGATATCAGGAGTAAATCTATCTTGCACCAAACACCGTCACAACAAAAGAAGGATCATTTACATGGAAGGTCACAGTTAAAGGATAGCACTTCACCTGGGCCACACAAGCTTGCTAAATTTAGCAGGGCACAGCAGAAATCAATAACTTACAACACAATACTTCCAGTTTCTGTCTCCTCCCCTAATTTTTGGAAGTGGATTTTCAGGAAGACAAAGGAACTCACAGGCAAAAGTGAGAAGGTGAAATAGAGACACAAAGGTGCATTGGCCATGCTAAATTTTAAATTTACTTATTAGTCACAAGTAAGGCTTACATTAACACTGCAAAGAAGTTACTGTGAAATTCCCCTAGTCGCCACAATCTAGCATCTGTTTGAGTCAATGCACCTAACCAGCACGTCTTTCAGACTGTGGGAAGAAACCAGAGCACACGGAGGAAACCCAAGCACTCACAGGGAGAACGTGCAAACTCCACACAGACAATGACCCAAGATGGGAATTGAACCAGATCTCTGGCACTATGAAGCAGCAGTGCTAACCACTGTGCTGCCATGCCACCCAAATTCTCCCAAGGGTGGCAACTAGGGGATTTTCACATTAAAAATAAGAATGCTCACTGGCAGCACGGTGGCACAGTGGTTAGCACTGCTGTCTCATAGCACCAGGGACCTGGTTCGATTCCCGGCTTGGGTCACTGTCTGTGTGGAGTCTTCGCGTTCTCCCTGTGTCTGCGTGGGTTTCCTCCAAGTGCTCCGGTTTCCTCCCACAGTCTGAAAGATGCTGGTTAGGTGCATTGACCAAGCTAAACTCTCCCTCAGTGTACCCCAACTGGTGCCTGAGTATGGCAACTAGGGGATTTTCACAGTAACTTCCTTGCAGTGTTAATGTAAGCCCATTTGTGACACTAATAAATAAGCTTATAAAGAAGACATTGATTGTTGGATGTCTTCTGGCATCACTCCACTCTAACTCACCACCACTTCTCTCCAACTCTCTGGGCGGGATGTATCAGCCTTGCTCAGGCGATTTTGTGAAATCCCGCTCGAGGCCAACTGAGATTTCCGTTCTGGGAACCATGGGGCAGGCAAGGTGGTATGGTTTCAGCCTCTATCTCTTAAATTGTCTGATATCTGTTCGTAACTGAATGAACATTTTTCCGAATCAGCTTTTGGGAACACCAAAGCTTTCAGTCCCTGTGGCAAACTCCATTCTCTGGCCACTGACATCACTTATGTCTATTGCAGCTGTCTGAGGTTGGACAAGGCTGACCACAACCTTGGTGTCATAGTTGACCTTGAGATGAGTTTCCAACCGAAAGTGCAGACCATCAATAAGGCAGAAACCCTTGTCCATGTCTTTCTAATCTCCATTTTTCACTATTCAAATGCACTTCCAGCTAGCCTCCTGCATTTTACCCCCCCGGTAACATAAGGATCTTCAAAGCTCTACTGTCCATGTCCAACCATGCAGGATGTCTCATTCAGCTGTCACCGTTCTCCATTACATCACCACCCACACCCCCATCCAACCTCACCTCTCACCATCCCTCCATCCTCTCCACCCCGTGCTTGTTAAACCTCATTGGCTCCCAATTAAACACCAATTTTAAAATTCTCATCCTCATTTTCAAATCTCCCCATATCCATATCCTTCCCTAAATCTGTAATCTCCTCCAGCCTCAAAAAGCCCACAGCAATTAAGGATGGGGATAAAATGCCAGGAAGAAACAAAATCTAAGTCTGGGAAAGTTTTTCTCTCTGCTGGCTTAGAGATGCTCAACTGTAGTTGAGGGGTGATAATTATAGGATGGATGTCAGAGGTAGGTTCTTTACTCAGAGGGTAGTAAGGGTGTGGAATGTCTTGCCTGCAGCAGTTGTGGACTCGCCAACTTTAAGGGCATTCAAATGGTCATTGGATAGACATATGGATAATATTGGAATAGTTTAGGTTAGAGGGTCATTAGGTTGGTTCCACTGGTGCAACATTGAGGGCTGAAGGGCCTGTACCACACTGTAATGTTCTATGTTCTATGTTTTATGTAGCATTTTGATTGGAGCAGATCATCTGAGCTAAGTCAATTCACCTTTCGTTAAAGATGTCTTCAGATTTTTCTAGTGCATAGCCCCAGTTACACCCTGCCTATATTTTCTTCTCAAGCCATTCACTAAATGCTCCCCTAATTCTGGCCTCCTGAGCATCCCAGTCTTTTCTGTTGTTCTATCACTGATAGCCTTGCCTTTGGCTGCCAGGATGCTAAGTGCTGGAATTCCCTCCCTGTCTGCGTCGCAATCTCTCCTCCTTTAAGATGCCCCAATCTGCCCATCTATTTAACCAACCTTTTGGTGACCTCCCCAAACATCTCCTCATGCAGCTCAGAACAGATTTCACACCCCTGCCTACAAAGTCTACGCAAGGATTCACATAATCTTCACAAAGTCTACTTCACATATTCTACCCTAGTAGAGATTTCACAATTCAATCTCCCTCAGGCATTGTACATGATGTAAAATGATTGTTATAAAAAATACAGAATGCAGTATACTAGTAACACAATCACTCCATTCCAATTAAAATCTTCAAATGTTAACTTCCCGAATGGTTTCGGAGGTAAATGTAGGGAGGATATAACTGGGGCTTTGCACCAGAAAGATCTGATGATATCTCCAGCCTAGAATCATTGAATAGAATCCTTACAGAAAGAGGCCATTCAGCCCTTCGAGTATGTACTGGCCACAATATCACCCAGGCCTTATTCCCGTAACCCTCATTCACCCTGCTAACCCCTCTGACATTAGGGGCAATTTATCATGGCCGATCAACCTAACCCGCACATCTTTGGAGTGTGGGAGGAAACCGGAGCACCCAGAGGAAACCCACGCAGGCACGGGGAGAACGTGCAGACTCCACACAGACAGTGACCCGAGGCCAAAATTGAACCCGGTCTCTGGTGAAGCAGTAGTGCTAACCACAGTGCCACCGTAGCAACCTACTCTCTGATTCTATGATTTCAGCCTAAGGTGAATTGACTTACCTCAATTTAGCCTCTCTAAGCTGGCAGAAAGGGAAACTTTTCCAGGATTCCCACTCCTGATTGCAATCCGGTGATTGCTGCTGCGAAGCTTGTGTAGAGTTAGTTGGATGTAGCTGGAATGCCACCCAATGCTGACACTGCAGAGGTTGACACATGGAGAATGGCCAGTGGAATATGTACCCCAGCATCACTCATGGGACCCAATAAAAGACTTTGAGAAGGGATGACTATGCATTGGGAGGAAATTGGAGGAAGGAGGTTTGAAATTAATCTTTAACTTTTGATTAATTGGAACAAAAAGCAGTGCTTCCAATACCATACTTCCATCAGGGCAGTTTGGACATAATGAAGAAGAGAAAGTACACTGGGCAGGGAGGCTTCAACAAGAAACAAAGGAGGCGGTTTTACCATTTGTTTTCTAAGTGCTGGGAGGACTTGGAACTGGGAGAGTTTTAGATTTCGGGTGTGTTTTCATGCCTCCCACCCGCCACCACACGCACTTTGCCTACAAAATTTTGAGCAAGTCTGTTGCACACTGCAGAAGCTTGTGGGCAGGGCTTAACCCACCCAAAAGCCTGCAGAGGGAGCTGGTGCGCATGTGCAGGCCTCTGATGCTGCACGTGCGCATTAGCAGTAGCAGTGGTCTGACAGAAAGAAGGGAGCTGTGAGGCTGCCTGAAGCATCTCCCCCCTCCCCCGCAGTCACAGGAGCATGCAGCCCTAGATACAGCCCACTCCCACCTCTCGTCTGCCTAGACCAATCACAGACCCCACCCACCAATTGTGGACCCCCTCCTTTCCCACCGATTGCAGACCCACAGGCTTCCTCCCACCAATCGCTGCAGAGTGGCAGTGGGCCCCTTCTCCCTCCCTCCTGACTGGCAATGCCAAGGTGGCATGAGGTCTTCTGTCAGATATGGTGAACCATCTGAGGTTTTACAACTTGTTGTAGAGGACTTGAATGACTAAAATCACTTCCTATGGCTCAGGAGCAAATTTGCTGTGCAATAAAGAAGATTTGATCCTGGGTTTGTCTTCACTCAGTTCATCTAGGACAAACTGTGGAGGTGCCATAACCAGTGTGTTTTATAATATTATGGAATGCTGAGTAAATTATTTTCCATCAAGGTTACAATGTGTAATAACCACAACATGGCCCAGCGGGTGGGCATTTGGAGTATGAGCTCTCTGGTTGAGGTAATGATTGCCCAAACGGGGAGCCTAACCTGTGTATATATTGTGGAGTGTCAGGGCTAATGACATTCCAGATTTTGACTTTGTACCTGAAGCACTCTTAGGAGTGGAATTGAGTTTGTAAATAAAGGGAATCTGCTGAAGGGACACCGGCCTCTGAGCAGTTATTTCACAATGGTAATGCAATTGCCCATGGTAAGGTCAAGGATAACAAAGGCTTCGTTTCCAGCCTTAAATATATTCAATGATGGAATGTCTACAATGTTCCAAGGGAGACAATTCTAAAGGTTCAGAACACTCTGAGTGAATACATTCCTCTTCATCTCAGCCCTAAATAGCAATCTCACAGTGTCTGCCTTGTCAGAGTCCTTCAGAAGTGTGTATGTTTCAATGCCTCTCATTCTTCTAAACTCCAGAGATTATAGCACCAATTTACTCAGCATTCTATAATATTATAAAACACACTGGCTATAGCACCTCCACAGGTTACCCTAGATGAACTGAATGAACACAAACCCAGGATCAAACCTTGTTTATTGCACAGCACATTTTCCCCTCAGCCATCGAAAGAGATTTTAGTCGTTCAAGTCCCCTCCAACAAGCTGTAAGGCCTCAGATAGTTCACCGTATCTGACAGAAGACCTCTTGACTGAAGGGAAAGCAGAGTGCATTGGACAGCTGCACAGCTCCTCCCCCCCCCCGTGTCTTCACAGCGCTGCTCTCTGTACTCCATCAGTTAGATATTGGATTGTCTGACCCCTGACCTGTGAAAATCCATTATGGAGTATCTTACCTTATCACTTATGTACAAGTGAAAATAAATTAATCAGCCAGCATGTGATGCGAATTACAATGTGGTGGAAGCTGCCACCATCTGGACAGAGAGACAATCATGCACAGACAGTTCAAGATCATCTCGAAACACCTTCGAAATTCATAGCCTGCGCCAGCTCTTTCGTGTAAAGGAGTAAATCAGTCAAGTATTAATTTAACCCTGCTCCAGCCCAAGTAACCTTTGAGTAACCAACTTTCCAGACTGAGGTACATAGATTTATTCTGGGTCATGATATGGAGCAAAGACGGGGAGTAGGTGTACATCTAATGGCAAAATAGGCCCAAGCAATAAAGGGCCTACTTCTTTTCCCAATGGTTCCGAAGGTCTATTGGAGGCTCCTGGATCCACATCAACAGCTAACATAGCGGCAGGGAGGCAATGGCCGAGTGGTATTATCCCTAGACTAATAATCCAAAAATTCAGCTAACATTTTGGTGACCCGGGTTCAAATCCTGCCACGGCAATTGGTGAAATTCGAATTCAATAGAAGAAAATCTGGAATTAGGAATGTACTGATTGTCAGAAAAACCCATCTGGTTCATTAATATCCTTTAGGGAAGGAAATCTGCTGTCTTTACCCCGGTCTGGCCTATATGTGAATCAAGTGCCACAGCATCGTGGTTCACTCCCAACTTCCCTTGAGCAACAAGAGTTAGCGACGCCCATGTCCCACAAATAAATAAAACGTTGGCCCAGCCAGTAACACTCATGCCCCATGAATGAATAAAAAAAGACCGTGTGGTCATGCGAGAAGATGATGACACAGCTGCATAGTAAATCAAATCAAGTAAGAGGTCACGTGGCGGAAGGGTGGGAGTTATCCTCAGGAAAGCGGGTAGAGCACATGTGTAGGAGTAGCTGCTTGCTGAGCATGTGAATAAAATACTCTTTGTTAAAAGACCTTGCTGTCAGTGATGGGGGAACCCACATCAGCACTAACCTTTAAGAAGCCCATTGGCCAGCTCTTTCTCACTGCTGCCTCATTTATGTCCAAGTACAGAGATTATTTTTGCTCTGCAAAAAGAACATTAAGCAGCAAACACCCTCTTCCCCCAGCCCCACCACACCCACACCACCATGTTCCCCCCCCCTCAAACTCCTCCACCTCACCCGACACACCCCCAGTTTCCTACTAGACTACCTCCCACATCCCCCGCACACCCAACCTTTTCTCTCACTCAGTCAGCTTGACCTATGCCAACACCGGGCACCAGATAATGCCCCTCCCCCAGCTTGGTTTCGATTCCCAGCTTGGATCACTGTCTGCACAGAATTTGCACATTCTCCCCGTGCCTGTGTGGGTTTCCTCCGGGTGTTCCGGTTTCCTCCCACACTCCAAAGATATGTAGTTTAGGTTGATTGGCCATGCTAAATTGACCCTTCGTACCAGTGGAATTAGTAGGGTAAATACATGATTTATATCATACAATCATAGAATCCTACAGTGCCGAAGGAGACCTTTCGGCCCATCAAGTCTGCACTGACCATAATTCCACCCAGGCCCCACCCCATAACTTGATACATTTATGCCAGCTTGTTCTCCTAACACTAACGGGTAATGTAGCATGGCCAATCCACCTAGCCTGCACATCTTTGACTGTGGGAGGAAACCGGAGCACCCAAAGGAAACCCATGCTGACACGGGGAGAATGTGCAAACTCCACACAGACAATGGCCCAAGCTCGGTATCGGGGATAGGGTTATGGGGATAGGGTCTGGGTGGGATTTGTGGTCAATGCAGGCTCGATGGGCCAAATGGCCTCCTTTTGTTCTGTAGGAACTCTATGATAGCAGTTATCAGTGTGATGTTGGGAAATGCATCAGCCTTTTTGTACAGAGCATGATCCCACAAATAAATAAATTGCATGACCCAGCTAATCTGATTTTGGGTTCCTGGAGGACCATGGAGACTATACTGCTCATCTTCAAATAAGGTGATAAGATATTTAACAGCAAACTCCAGCCATCAGTTTAATATTTTATCTGCACTGTGTCAGTTTAAATGCTAACCTAAGGTTATTATGGTATCCTCACAATTATGGTACTGCAGGAGCAAGCCAGTAGTCAGGAGTTCAAATCGCACTGGGGCAAATTGTGAACTTGAATTTAATAAGTCTGGTAATTTGTAACAAAGCTGTAAAAGTCCAACTGGTTCAGTAATATTCATAGAATCACACAGCAGACAGGAGAGTGTTATAAAACCAGGTTTTATATCCAAAATGACTGGGCTGAAACCATTGAATAAGCTTAAAAAGACTGAACAAAACAGCATTTTAAATAGTTTAAACAGGAGCTCCTAGACTGGCTGAACATTCACATGGCTGTACCCTACACATACAGAGACATTGTCAAGGTGCCAAAGAGTAACCCACCAGAGACAACCAACTTAGACCATTGATCCATCCCCTGAACCTTTCACAAAACAACCAGACGCAATCTGTGTATTCAGCTTGGTGTGGACCAAGATGATCATCTCATAGAATCCTACAGTGCTGAAGGAGGCCGTTCAGCCCATCGAGTCTGCACTGACTACAATCCCACCCAGGCCCTATCCCCATAACTCCATGCATTTACCCTAGCTAGTCACCCTGACACTAAGGGGCAATTTAGCATGACCAATCCAACAAACCCATACATCTTTAGATTGTGGGAGGAAATGGAGCACCCGGAGGAAGCCCATGCAGACACGGTGAGAAAGTGCAAATTCCACACAGACAGTGACCCAAGCCGGGAATCAAACCCGAGTCTCTGGCGCTGTGAGGCAGCAGTGCCAACCACTGTGAAACCATGCCGCCCAAAATCATAGAATCCTTATAGTACAGAAGGAAGCCATTCACCCATCAAACCCTCGCCAACAACTATCCCACCCTATTCCTGTAACCCTGCTAATCCCCCAACACTAGGGTCAATTTAGCATGGTCGATCAACCTAACCCACATATCTTTGGACTGTGGGAGGAAATTGGAGCACCCGGAGGAAATCCAGGCAGACACGGGGAGAAAGTGCAAACTCAACGCAGACAGTGACCCAAGCCAGGAATTGAACCCAGATCCCTGGTGCTGCGAGGCAGCAGTGCTAACCACTGTGCTACCGTGCCACCCCTATCAATCACTTTGGACAATGGGCTCTTTTTTTATTCATTTGTGGTATATGGGCGTCACTGCCTGGCCATCATTTATTGCCAATCCCGAGTTGTCCTTGAGAAGGCGCTAGTAAGCTGCTTTCTTCAGCGACTGATACAACTGAGTGGCTTGTTAGGCCATTTCAGAGGGCAGCTGAGAGTCAACCACATTTCTGGGGCTCTGGAGTACCATGTAGGCCAGACCAGGTAAGGATTTCCTTCCCTGAAAGACATTAATGAACCAGGTGGGTTTTTCCGACAATTGGCAATTGTCATCAATTTGAATCAGTAGATTCTTAATTCCAAATTTTTTTTACTGAATTCAAATTCCACATCTTCCACATCAAACCCAAGTCCCCAGAACATCAGCTGAGTTTCTGGATTAATAATCTAGTGATAATACCACTAGGCCATCCATTTTCCAACTGAGCTGAAGAGCGGGAGGCAGGTGTGGAACCTGAAATGGACAAACTCACCTAAGCAAGGAGACAACTGGAGTAGCAGATACCCTCGAGCTAGAATTTCAAGCAAGACAATCCTGGGAATGAGAGGGAGAAAGGGCCTTTGAGAGGGAAAAGCAGGGAAGGGAACAAAAGCGACTTGAACTGAGTAAGGAAAGGTCAGTTGTACCCAGTGGAACCATCACCAGTGGGGGTTAATGAATCTAGCCTGGGTCAGAACGTTGAACTTTAAGGGTGGATTTTTGTGGCCACTCTCGCCCCAAAGCTGAAAATCCCACCCGAGGTCTACAGATTTTTGCATGCTCTGTGTCCCACCTGCTACAATTCCTGTGGCAGGCAGGACAGGAAAATTCCCCCCTTAAAGTACTCACAACGGGTTCTAGGTGTAGAATAAGGGGTTAACAAGTTGGATCTGATATGTTATGGATATAAAGATGGGTCACTGACATTTAGGATGCACGGTAGCACAGTGATTAGCACTACTGCCTCACAGAGCCAGGGACCTGGGTTCAATTCTGGCCTTGGTTCACTGTCTGTGTGGAGTTTGTACATTCTCCCTGTGTCTGCATGGGTTTCCTCCGGGCGCTCTGGTTTCCTCCCACAGTGTGAAAGATGTGCTGGCTAGGTGCATTGACCCAAACAGGTGCTGGACTGTGGTGACTTGGGGAATTTCACAGTAACTTCATTGCAGTGTTAATGTAAGCCATACTTGTGACTAATAAATAAACTTTACTTCATCAGTCAGTCTTCTGTTGGATGAGACAGAGAGAGATGTTGAAACACCATGCCCAGGAGCAACATGCCTACCCTGTAACCAGTTTAGCTATAGTATCAATAAACAAGTGTGATGCAGATACCAGACTATGATTGCAGTTTGTCCACAAACCACTTCTTAATAGAGGCCGTTTTGTCCACCTTGTCAGTGCTGGCTTTTTGAAAAAGTTCTCCAATTAGTCCCAGAACACTGAACTTGTTTTCTCCATAGTCCTCCCATTATTTTCCATTTTCTTGTATCGATCCAATTGCTTGTTGAAAGTTGCTATTGAATCAGTTTTCAGGCACAGCATTCCGGATCTTAACAACACAGCACAAATAGAATGCTTCCTCATGTTGCCCCTGCTTGTTAGGGGAAAGGAATCTGCCACACAGCTCGCCTTCCAATGATAACCCTTAGTGCCTGTTTATCTGGCTTAGCAGTGGCACAATGGTTAGCACTGCTGCCTCACAGTGCTAGGAACCCGAATTCAATTCCGGCCTTGGGTGATTGTGTGAAGTTTGCACATTCTTCCCGTATCTGTGTGGGTTTCCTCCGGGTGCTCCAGTTTCCTCCCACAGTCCAAAGATGTGGAGGTTAGGTGGATTGGCCATGCTAAATTGCCTCTTAGTGTCAGGTGGACTAACTAGGGTAAGTGCATGGGATTACAGGAGTAGAATTGTGTCCAGGGGGCCGAAAGGCCTCCTTCTGCACCGTAGGATTCTATGATTCTATGATGGCCACATTAAATTGACCCTCAGTGACAGGGGAACGTGCAGGGTAAATACAAGGGGATAGGGCCTGGGTGGGATTGTTGTCAGTGCAGGCTTAATGGGCCGAATGGCTGCCTTCTGTGCTGTAGGGATTCTATGATTCACATCCTGAGTGTCAAAATAGCTTCTCACATGGCTTCATACTAGCTGATTCAGAAGCAAGAAAGCTACAACAAACAAGGTACATGAAAGTGTTGAATTTGAAAAGCGCCAAAGGAATATTATTCCAATTTTTAAATAATTCCTTCAAGTGTAAATGTTTAAAGGTTTAATTGGAACTTCTATTTCATGATTTCAGGCCTCGTCTTTAAGTATTCATTTATCATGCTTACTTTCCAAATTAGTCAGGACATCGTGAAGGAATTCTAAGTACAGATTGTCAGATTTAAAGAAAATAGAGTCATTCATCTGTAAGGTGCAATGATGTGTTTCACCATGAATAAAGAACAAAGAACAGTACAGCACAGCAACAGGCCATTCAGCCCACCAAGTCTGCACTGACTTATAACGCCTCTCTAAACTAAAGACCTTTTGCCTCTATGCAAAATAAAAGCAAATTACTGCAGATGCTGGAATCTGAAACCAAAAGAGAAAATGCTGGACAAAGGATCATCTGGACTCAGAACGTCTGCTCTTTTCTTTCCTTACAGATGCTGAGATTTTCCCGCATTTTAGCTTTTGTCTCTTCATTGTTCTTTCTATTCCCTGCCATATCTATCAAGATGCCTCTTAAACGTTACTATTGTATCTGTCATGATTTCATTTCAGGCTCCCAGCATCAACCTCAAGCTTTCTCCCAGGTCAAGAACAGCACAAATTGCAAACATAGCAAAGGTTCCTCCACAATATCCTATCAAGGATTCCCAGATCAACCCTAGCACATCAGATACAATTTTAAGCAATTTCAGCTCAACGTTTAACCTTTGTTCTTTAGTTATTCTTTCATGGGATGTGGGCATCACTAGCAAAACCAGTGTCTGTTGCTCAAACCTAATAACCTTTGAGAAAGTGGTGATGAGCTGCCTTCTTGAACTGCTGCAGTCCACGTGTTGTAGGTTCACGTACAGCTTTGTTAGGGAGGAAGCTTCAGGAGTTTGACCAAGCAACAGTGAAGGAACAACAATATATTTCCAAGTTAGGATAGTAAGTGATTTGTAGGGCAGCTTGGAGATGATGGTGTTCCCATCTACCTGCTGCCCTTGTGCTTCTAGGCAGTAGAAGGCAAAGGTGTGCCCTTCAGATTAAGAGCCTGTTAAGATGCTCTGTCAGAGAGTTGGTGCAGACTTGATGGGCCAAATGGTCTCCTTCTGCAACGTAGGGATTCTATGATTCAACTGATAGCCAGGGGAGAGAGGGCAGCTCAAATCCCAAAATAGCAGATACTGTTGAATTCATCTGACATTACAAATGGGAAATAGAGATAAGGGCGCGATGTTACTAGCCATTCATGGCACACTCCCACAGATGTGAAGTCGGGACATTTGGCGTCCAGCCAAATCTCCGTTCACTGCAATGGGAAGGGAAAATTCTGTCAATGTGGATGGCTGCAAAATTCATGCCAAGAATGCCACGTGACATTGAAAGAAATTAATGGCAGCTGCCCAGACTAACTGTTGCTGGTGTGTCCCACCAAAGATGTGCAATGCCACTGGTACAACAAGAAGTCACAGTGTTAAAAAAAGCAGAATACTCAAAGAAAATGTTTTAAAACAGAAACGGAGTCCGTGAAGCTGAAAATGCACAAGACATTGAGATACCATTCTTAAGAGAGATTACAGAAGTATGTGGAAATTACTGGAGTGCAAAAATCCTGTTGAAATGTCACAGGACACACATTAAATTAGATACCTGAGCAGCAGTTTCAGTTCCTTCAGATGCTGAACTAGTGTTAAACAAATGATTTTGTTCTTCAACCATGCTGCAAAAAGTGACAGACCAGCAGGAACAGAGCTGAAAGCTCTAAGAGAACTAGTAGCTACTTTAAAGCAGGGAGAGAAAGTAACTATTGCATTACTAATTACTGTGCATAATTCAAGCTCAGAGTTGTTCACTGTTAAGTTGAAAGCATGTATGGAACAGAATCTAATCTACAGAATGGAGAAATAAACAACGGTGAAGGCTAATTAGGAAACTTGAAGCAGAATTTCCAAAGTTACTTACAGAGTTGGGAGAGCTATAAACAGCACTTAGAGCATAACACTAAGCCAAGAAGTGAAACCAATATGCTTACGTACACCCAAAAATGTTTCACACTTTTTATTTCCAAAGGTAAGTAAAGAGTTTGACTCAATGTTAAGACAAGGAACTGGATTCTCCAGCCTCATTCACGGTGGGATTCTCCAGTCCCGCAGCAATGAACTAAGATTTTGCTGAGTGCCAAAATCTTCGTTCTCACTGAGATTAATCTGATGTTACAAATGGGAAATAGAGATAAGGAGCGCGATGTTACTAGCCATAAAGGGCATAAAGGGCTGGAAAATTCCAGCAACAAAGACATTTCAGCTGGAAAAGAGTCAGTGAGTTGGTGCTCAGGGATTGTACAAATTCTGAATTCTAACTGTTTCATAAGAATATGCGTTAATCTCACACACTCACAAAAAGTCTTTCAAATGGTGTCAATAGATGAGAGTTCAACAAAACTAGGGAATTGCTCAATATTCTCTAACTAAAGTTAGAAGTTTATTTACTAGTGTCACAAGTAGGCTTACATTAATGCTGCAATGAAGTTACTATGAAAATCCACTAGTCGCCACACTCCAGCGCCTGTTCGGGTATACAGAGGGAGAATTTACCTCAGCCAATGCACCTAACCAGCACGTCTTTCAGACTGTGGGAGGAAACCGGAGCACCTGGAGGAAACCCATGCAGACATGAGGAGAATGTGCAGACTCTGCACAGACAGTGACCCAAGTCGGGAATTGAACCCGGATCCCTGGCGCTGTGAGGCAGAAGTGCTAACCACTGTGCCACTGTGGTAACAGCAGATTCTGGCAAATACCACTAGGAAAAAGAAGACTACAAACTTCCAACAACTTTCATAAGACCATTTGGAAAGTTCTGTTTTAAAGGTTATCCTTTGGATTAGCATTTGAAACAGAGTTCTTTCAAAGAACAATGTCAAATCTTTTTGAGGGCTTACACAATGTTGTTTGCCACATGGATGACATGCTGATACATGGGTCCACTCAAGCCGAGCGAGACATGAGAGTGTCAGCGGTGCTGAGAAGATTACAAGAGGCAGGATTGACATTCAACAGTAAGTGCAAGTTTTCACAGAAGAATTCCCCCAGAGTTAGAGATCCAAGGGGCTCAGGAGAACGAGGAATTGAAGAAAATTGGTATGAGTAAGAAGGTTGCATCGGAGAAGGTACTGAGACTGATAAGTTCCCAGGACCTAGTATTTTATACTCAAGAGTGTTGAAAAAAAGTAAAGTTGATTTATTAGTCATAAGTAAGGCTTGCATTCACACTGCAGTGAAATTACTGTGAGATTCCCCTAGTCGCCACACTCCGGTGCCTGTTGGGGTCAATGCACCTAACCAGCATGTCTTTCACACTGTGGGAGGAAACCGGAGCACTCGGGGGAAACCCACGCAGACATGGGAGAATATGCAAACTCCACACAAACAGTGACACAAGCCAGGAATCAAACCCAGGTCCCTGGCGCTGTAAAGCAACAGTGCTAATCATTTTGCTACCGTGCTGTCCTGAAAAAGGTAGCTATGGAGATAGTGGATGCATTGGTGATCACTTTCCAAAAAAAGAAACAAAGGGTAGGAATAAATAAATCTTTTTGGCTCTGGAGTCACATGTAGGCCAAACCAGATAAGGACAGCAGATTTCCTTCCCTAAAGGACCTTAGTGAACCAGATGGGTTTTTCTGACAATCAACAATGGTTTCATGGTCATCAGTAGATTCTTAATTCCAGATATTTTTTATTGAATTCAAATTCCACCATCTACTGTGCTGGGATTTGAACCCAGGTCCCCAGAATATTAGCTGACTGTCTGGATTAATAGTCTAGCAATAATACCACTGGGCCATCACCTCCTCCCAGTAGGCCATCGATTCTCATTTTAAAAGATGATATCTAAACACTTGATGTCTAAAATTGTGTTTCTGAATTCTCTGTCTTGGTTGCAAAGAACAGTGTCTAGCCCCTGACTATAGTATCCTACAATGCCATTAAATATCTTTTAACTCCCCAAACTTAAATGGCTTCCTGTGCCATGATCAGACTGCTCACCCTGTGGGAGTTGGAGTCAGTCGTTAAACAGGTGGAAGGTGTGGGTCTGCTTGATCAGCATAATTAAGTATTGAGACCTATACCTGTGTGTGTTTTGTGGTTGGAGATTAAGGATGTTTACTGAACATTGGGTGCTAAAATGTCAAGGACTCTGTACCTCTGCGTGTACAGTGATAAATATGCAAACTAAGGATTGGAAAGATGCTGTATTGTATTGAAAGTGCACATCAAAGTGTACCGCTATTGGTGTTTTAACTGGCGTGTGTCAGCTGTAGAATGCTGTAATTGAATCTGTTTGCAGAATCTAGTCAGAACATCATAGTGAGGCCCATTGTGTTTGTTCTCCTTGTGCACAAGCAATAAAGGCATGGTTTTTGAGTATACATCGCGCATCATCTGGTTAATTCTTGACAATCCACACTACAGCCCTCAATATTATCCATATAAGGTGCACCAACCTCAAATTTGTAGCTCAATAACAAGGGCTGAGGCACCTTTACTCTCATTGCTGTATCTCCTGACTTACTGCCTTCCCTAAAGAACCTTCGTGAACCAGATGGGTTTTTCTGACAATTGACAATGCAGCAATACCCTCTTCTTCCTGTCCACTGGAATTATCAAACAATGTTCACCTAATCCGTTTAATTGCCTTCTAGAATAAAGTGTCCAGGTAACATTCCCCTCTCTAATGCATTGCAATGCCTGCAACTCAGCCTCCAGAACTCTGAGCCAAAGATCCACCAGCCTCAAACACTTAGTACAGACATTATTGCTATGGGTGTCAGAGATATCCAGAAAAATCCCACATGCCGCAGCTGTAACACATCACTTGCCCTGTTCCCTTTATAGTGTTAATTAAATCTACTTTTTTTAATTAATTTGTAGTTCTCCTCTTAAATAAACTCCCTCACTCACCAAACTCCCGGCTTCACAGCACAGTGGCATAGAGGCAGCACAGTGGCGCAATAGTTAACACTGCTGCTTCACAGCACAAGGGACCTGGGGGTTCAATTCCGCCCTCGGGTGACTGTCGTATGGAGTTTGCATGCTCTCCCTGTGTCTGTGTGGGTTTTCTCCAGGTGCTCCAGTTTCCTCCCACACTCCAAAAATGTGCGGGTTAGATGGTTTGGCCATGATAAATTGCCCCTTAGTGTCAGAGGGATTAACAGGTAACACTTGGGGTTATGGAGAAAGGACCTGGGTGAGATTTTTGGTGCAGGCTCAATGGGCCGATTGGTCTCCTTCTGCACTGTAGGGATTCTATGATTCACATTCTACACACTCTGATTGTCTTATGAGGAGAGATTGAGGAAACTGGACCTGTATTCTCTACAGTTTTGAGGACTGAGGGGTGGTCTTATTCCTTACAGGGTGTGATAGGGTCGAGACTGGTGAGTCTCGAGCCAGGGGACACAGTCTCAGAATAAAGCATTTAAGACTGAGATGTGGAGGGATTCTTTCAGAGGGCGGTAATCTTTGGAATTCTCTATCCCAGAGGGCTGTGGAAGTCCAAACAATGAGCATGTTCAAGACAGAGGTCTGCAGATTTCTAGATATTTATGACACCACAGGATATGGTGACAGTGAGGTAAAATGGTATATTGTTTGAACGGCAGGGAAAGCCCGACGGGCTGAATGGCCTAGTTCTGCTTCTATGTTCCTGAAGACCAGCTGTAAATATTAAATGCAAACTAAGGATTGAAAAGATACTGAACTGTATTTGTTGAAAGTACACACCAAACAATAATGCTATCGGTGTTTTAACTGGCACATATTAGCTACAGAATGCTATAATCGAAACTGGTTTACGGAACCTGGTCAGAACATTATAGTGACACTCACAGTGGCACAGTGGTAGCACTGCTGCTTCACAGTGCCAGGGATCCAGGTTCAATTCCAGCCTCGGCTCATTGTCTGTATGGAGTTTGCACGTTCTCCCTGTGTCTGCGTGGGTTTCCCCCATTGTGCTCCAGTTTCTCCTCCAGAGTCCAAAGATGTGCAGGTTAGGTGGTTTGCCATGTTAAATTGACCCTAGGGTCAGGGGGATTAGCAAGGTAAATATGTGGGGTTACGGGAATAAGGCCTGGTTGGAATTGTGGTTGGTGCAGACTTGATGGGTTGAATGGCCTCCTTCTGCACTGCAGGAATTCTATGGTTCCTAAACATTCATTCCCTCCACCACGGATGCACAATAAAAGCAGTGTCTACTTTCTACAAGTTGCACTGCTGGAGCTCACCAAGGCTTCTTTGACAGCATTTTCCAACCCATGAACTCTGCCATCTTGAGGGATGAGGGCAGCAGATACATGGGAATGCCAGCACCTGCAAGTTCCCCTCCAAGTCACACACCATCTTGATATGGAAATTTAGTGCCGTTCCTTTACTGTTGCTGGGTCACAATCCTGGAACTCCCTCCTTAACAGCACTGTGGCCATACCCTCTACACCACAGGGACTGCAGCGGTTCAAGAAGGCAGCTGACCCCCACTTTCTCAAGGGCAATTAGGGATGGCATCAAATGCTGACCAAGCCAGCGACACTCACATCCTGCGAAAAGATTGCATATAAATTTTTTTTAATTCATATGCAAACCATTCAATGCAAATCACTTGAAGATAAGCAGATATGGGTTGCAGGGTGGCACAATGGTTAGCACTGCTGCCTCACAACTCTGGTTTTGGGTTTCCTCCCAGAATCCAAAAATGTATAGGTTAGATGGATTGGCCATGCAAAATCATCCCTTAGTGTCAGGGAGATTAGGGAATAAATACGTGGGGTTACTGAGCCCAGGGCTGGGTGGTATTGTGGTTGGTGCAGGCGCGATGGGCAGAATGGCCTCCTTCAGCACTATCGGGATTCTATAATTCTATGATATGCAGTGAGCAGGAATTTGGGAAATGGCCAATGAATTAGGCAAAGGCAGGCCTGTGGCCGTGCCGGAGGAATTTATGAGATTGGGGAACAGGTTCCGTGGCTGCCACAGTGTTCCCGACAGGTTTGTACCGAGTGCCAGTTCAGCGGCCAGCAGGCATGTGATCGGCATGAATAATCTTGGACTTTGGCATGGCCCAGGCATGCGAAATGGAAAGCAGGTGATCTCTCTGTGATTTGTGCCTGAATCCTTCTCAGTCCAGGCCTGCCACTTAAAGCCCCGTTCTCTGATTACAGTGCGAGCCGTGAAGGTGTGTGCTTTTAACATTGGAGTCAATTACAATAGATTGCATCAGGGTATAGTAAATTAAATGAGAATAAAGCTATCTCGAATGAAGTATGATTTCATTCAACTGAAACTCTTTGCCCACGTAAAGTTAATTGCATTCTTTAAGTATGAACCTTGCGCTTTCAATCTGATCAGTTTAATTTGGTATTTTTCCTTTAATTTACTGTTATCAATTTGTTTCAATTTTCAGTTTCAGCCGCAGTTAATTTCCAGTCTCGGTTAATTTTGTTCTCAGTTCAAGAACTGCGGTCTTATTAAATAAATTCAATTCTTCTGTTCAATTTTTTTAAATGAGGCGGATTTATAATTTTTTGTGTTGCTCGGTCTTTGTCCGTTGCTCTGCTTATTTCCTCAAGCCATTCTATGGAGCGCTGATGGGAGAATTCTCATTCAGACCAGCCACAGGATGTTCAGCAGGGATGACAAGTGATGAAAGGACTTGCCTTTATAATTCACACGTTATCACCTTCTCGGGACATCCCACAGTACTGGCCCTGCTGTTTTTACAATGCAGCTACTGTTGTGGCAATGACAAATGGTTCATCCAGTACAGATCTCACAAACAACATATGAGATCAATGTCAATCTTTTTTTTGCCTGCTTGAAGGAATAATGTTGGCCAGGACATTTTCATCGGATTTCTACCACACAATCAGAGCAGGCGAGGGATGGACAATGGAAATGTCCATTGACCTCAGGTGGGAATTTCCGGTCTCGCTTGTCTTTCACTTTGGATCTCCCTCCTTCTTCTGCTACCGTACCCTAAGAGGGTGTTGGCAACCATGGACTTCCATTGGATTGTCCACTATTCTGCTTGGCCAAGTACTTTCCTTTATTCATTCATGGGGCATGGGCATTGCTGGCTGGCCAGCATTTATTGCCCATCCCTAGTTGCCCTTGGAGGGCAGTTGAGAGTCAACAACATTGCTGTGGCTCTGGAATCACATGTTGGCCAGAGCAGGTACAAACGGATTTCCTTTCCTAAAGGACATTAGAATCATAGAGTCAAAGAGATTTACAGCATAGAAACAGGCTCTTTGGCACAATTTGTCCATGCCGTCCAGTTTTTAGCATTAAGCAAGTCCCAGTTGCCCACGTTTAGCCTATATCCTCTACACCAATCTTATCCATGTAACTGTCTAAATGCTTTTGAAAAGACAAAATTGTACCCGCCTCCACTACGACCTCTGGCAGCTTGTTCCAACACTCACCACCCTCTGCCTGAAAAAATTGCCCCTCTGGACCCTTTTGTATCTCTCCTCTCTCACCTTAAACCTATGTCTCTAGTTTTAGACTCCCATGCATCAGGAAAAGTTATTGACAATCTAGCAAACCTATGCCACTCATTATTTTATAGACCTTTATAAGATCAGCCCTAAGCCTTCTACACCCCAGAGAAAAAAGTCCCAGTCTATCCAGCCTTTCTTTATAACTCAACCATCAAATCCCAGTGGCATCCTAGTAAATCATTTCTACATTCTTTCTAGTTTAATAATATCCTTTCTATAATAGGGCAGCCAGAACTGTACACAGTATTCCAAGTGTGGCCTTACCAATGTCTTACACAACTTCAACAAGAGGTCCCAACTTTTGTATTCAATGTTCTGAATAATGTGACCAAGCATGCTGAATGCCTTCTTCACCTGTCCACCTGTGACTCCACTTTCAAGGAGCTATGAAACTGTACCCCTAGATCTCTTTGTTCTATAACCCTCTAGTGAACCAGGTGGGTTTTTCCAACAATTGACAATGGTTTCATGGTCATTGATAGAATCTTAATTCCAGATTTTTTTTATTGAATTCAAATTCTACCATTTGTCGTGGTGGGTTTCGAACCCGGAGTCCCCAAAACATTAGCTGAGTTTCTGGATTAATAGTCTAGTGATAATACCACTAGGCCAATGGTTTGCCATTGTCCTCTTTGCTGTGACTGATCAGGAAACACACCAATTCTTACTGCCATCAAATATACTGGAAGGAATTACAGGCTGTTAATGAACCCATGTGGCTACATTATGAAGGTAACTTCCTTGTGTGGGATTTGAACCTAGAGCATCTGCTCAGAGGTAAGGAAGCTACCACTGTGCCACAAGACCTCCTGTCTTTGGTTGCTGCAATTAAATCTTTCCCATCCATCTGTACACCAGACTTCAGAACTGTCCTGAAATATAGTTCTTTGTCCCTCCACCCTCACAGGGATGCTAATGAAGTGGTTACCTTACTGGATTAGTAACCCAGGGCTTGGGCTAGTAATCTGGAGACATGAGTTCAAATTTCACCACAAGCACTGGGGAATTGAAGTTCAGCTAATTAAATATAGTTTGAATAAGAAAGCTAGGGGCTGTTATGTACGCTCCTATGGACTCAGGGCGCATAAGGGATCACAAGGAAAGCTTGGTAACCTGATCACTGGGAGTTCTTTATTAAAGGTGTGCACTATTCCACAGTCAGGTCTAAGTCTACACAACTGCCTCATGCTGGGCTAATTGCCCAGGGGTCACCTGACCCACACTGTTAAAGGGGCAGTCCACATCCCAAATCCCATCATATATATATATCACAGAAACTGTCATGATGACCGTTTTTGTAAAAGTCCAACTGGCTCACTAAGGAAAAATCCTACTGAATGACAGAGCAAACTCAAGGGGCCAAATGGCCTACTTCTGTTCCTATCTCTTATGGTCCTTTGGTCATAATCTGGCCTCTCTGTGATTGACTTTTAACTGCCCTCTAAAATGGCCCAGCAAACAGCTCAACTGAATTCAAGGAGGCAGCTCACAACTACCAACAGAAGGACAACTTGGGATGGACAATAAATACTGGCCTTGCCATTGATGCCCACATCCCATGAATGAAAGAAAATAAGATGGGAGGTGTTAGCTTCCATTGGGTGGGACGTAAAGTTCAACCATACGGGAAATGATTGGCTCACACGTTCAGGTAGGTGTTACTGACTCACATTGCCCAGTAGAGGCAGCAGGTGTCATTGCATTGGGTTCTCTAATGGCCCCAATGAGCTGTTCTGAATCAGCAGATTTCAATCTAATGCAAAACCTTTCAAAGCACCAACCAGATGTAAAAATAAAGCAAAGTCTTGGATCATTTTTCTTGCGGTTACATATACACTTTCATTGCCATGTGAATGATCCAACCTCCACCAAAGACTGGTGCGCAACCACTCTCCCGCTAAGCAGGGAAAGGAATTGGTTCAGACAGAATAATTGTGGCATTACCTTTACCCTGCTAAACAAAGAACATCTCTGTACAGTTACACAATGAGTAATCTTTATTTAGCTGAATAAGCAAAACTCTGTACAGTTACAAATGGGTAAGCCTTGCACTGCTGAATGGACAGTGGTACGTTGAGTAATAATATAGAAAAGACAAATTTAAGAGGTACAAACAATAATCAAACAGACCAGTGGGATGTATGCCTTTATAGCGTCCATCTGGGATACAGAGACATCGCACCTCAGAAAGGTTGTGTTAACTTTGGAGGAGGTGCAGTGTGGATGCTTGGAGATCTAAAGGGTTAAATTATGAGAGCAAGTTTCAACAATGTGGTTTGTATTCCATTTGTAGAAGATTATGGGATGACCTGATCGCAATATTTAAAATATTCTAAGGATTCACTATAAAAGATACAGAGAAACTGGATTCAATGCTCCCATTCTGCTGCACTAGTGCAGTAAACTAGAAGAGTCTCACGGTGGGCAATGCACAGGATTTACACATGCGTTCCTGGCACAATAGCCTCTCTCAGTGCTGTATTTGCGGTGGCATTTGGTCACCACCAGAAATCAGCGGGGTAAGTATTTAAATCCTAATTTTAATCTAATTTAAATGTGGCCTGGGACTGAAGACTAAACCCCATTCCAGTGGGGTTTAGAGTAGCTCCCATTTTGGGAAACTAGCAGTCCCGCTGGAGCCAAGGGGAGGCAATTGGGCGCACCCCAGAGGATTGGGGGGCTGCCTGCTGGGCATTGGCACCTGGGCAGCACCAACTTGTGCCCTCTGGCACATCCCAAGGAGCAAAGTGCCGATGCCCAGGGGGCATTTTGGCACAGCCTGTCAAGCATGGGGTAGTGCCAAGGGGGCAGGCATATGGGCATGGGACCTAGGGGGTGGGTGGCACCTAGAGGATGATCAGTGCAGTTTGGAGGGTCATGCTGACACTCTGTATAGGGATCAGTGGGGAAAGGAGAGAGGGCAGCAATTGGGGCGGGATGGGGAGAGGTCAGCTGAGGCAGGGGGTGCAGTCTGCCTGCTGGGGGCTTCGGCACTGCTGGGAGGTGGACGGGCCTGCGGTGAGGGGGCGTAGGATTACTGTTGGCGGGGTGATCAGAGATGGGGGGGTGCTGAGATCGGGGTGGGTCGGGAAAGTGGGGGTCAGGGCTGGGCCAGGAATGGTCAGGGGGCCAGCAATGGAGCCGTGAGGGGATGCGGAGCTGGCATTGCAGGGGTTGCGGAGCTGGAGTCTGGAGCTATTGTGAGGCCAGCAGTGTGGGGCCACTGCACATGTGCCAATCTCAGCACTGACAGATCGGTGCATGTGCAGTGGCCCATTCAGCGCTGGTTTCATCCTCTCCAGTGGGAGTAGGTCCTGCCCCCTGAAATGTAATGATATTCACACTGGTGGCCTCTGCAGTGCGCAGAGTGTGGGAAATCTTTCTCCCACTGAAATAACCTGTGTGGATTACTCCAGTTTTCTCGCAAATTCAACACTCAGAATTTTTGGGGGAGAATTCCGTCCACTAATGGGCAAATTTGAGAGTAAGGATAAATCAGTTTAAAGTAAAAGCTAAGTGGTTTAAGGGGCAAATCAGGAAAACCTTTCTAATGCAATGAAAAGCAGAAACTTCAAATTCTCTGCCCAAAAGGGCTGTGAATTCTGTAACAATGGGAGCTTTCGAAAACTGGTATATATTTTAGTTAGTTTGGGTACTAAGGAGTGAAGGTAGCTCAATAATGTTGAGGAACCCAGCAGCCATTCTCTAATTCAAAGCTAGAACAGGTAGGAGGGGCTGAATGGCCTATTCCTGGTTTTGTGTTGCTAACTTTAGGATTTTCCAATGGCTACACTCAAATAACCCTTAGCACGCTGAACAAACAGAAGTCGATCGTTGCACACTGTCGTAAGCGACAAGTGCTTGAAGTGTAAACACCAGCTAAGGAACTGGCGTCAAACAAATGACCCTTCTCATGTCACAGGTATATCGGTGTCTCAAGTTTCCCATCGACAAATGTATCTAAATGAAGATCCTACACTATGTGCATCCCCTGGATCTCTCTCATATCTTCCATAGTAGATCAGCAGTGCTTACTTAACCTGTTCCCCACCTTCACTGCGCTCCCCCCCGCCCCCGGCCCCCACATTATATTAAAGTCAACCTGTCCTGTGTTTCATTGCAACCTTTTCATTTTGACAGCTCCCGAGCAGCACAAAAGTTCGGTGAACTGTTTATGCAAGTTATTCGTTCCACAAAACTCCCCCTTGTTAATTCAGCAGAGTGGCGGACGGGTGTCAGGTTTCACCTGCCAAAGGTGAAGGTCACCTTCCCAATAACGTAGGTGAGCTGGTTGGTGGCGGCCCCGTCATTCGATAGCCCGGCCTGTATTTTGAGAGGGAGTCAGCTTACAGCCGGTATCAATGATTCAGTAGTTTACCTGGGACCTGCCCGCTCACCATGGAGTTTGCGGCCAAAGCTATTGTGTCGGCTGCTTTCGTGCTCACCCTGACTTTAATCTACGGGTACTACAAACTGCGGGCTGTCAATGCCACCCGAAGCCGCGTCCCGGAGAGTCCAGAGGGTCAAGAACTATCGGAGCCCCCCGGGGAGAAGATCTACAAGGAGAGGGGGCAAGAAGTCCAGCCTTTGCTGAGTTCCAGCGGGGAGGAAAACACTGATGACCCAATGAGGCACATTGAGGTGGATCAGCTCTCCACAGAGCCTGCCTGGGGAAGCCAGTCACTGGATCTGACAGCTGAGGATCCTGAGAAGGAAAGAGTGAATCCCCGGGCCACAAGCGAGCCAAGCAATGGGAGAGGGATAGCCAAAGGCAACTGGCAAAAGGCAAAGCTTAGGCGGCTCGGGGCGTTCAAGCAAGTGAGGAATCGCCTGGCCATAACAAGGGTGGCAGAGCCCCGAATTAAAGCTCCGACTCTGAGCCCCGAGACAGCTGTAATGAATGGTGAGTGCGCTGTCAGTATCTCTCAGGCTGAGCAATGTGATAAACTGGATCTCAACAACAAGAGCTCTGGGGAAGACGGGGAGAGCAGTGAAAATATTCTAAAGCAGGGTTGCTCCAACAGTATCAGCTCGCAGACATACTCTCAGCAAGGATTAGATGTTTGCGGCAATGATGAGTCTCAGAGTAGTTGTCCATTCGATGCACTGAGTGCCGGCCTCGGCGCAGAAGTAACACGCCTACCTGCAAATCCTGCTGCCCAAGACCATCTCATTTCATCTGGCGCTCAGGATGCACTCCTGGAGAATCAGCCCACTGAACTGGCGGGAAATGAGATGCTGGAGGGTCGGGTGGACAGGCAGGGAGCAGCAGGAAGTTCTGGAGAACATGAGAGTGTCAGCAGCAGTGGCTGCAAGTTGTACCCTGGAATCAAAATGCCAAGCTCTAACACTCCATCTGTTCAAACTACATATGGAGTCGAACGTGAAAAGGCCAAAGCTGGCAATGAACCCGAAGGTGGACCAGATGTTTGTGTGGAAGTGAATCTATCTGACGATGAGATCATTTTGGCTTCAGAGGGGAATGAAGATAGGGACAGAAGTCGCAGCTGTTCCATTGCTCAGATTACCAAAGATCCAACTTCTTTGGATGTCGGCAACCTCAAAATCCCAGCTTGCCAATGCCAGGCTGGAGAGCAGGCTGGTGTGTATTGTTGCTTGGGTTCGGGTCAGGGCACTATGGTGCCCTCCCAGAGCATGACTGGCGAAGTAGTTAACTCCCCTGTATCTGACTCACCTCCTTCTGAACATCCAAATGTTTCTTCATCTTGTTCAGTCAAGTCTGCCGCCCAAACTATAATGGGGGAGAAAACAGTGCTCAGAAAAGATAGTATTTCAGCAATTGCAGAGACCCCATCGTTGTTAATAGACTTCCACTCAGAGACCAGGGATTGTTCAGGGAGAGATCACTCCAGTCAATTCAACTCCAGAGCTCCTTCTATTGACAACCTTAGCTCCAGCTCTTTGGGCTCTTTGGTGGATTCGTTGTATTTGTCCCAGCCAGACCTCAGCAAGGATACACCAGTGGAAGTTGTGGCCAGGGCCAATTTCATTCAGATCCCTTTGAACAATCAGTCAACCATCGAAGTCATGAAATGCCGCCTGGATCTGGGGAATTGTTACGAGATTCTATGTGTTGCGAAGAAACACGATTTGAAGGACCTGCAAGATGCTGCTTATCAAGTCATGAGCGACAATTACCTACAGGTTTTGAAGAATCCGAACATTTATGGCCAACTAAAAGCAGACGAGAGAGAACTCATCCTGGCTAGAAGGACGTACGGTCGAAGGTATTTGATGGTAGCTGATGTGGATGTTCAAGAGAATGTATGGGCTAAGACCACAGTGCAAGCCAACACAGAAGGTGTTGCCAATACTGCCAGGCCACAGACACCTTCTCAAAGCAACCACAAGCTTTATTATTACAAGGAAGAGAATGATTCTTGGTATCCGTTAGTCAACATGACGGTTGAATCAATCTCCAAAGATTGCGCCTTGTGTACCATGTTTAATTACTTGTTTGTCGTGGCTGGTTGTCAAGGCATCGGCAGGGAAATCAAACTTTCCAATAAGGTGTTCTGCTACAATCCAGTTACGAACATTTGGAGTGAGATAAGGCCACTCAATCAGGCCAGGCCCAACTGTAAGCTTGTAGCCTTGGATGGCTATCTTTACGCAATCGGAGGAGAGTGTCTCACCACAGTGGAGAAGTACGATCCTAGAATAGACAGGTGGATCTTCATCGCACCCCTGCCGCAAGGAACCTTTACTATAACGCACAAAGCCACCGTGTGCAATGGAGAGATTTATGTGACCAGGGGCAGCTTCTATTATCAGCTTCTCAAATACAATGCCAAAGAGGACACATGGAATGTTTGCACCGTGATGAGCAGGAAGGACAAGACCACCGACATAGCGGCGGTCAAAAATTTCATCTACAGATTTGAGATTAACCAGCACTTTGGGATCAGTGTGCACCGGTATCACATAATCACCAAAATTGGTGAAGAATGTGCCACCAAAAGCTCCAGCAAGCTGGCACCGTTTCAGTGTGTGGTCATGGATGATACTATTTACTGCGTAAGTAAGCAGTTCCTGATGCAGTTTGTAGCTCAGGATGTTTCACCTTATTTTCAAGCAGAAGATCTCACTGCCCTTCCAGGAGCCAAGGGAATCCTCTTCCCCTTTGTACTTACACTACCAGAAAGAGATTCATTGCAGACTCCAGTGTAAGCACTGAAAGGGCCTCAGTGTCTGGTCAAGATCCTCACTTCATGTGAAAATACTCTCTAAAACTGTTTGATATTGTTTTTGTTGGTGTACTCATAACTCTTTCCTTCTGTCCAAGAGTTGTTTGGCTTGGGGCAGGGTAGTAGGGAGTCTCTAGCACTCTGTCCCATGGAACTATTCTATTCGTGAAGCTTTCTGTGCTGCTCTCTCAAAGCCCCTCTGTAAATCACTATTAGAATCACAGAATCCCTACAGTGCAGAAGGAAGCCTTTTGGCCCATTGAATTTGCACCAACTCTCCAACAGAGCATTCCCACCCAGGCTCTAATCTCATAACCCCACAGATATACCCCATTAATACCCCCTAAGCTTTACATCCAGGGACACTAAGGGACAATTTAGCCTGGCCAATCCACCTAATTTGCACATCTTTGGACTGTGGGAGGAAACTGGAGCACTCAGAGGAAACCCACACAGACACGGAGAGAATGTGCAAACTCTCTACAGGCACCCAAGGCCGGAATTGAGTCCGGGTCCCTGGCGCTGTGAGGCAGCAGTGCTAATCACTGCACCACCATGCCAGAAGATTAGTTTTGACAAGCTAATGAGCTATTGTCCCCTGTCTATCCTCACCATCCCTTGGACTGGGTACAATTTTACAGAGAAATCTGCATGATCAATCAATGTTCACAATATTGGGTGCCACTGATGTCTCAGAAAAGTAAGAGAGAATTGGTGATGAGGCCTATCCCTGTGGCTGAGTAGCTAAGCGATGTGTTCAAGGAAGATTGACCCTTGATAGAGTTTCCAATTCTGGTGGAATGAGCGTGTACCACTTTGGCGGAGAGCAATCTTGCATCGTAATGGCACTGTCAGGTCAAAGAGCCCTTGGCTGCTGACTGTCCAGGCTTATACACACACATATGTGTCATATCTTCACTGTGGCATATCTCAATTAAATGAGTAGAGTACAGGTTGAAGATTTTTTTTAATTATTGGCCAGAACTCCACCACTCGGCCCACCTCAGAATCAAGGGTCTGACAACGAGAATCTGTGTTGACCTCGAGTGGAATTTCCGGTTTCGCCCGAGCGAGGCTGTAAAATCCCATCCCATTATGTCAGCATTTTATTTCCCGGCTTTATCACTATGGTTAGGTCAGTTTATTTTACCGGCACATCCACCTGAGGTTCGTGCAATCCCGCCCAAGGTCAACAGAGAATACCGTTCTCCGAGCCTCCCCTGCCCCTGGAATCGGGATGAGCGTGCCAGTAAAGTTCCGGCCCTACTGTGTGAACCAGATTCGTGCCAACAGCACGTGGTTGGATTTCTGTGCTCCAGTTGAGGCGGATTTGGGACCCATGTCCTCATATTGTTTTGCCTGGGTAGTCCAGTGAATAATCACCAAAGACCTGCCTGCAGACAGAGGGCTGGAGATGTGTTTGAACAAGTTTTGTAGGCTTCCAGTAATGTTTAGGAAGAATAGGAGAGAAGCGCTGATGTGACCTGTCCATATTTGTTCAGTGAGTGAAAGGGTAAGTAGTTAAACGATTCAAGCTAATTCCTGTGTCTGAATCCTCATGCAATGGTTTAGTGTATGGGAGTAGTTTTACTGTGTTCCCGTAACTGTGTTCCCATAACCCAAAGATGTGCAGGTTAGGTTGATTGGCCATGCTAGATTGATCCTAATGACAGGGGGATTAGCAGGGCTAATGCGTGGTGTCACGGGGTATAGGGCCAGGGTGGGATTGTGGTCAGTACAGACTTGATGGGCCGAATGGCCTCCTTCTGTACTGTAGGGGTTCTATGATTCCATTCTATGATTCTGTTCCCATGTATCTGTGTTCCCATTACTGTGTTCCCATGTGTCCATGTTCCCACTACTGTGTGTTTCCAGTGCTCAGATTCTCCTGCCAAGAGTACAAATCTGGGTATAAAGCCTTTCTTCCACGCTGGGACTGCAATATTAAGAACTCGCAAGCACATCCCTCAAATTATCCACAAACATTCATTCCCTCCACCTCTGATTAACATTTGCAGCCGTGCACACCATCTATAAGATACACTACAGGACCTAACAAGAATCCGTAAGCAGCACCTTCCAAACCAACAACCACTACCATCTAGGAGGACATGGGCAACAAACACAAGGGGAAACCACTACCTGCAAATTCCGCTCCAAGTCATTCACCACTTTGACTTGGAAATATATCGCCGTTTCTTCACTGTCACTGGGTCAAAATTGTGAATTCCCTCCCTAACAGCACAATGAGTGTACGTACAACTCAGGGACTGCAGCGGTTCAAGAAGGCAGCTCACCACCACCTTCTCAAGGGCAATTAGGGATGGGCAATAAATGCTGGCCTCACCAGCAAAACCCACATCTTATGAATGAAATTTTAAAAGATTAAATCAAATCTCCCACTTTGGAAAACAGCAGTGACAGATGAGCCCATATCCTATACTTACATCACTGCCTCTGTTTTTTGACAGGGAAATGAAAGGGGTGGCGTGGGGGAGGGCATGTTTCATATATATATATATATATGTATGTGTGTGTGTAGATTATATATAGAAGGGAATGGTCTTTTCCAAGTCTTTGTGCCACAATACAAGGCAAACACATTTGCTATCTTTTGAACTTTATCTTATGCAAACTGATTCTGACTTCTGTGAACCTTCCATACCGACATCAGGCAGAAGCTTAAAAATTACCCTTATTTGGATAATTAACTTTCATCGCCAGGAAGGCAAACATCCAAACTTACACCCTGATGTCACACCCCTGCATACTTTAATCCTCCCTTTGATTCGAACTTGGCAACTGTGCCAGTGCTGGTGACAACTGAACACCAAGGACAAAACCTTGCCAAAGAATGGCAGAGTGTTGTTTCCAGTGAGAAAACCAACATGTTTTTCTCCAGATTGTACGACACTCTGCCAAAAGAAATAAAAAGTGATATTTCACGCTTTCATATAGGTGGTGAAGAGGGTGGGGGGGAGAGGGGTGCAGGAGGAGGGGAGGGCCTCAATTCCAACAAAATTCTACTGCTCAGAGATTAGGCCGTCACCTTTAATGACTAAATCTCAACTTCCACCCCTCCCCCCACTCAGCCCCACCATGGAGGTCTCAGAGACTCACCACCCCACATCTGATTGGAGTCAGCACTTCTCTCCCCTGCCCCTTCCCCCCTTCCCTAATCATCAGCCCCTTCTTTCCCCTGATCATCGGCAACTTCTCACCTTCTTCCAATCTCCCCCTCAAAGTCTGAGCCAGCACCCACCTTTGCCACCCAGCCCCCACCCCCACCCCTCCAATGGCCATCACTGCCATCCCTGCTCCTGCATCCACTCCTGGCCACCACCACATCTAAATGAATTCCCCCACCACCCCACCCCTTAAGGCTTCCACTGGGGTCCGCCCCTTGGCACAGGTTGGCAATGTCAGGTTGACACGGAGGTGGTCCAAACCTCCTGGCAGTGCCTACTTGTGCCAAGGGGCAGTGCCAAGGGGTATATTCCTCTCTCCCAGGGTCTTACTTACCTTTACGAGCCCGGGGGAGACTCCCACTTCTAGGTGAACCTGCGGTAAATGAATATCCAGTGAGGGAGGGGTGGGAGTCGGGGTGGGGAGGGGAGGGGGGATGTGGAAGTCCCAGAGGGATTCCCTGCGAATGATATGCTAATGTATGAGTCTTCTGCAGTCACGTGGCATGTTTCACGCCACTCCACTAATGCAAATTGCGCTTTCTGGATTTTAACAGTGCGGTACCATCCCCGCAGGGCACAGAGTGCGGCCACAAAACCATCCCTCACATTCCAAACTGGGCGGCCTGACAATGTGATATAACCTGTTAAAATTACCACTAGATCTTACTAGCATATATTCTCAATTACATTAAACAATATATATGCATTCAATTGCCTAGTTTCACAAGAGGTTTACTTCTTTAGTGAGCCTCTCAGGCCAATGTTACTGTAGTTTGCATTGATGTGGAGTGGTTTTGGTTAGATACTGATACACACTGAATATTTTAACTCAGGAATGGCAATGGGCAGTCCGACGTTCAGTGATTTTGTACCATTTCAGCTGTGCAGGATATAAAGTTTAAATTTAAAGTTTATTTAGTACTATCACAGTAGGCTTACATTAACACTGCAATGAAGTTACTGTGAAGATCCCCTAGTCGCCACATTCCGGCACCTGTTTTGGTACAGTGAGGGAGAATTTAACATAGCCAATCCACCTAACCAGCATATCTTTAAGACTGTGGGGGGAAACCGGAGCACCCAGAGGTAACCCACACAGACACGGGGAGAACATGCAGACTCCACACAGACAGTGACCCAAGCCGGGAATTGAACCTGGGCCCCTGGCACTGAGAGGCAGCAGTGCTAACCACTGTACCACCGTGCTGCTCCATATGCAAGTGAAACCTGTGCTAAGTGACCTTTACAAACATACAAAATGATTGCAGAAATAGGTTAGTCGTTTATAAATCTATTTAACAATGTCTGAACATCCCATCGCTCCCTGCCTTCTCCCCATCCCCGATTCCCACATCCACAGCCATGTAATCTCCTAGGTGAAACAAAATGACAGGAGTAAACACTTGGGGACAACAAGGGGAAAAAATGTAACCTGTAAAATTCTTTTCTGATTACCTCTCATGATCAAAACCAGCTTGAGAACCCTGTGAGTGATCTCTACCCCAGCCAGTCCAGCTCCCTCTTGAAGACATGCAATGAATCAGTGCCCACCACTGCAGCTGGCTACACGTTCTAGAAGCTCACTATTTCTGGGAAAGGAAGACTCACGAACATCCCATCCAGTCCTTTCTTAAGCTGTGTAAACCCATGTCCCTGGACCTTCCCAGTCTATTAAATCGGAATCATTTATGGACAGGAACACTATTCGACCGTTTAATATTTCATAGACCATTATCAGATCAACTGTAAAACAATGCTGCTCTAAAGAACTTAGGCCAAGTTCCAAAGCTGGACTTCATTTTGGAATCGGTTTTCCCTGACTAATCCAAAATTAAGAATCTACTGATGACCATGAAACCATTGCCAGAAAAACCCATCTGGTTCACTAATGTCCTTTCGGGAAGGAAATCTGCCGTCCTTACCCAGTCAGGCCTAGATGTGATTCTAGAGCCACAGCAATGTGGGTGACTCTCAATGCCCTCTGACTCGGGCAGCTAAGGATGGGCAATAAATACTGGACAGGCAGTAATGCCCCTGCCCCACGAATGAATAAAAAAAACAAAAATTGAAACTGCTTCTGTGAGTTCCCCTCCAGCTTAAAAATGCAGTCAAAACTGAATGGTGTCTTGGGTGTGTCAATATGTGCCTGGTCAGAGAAAAAGATACAAAAGTCTGAGATCATGTAGCAACTGATTCAAGAACAGCTTCTTCCCTGCTGCCAGTGGCGGATTAACCATTAGGCTGAGTTAGACCATTAGGGCTCCGGAAGGGAGGGGGGGGTCTGAGAGCAAAAAAAATTGGTTTACCCTTTTAAGGGTGAATAAATTTTCATAACTATGCACCGTGGGTGAATTAATATAATAAATACGTTATAACAAACATAGAAACATAACAAAAGTCACTTTATTGTATTCAACAAAGGGTGGGGCAGTGGGCAGGGAGCAAGGTCAGGGGGCCTTACTAGAGCCCAGCCTAGGGGTCCGGGTGGTAGTTAATCCGCCAATGCCTGCTGCCATCAGATTTTTGAATGGACCTACCTCATATTCAGCTGATCTTTCCCTTCACCCTCTGACAGTGATTGACCTCAGTGGTGCATCGTTTTTTGGGAGCTGCCATCCATTAGATACTTTCTGGGAAGTTCAGGCTGTCACTCTGGTCATTGGCACAGGGTTCAGCCTCAGAGCAAGGGAAGTCTACTAGGGCTCGTATCACCAGTACAGGAGCTAAACATTGCTGAGGGCCCAGTCCCTGCAGCAGTGCATGTTCCAATGTTGACCAGGACAGCAGTGGTCATTGCAGCAATGCCATTGTGTAACTGCAACACTATATTCTGTACCCTCTCTTTTCCTTCTGCCCTGTGGACTCTCTGTACTTTTTCTTTATTCTTTTGTGGGACATGGACTGGTCAGCATCTATTGCCCATCTTGAGTTGCCCTTGAACTAAGTGCCCAGTTCAGAGGGCAGTCAAAAGTCAACCACATTGCTGTGGCTCTGAAGTCACATGTAGGCCAGATCGGGTAAGGAAGGCAGATTTCCTTCCCTAAAGGACATTAGTGAACCAGATGGGATTTTCCAACGATCAATAATGGATTTATGGTCATCAGTAGATTATTAATTCCAGATTTTTTTTATTGAATTAAAATTGCACAATCTATCCTGGCAGGATTTGAACTTGGGTCCCCAGGACATCAGCTGAGTTTCTGGATTAGTAATCCAGTGATAATACCACCAGGCCATCACCTCTCCCTAGCTTTGCTTGTATAGCGTGCAAGAAACAATACTTTTCACTGGTTCCCTGTACATGTGACAATAACAAATCCAATCAAATCAAACATAACTCAGATCTAATGACCCAGACATTGCTGAAGGGGAACCCACGGGAGATTAGCGTCACTAATCTCTCTTCACTGAGTGAGGATGCAGAGGCTGGAATTTTACCGGAACACCCGCCCCGATTCCGAGGGTGGGTGAGGCTCTGAGAACGGCAATCTCCATTGGTCTCAGGCAAGATCATATGAAGCTCAGGCAGACGTGCCGGTAAAAGTCCGCCCAGAGTTTCTCATTGATGAGCTCATCAGTGGGAGAATCAGATACGTCCCGTAGGTGAAATGTACATTTGAAGTGTAATTCCCAGTGTTTTGTGAAGTTACATTGGATGTTCATCAGCAGCAATTTGCACTGTCTCGGTACAGAAGAACACAATTAGAGTAAGACTGCACTTTATGCCACTTGACATTTTCTTTGAAGCCTGCAGTGACGAATGTGATTTAAAATATTTAATTTGCAATTTTCTGGTGAATGTGTCGATGGAAAAATTCACCGCTCTCTGAAATCATATATTACTGCAATCGAATAAAAATTCTCAAGACGAAAGGATGACAGATTCCGGAATTCTCATTTCTGTATTCCGTAGAGTTTTTTTTACCTGTCGCAGACTCAGCTTTTTCCAAGAGATTTAAAATACTTTTGAATGATTTATTCCCATAATGTTTTTGCCTCAGCTTCCCAATAGTCCATCTCTGCTGCCAGCGGCGGCTAATCTGTTGTCAGAGATCTGCCAACAGCCCATCCTCAGAAACATGCGGTGCTAACCAAATAAGACCAAATGAAATAGGTGCAGGAGTAGACCATTCAGCCCATCAAGTCTGCTCTGCCATTCAATGAGATCATGACTGAGCTGATATAATCCTCAACTCAACTTTCCTGCTTTATTCCCATAACCCTTGATTCCCTTACTGATTAAAAATCTGTCTACTCAGCCTTGAACATGCTTAATGACCCAGCCTCTATAGCCCTCTGCAGTAAAGAACACCCCCTTCCCCTTCATCATCCACTCAACACAAAGACATCAACAATATTGAATTTAGGGCCTTTTGCCATGAAGGGCTCACCCAGTGGTGACAAATAGATGGAGAAACCTTCTACACCACAGCTTTTAGTGGCATCATGTATCTAAATATCTATTTGAGAAATAACTGGATGGGAATAAAATGATCTTCCTGAGTAGTTGGAGTGAGCTGAGGTGGGAAAGGAACAACTTCCATCCAGGCCTCTACCCAAATTAAATAAGCACAATTCCATCTTTCCCTTAACTTTTACCTCTTTCTTATCTTTCTCCCCAGAGCTGCCGTCTCTGGATTAGGTTAGTCACTTTCAGTACCTCATTCTTCATCCGTAAACCCAAAGAACACAAAAGGAGGAAGATATTAAGCAGGGATCCGACTCATACCCCTTATGCTGTAGCCCTCACTGAAAACATTGTGCTAATGTGAGTGTGAGTGTGATTAAATTATTTAAATAAGTATTGCCATTTCATTAGCAGGCCCAGGGCTGAAGTCTCCAGGCCCGCTGGAGTCTTTCCCCCTCTCCCGCCCCCACCCCCTTCATGCCAGGAGTGATTCACTCCAACGGGGTTTACAATAGCTCCCCACTAGCAAGGCTGCCTGACCCCACTGGAGTGACAAGGGCCCATGGAAGTCTCCCAGTAGGCCAGGAGTAAGGAGGGGCTATCCCCCTGGGCAATGCTCGCCTGGACTTGCAAAATCTCACTAACTGTCCTGCCTGGAGACAATACACATCTCTTTAACCTGTGCTTAACCCTCTCTCCACTCACATCGTCTGTACCTTTAAGACTTGATTACCTGTAAAGACTTGCACTCCAACCATTATTTTGTAAATTGAGTTTGTGCCTTTATATGCCTGTTTGTGAATAGAACTCCCACTCACCTGACGAAGGAGCAGCGCTCCGAAAGCTAGTGAATTTTGCTACCAAATAAACCTGTTGGACTTTAATCTGGTGTTGTGAGACTTCTTACAATGTCAACTGGGCGGTGCCAACCTGGCCCCCTGGCAATGTGGCAATGACCAGAGGGCACTTCCCACCTGGCATCAGCAGTGCCAAGGGGCAGGCCAGAGGGGGCAGGGCATGTCCAGAAGGCCAGTGATCAGGCCATGGAGGGATCAGAGGGGCAGTGTTGTGGGGATCACAGGGCTGGCCAGCAATCAGGAAGCCAGCCGTGTGTGTCTATTGCGCACGCGCCGATCTCGGTGCTGATAGATTAGCGCATGCGCAGTGGCACACTTAGCGCTATGCTGCCGGCCTCTCCAGCGGGAATAGACCACGCCCACAGGTTTTTTACTTGATTCATGCTAGTGCACTCTGCAGTGCATAGAGTGTGAGAGATTCATTCTGAAAATCTCGCTGAAAAAACCAGCAGAATTTACTCCAGTTTTTATGCAAATTTGGCACGTCGAACTTTTTTGGGAGAATCCCACCCAATATTCTTCACTGTATGCCAATACATGTGACAATAACAAATCAAATAAAATCAAATACACTCACAAACAAACATATACGCAGACACAAGCAAGCATATAAACATATACACATGTGCACACGCAAACACAGAAACACCAACACTCACAAATACACACACACACAAATACAAATACACACATACACATCAAATATAAATACATATGCACACACAATTTACCATTTATATAGATGGTCTGGAGGAGGGGGCTGAGTGTAGGGTGTCGAAATTTGCTGATGACACAAAGATGAGTGGAAAAGCAAATTGTGCAGAGGGTGTGGAAAGTCTGCAGAGGGATCTAGATAGGCTGAGCGAGTGGGTGACGACCCGGCAGATGGAGTACAATGTTAGCAAGTGTGAGATTATCCACTTTGGCAGGAATAATAGTAGGAGGGATTACTATTTAAAGGGCGAAAAGCTGCAGCATGCTACGGTGCAGAGGGACCTGGGGGTCCTTGTGCATGAGTTGCAAAAACCCAGTCTGCAGGTGCAGCAGGTGATCAAGAAGGTGAATGGGATGCTGGCCTTTATAGCGAGAGGGATAGAATATAAAAGCAGGGAGGTCTTGCTGCAACTGTACAGGGCACTGGTGAGGCCACAGCTGGAGTACTGTGTGCAGTTTTGGTCACCGCACTTGCGCAAGGGTATTTTGGCCTTGGAGGGAGTGCAGAGGAGGTTCACTAGGCTGATACCGGAGATGAGGGGGTTGGACTATGAAGAGAGACTAAATAGACTGGGTCTGTACTCGTTGGAGTTTAGAAGGATGAGGGGGGATCTTATAGAGACGTATAAGATAATGAAGGGGATGGATAGGGTAGAGGTAGAGAGATTCTTCCCGCTCAAAAAGGATAGCAGGACTAGAGGGCACAGCCTCAAGGTGGGGGGGGGGCACAGTTTAAAACCGAGTTGAGGAGGAACTTCTTCACACAAAGGGTGGTGAATCTCTGGAATTCTCTGCCCGTTGAAGTGGTGGAGGCTACCTTGCTAAATATATTTAAGTCACGGGTAGATAGGTTTTTGGTAGGCAAGGGAATTAAGGGTTATGGGGAGAAAGCGGGAAAGTAGAACTGAGACACTTCAGATCAGCCATGATCTTATTGAATGGCGGGGCAGACTTGAAGGGCTAGATGGCCTACTCCTGCTCCTACTTCTTTTGTTCTTATGTTCTTACAAGCACAAATATACACACACACACACACACACAAATATATACACATACACAAGCATAAATATATACACACACACACACAAGCACAAATGTACACACATAAACACACACACACACACACACACACAAGCACAAATATACACACGCACACACACAAACTAGGTAAGTGGAATGAAGTGAACTGTTTTTCCTGCTCTGAAACCTGCTATTACATAGCCTGTCGGAGTCCCCAGCAACTGAAACTGGATTAGATATAAATGCCAGTTAGTCAAGCTTGCAGTGCAGGCCTCTAAGAGTAGATTAAACATTCTGCTGCACTTACTTTGCTTCAAGCAAACATAATGTTCAACAATAAATAACTCACTGCAATGGAAAGAAATCCTGTGGGAGGCAGTCCAATGTGTTGCTTTGAAGTTGCAATTCAAAATGAAATGAGAAGAATAGAAAATGTTCCACAAGTCTGTTTTTGTTCAGTTGCAAGCAATTGAACACAATTTGCATTCAGACAGATCACATAAAACATTGTTCTGTCGCCCATAGGTAGGTCACTGAAGCTGAGGTTCCGATCAGCCACGATCTGATTAAATGGCAGTGTAGCCTCAAGGGACTGAATGGCCTACTCCTGTCCCCATGAACTCCTCTCCCACTTGGGTCAAACTACACAAGTGTGGCCTCCCTTGTATTTATCTTATGACTTATTGAGAAATGGTGTTGGGAAGAATGGAGCAAAAAGAGATTAATGCTTATGCTACGCTTTAGTCACCTGTCAGCAAAAGCAAGGGCAGAAAATGGGGAAATGTTTAATTCCAGGGATAGAAGGGGCAATTAGAGGACAGAATGCATCATCATGTGGCCAGTGAGCAGACACTCCACTGTGGCTGCAGAGGTCCTCTATCCGTGCTATATCTATATCTCCCAGAGTGACCCAGTCTCCTGAGTTAGTGGTAGCAGCATCACACCATTCATTTAGAATTTACAGTGCAGAAGCAGGCCATTTGGCCCAACTGGTCTGTGCTGGCATTTATACTCTACCTGGGTGTAATGACTTCGATCAGGTAATTGAGGTTGGCCAGTTGGAATATGAATTTACTGATTAAAGGTTCAATTGATGGGCCAATCAGGGAACCTTTTCATTGTATTTAACTGGAGAGTCAGTTCCCCTGGCACTCCCGAAGGTGGTCTGCTGACTGATAGCACTCTGTGTACTGCTGTTGCACTCTGTGTACTGCTGTCAGAATTATAAATAAACAGATTTTGGTACTTCTGCCTTCGAAGACTTGTTACTGTGGATCTTCTCCCAGTCTGTACTTAGGTCATCTGACATTTTTATGATGAAAATACCATTTAATTAGTGCCTATGGGATCTGAGGAATTGTCTATGAGTATGATATATCACTGCAACAAGTGAACCACAAATTCTAATTAAAGGTAGGGAGTGTGGACTTAGGTCACTATGTGGAAGCCTGCATAACTGCGCAAAGACAGAAATAGCAATAACACCGAGGTAGATTCTACAGTGCCCAAACATTCATTTAATCCAATAGACACATGCCTATTTGTATATGACATCCAAACCAACATTTAATACAGCCCAAATCTAACCTGACCTGGATTTCACCTGACCTAGATACAATCTGACCTGGATATAATTTGACCTGGAAATATTCTGACCTGGCTCTAATTTGATCTGGATCTAACCTGGCCTGGGTCAACAAACAAAAGATACTGAAAAATCTCAGCAGGTCTGACAGCATCTGTGGAGAGAGAATCATAGAAGGAGGCCTTTATTTTTGTTCATTTATTACTGTCACAAGTAGCTTACATTAACACTGCAGTGAAGTTACTGTGGAAACTCCCTAGTCGCCACATTCCAGTGCCCGTTTACAGTACCCTGAGGGAGAATTTAGCATTTAGTCTTTGACCCATCGAATCGGCACCAACCACAATCCGACACAGGCCCTTTCCCCATAACCCCACACATTTACCCTACTAGTCCCTCTAACACAAAGTGGCAATTTAGCATGGCCAATTAACCTAACTTGCACATCTTGAACTTCTTTGGGCTGTGGGAGGAAACCAGAACATCCGGAGGAAACCCATGCAGGCACGTGGAGAACGTGCAGACTCTGCACAGACAGTGACCCAAGCTGAGAATCGAACCCGAGTACTGGGAGCTGTGAGGCAGCAGTGCTAACCACTGTGCCGCTCCAACATTACAGCTCTAACTAAAAGGTCATCCTGACTCGAAGCTTTGGCTCTATTCTCTCTCCAAAGGTGCTGTCAGACCTGCATTTCCTGTTTTTGTTTCTGACTCCAACATCCACAATAATTTGCTTTTATCTGACCTGGATCTAAGCTGCCCTGGATATAATCTGACCTGGGAGTGTTCAAATCTGGATACCTGAAACAGAAACCATTCCAGTGATTGTGCTGAACACCAAAGAAAATGAGTAGTGAAAGAAAGGGTTTGTCTCACATCTTCACCCAAACTTCCTTTCCCCTTTGGGGGAATAGTGGGAATGGTTATCAGCCTGTTTGAAGCACATCACAAACTATTCTTTTTCTGGCTAAAAGTGGGACTTGAAACTGGGGCTTCTGGTTCTGAGGCAGGCACACACCCAACTCATCGCAAGAGGTTGACAAAAGAAGTGCTGATATCCACAAGGGGCAGCACGATGGCACAGTGGTTAGCACTGCTGCGTCACAGCACCAGAGACTCAGGTAAGATTCCAGCCTCAGGTCACTGTCTGTGCGGAGTCTATAAATTCTTCCCATGTCTGCATGGGTTTCCTCCAGGTGCTCTGGTTTCCTCCCGCAGTCCCATTGACGTGCTGGTTAGGTACATTGGCCGTGCTAAATTCTTCCTCAGTGTACCCAAACATGCACCAGCGCGTGGCGACTAGGGGATTTTCACAGTAACTTCATTGCAGTGTTAATGTGAGCCTACTTGTGACACTAATGAAAAAAGATGAAATAGCAACAGTCAGGAAACATGACTAGAGAGGAACAACCCTCCCTGTGCTCAGAAAAACACGAGGCTAAGGTTAAAAAAATTGAATTTGCAAACACCCCAGGCAATCAAAATATTGAGCAGCTTATAAAATCCCAGAGAAAGGAAAGTGAAAAGAATTTGTGTCATCATCACTTCGTATCACATTCTCAAATCTCCCGGAACAAAATAACCTTTGCTATTTAAGCAAACGCAGCAGACAATTTGTATACGATGAACAAGCATAAGTTATCAAATAAATGAACATGCAGTTCCAATCTAGAATCATAGAACCCTACAGTGCAGAAAGAGGCCCTTCGGCCCAACGAGTCTGCACCAAGCACAATCCCACCCAGTCCCTACCCCCATATCCCTACATATTATACCCACTAATCCCTTTAACCTACACATCCCTAGACACTAAGGGGCAATTTCTTAGCATGGCCAATCAACCTAACCCGCACATCTTTGGACTGTGGGAGGGAACTGGAGTACCCGGAGGAAACCCACGCAGACACGAGGAGAATGTGCAGGCTCCACACAGGCAGTGACCTGAGCTGGGAACTGAACCCAGGACCCTGGAGCTGTGAAGTAGCAGTGCTAACCACTGTGCTACCTCCCCTCCCAGCAAGCCGATCTGCCCCCCCACAAGCCCGATGGCCAGCCCCGGTCGTTGGCCTCCCTCCCTCTGCCTACCATCCTTTTGCAGAGTGACAGTGGGACCCCACCGATCTCTCCTCCAGCGGCCAGGAACCTGGAGCTGAGGCTGTGTAGTGGACTTCCCACTGGTCACATGGCCTCCATGTGACTCCAGCCACCGGATTTCCGGCGTTGCGAGCTCCATGCCAGAAATCAGTGCGGAGCTGAATAAATTATATAAAGAAGTATTACCATATCATTAGCAGGCCTAGGACTGAAGTCTCCAGGATTGCTAGAATCTCCCCCACTGCCACCTGCCAGGTATGTTTCACTCCAGCAGTTCCCCACTATCTGGTTTTCATGGCATGAGTTGAGAGAAGGGAGGCTGGCCATTGTATCTGGAAAGCTCGCGGACCCAGAGAGCACCTTGAGCTTCCATCTGTACCACTGGAATTTGTAGACGAGTCTCCTTTTAACATCTCCTCTTAAAGCCTGGTGACTGAAGTGTCAGACTGGATTTGTGCTCCAGTCTCCGGCTTCAACACACAACTCAGAGACAAGAGTGCTACCAGCTGAAAAATTAGTCTTGCATGGACTTGTCAGCTAAACGCAAATCTCTCCCTGTCACCAGAGAGTAATAAAATAAACCCTGACCTTTTAATGATGGAAACTCGAGCGGGTCCAACGTCTGCCAATGTATTCAAATTAATTTCACATCTATTGATTTTTAATTACACTCCTTTGTTTTACAGTGATTGGACTCATAATATTCTATCAGAGACGCACACTCTTGGGCAGGGATTCATCTCGTGTTCAGAACATGCTTTGTAACATATCTGTCAAACACTTAGGCTATCTGACAACCTGACATTTTATAATGAAAATGCCATTTGACAAGTGGTTATGAAACCTGAGGAATCTCCCATGAATCTCAACACGTGGCAGTGTCACAGAACTGATGGCTCCGAAATCAACTGTTTAAATACATCAGGGGAGATCATGACGTTATCTGATAACGGCAATAGGTGACAGCAAATTGGCAGTCTGCTTTACATCTCTCTGGATTTTACCCTAGGAGATTTCTGCATCCCTCCCATTCTGACCTCTTCTGCGTTCCCCTATTTCTATCCGGATAAAAGCAATTTACTGAGGATGCTGGAACCTGAAATCAAAAGAGAAAATGCTGGAAAATCCCAGCAGGCCTGGCAGCATCTGTAAGGAGAGAAAAGAGCTGACGTTTCAAGTCCAAAGCTCTTGTGATCTGAGGTATGTTCCTTTTTCTGTTCCATGTAATGTACTCATCGTTAGCCTTTCTAGAATGGCTCCTGAGTTTGTGTACCTGGCTATTGGAAAGTTTGGACCAAATATAATGGGATAAAAATTAACCAGCTCTTTTCTCTCCTTACATCTGACCTGCTGAGATTTTCCAGCATTTTCTCTTTGGCCCCTGTTTATATCGCTCAACCATTGGTGTTCTGGATCCTTAGCTCTTGAATTCCCACTCCATCTCTCCATCTCTCTCTCCTTTAAGATGCTACTTAAACCCAATCACTTTAATCATGTGCTTTCAGTCACCTGTCCTTATATCTCCTTATGTGGCTTGGTGTCAAATATTTATTTGAAAACAGAACTCTGGGGCATTTTAGTACATTAAAGGCACTATATAAATGGGAGCTGTCACAGTTAAAGTCCGGATGTAGTCACAGGGGAATGAGGAAATTGTGCCAGATCTCACTGAATTAGCCCATGTTAAACTTTCCTTCTCCCATTAGACCCTGGAACTGCCAAGGTGCGTCCATTTTATTAAAATAAAACACTTCGGATGTTGGAAGCCCGAAATAAAAACAGAAAATGCTGGAAAAACCCAGCAGTCCTGGCACATCTGTGGAGAGAGAAACAGAGTTAAAGTTCAAGTTCATGTGACTCATCTTCAGAGTTTCATTGCTCCCCTCTCCCCAGGTCTTTATTTATGTTTATGCCTGCTTTTCTGGTGAGGTTTCTGTTACTCCACACAGCACAAAAATGATACTTTAAGTGCTGTTCCAAGGCTATGCCACTGTCACCGCATCAAGTGGAGCCGTGCCTTTAGTTTAAGTTAGCAAGCATCGACTAGGATCGACAGAAGATAAAGATCTGTAAATCTGTCAATGTCCTTGCAGTTACCATTGACCAGAAATTCAACTGGATTCACCACAAAAACACTGTGGCTACAAGAGCAGGTCAGAGGCTAGGAATACTGTGACGAATAACCCCTCAAAGCCTGTCCACCATCTGCAAGGCACAAGTCAGGATTGTGATGAAATTCTCCTCACTTGTAGCTCCAACAACACTCAAGAAGCTCAACAGTCAAGCAGCCCTCTTGATTGGCACCACATCCACAAACATCCACTCCCTCCACCACCGACACTCAGTAGCAGCAGTGTGTACTATCTACAAGATGCACTGCAGCAACTCCCCAAAGACCCTTAGGCAGCACCTTCCAAACCCACAACCACTTCCATCTTGAAGGACAAGAGCAGAAGATATATGGGAACACCACCACCTGCAAGTTCCCCTGTAAGCCACTCACCATCCTGACTTAACACTACAGAGCAAAAGGAGGCCATACAGCCCATCGAGTCTGCACCAACAACAATCCCACATAGACCTCACCCCCGCTACCCCATATATTTACTCCACTAATCCCTCTAACCTACACATTCCAGGACACTAAGGGGCAATTTTGCATGGCCAGTCAACCTAACCTGCCCATCTTTGGACTGTGGGAGGAAATCCATGCAGACACAGGGAGGTTGTGCAAACTCCACACAGGTAGTCACCCAAGCGGGAAGGAACCCAGGTCCATGGAGCTGTGAGGCAGCAGTGCTAACCACTGTGCCACCATGTCACTCATATCGTCGTTTCTTTGCAGTCGCTGGGTCAAAATTGTGGAATTCTCTCCCTAACAGCATTGTGGGTCAACCCATAGCACGTAGACTGCAGCGATTCAGGAAGGCATCCCACCACCATCTTCTCAAGGGCAACTAGGGATGGGCAATAAATGCTGGCCAACCGGTGATGCCCATGTCCCACAAATTAGTAGAAAAAAACTGGACAACTCTTCCTCTGCTGCACAAAGGCACCTTGTTAACTGAACATTTATGGCAGCAAAACAGGCCATTTGGCCCAACAATTACATACTAGCTTTCATGCTGTCCCTTCCATCACCTCTGACTATCGGAATATTCTTTTATTTCATGTATGAATTTAGCTGCCCGTTAAATACAGTTTTACCAGTTGTCTTGATGAATAAATCTGCGAGGACCATTTTCAGGCTGTGGATATCGTCACACATGGGAGGAATGATGATTAAACCTTTGTCAATTTAAAGGTGGAACTGGGGATCAGCTTTTTCAACGCTGGTGTTTTGCTTCGGAGACCCAGGATGATATTTTCAGCACATCGGAAGATGCACTTGGCTGGTTAGGTATCGCTGGGGTGCTTTTGGAAAGTTCTTGAAAAGCAGATTAAATCTCACAAGCTGTACTCGGATACCTGAGAGCAAGCAAGGGTCTTAGAAGCAGAGGGGTGTGTAATCTCTTAGACGTTTCCTCAACATAGAGAGTAAAGCCTGAATTTAACCCTGCTCTACGCACCATCGCACTGCAATACCGCTGCTTGCAGTCACAGTCAATCCCTCGCCAGTGATGTCCAGCTTCAGCCCATTGACAATCAGCAACACCCACTGCGGTGGCACCCAGTCCTTCAATTAACACTCATATACATGAGATAATCCCTTGCCAAAGGATATATAATTCTGCTCCCAGTAACAGATAGTGACACCCAGTGACACCTAATCTTTTGCCGAATGACACCCAATTTCTCACCATCTTTCACCAAGTGATGCCCAGTGACCATTCATTGGTCTTCACCCAATGAAACCTGCCCTTTCACTCAGTGACGTCCCCTTTCACGGCAGCTTGCTGTTATATTCGGCACCCACTTCAAATAGAAAAACTTGAATTTATATCAGGTTTTTCATGTTCGCCAGACATAGGGCACATTACAGAATTGAATTGAAACATGGCCATTGCTGTAGTGTAGGAAACACTGTCACCAATCTGCACCCATCAAAGTCCCTCAAACAATAATGTGGTAACGACCAGAGCATCTATTTTTTGATGTTGGTTGAGAGATAAGTATTGAAGGAAACGCCCCTCCTTTTCTTCAAAATATTGCAATGGATTCTTCCCTGTCTACTATATCTAGGGTGGCATGGTGGCACAGTGGTTAGCACTGATGCCTCACAATGCCAGGGACCCAGGTTCAATTCCCGGCTTGGGTTACTGTCTGCGGAGTCTGCACATTCTCCATGTGTCTGTATTGGATTTGCTCCAGTTTCCTCTCACAGTCCAAAAGATGTGCAGGTTGGGTGGAACGGCTATGGTAAATTGCTCCTTAGTGTCACTAGATGTGTAGGTTAATGGGATTGGCCATGGTAGGTGTGCAGGGTTACGGGGATAGGGCAGAGTGGAGGGCCTGAGTGGGATGCTCTTTCATAGAGATGGTGCAGATTCAATGGGCCGATTGGCCTCTTCTGCACTGCAGGGATTCTGTGATTCCATGGTATCTTGGTATAGAAGCTAGTGTAGTAGCAAAGTCACTGGGTCAGAGAGACCCAAGCTAACGCCCAGGGCAAATCTCAACACAGCACAAGGTAAAATTTAAATTCAATTAATAAAGTCTGGAATTGTAAACTAGCCTACGTAAAGATGACCATGAAGCTACCATTCCTTTGGCATAAAATCCCATCTGGTTCACTAGTATCCTTTAGGGAAGGAAATCTGCCATCCTTACCTGGTCTGACCTACATGTGATTCCAGACCCAAAGCAATGTGGTTGACTCTTAACCGTGCTCTGAAGTGGCCTAGCAAGCTATTTAGTTCAAGGGTAATTAGAGATGGACAAAAAATGCTGACCCAGCCAGGGACACCCACATCCCATGGAAGAATAAAAAAAAACCCTGAAAGAGCATTGCATCCAAAAGACAGCACCCCAGGCAGTGCTGCATTCTCTCAGCACTTGAAGTCTGCCTTGAATCCTACAATTAGTGCCTGAGGGGAGATTTGAACCTGGAACACTGTGTTTCAGATGCCACCAACTGCAACATGGTGGATACTTCTAGACTGGCACGCTTCCGGTTACAACTGTTTAAAGTTTATTTATTTATTAGTCACAGGTAAGGTTTACATTAACACTGCAATGAAGTTACTGTAAAATTCCCCTGGTCACCATACTCCGGCACCTGTTCGGGCCAATGTATCTAACCAGCATGTCTTTCAGAATGTGAGAGGAAACCCACACAGACATGGGGAGAACATGCAAACTCCACACAGACAGTGACCCGAGGAATCGAAGCCGGCTTCCCTGGCATTGTGAGGCAGCAGTGCTAACCACTCTGCCACCATGCCACCCAGTGTGGTTCAGTGGTAATGCTCCTTCTTCTGAACCAAAATGTTGTGGGTTCAAATCTCCCTCGAGAGATACAAGTACACAATGTAGACTGGCGGTGGTGCACTGCTGGAAGAGTGACGCACTGTTGGAGATGCCTCATCTTTTGGATGAGGCCTCTTCTGCCTTTTTGAGTGGGGGTGTTGTGGGGGGGAGTGGTGGGGGGCAGCAGATGTGAAAGATCCCACAACAAGAGCAGGAGAGTTCCTGGGCTACTTCAGGTTATATAGTCAGGGTCATGCTGCTAATTGTGGAAATTAACTGTGAACAGATTGACTTCTGTGTTTTCCACATTACGTGAAGATGCAGGCATTGGACTGGGGCAAACACAGTCAGAAGTCTCACAACATCAAGTTAAAGTCCAACAGGTTTATTTGGTATCAAAAGCCACTAGCTTTCGGAGCGCTGCCTCTTCGTCAGTTGAGTCACACATTACACCAGTGACTAAGACCGGGAACTTTCCCTCCCACTTTAGGTTCCTGTGGCGGGAGCAGAAATCCGGAGTTTTTTTTAGTTTATTTATTAGGGTCACAAGTAGGCTTACATTAACACTGCAATGAAGTTGCTGTGAAATCCCCTGGTCGCCACACTTCAGTGCCTGCTTGGGTACGCTGAGGGAGAATTTAGCAAGGTCAATGCACCTAACCAGCATGTTTTTTTCGGATTGTAGGAGGAAATCGGAGCAACTGGAGGAAACCCACAGAGACATGGGAAGAACATGCAGACTCTGCACAGGCAGTGATCCAAGCAGGAATTGAACCCGGGTCCCTGGCACTGTGAAGCAGCAATGCTAACCACTGTGCCATCATCTCCGTCAATGAACAGAGCAGGTAATCATGAGTTTCATGCCCACTTAATTACACATGTGCGTAGATTGTAACATGTGTTGTGGGAGGTCGGGCTGGAAGTCAAGCACCTGTATGTCATCATGCTTCACGAAGCTTCACTGGTAAAGCGTCTTGGGCATCCCAAGGTCGCTATATAAATGCAAGCTATTTCTTTCTTTAACAGGAACTCAATCCAGCAAGAAGGAGAAATGAAGGAAAGTTTTACTGTCAGAAATCTGGGGCATTGGGTGAATGAGTCCCAGGGGGCTAACAGATTTAGTTACAATCTCCGGTGCTCAAAACCGGAGGCAGTAAAACTGTTTAAGTAAAAACAGCTGCACCTGACAGTGAAAACAAACGGCTCAGAATCACATCTCAGATCTTATTGGAGAATTTTAAATAGCCTGAATCAGCAAAACACAAACCAAACAGGTGCAATTGTCACATTTTGGGGTTTAAGTGATTTAATTATTGCTTCATCCCTGAGTTCTCATCTTAGGGCAGATGCTGCCACTTAGTGACATTTCAAGAACACTGCACAGACTAGAGACACCGAGGTAGTTCACAAACATTGAGGGCTTGTCCTCCCGATTTAGACCCATTGCCCAAGAATTGAATTTGTTAATCTCAACCCCAGCAGCAACGGGGGAACCTGTAACTGGCCTCAGAACCTCTTGCTACAAAAGGATCAAAATTGATCTGGAGCAAGATGGGTAATTACAGAGCTTCTCCGAATCCAGCAAGGGAGCGGAAGGGCCTCTTATTGTGTCTTCTCAATAAGAACTCTTGATAGAGGCACGTGCACTCCTCAACTGCTCTTCCTGCAACTTATAGAGGGGTCACTGTCCATGCAGTGGGTTAGGTCCTGTCACCCACAAGCCAGCCACTTATTTCAACATCTACCTGCAGTAGCAGAGAGAACGCCGAATCCCTGAGGAAGAAATTACCATGATAATTTTGTCCTAATCTAGCATTTGCTTGAAGAATTCTCTGTGTCAGGTTGGGTGTATTTTGGGGGATACACACTCTATGCGGTTAAGAGTAGTGGAGGAGGTTAACTGTAGAAATTCACAATGCCAAGCTCACATCTTCCATTGCACCCAAGGTTTTGGAGATCCCAGCAATGTCATAAATTTGATTTGACTTATTATTGTTACATGTATTGGGATATAGTGAAAAGTATTGTTTCTTGCGCGCTATACAGACAAAACATATATCATTCACAGAGCACATAGTGGACAAGGAAAGGACAGGGTGCAGAATGTAGTGTTAAAGTCAAAGATAGGGTATAGAGGAAGATCAACTTAGTGCGAGGTAAGTCCATTCAAAAGTCTGATGGCAGCAGGAAAGAAGCTGTTCTTGTATCGGTTGGTACGTGACCTCAAACTTTTGTATCTTTTTCCCGATGGAAGAAGGTGGAAGAGAGTAGTACGTGGGGTCCTTGATTATGCTAGCTGCTTTTCCAAGGCAGCAAGAAGTGTAGACAGTGTCAGTGGGTGGGAGGCTGGTTTGCGTGATGGGCTGGGCTATGTTCACAACCTTTTGTAATTTCTTGTGGTCTTGGTCAGAGCTGGAGCCATACCAAGTTGTGATATCTCCCAAAAGGATGCTTTCTGCGGTGCATCTGTCAAAATGTAGATGTCCCCACCTTGCAGTTGCTAGACTAAACTGGGTGAATTGTCAAAATTGCCTATAAGGTGCAAAGTCACTGTTCCAGATGACTTTCCAATAAACGTGTCATTGAATAAAATACAAATAGAAATAAATTAATCTTGTTTCATGGAAAGGTAAAATTCCCTCAAGCAAGGGCAATCGAAGAACCATAGGATATTACAGCATAGAAAGAGGCCTTTTGGCCCATTGGGTTTGTGCCATCTCTTTGCTAGACCAACCAAAATCTAATCACACTGCCCCTCTGCCAGTTTTGTCAAGCTTGAGTTGTCCCACAAGATGACATTTGTGCTCGTTAATAAAGCAAAAGCAAACAGTGCTCTAACCAACTTGGAGAACAAAGGTATTTACTTTTTGCAAGGGATTTGTTCTTAAGCAAAGGGTTAGTTTGCACAGCCTGTTGCCACTGCCAGGTTCTACCCCTCCAGATGTCAAAATGCAGGAACTGTGTAGATTGGTTCCTGTCATTCATTGATGAATAAGAGATTAAATATATATAAATATGAATTTCATCATTTTGGAGTTGGTGCTTTCACTTTTTCACATTGCTAATGGGCCGCTGGTGTAAGTTCCTGCAGCTGGCTGCTGATACATTCCAAAACAATCCAATGTGACCAAGACTGCTTTGCATCATTGCCATGTCACCACTACCAGGTACCACATACCCACTGAAGGTGGCGGATTACAATTGGAAAGGTCAGGCAGATGGGCGAATGAACCCTAACTCCACACAGCAGCTCAACGACGAGGCTTTACATTAAAAACTGTTAATAGGAGCACGTGAGTGAGGAACGATAGAAGATAGAGGCAATGTCAGGCAATGCTCAAGAAAACGTGATGGGGATGCTGGTGCTGAGAAACAGATAAGGAAGTTCTGTCAGCTCGCTGACTTGGATGAATGGGAAAGAGCCGGAAATGATACTAAAGAGGTGGAGCACGTCGGCCATGGGAAATAGGCTGATTATAGTCCAGCCTTTTTAAAGTTTATTTATTAGTCACAAGTGGGTTTACATTAACACTGCAATGAAGTTACAGTGAAACTGCCCTAGTCACCACAGTCCGGTGCCTGTTTGGGTCAATGCATCTAACCAGCACATCTTTCAGACTGTGGGAGGAAACCAGAGCATCCAGAGGAAACCCATGCAGAAACGGGGAGAACGTGCAGACTCTGCAAGACAGTGCCCCAAGCTGGGAACCAAACCTGGCTCTGTGAAGCAGCAATGCCATCCGCTGTGCCGCCCCTCTGAAGGTTGAGATGTGTTTGTGAGCCAGGCTGAAGTGAGTCTCTCTTGGGATATTTAAATGTGAATGTGTTGCCCAACCTCAGCTGACAGTAGAGTGGAGATAGCAACTAAGCTCCTGCTAAGACCCCCTGACTTGGCGGGAGTGACTGCAAAGCTGGATACAAGAGTGGCTTTCTTGTTGCATCGTGAATTCTTACATTAACTCTGAAAGGCAGCGATAGGCAACCGTAACCACACAGCCTGAAGTATCTCTGGTCTCCACCAGATAGTGCCAACGCTCAGCTATAAACAAAAACCAATGTCCTACAAGGTGACATTTGTGTTCGTTGATAAAGCGAAAGCGAGCAGTGCTCCAACCAACTTGGAAAACAAAGGTATTTCCTTTGCTTTGCAGGGGATTTATTCTTAAGCAATGGGTTAGTTTGCACTGCCTGTTGCCACTGCCAGATTCTACCCCTCTAGATGTTAAAATGCAGGAACTGTGCAAATTGGTTCCTGTCATTCATTGCTGAATAAGAGATTAAATATACATAAATATGAATTCTATCAGTCTGGAGTTGGTGCTTTCATTTTTTCACATTGTTAATGGGCCGCTGGTGTAAGTTACTGCAGCTGGCCAGTGTGTCCAAGACTGCTTTGCATCATTTCACATCGATATAGGTCGGAATTCTCCGAACTCGCCCGTGGCTGGGATTCTCCGGTCCCGCTGCAGCAAATGTAGTTTTGGCTGAGCGCCGAATTCTCCGTTCTCGCTGGCAGCAATGGTGGACAAGATCCCATCCATTGCCTTTATCCAGCAGGTGACAGGAATCTAGAAGGCCAGTATACATTTCATCCCATTTTAATTCAGGCTGAATTCAGCTTTGGAATCTGTCCAAACACTGCACACTTGAGCAATCGAATGGATGCATCCTGCTGTCTTGGTGCAGTTACTGGTGCAATTCAAAGAATCTCTGAAGAAATGTCTTCTTCCAAATTGTATTGGCACTCATCCGAACCTAGGATTCAGGCCAGTGCTAAAGGCGCCATCGACCCATTTTAATCTGAACTTACTTTGATTTTCCCTTTATGGTACATGAGTAAGCATTCAGGCTGCATAAAGGTAGTCCTAATCCCACACCAGGCCAGCAGCACCCAATGCCTCCCCTCACCCCGACAACCCTTGGACCCAAGATGCATTTATTTGTGTTCCATGCGGCCTCTCTGATGCACCTCGTCCCTTTCTCCATGGGCTTCCTGGTGGGTAGTGGCACCCTGTGGGCTCACCACAGATATCTCCTCAGATAACAAGGGTGCCCGGGATGGTTGGGAAGGGGATGAGGCAATCTTGGGGGGCCTGCGAGAGGGTGTGGATGCGGAGAGGGAGGGTGCACCCAGTTTGAAGGGGCCTTCTGATTGAGGTGCACCCCCTTCCCACGCAAGATTGCATGTGCAAACATTGTCAGTTTCCTACCCACAATCCTTGGGGTTTTTTAATCATTTGCGGAACATGGGCATCGTAGGCTGGGCCAGCATTTATTGCCCATCCCTAGTTGCCCTTGGAGGGAAGTTGAGAGTCAACCACATTGTTCTGGAGTCACATGTAGACCAGACCAGGTAAGGACGGCAGATTTCCTTCCCTAAAGGGACATTAGTGAATCGGATGGGTTTTTCCGACAATCGACAATGGCTTCATGGTCGTCAATAGATTCTTATTTCCAGGTACTTTTTATTGAATTCAAATTTCACAATCTGCTGTGGCGGGATTCGAACCCACATTCCCAGAACATGAGCTGAGCTTCTGAATTAATGCTGTACCGATAAGACCATTAGGCCATCGCCTGCCCTTACGTTAAAAATTGAGATTGGGTGGAAAATGACCCTCAAGTGACCATTACATGGTCTTAACTAGGGTGAACTTCAAGTCTAAGGTCCTGTCCATCTCACTGTGAAACCACATCTGGGTAGGGGGCAGGTGAGATCCTGAGAAAATCCCATCAGTGCAAATTTACCCCCCACCCCCACCCCCACCACCTCCTCAGAAGCCAACGGGGGGAGTGTAAAATTCTGGCTATTGTAATCTGTAGATTCTAGCCAATTCTGCAAAGAGAGCAAATCAATCCTTTCTGAGGGAACAAGCCAAATTAGCGCACCCCAATCCCTGGCTTGACGGAGATCAGCTGGTTCAGCTCAGACTGAGAGCCCCACCTGGTCAGAATGGCTAAGTTAACCATTGCCCTCAGCACACACTGGGCAAATTGGCAATTCCCCTTTTAACTATAACTTGGTACAAAACATTTATTTAAGAGGCTATCATAGAATTTCAGGGCTCATTGCCCACTGCAGAGAAAACAGAATATTTCACCAGTGACAGTGCACAAAAAGCTGTCATAACTCGTTACCATTTACTGCTGAGCCTTTCAGATTCCTGCTAAAACACTAGTAATTCACTGTCAACACTGAAAATATCTCTCTGAGCATGCAGTATACTTACTATAGGCCTCTTCCAAGGAAAACCATCTGACTGCATCATCATACACAGAATTTCCAATGCATTTGTACAGAGCAATTGTTGGTGAGGCCACACCTGGAGCATGATGAGCAGTTTTGGTGTCCTTATCTGAGAAAGAACATCTTTGATATAGTGGGAATGCAGCAAAGGTTTACCAGGTTGATGCCTGGGATGGCATGTCTGTCATATGAGGAGAGACTAAGGGTGGGATTTTCCAGCCACATTCACCCCCAAGGCTGAAAAAACCCACCCAAAGTCAACGGACCTTTGACAAAGGTCAAAGTCTGAATGCTGTGTGGGCCAGATGTATTGTGTATGCAAAATCTGGGGCTCACTGGCAAATGATTGACTTGAATTCTATAATGAGCAAACGACAAGTCGCATGTGAAGAGGTCTGCAGCATACCAAACAGTAATGTGTGTATCAGAATAAAATATTAAAAAAAGAGAAAGGGAACTACATATTCCACTGTATTTATGTGGCTCGTCCAGTGAAGCGTGATAAAGCATTAAATACAAGACAATGTTTGTATATGCGCTGACTTTGACATATATTAATGGCATGGACTTGGGAACTTGGGGCATAATTTTCGAAAACACAGTACTTAGAAAAGCAGCCACTTGGGGCTTCAAGTGGACATAAACAGACTGACAGACAGGTGTGTGGCTGATGCAATTTAATGTGAAGAGAAACATTTTAGTCAGATGAATGAGGAGAAAATTGGGTGGCACTGTGGTTAGCACTGCTTCTTCACAGTGTCAGGGATCCGAGTTCAAGTCCTCGGGTCACTGTCTGTGCGATGTCTGCACATTCTCCCAGTGTCGTTGTGGATTTCCTCCAGATGCTCCGGTTTCCTCCCACAGTCTGGAAGAGGTGCTGATTAGGTGCATTGGCCATGCTAAATTCTCCCTCAGTGTACCCAAACAGATGCTGGAATGTGGCGACTTGGGGTTTTTCACAGTAACTTCACTGCAGTGTTAATGTAGGTCTACTTGTGACAAATAAATAAACTTTAACTCTGGACAAGCTGAACCGAACGGGACAGTTTTATAGGGGATGAAGGATCAGGGAGAACTCGGGGCTGCACGAGATGTTGAGGGGAGCGTGCACAAGTTGAAAAGGGTGTCAGAATAAAAGCATATTGATACCCTATCAATGGAGGAATAGATTACACCATGAAAATGAAGCTATATCAAACACAGATTAAGGGCACAGATAGAGCGTTGTGTTTGAAACTGGGCACCACTCAATTGGAGAGATACCAAGGTCTTAGGAAAGGTGCCGCTGAGATTTCTCAGAATGGTATCATGACTGTGGGACTTGAGTAATGAGGAGAGACTGGTAAAGCTGAGCTTGGTGCCCTTAGAGCAGAGAAGGCTAAGATAAGATTTAATGAAGATTTTTCAAAATCGTGAATGGATTTGGTGGCGTAACGAAGGAGACACTGGGCAAGATTTTATCTCCAATGGTGAAAAAGTCAGTAATCAGAGGGTGAAGGTGCTTGGCAAAAAAACCAGAGACAACGAAAAGAAATATTTTTGACACAGCGAGTTATTGCGATCTAGAATGCACTGCCTGGAAAGGTGATCTTAGCAGGTCATAGAATCCCAACAGTGCAGAAGGCGGCCATTCAGCCCATCGAGTCTGCACCAACTCTCTGACAGAGTGGGGGCGATTCTTCCAAAAAATGTTTTAAGTGCCGAATTCATGTGAAAACTGGAATAACTTCGGCTGATTTTTTTTAGCGGCATTTTCAGAATGAATTTCCCACACTCTGCATCACAGAGTGGCCGAGTGAGATTTGCTCTGAAAATCATCGGGCAAGGCCTATTCCCACTGGAGAGGCTGGCAGCATAGCGCTGAGAGGGCCACTGCACTTGCGCCAACCTGTCAGAGTGGAGATAGGCGTGTGCACAGTGGCCCCGCACTGCCGGCTTCCTGATCGCTGGCCAGCCCTGCAACCCCATATCACTGACCTTCCAACCCTCCAAAACCCCAATCGCTGAACTCCCTGACTTCTCCATATAAGCCACAAAGTCTCCCCTCCTGACTCAGCCAACCCTGATCTCCCCCCGCCCTTACTCCCCTCAGTCTTCCTCCCAGCAGTCCCGATCAACCCTTTGCGGCAGCCCCAAATCCCCCAGCAGCCCCTCTTCCCCCCCAACACCCCCCTCCCCAGACAGCCAGGATGTTGGTTCTCTGCACATTCACAAAAGAGTGCGAATGTGCAGATGGGTCCCCATTGTGCTGGAACAGCCAAGAAGGCACTGCCCAGGGAGCACCCCTTCTTACCCCTGACTTCCTGGGAAGAGGGGGGTGCTCCATTGCCTCTGTTTCCTCCAGTGGGGTTGGCTGCCTGTTTCCAGTTAGTGAGGAGAACTTATAATGTACAGGTTTCCCTGCCCTCTGACCACTCTCCTCCCTCCCTCTCGAATCCTGAATCTCACTATGATAGCTGTTGATATCCCTGCCCTCCACTTTAAACCATTTGATGTTGATGTCCCTATGCCCCTTGTGGACCTGATCCCTCTGCATCTTAAGGCACAATGCGCAGTGGTGTGCCAAGGTGGGTATCTTGCATTAGCTCGATACACAAAGGTGGCATTTTCCACTCCAGAGACTTAAGGGGGAGTGTTTTCCCAACCCACCCGCCACAGGAATTGGAGAGGGTGAGGGCTGGAGCCATGGAAATATTTGTTGACCTCAGGCAGGATTAGTGGCGTGCGCGGATAGAATATCCCGCCCTAAGTCTCTCACGGGCAGTATGGCGGCATAGTGGTTAGCACTGCTGCCTCACAGCCCCAGGGTCCCAAGTTCAATTCCCAGCTTGGATCACTGTCTGTGTGGAGTTTGCATGTTCTTCCCATGTCTGCGTGGGCTTCCTCTGGGTGTTCCGAGTTCCTTCCACAGTCCAAAGATGTGTAGATTGGCCATGGTAAATGTGTGGAGTTATAGGAATAGGGCAGGGAAGATGGCCTGGTTAAGGTGCTGGGGATGATTCTCCCATCCTGCTGCTGCTCTGGCAGCGCAATGGGCTGGGAGACGTCAACGAAGGCCGTTTAGCAGGCTTTCTGGAAATCAGCGTGGACCTGATTTAAATATTGAAGTAGTAATTTCCATTTTATTAGTCAGCCCAGGACTGAAGTCTCCGGGCCCACTAGCACCTCCTATCCCCCCATTGCCAGGAATGATTCAATCCAGCGCGGTTTATAACTTCACCTCGCTAACAGGAAATAGGCGGCCAACCCCGCTGGAGGGAACAGAGGCCATGGAGGCTCCTCCCCGCTCCCCCCCAGGAAGTCAGGGATAAGGGGAACGGGTGCTCCCTGGGCAGTGCCATCTTGGCTATTCCAGCACAATGGGAACCCATCTGCACATTCACAGTCTTTTTGTGAATGTGCAGAGAACCAGTGACATCACTCTGCTGCACGCAGCCTGCCAAGATCACTGCATTTTGTGGTGATGTGAATTAAGGAATGTAAATTGGAGACGACATTTTGAATCATTGAAAAGAAAATGACAATGAAGGTTGCTAAGGTAAATGAGACATGCTGGGAGTATTTACACATTAAAATCATTTCTCCATCAGTATCCTCTAAACTGACACTGACTTCTGTCTGCTCTGTCACTCACAATGATGCAATGAAGTTAAACACTTGCACTGCACATGTACAGGGTTGGCAACAAGTGCAGCCCAATTGAAAATGTTAACACTGAGATTGATGGATTCTTCATTGGCAAGGGTATTTAGGGGCATGAAGCCATGGTGTGTAGTTGGAGTTAACACACAGAACAACCCTGATCTAATCAAATGGATGAACAGACTTGAGATACCAAATGGCCTGCTGCTGTTTCTATGTCCCCAAAGTTGTCACAGGAAAGCAATCTGGAGTAGGAAGCCTTGCCAATTTCAGGTAGGTTTTAGGGAATATTTATAGAAGGAGCGAGAGGTGGAGAGCCTAGGACCCAGGCAGCCGAAGGTACAGTTAAAAGTTAAAAGTTGAAGTTTATTTATTAATCACAAGTAATGTTTACATTAACGCTGCAATGGAGTTAATGTGAAATTTTCCTAGTCGCCATGCTCTGGCGCCTGTTCAGGTCAATGCACCTAACCAGCAATTAGGCAACCTACGCAGACACGGAGGGAACATGCAAATTCCACAGACAGTGACCTAAGCCAGTATTAGAACCCAGAACCCTGATACTATGAGGCGGCAGTGCTAATCACTGTGCCATCCTGCCATGATTACAATCAAGGATCCACAAGAGACCCGAATTGGATGGGTTATGGGACTGTAGGGCTGGCAGAGAGGGACATGAAGATACTTAAAAACAGGAATGTGGATTTTAATGTAAAGGATTTGCCAGACCAGTGTAGGTCAGTGAGCACAGCTATGAATGGAACTTGGCATGGGTTATGATATAGGCAGCAGAGATATGGAAGGTAGAACGTGGGGAACTGGCCATGAGAATACTGGAATAGTTATGCCTAGAAGTAAAAATGATATGGATGACAGTTTCAGCAGGTAATAGGCAGAAGCTGTGCGCAGTTCTGGTCACCTCACTACGAGAAGGATGTGGAAGCTATTGAGAGGGTGCAGAGGAGATTTACAAGGATGTTGCCTGGACTGGGAGGCATGCCTTATGAAGATAGGTTGAGGGAGCCAGGTCTCTTCTCCCTGGAGAGACAAAGATTGAGAGGCGACCTGATAGAGGTTTATAAAATGTTGAGAGGTATAGATAGGGTGGATTTTCGGAGGCTATTTCCCAGGGCTGAAATGGTCGCTACGAAAGGACACAGGTTTAAGGTGCTGGGGAGCAGGTGCAGAGGAGATGTCAGGGGTAAGATTTTCACTCAGAGGGTAGTGAGTGAGTGGAATCAGCTGCTATTGGTAGTGGTAGAGGCAAACTCGCTGGGGTCTTTTAAGAGACTTCTGGATGAGTACATGGGATTTAATGGGATTGAGAGTTATGGATAGGCCTGGTAAGTATGGAAATGATTGGCGCAACTTGTGGGCTGAAGGGCCTGTTTGTGCTGTAGTGTTCTATGTTCTGTAAGCAGGGATGGAGATGAGCAATAATACATTGGCAACCTTGGTGATGGAGAGGACACAGAGGTCACACAGTTCTATGGTATATCACCATGTGGTCCATGATGGAAAAGACACGAGTAGGGAATAAGGGAAGATATCCACCTGAATTTTTCAACTTGCTACATTAACAGTGCCAAAAAGGCATTAAATGGACTACCTCCTGCGTTAACACTTATCTGAAAACTCAGGCATTTCCTGACTTACAACGTACTGCTTTGCCTCACACTGTCACCATAAGGTTGAAAGTGGGACTACAACAATAGAGAGAGGACATGCAGCATTATAGATACTTAAAAAGGAACAACAGCAAACACTGAAATATGGAAATCAAAGTACAAAATGCAGTCAGAATCTGTAAAGAAAAGTTTTCTTCTAACACTTTGGGTAAGTAACCTTCATTGGAATGACTCTGCGATGCAGAGTACACCCAACACCTACTGGTATCACTTTGGGTAAGAAAACTAATGCGGTCACATGTTGCTTGGAATTGACAACACCAGGTTAAAGTTCAAGAGGTTTATCTGGTAGCACAAGCTTTCGGAGCACTGCCCCTTCATCATTCACCTGATGACGGAGCAGGGCTCCAAGAGCTTGTGCTACCAAATAAACCTGTTGGACTTTAACCTGGTGTTGTGAGACTTCTTACTGTGCTTACCCAATTCCAACGCCGGCATCTCCACCTCATGGCTTGGAATTGAAGTGGGGTAGAGGGGCAAAGGGATTTGGGAGTACACAAATACACAAATCCATAAAGCACCCACAGATTAGCAAGGTCAGGAAAAGAAACAAGCTAGCCTTATTTCCAGAGCAGGGAAGGTCAACCTAAGATTGTGAATGGGTCACATGAGTGGCTCTCCTCCATCTCAGTGGGCTGCAAGATTGAAATGGGCTTGTTCACTAACCATGACCCGGTGAATAAGATTAAATATATTTAATACACGCCTAATGTTTCATAACAAGTTATTGAAAATGTTTAATCATCTATATAGCAGTAATCAACTTCGACTGGTAAAAACAAAATAATTATTTACACTTTGGACTCAGAGGGAGCAGCTCTCACAGTCAATGTTGTGAGCAGTCAGCACACCTCACTTCACTCACCCTCACTTTACATCAGTCACACCGGCAGGAAAAAGGCTACGCAGATGGAAACTGATGGAATGTGGCAGCCCTGCACACGGGCAATGGTCAAACAAATGTCTTGTGGGGCCACACTCAGAACCCACTCAGATGAGTCGCATGTGACCCACAGGCCACAGGTTGTTCACCATGATTCCAGAGGGTCAGAATTGAAAATTACGTAAGTAATGCTAAACTTGTGTTATACTTTGATTAGACCACACTTGCAGTTCTGCTAACAGAGTATCACTCTGTTGCAAAAAGATAGAGAGGCCTGGAGAGAACGCAAAAAGGTTTTACAAGGGTGATTCTCGAACAATGGGTTTATACCCTGGATCTCTTTATTCCTGAAAGGGGAAGGCTGAGGGTGTGACCTGTTGGAGGTTTTTAAAATTAGGGCAGTTTTTGATAGGAGGAACAGAGAGAGAATGGTTCCATCTGTGGGGAAGAGCATAACTAAAGACCACAAGGAAAATAGTCATCAAGGAATTAAGTAAGGAATTCAAAAGAACTGGGGAATGGTGAGAATGTGGAACTCAGTATCACAGGGAGAGGCTGAAGCAAAATCATATTGGTGGATGTAAAGGGAGGCTCAATAAGCATTAGAAGCAGAAGAGAATGGAGGCAAAATAACTCCTCAGAGACCAGTGTCCTTTCACCAGATTCCCTCTATTTACAAACTTATCTCCACTCCTAAGGGTACTTCAGGCACAAAGTCAGAATCCGGATCCCTGACACTCCTTAATGTATACACAGGTGAAGCTCCCTGGTTGACCAGGCAATCATTACCTCAATCAGGTACTCGCTCTGATGGCTCGTACTCCCAGAGGTCAGCCTCCAGGGCTTCACTGAAGTCATTATAGGAGGGATATGCTGATAGTTTTAAAAGGGCAAGGATGGGAGGAAACTTGAGTGAAGCATAAATGCCAACCTGGGTTGGTCAGATCAACTTGCCTATTTCTGTGCTTTATCATCTTCATAATTCCACGTAGCCCTGTATTTTCAACAACCTGATGTCCAAAATCAATCTAAATATGGAAATTCTGTTCAGCTTATTTTAATGTTTGTGCAGAGTTTGCACGTTCTCCTTGCATTTGCATGGATTTCCTCCGGGTGCTTCGGTTTCCTCCCACAGTCCAAAGATGTGCAAGTTAGGTAGATTGGCCATGCTAAATTGCCCCTTAGTGTACCAAGATGTGTAGGTGAAATGGATTAGCCCTGGTAAATGTATGGGGTTACAGGGATAGGGCCTAGATAAGATGCTTGGTCAGAGAGTCGGTGCAGGCTCCATGGGCCAAATGGTCTCCTTCTAAACTGTAGGGATTCTATGGTAATGCATCCATCCAATCAATCTTACAGTCTCCCCTGTCTTTCTATATAGTACAAGCCCTGCACTAACAAACATGGACTGTGGCAAATACAAAATTACAAAGCCACTATGAGCTAGAGGGTAGAGTCATAGAGTCCTAGAATATACAGCATGGAAACAGGCCTTTCAGCCCAACTCGTCCATGTCAAACAAGTTTCCCAAACTGTACTAGTCCCATTTGCCTGCATTTGGCCCATATCCCTCTAAACTTTTCCCATCTATGTACTTATCCAAATGTATTTTAACTGTTGTTATTATGTCTACCTCTACCACCTCCTCTGGCACTCATTCCATACGTGCATCACCCTCTGAGTGAAAAGGTTGCCCCTTGGGTCCCTTTCAAATCTTTCCCCTCTCACCTTAATCTATGCCCTCTAGTTTTGGATTCCCTTACCCTGGGGAAAAGACTTTGGTTATTCACCTTATCCATGCCCCTCATGATTTTATAAACCTCTATAAGGTCATCCCTCATCATCTTACGCTCCAGGGAAAAACATCCCAGCCTATCCAGATTCTCTTATAATTCAAACCTTCCACTCCCGGTAGCATCCATGTGCATCTTTTCTGCACCCTTTCCAGTTTGACAGACTGGATATTTACTCTACCCTGCAGACTGGGTGAGTTTGGGAGTTGGCAAATGTTGGGCTGAGCATTCATAGAATTACCAAGAACTCAAGAACAGCTTCTTCCCGGCAGACTTTTGAATGGACTTACCTTACACTAAGTTGATCTTTCTTTACACCCTAGTTATGACTGTAACACTACATCTGTACTCTCTCCTTTCCTTCTCTATGTCAGCTAAATGAAGGAAATAGTCATTAACTTCAGGAAGCGTACTGGAGGTCATGCCCTTGTCTACATCAATGGAGACAAAGTAGAAATGATCAAGAGCTTCAAATTTTTAGGTGTCCAGATCACCAACAACCTGTCCTGGTCCCCCCATGCTGATACTATAGTTAAGAAAGCCCACCAACGCCTCTACTTTCTCAGAAGATTAAGAGAATTTGGCATGTCCATTATGACTCTCACCAACTTTTACAGATGCACCATAGAAAGCATTCTTTCTGATTGTATCACAGCTTAGTGTGGCTCCTGCTCTGCCCAAGAGCACAAGGAACCACAACAGGTTCTGAATGTAGCCCAATCCATCACCCAAACAAGCCTCCCACCCATTGACTCTGTCTATGCTTCCTGCTGCCTCGAAAAAGCAGCAAGCACAATTAAGGATCCCACGCACCTCGGACATTCTCTCTTCCACCTTCTTCCTTCGGGAAAAAGATACAAAAGTCTGAGGATACGTACCAACTGACTCAGGAACAGCTTCTTCCCTGCTGGCCATCAGACTTTTGAATGGACTTACCTTGCATTAAGTTGATCTTTCCTGCGCCCTAGCTCTGACTGTAACACCCCATTCTGCACTTTCTTGTTTCCTCCTCTATGAACAGCATGCCTTGTCTGTATAGCGCACAAGAAACAATACTTTTCACTGTATACTAATATATGTGACAATAAAAAATCAAATCAAAATAGGTTGGGAGTGAAAATTTTTTTTTGGTCAGAGTATAAAAACGAGCTGAGACAGGAAAACTCTTTGTGTGAAGAAGTTTGTTTGGGTGTCTGATTTGAATTTTTTTTCACTAGTTTACACCCATCACGTCTGCTTTTACAGGAGCTCCAGTGCAGGACTGCTATATTGTCAGATACGTCATTCTTTAAATTAGACATTAAACAGAGGACTGTGTGCCTTTTTCTGCAAGTCTACGTGAACGTTAAATATCCGGAGACCTTTGTTGTTTGAAATACAAACAATTGCGGCACCAGTACAAATCCCAGCGATGAGAACTCATGATAAAAATACATTTATGATGGCTGGTCCCATTGAGCAGTGGTGATACGCCACCCAGTGGCATGAAATAGATCACTGCAGTTAGCCAACATGTGGAGATGCCAGCGTTTGACTGGGGCAACCACAGTCAGAAGTCTCACAACACCAGGTTAAAGTCCAACACGTTTATTTGGTAGCACAAGCCACAAACTTTCGGAGCACTGCCTCTTCATCAGGAGAGTGGGAGTTGTGTTCACAAACAGGGCATATATAGACACAAACTCAACTTACAAGATAATGGTTGGAATGCAAGTCTTTACATCTAATCAAGTCTTAAAGGTACAGACAATGTGAGTGCAGAGAGCATTAAGCACAGTTAAAGAGATGTGTATTGTCTCCAGACAGGACAATTAGTGAGATTTTGCAAGCCCAAGCAAGTCATGGGGGTTACTGATATTGTGACATGAACCCAAGATCCCAGTTAAGGCTGTCCTCATGTTTGGAATTGCCTGGAATTTCCCTTGAAAGACGCCGACTGAGGGGGCATCTAATAGAGGTATATAAGATTATGAAAGGTATAGATAGAGTAAACAGAGGTAAGCTATTTCCTATGATAGAGACACGTAGGACAAGGGGCCATGGACTTAAGGTGAGGGGGGAGAGGTACAACACAGATATTAGAGGGGGGTTTTTCACACAGAGGGTAGTGGGGGTATGGAATGCTCTGCTAAGTAAGGTGGTGGAGGCAAACACACTAGAGTCCTTTAAGAGTAACTTAGACAGGCACATGACCGAGTTGGAGATGGGTGGATATAGGAGATCCTTTTAAATAAGGGTCATTAGCATTGGGGTGTCCCTCGTAATGTAAATGGGTATAGTATGATAATAATGTTTTTTCTCTTTTCATTCACAGGTTTTAAGTCTGTCCACCTCGTGTCCAACGAGGGGCATACACGTGATGGGTCGTACTGGGGCTGCTCTTGGTTGTTCGAGATTGGCCTAGTGCTTCATGTTGTTAGTGTGTGCCTAAACTGGACAAGATACTGGGCAAGACAACAGCTCAGTGACTATCGCTGATTGCTGTGCAGACACATGGATTTGGGCCAGTGTCTGTGGGAGTTTGGGCATTCTCCCCGTGCTTGCATGGGTTTTCTCCGGGTGCTCCACTTTCCTCCCACACCCCAAAGATGTGCTGTTAGGCTGATTGGCAGGAATAAATTGTCCCTAAATCAGTTTCCCTCAACCTGGATGGCCATAAAACATTAGACAGGGGTCGTGGGTGGAGAGGTGGACTGGTGGTGTTGAGATGGCGACGCGGGCTCGTTGGGCCAAAGGGCCTGTTTCCCGGGCTGATTTTGTTCTTTGTTCTTTGAATACCCACCCCGACCACCCAGCCATCTTCCTGACCCTGGCTGCCCTCCCCATCTTTTTGATTACCCTCCCTGATGACCCTGAAAAACCTCCCAGGCTTCCCCACACTGCCCTCCCCACCTCTTCAACAACTACCCACCCCACCCCCAAACCCTTTGACCACCCCACCCCCTCTTCCCCCAAATACCTGAACCGCTTCCCAACAACCTGAACCCTCTGATCATATGTCCACCCCCAGCACTACATAAATCTTTCCCCCCACAACTACCTGTCACTCCCCCAACCATATGACCTCCCGACCATTGAACCCTAACCAACACCATGCCCACCTCACACCCCGATCCCCTGCCTGTCAGTGGAATTTCCGAGTGAAGAAGGAACCGAGACACTGAAGAAGACACCCCATTCACTACATTCAGCATCCATTCCTTCCTCCACCATTTCAAGTCGCACTGCAGCACTTCAGTATGACTCCTTAGGCATCAACTTCCAAATCCGAAACCTCTGCCACCTAGAAGGACAAGAGCAGCAACATGGGAGCACCACCGCCTGGATGCTCCCCCACAAACCACTCACCGTCCTAACTTGCAAATATATTGGCCATTCCTTCACTGTCACTGGGTCAGAATCCTGGAACACTCTTCCTAACAGCACTGTGGGCGTACCTACACCACGTGGACAGCAGCGGATCAAAAAGGCAGTTCACCGCCATCTTCTCAAGGGCAATTAGCAATGGGAAATATAATGCTGGCCTGGCCAGTGGTGCCCACATCCCATGAAAGAATTAAAAATTGTTATTTTTGTTGATTGTGAACCAGTGTACTGTGACATAATGGGACATTAGGTTAACTTACAAATAATTACATCTGAAATTCATGCTAACAAATCAACAAAGCATCTCACAATGGTAAATTACTACTATTATAATAGATTTATAATTAAACTGATGATCTTAATGTCGTGTGATGGCTGATACTTCCTAATTATGGATGTCATTGTGTTGTCAATGTGGTATGGATACTATATATATATATTTGCTGTAATGTAGCAGCGATTTTAAATTGCTCCCATGTTAATTCATGTAGGATGTATTCAAGTGTTTAAGTAGAAGGTCGTTCTAGTTCCACATGGTGTTACCACGCTGAATATATTTAAGTCACGGGTAGATAGGTTTTTGACAGACAAGGGAATTAAGGGTTATGGGGGGAAAGTGGGAAAGTGGAACTGAGCCACTTCAGATCAGCCATGATCTTATTGAATGGCGGGGCAGGCTCGAAGGGCTAGATGGCCTACTCCTGCTCCTATTTCTTATGTTCTTACGTTACCACTTGTTCATAGCCACATCTGTTGCTGAGTTAACAAAAACTCCAGGGGCTGCATAGTGGTTAGCGCTGCTGTCTTACAGCGCCAGGGACTTGGGTTCAATTCCGGCCTCGGGTGACCATCAGTGTGAAGTTTGCCTGAGTTTCCTCCCAGTGCTCCGGTATCCTCCTATAGTCCAAAGATATGCAGGTCAGGTGGATTGGGCCATGCTAAATTGCCTTTCAGTGTCAACGGAATTAGCAGGGTAAATGTATGGGGTTATGGGGAAAGGGTGGGATTGTTGCAGGTTCAGCCTGGATAGGCCAAATGGCCTCCTCTGCACAGTAGTGATTCTATAATTTTATGTTTAAGCTTCATTGGTCTCGTGTAATCGAGAGCGGAGGAGTTCTCTTGCTTCTGAGATCCCCTTCCAAAATTATAAGAATTCCACAAATAGGGGAAGTTTTTCACTCAGAGGGTGGTGGGTGCGTGGAATCAGCTGCCAGCAGTGGTGGTGGAGGCAGGTTTGATAGTCTTTTAAGAGACTTTTGGATAAGTACATGGGACTTATTAAGATAGAGGGTTATAGGTAAGCCTAGTAGGTAGGGACATGTTCGGTGCAACTTGTGGGCCAAAGGGCTTGTTCGTGCTGTAGTTTTTCTATGTTCTATGTTCTATATTCTACCCCCCACAAGGCATATTGCTTAACACTAGTTGTTAGTTATATCATGACAGAACAAAAGCTTTCTTGTCCTTATATATAACATTCTTGGCAATTAAATGTCTCAGTCTTCAGAGGGTTTCAAAGATTCATTTATATACACCAAGGTGGAGGTATATTCTTTATACCCAGCACAAATAACAGTGAAATTCAGGTGATTGACTTCGTATTTCCTTAGTTTGTACATGTTTAATGGTAGCTTTTTTTTTATTCACACCCTACTACCTTGGTGTTCTTCAATCCTTATGATTGAGCTTCACAGAATTCTTACAAAAGGAGGCCATTCGGCCCATCATGTCTGCACCAGCTCTCAGAATGAGCAATTTACTTCATGCCACTCTCCTTTCTTCTCCCCATTACCCTCCACATTCTTCCTGTTCAAATAACAGTCTAATTCACATTTGACTGCCTTGATTAAATCTGCCTCTACACACTCTCAGGCAGAGCATTCCAGACCTTAACCACTCGCTGAATGAACAAGTCTTCCTCATGTCCCTTTTGCTCCTCCTGCCAATTACCTTAAATCTATGCCCTCTCATTCTCAATGCTTTCATAAGTGGGAAAAGTTGCTCCCTATGTACTTTGTCCTGGCTTCTCATGATTTGTAATAATTCTATCAAGTCTCCTCTCAGAAAACGAAAACAGCCTTAATTTCTCCAATCTGTCTTAACATCAGAAGTTCTTTATCCCTGGAACCATTCTTGTGAATTTGTTCTTGCAATCTCTCTAATGCCTTTATGTCCTTCCTAAAGTGTGGGCTCAGGTGTTTTCATACTTTAATGGATTTCTGCGCTCTCAGCCAAGAATACATAATAAGGCTTGGCTGAGAGCCCAGAAATGCATTAGCCTCTTACTTGTGAAAACATTGCTTGATTGACAATTCTGGCTCTCTGATCTATGTTGTTGTTTGCATAAAGTTTATTTACAATATAATAAGGTTTCTAGTGCTTGCAGTTTTAGCTATTGAAACTCTCAAGGGTCTGGATGATTGACACTTTTATTAGGCTGTAGATTTTTTCTCATTTGTGGAAAGTTATCAATGAATGACTGTTTAAAACACATCCTAGCATCACTATAGGGGTCATTGCTTCCATACCATGTACAATGGGTGAAAGAGCATGAATGTTTCCTAGCTTTTTTCCATTGGCATGAGGGAACATTAAGGTTGTTAGGTGGGATAAATCTTGGCATGGAGAGCCTAGGGTGCCACAGAGGTTGTTTGGGGGCATACCTTGGCAATGGAGGACATGATGGGCCATAGGAGGTGGGTGGAAGACATGAGGTGGCATGTATGGGACATGGGGGTGTACATGGGGGGGTGAGAGTGTGTGAGGGGTGAGGGCTGGAAGGCCTCTTATTATTTTAAATTGAAGTTCCACAGCACCAATGTGGGCCTTGTAAACAGCTCTCCTCTGTGCCTAGCCACCCCTGTGGCTGCCTTCAAACCTTTACCTGTTACCCTCCCACATCCCAGCGAAATGAAAATGCTGTCCTTGTAGGCACTTTCTCCCAAGGTGGGCGAGCCAAGCCAGAAATCTTCCTCTCTCCTGCTACCTTGATGATACCCAATGTTTCAGGTCTATAACTTTCATCAGAACTCAGAAAAAAATAGACATAAAAAGCTGACATTGTCCAATGTAAAATGGGTGATGGCGAATTGGGAGCTGACTCTCCAACCCTCTCAAATTGTATTTCCATTGAATTCAACCACCCATTTTCCACTGTTGTGCAAACTCAATATTGCTCCTGACATATGTACAGCATTTTAAAATGTCTCTAGCAGATGTATTGACACAAGTTTTCCTTTTCTTATTTTGTTGCAGTGTGATTTATAATGTAACATGGTTTTTTTTAATAATCTTGACAGGATGCCAAAATTTCTTGATGGTTAAATGCGCTGCCCAATGAGCTCGAAAGGTCAGAACTGTTTCCCTGTGCTCAGATAGCTGATCTCAGCCAGAGTAGCAGGTGATGTGTGGTGCCTAGGGCCTAAAGGAGGGATGGAACATCCGGAGATGCCATTCCTCAACAGTTATGCTAGAACATATAGCTGCATTGTGAGGACCTGCAGGTGAAAATCCAAGAATTTTACATTTTGTTTTGGGTTCCAGTGTTTTCTTTTTATCGTGACTGATTAAATTTGCCAACTCTGATTGGGCCACATTCCGGGTGGTTTCATCATATGATATCCTGCCTCCGATCGCCCCATGCTCTCACCACTAGTTCTATCAGTTGGTCAATAATGGTGACGATGTGCAAACATGCACTTTCACAGACTCCATTCATGGGTGCAGACCCGATGGGCAAAATGGCCTCCTTCTGCACTGTAGGATTCCATGATTCTATGAAATATACAGCTGCTGCAAGGCTGTAGCTAGCTCCCAAAAACTCTCTTTGCCTAAGAGGACTCCACCTCATGGGGCAATTCCTTACTCTAAGCCCCCATTGGTCCCCCAGCCCGGGTGACCCTTAATCTGCTGTGTTGCCCTTAAAGACACAATCACCACACCGCATTTTCCATAATGCTCAGTACTGCAGACACTGTTCATTATCTCATTTACCACAGTATTCACGTCATGGCTACATTGTAACCTGGGTGCTTTGGCCCTGCTATTTGCTGCAAGTCTGGCTGGAATGGACAACATGATGCTATGAATTTCCTGCAAGAGAATCCAGAAGATTATTTTATAAATCTGAGACAATCCAGACCAATCCAGTAGGGATGGTAATCCTACAAGTCAGTGTAATATTTGGATAAAGGGTGGGGGAGGAGGGAGTGGTTAGTTTCCTATGTAGTCATGTCTCACAAGTAACCAAGGCATCCAAACATTTGTTTGATCACTTCAGTGATCAGTGGAAAGAAATGTTAACCTAGCTAAAGTTCTTAAATCATGGAGTGGGATTTCATCCACAGCTGTCTGACTCATAAGAACATAAGAACATAAGAAATAGGAGCAGGAGTAGGCCATCTAGCCCTTCGAGCCTGCCCCGCCATTCAATAAGATCATGGCTGATCTGTCGTGGCTCAGTTCCACATTCCCGCCCTCTCCCCATAACCCTTAATCCCCTCGCTTATCAAAAACCCATCAACCCGCGTCTTAAAAATATTTAGCGAGGCAGCCTCCACCACTTCAATGGGCAGAGAATTCCAGAGATTCACCACCCTTTGAGTGAAGAAGTTCCTCCTCAACTCCGTTCTAAACCGCCCCCCCCTTTATCTTGAGGCTGTGCCCCCTAGTCCTACTGTCTTTTTTGAGCGGGAAGAGTCTCTCCACCTCTATCCTATCCATCCCATTCATCATCTTATACGTCTCAATGAGATCTCCCCTCATTCTTCTAAACTCTAACGAGTACAAGCCTAGTTTATTCAGCCTCTCCTCATAGCTCAACCCCCTCAACTCCGGTATCAGCCTAGTAAACCTCCTCTGCACTCCCTCCAAGGCCAAAATATCTTTGTGCAGGTGCGGTGCCCAAAACTGCACACAGTACTCCAGCTGCGGCCTCACCAATGCCCTATACAGCCGCAGCAAGACTTCCCTACTTTTATATTCAATCCCCCTCGCTATGAAGGCCAGCATCCCATTCGCCTTCCTGACCACCTGCTGCACCTGCAAGCTGGGTTTTTGCGACTCATGCACAAGGACCCCGAGGTCCCTCTGCACCGTCGCCTGCTGCAGTTTTTCGCCACGTAAGTAATAATCCTTCCTACCATTATTCCTACCAAAGTGGACCACCTCACACTTGCCAACATTAAATTCCATTTGCCATTTCCTGGCCCATTCGCCCAGCCTATCTAGATCCTTCTGCAGACTCTCCACACCCTCCGCACAATTTGCCGTTCCCCCAATCTTGGTGTCATCAGTAAATTTCGACACCCTACACTCGGTTCCCTCCTCCAGATCATCTATATAAATGGTAAATAGCTGAGGCCCCAGCACCGACCCCTGGGGCACTCCACTAGTCACCATCCGCCAATCCGAATAGCACCCGTTGACCCCCACTCTCTGCCTCCTATTTGACAACCAATCCTCTATCCACGCTAACACCCTACCCCCAACTCCATGTCCCTCGACCTTCTGCAATAACCTCTTGTGAGGTACTTTGTCAAACGCCTTCTGAAAATCTAGAAAGACAACATCCACCAGCTCTCCTCTATCTACTGCGTTAATGAAAGTGCTACCATTACTCCTATCAGGGACATTGGTTGATGGAATGGCGATATCTAGTTTTAGGGCCCTGTGATAACCCTCATGATTTGCATGGGGAATCATTAATTGACCTCCCAGTTGGCCTTGTTGAATATGAGCTCTCTGGGAATTGGTAATGAGCTAACCAGATGGACTTTGTATCCCGAGCGCTGTATAAAGTAAGACCCCGAGAGGGTTCATTAACCTTTTTAGTCTCGGTTGGGGCCTGTTGCGTTCACCACAGCCTTGTGGTTATCATTTATTTTCATTTTGTGTAATAAAAGCATGGTTCTTTCAGAGCCAACCCCTGGAGTTATTATAGACCCAAATGCGCAAAGGGGTATTGAAGCTCTACAGCTAAAAAGACTCACAGAATCATAGAATCTCTACAGTACTGATGGAGGCCATTCGGCCCATCAAGTCTGCAATGACCACAATCCCACCCAGACTCTATTCCCATAACCCCACATTATTTACCCTGCTAATCCCCCTGACACTACAGTCAATATAGCATGGCCAAACAGCCTAACCTGCAGCTTTTTGGACTGTGGGAGGAAACTGGAGCACCTGGAGGGAACCCACGTGGACAAGGAGTGAAAGTGCAATCTCCACACAAGTAGTGACCAAGTCCAGAATCAACCCAGGGTCCCTGGCGCTGTGAGGCAGCAGTGCTAACCACTGTGCCACCGTGCCACCCATTTAAGTGGATAGATAGACAAATAGAGAATAACATGCAGAAGAAAAACAGAGTTCAAAATGTTCAAATCCTAGTAAAAAAAACAACCATACGGGCACCAGCAACACAGAGTTGCATTTTAAGGCATGTAAGTGGTTCAGACAAGTATTACTGGTACCATTCATTTCCAACTTTTATGGACTTTTCCATTTGGTTAGCGCCAGAGTAGGTGCTTCAAGCGTTCAACTGGCAAATATGCATCTTTGCATCATTTATCTATCTTGGTTCTATAACCTTTCAGACTCCTGCCTAACAAAAAATCTATCAATCTCAGTCATGATATGTTTCAATCAATCACCAAATTTACTCTCTATCACCCAAGGCTTCACCCCACCCTCCGTCCTATACAGCTATTGGAAGGAAAAAAACTTCCAGATTGACTATTCTTGTGTGAGTAACTACGTCCTGACATCATCCTTGAATGGCATAGCTCCATGGCTATGACTGAAACACTTCATTTTGCTCAGTATTGTATCAATCTTTCCTAAGGGTTCTTTAACAACAATATTTTTAATTAGCTCTCTCTCTCTTTGCATAACAGTAGATCTAAAATAGTCTGTTCCCTAATTGGTTCCTCCACATACTGTCATAGACCATCCCATTTGTTCTTTTCCTGTGTCTGCACTTGCTTAAAAACTGGTACAGCTTTAATTTTTCCAAACATTAACAAGGGGTGGCATGGTGGCACAATGGTTAGCATTGCTGCCTCATAGCGCCAGGGACCCGGGTTCACTTCCAGCCTACTCCCCATGTACTCTATGAATGGTATGCACTGTCTGTATATCACACAAAAAACAATATTTTCACTGTGTCCCAATACATGTGACAGCAATAAATCAAATCAAAAAGGTTATAGAATCCGTAGAATCCTACAGCGCAGGAGTCATTCGACTCAAAATGTCAGCACCAACCACAATCCTCCCCAGGCCCTATCCTCACAATTCCATGCATTTACTCTAGCTAGTCCCCCTGACACTAGGGGGCAATTTAGCTGGGCCAATCCACCTAACCTGCACATCTTTGGAGTGTGGGAGGAAACAGGAGCACCCGGAGGAAATCCATGCAGACACGGGGAGAATGTGCAAACTCCACACATTCAGTGACCTGGGACCGGAATTGGACCCGGGTCCCTGGCGCTATGAAGCAGCAGTGCTAACCACTGTGCCACAGTACCACCGCACCACCCCTTGTTAATGTTTGGAAAAATTAAAGCTGTACCAGTTTTTAAACAAGTGCAGAGACAGGCAAAAGGGCGACAGGGAAAAGAACAAACAGAATGGTCTGTGACAGTATGTGGAGGAACCAATTAGGGAACAGACTATTTCAGATCTACTGTTATGCAAAGAGAGAGAGAGAGGGCTAATTAAGAGTATTGTTGGTAAAGAACCCTTAGGAAAGAGTGATCATAATATGTTGGTATACTAAATTAAATCTAAAATGAAGTAGTTCAATCTGAAATTAGGGTCTAAAATCTAAGCAAAGGAAATTATAAAGCTATGCAAGGCAAGTTGGCTGTAGTGGATTAGGAAAACACATTAAAAAGATTTGCGAGTAGACAAGCAAGGGCAGTATTAAAAGGGCTAATAAATGGTTTATAACAAATATACATTCCTTTAAAGCAGAAAACCCCATCAGGAAAAGTGAATTAACTGTGGTTAACAAAGGAAGTTAAAGATTGTTTTAAATCAAAGGAAGAGACTTACAAAATTGCCAAAAACACATTGTAAGCCTGAAGATTGGGAGGATTTTAAAATTCAACAGATGAGGACAAAGAAGCTCCCCAAAGGAAGGAAATATAGAATATTAATATAAATAGCAAAAAACATAAAAATGGGCTGTAAATTCTTCTACAGGTATGTAAAAAGAGAAAGATTAGCAGGGACAAATGTGATTCCATTAAAGGCAGAGACTGGGGAATTCATAATGAACACAGGAGAATAGCAGAGAAGTTAAATAATTACTGTGCGTCTGTCTTCACGGAGGAAGATAGAAGAAATATCCCAGAAATAATAGTGAACGAAGGGATTAGTCAGAAGGAGGAAATGATGGAAATTAATAAGAGTAAAAATGCAGAACTGGAAATACTAATCGAACTGAAATTTGATAAATACCAGGACCTGACAATTTACATCACTGAGTGTTGAAAGTGGTGGTTTTACAGGTAATGAAGCACAGAGCCTAGAATCCCTACAGTGCAGAGGGAGGTCATTCAGCCCATCAAGTGTGCACCGAGTCTCCAAAACAGAATCTTTTCCAGCCCTCCACCAACCTCCACACTATCCTACACACTTTTGGACATGAAGGATCAAGGTAGCATGGTCAATCCACCTAACCTGTACACCTTCAGACTGTGGGAGAAACCCGGAGCCCCCGGAAGAAACCTACGCAGATACGGGGAGAACATGCAAATTCCACAGAGACAAGCACCCAAGGCCAGAATTGAACTGGGTCCCTGGTACTGTGAGGCAGCACTGCTGTTCACAATGCTTTGGTGATCATCTTCCAAGATGAATTTGATTTTGAAATGGTTCCTGCAGCTAGGAAGGTAACAAATGTCACCCCACTCTTTAAGAAGGGAAGGTGAGAAAACACAGGGAACTAAGGACTTGTTAGGGCAGCATGGTGGCACAGTGGTTAGCACTTCTGCCTCACAGTGCTAGGGACCCGGTTCAATTCCTAGCTTGGGCTACTCTCTATGTGGAGTTTGCACATTCTCACCTTGTCTGCATGGGTTTCCTCCAAGTGCTCCACCTTCCTCCCACAATTCCAAAATTCATGCTAGATAGGTGCATTGGCCATGCTAAATTCTCCATCAGTATGCCCGAACAGATGCCGGAGGGGATTTTCACAGTAACATCATAGTAGTGTTAATGTAAGCCTATCAATGACACTAATAAATAGTGAACTGCTGTCAGCAGGAGGGAAAATATTAGAATTTATTATAAAGCATGTGACAATTAGAAAATAATAATCTGATTGGGAAGAGTCGACAGAGACTTATTTGATTTAATTTATTATTGTCACATATATAGGTTTATAGTGAAAAGTATTGTTTCTGGCACACTATACAGACAAAGTATACCGTTCATAGAGAAGAAAACAAGAGAGTGCAGAATATAGTGTTACAATCATAGCTAGGGTGTGGAGAAAGATCAACTTAGTGTGAGGTAGGTCCATTCAAAAGTCTGACAGCAAGTCTGAAACTGTTCTTGAGTCAGTTGGTATGTGACCTCAGGCTTTTGTTTCTTTTTCCCCTCAGAAGAAGATGGAAAAGAGTATGTCCGGGTTGTGTGGGATCCTTAATTATGCTGACTGCTTTGCCAAGGCAGCGGGAAGTGTAGACAGAGTCAATGGATAGGAGGCTGGTTTGCATGATGGGTTGGGCTACATTCATGACCTTTTGTAATTCCTTGCAGTCTTGGGCAGAGCAGGAGCCATACCAAACTGTGATACAACTAGAAAGAATGCTTTCTATGGTGCATCTGTAAAAGTTGGTGAGAGTCATAACTGACATGCCAAATTTCCTTAGTCTTCTGAGAAAGTAGAGGCATTGGTGGGCTTTTTTAACTATTGTGTCAGCATGGGGAGACCAGGACAGGTTGTTGGTGATCTAGACACCTAAAACTTGAAGCTCTTGACCATTTCTACTTCGCCCCCGTTGATGTAAACAAGGGCATGTTCTTCACTATGCTTTCTGAAGTCAATGACAATCTCCTTCATTTTGTTGACATTGAGGGAAGTCATGTTTGACAAACCTGCTGTAGTTTTTTGAGGCTGTTGCTAGTAGTATATATACAGGGACAAATGGATCTAGTGTGTTTAGATTTTCAGAAGGCTTTCAGCAAAATCCCACACGAGACTAGTAAACAAAGTTAAAACACACAGCACAGGGAGGTAATACTCTGGCATGGATTGAAGATTGGTTAACAGACAGAAAACAGAGTAGGAATAAATGGGTCGTTTGCATATTGGCAGGCTGTGTCTATTGGATACCACAAGGAACAGTGCTTGGACCCCAGCTGTTCACAATCTATATCAATGATTTGGATGTGGGGATCAAATGTATATTTCCACATTTGTGGATGACACCAAACTAGGTGAAAATGTGAGTTGTGAGGAGAATGCTTCAGGGGAATTTGGACAGGCTTAGTGAGTGGGCAAGAACATGGCAGATGGAATATAAGGTGGATAGGAGTGACATTATCCCCTTTGGAAGGAGGAATAGGGGTGCAGAATATTTCTTAGATGGTGAGAGATTGGGAAGCATTGATGTCAAAAGGGATCTGAGTGTTCTTGTTCATAAGTCACTGAAAGATAACATACAGGTACAGCAGGCAACAGGAAGGCAAATAGCATGTTGAGGTTTATCACAAGAGGATTTGAGTACAGCAGCAAAGATGCCTTACGTCAATTCTACAAGACCTTGGTGAGGCCTCACCTGGAGTATTGTGTAAAGTTTTGTCTCCCTTATCTAAGGAAGGATATACTTGTCAGTGTGCAGCCGAGGCTCATCAGACTAACTCCTGGGATGGCAGGACAGTCCTATGAGGAAAGATTGAGGAGACTATGTACATGCAAACATACAATTTAGGAAAAGGAGTAGGCCACTCGGCCTCTTGAGCCCGCTCCGCCATTCAATAAGATCGTGAATGATCAGAGGGTGGCACAGTGGTTAGCACTGCTGCCTCACAGCGCCAGGGACCCAGGTTCAATTCCCGGTTTGGGTGACTGTCTGTATGGGGTTTGCCCGTTCTCCCCGTGTCTGCGTAGGTTTCCTCCCTCAGTCTGAAAGACGCGCTGGTTAGGTGCACTGGCCATGCTAAATCCTTCCTTAGTGTATCCGAACAGGCGCCAGAGTGCGATTTTCACAGTGACTTCATTACACTGTTAATGTAAGCCTACTTATGATACTAATAAATAAACTTAAACTAAATTCACACTCCTTCCAACCCTTGGTAACCTTTTACTTTCTTTCTTATCAAGAAGGTATCTTGCTCTGCCTTAAAAATATTCAAAGGCTGTTCCATCACTTTTTGAGAAATAGGCTTCACAATCCTCTGAAAGTGTAGCAGTGTGGCCTCTAAGAAGGAGGGTGTCTCCTGAGAGCCATGAGATAGGGCTGGACCTTATTGATTGTCATGGCAGAAAGATGAGCCAATCGCAAGAGGGCATGTACCACAGGTTGAAGAAGGTCTTGCAGTGAGAAGCAGCAAGCTGAGTAGAACAGTCGCATTGCAATGTAGCCTGGCCTTGTTGTAAATATTATTCTTAATATTGGCAAGAAAGCCTTTGTTAGTTCAATTCACATTGAGGTGCCCTCAATCTTTTACAGACAGAACAAAATTCTCCTCAACTCTGTCTTGAATGGGCAACCCCTTATTTTTAAACAGTGGTGAACGGGCCTATATTCTCCAGAATAGGGTTTCCCTAACTTTTCCATTCATGGAACCCTTTTAGCCTCCCAGGAGTAATGAAGGAACACCTGAGAAACATCCATATTATATTGAATAATTAAATCACAAAATGTTATTATTGTGCAATAGGTACAAACATACGGAAACAAAAGATGTTTCTATGTCTGATATGTATACATTTATTATAATAAAAGCATTCTGTTATTCAACATATAGTTCTAAGTCTTACCTTCTTTTTGTAAGTTTTAATAGAAGGAAGCGCTCACACACATTCCCTCACCCATAACCACTCTCATCCTCACCTACTTGCACCCTCACCTGTTCTCAACCCCATCCTCATCCCCAATCTCATCCACCCTCTCATCCTCATCCACCCTCATCTACTCTCATCCTCACTCACCTTCTCAACCACATCCATACTCTCACTCACACCCTGTCTCTCACCAACACCCACCCTCTTACCCTCACCCACAACCACCTTCTCACCCACACCCAGCCTCTCACCAACACCCAGCCTCTCACCAACACCACCTTCACCTATTCTCACCCTCACCCACCTTCTCAATCATATGCATCTTCTCACCCTCCTATCAGTCCCTGGCCAGATCCACCATGGAGTCCTGTGGAAAACTGGGGTTCCTCAGAACCCAGTTTGGGAAACCCTGCTCTCATTTAGAAAAATGAGACGTCATCTCGTTGAACTTACAAAATTCTTAAAGGGCTAGACAGTGGCATTCAGAGAGGATGTTTCCTGAGACTGAGACTCCATAACCAGGGGACAAAGCCTTAGAATAAGGGACAAGCCATTTAGGATTGAGATGAGGAGGAATTCTTCACTCAGAGAGTAGTGAGGCATTGTGTGCATTCAAGATAGAAATCAATAATTTCTAGGTGCTAATGACATCAAGGGATATGGAGAAAGCATGGGAATGTGGCATTGAAATAGATGATCAGCCATGATGTAGCAGTTAAATGGTAGAGCAGATGCGAAGGGTTGAATGGTCTGCTCTTGCTCCTATGTTCCTACTTTCCTAGAGTGGAAGGCAGAAGTGACTAAATAACAAAACAATTGACGGTGCAAAGCAAAAGCGGATGATTCATTCATGGGACATGGGTATCACTGGCTGGCCAGCATTTATTGCCAATCCCTAGTTGCCTGAGGGCAGTTGAGAATCACCCACATTGCTGTGGCTTTGGATTCATTTGTAGGCCAGACCAGATAAGGCTGGCAGATTTCTTTTCCTAAAGGACATTAGTGAACCTGATGGGTTTTTACGACAATGGTTTCATGGTCATTGGTAGATTCTTAATTCTAAATTATTTTTTTGAATTTAAATTCCACCATCTGCCGTGGCAGGATTCGAACCCAGGGTTCCCAGAACATTAGTTGAGTTTCTGGATTAATAGACTATCAATAATAGCACTAGACCATCACCTCCCCATGATAATGGGAGAAGTAAATAAACAAAAGCTAGATCTAGTTGCAAATGGCAAAAGTGGAACCACTGCCAACACGCACTGACCAGAAAAATGGATACAGTGGCCTTGATTTGAGATTGTTGAACTCAATGTTGAGTCCAGAAGTAGAAACAGAGACTGCAGGAAATACTCAGCAGATCTGACAGCATCTGTAAAGAGAGAATCGGAGTTGACGTTCTAGATCGATGAGCTAAGACCTCATACTATGAACAGGATTTTATAGCCCCATCACAGTGAGCCATTCTAAATTTTCATTGATGGGATTGGCACAGTGGTTAGCACTGCCGCCTCACAACGCCAGGGACCTAGGTTTAATTCCAGCCTTGGGTCATTGTCTGTGTGGAGTTTGCATGTTCTCTCCATGTCTGCGTGTGTTTCCTCCAGGTGCTCCGGTTTTCCCCCACAATCCAATGATGTGTGGGTTAGGTGGATTGGCCGTGTTAAATTGACCCTTAGTGTCCAAAGCTGTGTAGATTAGGTGGATTAGCCATACTAAATGCACAAGGGGTTACAGGTTAGGGTGGGGGATAGGCCTGGATAAGATGCATTTTCAGGGAGTTGGTGCAGGCTTGATGGATCAAATGGTCTCCTTGTGCGCAGCAGGGGTTCAATGGAAGATCCTGCTAGCGAGAGGTAAATCAACCATACATTTTTATGAAATGTATATGTTACTTATAATATCATGGCCACTTCCTAAAATTTTAAAACTGGACAGTGAGTCCTTAAAAATGAGTGAAGCTATGTCTGTGTGTGAGCTTCAAATAAAAAAATTTGAAGAAAATAAATAAATATTGAAGGAAATAAGAACAGTGAATAAGCCCAAGGTATTCTGTCAGCATAACAACATGCCATGGTAATCAGTGATGATGAGATAGGTGGCAGTAAGGTGAGGTACAGGTATAGCATGGTGAATGAACAGCTTTGCATCATGCCATATAGCATGAGAAGATTCTCAACATTTTGGTCCGACCACATTGACTTGAATGTTGAAAACGCAGCATGCGGACTGTGTGGAAAAGCTCTGGGGACACAGCGCCAAACTTATGCTCAAATAAAGGGCTGGTGAACGGATGTATCCCTCATTTTGAGATTGCTGCGCGGAGCCAGACAGTGCCATGAGTGGGACAGTGCATCAAGAGAGGACCAGTGCCATGTTAACTCAGTCAGGAAAGGCGAGTGACCAAGGTGTAGGCTGGATCGATAGTGAGTGAGTAAGGTAGAGTCAAATGATCAGAAATAAAGCGGTGACTAGGGGGTGGGTTAGATCAATAGTAGGTGAGTGAGGGAGAGTCACACGATCAGAAACAGCTCCTTAGAGCTTAGGAGAGCTCGGAAAGGACATGAGATGTCCTTGGTGGGTCGGATCAAGGAAAACCCCCAGGCCTTTTACTCTTATGTGAGAAATAAGAGAATGACCAGGGTGAGGTTAGGGCTGGCCAAAGATAGTAGTGGGATCTTGTGCATGGAGTCAGAAGAGATAGGAGAGGCGATGAATGAATACTTTTCTTCAGTGCTCACCAAGGACAGGAGCCATATTTTTGAGGATGATAGTGTGATACAGGCTGATAGGCTGAAGGAGGTAGATGTTCTGAGGAAAGACGTATTAGCAGTTTTGAAAAACCTGAGGGTGGATAAGTCCCCTGGACCAGATGGGATATATCCTAGGATTCTTTGGGAGGCAAGGGAGGAGATTGGAGAGGCTTTGGCTTTGATCTTTGGGTCCTCACTGTCCACAGGGATAGTGCCATAGGACTGAAGAGTGGCAAACGTTGTTCCTTTGTTCAAGAAGCAAAATAGGAATGACCCTGGTAATTATAGGCCAGTCAGTCTTACTTCAGTGGCCAGTAAGTTAATGGAAAAGATCCTGATGGATAGGATTTATGACCATTTAGAAAGATGCAGCTTAATCCGGGATAGTCAACACGGATTTGTGAAGGGTAAGTCTTGCCTCACAAATTTGATTGAACTCTTTGAGGAGGTAACTAAGTGTGTGGATGAAGGTAGAGCAGTTGATGTCATATACATGGATTTTAGTAAGGTGTTTAATAAGGTTCCCCATGGTCGGCTCATGAAGAAAGTAAGGAGGTGTGGGATAGGAGGAAATTTGGCCGATTGGATAAGTAACTGGCTAACTCATAGAAGAGGGTGGTGGTGGATGGAAAATTTTCAGACTGAAGACCAGTTACCAGCAGTGTACCACAGGGATCAGTGCTGGGTCCTCTGCTATTTGTGATTTTTATCAATGACTTGGAGGAGGGGGCTGAACGGTGGGTCAGCAAATTTGCTGATGACACCAAGATTGGTGGAGTACTGGATGAGGTGGAGGGCTGTTGTAGACTGCAAAGAGACATTGATAGGATGCAGAGCTGGGCTGAAAAATGGCAGATGGAATTTAACCCTGATAAGTGCGAAGTGATTCATTTTGGTAGGACCAATTTGAATGCGGATTACAGGGTCAACAGCAGGGTTCTGAGGAATGTGGAGGAACAGAGAGATCTTGGGGTTCATATCCACAGATCTCTGAAGGTTGCCACTCAAATGGATAATGCCGTGAAGAAGGCCTATAGCGTGTTAGTGTTTATTAACAGGGGGTTTGAGTTTAAGAGCCATGGGGTTATGCTGCAACTGTACAGGATCTTGCTGAGACCATATTTGGAATATTGTGTGCAGTTCTGGTCACTTCACCATAAGAAGAATGTGGAAGCATTGGAGAGAGTGCAGAGGAGATTTACCAGGATGCTGCCTGGTTTGGAGGGAAGGTCTTATGGGCAAAGGTTGAGGGAGCTAGCACTTTTCTCTTTAGAGCGGAGGAGGATGAGAGGTGACTTAATAGAGGTTTATAAGATGATGAGGGGGATAGACAGAGTGGGCGTTCAGAGACTATTTCCTCGGGTGGATGTAACAGTTACTAGAGGGCATAACTATAAAGTTCATGGTGGGAGATATAGGAGGGATGTCGAGGTAGGTTCTTTACTCAGAGAGTGGTTGGGGTGTGGAATGCACTGCCTTTGTGATAGTGGAGTTGGACACTTTAGGAACTTTCAAACGGTTATTGGATAGGCACATGGAGCACACCAGAATGACAGGGAGTGGGATAGCCTGATCTTGGTTTCGAAAAAAGCTCGGCACAACATTGAGGACCGAAGGGCCTATACTGTGCTTCTATGTCATAACAATCAGGCTCATGATGGTCATGGTTTTAATGGGTGATTTAGGAGTTCAGGAACAATAGTTAGACAGATAGCTGGATGGAGGGAGGGAGGGATGGATGAAAGGATGGATGGATGGAGGCAAAATACTGTGAATGCTGGAATCTGGAACAGGTCTGACAACATTTGTGTCAAGAGAATAAACACAGAACAGTACAGCACAGTACAGGCCCTTCATGTTTCGAGTCAGGATGACCCTTCTCCTGCATGGATGGATAGATAGACAGCTAGATAGATAGACAGATGGACAAGCAGACAGACAGGCATGTTGCCAGGTTAAGTTCATTAAATGTAAATTCATTAAGTGAATGAAGCCCACCCCGTTAAAGCAGAAACTTGCCTTTACCAATATGACCGCCGCCTGGCTGTTTGACGTTTAAATCCCCTTTACGAACACGCAGCGGCGAGGCGCTCGGCTCTCACTAAGGATCGCCTGGAGGCGCTGTCGCGGGAGTAGCGCACGTTCAAGAGAGAGAGGCTGACGCATGCGCTCCGGAGTCTCATCGTCCCCGGGGGCGCGCATGCTCCGTTGATGGGTCAGGAGCTGAACCGTGAGGCGGCGGGGGGAGCTGAATGTGGCCTTAGCAACGCTGCCCGCTCGCCGGAGCCTGAGGCCGAGCCCAGCGCTGGCAGAGAGACAACACTGAGCGGCACCGTCATCTCACCTTGAAGCCAGCACCCTCCCCAGCGGCCTGATCTATCCTAGCCATGTTGGAGGGACTAGCAGCCTGGGTCCTAAACACTTACATTGGCAAATATGTCAATAACCTCAACACAGACCAGCTCTCCATAGCTCTGATGAAAGGTACTCAGAACATCAGCAACTTCAACCAGCACTACCTGTCACTGGGTGCCTCTGCTCTGCTTTGGTGTGAGATTAATTGGTGTACAGATAGAGCCAGGCTGCTGTAATCTTTCTTTAATTATAACCACCGACTTGGTGACTTTGGCTGATGAACCTGCTGCTAGCCTGCGTGTAGGAAACTCGTGTTTTTAATCAGTTCGGCCCCGTCCTTGTGACAGTGTACTTTCACTTTCTCAAAAGAATTGCCTTGCCCTTTTTTAAGAGCACATGCAATTTCTCATCCTCTCCCTTTTTGTAAAAACTTTACTTTAAAAAAAAATTAAAAATGGGACGTTTGTCCCCTCGCCAACTGCTCCTGCCCCGCACCTCTGTGATCTTTGACTCAGCTCAACCCAAGATATGTAAATTAGACGAGTAAGGGATGACCATGGCTTTGGGGTTCGGGAGAGTATATATAATGTGTCTCTGGTGACAGACTACATCAAAGCGATCGTGTGGTGATCTGGTTTTGGTGGCACTGCTGGGTTAGGCTGTTGTGTAAAGAATTATATACAGTGTGTATATATTTGTAGTATGGGTGTGATTATAAGATAGAATCATTTGTGTTGTACAGCAGGATTTCAAAAATCCAAAATGGTTATTGTGAAATTTGTGAACTGTGCTATTTGATTTGATTTATTATTGTCACATGTATGGGATACAGTGAAAAGCACTATTTCTTGTGCGCTATACAGATGAAACATACCGTTCATAGAATACATAGGGGAAAAGGAAAGGATAGGGGAGAGAATATAGTGTTGCAGTTACCGATAGGATCAGAAAGATCAGCTTAATATATCGAACATTACAGCACAGTACAGACCCTTCGGCCCTCAACGTTGTGCCGACCTGTGAAACCAATCTAAAGCCCATCTAATCTACACTATTCTAATATCATCCATATGTTTACCCAATGACCATTTAAATGCCGTTAATGTGGGTGAGTCCACTATTGTTGCAGGCAGGGCATTCCACGCCCTTACTGCTCTGAATAAAAAACCTACCTCTGACATCTGTCCTATACCTATCACCCCTCAAATTTAAGCTATGTCCCCTTGTGCTAGCCATCTCCAGCTGAGGAAAAAGGCTCTCACTGTCCACCCTGTCTAATCTTCTAATCATCTCGTATGCCTCTATTAAGTCACCTCTTAACCTATTTCTCTTTAACGAAAACAGTCCGTCAGCCTTTAGGTCCTTCCAAAAGTCTGATTGCAGCAGGGAAGAACTGAACAGTTCAACTGTGCAGCAATAGATTTATTTCCTCACATTTTGTTTGTGCCTGGGAAGATTAATTTGAGCTAAGAAGTGCCACCATGAAGTGCTGCTGGTTACCAATTGGGGTGGTATAGCAGCAAGCACTGCTGCCTCAGCACCAAGGACCCAGGTTCAGTTCCCAGCTTGGGTTATTGTCTTGTGGAGTCTGCATGTTCTCCCAAGTCTGCCTGGGTTTCACCCCTCAGTCCAAATGACATGCTGGTTAGATGCATTGGCCATACTAAATTTTCCCTCGTGTACCTAAACAGGTGCCAGAGTGTGGCAGCTGGGGGATTTTTAATGTAACTTCATTGCAGTGTTAATGTAAGCCTACTTGTGACACTAATAAATAAATAACTGTTGCATGTGGTGGGAGCAATTTGAGGTAATGAGTTAAGAATGGTATTGGTTTAACCACGTCCTCTTTTGATGTGGTGTTTATACCAACATGCAAAATCTGTTCAGTAACATTATTGGCAATTGTTTGATTTATTATTGTCTGTGGGAGGAAACAGGAGCACCTGGAGGAAACCCAAGCAGACATGGGACGAATGTGCAGTCTCAGCACAGATAGTGACCCAAGCTAGGAATTGAACCTGGGTCCTTGGCACTGAGGCAGCAGTGCTAACCACTGTGCTGCCCCAGTTGGTAACCAGCAGCATTTCAAGCTGGTACTTTTTAGTTGTATTGGTAAACAGTGAAAGAACATAAGAAATAGGAGCAGGAGTAGGCCATCTAGCCCTTCGAGCCTGCCCCGCCATTCAATAAGATCATGGCTGATCTGTCGTGGCTCAGTTCCACATTCCCGCCCTGTCCCCATAACCCTTAATCCCCTCTCTTATCAAAAACCCATCAACCCGCGTCTTAAAAATATTTAGCGAGGTAGCCTCCACCACTTCAACGGGCAGAGAATTCCAGAGATTCACCACCCTTTGAGTGAAGAAGTTCCTCCTCAACTCCGTTCTAAACCGCCCCCCCTTTATCTTGAGGCTGTGCCCCCTAGTCCTACTATCCTTTCTGAGCGGGAAGAGTCTCTCCACCTCTATCCTATCCATCCCATTCATCATCTTATACATCTCAATGAGATCTCCCCTCATTCTTCTAAAGTCTAACGAGTACAAGCCCAGTCTATTCAGCCTCTCCTCGTAGCTCAACCCCCTCAACTCCAGCATCAGCCTAGTAAACCTCCTCTGCACTCCCTCCAAGGCCAAAATATCCTTGCGTAAGTACGGCGCCCAAAACTGCACACAGTACTCCAGCTGCGGCCTCACCAATGCCCTATACAGCCGCAGCAAGACCTCCCTACTTTTATATTCAATCCCCCTCACTATGAAGGCCAGCATCCCATTAGCCTTCCTGACCACCTGCTGCACCTGCAAGCTGGGTTTTTGCGACTCATGCACAAGGACCCCGAGGTCCCTCTGCACCGTCGCCTGCTGCAGTTTTTTGCCATGTAAGTAATAATCCTTCCTACCATTATTCCTACCAAAGTGGACCACCTCGCACTTGCCAACATTAAATTCCATTTGCCAGTTCCTGGCCCATTCGCCCAGCCTATCTAGATCCTTCTGTAGACTCTCCACACCCTCCGCACAATTTGCCGTTCCACCAATCTTGGTGTCATCAGCAAATTTCGACACCATGCACTCGGTTCCCTCCTCCAGATCATCTATATAAATAAACTTGAATTTAGATTTTGTCATGTTTGTTCATAGGATGTGAGCATTATTGCCCGGGCCGACAATTTGTCCTTCCCTTACTGCCCTTGAGAAGGTGGTGATGAGCTGCCACCTTGAACCACTGCAGTCCATGTGGTGTCTAGGTAAACCCATGGTGTCGTTAGGAAGGGTGTTCCAAATTTTTGGCCCCGCGACAGTAAAGGAGCAATGATATATATTGTCAGGTTAGAATGGTGTGTGCCTCAGGGGTGGGGGTTAACTTGCAGATAGTGACGGTTCCATGTATCTGCTCCATATTTTTGTGTCCTATGTATTCCTCATTCTACTGGTTAGTAGAAACTGTGGATTTGGAAGTGGCCTTTGAAATAAGTTTGGTGAGGCTACAGTACATATTGCACATTGCCGCCATTATGTGCTGGTGGCATGGTGGAGGGAGTGAATGTTTAGGGTGACGTTTTAAGGTGATAATCAAATGTGCTGTTTTGTCCTGGATGGTGTCGAGCTTGAGTATTTTTGGAACTGCACTCATCCAGGTAGGTAGGGAGGTATTCCATCACACTTGACTCGTGCCTTGTAGATGGTGGACAGGCTTTGGGGAGTAAGAGATGAGTTTGCTACAGAATTCCAAGCCCCCAAATCATTTGGTCCACTTCAGTTTCTGGTCATTGACACCCCCAGGGAGTTGATTGTGGTGGTTTCAGTGATGGTAGTTGCATTCTCTTGTGTTGTAGATGGTCATTACCTGGCACTTGTGTGGTGTGAATGTTACTCGTCGCTTGCTTTTGTAATGATGCAATGTGGAATGTTGTCAAACTCTCTCGTGCTGGTAGAGTGGAATGAGTTGTGCTCTTCTCTTTCGAGGAGGGAAGAAAATTGGATTGGTTTGATCTGTCTCTAATTTTCCTGTAACAGTTGAAAAATAGAATACAAAATTAAATTTATTGCCCTGAAATCATTTCGTAATATCTATTAAGTTTATTTATTTATTAGGGTCACAAGTAGGCTCATGTTAACTCTATAATAAAGTTACTGTGAAAATCCCCTAGTCGCCAGACGATGGCACCTGTTTGGATACACTGAAGAAGAATTTAGCATGGCCAAAACACCTAACCAGCTCGTCTTTCAGACTATGGGACAAAACCGGAGCACCCAGAGGAAACACAGGCGTACACGGGGAGAAGGTGCAGACTCCACGCAGACCCAAGCCAGGAATCAAATCCAGGTTCCTGGTGTAGTGATGCAGCAGTGCTAGTCACCGTACTGTCCCCATGTACGTTTGTAACATCTATTGCTTGAATCTTCTCGAGTGATTAGGATTTTTATTGGGAGGGATGATCAAAAGCTTGCTGAAAGAAATAGCTTGTAAGAAGATTCTTAAAGATGGAGAGGGAGATAGAGTAAGTTTTAAACAGGTGATAGAATGGCTGCCGATGATGCTGCAAAAGGGGGAGGAGGATGCCAGTGAGAGAGAAACAGAGTTTGAGGACGTGGTTATTGAACTAAAGGAGATAATGTAGAACCTGAGTGGGTGAGATATGAAGAGATTTAAACACAAGACTGTTTTAAATCGTGAGTCTGGGACCGAGGTGAGAGCAAGTTAATCTGGGAAAAGATTTGGGCAGCAAATATTTGGATGAGTTGAAGTTATAGAAGGTTGCCAAACAGAGCCTTGGGATATTTAAGACTGGTAGCGACAAAGTTTGGATGAGGATTTGAGCTGAGAAAGAGGGGAGGTGAGCAGCATTACAAAGGTGTAAGTAGGCAGCCTTTATGATGTAGACAATATTAGGTTGAAAGCCCATTTCAGGATTCCAGTTTTATGTGCGGAGGGAGTAATTTGAGCTTTGAGAAGCAATGGTGGAAGCTGATGGCTAAAATCTGATGACATGACCATGGTTGGAGGACTTTGATTTGATGGATTAGGAATGTTACACAAGCGTATTGGCACAGCTTAGTGTATTGACTTGTGCGTACGTCTGTGTGTATATACATGTGAGTGTGTGCTTTCTGCTGTGGCCTTTGTTACATAAGTCTAGTTTATGCTGTTTAACTGTTGGGAGCTAACCACTTTGCAACTATCTCCTGTGTAAATATTTTTAGTAAGAAGTCTCACAACACCAGGTTAAAGTCCAACAGGTTTATTTGGTAGCAAAATCCACTAGCTTTCGGGGCGCTGCTCCTTCATCAGGTAAATGGGAGTTCTGTTCACAAACAGGGCATATAAAGACACAAACTCAGTTTACAAAATAATAGTTGGAATGCGAATCTTTACAGGTAATCAAGTCTTAAAGGTACAGACAATGTGAGTGGAGAGAGTGTTAAGCCAAGGTTAAAGAGATGTATATTGTCTCCAGACAGGACAGTTAGTGAGATTTTGCAAGCCCAGGCAAGTCATGGGGGTTACAGATAATGTGACATCAGCCCAAGATCCCGGTTGAAGCTGTCCTCTTTTGTCCGGAACTTGGCTATCAGTCTCTGCTCAGCGACTCTGCGCTGTCGTGTGTCGTGAAGGCCACCTTGGAGAACGCTTATCTGACGATCTGAGGCCAAATGCCCATGACCGCTGAAGTGTTCCCCAACAGGAAGAGAACACTCTTACCTGGTGATTGTTGAGTGGTGTTCATTCATCCATTGTCATAGCGTCTCCATGGTCTCCCCAGTGTACCATGCCTCGGGACATCCTTTTCTGCAGCGTATCAGGTAGACAACGTTGGCCAGGTTGCAAGAGTATGTACCATGTACCTGGTGGATGGTGTTCTCACATGAGATGACGACATCCATGTCAATGATCTGGCATGTCTTGCAGAGATTGCTGTGACAGGGTTGTGTGTTGTCGAGGTCACTGTTCGTCCTGAAGGCTGGGTGATTTGCTGGGGACAATGGTCTGTTTGAGGTTGTGCGGTTGTTTGAAGGCAAGAAGTGGGGGTGTGGGGATGGCTGTGGTGGGATGTTTGTTTTCATCTATGACATGTTGAAGGCTCCGGAGAAGATGTTGTAGCTTCTCTGCTTCGGGAAAGTACTGGATGACGTGTCCCGTGTTTGTCTTCTGAGGAGGTCAGTGCAGTTTTTTGCTGTGGTGCGTTGGAACTGTCGACTGATGAGTCGAGCACCATATCCTGTTATGAGGGCATCTTTCAGTGTCTGGAGGTGTCTGTTGCAATCCTCCTCATCTGAGCAGACCCTGTGTATACGGAGGGCTTGTCCATAGGGGAAGGCCTCTTTAACGCGCTTAAGGTGGAAGCTGGAGAAGTGGAGCATCGTGAGGTTATCCGTGGGCTTGCGGTACAGTGAAGTGCTGAGATGTCCATCCTTAATGGAGATGCATATGTCTAAGAATGCAACTGATTCCAGAGAGTAGGTGAGTGACGGTGGGATGGAACTTGTTGATGTCATCATATAGTTGTTTCAGCGATTGTTCACCATGAGTTCAAAGGAAGAAAATGTCATCGATGTATCTAGTGTATAGTATCAGTTGAAGGCCCTGTGGGGTGAAGAGGTCTTGTTCGAGCCTGTGCATGAAAATGTTGGCATTTTGAGGAGCAAATTTGGTCCCCATGGCTGTTCTGTGTGTCTGGATGAAGAACTGGTTGTTGAAGGTGAAGACATTGAAGCGGATGAGGTGTAAAATTGCATCTGGAGACTGGCAGTCCTCAGCGTTGAGTACTGAGGCAGTTGCAGCAATGCCATCATTATGGGGGATGCTGGCATAGAGTGCTGAGACATCCATTGTGACAAGGAGTGCTCCTGGTTCAATTGCTCCATGTGTGCTGGGTTTCTGTAGGAAGCCCGTAGTGTCGCGACCATTATTTCGGGGTAGGATATGTGGGGTAGATTGGCCGTGCTAAAATTGCCCCTTAGTGTCCTGAGATGTGTCAGTTAGAGGGATCAGTGGGTAAATATGTAGGGATTTGAGGTTAGGGCTGGGGTGAGATTGTGGTTGGCGTAGACTTGATGGGCCAAATGGCTCTTTCTGCACTGTAAGGTTTCTATGATTCTATGAATTCTGAGGTGAGGGAAGCCCAATCGGTCAACCTGCTCATGTCCAATCATTATTTTGTAAATCGAGTTTGTGTCTTTATGTGCCCTGTTTGTGAACAGAACTCCCAAATACCTGATGAAGGAGCAGTGCTCCAAAAGCTAGTCGATTTTGCTATCAAATAAACTTTAACCTGCTGTTGTGAGGCTTCTTACTGTGTTTACACCAGCATCTCCACATCACAAATATTTTTACACAGCTATATCAAATTTTCTGAATTCCTATGTCTGAAATGAATGAATGATTAGAATGGTAAACAGTTTGGGAGTGTTGTATTGCTGAGGGAAATCTGATGTTTACTTCCCTCATTAGGAAGTGTAAAATCTATTTATATCCATTTTCCATCCAGTTCTAGTTTTTCTGATTGCCAAACTCCTCCTACGCCTGCTCTAAGGATGTAGATTTCTTATTGAATTCATGAAAATATCATTTATACAGAGACAGAGTATAGTAATGAGCAATCAGAGAGACAGTGGCAGATTATTGGAGCTGTTCTGTTGATATCCATGGACGGTGCCAAACCCACATTGGTTTCCTTTCAACTCAGGTTGCTGTGTGCACACATTGCTTGCTGATGCAGAGTCGTTGTAAAATGGTCCCAAGTCCAAACCTCTGCTGAGCAATTTTGCTGCTTGTTGGCAATTAAAACCTGAATTGGATAATGTCATGTTTCATGACTAACAATGCAAGTAATAGGAGCGTGCTAGGCCACAGGGACCTAGAGTTTGCTCTGCCATTCAGTAATGGCTGATCTGGTCTTGTTCTCTCTCTGCTCCACTTTCCTGGCTATTTCCTGTAAGCCTCGACTACTCGGTAATTCAAGAATCTGTAATATCTCGACCTTGATTGAATTCAATGGGCAGAATTTTACAGTCCCCTACCACTGGGATTGCACGTGGGGTCCCATAAAATTCCACTGGTGCTCTTTAAGACTGAGACCTGTCTACAGTTTCACATGGGACAAGCAAGGCCCAGAGCAGCCCACCCACCCTCATCCCAATTGAGGTTCTTAAGTGGCTAATTTCTAGGCTAAAGGGAGGAGTTCAGGGAGTGGGCGGCACAGTAGTTAGCATTGCTGCTTCACAGCTCCAGGGACCTGGGTTCGATTCCTGGCTTGGGTTGCTGTCTGTGTGGAGTTTTCACATTCTTCTCGAGTCTGCGTGTTTCCTCCGGGTGCTCCAGTTTCCTCCCACAGTCCAAAGATGTGCGGGTTAGGTTGATTGGCCATGCTAAAATTGTCCCTTAGTGTCCTAACATGTGCCATGAGATGAGAGATCAGTGAGTAAATATGTAGGAGTTTGGGGGTAGGGCCTGGGTGGGGGATTGTGTTCGGTGTGGACTCGATGGGCCAAGTGGCCTCTTTCTGCACTGTAGGATTTCTATGATGGAGGAAGCCCAGTAGATCAACCTGCTCATGCCTCAGCAGGAAATGGGATTGGGTTGGCAATCCTGGCACCTTTCCCAGACTGGAGCCCCTCCCCCAACTCCCAAGGACTGCCCTATCCTCAGTGTGCTTGCTCCCTGCTTGGCCTAATTTTAAGTGGTGACCTCTTATTCTGAAACTGTGCCCCCTATCTCTAGATGTCCCTATGAGGGAAAACATCTTCTCAGCATCTACTGTCACATCCCCTCAGAATCTGGTATGTTTCAAAGGGATCACGTCCCATTCTTCTAAATTCCAATGAGTACAGGTCCAACCTAGCCTTTCCTCAGACAAACCCCTCATCCCAGAATTCAACCTAGTGAACCTTCTCTGAACTGCTTCCAATGCAAGCATATCGTTTCTTAAACAGAGACCAAAACTGTGCATTGTACTGTCGGTGTGGTCTCACCAATGTCCTGCCCCATGGTAGCAAGGCTTCCTTACTTTCATACTCCATCTCTCTTGCAAAAAAGGGCACTGTTCCATCTACCTTCATGATTGTTGTACCTGCATGCTAACTTTGTGTTTCATGTATGAGGACATCTAGAAACTCGTGTACTGCAGCATTCTGCAGTCTCTCTCTATTTAAATAATACTTTGCATTCTGTTTTTCCTACCAAACATTTCAGGAAGCAAAACACTTCTCTGCAGAATCCTAATTCAAGCACAAAATATATCCAGTTTATATTTTTTAAAAGGTTTACCTTTTTTTTTGCAAGTATTACTCGTGCAGTCTTGCATGCAGTCTTAACAGTGTTGTATTGCTGACTCACACCAGAATTTTGAATACAAAGCTAAATTTTAATGTAAGGTGAGAGGCAAGATTTCTGTTAATAGTAAAATAAATACTGGAAGTTAAGTTATCAAATATTTCTGTACAAATATATTAGACATAGTGGGAGGAATTGCCCTGTCCTGCCCACCACCGAAAGCATTGGATGGGGGGGGGGTGTGTGTGTGTGTGTGTGTGTACGTGTGTACGTGTGTACGTGTACATGTGTGTACCGACCATGCAAAGTTCCGCTGACCTCGGGGTGGGATTTTCCAGTTTCGGAGCGAGTGTAGCTGGAAAATCCCACCCAGTGAGATCTAGGCAGTGTGAGATTATCTCCTAGAGGTTAGTTTGTAACTCTAATCCTGATGCGAGTATAGGAATGTGGTGATATAATACTGGACTGGAAATCCAGTGGTTGTAAGTTCAAATTCCACCTTGGCAAATTGATTTTGTTATAATTCCAGTCCAGTTTAGCCTTTAGATAGGGCACCTACTGTTTAAGGAGAAGAACAACCCTTCTATCAATATCAGCTGAGGTAGGAAACTTGATGAGGGGTGGAAAAATTTCAACAAAGCATTGCATTTGTATAGTGCCTTTAATGTAGCGAAAAATTCCTAGGTGCTTGCAGGAGCATTATCAGAGAAAATTTAATCATAACCACATGAAACGATAATCAGCAGCACTAGATCTATCAAGAAAGAGGGTTTAAAGAGCCTCTTATATGATGTGAAAGAAGAGGCAAGAGAAATTTAGACAGGGAATTCCAGGGCTTGGGGCCAAGGCAGCAGAAGTCATGGCTGCCAGTAATGGAGCAATGAAAATTGGGGATGTGGAAGAGACCAGAGTTTCAAAAGAGAATACCTTCATAGGTACACAGTGCCCGTCAACTGACGCACCATATTGGCTAAGCATTTAAGTGGGGCCTTGTACAAATGTTTGTCCCTTTGACTGCTTTCTTGGTGGCATTTGCCCCTAATTTTCTTCAATTTCTTTGATCTTGCTGACTTATGGGTATTTTACTGATCAATACATAATGCTTTTTTTTCAAAAATATAGTTTATTCATAATTTATAAAAGTACAATATAAAACATTTCCACTTGAAAATTAGAAAGTGCAGTAAAATTTGACTTATTTCCATACAGCATTTTTCATTCTGAAGTGTTTCATTACAGTTCTGATACTCTTGATATTTACAATATACATGTCAGGCATACTATACGACCTGAGGACAATACATTAGGAAATAATGTATATCTTGCTGTGCAAGTCATATTGTGTTTGTTCATATAATGCACTTAAACCAAACCCATTTGCTGGGTTACAGTTGGTTCCTCATCTTTACGAACACAGCTGCTGTATAGAATAACATGACATTAAAATTTATTTTATTGCTTCTGTGCAGGGGCTGTTGAATTGGAAAACCTCCCGCTGAAGAGAGATGCCCTCAAAGAGTTGGATTTACCTTTTGAGGTGAAAGCAGGTAAGTTGAATTGCCCACCTCACCTTTTTCCAGTCACCATCCTCGTCCATATCGAGATCATGTTTGTGAAGACTGTTAATGAACAGATGGCATAGATGTGGTGTTTGTCTTGAATGTTGTGGTATTTTCTAGTGGTATTCTCCCCATGTCAAGAAAATCATTATTGGCTGTAATGTTTGAAGGGAATGTAAAGCTGGGGAGAACTCTATTCTTGGGGCTTTCCTGCTGCTCTTTGAAGAAGCTGGAGATGAAAGCACGCTAAAGCCTTTTTTTAAACGCAGTTTTCCTAGATCCAGCTTTGGGATTTTGTAATTGAAGATAGATGTTGGCTTGCAAACAACACCATGTGCAAAAAACTGAATTAAAAATAAGTTCCATATGTGAGGCATGTGCATAACTTTTCAGGTTTTATTGGGAAGATAACATTGCAGATCCCATTCTACCGGCCTCACGTGGAACCATGGGTAATATCCATCTCTGGACTCTACCTGATCGGTGCACCAGTTAAACAGTCTGAATTTGATGAAGAAACAGAGCGTTCACTGGACAGAAAGAGGAAGTGTGCGTTGCTGGATGCTCTGGAGGCTAAATGGAAGGTTGGTGTCAGTTAGGTATAATTTAAAGTGCTCGACGTGAACTAAATATGATGAGGTATTTTCCCATCAAGGTCCCTGCTGAGGCTGACGACTTTCCATGTGAAACCTAAATTAAACCTGAGCTCATCAAACCTTTGCTTGATATGGCTTAAACATTGGTGTGCAATTTTATATTGAACTGTTGATCTTAATTATTTTCTTCGCTTTAATTTTTTTGCTTTACAAATCCTTTTTGAGAAAAGAAAGGTTATTGGATTATTCTAGTGAATGTCCCATTCTAATTTTGTATTTTCATATGCCAGGCCTGACACTAAAAGCTGTGGAGGAAAGAACCTCATCTTGCCTTAAGTGTTTCCCCCAGATAGCCCAATGCTTTTTGGTTCTCATGTCTTCGGGGGAATTGGAGCATTCTTTGGAAAGCTTGATTCATGGCTGAGGTGTGTTACAGGAAGAATTGAAAGGTTCAAAAACCCCCAACCTCTATCATCTAGAAGGACAAAGGCAGTAGACGCACCAAACCTGCAAGTTCCCCTCCAAGGCACACAACACCTTGACTTGGAATTATATTGCTGTTCCTTCACTGTCACTGGTCAAAATCCTGGAATTCCTTTCAAACAGCACTGGGTGTACCTACACCACAGGGACTGCAGTGGTTGCAGGTGACTCCCTTCCACCTTCCCCTGGGCAATTAGGGATGGGCAACAAATGCTGGCCTAGCTAGCAACACCCACATCCTGTGAAAAATTTTAAAAAGCCTTAAATGATACATCAAATATAATAACCATCACGGTAGTTAGCATGATTAGACTAAGGTGATCATACAAAATAAAGACGAGAAAATAATCATCTGGGCCAACAAGTTTGTCAAATACTGCTGTGTCACTACTACACATCATTGCCCTTCCCTATCCCCACCCACTGGAGACAAAATGTACTGGGAGAGTTAAAAAAGAAAATCAGAATGGGAGGAACCTCATACCAAATTGGAGAAAAACTATGGGAAATTTCTCCCTAAGCCACAAACACCATTAAAACATTGCAGGAGGCTACCATGATCAGAAGGCGTATCACCAGTGTACACCTACCCTCTAATGCAGCTAAATTGGTCAGTTCAGGAACACATCAAGCTAAATTTTGAATGTTTGCAGCAAATCCACACTTATCGCACATGCCTGTCAGTTGTTCTCAGAAGTAAGAAGTAATGCCTAACATCAAACTTAGATCTTAGCTTGTGTCATTTACATCTAGCTCACATAGATTATCCATAGGGACTGAGTCTAATCCTTTTATTATTTTAGAAATTTCAGTCCAATCTCTTCAAAGTCAAGGATGCTCTTCTGGAGTAACTGTTCCACCCCCTCAGCCTACTATGGTAACTGAGGGCCCTTAAATTAGCTGCCAATTTAATGGCCATTCCTGAACGTTTTCCAGGTCCTCTATTTCGCCTGCCTTGTAAGGGACGTAGCCAGATGCTGTACTCTGGATGAGGCCCGACTAAGGTCTGCTAACGAGACAAAATAGTATTTCTTGTTCTCAACGCTTTTGTAATAGCCTCATGACATCTTCAGTAATTTGCACACTTGTGTCCAGATCCTCTTTCTGCTCAATGGTTCTAAGCATACAATCTTCAAGGTGTACACTCACTTGACATTATCCCTCCGTCATTTTTTTCACTTGTATTAATAGACGCCAGCTAGGTACATGTCCTTTTCTTTGGTGCATCTAGATCTGCCTATTTTGCCCATTGAAACTCCTCACTCACACATACCTTTGTATCACCCTTGAACTTTTGGTCAGTTCTCCCAATGCCTTTTATTCAGATTGTTCGTAAAGAAGGTGAAGAGCAAAGGCATTAGAAACTAATCTTTCCTGGATTCATACTGTTTCCCATGCAGAGCCATTGCCACAAATATGTTTGTCTACAAGAATGCAATCAGTTATCTATCCAAATCACAATCTGCCGACCAATGCCACAATCTTTTGTGCAGCATCGTAAACAGTAAGCTGTACAACGTGGAGCAGGCTACCAATCTAGTAACTTTTTTCAGCTTGTTGAGATAGGAAGGTTAATGATTATCAGACCACTGGTACAGCACTGAATAATTCCATTTGGCTTGTGCTGGCTTTCTGCTTGAGTTATCCAAGTATCCTAGTCCCTGCTGTGTTAATGTCCTTGAAATCCCTCACTTGGTAGGCACAGCAGCTGTCATCTGTGTAGAGGAACTAGCAGCTGTCATCTGTGTAGAGGAACTTGCAGCTGTATGTGGCTGACGGGTCATTTATGTACAGGTTGGACAAGTTGGGGAGTCAGTACTGATCCTTGAGGTAGGCCATTTTGCTGCTCTTTCATGTGCTGGCTTTGGGCCCCATATGGACTCAATGGTTTATTTTGAAGAGAAGCGATGACATCAACAACCCAGGGCGGTAGGACCCGAGCAAGCTTGGCCAGTAGGCCTGTGTGTCAAACAGTGCCATAGGCAGCTGTAAGATTGAGGTAGATTACCCCAGTTTTCAGGTGCTTTTGAAAACCATTTTCAATGTGGTTGGTGAGGGCAAATACTTGGTCTTCTATACTGCACACCTTGCAAAATCCTGCTTGGTCTATGGATAGTGTATCCTCCATGGTTGGTTGGATATGGTGCAAGATCATTATCTCCAGCAGCTTATAACAAACACATGGAAGAGAAATTGACCTGTAACTGGAAGCTTTCTTAGGAACCTTGCCAGGCTGGGGGATTGCAATGATTTTACCTTTCCGACAATCTTTTGTCAGTTGCTTCTCTTGGGTGGTTCTGGTCAGGGATACAGACACCTATTTTGTTGCCACTGTGCCAAGGCGCTTAAGAAATTCAGTGTAGATTTGGTTGTAACCTGCAACTTTGCCAGGTTTCAGTTACTGATTAGACCTCGTTTGTGTTTATGGCTGTGGGTCTTTGGACTGGTCATTGAGTTCTTTTTTTTTGAAGGATATCCATTCCTGAGCAATATTGGGCAGAATTTTACCAGCAGGCCCACCTGAGGTTCGTATGATCCCACCCGAGGCCAACAGAGAATGCTGTTCTCTGAGCCTTGCCCACTCCCAGAATCGGGGTAGGCGTAAAGTGCGTTTATGGCTCACTCTAGTGACAACTCCCTCACCTTAAACGTGGCACGTTTAAGCTGGCCACCGCACTCAGCAAGATGCAGCCCTGGTTGGAAGTTGCATTTAGTTTAATTTTGCCTCTCCTCATTCTTCCTACGAAAATGTATCGCCTCACACTTCTCTAAATTAAATTTGATCTGCCATGTGTTTGCCCGTTTCATCAGTTTGTTTATGCCCCCCCCCCCCCAAAGTTTATTTTTCCATTATCCCCCTCATTGCTTGCTACACTGAGTTTTGTATTATCTGCAATCTTTGCAATTATGCCCCTATTCTCAAGTTCAAGTCATCAACATATATAAAAAATAACCACAGCTTTCCCAATGCCTTCAGGCCAGAATGTTACGACCATCCATATCGGTGGGATTTTTTCCCACTTCGTTGCAGCGGGAATGTGGCATGAACAACCAGTAAGATCATGCCCATCATCTCTGATTTCAGTCCCTTAGCCAGTTTAATTTCCCGGAAGTTACTGACCCTTTAATGCTATGGGCTTCATGAAACTTTGGTGAGACTTTGTGATCAGAATTACAGGAGATGAAGATATCATACGAATAAATGCATAATTCAACATTTCAATGCTTCTGGTAAGATTACAAACTTAAGAACGTTTTAGAGTCCATACCATAACCTTCACGCAGCCAAACTTCAAAGCCTGTGTGCAATTAAAAAGCAAAAAATGACATAATTATTTCTGTAAAATCTCTGTAACCACAAAATCCCATTAATCATAGAATTATTTGATTAAATGTAGAATCATATATTTAAATTAATGAACTATTAAAATTGCATGCATTTGTTTAAGCAATGTATGTCACTGTCTGTCATGTAAACATGAAAACGGGATGTATTATGAAGAAGATTCAGCCTAATTTCACTGAAGCCAAGACATTTAGGGGATGACCAAACGGATTTAAAGGATTTGAGACAGTAAATCTTGAAACATAATTTCTTTTGGTGGAATGGTAACAAGGAAGCACAAAATGAGGATTATTATTGCAAATATACAGGAACTGGTCTGACTTTTTGAAGTAAGTCATTACAATCAGAAATGCACTACCACAAATAGCTGTGGAAGCATATAATTTCAGAGTGAATTAGAGATAGATGCTTCAGGAAAGCTATTAAAAGTTTTGGGGAAAGAACAAGGAGCTGGCTTTAGAATAACGACCTCCAACATGGAGCTGGCACTTGTACACGTATGACAGTACCAATGACCTGGGGTGAAATTTCAATTAATGTTGATACTGTGCTGAGTTCTTTCTCGATCTGCCTTGTAGGCACTAAAATGGTTTGTTTTGGTTGATAATTTTATTTCAGAGTAACCAGCAGCAGAAAGGGGAATCCTACTGGTACTCAGCTACTGCTTCCGTGGTAACCAGAATTGTGGAAAATGTGGAGGTGAGTTGGAAAAATGGTAATTATAATAGTCTTCACTTTTATATAAAAACATAGTAAGTTCAAGCTTTTGTTTACAGAACACTGGTTTTTGCTGCAGTGACCTTTGAAAATCTGACTTAATTCTGAAGTATTGTATCTGTATTTATAATATGAAGGATGTTGTGGATGAGGGGGGAGTACCATCCTTCACTGTTTCTGATTAATATGTATGAGTTAAGCATGTCTATTAAATTTAGAATCCTTCCAATTGCCTGGTGTGGCTAGAGGCATAGTTCAGGTCAGATTGTGGTCTGTGTGGGGTTCTTTCATCTCAGCTGAATTAAAAGTAGAGTATTATAATTGGCTTCAGCAAGCTTGTGTTTCTGCTTCTAATCATTATCCAGTGACTTGTGTGATTAGGTTCATTTTTATGCGTGGTGTCCTGTGAGAACAGAATTAAGCTTGGCTGAGCTGCCTATGATACAAATCAGGATCAACCCAGAATAAATTACTTATTTTATCTCTAAGAATTTATGGCTAGGCCATGTAGTTTGAGCAGTTTTAAACTGGGCTTTCTTTAACAGCACTTTTAAGAGAGCTTTGCATTTGTACAGGGGACAGTGAAGAATATAGAAGCAAAAACAAAAGATGCTGGAAAATCTCTGCAAGTCTGACAGCATTTGTGGAGAGAGAAGAGAACCAACATTTCAAGTCTGGACTTACAAAGGGTCTTTCAGACTCAATGTTAGCTCTGTTCTTTCTCCACAAATGCTGTCAAACCAGCTGAGATTTTCCAGCATCTTTTGTTTTGGTTTCAGGTCCCAGCATCCACAGTAATTTTACTTTTATCTGAGGAATCTAGAAACCTGTCTTGAGGGTAAGTGTGACTTTTAAAAGAAGTTTGGGGAGGTGTTATGTCTCTGCATGACTGTGTGTAAGCATTCTTCTGTCAGTGCAAAATGGTTTGATAAGTTCTTCAATGTGAGTTTGCTATTGCAAGAAAGTATCAGAGCCCCTATCTGTAACAGTTGTCTATCCAGGCCATTTTTCACTGAGAAAATTTAGCTTTGAATGAGATTTGTCAGAATATACTTGAAATCTTGTATTTTAGAGAAATGTTTTTGATGTATGTCTTGATTGTCAGTCAAGCCAGATATAAATACTGTGGCAAATTGCCAGTTGCTAGCTCAAATGCTTAATCAATCTTCTGGATCACAGCAGTAGGCTGGAACTTGGTGCTCCAAGCCCATGTACGTCATATCATCACAGTCAGCAAATTATGATGAAACGATATACATATTAATGTATCTGTGAAGGGTAATTATGTCTAATCTTCTGATTTCTTGTTTTCCCCTGTATAATTTATCTGTGACAATAAGTGGTTCTTTTTTTAAACTTCAGTAACATAATCTGTCAGTCTGGTGTCATTCAGAAGTATTCCTTCACATTTCTTACTATTTCAGATATTTACCACAATAACAAGGGCTCAAAGTTCGCTTGTGATTCAGGTTTTAATTCACAGGAAGTGTGGGCTTGCTTATGAATTTTTAGAGAACTCAAAAACAGAGTATTGGGAAGTAGCTCGTATGATTTTAAAATATTGACAGTCAACTATTTGACATTCCCCATTTAAGCTAATTTGAAGAATGGCAACTTGGATATGTTACTGGAAGTGGCTTTTCCTTGTCAAATTGTAACTTGGAAATACGACCTTTAGAAATGGAAGGGGAAAATTGTGATAGAAGTTGGGAGTGTTAGCACTAATATTGGTCTTTGAAGTTTTGGGTTAAGTCAAGTGTTGTTGGGCATACCCAGCCGATTAATGGTTGTTATTGCTTCCATTCAATGAAATCAGCATAAAAACTGTTGTACGTGTCAAATTTAGTACATAACTATAGGTTTAATACTGAATGTGTAATGCATTTCTGCGCCATTCAATGATGGGCGATTATTGCACATTTGAATTGATGTTGACTGCGGTACAAGAAGAAACTTGTTTTTATATTGTGTAGCTCATATCTTGGGATATCCCAAGTGCTTTACCAGCAATGAGTTATTTTTGAAATTCAGAAACTGGTGTGCAGACATAATTCTAGGAGGATTTACTAGCAGCATGATTTTAGACCTGAATAATACAATGGACACTGAGCCTGTGTTTCTTCCCCCATCTAGCTGAAGGTGCGAAATGTTCATTTACGTTTTGAAGATGACACTACCAATCCTGACCATCCATTTGCATTTGGGGTCTGTATCAAGAGTGTGTCTGTGCAAAATGCAGAAGACGAGATGGTAAGTTCCAACATTGAGGTAGTGAATGGCAGTACTTGTGTTGATGTTTTTATTTGTTCCTGGGATGTGAGCGCCACTTGCAAGGTCAGTACGTATTGTCCATCCCTAAATGTACGAGAGAATGCGGCAGTGAGGCACTACTTGACTGCTGCACTCCATATATACTCGCATTGCTGTTAGGGAGAAAGTTCCAGATTTTTGAGTTGGTGACAGTGAAGGAACTGTTAATTCCAAACGTAGCTCGAGTACAGTGAAGCGTGCATGCTGCAGGCCATCGTATATGTAATGGAAGTTAAATCTGAGTGGACTATATATGCATGCTGTTGCCTGCTATAAATATAGTGCCATGAGCTGTTTAATTTTCCCATCTATTCTTAATGAAAATTGTAAATCAGAATTACTTTTCTAAGCCAGTCTAAAATTAGTAATTTAAGATGAAGAGCTAGGGGCATTGAATTCAGTATTTGTCCAATATACCAATCTGATCCAATCGTATTTTAATGTCAACAAGTCATATCCATTTGCTAAATAAATAATCATCGGATTTCTGTCTGGACCATTGATATAAACAGAAGCAACTGCAAATAAAAAAGCTTTCTTGGTGGCCAGCAGTTTCAAAGACTGCACAGTGCTTTAGATCTTTTTTCAACATTGCGACAGGAGTAGGCCTTAATCCCTCAAGGGTTTTCTGCTATTCAGTGAATTCAGACTGATCTGTGACCTAACTACATTTTCTCCCTGTCCATCAACACCTTTGGCTAGCAAAAACTATCGAGTTCAGATATACACTGAGCAATTGACTTTGCACTAATTGCTGTCTTGGTAAGAGAAATCCAAACTTCAACCATCCTTTTGCATGTAAAAACGTTTCTCAACTTTACTCCTGGAGTGGAAGCAAAATGCTGCAAACCCTGAAAGACCATCAGTTTAGAATATGCCTTCTAATCTTAGACACTTCAACCAATGGAAATAGTTTCTGTCTGTGTTCCCTCAGTTTCTCATATTATCTTGAAAACTTTGATAGCCCCTTAACCATATAAATTCCAAGGAATGAAACCCTAGTTTGTGCAATCTCACTTTATAATTTAACCCCCTTGAAGTCCAGGTATTATTCTGGTAAATCACAATGCTCTCCCTTCAATGTATTGTGCCCAGAACAGCTCTCAGTACTTGGTGTGGTTTAGCTAGACCTATGCATAGCTTTGACTTTGTATCTAATTCTTTAGTTTTATAGGGCAGCATTCCATTAGCCTTCTGATTATTTTCTGTAGCTATCATTTTAATGATTTATGTGCATCGACCCAAGTCTCTTTAGCCTGTCACTGTTTCTAGCTTTTCACCAATTAGAGAGTACTCTGTGTTCTATCCTTTTTAGGTCCACAGTGGCTAACCTTGCACTGGCATGCATTGAGATTCATTTGATAAGTCTATTGATATAGAAACTAGAAGCAGAAGTAGGTTATTCAGCCCTTCAGGCCTTCTCTACCATTCATCTTGATCATGGCTAATTATCATATTCAATATCCCGATCCCACCTTCCCCCACCCCATATCCCTTGATCCCTTTAGCCCCTAGAACTAAATCTAATTTATTCTTGAAATCAATGTTTTGACCTCAACTACATTCTGTGGTAGTGATTTCCACACATTCACCACCTTCTGGGTGAAGAAATTTCTTTTCACCCCAGTTCTAAAAGGTTTACTCCTTATCCTCAAACTATGACCCCTAGTTCTGAACTCCCCCACTATTGGGAACATTCTTTCTGATTCTACCCTGTCAAATCCTATTGGAATTTTATAAGTTTCTATGAGGTCCCCTCTCACTCTTCTAAACGCCAGTGAATATAATCCTAACTGACTTAGTCTCTCCTCATATGACGGACCTTCCGTCCCAGACTTGCAGCCTGGTAAATCTTCGCTCTACTCCCTCTACGACAAGAACATCCTTTCTCGGATAAGGACACCAAGACTGCACACAATACTCCAGGTGTGGCCTCACCAACATCCTATACAACTGCAACAAAACACCCCTATCCCTATACTCAAATCCCCTTGCAATGAAGACCTACATTCCATTTGTCTTCTTAACTGCCTGCGTGCTTACTGATGCATGAGGGAACCAAGCTTTCGTTGATATCTATCTTTCTCAATTTACAACTATTCAAATAATAATCTGTCTTTCTGTTATTGCTACCAAACTGGATAAATGTATCTTCATCGTTTTATGCACCCATCCACAGTGGTTACAATGCCGTCAAAGCTTGTGTCATCAGCAAATTTGGATACGTTGCTTTTTATCTCACAATTGTTAATAAATGTGCAGAAGACTTGAGTCAAACACATTCTTGAGGAGGTCACCAGTGGTCAATCCTGACAATTAGAGTACATGTGCCTTATCCATACCCTGAGTGCTGCTGCTCAGCCTACCACCTAACCAAGTCAATAATCTGCCTTTAGTTCCAATGTTGTTCAGTTTTAATCTATGAGGAACTTTAATTAAATGCGTTGTGGAGCTCTCTGCTTAAAGAAAGGTTCAAGACTGTCTCCTGTATTACTTTAGTCACCTCTTTTTAAAAAAAAATCAAGTTCGTGAGACAATACCTGCCTTTTTCAAATGCATGTTGGTTCTTTCTGATCAGCTGAAGCAACAGCTGGCCTCTCCAAGGAGAGTTGTTTTTTATAGCGGAAAACTCAGATAGGGAAAAGTAAATTTATAAAGATACAATTAGTAATTAGCAATTTAGTATTCTCAAATTGGAGTCCCAGTGGAGAAAGCATTTGGGAAACACTGGTTTACAAATTAAGTACTAGAAATAGACTTACTGCAGTTACCAAATGTGCTGCACTTAATGGTGTCCTGTTGTAGAATATATGATAATGGAACACACCAATAACTCCAACCCACAAAAATTTGCACTATCTATATGTTGTTGGTTGATAAAAAGCCCTGTTTCGCTACCTGTGATATTAAAGGGCTACCGTATCACAGTGTGCTTACTTTTGCAAATATACAGATCAGGATAATGCAGCTTTATAATCCCTTGCAGAAAAAAATCATGCATTTGTGCAAGTTCACAGTGTGGCACTTTGCAAAAGGTTTGTATGGATTTCTATGTAATGTTGTGAAAGGGCACTGGAAAGGGATAGTCAAAAGCAGTTCATTTAACAGAAATGTTCTGTTATCTATAACTCAAATCTATAATGTTGCAGGTATCCTGCAACATTAACATTGCTGCTTTACTTAATCATATTCTTTTTACCTTGCAGGTTGAAAAGTCGATAAGAAAGAAGAGACTACAGATTGAGGATTTCAGCATTTACTGGGATGTAGATTGTAAGCTATTGGGGGACATTACTACTGCTGAACTCCAGGTTTGAAGTTTATTTACTCAGAAGTTTAATAAATCAGTTGAACTGCACGTTCTGACACCCTTGTTAGTATATGAACAATCAACAGAGTCACATTATCTATCACCTGGTCTTTGGGGATCAGAGATTATATTTCATTTAAGAGTAGTATATTGTGACTTGGATTTGTTTCATTAATGCAGTATGTAAATATTCCACAGTCCTGGGCATCCACCTGAAATTGGCATTTTAATGAATCTGAGATTGCAAGAGGTGGATGCCAAGGAAACTTAATTCTCCATCCTGCAGCCACCTACTGTGTCATTTTAAAATTCATTATTCAAGGGTCACCAGCCTTTAAAAATCTGTTGGTTCAAACTTGTTCACTTTTTAATTTTTTTAGACAAAAAATGTTATTTAAAAGGGACAAAAAGCGAACTGGTTGAAAGGAAGTTTTAAGATTAACAATGTGGATGGACTGAATTATGAATATAACTTGCTCTGACCTCAGCATGTGTAATTTCAAGTTAATGATTATTAATTTAGTTTTACATTGTTTGGCTTGACCTGTGTTCTCAAACAAATAATTGTAGGGTAAAAACATTTGAATAGATATCTTTAAAGCAATGATTTAGTTTATTTGTAAAAAGTGTCATGGTTAAAAAAAATCCCTTTCCAATTGAATATTGTCACAAAACCATAAAATCGATGGCATTCGCAACAGTTCTTTGCTAGAACACTCTTGCAGTTATTTGCTGATGACCTTCCTATTGTGACGTTACAGCTGGGTGAAGCTGTGCAATGTATTTGGTTGCATCATCTGTCACTGAATTAATCATGAGGAATGGTTTGGCTGGCTAGGCAAGAGAACACCTTCTTTGACAGTGAGTTGTGCTTTGGAAAACTCATGTAGGTTAGGCTTAATGAATGAAATTTTCCAGTGCTAGACTAAACAGGTGGCACAGTGGTTAGCAGTGCTGCCTCACACCAGCAGGCACCTGGGCTTGATTCCTGGCTTGGGTCACTGTCTGTGCAGAGTCTGCATGTTCTTCCTGTTTCTGCATGGGTTTCCTCTGGGTGCTCCGGTTCTCCCTCACAGTCCAAAAGACATGCTGGTTAGATGGATTGGTATTGCAAAATTCTCCCTCGGTGTACCAGAGCAGGTGCTGGAGTGTGCGAGTAGGAGATTTTCACAATGGCTTAATTGCAGTGTTAATGTAAGCCTACTTGCGATAATAATAAATAAAAATAAACTCCCAAGACATTGTAATATTCATAATAGCCTTAAAAGGATGGATAAAAATGAAGTGTGCATTATGATAGGCTTATAACTTTGTAAGTTCACAATATTAGTATTGATATTTATGCAAAAGTTTTTCTGCATTTCCTTCTCTCTTCTGAAGATGCTGACTCATATTGGGGTGCATTGCTTTAGATGCCATCCACTAAATGCAGATTTCACTGGTAATATAATTTCTCGGATCTTAAGGCTTTCAGGCTAGTTTTCAATTATCTTTGTCCTCTTAAAATGAATCTACACCAGAATGGTAGTGGTTCAATGTTTCCTTCATTGTCTATCTTTGGTGACTGCCAAGGGTTTCCACACAAATGAGAAAATTGGGGAGAGACATTATTAAAATTCGACTGAAGCTAATATTTTCTTCTGTAAAAATGGATGATGGTTTGAATAAATAATTGTCAGATTTTTCTTCATTGAGTAAAAATATAACTTTAATAAGAATTTCTGTGACTAAGGCCTGAATGATATTGGAATAAAGTAATTAATATATTTACACCTCGTATATTATTTTGACTTTCCAGGAAGCAATGGATTATTTCCTGGAAAACCGAGACCACAAGTACATACTGGAACCAGTCTGTGCCTCTGCATTGTTAAAGAGGAATGGAACCAAAGAGCCCTTGCGCTCCCGGAACACTCCACGCATTGAGTGTGATGTCAAGCTAAAGACAATTCCATTAAAACTATCACAGGTAAGTCACAAAGTTCAGAGACTAGGGAAGCATTTGGAATTTTAACAAAATTGGCTAAAATATCCACGGGCAAGATGATCTGTTCATCATGTGTGCTTTATGTTACTGTGTCCCAGCTGTAAAGATGGGGCAATATTGTCCTTAGAGTTTGGTGTGACACTGTAACCAACAGGAGCACCATTGATATACACCCCTTAAAATAACTTCATGCGTGAAGGATCAAAGTTTAAAGAGTAGGAGAAAAGATAAGGTAGCTGAAGAAGTAACAACTAGGTGATGCCAAACTTTCATTTTAAAACTAGTAACTTGAAGGGACAGGGGAGACAGAGTTCCAGGTTGGACATTCTAGGAAGCCATGTCTGTAAAATAACGTGATGTGATGAGGATGCATGATGGATGGCATAGATGCAATGCAGGAGAACCAGAAAAATTAAGAAAATCAAGACCAAAGTGGGATTAATACTAACTGTTAGATGGAGACTTAAAAGCATGTAGCATAACACACCATCCCTCGTGCGAGAAAGCATATATGGCCTTCATAGCGAGGGGGATTGAATATAAAAGTAGGGAGGTCTTGCTGCAGCTGTATAGGGCATTGGTGAGGCCGCAGCTGGAGTACTGTGTGCAGTTTTGGGCGCCGCACCTGCGCAAAGATATTTTGGCCTTGGAGGGAGTGCAGAGGAGGTTTACTAGGCTGATACCGGAGTTGAGGGGGTTGAGCTATGAGGAGAGGCTGAATAAACTGGGCTTGTACTCGTTAGAGTTTAGAAGAATGAGGGGAGATCTCATTGAGACGTATAAGATGATGAATGGGATGGATAGGATAGAGGTGGAGAGACTTCCCGCTCAAAAAAAACAGTAGGACTAGGGGGCACAGCCTCAAGATAAAAGGGGGGCAGTTTAGAACGGAGTTGAGGAGGAACTTCTTCACTCAAAGGGTGGTGAATCTCTGGAATTCTCTGCCCGTTGAAGTGGTGGAGGCTGCCTCGCTCAATATTTTTAAGACGCGGGTTGATGGGTTTTTGATAAGAGAGGGGATTAAGGGTTATGGGGAGAAAGCGGGAAAGTGGAACTGAGCAGCGACAGATCAGCCATGATCTTATTGAATGGCGGGGCAGGCTCGAAGGGCTAGATGGCCTACTCCTGCTCCTATTTCTTATGTTCTTATAAATTTTTATCTGTCTATTCATCCTGGTTAGATTGAGCAGAATTGTATTGTTAGAGATATGTTTTGTTGGTTGGCTAATTTTGTTTGCAGGGTGGTTTGTGCATGTAGGGAATTGACAGCATTAAGGCTGGCCTGCCACTTCAGCCTGGGATATAATTCTGGGTTGAAAGTGCATTTGGGTCTGCGCTGAGTATTGAAAACTCAGGTAGTTGCTAATTTTCTTTTCTGTACTGCAAACGGTCGTCTTAAACCTCTCTTCCCTGTCTCCTCCACCTTCACCTCCAACAAATATAACAATTTTATGGGCTTTGTCACTAAAATTAAGATCAACTATTCAGCTGCCCACCAGGCCAAAGTTCCTATAAGGATCCCCCATCGCATAATCCCGAACTTGCATATTTATTTAGTTTCTTTCCTATCTCCCCTCATGCCCTCATCTCTAAGCTCACCTCGTCCATGAGATCCACCTTCCTCTACTGTTATTTCCAATAAATTGCTGTCTACTCTCTTTCGATTCATGGCCTCCATGTTAGCTGATGTTGTTAATTGTCCTCCCCATTCTCTTCAATTCTACCATTATTAACCTCTAATCTAAAGATCAACCCATGATCCCATGTTCCCTCTGTCCTTGCAAACAACTGTCCTTCCTTCTCCAAGGCTCTAGAACATTCTGTTACTTCCCAAATCTGTGATTATCATTAGGAATTCCATTTTTATAAATGGCTCCAATCAGATTTTCTGCCCTCCTATTGTGCCAGAACACCTCTGCTCAAAGCCACAAACGACATCCTGTGTGACTGACAAAAGTAAACTGCCCCCCCACCCCCCGGCATCTTTCTTGACCTGTCTGCAATCTTTCACAAGGTCGACTGAACAGTCCTTCTCCAATGCCTCTTCTGTCATCCAGCTGGATGGAACTGGACCCACTTGATTCCCATTCTTAACTATCCAGTAGGACACAAGAGAATCACCTGCAGTAGCTTTTTTTCCTCACTCCTGCACTGTTACCTGTGATTCCCTAAAGCCCTCTGCCTCACCACCAACAACCAGGGCACATCAGCTTCCTACTACTCGTCATCCAAATGCTGTGCCTCAGTGACTTCATCTAAAAGCAACAAGCTTTCTGTTTTGCATAAGCACTCAGACAGCCAGATACACCCACCACCTCTCTTGCTGTCTCCACTGGCTGTAAATTGTTAGACTGCTTGTCTGTCATCCAGTAATGGAAGAGCAGGAATTTCCTCCACTATATAACAGCACCATCATTAAGTCCATCTAAATGTATTTCCATAAAATTGCTTGACTCTGCACCTGCAGCAGGCTCATCTGCCAAAGATTACATGTCTTTGTAATCTTCATTCTTGACTGTTTTAATGTATTCTTCATCAGTTTTCCATGTTCCATAAACTTAAACTCTTCCAAAGCTTTGCAGTCCATAACTGAACTCCAGTCCCGTTCATGTCCACCTCTGTGCTTGCTGACCCTACACTGGCTCTTGGTTAAGTAATGCCTTGATTTTAAAATTCTCATCCTTGTTTATAAATCCTTTCAAGGCCTCACCCCTTCCTACATCTTCCAGCCCTATAATTTGCCAAGATGGATGTGTTCCTCCAGTTCTGATGTCTTGCACATCCCCAATTTTAATCACCCGACCCTTGGCAGTTATGCGTTTAGCTGCCAAGGTGCTAAGCTGTTGAGTTTTCTTCACTTTTGCCCACCTCTCTCCTTTAAGAGGCTCCTTAAAATCCACCCTTCTGCCCAAACATTTGGTCATTTGCCCTAACATCTGTTTGATATCAGTCCCTTGGGATGTTAAAGATGCTTCGTAGTAATACGTTTTTAATTGTAAACCCTGGTAATAGTGGTAATCAACATTTCATGTGAAGTACAATCTACTGTTTTAAAAATAAATCAGAGATGTAGCTTGTGAATGGTGTTCCATTTTTACAAACAGTCCTTTTACCTCTTTTGGATATATCTTTGAGCTGATTGCTTATTTTAGTGTCCTCCTTTTGTGTGCCCAGGTACAGTACCAGCAATTGATGACATTCCTGAAAGAAATGGAAAGGAAAGAGCGACAACTCCAGCTAAGAAAATGGAGACCAAAAGTTCCCATTAAATCAAAGTAAATCTCCCTTCTGATTAATATTTCTTTTGACTTCTGTAAGTAAAGTGAATTGACTTATTTCACTGCTTCTGCAGTCATGTGTGATCTTGTTCACTGGGGAGGAAATATGTTGACTCTCACAGTTAGAATGGCATCAGTGGTGATCTGTGTGTAGAAACTTAAAAGCATGAGCAAAACTAGTACGATGCTGCCTCCTTGTCCCAAGAAAATGCAAATGAAAACAAAAGATGAGCTGTTCAGTTTAAATGCATTCCTCGGCTTCTGAGCGACACTGTGGGGAAATGTAACACCCAAGTGTTTTCAAGGTTGTAATTTCATGTAGGCGTCTGTGTGATTTCAATAGATAGTTGAGCTTTTTCCCTTGTGGTTTACAGAATTGTTACAATCTGCTCCTACACATTGCAGTTATTTTGTTCTCAAAACAACAGAAAAATCAGTTTAGATACCCCTTTCACCAACAGAAATTGCACCACTTTTCAATTCTTTGATTAGCACAGAAATGTGTAATGAAATTTTAAAAAGTGGTCTGGAGCGGGCAGTAATATAACAATGAGGCCATCAGCGCTCTCAGCTTTTAAAGTGTAAAGAACATAACTGCAACTGGCAACTGCACGCACGCAATTAAACGTGGAAGTCAGGAAATTGTTGTTCCAAGTTGCCCCTTGCTCTTCAGATATTTCCTTATTCCAGTAGTTTACCAAGAACTCAACATTAACATGTGAACTTTGCTGTATTAATGTAATAGCCAGCAAAATCATCAGAGTAAGTTAGCACATGTCCATTTCAGCATTGGTAATAAAAACTAATTACTGTGATTGCTGGAATCTAAAAGCAAAAGAGAAAATACTGGAAAATCTCAGCAGGTCTGGCAGCATCTGTATAGAGAAAAGAGCTGATGTTTCGACTCCAGATGACCCTTTGTCAGAGCTTTGGCAATGGGCCATTTGGACTTGAAACGTCAGCTCTTTTCTCTCCTTACAGATGCTGCTAGGCCTGCTGAGATTTTGTAGCGTTTTTCTTTTGGTTTCAGCATTAGTAATGTTTCAGCTGCGTGGTAAGTCTTAATTACTGTCAAACAACCTATCTGCCACTGAAAATTAACTTCTACGGGTGCAAAGTCCCATTCCTTCAGCCTTAATTATCGTTGGAGATTTTTAAAAATATTTCTGTCCCCCCCATCTCTTATTTCTGTCTCTTCATCCCATATTTCTTTCCCTGTCTTTATTTCAGTTTCTATACGTGACTAAGCTTTGAATTAACTATTTTAGCTCATACTTCCTAGTTTGGACTGCGTGACTTAGTAAGGATTCTTCAAATTGGCTATTTAAGGAGATACAGAGTTGTCTGATCTGCTCACACATAATCCAGGTCTCCTGTAGATTGCACCAAAATAGCTGATTGAAAGTCTGTGGAAAAGTAAAGTGTAATGATTCTTCATTGTAAAATTACAAATTGCAAACATCATTGTATCCAACAAGTCATCTGTGAATAAAAACACATTGCTGCAGTACTGAGCCGTAATAGACCAGGAAGATACAAGTTTCAGTAGCCAGACTATGTTGAGGTTAATGGACCTCAGCAGTGACAGCAGACTTCAGGATTTTAAAATTGGCCTTAGTTGCCTTGAACTTGCCGTGACGTAGATCACTCAAGGCTTGTCTTCCTGACTGATATCCATTAATTTCTGCAGCGTGTGGATGTCAGGTGACACCTGGATTGGGCTTGGGCTTGGCTTTGATGCCCCCCACAGTCAAACAGTTTTCTGACACCCATAATCTAGACGTGTACATAAAAGTACTCATTCTGGACAGCTAATGGTGCTCATAGGACTATGCTCCAGTGTGAGTTTTGCACCTTTGGGAGATGAAAGAAAAGTAGTGAACAATAACTGGAGATTACAAGTGGTAAGTAGTTACTTATGGAGATTCTTCTACATTCCAGTTTTTATTATTTAAATCCCAAGTTGGCAGCTATTTCAGGCTGGATAGACTGGAGTGATGGAGGATATGAAGCACGGTAGTGCCTGATGCTGACTGGCTTATAGTTGTCCGTCAACATACCACATCTGAGGAGATCTCATTGCCTTGTGCTACTCAGAATGGCCACTTGGGTCTAATTGACTGTTGCATCTCACTGAGGAATTCAGTTTTTTACAATCCAATCTATTCTATCTTGAGTCTGCATGTTCTTGCCATCATTTCTTTTCCATATAAATTCCTATAGCCACAATTATAGTGGAAATTGCCTCTGCAATATTACCATTATTAAGAGGGTGTCACTACAGCATGATTTATTTGCAAAGGCAGTTTGTGTTACAAAAATGGTCATAGTAATTTAAAGCATAAAGTAACAACAGTGTGTATGGCTTTTCATCTGCACGTTCTGGCACGTTTTCTTCTCTAACCCTCCGTTATCTGAAAGTTACTCTTGATCTTGACTCCCAGGGAGGGGATATAATTTTGCTTTGAGGTGTAGTGTAAAGCTGGTAGTACCAGATCAACCACCCATTAGCATCTCAGTAGATTTACATTCCTATTGAAGATCTGATAATGCCTATTTTACACTATCATCCAAACTCAAAATTCCACTCCTTGTGTGCAATGATACAGGAGATCAACTCTTTATTTTATGTATGCCTAAGTAGAATTCATTCTGAAGGGTTTCTTGGTAAAGGACTTTGATAATGTTGTTGTAAAATTCTATTCTATACATTCATTTTCCCTTGTAAATAGTTCACGGGAATGGTGGAATTTCGCCCTGAATGCAAATCTCGCTGAGATCCGTGAACAGAGGAGACGATTAAACTGGACGTTTTTATTGCAACGGGCAAGAGATGCTGTATTGTATACGGAAAAATACCATCATAAGCTAAAAGGAAGCCTGAATTCTTTTGAAGATGAGGTGACACAATCTTATGTGGGAATTTCTCATTAATTTCATTAGTTTAACAACTCCAATATTTTAGAAATTTAGGGACAGCAGTTATAGTGTATGCTTGGGGCTTGCTTGGAGCACACATTGGTTTGTTTGAAGGGGAGGTGAAGCTTGTATGTCAGGCAGAGGGTTTGTGCTAGGGTTGGTGTTGTCTTCCATTGGGAATATGAGTTTGTTTAGTATGTAAGTAAGGGATAAAAGGGGACTTGGCCAACACATTGAACTCCCCAGCATTCATTGTCAATTAGGTTGATTTTATGGGCTGGAATGTGGGTGATTATTTTGGTTCGGAGAAGGACAATCTGCTTGTTACCAGCAGTGCAATGCAGATGCATTTCTGTTGAGTGCTGCTGAAGGGATAATGGAAATGTCCTGTTTTTGCACATGGCACTGCTAGTGATGATCCTTTGAGGTGTGCTTTGCAGGATCTGGTCATACCAGATCAACCACTTGTTATGCATCTCAATTAATTTACTCCCATTGAAGACCTGATAATTACCAATTTTTTTTTAAAAATTGCTAGGATTTTATGCTTTGGTATTCATGACCTTGTCAAGTTGACGAAATGCTTCGTTTTATATGTGGTAGGCAAGTAGAAATGATTGAGGGAAGCCTTAGTAAAATCATATTTCAGGCCCTATCCCCCTCATCTCATTCTGACTAAGTAGTTTGGCATTGTGCTGCTTTTAATTAACAGGAGTTGGAGCGAATTGAGGATGAACAGACCTTTGAGGAGTTGAAAATCCTGCGAGAGATTGTGTATGAGCGGTTCAAGAAGCAAGATACGCTTGCAGAGGTCAGGATTTGGGAGTTAAGATTCTTCTTTACTTATATTTGTGTTTTGGGATTAAACTAATGTATAATAAAAAAAGAAGTAACTCCATCCATCCATGGCTAAGTTGCGGTGTCTCTCAGTCGGGACCTGTATCATTCCAAGATGAAAATCAAGATCATGTTATTGAGTGATAGACTTAATAATTCAATACCTGTGCCATGAAGGTTCTCAGTATTACAAAGCACTGTTTGTAATTGACCAACCAGCCTGCTTCACTAAAGCATCTTGGGAGGGGTAGATTTGTCTTGGGTCCTTCCCATTTGGCTTGAGATAACCCTACCTCTGTGAGCCAAGCAACAAGAAGGTTACCAATTGTGGTAAGCTGTGCAGTTTTATCGAGTAATACTGGGCAGTACCCTTCAAGGTCCCTGAACCGAGGCTTTTTCGATATGTTCCTAAGCTCTCTGGACATGGGTATGAGATTTTGACTAGGAATATCTTATTTATTATTGTCACAAGTAGGCTTGCACTAACACAGCAATGAAGTTAGAAGTTGTGCAGTCCGTATTGGGCAATCACATGCAGCAAATTAGATTTTTCAGTATCTTGTTCTACAGACTGTTAACCTTGATGGTGGATCTTCTAGATAAAAAGGTGCTGCCACCAACATTCCAACAAATGGTGAGAATAATGCCTGCCTGCTAGAGTTGGGAACAGCGAAGCAAAATATGTGCATTAGTCCAGGTCTCTTGTACACTGAGCAACCGGTGAAACTTGGAAGCAGGGTTATCTGGCTACTGTATTAACTATATGAACCTTGATTTATATATTCTCTGTTCCTGCGGTCTTCCGTTCATGGATGATCATGGGATGTTGCCAAAGTTCACATTCAGCGCTTTTCTTCCTCACTGTTGAGGAAGTGAAAGAAGGAGAATGCAAATAGCAATGGAATGAACTATTCAAACTATAACATCGAGCTTGAATAGAAACATTAGTCCTAGAATTAGCAATGCAGGCATTTACATGAAAGCTGCTGGAACGAGCCAATTTGAAATCAGGAGCATGGCATGTGTGGAGCTGTAGTGCGGCCCCATTTTACCATGGTGCAATGTGTTGAAGCATTTCTTAGAATAGCTGACAAGTGGGATACTGCTTATATTTATGGCATGTAACAAAAATTAAAGTTGCTGTCCATACCAATTATATAATTGTTCATCATTTTAGGGCTGCTTTAAGTTCACACAGGAAATACTTTTGGAAATCATCAGAGATTTATACACGCCTTCTTTTTGATCATTCTGCTAGAGCCTGCGAGAGCCACCAACAGAACCTCTGGGTTCTTCCTCGCGCTCCGTACCTATGCATGGAAATCGCAGTGGTATGATCCAGTACCTGCAGTCCTGGTTCCCTGGATGGGGCGGCTGGTACGGCTACTCCCAGAATCCTCAGCAGATGGAGCAGAATATAAGGGTGGAGGGTCTCACAGCTGAGGAGCAGCAGCGGTGGAATTCAGAAGAGGAACTAGGTATGATGGGACTCCTGTTTGTTCAATTCTTTCACAATGAGCAGCCGAATGACTGTAGGTGTGGTTTGAGTTAGAACATAAGAACATAAGAAATAGGAGCAGGAGTAGGCCATCTAGCCCTTCGAGCCTGCCCCGCCATTCAATAAGATCATGGCTGATCTGTCGTGGCTCAGTTCCACTTTCCCGCCCTCTCCCCATAACCCTTAATCCCTTCTCTTATCAAAAACCCATCAACCCGCTTCTTAAAAATATTTAGCGAGGCAGCCTCCACCACTTCAACGGGCAGAGAATTCCAGAGATTCACCACCCTTTGAGTGAAGAAGTTCCTCCTCAACTCCGTTCTAAACCGCCTCCCCTTTATCTTGAGGCTGTGCCCCCTAGTCCTACTGTCTTTTTTGAGCGGGAAGAGTCTCTCCACCTCTATCCTATCCATCCCATTCATCATCTTATACGTCTCAATGAGATCTCCCCTCATTCTTCTAAACTCTAACGAGTACAAGCCTAGTTTATTCAGCCTCTCCTCATAGCTCAATCCCCTCAACTCCGGTATCAGCCTAGTAAACCTCCTCTGCACTCCCTCCAGGGCCAAAATATCCTTGCGCAGGTGCGGCGCCCAAAACTGCACACAGTACTCCAGCTGCGGCCTCACCAATGCCCTATACAGCTGCAGCAAGACCTCCCTACTTTTATATTCAATCCCCCTCACTATGAAGGCCAGCATCCCATTCGCCTTCCTGACCACCTGCTGCACCTGCAAGCTGGGTTTTTGCGATTCATGCACAAGGACCCCGAGGTCCCTCTGCACCGTCGCCTGCTGCAGTTTTTCGCCACGTAAGTAATAGTCCTTCCTACCATTCTTCCTACCAAAGTGGACCACCTCACACTTGCCAACATTAAATTCCATTTGCCATTTCCTGGCCCATTCGCCCAGCCTATCTAGATCCTTCTGCAGACTCTCCACACCCTCCGCACAATTTGCCGTTCCCCCAATCTTGGTGTCATCAGCAAATTTCGACACCCTGCACTCGGTTCCCTCCTCCAGATCATCTATATAAATGGTAAATAGCTGAGGCCCCAGCACCGACCCCTGGGGCACCCCACTAGTCACCATAGTTGACCTTGCTTTCTGTTGGAATTTTGCATTTTTGTGAAATTCTATTCAGTTAATATTATACTCAAAAATCTAACCAGGGTGCCTCCCATACGATAGTTCCATATCTCCATTCAGTCACATTTTCACCATTGAAATGGTGATTTCTACCACTAGAAATGAAGAATTTTTTGATTAGATTGAATCTACCCAATGAATATGAATTTTATAAAATATATAATCTTCATTATCTCCTTTTAAGCTCTTGATACTGGAGGTGGGTTTCCTTTTTACTCCAAACAGGCAGGAAAACAGTTGGAACCAGCACCTGTATGTATCTCTCCTAGTTCATAGCCGAAATTTTCTGAAATAGACAATATGACATTTTAAATCTAACATTCAATAGCTACGCAAATCCAGGAATCCTGAAATCTGGAGGAATAAGAATTATTGAATTGACTCAAAGGTTGCTAATAATTCTATCAATCTTTGCCAAATTTGATGTGCAAAGACATCAGGCTTTGAGCACAATTCAAGCCCACCCCGCCATTTGATAAAATCATGATCTGATTGTGGCCAAAACTCCACTTTCTTGCCTGCCCCCTGTATCCTTTGACTCTAGTTCTGTAATTCTTCTTCCACAGATGACAGATGCTATTTTGGTCCCTCTCAAGGAGTCATTTCTCAGTTGTAAGCTTAGGGGCCTCATTGACCATGAGAGGGAATACAACTGAGCCCAAACATTGCCCTCATTTTTTTTCACCTATCGCTGTACAACCTGTCACTGGATAGTGGTTTTTTTTTAATATATTCGTGGGGCACAGGCTTCGCTGGCTGGCCAGCATTTATTGTCTATCTTAAGAGGGTACTTGAGAGTCAATCACATTGCTGTAGCTGTGGACTTACATATAGACCAGACCAGGTAAGGGCAACAGATTTCCTTCTGGAAAGGATATTTGTGAATGTGGATGGGTACAAGGGCTCCCCCTCTTTTCCCTATTCCTTGGTTGATTACAAGAGGGTTTTTTGAAAGTTATAAGGATGAATGTACTGATTGTGTGCTGATTATAAATAACTCAATCTGACAGGTTTTGAACTTAAAAGAATAAAGGATCAGTTTTTATTGTGCTTCAAAGCTTTATAATAAAAGATATTGAAAGAAAGTTGATCCCAATCACTTAACCTCTATCTCCATATTAATTGAGTGTTCCACAAAAGGTAATTGATTAGCTTATGCCTGGACGAGCCTTGACTATTGTGTTGTACCTTAGGTGATTTTTTTTTGTCCAAGATCCTCTGCTTGACTCCCCCTCCCATTTTAATGAGCTACGAAGAACATATCAACATCTCCAACAAACCCATTGCCTCTGTAGACTCTTAACAGAATGGAATGTAGCTTTTATAGTGATGCAAATAGTGGCTGCTTCCCCTTTAAAATAATCTTTGACATCAGCAGGTGTGAAATTCCACAAGGGTTTCCTGGATGTATTTTAGTTGTTATCACATTGGAAATTTCCAGAAACTTGACTAACCTGCAGTTACAGACAGTTAAGTGACCTCTAGCCACCTTAAGTCCACTTCTTTTATGTTAATGATTGAAACTGCCCTTTTTCAAAAGATGAATCCCACAGATGATGTCAGATGTTAAATGTCAATTTCAACATGCCCTCATAACAATAAAGGGTAAGGATCCATTTTCTCCCAAATTCTAAATTTTGCTGTCCAGGTGAGGTCAGCAAACTGAGTTCAGAGTGGAGATTGGAGATAGGATTTGAGAATTTTCCTGTCTGTTTACCTCAGCTGTGCAAGGCAATAGTGGAATTTAAATTCAATGAATAAAATCTGGAATTAAACACAAGTTTAGTAGTAACCATGAGACTGTTGTTGAATGTAAAAATCCATCAAGTTCACTAATGTCCTTTAGGGAAGGAAATCTGTCACGCATACCCAGTCTGGTCTACATGTGACTCCAGAGCCACAGCAAGCCACTCAGTTCAAGGGTGGTTAGGGATGGGCAACAAGTGCTGCTGGCCTCACCAGCAATGTCTACATCCCATGAAATAATTAAAAACTTCCTGTTGCATTTAATAGCTATTCTCCTGGGGGGCAAATGGAAGGGGGGGGGCGTTGCTGTTCATCTGCATTTATGTTCAATTTTATTTTTGCATGCCCCAGTTTTGGGTCTTTATTGATATAATGATTCTGGTTCTAGCCTCAAAAAGTTGTGATTGAATTGGGAAGGTATTTGCATGCATAATACCTTTACACAAACTAGATGATGATAATAACAATTTAAATAGCACTAGAGGCAATCTTTATATATTATTTGTTACCAGTTTACTTTCAGTTCAGTGTAAATATATCCGTGCAAAATGCTGTTGGAGCGACTAAGTTTCTCATAGGTGTGACCACAACCAATTAGAATTAAAATGTACTGTTGATGATTGTAAAGTTTAAATCTTTTTAATATGGCTGATCACCATGAGACAGCACAGTGGCTAGCACTGCTGCCTCACTGCACCAGGGACCTCTGAGGACACCTTCAAAAGCTTCCTAAATTTATAATTTGATTCCTGCTTTGGATGATTGGCTGAGTAGAGTTTGCACATTCTCCCCATGTCTCTGTTAGTTTCCTTCAGATGCTCCAGTTTCATCCTACACTCCAAAGATGTGTAGGTTAGATGGATTGGCCATGATAAATTGTACCTTAATGTCCAAAGATGTGTAGGTTTGGGGGATTAGCCATGACAAATATGTGGGGTTATGGGGAGGGGTTGTAGCTTTGGTAAAATGCTCTGTCAGACAGTTGATACTGACTCAGTGGGCCAAATGGCCTCCTGCACTGTCGGGATTCCATGATACCTGTTATGATCCTTTTCTGAAAAAAAACACAGGCTGTGAAATTGTGAGTAATGTATGCTGAGATAATTGGTATTATGTTGCATAGTTACTCTTTAAAAATTCAATGGACAACTTTTTTTTTATTGTTTGTTAGACACTGATGAAATCTTTGACACAATGACTGACTCATCGAGCATGAATACATTTACAAGGAGGGACCATGTGTTTGTTAAACTGAACTTTCTGCTACAAAGTGGGACTGTCAGTTTGCTCAAACATGACAAGGAGATGGGCCTTGCTGAGACAGAGACAACTTTTGTGGAACTGGAGTTTTCAGGTAATTTGCCAACATACTTGGATTGAGAAGATTTTTGAGAGCTACTTATGGCGAATCTTCCATTGCATAGGGCATCACAAATATCGTCACTAAAAGAAGAAAGGAAACCAGGATAAGGTAAACATAGTGCTTATGTGATGCCAAGCTTGGGTTTTAAAAAAATATTGCCGACTATGTAAATTTCACTAATCATGGAGTGAAGGCTACCAATCCCAATTACAGGAGAAAAGAAACCCAGAAAATAGGAGCAGAAAAAGACTATGTGGTCCTTCAAACTTGCTCCATCCCTTTAACTAGATCATAAGTGATCTAGATCATAAGTGATCTACCTCAATGCCATTTTCGTGCACTATCCTTATTCCTTAATACCTTTAACATGTAGAGTTATCTATTGACCTGTGTCTTGAACATATTGAATGACAGAACTTCCACAGTCCTTGAGGGCAGAGTAGTTCAAACATTCACCGCCCTCTGAGTGAAAACATTCTTCCTCATCTCGTTCCTAATGGTCTATCTCTTATTCTGAAACTCTGCCCCCCAGTTTTGAACACCCCGGCCAGCAGAAACATCCTTTCTGAAACTAACTTATTGGATCAACTTCCTGCTGGGGTTTCTCAAACCCAGATGTACTGTAAACAACAAATTAATTCTTTAAAGGCTATCCATTGTCTGCCTACCATTATACCTATAAATACAGTTTTCCATCTACCACGGCCAATTTGTCCCTCATACCTTCATAGTTTCCTTTGTTTAGATTTAAGATTCTAGTTTTGCATTGAACTATGTTACTTCCAAAGTTCACGTGAAATCCTATTATATTATAGTCACTCTTCCCTACCGGCTCCTTTACAATAAGATTAATAATTAACTCTTTCTCATTGCACAATGCCAGATTTAAAATTGCCTGTTTTCTAGCTGGTTCCTCAACATTGTATTTTAGGAAGCCACTGTTTATAGATTCAAAGAATTCATCTTCCAGGACATTACTGCTGATTAGATTTCCCCTGTCTATATATAGATGAAGTCCTCCATGATTACTGCATTGCCCTTGTCAATGCGTCTCTATTTTCCTGATTATCTGCGCCCTACCTTATCACAACTATTTGGTGTTCTATAAACAACTTCTACCAATGTCAGCCGCCTCTTGCTGTTTCTTAGCTCCACCAAAACTGATTCTATAGCTTAAACTTCTGATCTAAGATCCTCTTTTACTAATATGCTGATGCTATCCTTTCTGCTTTTTGCCTAACCTTCCTAAATGTCAAATATTCTAAAACTTGTAGTTCCCGGCCTTGGTCACCCAACATCCGCATTTCCATAATGGCAATTTGATCATACCTCTTTCTTTCTATTTGTGCCATCAATTCATCCTCCTTGAAGTGAATGCTGTTTGCTTTTAATTCTGTCTTTTTGTTATTGCCACAACCTCTAGCATGATCTGCTGGTGCACTCATGAGTTTATATGCTGTGTCTCTCCCTGTCACATTCTGATCATTATTTCCCTTATTGCTGCCTTGTCCTCTGTCTTTCATACATCACATTATAAGACATATGTCTCACTCCATCCTTCCATTTAGTTCAAAGCTTTCTTGACCCCATCCCCAGTTACATGGCTTGCCAGAATACCGGCGGCAGCACTGTTGAAGTAAAGACCACATGAGTACCAGTAGTCCTTTTCTCCTAGGTGTTGTTCAGTATTGCTTGGTATTTTGAGACTAATGTCCTAATCAGTTATGGTAGGGTGACTGCCTTCTATCACACCCTAAGGGCAATCTAAACTGAGGAATGCAAGAAAGAAACTAAAGGGAAAGCCACTTTATAGTGACACGCCCAGGATTGAAAGGTCAGACACGCCGCTTTTCTGAACTTTTTTTAAAAATTCTCCCATCCCCTTATTTTTTAGCACAGTAGCTTTTAAAAACAGAAGCAAATTTTATTAGCTCAGATTAGAAAACTGGGGGAGGAAAAGGATGAATCATACATTGGGACATCAGATAATCATCTCACCTAGTTTGTGTTGAGGAATCTCTTGCTGATCTGAAAGTGCAAAAATGTGCTGCTCTGAAACATTGTATAATCCTGAGGTAGGAAAAAACCATTACAATACTTTCTCTACCCATTTCAGGTGTGAAAATCGGTGTGGAGTCCTCCCCTCGCACAGAATCTTCGCTGCTCTCAGTGCAACTGGGAGGCTTGTTCCTGCGAGACTTGGCTACACAAGGATCCTTATTCCCTGTCCTTGTCTCAACCAAACCGGTAGGTGTCAACTCTTGTCAGCTCTGTTTGAGTTTATAATTTCCCCATCTTTTCCCCGTAACTGTGCAAATTCTCTTCAGGTTGTTACCCCATATCCTTTGGAAAGCCACAATTGAATCTGCCTCCCAAACAATTGCTGAAGCCACTCATGCCTGGGATCTATAAACTCTTGTTAATCTAGTCTGCACTCTCTCCATTGATTTCACATCCTTCCCAAAGTATGGTGACCAGAATTGGACACTGTGCTCCAGTTGAGACCAAACCAGTGTTATATTTGGTTTATCATAACTTCCTTGCTATTGTTCTCCATAACTGTTTATAAGGCCCAGGAACTGCTTTCTCAACCTGCCCTGCTAACTTTGTGCACGTGGACTCCCAGGTATCTCTATTGAATTTATTTTGATCAATAGGAAGTAATTCATTCCTCCTAACAATGGCAGGATCTTTGACAATCTCGACCTTAAGTCTGGAATTCTAATCTAACTTTCTCGTTTGAATGATCTCAGCTCATCTTCAAAATTTGGATATTAAAGATAGAAGGATGTTAGGAGATGAGGGCCTAAATGCAATTACTATCACTAGAGAGGTAGTGCTGGATAGACTAATGGGACTGAAGGTGGACAAGTCCCCAGGACCGGATGGAATGCATCCCAGGGTTCTGAAAGAAATGGCAGAGGTGATAGTGGATGCCCTAGTAATTATTTCATCAAAATTCGCTGGACTCTGGGGAAGTGCTGGAAGATTGGAAAACGGCTAATGTTACGCCGCTGTTTAAAAAAGGTAGCAGACAAACGGCAGGGAATTATAGGCCAGTTAGTTTAACGTCTGTAGTTGGAAAAATGCTAGAATCCGTCATCAAAGAAGAAATAGCGAGGCACCTAGAGAAGAATGGTTTGATCGAGCAGATGCACAGATTTGTTAAGGGGAAGTTGTGTTTGACGAACTTATTGGATTTTTGTGAGGATGTGACTAGTGCGGTAGACAGAGGGGAACTGATGGATGTGTTTTTAGATTTCCAAAAGGCGTTTGATAAGGTGCCTCACAAAAGGTAGCTACAGAAGGTTGGGGTGCGCGGAGTTGGGAGTAAGGTGTTAGTGTGGATAGAGCATTGGCTGTCTAATGGGAAGCAAAGAGTTGGTATCAATGGGTGCTGTTCTAGTTGGCAGTTGGTGACTAGTGGAGTGCCACAGGTATCGGTGTTGGGGCCTCAACTGTTTACCATTTATATAGATGATCTGGAGGAGGGGGCTGAGTGGGGTGACAAAATTTGCTGATGACACGAAGATGAGTAGAAAAGCAAATTGTGTGGAGGGTGTAGAAAGCCTGCAGAGAGCTCTGGATAGGCTGAGCGAGTGGGCAAGGACCTGGCAGATGGAGTATAATGTTAGCAAGTGTGAGGTTATCCACTTTGGCAGAAATAATAGTAGGAGGGATTATTATTTAAAAGGTGAAATGCTGCAGCATGCTACGGTGCAGAGGGACCTGGGGGTCCTTGTGCACGAGTCGCAAAAACCCAGTCTGCAGGTGCAGCAGGTGATCAAGAAGGTGAATGGAATGTTGGCCTTTATAGCGAGGGGGATAGAATGTAAAAGTAGGGAGGTCTTGCTGCAACTGTACAGGGTACTGGTGAGGCTGCAGCTGGAGTACTGTGTGCAGTTTTGGTCGCCGCACTTGCGCAAGGATATATTAGCCTTGGAGGGAGTGCAGAGAAGGTTCACTAGGCTGATACCAGAAATGAGGGGGTTAGCCTATGAAGAGAAACTAAATAGACTGGGTCTGTACTCGTTGGAGTTTAGAAGGCTGAGGGGGGATCTTATAGAGACGTATAAGATAATGAAGGGGATGGATAGGGCAGAGGTAGAGAGATTCTTCCCGCTTAGAAAGGATAGCAGGACTAGAGGACATTGGAAGTCAGCCTCAAGATGGGGGGGATGCAGTTTAGATCAGAGTTGAGGAGGAACTTCTTCACTCAAAGGCTGGTGAATCTCTGGAATTCTCTGCCCGTTGACTTGGTGGAGGCTACCTCGCTAAATATATTTAAGTCATGGGTAGATAGGTTTCTGATAGACAGGGGAATTAAGGGTTATGGGGAGAAGGCAGGAAAGTGGAACTGATCCACTTCAGATCAGCCATGATCTTATTGAATGGCAGGGCAGGCTCGAAGGGCTAGATGGCCTACTCCTACACCTATTTCTTATGTTCAAAAGTCTCCTTATACCTAAATTTGTAATAATATCTTTGACTCCTGCATTTTTTTCTCCCCACTTCTGTTGGTGTCAGCACCTCTTTTGATAAGACTCAGATTGTTTAACTATGCTAATGTCACTATATGCATAAAAGTTCTGGTTAATGTGCACGATTGGTGCACTTATTGTCTCGTGCTGTATTTTAAAAAGGTTAGCTGAGAAAAACATTAATACAAGACAGTTATGTTTGCAGTTGTCCCAGAAAGTATTCTTCTCTTGATCATTTATCTTGATTTTATTGTACTGTGTGGGTTGTAACTGCTATGTTGAGTTTATCAATGTTGGGTTGATTTTTCAGGGACTGGATCAGAAGATGCTATAGAATGATGAGACCATTCATTTTGGGCATTCTTTATTTAAAGATAATCCTCCTTGGTATTTCCAATGTTGATGTCCTTTTTTTGGAAGAGAGAAATGAAGTATGCCTGCAAGACATAGTTGATCTGATTTGAATTAACTCCTGTTGTTTTATCCAAATGGAATCATAGATTTGTAGCTGAGGAACCAGAACTCCAAGAAGAATCTAATCTATGTGTGTGTCTGTGACTCTTTGTTTTAATAGGAAAAAGATGCTGCAAGTTTATCTCAAACATTGGGTATGCGCTCCACGTTATCTGATGCAACTGGCATGCATCCAGGTGAGGCGTATGCTAGAATATTTACTTTCCTTTTTATTACTGAGGAACATAGATGAACTAAGCGTCAGAAATGGCCAATTTAAGCCTAGTCCAGGAAGGTTCCTACATGTCCCATCGGGAGTTGTCATGAGGGAAGGTTAAGGGAAGAAAATTAATGCATGAAGTAAATACGATATGACTCTGATCGGGAAAAAAATTTATTTAAACCTAAAATCCTGTCGTGCTGATGTTAGGTTTTCTCTTAGTTTTTCGCAACTATTTTTAAAAGGTGGTGGAGTATTACGAGTGCCTGAGTATTGGAGTGTTGTGGGTCTTCTGTATTCAGAATTTTGCATCTTGATATTCAGAACAGCATGTCCAACACAGCCAATTTCCACGAAAAGGAGAAAGTACTAATGCTTGAAGTAATTTGTGAGCATCAAAAAACCCAATACGAGGCTTTTTTTATGCAATTGGTCTAATTTTGCTTGTTATATTTTACAGCTTTTGGGTCGCTATGTAAGATGCCGCCTGTGTTTGAAATGATTTATGAGAAAAATCCTGTTCGGAGTAACTATGAGAGGAGATTGGAAGTCAGCACTCGACCTCTGAACATCATCTATAATCCTTTAGTTATTAAGAAAGTTGCAGATTTCTTCTACAAAGGCAAAGTGCACACCTCAGGTCAGAAAAATGTAAATTCAAAATTATTTCCAAATGGACAGATGGAGAAATATTTTACATTTCACATTTTCCAACAAGTAACCACTTTTGTTTGCAGTTGAGAGCTTTTACGGCCAGGGAAGGGAAAAGTTAGCTCATTTTCCCACTCCCAAGGTGAGGCCAGTACCAAAGCTTAGCCATAAGACACAAACAATCTGACAACACCCAACATCTGTCTCAACTCTCCTGTTTGTCACTGAACTTCTCGTTTAACGTCTAGTTATGAATCAATTCCATTTTCTCCTCACTAAATCTGTTTATGTTGAAAGCCATTATCTTTGGCCCTCAGTGTAAACTCTGTATTCTTGCCACTGATTTCAGCCTTTTCCCCAGCCATCATCTTTGATTGTTAACAGCCTCAACTATTCAACTCAGAGTTTCATTCAATCCCATATTCTCCCTATTGCAAAGACCACCTGTTTCCACATCTGTAATATCTCAGTCCTTAATCTAGCAGATGTGCTGCTAAAACCTTCACAAATGTCTTATCGCCAGACCCAACTATTCTAAGCTCTTCTTGCTATGTCCTCACTCTCCATAATTTGTGCGTGCCCAAAGTTCTGCTTTCTGTATCCTCTCGTACAAAGTCCCATCACTGCTATTAGCCCGCTAATGCTTCACGAGAATGAACATTTTAAATGTGTTTAATCCCTTCACAACCTATTTCTGTACTACTTCCAGCTTTACAACTGCACCCTGTATTTTTTGTTAGTTTAGCATCTTAATTTCTCCATTCACCACCATTGACATGCCTTCAGTTACTTAGAGGCATATGTTGTAGAATTCCTTCCATTAATACCTGCTTAAAACCCACTCTTTTGACCAATCTTTTTATTACCCCCTCCAAATAATTCCTTTGGCTTGGTGTCAACACACTGGAACTTTTGGGTTAAAGGTGTAAAATAAATACAAGGGGTTGTTGTTGCAATCCTCTTTAGTTACATCTTGTTAACATTTGCTGTTGTTTATACGCAATGCCCACTTGTTCCATATGAGTACCAGCACCTGAAGAACCATAACTCAGTGAGAGTACGCACCTCAGAAGGAAGGATGAAAATTTGGAATCAAAAAATTATATTTTAGACTTTTTTTTTATATGTTTGGGTCTGGGGTAGTAATGGTCTTTTGTCTGATTCCTGTCTTTACATTGCTTAAGAAACGGGAAGAGTTTTGAATAAGGCAAATGGAAGAAGCCAGGATGCAGACAGTATTCTCCCATGACCTGAATTCCAAAAGCAGTAATTAACTATGAAACTCCAAGATAATTTCCAAATGGTTCCGTTTGGAATAAACAGAACACCAGTGTGGATATTTTCCGTTTTGTACTTCCAACAAAATTGCTGCAGTTTTTTTTGTTTTTGGACTTTGGCAGAAATAATAGTAGGAGGGATTATTATTTAAAAGACAAAAAGCTGCAGTGTGCTACGGTGCAGAGGGACCTGGGGGTCCTTGTGCACGAGTCGCAAAAACCCAGTCTGCAGGTGCAGCAGGTGATCAAGAAGGCGAATGGAATGTTGGCCTTTATAGCAAGGGGGATAGAATATAAAAGTAGGGAGGTCTTGCTGCAACTGTACAGGGCACTGGTGAGGCAGCAACTGGAGTACTGTGTGCAGTTTTGGTCGCCGCACTTGCGCAAGGATATATTGGCCTTAGAGGGAGTGCAGAGGAGTTTCACTAGGCTGATACTGGAGATGAGGGGGTTGGACTATGAAGAGAAACTAAATAGACTGGGTCTGTACTCGTTGGAGTTTAGAAGGCTGAGGGGGGATCTTATAGAGATGTATGAGATACTGAAGGGGATGAATAGGGTAGAGGTAGAGAGAGTCTTCCCGCTTAGAAAGGATAGCAAGACTAGAGGGCACAGCCTCGAGATAAGCAGGGGGGTAGTTTAGATCAGAGTTGAGAAGGAACTTCTTCACTCAAAGGGTGGTGAATCTCTGGAATTCTCTGCCTGTTGAAGTGGTGGAGGCTACCTCGCTAAATATATTTAAGTCACGGGTACATAGGTTTTTGGTAGACAAGGGAATTAAGGGTTATGGAGAGAAAGCAGGAAAGTGGAACTGATCCACTTCAGATCAGCCAAGATCTTATTGAATGGCGGGACAGGCTTGAAGGGCTAGATGGCCTACTACTGCTCCTGTTTCTTATGTTCTATTAGAGTTGTGCACTTGGGCAATAGATGGCATGGTGGCACAATAGTTAGCACTGCAGCCTCACAGAATCAGTAACCTGGGTTCAATTCCAGCCTCGGGTGACTGTGGAATTTGCTCGTTTTCCCCATGCCTGTGTGGGTTTCCTCTTGGTGCTCTGGTTTCCTCCCACACTCCAAAGATGTGCAGGTTAGGTTAATTCAGCATGCTAAATTGCCCCTTAGTGTTGAGGCGGTTTAGCAGGGCAAATGTGTTGGTTCTTTTGTCGGTGCAGGCTCAATGGGACGAATGACTGCCTCCTGACTCTGTGGGACCTGCAACTAGCCCAAATATATCTTGAGGCTTTCCTCTTGAAATTGCGTTATGGCTTCATTTTTTTCACTTCAATAGGTTTTGGCTATCAGTCAGAACTGGAATTACGGGTGGCAGAAGCTGCGCGACGGCAGTACAACAAACTAAAGATGCAAACGAAGGCAGAGATCCGACAAACCATCGACCAGTTACTGGTGGGCGAGTTCATTGTAAGTTGGACAGTTGTATTCTGCCTGATTGAACAGAACCATATAATTTTCTAAAATTTGCTGCACCAATTAATGGGAGTGTGTAATTTAAGCAATTACTTGCAGTATTATTCCACCTGCATTCTAAATACACTGCCTCACAACTCCTCTCATCGGACGCATTGTTCTGAAATTAAGGGATACATTTTATGATTTAGTGAATCATGTAGCAGACCTTGTAAGTTGAATTGGTATTCAAAATTCATAACCTGCGTTGCATGCAATTGAATAAAATTACTGGATTCTAAATTGTGCCATCGATGGTGGTTCGTGCCTGAATTCCCAAATGTGTTCTCATCATGCAAACTTCTGCTGCAGGAGCACTATATTGTAAAATTTAACCCAAAGACTCATTTTATCTCCATTATTTCCAAAGTCTCAAAGCTGTAAAGTCTTTTTTTTTGTCCTTGACAATCCAAGGCTTTTGAACCCAAGCTGAGTATCACCTACTATCTAAGCCTCTAAGAAGTAGGAGTGGGTCATTTTGGAGTACGCTACCATTCCTTTCAATAAGATCAATGAAATCTAGTTGTGGCCTTAACTCCACTTTCTTGCTGTGATTTTTCATCACGCCCTTGATTCACATAACCCTTGATTGGTTCCCTTGTGAATCAAAAATCTCTAGCTACAACCTCTGCCTTGAATATACTCTGACCCTGCCTCAACTCCTCTCTGAATAAGAGAATTCTAAAGATAATGACCCTCAGAAGAAATTCCTCCTTTTCTCTCTCTCGCGGGAGAATGGTTATTTTGTAACTATGTCCCCAGTTCTAGATTGCCTCACATTCTCTATCCTCTCCACTTCCACTTTGCACCCCCCCGGCCCCGCCAACCACAGAATCTTGCATGTTTCAAGAAGATCACCTCATTATTCCAAACTCCAGAGAGTAATTAACCAACCTGCTCAATCTTTCTTTACAAGACAACCCCTTCATCCCAGAAAGCAGCCTAGTTCTCTGAACTTGCTCCAATTCAGGTAAATCCCTCAAGTCAGGAAATTAAAATTATATGCTGTACTGTAGTTATAGTCTCACCAATGCCCTGTATAGTTGTAGCAAGACATCCCTACTTTATGCTCCATTCCCCCATTCAATAAATGCCAACATTGCATTTGCTTTCCTCATTCCGCACTGCACCTGCATATGCATTTTTTGTGATTTGTGTATTGGACATCCTAAAACTAACTTCATCATATTGATTCTTGCTGGTGTACTGCAATGTAGATCATGGCCTTCCACTTTGGTTTCTTGATAATAAGCTTCTATCCCATATGCTGTTGCTGTATAATTTACTTTGTGCTGTCACCTTTGGTTGGTTGTGTTTCCAGAGACCTGATCACATAACAAGCAATCATACGACATCGGATCGTATGACATCCGCTTATAGTTTGCAAATGTTATTGCATTATTGCCCCACAGTTTTTAATGTTACCTGCACAAGTCTTTGTTTCTGCTTAAAACTCTGACATTGATTAGACCTGAGGTAATAAAATACATTTTTCAAAATCAGACAGTTTTGTCAGATAAATGGCCTGTTCGATGTCATTGCTCTGCTTAATTTGTATCCTGATATTCAGAGCAGGGTTAACATTTGTGGCCATGAGTTTAATAGTTAAAAGTTAAGTGACTATCAAATCACTTCCAAGTGCAGGTCAGCTTCAGTGCAGATGAGTCTAGGTTGACCAGAACATTGCTGATAAGGCTGATGGAATCTTATAGACTAAACCAAACTCTGGGTAGGAAGTAAAGTATTTGTTGTTATTAAAACAAAAAGAGTGACAAGGTTAACATCCTGCTTTCTAAATGTCAGCTGATGTGTAAAACATCTTAAGCTGCTTCATCAATGACCTTCTGTCTATCATGGCCAGAAGTGAGGATGTATTCTGATTACTTAACAGCTTTCAATTCCATTCACAACTCCACAGTTATTTGAGCAACCTGTGCCTCCACGCAAAAAAAGACTTGAATAACTATCAAGATTGGGTTTAGAAGTGGCAAGTAACCTTTGTGCCATCTAAGTGAAAATCTAATCAACTCCCTTTGAAGTTTACTTGCATTACCATCATCAAATTCCCCACCTTCCCATCCCACCCCAATCAATATGCTGGGGTCACCGTTGACAAGAAAGATAACTGGAAGGTCTAATGCAGTGGCTGCAGGAGTAGGTCAGCAGCTGGAAATAACGCAGTCGGTGACTCACTACCAGACCCTCAAGTTTTTTCGCCATCACCACAAGGCATAAATCAGAAGTGTAATGGAATACTCTTCTTTCGCCTGAAAGACTGAAGCTGCAACAACACTCCATAAGCTTGACACCATCCAGAGCAAAGCTACCTGCTTGATTGTCACCACATTCACAAACATTCACTCCCTCCACCACTGACACAGGAGTAGTAGTAGTAGTCGTAGTAGTGTGTAGTACCACCTACGTGATGCACTGCGAGAGCTCACCAAGGCTCCTTAGACAGCACCTTCCAAATTAGCAGCATAATGTCTTTTCTGTGAGGATGTACCAGTTACGCTAACACGTGCAGAACATATTATAAAAATGATTCAGTTCTGGATAGGGGCAGCTACCATAGTACGGAACTGATCGTATAAGATTGGGCTGGAAAGAGATTTATTTTTAGAAGGGAACTAATTAATTGAATTAAGTACTACTGTTGGTTTCCTGGCCAAATCTCAACCAGCTTCTGACTTAAGTGAAAGTGGATTGACACAAACTACAACTGCAAGGTACAGATTGTTTTGCAGCAGGACCCAGGAGACCAAATTTCCATAATGGGGGATTTCTGGACAATCAAGGAATTGGTAATCCAACTTGTGCTACAGAAGATCATGCGAAGAATTGGGTATTAAATTATTAATCAGTTTAAATTTTGCATCACGATTGACACTGTCAGTAAGGTTTCAGCAGCAGGAAATGGAAGATAACAGCACTATCTAAATAATTTAATAGCAAATTTATTTTTTTTAGGAAAATGACAAGCGCTGGATGATGAAATTAGATATATCTGCTCCTCAGGTGATTTTTCCAGATGATTTCAAATCCCCAGATTCTGTGCTGGTAGTGGTGGATCTGGGTCGAATTTTGCTGACTAATTTTGGAGGTAATTTTTCCTCAGTGAAGAGATCATTTACCACAGTATCTAATAAGTTTGCCTTTGTAAGAATCGTTCAAAATGTTCACAATGGTAACATTGTGTGTATGGATGTGCACTTTAACAGATTCTGAGCTATCCACTTGACTTGGGGCAACACAGTGGTTAGAACTGCTGCCTCACAGCACCAAGGTCCCGGGTTCAATTCTGTACTCGGGTCACTGTGTGGAGTCAGCATGTTCTTCCCGTGTCTGCATGGGTTTCCTTCGGGTGCTCCGATTTCCTCCCACGGTCCAAAGATGTGAAGTTAGGTTGGTTGGCCATGTTAAATTGACCTTAGTATCAGGGGGATTGGCCAGGTAAATGACATGGTATGGGAATAGGGTCTGGGTGGGATTATGTTCGGTACAAACTCGATGGGCTGAATGCTCCCTGTACTACAGGGATTCCATTCTGCATCTGCTGCCATAGTACAGCCAGAGACCTGTGGTGGATCAGATAATGGACTATAATTCGTGGAGGTGAGGAGGGATCTCACCTACCATCTGGAGAGTGTGTGCGAGTCTCCCCCCACCCCCCCCAAATCACATCTTTTAGGAAAGGCCCACCAAATTAAGTCCACAACAGGCACATACTGGGCAGCAGCAAATATTCTCGGGTTTGAAAGTCCCACACACTGCGAGCTGCTGGTCAATCAGAGGCCACCAGCTCTTCATTGATCAGCAGTGCCATTCAGGAGGGTGGTGTTTGTTGCTGGTACAATACTCATGCAAGGCTTAGGATCTCCCATGGACCCACTGAGTGATGGCAGGAGGGAGTTAACAGGTGAGGAGATTTGGCAGAGAGGGCTCTCGTCTGCCACCACCCCCCCTGCCCTTCCTGGCCCCAGTCATTGCATGCTTTTGAATCTCTCCTTTCAATTGTTCTTCCCTAAAAGTGCTTGCTCACTCTGAATATGGTTCTGTGGGTGTTGACTGCCATTTGGTGCCTCATCGAAGTGATCATTCTTCACTTTGGGTCACTGTCTGTATAGAATTTACATGTTCTCCCCGTGTCTGTGTGGGTTTCCTCTGGGTGCTCCAGTTTCCTCCCACAGTCAGAAAGACGTGCTGGTTAGGTGCATTGATTTGAACAGGTCCGGAATGTGGCAACTAGGGGAATTTCACAGTAACTTCATTGCACTGTTAATGTAAGCCTTACTTGTGTCTAATAAACTTTAAAATTTATCAATATTAACATGTGAATCTAAAACCAGTGTCAATTCACTGTCAAGAAAACTGCTATCAGTTCTCAATGGAGTCTGTACCACTTTTTAATTTCATTCTTTGTACCTGCAGATGAGCCAAAAGCTAAAGCCAACGTCAGATTTTCAGTCCAAGATGAAGAGATCAGTGATGATGAGTACAAGACGCCATTAGCCACGCCGCCCAACTCCCCTCCCCCAGAGCCCGACGCTGATCCCGAAACAAAGACCCCAGAATTCCTGACGTTAGGATTTACTGAGGAGCAACTGCAGCAACATTTTATCAACAATAAGCTTTATGAGAAATACTCACTGTCCTTTATGGACATGCAGATCATGGTAGGCCGCGTGCAGGACAATTGGAAGCATGCTCAGGACAGTGAGGTTGGGCCAACGCACGTTGTAGAGAAATTTAATGTGCTGTTGCAACTGGAACGGCGGTTAATGTACACCTCTGACCCGAATCGCCCTGGCGCCATGCTTTCTGGGACCTTGCCTGAGCTTAAAATACACGTAAATGAGGATAAAATCACGGCATTGCGAAACTTTATGTCGAGGGTGACCGCTTCCGAGGTACAGCAGAAATCGGGTGAACAGCAGACTCTGCGACGAGAAAAAATCTTTAAGAAAGTGGATAGCCGAGGCAAGCTGCTGGATTCAAAGATGAGCCTGACACAGAGTGTGATGTCACTCGAGCAGCATACTCGTGAGGTACTGGTCGAGTCCAAGCTGCTCCTGGCAGAGTTTAAAGTTAATTACATGCAGCTGGGGGTTGAGAGTTGTGGACGATATATATCTGTGTTGAAGGTTTTTGGCATTAATTCCAACTTTGTAAAGAGGCCCTACGACAGTGAAGTGACGCTAACTGTACACGGGTTGTTGCTGGTGGACACAGTCCAGACTTATGGCTCTGACTTTGATTTGCTGATGGCTTCGCATAAAAACTTGAGTTTTGATGTTCCCACAGGTAGTCTTCGAGATAGTGGAGCACAATCCCCTGCCTCTCCTCAGCCCTTAGCCACTACAATAGTAAATGGTACTTCACTGGATAAGAATAAAAGCACATTACATAACTCTTCAGCATTGGGAACACAATTACCTGCGTCCTCTCCTGCTCAGGACCAGGACGTCCTGATTAAACTGGAATATCAATTTGTGAGCTCTGACTGCCCTTCTATGAACTTGGACAGCTCCTTACAGGTTATGTCCCTGCAAGTGAATAACCTGGACATTATTCTTAACCCAGAAACCATGGTAGAACTCATTGGTTTCTTGCAGAAGTCCTTTCCAAAGGGAAAAGAGGACGCAAGCCCACAGCCTTCATTTATTGACCCAGCAATGAGTTTTGAGGAAAGAGAGTCCATTCAGTCTACCTACGATCAGAACACGCAGGTGGCAGTAGAAATCCATCGGCTCAATGTGCTGCTCCTCCGGACTGTTGGGCTTGCAAGTGGTGAGAAACTGGGGAGGAAAATTGCTACGGCTAGCATCAATGGCACAAAGGTCAATGTTTCCATGGGCAGCCGATTTGAAATGCATGGATCTCTTGGCTGTCTTCAGTTAGTAGATCTGACCCAAGATGAAGTAAAGAACCATTTTGTGGTAAGCATTGGAAATACAGAAGCATATGAGGCGGTAAGTGACTTCGGGTTCTTCCGGTCTGTCTTCATGAGGTCTGAAGCAGAGGTGAGCCACAGTGAAGCGCTGAGCTTTAAGTTTGTTGAGCAGTCAGAAGAAGAGTTTTTGCTGAATTTGCACATGGCATCTTTACATTATAACCACTCGCCCAAATTTCTTAAAGAGCTCACTTTATCCATGGATGAACTGGAAGATAACTTCCAAAACATGTTGAAGAGTGCAGCTTCCAAAGTTTCCACTGTTCTGGTGAACAAAACAGCAGAGTACAGTGAGATGGTCTTGCTTTTTGAGAAACCACGGAAGTCACGGGAAGTATTTGGTTTTGAACTTGAAGATGATGGAGATGGTGGGATGGAATCTCCTCAGCAGAACCCAGTAAAACTAATCTTGAACATCAACATTGAGTCACCAGTGGTCGCAATCCCACGGAAACCCGGAAGTTCAGAGTTGCTGGTGGGGCACTTGGGCCGGACTTCCATCCAGAACTTTGTGACTGGTGAGGACGATTCTGGGAGAAACCGGCTGCAGGTGGAAATTAAGGACATTAAACTGTATTCCCTAAATAACAACATGCGTAGCTGCAGGCCAGAGGCCAGTGAGTCCTCTCGGCCAGGTTCAGGTGCTGCCAGTGTCTCCAGCCAGGAAGAAATGCACTTCACACGACAAGACTTCTTCGACTCTGTGCACAAGGGTCAAGGTCAGTTCAAACATTTTTGTTTCTAAACAAGACAAATCTGAGTGTAGTCACATATCTTTGAAGGCTCGGTTGAGTAGTGCACTACCCATTGTGGATATAAACCTTACAGATTTAGAAGCTCTCACGTCCAAGCCATGGTTTTGTGCTACATGTAAATATTGAGTGAGCACAGGGGAAGACTGGATAGCGAGCCTTCCCTTCATTGACAATCATTGCCTTTGATGCGTGGAATGGCTGTTTTATTCCAGGTACTGTGGAGTGTCTCACTCACATAGAAAAGTGGGGAGATAATTGTGGTTTCCTTTTAAAAAGGAGCAATGAAGTCAGCATTTAATGCCAAGTAGTGCTCACGGACACCTAGTTCTAGTTAAAGATCACTGTAATCACTTGGAAAATGTTGTATGCCTTCATATTCTTAATTACTCTTTCCAGCCTTTCATATCTTGAATGACACCACAATCCAGTTCATCTTAGAGAAAATTCCAGTTGACCCAAATCCAGGATTGTCTTTCCCAGACATAAATTCTCCAGATTCCTTTGAGACCACCAGTAAGATGAAGATCGAGGGGAAATTCGTCAATCCTCTTAAGGTAAAGGAGCATGGTCATGCCAGTTTCTGTAGATTATACTTGTAAGTAGTTTTCTAATAGAGTCAGACTCATAAATACAAGATTGTATAAAATGGTCTGCTCCCAGATCTGTGTAATTACAGGCACACTTGTGGCTTAATGTTACAGTTTTTGTGTCTTCCTCTGATAACCTCTCAAATTCATTTACTAATCATTCTCTTAAATGCATCATGCTTTGCATTCAGTGATGTGCTTGTTCAGTCAAACACCCTATCAAACCATTCCCCACCCCCATACACCTCCACACACGCGCACACACACACCCCCACCCCGCAATCACCCAGTTGTGGATCCCAAAAAAGCATAATGAGAACAGAAATTGCTGGGAACATTCAGGCATTCAGACAACACCTCTGAAAAGTGAGGGCCGATACTTCACATTGATGGTTTGTCAGGCACCCTGTTCTCAAAGTGAGTGGGACTGCTTTGATACATTGCAACTTAATGCAATACCAGGCCCCAGGACAGACAAATATAATAATCTGTGATTGTTTTCTTGTTGTATAGGTGATGTTAGCAAAACACGTTTACGAACAGGTCTTACAGACACTGGATAACCTGACATACAGTGAGGATCTAAGTAAAATCAAAAACAGTTCAAACAGTGCCACACCAGAACCTTGCAGTGCCTCTTCAACATTGAGAAGCCCGAAATTCTCTGACCTCCAACGTGAGTGGAAAGGGAGCGGGCTCTTTGGCCAAGTGAGCTATCCGTCAACTCCAGTTGATTTTCCAATTCCAGAGTCAAGATCATTCACCCAAATTCATGCTAATTTCTGCATCTCCGAGCTGCAAGTTCAACTGTGTGGGGATCTCACTCTGGAATCACAAGGTTTGGTTAGCTTGATATTTCAAGACTTTGAAGTTGAGTTCAGTAAAGACCAGCCGCATACACTCTCAATTCAGATTGCTCTGCGTTCGTTGCTAATGGAGGATTTGCTGGAAAAGAACCCAGACTCAAAGTATAAGCATTTGATGGTATCGAGAGGAGCACCTAAGCCTTCCAGTTTCACACACAAGGAATATTTGTCCCAGTCTTGCCCATCTGTCTCCAATATAGAATACCCTGAGATGCCACGATCTCTGCCAGCTCACATGGAAGAGGCACAAAATGTCTTCCAGTTTTACCAGAGGCCAACCAGCACACGAAGAAAACGTAAAGTGGACAAAGACGCAGACTATCCTCTGACCCCTCCACCATCCCCAACATTGAAAAACACCAAGATGCACTGTCCCGGAACAAATTTTGATGACTCACTTGTACATATTAATATCTTCCTGGTAGACAAGAAGCATCCAGAATTTTCCACACGTTATAGCAATGTCAACAGGAACGTGGATGTGGATTTCAACTGCCTAGACGTGCTGATCACACTTCAGACTTGGGTGATGATCTTGGATTTCTTTGGGATTGGCTCAACAGCCAACAACCATGGCTTGAAACCCTCAGTGGAGGAGCTCCAGCATCAGACAAAATGTGATGAAACAGGCACTCTATCTGAGGCAGGCCAGGAGCCCATAAATACAAAGTTGGATCTGAAGGTTATTTTGCATTTTATTTGTTTGATGAGTATGAACTATGTCGGAACAAAAATTAAAAAGGGTTCTGGCTGTTGTGCATAATTTAAATACACAGACGTATGCAATCTTCCTTGCCTTTGTTTGACTTTGGACACATTTTGCGTAAAACAATTTTTAAACCCCCCACCTCCCACTTGATTTATGCAAATGGCCATAACACGAGAAAGTGGGATAGAATCAGTCCAAAGTACCAACTGTCAGACATTCTCCCTGCCCATAAAAATGGTGGGTATCCAGCAATTACATCTTGCAAATATTTTAAGGGTATCATGAAGGGTTGTAGATGCCCCAGTGCGTAAATAAATGCAAGAGATTTTAATCTGCTTGTCATAGGTCCCCTACAGTCCAGAAGGAGGCCATCTGGCCCATTGAGTTTGTGCTGTCTGCAATCCCACCCAGGTCCTATCCCCTTAACCCTACATATTTATCCTGCTAGTCCCTCTGACACTCATCGGGCAATTTAGCCTGGCCAGTCAACCCAACCCCCACATCTTTGGACTATGGGAGGAAACCCACGCAGAGACAGGGAGAACGTGCAAACTCCACACAGTTGGGCCTGTCCTTCTTGAATTCTGTCAGTGCAATCATGCATGTTGTTTTTTGTGGTTGAGGAAGTGTGCTGCCTCTCCCAAAGTATCATCCTATATTCATGCAGTGAGATTTGTTCAGAGCTTTCACTGTGGTTGATTCACTGCACAGTCCTTAGGCCCTGGCAATTTGGGTATTGAATCCTATTCTGTTTTTCTTGTTCAATTTTATCGCTGCTTTGCCCTGCTCAATTTTGATTGGCCTGGAAGTTTGGAGAGACAATGCCGAGTAGTTAGCTAATTGACAAAAACTATATCAGAAACCAGGATCTGCTTGTTTCAACCAACGATTGTATAAGCACGTTAATGAATTTAATGTTCGTGCGTGACCCTCAAAGACAAAAGCTTGGACTTCCCTATAATTATATACTAGCGTAAATTTGTTGATGACTGTTTCCCTCTCAGGTTCACTCACTGTCTCTGGTGCTGAATAAGAAAACAAATGAGCTCGCCAAAGCCAATGTGTCTAAACTGGTGGCACATCTTGCACTGATAGGTGAGTACTGATTCTTGCAGCAATATAATATCAGAATGTGAATTCAGGATTCAACATGCATGTATTAGCCAGGGCACTTTGGTTAACATTCGCAGGTGAAGTAGAGGTGCTTTTGAAGAAGTGACTGATATCATAGAGGGAATATAGTAAATTGTAGGTATAAGCACTGCCAGAAGGTATTTCATAAGATATTGAAGGTTTTTAAAACCTTTCTGCAGTAGCAGCAATTTTGATGTAGCAAGTAGAGAGAAAACGTTTCCTCTGGCAAATAGGTTTGTTATCTGAGTTCATAAATGTAAAATAATTGGCAAAAGAGCTGGAGGAGAAATAAGACACTTTTTTTCTCCACTCATCCAGATGACAGCACCTCCAACAGTGCGGCATTGCCACAGCAGTGTGCTGGAGAATCAGCTTTCAGTTTTGAACTCAAGTCCTGTTGTGGAACTTGAAATAGAAACTTAGTACCGAACAACCAAGTCAAGTCTGATGCACAGTTTATAAACAGAATTTACTCTCTTAGTGCAAGAAATAGTTATGTCATAGTTACAATGCTAGATCATAGGACATAGGAACAGAAGTAAGCTATTTGGTCCATTGAGTCTGCTCTGCCATTTAGTGAGATTGTAACTGGTCTGGTGTGATAATATTCAACTGCACTTTCCTGTCTTATCCCCATAACCCGTGATTCCCTTACTGATTAAAAATGTCTATTTCAACCCTGAACACATTTAAAGACCCAGCCTGTACAGCCCTCTGCATAAGGAATTCTATAGTTTCACTACCCTCTGAGCGAAGAAATTCTTCCTCATTTGTCTTAAATGACTTAAATTTGTCTTAAATCTCCTTACTCTGCGATTTTGCCCTCTGGTCCTTGACACACACAAGGAGAAACAATTTCTCAGCATCGACTTTGTGAAGCCCACTGAGAATCCTATATGTATCAACAAGGTCAGCTCTCAACCTTCTAAACTCTAGTGAGTACAGGCCCCAACTACTCAACCTTTCCTCATAAGAAAATCCCTCCATATCTGTGATCAATCTAGTGAACCTTCTCTGGATTGCCTCCAATGCCAGTATATATCTCCTTAGATAAGAGGATCAAAACTGTTCATAGTATTCCAGCAGTGGTCCAACTAGTCCCTTGTTTGGTTTTAGCAAGACTTCTCTATTTTTATACTCCATTCCTTTTGAAATAAAGTCCAACATTCCATTTGCCTTCCCTATTACCTGCTGAACTTGAATGATACTTCTTTGGGATGTATGCATGAGGATCCCCAAATCCCCCTTTGCAGCAGTTCTCTGCAATCTTTCTCCACTTAAAAACCCAACTGCAATTTTGAGATCTGTTATTGGAAAAGGCATTAAAATCAGAGATTATAAAGTATTAATTCACTATGATGATACCAAGGGAGCATGAGATTCTACCTGTAAGGAGAAAGTTCAGATGATGGGAGTACTTCCACTGGAGGCCAGAAAGACAGTTCACAAATATATCTAAAATCGTCAAGTGTTTTGGTAGCGAATGAGGCAAAGACTATCCTCTCAGAAAGGGAAGTTGATGATTAGGGATTACAGTTGAAGATTGCCACTGGGAGGTTAGAAGATTTATTTTTCTATAGAGTGTTGTTCAAACGTGGAATATTCTACTAGAGAATAGGTAAAGCAGCAACCATGCTATCTCTGGGGGAAAATTGGATAAATGTTTGAAATTAGGGAGATGCAGAGTTGTTGGAAGAGATAAAGCAAAAGATGCAGAACTACTGAGAGAAATCTTTGATCGTTCTAGTAAAGGTCCATCAATGGTCTGATGGGCGGAATAGCCATTTTCCCTGCAAACATCTATTAGTTAAGAACATAAGAAATAGGAGCAGGAGTAGGCCATCTAGCCCCTCGAGCCTGCCCCGCCATTCAATAAGATCATGGCTGATCTGTCGTGGCTCAGTTCCACATTCCCGCCCTCTCCCCATAACCCTTAATCCCCTCGCTTATCAAAAACCCATCAACCCACATCTTAAAAATATTTAGCGAGGCAGCCTCCACCACTTCAACGGGCAGAGAATTCCAGAGATTCACCACCCTTTGAGTGAAGAAGTTCCTCCTCAACTCCGTTCTAAACTGCCCCTCCTTTATCTTGAGGCTGTGCCCCCTAGTCCTACTGTCCTTTCTGAGCGGGAAGAGTCTCTCCACCTCTATCCTATCCATCCCATTCATCATCTTATATGTCTCAATGAGATCTCCCCTCATTCTTCTAAACTCTAACGAGTACAAGCCTAGTTTATTCAGCCTCTCCTCATAGCTCAACCCCCTCAACTCTGGTATCAGCCTAGTAAACCTCTGCACTCCCTCCAAGGCCAAAATATTCCTCTCTTTCCCACCATTGAATGAGTTAATTTAGAATTGCACATGAATTATGCATTGTAATCCACAAGTAGAGGAGCTGTTTTTAAAATTATTTGTGGAAAAAGTAGGTTCTCCTTTTTTACTGTCATCCCATGGAGACACCACCACTTGGAGGGTTTCCCTCCAACCCACACACTATCCTGAACTATATTGCCATCCCTTCCTTGTTACTGCAATCCTGGAATTGCATTGTTAACAGCACCGTGGATGTACCTACATGACATGACTTGCAGGAGTTCAAGATGGCAGCTTACCAGCACCTCAAGAACAATTAGGGATAAACAATAAATTCTACCCACATCCCTTGAATGAATTTTTAAAAATTTCCTCCCACAAACCCCCAGTGGCAGTGTGTGTTCATCTCCACAACAAATATAGCCAAAACAGCTGTATTTCCAAATCAATTGGGAGGCATTTGGCTTCCAACCAGAACTGATGAATAACAGGATATCTCTGCACCCATTCCAGGAAGTTCAAACAACACCTGTCCCGAGCCACTGCCAGGACGGTAAATATCCCTGCAACATAATCATCTTAACCCACATTCGCCAAACCATTTATTAGTCAGTTCTGTCCATTTGCTCCATTCTACTGACTAAACAGATAGTAGTGTGTATTTCAGGTGATCAGTGTGGGCACGTTGATGCCAAGCAATCTCTGTGTTCCTCTTGAGAAGCAGCGTGCAGCCTATATGCACATTGCCTTCACAATGGGATATAGCTGTATGCAGTTTTCAGTTTGAAATGTTCCACCACTAGGTGTCACCCAACCACTTTGTTTCAATCCCAATTGAGTAAATGTATTAAAGGAGAAAAAATAATTGTACTTTAGCACAATCCCTGTCCCCAAGTGCATTCAGAGAATAGTATTTTTTATTAAACCATAAGACTTTTGGCTACATCATTGTAAGTTTACTGGAGATTTTATCCTCATGTTTTAAACTAAAAAAAGGGCGGCATGGACAAGTTGGGCCAAAGGGCTTGTTTCCATGCTGTAAATCTCTATAATTCTATGATAATCTGCCAATTAGTTTACCCATTTGTGATTAAGCATCTAAGAATCTCGGGCTTTGTCTGTAAATGGATCTTTCATTGTAGAAACATCAACAAAATCTATCAGTTTATACAGTCAGAACTTTCAGGTATGTCTTCGTGTACTTGGGTTGAAAATTGTAGCAGTTGTTGGAATAATTAATCAAATATTCAGTCAGTGAGTTTTTTTGAAATGCTGCTAACAGGTCAGTATGCAAGGTTTAACATTTTTTAAAAAGTGTTCTGATTGTTGACATCCCTGGATGTACTGGCATATGAAGTTGTCAAAGAACAAGGAAAAGTACAGCGCAGGAAATGGCGTTTCAGCCCTCTAAGCTGATTATGATACCCAAACTAAACTAAAAAAAATTTCCTGCGCTTACTTGATCGTCTGTTCCCTCCCTATTCATGTACCCATCCAGATGCCTCTTATGTGCCTGCTTCCTCCACCTCCTCTGGCAGCATGTTCTAAGCACCCACCACTGTCTGCATGAAAACACCCCCAGCACATCTCCTTAAACTTTCCCCCTCGACCTTGAAGCTGTGTGCCCTGGTACTTGATGGTGGCCTATCTTCTTGAACTGTTATATCTTGTAGGGTGGATGCTTCCACAATAGATTTAAGTATGGAACGCCAGGAATAATAAAGAAGCAATGTTGTATGTCCAACTCAGGATTGTAAGTAACTTTGAGGTATTGATATTCCCATTATCCTGCTGCTTTTGATCTTGTTGATGTCTTGGTGATAGACATCAATGGTAGGACAATGTTTTCAAAGTTGCCGTATTTGCATTCTGTAGATTGTTAGCCAGTATGCCAGCAATAGACAGGCACCAGTCATGTGAACCACTGTGTTCCTTGGCATTTTGTATCTTCTTTTATTTGTTCGTGGGACATGGGTGTTGCTATTTGGGCCAGCCTTTGTTACCCATCCCAAATTGCCCTTGAGGGGGCAATTAAGAGTCAACCATTGCTGTGGATCTAGAATCACATGTAGGCCAGACCAGGTGGCAAATTTCCTTCCCTAAAGGACCTTTGTGAATCAGATGGGTTTTTACAACAATCAGTTTCTAGTCCAGTGACAATTCCATAATGTCAACATCTTCCCATGTACTCATTCAAGCTTCGAGGAATCAGGAACCTAGCTAGTTGCTGCAGAGTGTCCAGCCTCTACTCTGCTTTCACAGCCCCAGTATGAATATCGCTGACTTGCATGTTCTTGTGAGTAGTGACTCACAAAATGTTGATGGTAAATTCAGCAGCGATGATGCCATCAAAGGTTGAGGGGTAAGACTGGGATTCCACCACTTCAAGATGATTATTGTCTGCCGCTTACATGGTGTGAATGTTATGTTAAATATGTGAGCCCAAATCTGGATATTATCCAGGTCCTGCTTTGGGCTAGCATGCTCTGCTTCATTATCAGAAACATGAACACTGGAATTATCAATAAGCAGATCTATCCCTGACATTAGGATAGAGGGAAAGTAATTTTTGAAGAGCTGACGATAATGGGGCTGAGAATGCTTTCCTGAATGACTTGTGCTTTAGTGCATTAATATCAGATCTGTGATGATAGCAACCACCTTCTTCTGTTCAGGTTACAATCCAATTTAATGGATAGCTTTCCATTGGCCCTCATCTTCATTAACCTGTGGTTTGAGGTGCACTGGTCGAATGCTGCCTGCATGTTATAGGCAGCTGCTCTTACCACTCCTCTGTGTTTTTATCGATGCCTGAACTGTAGTGAAGTCAGGAGCTCAGTGATTCTGGTGGAACCTGTACTAGGGTGCAGAAACCTTTCATGGTTCCTGACATTATTTCACTGATGGTTTGGAGAAGTCTAGTGGGTGATCCTTGGTACTGTTAGATTTGTTTCATGTAGATAGGGCATGGCTGAGAAATTTTTTGTATTGGGTAAATGCTATTTTAATTGCTGTAGTGAAAAGATTGTAGGGGTGAACAGATCTTTAGGACTACATTTGGGTTTTTATCAGGGCTTAGACCTTTTCCTGGCCCATTACTCTGAGCTGCTGCATAATATCCTGTATATAGAACTGCATTTTCTGGACTCTGACTTCTGTGTTAGAGAGCCTCGGGACGAGGCCAAGTAGTGAAGATTTGACAAAGGACAATGTGATGAACGACTCGTTAGTCTTTGGCTTCATGCCCCATCTCATGTTCAGCAAGTATAAGGTAGTTGGGTGCTTTATTGCAGTACTAAAGGAATGTTACAGTGTCACTGTTACCCTTCTGAAGAGGCATTAAATCAAGGCGTTGTCTGATTGTTCAGTTAGATCCCGTGGCACTATTTCTAGCAGATATGGGGAGTTGTTTCATTATCCTGATTAATCTTCCTCCTTCCGTTACATGACCAAAAACAGATTAACTGTTCATTCATCTCATTGATCTTTGAGGAATCTTGCTGTGTGCAAACAAGTAATTAATATTTGGTGAACTACTTTTGTAGATTTCTGCAATGTAATAAAAATACAACATAGCTTGATTACTCCATCAATATTCTGGAGCAAACTTTATGTACAATGTTTCACTTAGTCAGTATTAGTTTCTAACTTTTTTTAAAGCTTATTTATTAGTCATAAGTAAGGCTTATATTAACACTAATGAATTTACTGTGAAATAATCCATTGTTGACTACTTCCTTATGTCTGTCACGTTTCTACTAAAGTTATCACTGATTTGGAATTGCTTGTTCCATGAGAAACACTTGTATGCTGCAACTCAGAATGATGGGACAAAATTTCAGTCTCTATTCCATTGAGTTCCCTGTCCGTGCTTCATTACAATGGGATGGTACAATGAGAAGATAATGTGTTCTGCCCACCATGAAGGTTGTTAGCATGAGAAATGCTTCTTTTCAAATTAAAAGCAAAATGCTTGAAATAGATGAGGGAATATTAGCATTTCTTAATGGTAGCTGAGTTGACCCGGAGGTTTTTTGTTACTGGACAGAGAATGGAGTCCTGAATCCATTATTATATAGCTAGGATGGAAGCTGGGAGAAATATACCCTAAGCAAATTCCTCTGACGCTAATTTTGAAAATTGAAGGATGTTGGATTATGGAATATTATTGTGCTCAGTGTCTGATTTCCCATTCTGTTTATATATGATGGAAGTTGAACAAATTTTCTTCCTATTCTGAATTGCTATATTGATCGATCTGTAGGGGTCTGCCTTTGGTTTGCTAATTGTGACTATATTTATATTGTACAGATGGGGACTTTGCTCTACAAGGCAGTCTCGGCAGTCTTTCCCTCAGTGATCTGACGCCTCATGGAGAGCTTTACAGGGAACGTTTTACCACTAGCGGCAAAGAGGCACTTGTGTTCAACATTTACAAGTATGCATTTGTGTGTGTGTGTGTGTGCGCTAGTTGTATCAACTTTTATCTTGCTCAACGAATGCTATAAGTATTTTTTCTGGGTTCTTTGTAAACAAAATATGAAAAATCTCCTGTTGGGTTTTGGCATATTATTTTGTTGGCCAAAGCTCTGGGTCTTTATTACTGTAATATATCCATGATTCCATAGGAAGTTAGAAGGTTTGTCCCATTCATTGTACAGAGTCCAAGAGAAAGGGTTTAAAAGGGAGATCAAAACTTCCCCATTCTACTTCACACAATGTTCTATACCAGAACAGTGTTGGCAATAAAAAAATGTAAAAGGCAGATTGCAGGTGGAGGATTGTAATGAGCATGAGAGCTTGAGGGGACAAAATACAGCTGCTATTAAATCCTGATTGACTCATCATATATTAAAAAAAAACTGCTACTGATCTTAAAAGTTTCTTTTGCCTCAAGTAAAATATCTTCAGTACAGCTGGAATGGAGTCTAATGTTGCAATTGTACTTAAAAAATAACTTATCTCATAATTTTCACACCTTGTGCATCTATAAAGCATTGGTAAGTGTATGTAGCCCATGCCCTCCTAACTGCAAAACTTGGCTATTACCGCCATCCCCCTCCATAAACATCAGCTGATCCAAAACTCTGTTGACCCTAATTCTGTCTCTTAACAAATTAGACTTGTCTATTATCCATCACCCCTGCCCCTGCTCAACTATCTTGGTTACCAGTTCTAAACACATTTAAAATTCTCATCCTTGTGTTCAAATCCTTCATGTCCTTGTTGTCTCCCTTTCTCTGTATCACGCACCAGCATCACTATGCATTCCCAAACTCTCAATTCCTCTGGTATCTAGAGCATCGTCCCCACCTTCCTTTGCCCTGTCATTGGTTACAGTGCCCCCAGCTACCTCCGATCTAAGCTTTGGAATTCTGTTCCTAAACCTTTCTACCTCCTTCATCTTGTTAACCAAGCTAAGTCACCCTTCCTACTATCTCTGACTTTGGCTTGCTGTCCATGAGCACTTTTGAGAAATGCCAAATGCAAGTTTTTGATGAATAAGGTAATTCTTGTTGTCCAAAACCAGGTATGGCGGAGCAGATCCGAAGCTGAAGCGCGATTGTGATATGAGAGTGAGTCTTCAAATGGCATCAGTGCAGTACGTGCACACCCAGCGCTTCCAGGCTGAGGTGGTGGCGTTTATTCAGAACTTCACGCAGTTGCAAGACGTCCTGGGGCGACAGAGAGCAGCCATAGAGGGACAAGCAGTAAGATGTTTACCTTACTAACTGCCATTTGTTAAAGCAATAAGGGACCAGGAAATCTGATCCATCCCAGAATTCTTTTTTATTAACTCTGGTTGACTTGACTTTACTTCAGTTCCGAGGCTCTGAGTCCAGTTTCAGCACGTCAGGCCATACTAGTTAAGATCAGCTAACTCTGCACAGACCTGGAACTTTATTTATTTATTGATCACAAGTAGGCTTACATTAACGCTGCAATGAGATTACTGTGAAAATCTCCGAGTTGCCACACTCCAGCGCCAGTTCAGGTACGCTGAGGGAGAATTTAGCATGGCCAATGTACCTAACCACATCTTTCGGATTGTGGGAAGAAGCCACAGCACCTGGAGGAAACCCATGCAGACATGGGGAGATCGCGCAGACAGTGACCCGAGGTTGAAATTGAACCCAGGTCTCTGGCGCTGTGAAGCAGCTGTGCTAACCACTGTGCCACCCACGGCTCAGTTGCACACTGCCTTTATCAAATAAGCCACTTTGAAAGTGTTGGGATCTTCCAATTTGTACCTCAAAGATTTCTGAATTTTATAGTCTTCAGGAATTCGGAATGCAGTGTTTTATCGAAAGGGAATAGAATATCTGTATCAAATAAACTGTGTGCTGATAATTCATCATGTGATTTCTTGCTGCTACAAACGTCTTTTGTTTGGGTGTTCCATTTTAAAGGATTTTGCTATGTTCAAAGATCTGAGTGTTCCACTAATTTGAAACAGTCATGGCTGTGGTGTGCCTTTTGAGAAAATTATAGCTGTGGTGTTTGCTTCTGAGTGTAACTGCAGTCATCAGATGGCATGGAAATGTTTGAAGTCCTCCATAAAACAATGCATCACTCTTGACAGGATTATAGACCAGCTAATATCTGCAGACGGGTCATACGGACTCAAAACATTAACTCCGTTTCTTACTCCACTGATGCTGCTAGACCTGCTGAGTTCAACAAGCATTCTCTGTTTTTATTTCGGATTTCCAACATCCACAGTATTTTGCTTTTATCTAATATGTTGATTAGTTATGTGGTTGCCAGGCAGGCAGTCTTTATCTGGCTTTAACTGACTGGTGTTGGGAAACGGAGGTCAATGAGGTAATGTGGTGGAATTAAGTCATACAGTTTAGATGCACTATGCCATTGAATTGCTAAACATGTAAAATTATTGATGGTGAAAGAAAGCAGGATTGTACATGTAGTTCAAAGATAAAAAAAGTGAGACATTGGAGTTAATTAGTCTGCTTACAGTTACTTGAGTGTTCTATTGTTATTAGTGTTGTTTTATTTTACTCTACACCAATTTTTCTTTTCTTTCATGGCTTTGTGTCATAAAGAAACTCAGATTTTAAGTTTGCATTTTTTTAAGTACAAGTCAGATTCCAGGATAGACCTAACTGTTGTAAAAGAATCAAAACTTACGTATTACTAATTATGATCTATGGTTCTGCAAAGTAGTTTGAGATTGACTTCCTTTGACATTGTTCTGTTTTTTCATATTTCTCCAATTCCTTAAGGTATTTCCTTTCCTGACCCCTCTTTATACAATTAAAATCATACAGTGCAGAAGAGGCCCTTCGGCCCATCAAGTCTGCACTGACGCATTAGAAACACCTAAACTCCCACCTGCCAGCGCTTGGCCCATAGGCCTGAATGTTATGATGTGCCAAGTGCTCATCCAGATACCTTTTTAAAGGATGTAAGGCAACCCACCTCTACCACTCTCCCAGGCATGCATTCCAGACCATCAGAGCCCTCTGGGTAAAAAACATTTCCCTCACATTCCCCCCCCCCCCCCCCCCACACAAACCCTTTGCCCCTCATCTTGAACCTATGTACCCTCGTGACTGACCCTTCAACTAAGGGGAACAGCTGCTCCTTATCCACTCTGTCCATATCTCTCAAATCCTGTGTACTTCAATCAGGTTGCCTTCTCAATCTTCTGTGCTCAAACGAAAACAAACCAAGCCTATGCAACCTCTCTTCCTGACTTAAATGTTCCATCCAGGCAACATTGTGGTGAATCACCTCTGCACCCCCTCCAGCGCAATCATATCCTTCCGATAATGTGATGTCCAGAACTGTACACAGTACTCTAGCAGTGGCCTCACCAAAGTTCTACACAACTCCAACGTGACCTCCCTGTTTTTGTAATCTGTGCCTGGACTGATAAAGGCAAGTATCCCATATACCTTTTTCACCATGTTACTAACATGCCATACTGCTTTCAGAGATCTGTGGACAAATATGGTCCCTTTGTTTCACAGAACTCCCTAGCGTCCTACCATTTATTGAATTCTTCCTGTATATCACCTCACACTTTTCAGGGTTAAATTCTGTCTGCCGCTTATCTACCCATTTGGGCATTCCTCACCTGTCCAATCTTCATGTCATCCGCAAACTTACTAATCCTACCCCCACATAGTCATCAATGTCATTTATATAAATAACAAATAATAGGGAGCCCAAATAAATCCCTGTGGTACGCCACTGGACACCAGCTTCCAGTCACTAAAGTAGCCTTCCGTCAGCATTCTCTATCTCCTACAACTGAGCCAATTTTGAATCCTCTTTATTAAATTCATAGCGAGGGGGATTGAATATAGAAGTAGGGAGGTCTTGCTGCAGCTGTATAGGGCATTGGTGAGGCCGCAGCTGGAGTACTGTGTGCAGTTTTGGGCGCCGCACCTGCGCAAGGATATTTTGGCCCTGGAGGGAGTGCAGAGGAGGTTTACTAGGCTGATACCGGAGTTGAGGGGATTGAGCTATGAGGAGAGGCTGAATAAACTAGGCTTGTACTCGTTAGAGTTTAGAAGAATGAGGGGAGATCTCATTGAGACGTATAAGATGATGAATGGGATGGATAGGATAGAGGTGGAGAGACTCTTCCCGCTCAAAAAAGACAGTAGGACTAGGGGGCACAGCCTCAAGATAAAGGGGAGGCGGTTTAGAACGGAATTGAGGAGGAACTTCTTCACTCAAAGGGTGGTGAATCTCTGGAATTCTCTGCCCGTTGAAGTGGTGGAGGCTGCCTCGCTAAATATTTTTAAGAAGCGGGTTGATGGGTTCTTGATAAGAGAGGGGATTAAGGGTTATGGGGAGAGGGCAGGAAAGTGGAACTGAGCCACAACAGATCAGCCATGATCTTATTGAATGGCGGGGCAGGCTCGAAGGGCTAGATGGCCTACTCCTGCTCCTATTTCTTATGTCCTTAAATTACCCTGTATCCCATGTGAATTTACCTTCTTTACAAGTTTCCCATGTGATACCTTGCCAAAGCTGTGCTGAAATCCATATAAACTACATCGACTGCACTACCCTCGTCTCCTGGTCACCACCTCAAAAAAAAATAGTCAAATTTGTTGGCATGACCTCCCTCTGACGAAGCCATGCTGACTATCCCTGATCAAGCTTTAGCTGTTCCCCAGACCTCTGGAACCTCTCCTGTGGCCAAAGAAGAATTGAAAATTTGGGTCCGAGCTCCTGCAACCTCCTCTCTTGCCTCCCACAGCAGTCTAGGGCACAATTCATCTGGACCTGGGGATTTTAAGGCTGCCGACACCTCCATTACCTTGTCCTTCCCTATGTCAATTTGCTCAAGAACTTCACAGTCTTCCTCCCTGGATTCCATACCATCGTCCTCCTCCTTTTGGGTGAAGACAGACAAATATTCATTCAACACTCTACCAATGTCCTCTGGCACCACCCATAGTTTGCCTGCTTGGTACCTAATGGGCCCTGTTCTTTCTCTACTTAAACTTACAGAATATTTTGGAATTTCCCCTACTTTTACCAACTAGACCTTTCTCAGATCCCCTCTTTGCTTTCCTAATTGCTTTCTTAAGCTCCACCCTGCATCTTCTATACCTCACAAAAGCCTCTGCTGATTTGCTCTCCTTGTACTTTTTAAAAGCCTTTCTTTTCCTTCTCATTGTATCCTGAATATCTCTGGTTGTTCATGGTTCTCTGGGCTGGTTATTCCTACCTATCACTCCAAAGGGTGATATAACTATACTGCAAATTTGATTTAGTGTGTTTATATCAAGAAATATAGGGGAAAAAAATATATTTCATTTAAAATGCCTTTTTGTCTAAAGCTCTTAACTTGCCACTTAATTCTGCTTGCAATTCCATTATTAACACCAGCTATCTATTTAGTGTTCTACAGCCCAAATGTATTCTCTGGACTAAACCTGATTTGTAGGGGCATGGGTCACTCCTAACACTCGCGACTCCAATGTCACGTGCTGCTACAGATTGCTTCAGTATATCAGGATTACAACCAGTACTAAACACTTCAATCATCGACAAACATTGCCAATTCCAACCTTATTTGAAGGGAGGCCATTGATGAAGCATCTGAAGATGGTTGGGCCAATTGAGGAACCCATCTAGTGATGTCCAGGAACTGAAATGACTGACATTCAACAACCACAATTGCCTTTTGTCCTAAACGTTCAAACCTGTGGAGAGTTTTCCCCCGATTCGCATCGACTCCAGTTTTGTTAGGATGCTTTGATGCCACGCTCAGACAAATGCTGCTTTAATATCAAGGACATTCATTCTCATCTCATAGAATCACTGAATTGTTACACTGCAGAAGAAGGCTATTTGACCCCCGTTATGTCTGCACCAGCTCTCCAATCGAGCATCATGACTTACTGCCATTGCCCAGCCTTTTCCCTGTACCCCTGCACATTGTTTCTATTCAAGTGCCCTCTTGAATGTCCTCAATTAAATCTGCCTCTTCCAGGCAGCATATTCCAGACCTTAACCACTCTGTGAAAACGTTTCTTCTCATGTCACATTTGCTTCTTTTGCAAATCGCTTTACATCTGTGGACTCTTATTTTTGATCCTTTTACAAGCAGCAACAATTTCTCCCTTTCTATTCTGTCCCGCCCCCTCATGATTTTGAGCATCTCTATCAAATCTCCTTTTAACCTTCTATCCAAAGAGAACAGTCCCACCATGTCCAATCAATCCTCATAACTGAAGTTTCTCATCCCTGGAACTATTTTTGTAAAGCTCTTCTTGCTCCAGTGATTTTGCATCCTTCCTATAGTGTGGCACACAAAACTCGACACAACATTCTACCTGATGTCTGTCTGCTATCTTAAGTTCAGCATAATCTCCTTGCTGTTGTACTCTATGCCCCTGTTAATAAAGCTCAAGATACTAAATGCTTTATTAACTGTGTTCTCCACGCTCAATGATCTATTCACATATACAACCTTTGCTGCTTGTAATTCCTCTGGAATTTAACTCTTTTTCCACTTTTAAACCAAGGCTATCTTGAGGTCTAGAGCTGAGTAGCCCTGGTGGAACCCAAACTGAATATCAGTGAGCAAATTGTTGCAGAGTAAGTGCATCTTGAATATATTTGTCAACAAAGCCTTCCATCTGTTTGCTGATGATTGAAAGGAGACTGAAAGGGTGACAATTAACCAGAAAGGGTTTCCCCTTTCAGATTTTTGTGAACAAGCAATAACAGGCCACTTGTCAGGTAGATGCTTGAGGTGTAACTGGTTGATCAAGAAATGTGGGCTACGGACTCCAAAGGGCACATAGACAAATAGAGAGAAAGTTATTGAAATGATTCTTGAATTGGTAATATTTTTTGATGAGTACTTTTCTTTTTCTTTTTAAATCATTCATTCCTGTCTTTTGCTACTCTGCTTCTCCTTGAACAAAAGGGTCATATTCCATGTCTAGACTTTGGAATTGGCTTTACCGCGTTTTTTTTCCCTTCTCGCCTCATGAGGGAGCACTATATTACAACTCGGCATTTTGTCTCAGACTGTGAGAACATTGATGAACTTGAATAATATGAAATCAAAATACCATGAATGCTGGCAATCAGAAGAATGAACAAAAATTGCTGAAAATACTCAGCATGTCTGGCAGCATCCGTGGGGAGAGAAACCAAGCTAATGTTTCGGGTCTGTAACCTTTTCATCAGAATTCTGAAGAAAGATCACAGAGCTGAAACATTAGCTGTTTGCCTCACCATGGATGCATGCTGAGTGTTGCTAGCATTTGCCGTTTTTATTTATTTTCAGCAAGTGAAGTAGGGGTGCCAGTTTGTGTACCTGACTTGGTCATTCTGGCCCCACCGACGGACAGTGGCAGCATCTGTGCATGATAATCTTAACAGTGTCAATTTGATGGGAAATTGCTGCAAGCATTTGCTTTATTCCATTCTTCTTTATCTTCAAAGTCAACACTCATAATTTGCTGCTTGTATTAATTTTATGTGCATGTTTTGAAAATTCTGAGAACTATTTTGCAAGCTCAGCACTAATAAGTGTCTCTGTAACAGCAATTCTGAACTTTTCAAGCATTATCTTTACTTTTCATCTTGATTCCCTGATTCAGATTAAAAGATGTCTACACAAAAAAGTCAACTTGCTGTTTTCTCTGTTCAGATGCTGGTAGATCTGTTATTTGTTTCCGACCTTTTCCACTTTTAATTTCCTTACAGATGGAGTTGCAAGCATCAGCAATACACCCCGTGGCATCGCTGAGAGCTGTTACGTGTAAATTGGTGTAGATATGGATGTGTATTTGAGCCTGTTGCCAGTGTTGTGCTAGGTTTGGCAGCGACCTCTGGGGTCAATAGCTAAATATCTCACAGATGGCCTCGCTCTGGAATTTTCTTGTGAAGCTGATGGTAATTCCACTTCTGTGCAGAATTCTGAGAATAAGGCTAACGAAAAGCAGATGCAGTTTAACTCTTAGCTCACTGGAAAAAACAATATAGTTAAGGCACAGAGTACTGCAATATGTGATGTGATCCACACCCAACTAATTGAGCAAATGACTTCTGGATGAAACAGTCTACCTTAACCATAAATTCACATGGTTAGATTGTAGACCCACCTAATTATTAGGTATTGGCAGCTCTCCAGAGTGAGATTTTCTGACGTTGGATAGTCACAATGGAATGATTCAGCACTCTCAGTGCTGTCGCTCTGGGAGAGGCAACATTTATCTATAACTGGCACTAACCAATGGAAATGCATGTACTTTCGGCCAGTTGTGGAAAAGTTAAATACAGTAAGGGGTCTCTCAATACCAGATCAAAGACACCAGGATAACATGGTGTTGTGAGACTTCTTGCTGTGCTTACCCCAGTTCAACGCCGACATCTTCACATCATGAAAAGTTAATTGACATAGACTCTTGAGTCTACTCTGTTGATGGATTATAATCCATTTGCCTCCCAAATTGGCTGAAAGATTCCATATCACTCAACATGGCAGTTCTCCAATGCCCTGACCAACATTTACTCTATAATCACTACTGGCAGAACAGATTATCTGTTTGTTGCTGTAGGGAGTCTAATTAACATGCACAATTGACCATTGCATTGCCCTTACATTACAACAGAATCTCTTCAGAAGCACTTAATTGGCCGTGAAGTGCTTTGGGATGTACCTAGGCCTTTGATGGGCATTGTGTGAATTTAACTTTTGTTTCTCAGTTAAGTGGTATTACATTAACCTTGTGGACCAGCAAAGGGATTAGAGGAAGCTGATATGAGCTTTGTTAGGTGAAGTTAACAATAAGATCCATGAATGAAGTAGATATCATATGTTAATATGTTAACTGCTGCTGAGTACTGTTGCTTGAAATTGTCATGGAGATGGAGATTGTTTCAGAAACCTAAATCCACACCTCTAGCTCTGCACATAATAGAAAAGTTGTAAGAAGCTGTAAATGCTAAGGAAATTAATGTGTGTTTAAAAAAAAATGGATTCCACAATTTTGGTTCAGTACACTTTATAGTTTACAACTTGTTTTTCAAGCTTAAAAACTCAAAAAGCCACCCAAAAGGCAAACAGGGTGAACCTCAGTTTCAGGATACCATATTTTTCTGAATGATAACCTAGTCGATGAGTGAGCGCAAGGCACACTCTGCTGTCTTGTACATGTGGGCTGAATTGTTCAACCTCCCTACAGTTGCAGAACGTGGTTGCCTGCAATCTTGATGGCAGTGTTTACATTGCCCTCGGGGTAGTGCATCTAATCACACTTGGCCTTTGTGGAGACAAAAACATTGCTGAGATCCAGGCTGTCACCAGCAACATAGAATTATAGAATCCCCACAGTGCAGAATGAGGCCATTTGCCCCAACATGTCTGCACTGATAAGCATCCCCACCTCTCCAAAACTAGGTCCCATGCAAAACTGTGCCACCATGCAACCCATGTCAGAAAAGTTGATGGGGGTGATCAATACTCATTCAGGCACCTGCATGATAAATAATATAGTTCTGAATTGAATAAGATGAATGCCTAGAATCAGACTTCCTCAAATAAACGCAACTTTCACTTTCATTATGCTTCAGCACAACGCTCAAACATATAGCTTAAAATACAATGAATTGTTTTGGAATGCAGTAGCTGTTGTTGGCAAATGCAGCAGCCATGTTGTACATTAAAATCTGAGATGAGGGAGGTAATTTTAAAGTAACTTGGCAGGCAGTAAACTCGTGGGATTGGGTGGAACACTGATTTTACAACCTAGTCAAAATTGTTCTCTGCTGACTTCTTGGAAGAGTAAAATCAGACTGGATGTGAAATCAGTGTTACACCCAATCTTGGCAGCTCCCTGGATTAGTTTAGAATTCAGTAAGAAGTCTCACGACACCAGGTTAAAGTCCAACAGATTTATTTGATAGCAAAACCAACTAGCTTTCAAAGCACTGCTCTTTCATCAGGTTAGAATTGCCCGTGTGGTTTTGAGCATAAGCACCAAGATCCTATAAACATCAGTGAGCTTAATGTAGCATTGGTTGAAAGTGGAATGTCAGACAGAGGTACCAGCAGAATCACTTCAGACTGTAAAATGGGATTTTTATTATGCACCTGAACCACAAAAGTTTAATGTCTCGTCTGAAATTCACCATGCTCAATTCTGCATAAACTAGGTTGTTTGCTTATGGATTTAGATTTGAACCCAAATTGTTCTTATTCAGAATCAAAAATACCTATCGTTGTGCTATTTCTAATTTGATGAGTTGATCAGGCTGGCTGCTTTCGCTTTCAAAGGCTCAATTGATTTAGTCTGCTCAAATAAAAGAAAGACTTGTATTTATATCACACTTTACATGGCCACCTGTCTTAAAGCACATTGCAGCCAATGAAAAGTGTTGTAATGAAGAAATTCATTGTTGTAATGAAAAAATTATGCCTTGTGATTGTGCATAAAACTCATTCCTACTGCCACAGTCAAAACTTTGCCTGCCCATATTCTGAGTAAGTGTAACTATTTCACTGCAGACTTCAGTGTCAATTAAAAGTAACACTTATATAATGGCGCTAAACTGACCAGCTGTGATGATTTTGAAACATTGGACATTTTGGCAAGTTCCCATTTCTGAGCCTCGTCTTTGATTTCCTGCTCAGCTGTCTGAAGTGCTAATGTGTTGTTGACAAACGAGTTACAGTAACCAGCTAGTATTACATTCAGCACTTGCCGACACTCCAAACTGTGGAACAGTGGTTCAGTCACTCACTGCTGGGGTTTTCCATTGTAAAAAAAAAAGCCCCAAAACTGCCAACAATTTCAAATCAGATGGAAAGATGGTTGAAGGCGATCCAGTGATCAACTGGCCTACAGGTTGCTACTGCTCTAGCTGAAATGGGCATTGACTACAACCTTCTGTTCTGAGGCAGCCCCTCAGAACCGAGGATGACTTTCTTCCACTCTGGGTTGTGGTTCCTGGGGTGATTAAAAAGTCCAATGCTTCAAATGCACACTTGGCCGCAAGTGGGGCAGGTACTGAGGTGGTTGGGTAGGATGCTCGGATTTTGATATGCTCCTCTGCTGTTTGCACTTAGCCTGTCAGAGACATTCAGAATGGTTGGCACCTTTATGGGTGTTTCTTCTCCAGTTTGGGTAGTCTTGAACAACAGACTCCCACAAGTTGGTGGGGATCTCATTTTTTTTCTGGGAAACTTTAAGGACATCCCTAGAATATTTCCTCTGCCCTTCTAGTAAGCAATTGCAGTGATGAAGTTTTGAGTAGAGAACTTGCTATTGTCTTGTGTGAGGCGTATGGATGATATGATATGATATCATATAGCGAGGGGGATTGAATATAAAAGTAGGGAGGTCTTGCTGCAGCTGTATAGAACATTGGTTAGGCCGCAGCTGGAGTACTGTGTGCAGTTTTGGGCGCCGCACCTGCGCAAAGATATTTTGGCCTTGGAGGGAGTGCAGAGGAGGTTTACTAGGCTGATACCGGAGTTGAGGGGGTTGAGCTATGAGGAGAGGCTGAATAAACTGGGCTTGTACTCGTTAGAGTTTAGAAGAATGAGGGGAGATCTCATTGAGACGTACAAGATGTTGAATGGAATGGGTAGGATAGAGGTGGAGAGACTCTTCCCGCTCAAAAAAGACAGTAGGACTAGGGGGCACAGCCTCAAGATAAAAGGAGGGCGGTTTAGAATGGAGTTGAGGAGGAACTTCTTCACTCAAAGGGTGGTGAATCTCTGGAATTCTCTGCCCGTTGAAGTGGTGGAGGCTGCCTCGCTAAATATTTTTAAGATGCGGGTTGATGGGTTTTTGATAGGAGAGGGGATTAAGGGTTATGGGGAGAGGGCGGGAAAGTGGAACTGAGCAGCGACAGATCAGCCATGATCTTATTGAATGGCGGGGCAGGCTCGAAGGGCTGGATGGCCTACTCCTGCTCCTATTTCTTATGTTCTTATGTAGCCTGCTCAACATAGCTGATTAACCATAACCAGTGTCTCAATACAGGGGATGTTGGCCTAAGAAGAGACAGTGACATTGGAGCGTCTATTCTGCCATTGAACTCGCAAGATTTTGCGAAGGTATTGCTGGTGATATTTCTCCAAGGATTTAAGCTATCTGCTGTGTGTTGCCCATGTCTAACAAATGCAGGAAAGCAACTAGCATGGCAGCCCTCTAGACCATGGGCTTGGTTCTGGGTTTGAGGTCTTGACATCAGATAGTCTTTTCCTCAGATGACCAAAGGCTGCACCAATACACTGAAATTGATGTTGAGTTTTATAGTCAGACGTCTGCTCTTGCTGAGAGGAGGGTCCCAGGGTATGAGAAATGATCGACATTGTTCAATTGTAACTCACAAAAATATTTTTAAGAAGGGCATTCAAATATTTGGCATTTTTCCTTTATCAGTTCTGTCATTTCTGTATATTTCTAACATTTTCTGTTTTATCTCAATTTTACATTGATTTTCTCTATTAGAATAATGTTACTAAGGTGCTTTTTTCTAAATATTATGACCTTACCAGTTGATTTCAATCAAAAGTATTTTAATGAAATAACTTTGCACTTTGCATTTTGTCGTAATATACAATTATATAATTAACAAAATCCTTTGGAAACAATCAGACTGGAGATTACTAATCTAAGGCAGAGTGAGGGACTTGGAGAAAGGTCAATAATTACCGGTTACATTTCTTCTCAATTGGCTATGAGTACAGAAAGTTTTCAATGCAACCCAGGTCCTGTTACTTGTTTTTTAACATCATTTTGATTGCTCTTGTCAATAGAATGCCTAAGTTTGCAAGTAATACTGGAAAGTAGAATGTCCTCAGGAAAAATATGGTACTCGGAGCGATTTGGAATCAAATATTGAATGTTAATAAAGAATGAGATATACTACTTGGATGTAGCAGAAAAAGGTTTGGCTGCCCTTACTGAGCGAGTAATGAAGCTTTAGTTTAAATATAGCGTTTGAATCTACAGGTAACTCTGCAAACAGCTGGTATCCATATTCTAAAACAGCAGGTTTAAGATTTAAGAAGGAGTGACAGAAATAATAAACAACAAAATAGGCAAACTACTGTGGATCTTGGAATCTGAAACAAGAACAAGAGCTGGAAAACTCAGCAGGTCTGACAGCATCTGTAGGGAGAGAAAACAGAATTAACATTTCAAGTCCATCTGTTCATCAGACCTCAAGAGAGGGAGAAATGTGTTGGATATTAAACTGTAGCTAGGAGAGATTGCAACAGGATGTAGCAGTGAGATTGCCTGGTATGGAAAGGAGAGTAATTGCATTGAAACAATAAATGTGTGGGATTTTTTTTTAAGTGTTTAAGGTAGAGGAAAAGGTCACAGTCTAAAGTTGTTAATCTTAATGATGAACTGAGAGGGTTGTAACGTACCTCAGCGGAAAATGAGATGCTGCTCCTCCAACTTGCATTGGACTTCACTGGAGCATTGCGGCAGGCCAAGGATGGACAATTTGGGCATGAGAGCAAGATGCTGAGTTAAAATGGCATGTAACAGGAAGGCTGGGCTCATGATTACAGACAGAGCAGAGGTGTTCTGCAAAGCTATCATTCATAATGTGCTTAGTCTCCCCAGGAGACCATATTGGGAGCAATGATTACAGTAGACCAAATTGAAGGAAGTGCATCCTGGAAGGAATGCAGTACATCTGAAGAGTTTTTTAAAATTCTTTTCATAATGTGTCATTGGCTGGGCCCACATTTGTTGCCCATCCCTTAATTGTCCTGGGTTTGGTTGGTGGGTGGGTTGGGGGGTGTTGGTTAGCTCAGTTGGCTGAACAGTTGGTTTGTGATGTGGAACAATGCCAACAGCATGGGTTCAATTCCTGTACTGGCTGAAGTTATTCATGAAAACACCGCCATCTCAACCTTTCCTCTTGCCTGAGGTCTGGTGACCCCCTCAAATCACCACCAGTCAGTTCTCTCTTAAAGGAGAGGGCAGCCTGTGGTCCTCTGGGACTGTGATGACATTTACTAATTGCCCTTGACAAGTTGGTGGTGAGCTGCCAATATGAACCACTGTAGTACATGTGGTGTAGGTACACTCAAAGGTGTTCCAGGATCCTGAGCCAGCCACAGTGAAGAAACAGCAATATAGTTCAGGATGGTGAATGGCTTGAAAGGGAACTAGCAGGTGTGTTTTTATGCACCAGCTGCCCCTGTCCTTGAAGTGAAAGAGGTCGTGGTTTGAAACATGCTGTCGAAGGAGCCTTGGTGAATTGCTGATGGATACAGCACACTGTTACCACTGTGCATCAGAGGTGGAGGGAGTAAATGTTGTGGGATGGGCCTCCAATCAAACGGGTTGCTTTGTCCTGAATGGTGTTGAGCTTCTTGAAGTTTATTGGAGCTGCATTTATTCAGGCAACGTACAAATTCAATATGAAGTATTATTTATTAGTCACAAGTAAGGCTTACTTTAAGACTACTATGAAGTTACTGTGAAATTAAAAACAGGTGTAGGCCATTCAGCTCTTCAAATCTGCTGCACCATTCAATAAGGTCGTGGCTGATCTCATTTTAACCTTGACTCCACATTCCTGCCTGATCCCAATAACTTTTTGCTCATTTACTTATCAAGTGGAGGGTATTCCATCACTCTGCTGATTTGTGTCTTGTAGATTGCGGACAGACTTTTTGGGAATAAGAGATTAGTTATTTGCCACAGAATTCCGAGCCTCTGACCTGCTCTTATAGCCACAGTATTTTTATGGTGTGTCCAGTTCAGTTGAGACATATGTCGCAAGAATTGGGAGTGAGTCAAGATTTTGTGTGTGTGTGTGGTGGGGGGGGGGGGGGTTGACAATCAGGAATCTTGAGCTGGAGTTGTTATAGTTTGGGTAATAGCAATTAGAAGTGATGCAAACGATTAGAAATATGTACACGTGAAAGAACTGTAAGACTAGGAACGTCCAAATCTTTGCTGGCTGCTTAAGCATACTACAGAGCTTCAAAGTCAATGTTAAACTAATTGCTTTATATCTCAAGATCTAGGTATTCTGATTTAGAATTATTCTGCAATGTGGCAACAACAGTAAAGAAAACCCTTGCACAGCTCTAGGCTTCTGAAATTTAGACCTGGCAAATCAGTATGTAATAGAAATTGAGTCATCTGGACTTTGTGGAGTAGGCTATCAGAGCTTGCAGATTGCATGTTTGCCCATGGGTTGTAATTTGAACACCAGTGAGTAAGATGAGGCAAAGCACAAGATATCCTGCATAAAACTGACCCTTTCAGTGCTCATAAGGCAGTATGATATGTGAAACTAGTTGAAGATGCTGTAAAAGGAGTTAATGGCTATTAATGTTCTGGTTAAAAAGTTATACCTGAAATGTAAGCCTGTTTTTTTTCTCTACAGGTGCTGATTGACCTATTTGCCACTTTATTGGTTTTGTTTCTAGATACCAGAGTTTGCAGGTTTTGTTTTCTTTACAGAGTGGCTAGCCATCCTTATCTTCTCATCTGCTTTCTGGATTCTAGGTACGAGACAGGGCACAAAGAGCATCTCGGATCCTGCTCGACATTGAGGCTGGCGCTCCAGTCCTCCTGATCCCAGAAAGCTCCAAATCAAACCAGCTGATTGTGGCAAACCTTGGTAAACTGAAAGTGAAGAACCAGTTCTTATTTGCTCGATCACCGGGTACATTCTCACTGCGAGACAAGGTAGAAAAAATTACCATGGTTCATGTCTTTTTCCCTCAACTGGTGAGATTTATTTTAATTTGTCCCTTTGTTTTGCCAGTTTCACTCATGTTATGTCCGCATGTATTCTGGAAATGCATGCTCAGAAGGAAGCTTGCATCCTACAACCGTTTACTAAAGAGCGCAGGAAGCATGGTGTTTGAAAATTGGGTGATGTTTCAGGAGATTGCTGAGTACTTGCTGATCGACAACTGACGAATGTTGATCTTGTCGATTACAGACTTCATTCATTCATTCCCGCCTTCATTCATTCATTTCTGCCTTCATTTATAAATTTTTGTAGAGGGAAGTAGAAGAGCTCAAGTTAACTAAGATGACTAGAACCATGGTTGCAAATATTAAACTTTGTGACTTTTTAAGACCGAGAAAGCCGGTTGATGGGGTTTAGGGAGAGTTTGAAAGAGTAGGGTCTAGACCAGTGGTTCCCAACCGCTGTGTAGTGGCACACTAGACAGTCCATTGGTGAGTAAAACGTAGAGGAATGAATAGTATTCTAGAATCAGAGTTGAAGAACTCAGTTGAGACATACAAGTCAGTCTCAAGGTGGGACAAATACATGATAGGATTTGCACGAGAAGGATAGGGTTGAAAAGTTAAGCTTCTAAATAGGAATTCATTATTTTTCTTACCTTTCGTTTGTGGTGACTGATGGAGGTTATATTTATGCAACATTAGAGGTTTTCCTGATAGCTCGGTTGATAAAAACAGACAATAACTGAACCACCCAGATCAGAGATTGTCACTTGTGATTTCCCCCATTCATGCTGGGATACTGCAGTTAGCATTGGCACCCTGGATAAGACAAAAGAGAGAGCCTATGTTTTCTATTAAAAATTGATGTTGGGTGAGGTTCACATCAGGCTCAGTTGTTGACACCCTGCATAGCCATACATCTCTTGATATTCATAATTTCAGCTCGCAAATGGAATCTAACATTTTTGGATAAGATAGCCTGTTAAACCATCCCCTTAAAATAGTCTGCAGTTCTATGAAAAAGCAAAAAAAGGAAGAATGAAGTAAAACAAAACAGCTTAGTACCCTTGCATCTTTTACTTAGTGAGATAGAGTTCAGTTTTATGTTGAAAAGAATATAAGGATAAAGTTGAGATTGATGCAGTGTTGGCAGGATAATTAGGTTCCTGTGTTTGACCTGGGGCTAAGACTATACCGTGAGGATAATGAGTGTCTGCAGCATATTCCCAGTTTAAGATATTGTCAAGATAATGGATGACCTTGTATACACGTAATCTGGATTTCAGGCTGTCTTGTAAGGATAATGACTGTGATCCAAAAGCTGATTTGAGACTGACAATGATTTGTGATTCTGTATTAAATCTGGGCTGTGTTGTCAGGTTAATTGCACATTTGCTGGTATTTAAGCTATGCTATCGGATAGTGACTGATGAGCTGTGCATGACCTGAGGTAGAGGCCATGTTGTCAGGATAATAGCTTGTATCCTGTACATGACCCAGGTTTGAGGCTGTCTGGATAATGAGCTTCTCCTATGTGACAGGAGTTCAAAAGACTGCATTATCCAGTGTTCAGAGCCCTCAGTCCTCATCAATACAAAAAAAACTCGTCAAACCCCAGTCACTTACATTGTAAACATACCCCATGTGATAGCCGCATTAATTTAGTATTTAATGCAGCAGAAAGCAAGTTGTATTTGTAAATTCCAGACTTCGTACTAGACATTGTGTATAATTGAATGCAGAATTCTGCTGGTGAACTTTACGCTCTTCGTTTGATCTTTTGTGTTCACTACATATTTGGAAAAAGTTGAATTTTTGATCAGTTTCTGCTTTGTCAATGTTATGGAGATTCACTTTGTTTTGCCCTTCTTTCTTTTTCTGAGAATTTGATTTTGCACGCCAATTCATACAAGGACCCATCATTACTGGAGGTACACAGACAAGATCACCTATTTGTTTGGAAGTTTTTGCAGAGATGATGTGATAGATTAGCAGCTTTCTTTTGTGTGTTCATGCACTTTTCAAAGTATCTCCAAGTTGTTTCCATTATATATATAATACAAAGTTCTCATAGGGATACTCCACAGGATGTCCAAGCGTTTAACAATGGCACAGATTTAAGTTTTAAAAAATGATTGTAGTTGGGATTTAACGTGAGTCTTCAAATGAAGTTCATTTCATTATTCGCCAATGACTTATGAAACTTCAATGCTGAAAATTCACGAATTGTGCTTCAAGTTTCTTAATGATTCAGCAGTTAGCTTTAAGATTTGGTACATGATGTGTACGAGTTGAATGAGATAATGAAGGCTAATCCATTTCTCGGTCCTGAGTTGAAGAGGGTTGCTTGAGGGTATTTGCATTTCTTAATTTTGAGAATGAAATGCGTTGGTAAACATCAACTGCTTCCTTCAGTGTTGAGGGAGAATGGGTTATAAAAGTGCATTCACTACTGCCAGTGATTTAGATGGAAGTATATGTGAGAAGGTATTTTTGTGCCCACTCTGAGTGTAAGAGGAGGTGTGTGTGTGTAGCATTCATGTAAATGAGTTTCTATCCAGTTTATTGGTGCAGAATAGATAAAGATATGTCTCTTTGATTTGTATATGAACACAATGAAATCTTCCAACAACCAATGTTGAGGGGTGTGCAAGAATTTGATTTGATCCTAGTTTCTGCATGTGGTGTGTTATTTAAGAACCTTGCACTAGTGTGGACTGAAAACACTGCCTGTGTGCTATGTTTCAACTACTTGCATGAAAATTGCTTTGTGTTCTTTATAGTTTGTAATCTTGCATTGAATGGCACTTGGAGATCATTGTAGTGCACAGTCCCATGGAACCACAATGAAATCACACAACAGCCTATGTTGCATTGTTTAATGATAAACCAATTGGCCAAGAAAGCAATGCAGTCCATCATAAAAGAAGAAGCGTCATAGAATCCCTACAGTGCAGGAGGAGGTCATTTGGCCCATTAAGTTTACACTGATTCTCTAACATCATACCTAGTCCCACCACCCAGTCCTATCCCTGGTAACTCCACACGTTTGCCATCGCTCACCCCTCTAACATACTTACCTTGGCAATTTAACACCTTACCTGCACATATTTGGACTGAGAGGAAATCAGAACATTCCTATAAAAGGTTTGCCTCGCAGATAATTCAGAATGATTTGGGTGTCAGTCCATGGCTCAGTCAAAGAATTCTTGTCTCAGACATCAGATTGTGGGATCAAGTCCCGTTCCAGGCCACTACAGTAGTACTGAGAGAGTGCAACTTTGTTGGAGGTGCGTGCATCTTTCACGTGAGACAATAAATACTTTTTATTTCTGTACTGTAGCCTGTACAGCTGGCCAAAAAAACCTGAAATACTTTAGGTTGAATTTTGCATATGCCTTGCTGACATCACATAATTACATCTGCCTTGTCATTCCTGAGTCTAAGGATATTTCAGTTGTAAGTATATAATCAGTAACGTACACAACACAAATCATAAGATTCCACCTCTTCATATGCTGCTATCATCTGGTCCAAATGTATTTTAAATTTCCTGAATCAAAGTCCTCCCTAAACCCCTATTCAATGAATAAATTGCAAAATAATAAAAGCAACATCTCAAGCATTAACAACTAGCACTTAGTGCAGTACAGTGAATGTCTTCCTCATCAAAACTGTCTGTGAAATGATTAAGCATGTCATGACCTGCAGTGAAGATGCCAGTTATGGGCTTGCCTCACTCTGGTGCACATTAGATGGTGAGTTTTCTGGCAGCTGTTGTCATAAAAATGCTTCACACCTTTAGTGAAGATTTAGCTTCTTAATATCTCTCTCTATTTTTATATCTGTATGTAAATAAGTCCAGGAGTGATTTAGCATGAGTATTTTCGGTGTTCATACAACATCACTGGTTGGAAAGTCTCTCCTTAAGTGTACCCATTCGTAAAAGAGAGGGAAGATTTAGTATTTTTTATGAAAATACTTGTTACTGACAGGGGAGAGAAAGAAACTGCACCCTCTGCCTCACTCCAATTTCCCAATTCTTCGTCCTTTCAGTCTGTAATCAGTGTAGCTTGATTTTGATAAGGCCAAAATATTCCCAAACTCCCGCTTTGTGTGTTGTCCGTTTTTGCAAGGAGCATTATTCATTCGCCCAGAAAGATTTGTTGCTACTTGATACGCATCCTACACAAGCTGCAGGAGAAGAAAGGGGGCTTTGCTCGAAGGGCTAGATGGCCTACTCCTGCTCCTGTTTCTTATTTCTTATCTACAAAATATTAAAACCAAATGTAATAGTCAACATATCACATAATTGTAAATGTCCAGTCAGTGGGGGATCTTTTCCATCCAGAATTGAAGCTCAGCCAACTCCTGATAGCTGAAGACAGGATTTCATGGAGTTTCTTTAAAATAAGAGATGCACAACAGGTAGTAGACAGCTTTGGTAACTCTTATAGCCAGAGGTCCATATTCCAGGTGAACTCGGAATCTTCCTCAACACATTTCAATGAGGCATTAAACTTTAAGCCTCCTGGCTCTGTAAAGGCCAGATGTTACAGCCTGGTTTTTGTTTCCTCTGTTGTTACTTCTGCTGACTGCCCCAAAGCGAGGAGGACTTTATAATAAAAGGCTTTCAAAAATCAAAGTTTGGTCATGTGACAACTGGCCGTTGAGAAAACAATCGATAGTCTGTTCGCATTAACAAAGTGGCCTCCACCACCCACAGTCAATACCATTGACATACAATAGTGGCAGACAGAGATCCTTAGCATTTCCTTGTGCGTAATCAGTTTTGTTAGCTCTCCTTTGTTACCTGCCAGATCTGGAGTCAGAAAGTCTGAGGAGTTGGTCTTGTTGTTTTGGGGCAAGTCCTGACAATGGCAGGTGCGACACTCCACACGCACACTGTGTGGGCATGTTCGTTGTAATCCATCATAAGAAGCTTCCAGAAGGTTGGCCAGTTTGCAGTTGCAAATGTCAGATGACTGTAGCAGACATCCTAAAGATCAAGTGTCTTTTTTAAAGATGGCATACGGATTGTTTAAAAAAAACTGTAATGTTCTCCAGTCTGCTTGGCATGATACGCTATTTTGTGGAAATAGGGTTACACGTTCACGCGTAATTTCTTTGCTTTTCTTTTTGAACGTGGCCTGACAGCTGCTTTGAAGCTGCCAGCCCAAACTATACTATAGATTAGGAATGCAGATTTACTAGTTTAATTCACTTGGACACTATGCTTTTATTGTGCATTAATTATATGTTGAAATAAAAATCTACTGACCCTAGAAAAATCCAGCTAATTTTAGCCAAAACTTAATTCTGTAACGCAAGCTTTTCAGTAGACCTGACTGGTCAGGGATGGGATTATGGATTTACAGCTACTGAATGAGCTCATTGACTCCCTGTCAGTTCAAGTATAAGCAGTCTTGTAGTTTAAAATAGTTTCACACTAATCTATTGAAAAATGCTGCTGGCTACAAAAATGGACTAATACCTGTCATTACTGCCCTCACATGAAACCCAGTTATTTTAAGCTGAAAAATTGCAGGAATACATTTTGTTCTTCTCAATATGAACTGTCTGAAATAAAAGATACAGTATCATGTTCAGGCTCTTGTGACATAGTGGCAATGAGCTCGTAATCCAGAGGCTCAGGCTAATGCTCTTGTTGTACTTGTCCCAATGGCACTGTCCCTCTGAATGTAAGCAATAAGTGTTAGGAGACTCTTGCACTGTGATTAACAGTGATAAAGATAAAGTCGCCATAGCCCCAGATGACCACAGGCTGCTTTCCCATTTGAGAAGGAGAGCTAACTGGTGGTGATTTAACCTGAAGATCACCACACTTCATGCAAGAGATGAGGTTGAGAAGGTGGGGCCCTCACGAATAACTTCAGCTGGCATGTGAATGAGAACAAGGTTGACCTCAGTCCTGTTCGCTTCCTTTTTAACATTGGACAATGGTGGGTGATAAATGCTGGTTTTTGCAGCAATGCCCACATCTCTGAATAAACTAAAAAATGAAGGAATGTTTCAATCTGCTCGTGTGATCAATCCTAACTCTTCATGTTTTTATCATAATTTCTTCATATTTACATATGCACAATCTAAATAAAATACACCTGTGTGACATTCATTCAAAGGCTGAAATCAATGAAACATTCTTCTGCAACCACTCACTGCCAACCTCAAATAAGTAGCGGCAATGTAATTGCTACATCAAAACTTGTTCTACCTACCTGCAAATGCAGCTAACACAGCCAAGAGGCTCTCTTGTATTAGAAATATGTATGATTTTTGAGAACATGAATCCAAACATCCATATGCTTATTAAATATATATAAATCTGCTTAGAGTTTTAAAGTGCCCAGAAGATCCAATGAAAATCCTGAATGCTTTTAAAAATTGATTTGGTACATTGATGTGAAGTTATGTTATGTATCTCGCACTCCGTCTCTCTGGAATCAGTTTAGTACCCAAGTCCCAAATTATTTGCAGTGAACACATAAGTGACAATATGAAGAGATATGGCTAAACGTGTTAAATTGTAACTCTACAATCAGTTTATTTCACATTGGGAGTGATCTGTGTTTGTTTTATGGAAGTCGTGTCTGAACCAAACAGTCCTGAAATTTAAAGTAATTGATCTCCCAATCCTCTCTCCCTCCTAATTGTACATTTCCAGCCTTAAGGGTTAGATACTGAATGAGTCCCTCAAAAAGTCCTTTCTTTTGCTTTGTAGCTAGGCAGTAGAAAATGCTGTGGTATTGAGTTGCCCTTTATCCTCAAATTTTGTGCGCATTTGACATTTCTCTCTCCTCCCTGGACTTTTTGATCTTTCTGGCCTTGGGCAGTATTTGTGTTTGAGATGATAAATGTTCAGCAATGTCCCATGTTACTGCCTAATGGCACTCGGGAAACATGATTGTGCTCAATAGGAGATTGAGCCTCTGTCTCGTCTCTGCTATGGGACATTTTGCTGCACTAAATGTGCAACTGATGTGGGTGGGTGGGGGTGAGGTAGCCTCCAGACGTGCCTCTGCCACTGTTCAGGTGCCAAATATACAGATTAGCAGTGCATCATAAGTTTTCAATAGTGTTTATAAATTACATATTTTAAACCATTCGTTGTAAGCATATTTTGGTTTTAAAATTCCATGTTTAGTCCTTTTTTTCTGCCTCTTGCTGATAGCCTTTGACCCTTTTTATGACAGAATCCTGAGAGCACCTCTCTGTCTCAAGACACCCCTCCATACACTCAGAAGACAACAGCAAGCAGCACAGGCAATGCTCAGTCCATTCCCTGTAGACCGGACAAACTGAATACTGGGGCTGGCTCCTCTGAGAAAGCAAATCTTAATAAGCCACAAGCTGAATCAGGACCCTGCACGCATTCCAAATCACAAGAGGGGCTGCATAACCAGCCACTGACTGAGGAGCTACAGGAATTGGAGGGTAAGAAAGCAATTATTTCTGGAAGCTGCCTTTACCTGAAGAGAACATTTATCATGTGGAAAAGGTCTGGAAGCTCAACTTATTCATTTAAGTATTGGCTCCAGAAAAGAAACTGGAACAGGGATGGGTATTGGGGCCTCAACTATTTACAGTCTAAATCAGTGACATGGATGAAGGGATCAAATGTATATTCGTTAAATTTGCCAATGACACCAAGATATTTAGGAAAGTCAGTTGTCAGGAAGGTAAAGAGTCTGCAAAGGGGCGATCGACAAGTTAAGTGAGTGGGGTGGGGGGAATGGCAGATAGAGTTTAATATGGGAAGTTGTACGCTTTGACAGGTAGAATAGAAAAGTAATATAGTATTTAAATGGAGAAAGATTGCTGAACCTAGTGGTACAGAGGGATCTGGTTATACTGATACATGAGCTGCAGCAAGCTAGTATGCAAGTACAGCAGGTGACTAGGAATTAAATGTTGGCATTTGTTGCAAGGGGAATGGAATATAAAAGTAGGGGAATTTTACTGCTGTTGTACAGGACTTTTGATTTGATTTATTATTGTCACATGTATTAACATACAGTGAAGTATTGTTTCTTGCGCGCTATGCAGACAAAGCATGCCGTTCATAGAGAAGGACACGAGAGAGTGCAGAATGTAGTGTTACAGTCATAGGGTGTAGAGAAAGATCAGTTTAATGCAAGGTAAGTCCATTCAAAAGTCTGACAGCAGCAGGGAAGAAGCTGTTCTTGAGTCGGTTGGTACATGACCTCAGACTTTGGGGAGATCATGTCTAGAGTAGTGTCCACAGTTTTGATCTCTTACTTGAAAAATGATATAATTGCATTAGAAGTTGTTCGGGGAAGGTTGACTTGACTCATTTTTGGGATGAGGGGCTTATCGAATGAAGAAAGTTTGAACAGGTTAAGCCCATGCCCGTTGGAGTTTAGAAGAATGAGAGATGGATCTTATTGATACGTAAGAGGCTTGTATGAGGAGACTTGATCGGGTGGATACTGGGAGGATATTTCCTCTCGAGGAGGCAACAAGAACCTAGAGGATAGTTTCAAAATTAGAGGTCTCTCCTTTTAGAATGGAGATGAGAATTTGTTTTTCTCTTCAGTATTTTCTTCCCCAGTAAGCAGTGGGAGCTGGGTCATTGAAATTATTCAAGGCTGAGTTGGGTAGATTTTTGTTGGATATGGGAGTTGTAGGGTTACTGGCAGCAGGCAGGAAAGTGAAGTTGAGGCTACAATCAGATCAGTCATTATCTTATTGAATGGTGGAGCAGGGCTGAAGGACTGAATGGCCTATTCCTGTTCCTAAGTCATTCCTGTGTAAATATGGGTGGAGTCAAATCGTAGTTTATCGTGACATCAGCCAGAATTAGGAATTTCCTCCTGTATTGATTGGTAAACAAAGTAAACGTAATATTTTGGGGACCTCACTGTAAATCTTTTTGTCTTTCAGATGAACATATCTGCCTACTGGACTGTATTGTGGTTGACCTACAGGACATGGACATCTTCACTGCGGAGAGACATCCCAGAGACCTTACTGGAAGAACTGAAAATTGTGGTTCAGACTTGTTTTTTCCATCTTACCTGGTGAAGCACGTAGATGGGAACCTGCTGAAGGAGCGATGCTGGCTGAAGCTGCAAGTTGAGCGAAACCTGGATAAGTGAGTGTTTAGTCTTTACCGGTTAGAATCTCATCAAAGTGACAATCTCATTGTTAGAAAAAAATTAATTTGACGATCTGTATGTTTTTCTGTTTGAATTTTATATGATACTTAGTTTGGTGTGTTGGCTCCAAGTTACAGAAGGAAAATTTCACTTAAGCCATCAATTGCATTTTAAACTACCATCTATGATAATTCAGAGAGAGGTTTGAATTGTGAGGTAAAGCTTGTAATTTAATTTGCTGTGCATGGTTGATGCAGTTACTTTGTTAAAATATTAGAAGTGATCCATATTGTTCAAATAGTGGAGGAAAGATAGTTGATAGAAGCTCTGTGTCACATTTGGAGGGCTGCTGCACCTGTACCTGACTTAGTGCATTTAAAAGAGAACAGGGAGAATTACAGAGTAAAGGTTGAGGAATGAATGGGATTGTCAGTGATAAAAATAGACATGTGCTATAGAGAACACAATAGGCCTGATAACTCTGCGCAAGCGAAGTAGGCTTTGAATGGGATAAAATCAGGCCCTGTGCATTTCTTTTTCACTTCCAGGAGTATTGATTGATTATATTTAAGTGAGAAACTTTGCAATTTTTTTAATCTGGAGGGTTGCTTACCTATCTTTGCAAATTTCAAGGTGAGTTAAAGTCAATGAGAAGAGAATTATACATGACCCAATTGTTCACACCACCCACTATTTCCATTTCACGTTTTTCGTTTAAGCCTAGTAATTGTGGAGATGCACAGTGTGAAATATTTCTGTTGGCTGCACTGTATCGACTCATGACTATTTGTTGATTTAGAGAGATAAGCCATGCTGTGCCTGATGTGGCCATCCACGGTAGTCTGTCATCAGTACACTGCTCTCTGGATCTTAACAAATACAAGCTGATTCGTGGATTGATTCAAAACAATTTGGGGGAACCCATTGAAGAGTTCATGAGACCGTTTGACTTGCAAGATCCCAGCATACATGTAAGTGTATAAAAATAGCAGTGCATGGAAATGTTTAGAGGAATTAATTGATCAGAGTTGAAATTTTTTTTTTGAGAACATCATTATATTGTAGACAGAAACATCTCTTTCTTTCTTCCTCCCAATTGCTGAATGCTGCATTGGTTCTGCTGAGTAATATGAATGAAGTATATATGATTCTGGGGTCTTTCACCTTAAATGTCCCTCAACCTGAAATATCCTCATCAGCTATCCTGCATCTTGGGTTTCTGTCTCTCCTTTTTGCCCTTTTTTCCCTCCTTTTTTTTATCTTTCTCATTCTAGTTGTGCAGGAGGCCATTGGTGGATAATTGTCAGAAGGAAAAGAAATTAGTGTTTAATTGTAAAGTAAGCTGCCAAAGTTTTGGGTTTCCAAGTAATTTGCAGTTGGTTCTATTTGTAGCACATTTTGTTTTGTAATATTTGCTGTTGAGCAATCCTGACAGAACTTGCCTAATTATGGAGTGTGGCATGGTATGCAGAGCTTGGTTATTAACTTATCCACTTATAGTTCAAAATCAGACTAGTTTCTGTAGATTTGCCTAGTGTTAAATGAGATGAAACTCTACATTTATTCTTAGTCTCATTACTAATAGTAATAATCGCTTCAAGGCATACTTAAGATGCAAAGAATGCTGAACTGTTGTTGGGCAATCATTTCGTAACATCTGTTGCCTTGGAATGCAAGTGCTGGAGAAAAGGGACCCTTTCCCATATTGGACAATTGCTATCTGCGTCAAGTACTCCCATGTCATTTAAAATAAAGTTGCCTATTTCTGCGCTGACAACATACCTCAGTCCTAACCTGAAAAACAATCACCTTCTGTTCCAGTGTGACATTTTCCTAGTTCCAACATCCGGTGTCCTTTTTAAGTGAGATTGCCAATTAGTGTCAAATTAAAGAAAGTTTGCCCTGTGAGATCAAACTCATTTTGCACACAATTCTTACAAAAGCAGGGATCTTTTATGCTATTATTCTGATTTGGATTTAAAGCAGGCTCCAGAGGCTGAAGACTAGAATTTAGTTCAGTGAGTATCTTTTGGCTTCCTTATTTATAGATATAGAAATTCATCTTTTTTCCCACTTAAGTTTTTCCCTCAAGTCATATACCATTCTCTGCTAGAGTATGAGCAGGAGATTTGCTGCCATGTCAGTGTTTCCTCCGTGTGCTCCGGTTTCCTCCCACAGTCCAAAAGACATGCAGGTTAGGTGAATTGGCCATGCTAAATTCTCCCTCAGTCTACTCAAATAAGCACCAGAATGTGGCGATTAGGGGATCTTCGTGGTAACTTCATTGCAATGCGAATGTAAGTCTACTTGTAACTAATAAATAAACTTTAAACTTTATCTGCCTCTTAACAACATTGATTCCCTTGTTTTCTGACGAGAAACGTCCCTAATAAGTGCCTTAACTGACAACCAAGGGAGTTTATTTTCTTAGTCACAAATAGACTTACATTAACACTGCAATTTAAGTTACTGTGAAAATCCCCTCGCCGGCGCACTCCGGCAGCCAATTGAGTACACTGAGGGAGAATTTAGCCTGGCCTATGCATCTAATCAGCATGTCATTCGGACTGTGGCGGGGAAACCCACGCAGACGGGGAGAAAGTGCAGACTCTGCACAGACAATAACCTAAGCCAGGAATAGAACCCGGGTCCCTGGCGCAGTGAGGCAGCAGTGCAAGCCACTGTGCGCTCGGAGCTGAGATGTTTTCACAACATGAACCATAATTTGTAGCCAAGATATCAGTAAGTGTAATTACACTTGCGATTATTTATTTGCAAGTCGTACCATGATTTCGGGCAAGTTGCATGTGCATGATTAAACTCAAATATCCAAAAGTTACTGTACGAGTTGCATTGCTCCACCATTGCAAAAATGACATTTCGCTCCCATTATTATTGAAATAGATTGAATGGTATTTGTACAGTAATGCAAAATATGGATGCCACAGAAAATTAAATCTTGGTCATTTCAATCTAAGCCTCTGTTCAATGTTTGAACATGAGAAGTATTAATTATTGCCAGCCAACCTCTCTGGCTCTGAATATTAACTACTATAAGTTAGAATCTCATTCCTTCAGGCTTTTCTTGTTGGAGATTTTAAAAAATACGAGAAGTTCAACTTCTTTCTATCCATTTTTCTTTCTCTATCTTATTGCAATGTTTCCTTCTCTCCCTTTCTTTCTCTTTGTATCCGATTCACTCACTAATTCCTCCTCAGTCCTTGAGCTGTTAATTTCACAATCCTTCAATTCGATTGATTAAAGAGGCACACAGTCGCTTGCCTTCGGGATCTCGCACTGTGACAGCATCATCTCACACTTACAGCAACTTGCTGTGCAAAAGCCTAAACATGCATAGGCAAGTATAACTAACAGCAGGCACAATTATGTACCCCACCTCAGAAATTATGGCACATCGCAACATGATACATGTAAGTTTGCTTAGAAATGTTACTGGGTATCGGTATTTTTTGACTTGTATTTTCTGATGTGGAGATGCTGGCATTGGACTGGGATAAGCACAGTAAGAAGTCCCACAACACCAGGTTGAAGTCTAACAGGTTTATTTGGCAGCGCAAGCTTTCGGAGCCTCAAGCTCCTCCTTCAGGTGAGTGAGGACTTGGGTTCACAAACAGGTTGTATAAGGACACAAACTCAATTTACAAGATAATCATTGGAATGCAAGTCCTTACAGGTAAAGACTTGCAAAGTCTCACTAACTGTCCTAGCTGGAAACAATACACACCTCTTTAACCTGTGTTTAACTCTCTCCACTCACATTGTCTGTACCTTTAAGACTTGATTACCTGTAAAGACTCACATTCCAGCCATTATCTTGTAAATTGAGTTTGTGTCTTTATATGCCCTGTTTGTGAACACAACTCCCACTCACCTGAAGGAGTTTGAGAGTCTGAAAGTTAGTGCTGCCAAATGAACCTATTGGACTTTAACCTGGTGTTGAGACTTCTTATTGTATTTTCTGTTCAGGCATTTGATTTGTTTCATTTTATTATTCTGTCCCTCTCAGACAGTCCTTACTGGAGAAGTATACACAAACATGTCCTTTCTGATTGACATGATGAACGTTAGCTTGGAGCTCCTGGAGTCAAAGGGCAAGAGCACAAACAGCAGCTCACTGGCAAGGTATTTGTATTGGTGGCTATTCTCATATATGCAACTCTCCTGCTGTGTGCTTTTTAATTTTGTGCTCCATGGCTCTTAACAGTTTGTAGGACACTGTCTCCGAGGACCCTTGCTGCTCTGTAGGCAGCGTTTAAAAGGTGCATAAAGATCCCACCATTGGTTTTTCCTCGCTTTCCATTGCCCTTCCTTTGTTATCTCCAGTTTCTGGGGAACGGTCTTTTTTTATTTTACTTGGCATTGCTGATCGTTTTTGCGAAATTATAAATCTATCCCAGTGTACAAGAGCATGCTTTGAAATAAAATGAATAGTGGGGAATAGGCGTGGAGGGCAAGGGCAAGGATTAATAGCCTAGCTTCGGTAACTGCAAAATTGGCAGTCTTGATCAAGAGTGCAGCCAACTAACTGCATTTTGTTTTCTAAGAGCTTTGGCTGGGCATATAGCTTTAATTCCAATTTAGTACTGCTCCAGATTCCCTTTCCCACAAATGCTATTCTATAGTTTGTAACATTGCCAATTTTTTATTTTGAACTGAATTGGACCAGTTTCACGCTGTGGATTTTAGCTTCTGGGGTTGGTCAGAGCCTGTTGAATCTTTACACCCAGCAAAAAGACTAATTTTCCTCCCTGTAATTAGAGGGAAATGGCAGATGTAAGGGATTAGAACATAAGAACTAGGAGCAGGAGTGGGCCATCTGGCCTCTCGAGCCTGTTCCATCATTCACTAAACGCATGGCTGGTCTTTTCATAGACTCAGCTCCATTTACCCATTCGCCCACCATAATCCTTAATTCCTTTACTGTTCAAAAATCTATCTTAGCCTTAAAAACATTTAACGGGGTAGCCTCAACTGCTTCACAGGGTAGGGAATTCTGCAGATTCACAACTCTCTGGATAAAGAAGTTCCTCCTCAAATCAATCCTAAATCTGTTCCTTCTTATTTTGAGGCCATGCCTCCAGTTCTGGTTTCACCCACTAGTGGAAACAACCTCCCTGCTTCTAACTTATCTATTCCCTTCATAATCTTAAATGTTTCTCTAAGATCTCCCCTCGTTCTTCTGAATTCCAAGTATAGTTCCTGTCCAGTCAGCTTGTCCTCATAAGCCAACCTTCTCACTTCCAGAATCAAACTAGTGAATCTCCTCTGGACTGCTCCAGTGCCAGTATATCCTTTCTCACAAAACTAGAATAAATCCCGTTAGTTTTTTTCAGCAGGATTTTCAAAATGAATCTCCCACACTCTGTAATACACAGAGTGCACTAGCGTGAATTTCACGAAAAATCATGGGGTGGGATCTGTTCCCACTGGAGAGACAGGCAGCATAGCGCTGAGCGGGCCACTGTGCATGTGCCAATCTGTCAATGCCAAGATCAGTGCATGCGTAGTGCCTCACACTGCCAGCCTCTTGATTGCTGGCCAGCCCCACGACCCCTGTTGCTGCTCCTCTGATTTTCCCCCCGATTCCTGGCCCCGAAGCAGCCTCCGCTTGCGTCTGTTGACCCGCTGTGCTGCTAAAGCACGCAGCATGCTAGGTGGAAACCCCCCCCCCCCCACACACACACACACACACACACACACACACACACACACACACACACACACACACACACACAAAAAAGAACTGTACACAGTACCCAAGTTTGGCCTCAACAGCACCTTATACAACTGCAACATAACCTGAATTGATTGAATGACTTGCTTCTATTTCTATCACATTGGAAGCTCCCATCCACTCTGTCCACACTTCCCACTGCCTCAGCAAAGCAGCCAGCATAATTAAGGACCCCAAGTACTCCAGACATTCTCTCTCCCGCCGCCTTCCTTCAGGAAAAAGGTACAACAGTCTGAGGCCATGTACCAACTGACACAAGAACAGCTTCTTCCCTGCTGCCATCAGACTTTTGAATGGCCCTACCTTGCAGTAAATTGACCTTTCTCTACACCCTAGCTATAACTGTAACACTACATTCTGCACTCTCTTGTTTCCTTCTCAATGAACGGTATGTTTTATCTGTATAGTGCAAGAAATAATACTTTTCATTATATACTAATACGTGTGACAATAATAAATCAAATCAAATGCGTGCTGCCTTTTGTGTTAAGAGATTGAATTGCCTGCCCCTGTTCCTACACCATGGACTATCCTGCCCTTAGTGCTTGCTGTAAGATGCATTTCTGAATACATGTATTTTTGAACATTAATAATCTGCCATTCTACATTGCATATGATTAATAAATAAATTGACCTTTAGTGGTCTTGCCCATATTGAATTATGATCAAGGGTGGGATTTCCCGCACTACCTCTGAATATTCCGCAGCAGCAAAGGCGGCCTGCCATTGGCCAGTAGCAGGATCTTCTGGTCTTGCCATTGTCAACAGGGTTTCCCATTGAATGCACCCTTCTCTGCTGAGAAGCCCACAGCGGGGGGTGCACTGCTGGCAAGACCAGAAGATCCCACTGCTTTGAATGACCGGGGAATCACGGCCGAAGTGTAGTCTTTGGGTGAGGATGGGTTAGAATACCGATGATGATTGGACTGAGGAATGCAAGCATAATTCATTTACTGTTTTGAAGCTATCATTGAATCCCTGCAGTGCTGAAGGATGTCATTCCACCCATTGAGCTTGCACCGACAGCTATCGCACCCAGAGTTTGTCCCCATAACCCCACGCATTTACCTTGCTTATTCGCCTTGACACTAAGGGGCAATTTAGCATGGCCAATCCGCCTAATACGCACATCTTCGGACTGTGGAAGGAAACCATAGCACCCGGAGGAAATCCATGAAGATACTGGTAGAACATGCAAACTCCACACAGACAGTCACCCCATGGCCAGAAATTGAACCCAGGTCTCTGGTGTTGAGACAACTGTGCCACCTGGCTGTCCTATCTGTCCATATTGTTATGTAATACTAGGATTTTTTATGTCTTGATTTTTCATATTGAATGATAACATTTACAAGAACTTAGGAAGCAAGGAAGTGAAGTTTGTTGTAATATACTAAAATCCTCTACCTTAACACTGCAGTGTGCTTTGAAAGCAATAAATAATGGAGAGCAGGTGGGAGGGGACAAGTCTGGCTAATCAGGGGTGCAGCAAACTGACCGCTAAATAAACACAGAACTGAGATGTTTTAGCACCAACATGGGCAAGAGGATACAATTACATGGCAACTTTATGCCAGCATTATTCCATTGTAAGTATGGACACAGGAATCTAATTGAAAAAATCAAAATTTGATTACAGGGACTAAGCTTTTGCAAGCAATAAGTTCACAAAATGAAATATTTTTAATAACTGCTTATATTCCCTCTGCAAATCATTGAAGTATGTATGCCAAATTAATTTCTGTATTAAATCAATTATTTCCTCTCCAGGTTTGATTTCAAAAAGTCAAAGCTGCTTTACGAGAGTTTTTCAAACACAACAAAGTCTGTAAATCTGGTTTCTCACTCAATGATGGCATACGACACCCGAAGCACTGGATCAACAATGAACCCAGACGCCAAGCCGAATGTATTTAGATGTATTTTGGATGCATCAAAGAGCAGTAGCAATCGAGCCTCACTGCAAATGGAACTGCATTACAGGTGTGGAACAGTATAACAGTTGCAGCATTGAATAAGCCTCAAATACTGAATACTGCTATTAGTTAATGGTGACCATTGCCAAAAAGCCTGTGGATGTCTTGTAAATACAGAATAAGGCTCACTTGAGATGTTCTCTATGACTAAATAGTCTGCCTAGACTCATTGTGCAAGCTTACATAGTTTAAAGCTTTATTTAATAGTGTCACAAGTAGGCTTGTATTAACACTGCAATTAAGTTACTGTGAAAATCCCCTAGGTGCCACACTCCGTGTATTCGGGTACACTGAGGGAGAATTTAGCATGGCTAATGCACCAAACTGGCACGTCTTTCGGACTGTGGGAGGAAACCGGAGCACCTGGAGGAAACCCACACAGACCCGGGGGAGAATGTGCAAACTCCGCCCAGTCAGTGTCCCGAACTGGGAATCGAACTCGATTCTCTGATGCTGCAAGGTAGCAGTGTCACTGTGCTGCCCATAGGAAGGAGAGTTAGTTTGGCAAGTTACTAGCAGAGCTGACTGTACTCATTGACCTGTATCCCTAGAAAAGTCGGCATCTTCAAGAGGGCAATAAAGAAAATAGGAGAGCGGCTACAAAAGGACGTGGTAATAGCCAGTACCATAGAAACTGTGTACCTTCAATACTTATAGTCATAATAACTTGCTTCAAAATGGATATACATGCTTGTCTGTTATTCATATTTAAAACCCCTTGTCATAGTAAATGTTACTGATAAAGATTATTTTTCCACTAAACTGATAGAATCTTATTCTATCTATCGTGAGAAGAGAGGAAAATGATCATATTAACATTGTCTTAATGACAAGAGCCACGCCAGCCTTCTGGATAGAAGGCAGTCGTTTAAGCCCTTGAGGCCTGCAGCCTATCTTTTAAAAACACCACAGTACTCTTTCTACAAAGAAAAAGACCACCCACTTCCCCTCTGCAATTTTATCTACCTCCACCCTACCTCAGCTTCTATGCTGCTGAAACCCTCATCCATACCTTTGTCATCAAGTTATTCCACTGAGTTGCCTTGAATGTTGAGTAAGAAATCTGTAATATGTGGGTTCTGTGGAATATTTCCTGTAACGTAAGTTTCTAACTATTGCTATGCTGTTAAAGGGAAAATTGATAGATTATTATCAATGGTTCTTAATCATTTTTGAGTAGATTTTTCAATCATTAAATAAATTATAAAAACTCTGCATTCTTGCTGGTAAGTTGAATTCTGTTGTGACTTCAGCCCGAAGTACTGAAAGACTTTCTCGATTCCCCAGGTCAACCAGAGATGCTTCGTGCTTCACTGTGGTTCTGAACAACTTGCGTGTCTTTGTTATATTTGATTGGTTAATGCTTGTACGGGATTTCCTGCAAACATCCAATAGCCCAAAGAAAGCAGAAAATGCCTCCCCAGCCCGCGACCGAAAGGTTGGCGGTGAAATCTTGGTCCCCAAAACGGTGAAGTATGGAGTTATCACAAAACGATCTTCCGTGCCACTGCCGAATGAGAAGTACTTGGAAGTGAAAATCAACGTAACTGGTAAAAACAGCTTTCAGGCCAACCTCACTAAGCTTCAGTCAAACAGTTGATTATTTTCTTTAATGTTCTGTTAATTTCCAGATTATAAATGTTTATCTTTTTAAAGACATGGACGGTGATATAGTTCCTAAAAAGAAATCCCTCTCAACAGCCGAGTGGATAAGGGCTACACTTGATGTATTTCTGTATCATGTGGACCAGAATCCTGATGAATTAACTGATTTTTCTTGGGATGTAGTTGGGGCGTTGCAGTTTAACATGAGTGCCTCTGGAATGGGAACAAAGAACAACCCAGCACGGGAAACAGGCCCTTCAGCCCAATGAGCCCGTGCCGCCGCATCTTCCTACACCTACCCTGCCCTGTGTGTATGTGAGTGGAACCCCTAATGTAGCCAGATTCAGGGGAGAATAGTGTCAATTTGGTACACCAATCAGCCTAAGAGCACATCTTTGGGGTGTGGGAGGAAACCAGAGCGCCCGGAGGAAACCCACGCAACCACAGGGAGAATGCGCAAACTCCCACAGACACAGGCCCAAATCCATGTATCTGCACAGCTAGCAGTGATAGTCACTGAGCTGTTGTGGTGCCCGTCTGCTGGTCCAGGATTAAGCACACACAACGACACAAAGTACTAGGCCACTCCCGGAACCTCCAAGAGCAGCCCACGCATGACCCACCCCGTGTGCATGCCCCTCGTTTGACAACAAAATGGACTGACACCTGTGGAATAAAAAGACAAAACATTAACATGTAATACTACATTTCCAGTGTCGTCCCGAGGCTCTGACCCTATTTAAAACCCTCTACTATAACCCTCCATCCTTGTTTCGCTCTTGTGTCTATCTAAGTAAACCTTAAACAAGTCCAACGTGCCTCCCTCCATCACCCTACTCGGTAGCGCGTTCCATACCCCCACGACCCTCTGCATGAAAAACCTTTCTCTCGTATCCAAATTATACTTCTCCCCTCTCACCCTTAGATCGTGACCTCTCATAATTGTCCCCAATCTAGGGGAAAGCCTACCACTGTTGACTCTATCTATTCCCTTCAGTATTTTATACACCTCTATCATATCCCCCTCTTAATCTCCGTCTTTCGAAGGAGAAGAGCCCCAGTTTCTCCAACCTTTCCTCGTAACTCAGTCCTTCCGTGCCAAGCAACATCCTAGTAAACCTCCTCTGCACCCTCTCCAGGGTCTCCACGTACTTCCGGTAGTAAGGTGACCAGAACTGGATGCAGTACTCCAAATGCGGTCTAACCAACATTCTGTACAACTGGAGCATTAGACGGCAGCTCTTAATACTCTTAATTGGTCTACCTTTTATCATGTAACTCCTCCCTGCATTATTCCTTCCAAAATGCATCACCTCGCATTTGTCAGGATTAAATTCCATCTGCCATCTATCTGCCCAATATACCAACCTATCTATATCCTGCTGTGTCACCTGACAGTCCTCCTCAGTATCTGCCAATCCTGCCATCTTGGTGTCATCCGCAAATTTGCTTAAGACCATCAATAGCTTCCACACTCAGTGACTATCTGATGACATCTCCAGGGTAGGGTGGATTTTATTTGAGGGGAGAACGTAGTTCACTAAACTCCAAGCATTCACTTGCTTGGTTCACACATGAGGTGGCCATCTGCGTGATAATACCAACAGGCACAGTGGCACAGTTAACACCGCTGCCTCAGCTCCACAGAACCGGGTTCGATTCCGACCTTGCATCACTATCTGTGCAGAGTCTGCACATTCTCCCCGTATCTGCATGGGTTTCCTCCAGGTGCTCTGGTTTCCTCCCACAGCCCAAAAATGTGCAGGTTAGGTGGATTAGCCATGTTAAATTGCCCCTCAGGGTCAGGGAAATTAGTAAAGTAAATACATGGGATTATAGGATAGAGGCTGGGTGGAATTATTGTCAGTGCAGGCTCGATGGGCTGAATGGCCTCTTTCTGCACTGTAGGGATTCTGTGATCGTAAAACCATATACCAACAGGGCTCAATGTTTTCACTCATGGGGAATATTGTGGCAGGATTAAAATATACTACTGAGCGTTCCTATAGTGCAAAAAGCAACTTCATCGTGAATTATTGAAAACAATTGCTCTTTTCATTTTTAACGCTGCTTTCATGTAACTTTCTGCACATTCGATCCATCAGTATTGCCCTGAGACATAAGGTGCTACCTACAGTCACCTTGCAGTTATGGTACTGGTCTAGTTCCAATGTAACCATGGAAGGTAGTAGATTTAAATTTGATAAATCTGGTCATTTATTCATTTGCAGTCCTGTCCTGTGATACATTGTTGACTTAAGTGCTATTTGAACAGCCAGGATTGAGCAACATGCTCGAAGCAGCATGTAGGATAATATAAAAGGGGATTACCTTTTCAAAATGGAATTTCAGAGATTACTGTTGTTTCTGTCTTCCACCCAGTTTACATTGTCTTTAATCAACAACTTTAATCCCCTTTCACAGGCACTGAATTTGTTGTGGTTGAAGACATGTCGTGCCACGATACAAATGCAATTATTCTGAAGGCAACCACTGTGCTCACCTATAAACCACGGCTTGTGGATCGGCCATTCTCTGGCAGCCTTGGAGGAATTGAGGTAAAAAAAAATGTTGATATCACAGCTATTCCTCGGGAGAAATAATGGCCCAGATTCACCATTCGCTAGAAGGTTGTACCCCTGAGATACCCTGGAAGATGCCTTTGTGGGGAACCTCTCAGAAGTCCACGCACAAGGAGTACATGGAAATTGCCTGGGAAGTTTCAGTTTCTGTTGGGAATTTACCCTGGGTGTGGAACCCTCTGAAACTTCAATTAAAAGTCAGAGACCTCGTATTGTTCTGACTCACTTAGCAGAATAGTTACCCAGGAAAGATTAGAAGTATTAATATCAGCCACAGGTCACCCACCAGCCCTGCAGATGTCCAGGTCCGAATGTGCAGCCACAGACGAAGGTAAGGAACATGGAGCAGAGTGGAGGGACATCCCAGTGGTGATTACCACTTTACAAAAGCTTCAGCCCATGATTTTATTTTTTGATGTAAGATGATTTCTTTTTGCAGTGTGAAACTCTGAAATTATTGTTTTGTCACTTTGCTATCAAAATGGAATTTCAGTCATAGGTCCTTTTTAAAAAAGTATCAGGAATAATCTTAACATTTGAAGTTGTTTCAGCAGCTGGCTTGGAGACTTGACAGGGAAATCTTGGAAAACAGTCAGTTTACTGATGTTGACGGACTCCTTATTTGTAACCACTTTTTCCAAATGGCAATGCTGAAATGCGTTGGGAACCAAGCAGAATCATATAAAGGTCCATCAACTTAAATTTAGCTTTGGACCCTCTGTGTACGAACCTACAAATTCAGAGCAGGAGAAGATCATTCAGCCCTTCAAACCATTCAGCCCTTTGTGGCTGATCTGATTGTGGTCTCAACTGCACATTCCACCTTGACTCCATTGTTAGTCAAGAATCCATTTACTTCTACCTTAAAAATATTAATTGACCCTGCCTCCAGTTCCAGTTTCTTCTACTTTCTGCCCTGAATGAAAGACCTCTCATTTTTTTGATTATGTCCCCCTACTTCTACTTTCACCTACAGGGAGAAATATCCTTTCAACAGCCACTCTGTCAAGTCCCCTCAGGATCTTGTATGTTTCAATAAGATCACCCCTTCATTTTCTAAATTCCAATAGTTACAAGCTCAATCTGCTCTACCTTTCATTGCAAGATAGCCCCCACCATCCCAGTATCAGCTATCTCCACGCGAGTCTACTGGTATAACTGATTTGCTTTCTCTAGCTGTATTTTCATACAGTCTTTGAGTGACACTTTGAGCCTGATTTTACCATTTTGATTCTAAGTGTTGAATCTGGGCGCAATTCAGATGTGATTTGGAAAGCTGCTCTCAGAGGCCCCCATGTGCACTTAGCCTGGAAAAAAAATCGCGGGTTTGAATTGCACTGTGGGCAGGGCTTATTGCACCCGAAACACTGCAGCTCTGATCGGAGCTTTGAACTGTGCATGCACGATGAAAAGAATTTGAAAAACACTCCCCGTCACATTGCTCCTGGGCCGCAAAAAGTGGATGAAGCGGCCCAGGAGCGAAAAGCAGGAGCTTTGTCCCCACAGATAACTGTTCCCCTTATTCACTGACCCACCCCCAGTACCCAGACCGATCATGACCCTCTGCACCTCCCCGCCGCTCCCTCCACCACCACCAATTTGCCTGTACAGTGGCAGCAGGCCCCCCCGTCCCCGCAACCCCCTATTAGTGGGCGATCAGGCCTCCCTTTGCTCTCCCACCAGAGATACATTTGCCCTCCTCCCGCCGCCCCGCCAGAGAACGATCGGGCCTCTCTCCTCCCCCCGCCCCGCCAGAGAGCGATCGGGCCTCCCTCCTCCCCCCGCCCCATCAGAGAACGATCGGGCCTCTCTCCTCCCCCCGCCCCGCCAGAGAACGATCGGGCCTCCCTCCTCCCCCCGCCCCATCAGAGAACGATCGGGCCTCCATCTCCCTCACCACCAATCTGAGTCAGAGCCTTGGAAGCTCTGAACTTACCTCTTCAGAAGCTGGGGCGCCCGAAACAGACCTTTGCCAAGCATATCTGTTTCATGCCGAATCTGGACGTGCGAACGCAGTGGTAAAAGGGGAAATGCTGGTAAAGTTGGGCGGGCAACCCATTAATTCAATTTAAATGCAGGCACGCCTGACTTTATCAAGTTTTCATGCCCAAAAATGGGCACGATGCAATGGTAAAATTGGCCCTTTGGCACTCACTGCTGTATTCTCAATGGAATGACTGAAGTCAGACCCCGGTAGAGTGGTAAATCATAAGTGTAAATCCACTCCCAACTATGTGTTGTGTCAAAATGCTTCATGTAAATTTTATGCATTTAAGTTGCGCTTTTGAAAATGACAGTAAGCAGTGGAGGGTTTGATGTTTCGTTTCTAAATGCTTATTTGCAGGTGTTTTCATGCCGACTTGGCAATGAACAAGAGACTGCCCTGTCCATCATAGATCCTGTAAACGTGCAGATGGAATTGATTGGAAACCCCACCTATCAGAAGAGCTCAGGGCTGCTGGATGCCTTTGGCAGTGAGGATTTCCCACCAGTACTTGAGGTAATATTGTAACAAAGAACTCTGTGGTTAGCTGATCTCAGCCAAGTATCAGTTCAAAGTACTAGAACTAGATTAATATTCCTGATTAAGAAGGGAGAGATTCCCATTCCTGATTACTGTTCAGTGGACTGTGGCTAACTGGTGAGCTTCTGGGATTGGACTCGGCTTTCATATCTTTCAGTTAGAATAAAAATCACATTTTAGGCTTATACAATAGGAATGGCCACTCACCGTAGTAAGGCACTTGAGAGTCACGGCTGCCTGTAGAATCACATGTCAGTGAAAGTCAATGCTCTCACAAGAACAGAGGAAAAGATTGAGGGAAGAATGTTTATTCAGAATAGTAGCTAGTTATTGTCCCATGGAGAGGCTTTGTGCAAAGTGAGCCATATGTTTTGAATTCGAGTCCCACTGCAGGACTTGATGTCCATGGAAGGTGCATTCGTATTGGAGCCAGACAGGCTCACTGTCAACCTGTTAATCCTTCCAGTATGCCAGTGGAAGAATCTCCTGGTCAGCAATGCTCGATGTGGAGTGGCACTCCTAAGCTGTAGCCTCTGGCACTAGCCATTGAAACAGACATAAGCACATATTTTGTTTGCCTCTTGCCACTAGACACAGGAGAGGACCATGGAAGGGGAAGAAGGACTATCTAGTAATTGAACAGATCCTCTTTAAGGGTAAGAAAATCACCAGGGTTAATTATGATCATTTTTGTTTATGAATTCTGCATTTCTTGTTCAAGTAACATGTCTTGACTGCAATAAAGATGACTTTATAGGATGACCAGTGCTCAACAACATAAATGAGATTGAAGTGCTCCTTTTTAATATTCATTTTTACTGGAAGTGGGCACCAGTGGCTAGACCAGCATTCCCACCCCTAGTTACCCTCGAGAAACTGGTGGTCAGCTGCCTTCTTGAATCACTGCAGACGTTGTGGTGTAGATGCACCGCAGTGCTGTTGGAGAAGAAGCTCCAAGATTTTGACCCCATTAGCAGCAAAAGAACAGCAACGTATTTCCAAGTCAGGATGGTGAGCGACTTGAAGGGGAACTTCCAGCTGGTGGGGTTCCCAGGTACTGCTGCCCTTGCCTTTCCAGATGGCAGCATTTGTGGGTTTGGAAGGAGCTGCTTAAGGAGCCTTGGTGATTTGCTGCAATGCATCTTATAGATGGTACATACTGCTGCTACTGTTCGTCAGTGGTGGAGGGAATGAATGTTTGTGAAAGGGATGCCAATCAAGTGGGCTGCTTTGTCTTGGATGGTGTTAAGCTTCATGAGTGTTGTTGGAGCTACACTTATCCAGGCAAGTGGAAAGTATTCCATCACACTCCTGACTTGTAATTACAGTCCTGACTTGTACCTTGTAGATTGTGGGCAGACTGAGGGGAGTCAAGGAATGAGTTATTCACTGCAGAATTCCTAGCATTTGACCTACTCTTGTAGCCAAAGTATTTATATGGATATTCCTGTTCAGTTTCTGTTCAATAGTAAACCCCCCAGGATACTGATAACAGCTATTTGTAAGGGGGGGAAAGAGACAAACAACCAATGGCGATTAGCAAGCTCTTCTTTAACCCCTCACATCAAGTTGTAGCTTAAACCCATGTCACGTGGGGCATAAATACAAGAATCCAGAGAGAAAATGCTTCTTTTACCCCAGTAAAAAGTCTGACAACACCAGGTTTTAGTCCAACCGATTTATTTGATAGTAAAGTTACCCCACACAGTACTGCGTTTACCATGTTAAGCACAGGTCGTAGTTTGCAAATCACCTTGATGCATTCAGCCCATGATTAGAAACTAGTGTTTTTGGATTACGGAGCAGAGAAAGAAAGGAAGTCAAACTAAAGCCATAGAAGATTTCCAGCTGTAAGTTATTTCTATAATAGATATAAATCACTAGGGAGGAAAACAGTGCTATAAGCTTTTAAAAGAGGAGTTTTAAAACAAGCAGAGGATTCAATGTTTCTAACCTCTGTAATTTAGCATTTTGAGCAGCACTCAGTAATAGTTCAACAGGAACATACTCAGATATCAAAATGTAGTGCTCCTGTGTAGAGTTTTGTAGAAGATGAAGAAATTTTGCGTGAGGATCAGCATGCCCTGTATGATTTTATTTGCCTTCCATGCCTGAATTTACAATATAGGCGAAATTCTGTATCGAGTTTTAATTTGAGCAATCTAATCCATAGTGCAAAGATGAGTCAATACAAACTTAACCCAGTGCTAGCCTTGTAGAAATAATGAAGTTCTGTTCAAAGTTTGGTTATAGGAGACTGGCAGTAAATGGGGAAATTTCATTATTGAACTGCCGTTTCATGGTTAGTTTTCCTGATGATGGCATGAGAAGGTAGCGTTATTAACACCAGATGTTGAGCCCCAAATTATAAACACACCGTTTCCAGTAGAAACAAAGCTAGCATGGGGTGGTGCAGATTGAAGGGGCTGGGAAGAACTGAGTTTCTGCATCTTTTATGCCACGCATGATGATTACTTGGAGGTTTGTTCAGCTTTTAAAGATTAAGACAAGATTAGCTTATTCTCAATGGAGTTGCCGCAGTGAGGCAATACTTTGAGCAGCACTGTGCACTGCCTAAGCTCACACATGAAGAATGGCCAGTTGAATGTGATGTACTGGAGGGCAGCCAAAGTTCATGCAATTGAAGCTAAAGGTCTCCAGTGTGGGGGAGAGAAAAAATAAAAACAAAGCTTTTTTTAAAACTTGTGTTATTCTTCCTTGAGCTTATTGAGCTTATGTTTTGCGGAATTACCATACATATTTATTTATCTAAATTAAGCAACCATAAAACAAACTGTGGTGCTGGGTTACTGTAATGTCAATGCTGAAAGCAAACTGGGTGCCATAGCCCTTCTCATTAACATCCATTGTAGAAGATGTGATTTTCTATTTCTGACCTTTACAATATTTCAGATCTCTGAGGTTCTAATAACACGCCATTCTTGCATCAACAGACAGTGAAATATTCATCTACACTTCAAAATTGTTAAATAATCTGAGGGAGCAGAAAAGTAACTAGCACCAGTCGATTTGTAGAACTGAATCCTGGCAGCCCAGTTCATGCCAATGGCCAGTTAAATGAAGGGCAGGCACTTTCTGCATGAAAGTATTCTGTTCGATAGTCTTTTCCTCATTGGTATAATCTTTTGTTGGTATAATCAGAACTATGGATTAAGTTATTCAAATTAAAACACTTTATGGAATTTAAATTTATTATTTATAAATTCAGGCACAGGAGGCAGTAGTGTGCCCATTAGTTTCACTGGACAAACAAATCACATATGGTGTGTTTGTCTTCACGCAGAATTTCTCCTGTTAATCCAGTCAAATTGCTGAAGAGCAAGAAGGGAAGGTTGAAAGGCCATGAGCCCAGCCCTGTCAATATTTCAAAGCCTTCCAGGCTTGCGTAAACATGGTGGAGCAAATCTTCCACTCTACCTTCTCAACAACAATTAGGGAGGAGCAGCAAATGCAGGCCTTGAGTGATGCCCACACCCCAAAAAAAAGCAATATTCCACTGATTGGCAAGTCAGTAAAAATTAGACATAAACATGGAATTATCACTAGAATAACAAAGGTCTTACAAGATTTTTTTTTGTCTGAAGGCCATTAGAACATAGAGGGGGCGAATCTCCTTTTAAAAAAAACATTCTAAGTGTCGAATTTGCGTGAAAATGAGTAAATTGTGCTTTTTTTCAGTGGGAGTTTTAAAATGAATCTGCCACACTCTGCACTGTTGAGTGCACTAGTATGAATCCCCCTTAAAAGCAGTGGATAGGGCCACAGCATAGCACCTGAGCAGGCCACTGCGTGAGCTGCTATGCCAGTGCTGAGATTGGTGCATACATAGTGGCCCTGCATTGTCGGCCTTCTGATAAGTGGCGAATGATTGAGCTGGCCAGCCCCACGACCTGCGCAACACCAGAGATCTTGCTCCCCCGTGGTCTGATTGCTGGTCTCCTGACCCTGGGAAATTGAATTAAGTAAAAAGCTGCCTTTGAAGAGCAAAGGTGTGAGGGGGTCAATTGGTCTTCTTTAATGCACAAAATTCTATGAACAACCACAACAATGGGGAGGTGAACCAAGTGGTCCCAGGGCTATTTTCTATTTTATCTTTGCACTATTGTCATCTTTGCTGTAATTCAAAAGTAGTGAGAAGACTATTGGATACATAGAGTAGAACTATTGAATGACGAAACACTGGAGGGGACCATTCACATCTGTTCTGACTTCATCCATTCTGATCTGTCCTTTCATCTCCTTTTATGCTACAGATTCAGTTCTCTGCCCTTGATATCAGACTGTCATACAATGATGTCCAGCTGTTCCTGGCAATTGTGAAGTCTTTTCCTAAGCAAACCACTGCAATGCCCATTGTGCCTGATCCTGACACAATGAATGGAAACACCAGCTCGGTTCGTTTGGCGGGCAGCTCAACAGCAGGATCTGGGAAAAAAGAGACAACGAAACACCAGATGGATCCTGTCCTTGGTAAGTAAAGAACAGAGGAATAAAAGGACATTCACAGACTAATCTGAGGGCACTTACTGGAATATGCAGCTTTTATGCGGCAGGCTATTTATTTAGAAAGTTATGTGACCAGCAATTGAAAGAGGATTTCAGCACCTACTAATCCAAACAGGAACTTTATTATATCGCTGCATTGTAGAAGATGCCTTCTTTCAGATAACACATTAAAGCGAGGTGCCTGCTGCCCTCCCTTTTAGACACAAAAGATTTTCAGAAGTACATGAATATTTCTTCTGTCTTAACAGTCTCCCTCTCTGCTGAGGCAATGTGGTGCCACTGTAGTTAGCACTGTTACCTCACAGCGCCAGGGACCCGGGTTCAATTCCATCTTCGGGTAACTGTCTGTGTGGAGTTTGTACGTTCTCCCCATGTCTGCGTGGTTTTTTTCTGGATGCTCCAGTTTCCTCCCATAGTCCAAAGATGTGTGGGTTACGTGGATTGGCCATGCTAAATTGCCCCTTAGCGTCAGGGAGATTAGCAGGGTAAATACATGGGGTTACAGGGATAGGGCCTGGGTGGGATTGTTGTCGGTGCAGGCTCAATGGGCCAAATGGCCTCTTTCTGCATTGTAGGGATTCCATGATTATATGCTCGTTTCACCAAAAATAGATAAACTGTTCATTAATCTAATTGCTCTTTGTAAGACCCTGCTGTATTTAAATTGACTGCCTTGTTCGTATACATGACAGTGAAGCTGGCCCAAGAGAAATGTACATGTCATGCAGATTACCCACTTGTCCAGAACTACTTTAGTTAATGATTGAAGGATCTGATATATTTTGAAAAGATGGGGAAGGAAGAAGGGAATTGGAGTCACTGTAACAATTAGACTTTACTTTAGCAATTAGACTTAAAGGAATGTCATTTTTACAGTCTGTTCAGGACTCTTGTAAGCAGTTCAAAATCATTGCTGGACCTAATAATGGTAAACTAACCAGATAAGACAAGAGAGGCAAGTATGGGTGACCATGTAGGTAATAATCTTAAAATAATAAGGGTTAGAATAATCAAATAAATTGTAACAAGCTTAATTATTTTCAGTGACATGCAAGGCCTAATATTTTATTAGGAACTGTGGCCAAGTACTGATATTTACTTAAAACTAGTTTATTTATACTACACATACTATGTACAAGATGGGTTATTGAGCAGGCACATCTCTCTTAAGAGTTGCCCGTCTACTGCATGGAGTCTGTGGCACATGACCACTGATGTTGCAGGTGAATCATAGCCTATCACTCATTAGCATGTCTGTTCCATTAACTATTTACAGTTTTGAGGAGATGAGGATAGACCCACAGAAGGCAAAGTAAAAAACAAGATGACAAATGAAGAGAGAAAACGGCAGTGGGAAATAATTAAAATGGTGGCCAGTAGAGTTCAGGAGAAACTATTCTATAAAAATCAAGAACAAATTAGCCAAGAGTGAGTGAAACACCATTGTTAACTAGAAATGAGGGTAAAATTGAAACTAAAAGAAAAGGGCATGGACTTTGTACATAGATAATAAATGAGAAGATGTGAAAGGGAAATACCAAGAGGTTAGGAAGGGAGTAAAATTTTAAAAAAAACGAAAGCAAAAAGGAACAGCAAAGATAAATAATCAAAGAAATAAAAAATAATAACTTCTACAGGCACAAAGAAAAGCAAGAAGAAAATCAGGATAGGACTACTGAAGGATTCATAAGATGGTTGGTCCATAGGACAGTGGAAAAGTAGAAATATAGAAAATTCTGCCTCAGTTTTTACCAGGTAACCACCAAGGTGCTCATGACATTAGGCTAAAAGGTCAAAAAAGATACAGGGACTTTTAGGATAGTAAGGAGGGAAGTAGTTGACAAACTATTCATGCTGGTTGGGAGTAAAATATCCCAGACCAGGTGGATTGCTTCTGCGCATATGAAAAGCAGTTAAAGTGACAGCAGTGCCAAATAATTGATGGACAACTAAAGTTGATCCTATATATATTTCCTTCATATAAATACTGCAAGTCTGAGGAACTACAGACCATTAGCTTAATGTCAGCAGCAGAAAAGATCGTGGCATCTTTATTCAAAGATGTAATAGAAAAATCTCTAAAATGCCATATATATCAGAGTAATCAGAATAAAATTCTAAAAGGAAATTTGCGCTTTATCAATCTTAATGAAATTTTGAAGATGTAAGAGTCGGAAAGAATAAAGAGTAGGCAAGAATTAGATAGTGTATACTTGGATTTTCAAAGGCCTTTTGTAAGATATTTCACGGTGGATTCATGATTAAGATCAGAACATGTGGAGTCTGTGGACGAGCACCAGAACAGATAGTAAGTTGGCTGCAAAATATTTGACCCTCTGAGCCTGCTCCCCATTCATTTTGATTATGGCTGATCATCAAATTCAGTGTTGCGATCCCATCTTCCCCCTTGAATCCTTTGAGCCCAAGAGTGATATCTAATTTCTTCTTGAAATCACACAATGGAAATTCAGAAGTGGGGATAAGGAGGAACCATATCAGGCCATGCAGGTAAAAGTATTGACTTTTAAACAGCAAACTCAGATGATAAGAGTTTTGATGCTGCGGGAAAGAAATCCTTTAAGATTTCCTAATGTTCACACTATATTTCACAGATTAAATTCCCATTATATCACACTGGTAGCTCAATTGAACATTTGCTTCACCAATGTACAATATCTATTTTCCAAATTAGTCACTTTTCTTACCTTTCTGAATGAGATTGCCAGTTAATACTAAGTGGTATGGACTGCTTAGTTTTATGAATTTAATGTGTTTGAAACAGGATTTAAATTGCCCTAGGCATTTAATTTAGGGCGATTGAGAGAGTACCTTTTCATTTGATCACTCCAGGCTAGGTTTAATCCCATAGTCAAAAGATGGCTCAGCCATCTCATCAAGTCACTGCACTCTAATTCATAAGACTTCATGAATATCTCATAAAAGAATGCCCTGCTCATGCAAGTTTCTGGCATAAATTCCTGTAATTGAGGAATTGTGGAGTGTCTTAGTACTTGAATTAGTGCCAAAGCAAGTTGATTTTGTTCTGTTCACTTAGTAGTGTACAGAAAAGCTTCAGGTTTAAAAGTGGGGTAAAATTCCAATCTGGCCTCAGCTGTTTTGTAACAAGCATTCTCATTTAAAACTAGTCAAATGCAGCGTCTCAGGCCACCTAACAGTGATTAGAATTTAGTTAAAAAAAACACTGATGTAACCCATTGTAAGAAGTCTCACAACACCAGGTTAAAGTCCAACAGGCTTATTAGTAGCACAAGCCACTAGGTTTTGGAGTGCTGCTCCTTCATTAGGTGAGTGGGATTTCAGTTCACAAACAGGGCATATAAGTCACAAACTCAGTTTACAAAATAATGGTTGGAATGCGAGTCTTTACAGGTAATCAAGTCTTAAAGGTACAGACAACGTGAGTGGAGAGAGGGTTAAGCAAAGGTTAGAGATGTGTATTGTCTTCAGCCAGGACAGTTAGATTTTGCAAGCCCAGGAAGTGGTGGGGGTTACAGATAGTGTGACATGAACCTTGGCCGAGGCCGTCCTCGTGCGCGGAATTTGGCTATCAGTCTCTGCTCAGAGACTTTGCGTTGTGTGTCGTGAAGGCTGCCTTGGAGAATGCTTACCTGAAGAACAGAGGCCGAATGCCCATGATCACTGAAATGTTCCCCAACAGGAAGAGAACACTCTTACCTGGTGATTGTCAAGCGGTGTTCGTTCATCCATTGTCGTAGTGTCTGCATTTTCTCCCCAATGTACCCTGCTTCAGGACATTCTTACCTGCAGCATATCAGGTAAACAATGTTGGCCGAGTTGCAAATGTATGTTGTGTAAGCAGTCGCAAGCATTCGGCCTCTGATCTTCGGGTAAGCGTTCTCCAAGGCGACCTTCATGACACACAACAATGCAGAGTTGCTGAGCAGAGACTGATAGCCAAGTTCCTCACACATGAGGATGGCCTGAACTGGGATATTGGGTTCATGTCACACTATCTGTAACCCCCACGACTTGCCAGGGCTTGCAAAATCTCACTAATTGTCCTGGCTGGAGACAATATACATTGCTTTAACCTGTGCTTAACCCTCTCTCCACTCACATTGTCTGTACCTTTAAGATTTGATTGCCTGTAAAGACTTGCATTCCAACCATTGTTTTGTAAATTGAGTTTTTGCCTTTATATTACCTATTTGTGAACTGAAATCCCACTCACCTGATGGAGCAGCGCTCCGAAAGCTAGTGGCTTGTGCTACCAAATAAACCTGTTGGACTTTAATCTGGTGTTGTGAGACTTCTTACTGTGTTTACCCCAGTCCACCACCAGCATCTCCACATCATGGTAATCCATTGTAGCAGCATTGCTGCACATCGTCATGTTGGCAGGAGAGAAGTATTGGAATTTTGCTATGGGGATGATTTCTGTGTGGTCTTTGAATCATATGGATGTTTAATTACAATGTTTAAATTGTCTTTAACTCTAATGTGGAATGCAGGGATTGTTGACTCTAATTATACATCAGCTTTCTTACTACTTTTTTTGTGCAGAATTGCAGCTGGATCGACTCCAAGACCTTGGATTCAGTCTGGAAGATTGTCGCAGAGCCCTGCTGCTAAGTAAAGGTAGAAGACACACTAGGATGATTTTATAATCCCCCCCCCCCCCCCCCCACACTTCAGTTAGTTTCTTATGCGTGGTAGTTCATTTTTGGTTGCACTGCTGTTGGAAGGAAAAATGGTTCTGAAAAATAATTTGTCAGATGGAAAGTAAAAGCCTAGCTAATGGAATGGTTTTGTTGCTCACTGTACGAGTGAATAGTTTATTAAATGACATTTATCAGGGGCTTTTGCCTTAAAGGCTAAAAATTTCAGAATTATGTGACTAGATGGCGAACAACTGCAGTGTCTCTGAACCATTTCAAAGGAGCAATAAGTTGCCAAAAAAATCTAAGTGGAAAATGTGGTAGGCTTGTTTGGCTGTTTCCTTTTCCCAGCACACAGCCTTTTATTGAATAACCTACTTGCATAGTGTGCTGGAGATAGGGCACTGCAGCTGAATCCTGAGGAATTAGAATTTAGGGTGTAGAATTCAAAAAGGCTATTCTCCCCATTCCTTCCACAGCCCATTTACAACCTACTGTGTCATGAAATACCCCCATCCTGCTTCTCCCTGCGGGGAGGCAATGTTCTATAAAAATACTCACACATTTCAAAAGATTAATCAAGCAGAAGACCAGAATGTTCATCTATTCTTACATCTCCAACATCTTCCTGCTTCCCTCTGCAGCATTTCCCCATCAGAGCAACATGCCCCATCTGCCAACAATGTAAGTACTTTGGCTGTTGCCTGAAGCAGCCCTGGCAAAACCTTGGATGTAATTTTCCCACTTACCCTATTGACCAAATTTGGTGTGTGGATTGGACACACTAAAAGAGGGAAATTAATGGGTTTCACTTTCAAAAAAAAATGTTTTGGCTTCATTTCCAAAGCCCAGTTTGTGACACTGTAATTCAGATTGAATGCTTAGACACCTGGGGGCGAGTTTTCCCATTCTGCCCACTGCAGGAATCAGAGCAGCCAATGGGCAGGACCATGGAAAGGTCCATTGACCTCAGGCAGTATTTTCCAGTTTCAGGGCGAGCGTGGCTGGAAAATCCTGCCCCCGGTGTGTAAACTTGTTACTTCACTCCTAGATCATTCAGGTGAGAATTTGATGAGAAACACAAAAGCGAGTGTTATTACAAATTATTATGTATGGTACTTTATCGAGAAGGTGTTAATGGCTGAATTTGGGACGTCAGACCAGAAGATTCCAAGTTTGATTCCTAGACTATGCTGTACTGATTTCAGCAAAGAAACATTGAAAGCCAAATCAGCCAGGGTTCATGTTCTTGGTCACTATCCGGTGTGACCTGTGGTAATTCAAGTAAAACCTTGCATTTGACATCCTCTGTTTGCAATAAACGGTAAAATTCTCCAGTTCTCAGTAACAAAGCCGCTAATGTCCTTTGCACGTGATAACTTTATTTCTGTTTTGTTTCTAATTGCGCAGGCCAACTGAATCAGGCTGCCACCTGGCTGTTCAAGAATGCTGAACCAGTATCAGCAAATGCAACAGCAAGCAGCAGCAATGGTCGTGGAACAGGCACAGCGTTGCTGATCTCTGGGATTGAGGTGAAAGCTGAGAGCATCTGTATCTGCCTGATTGATGACTGCATGGATTGCGATGTACCTCTTGCTGAGCTTACCTTTTCAAGTAGGTTTCCTAGGCAAACCAGTTGAAACTGAGCTTAGTGACCAAGTTGATAAAGGTACCATCTGGTTTAGCAGTGGTGGTGGCATCCGTCCATCTTAGAAGATAATGGACTGCACTTGGGTGTATGTCCCGTTTGGATAGAGCATCATCTGTTATGGCTATACGGGTTGATTTTGTGAGCAGCAATCCCTTCCGCAGCTGGTACAGATGAATTAGCATCGGCCCAAGATCAACAAATTTTTTTTTGTTTCAGCATGCTTTTCCACCATCTTGTCATTTCCTTTGTCCTTGCGTTTCGCTTGCAGACGCCCTTACATGGGTAATTTGTTGGTCTTTTGCCAATAGTAAGTTCACCATAAAGCATGCAGCCATCATCCACTCATCTCACATGATCTGACCCAATGTAGCATTGTGATTATGTTACTGGATTGGCAATGTGGAGACAGAGGTTCACATCCCACCGCGGAAACACGGGAATTTAGATTCAATTCATTGGCTCTGCTGGGTCAGCATTTATTGCCCATCCCTAATTGCCCATGCACTGAGTGGCTTGTTTTTTAAGAGTCAACCACATTGCTATGGATCAGGAGTCACAGTTAGGCCAGATCAAGCAAGGATGACAGATTTCCTCCTCTAAATGACATTAGTAAACTGGATGGGTTCTATGACAATCAGCAATGATTTCAAGGTTATCATTCAATTTTTATTTCCAGATATTTTTATTGAATTCAATTTCAGTAAGAAAAATTAGCAATTTCATCATCTGCCATAGTGGGATTTGAAACCAGAACATCAGCTTGTTCTCTGGATTATCAGTTCAGTGATAGTACCACCACTGTTAACTAAATAAATTTGGATTAAAAAACTAACATCAGTAAAGATTACCATGAAACTACTGGATTGTCATAAAAAAAACTATTGTCCTTCAGGGAAGAAATTCTGCTATCCTTCCCCACCAAACATACATGTAGTTGACTCTTAACCGCTTCCTCAGCTGGCCTAGCAAACCGTACAGTTATGTTAAACCTCTGCGATAAACAATGATAAAATCAAAACTGGGTGAATAATGCAGCATTGGCCTAGGTACAGCAAAGGCACACTCAGCCCAATCAACCTTGTAAAGTCCTCCTCAGTAGCATGTGGGTACTTGTTCCAACATTGGGATGGCTGTCCCACGGGCTATTTAAGCAACAGTCTCAATTAACCATATTTGCAGAATCATATAGAATCCCTACAGTGCAGAAGGAGACCATTCAGCCCATCAAGACTGCACCAACCACAGTCTCACCCAGGCCCTATCCTCGTAACCCTATGCATTTACCCTGCTAATCCCCTGACACTAAGGGTCAATTTGGCAAGGCCAATCCACCTAACCCACATGCCTTTGGACTGTGGGAGGAAACCGGAGCACCCGGAGGAAACCCACGTGGGCACAGGGAGAATGTGCAAACTCCACACAGACAGTGACCCAAAGCTGGAATTGAACCCCAATCCCTGGCTCTCAGGCAGCAGTGCTAACCACTGTGCCACCGTGGTTAGCACATCTGACCTCTCCATCAATCACCCTGGATATGACCTATCCCACCAGAAGGATAAACCCCATTACAGGCGGCAGCTGGAGCTCAGAGCAAAAAACTCAGAAGGGAGGTGGACCTGGAAGTTCTGAAAATTGACTTTAGATATCTTGAGGATGTGTGGCGTAATATGAGATATAAGCAAGGAAAGCCCCTGCCACCTACCACCTTCCCTCAGCTGATAAATCAGTAATCTTCTGTGTTGACCACCAGTGGAAGAAATGTAGTGGGTTGCAAAAGCCAGGCCTCAGTCACTTTGATAAACTCCACATGATGTCAAGAAACAGCTGAGCGCACAGGATACTGCAAAGGCTATATAGACCCTAACAAAATCTCAGCTTGTACTACTGAAGATTTGTGGTCCAGAATTAACCACTCCTCTAAGCTGTTCCAACAAAGTGGAAAATTGCCATGATATGTCCTGTCTACAGAAAACAGGACAAATCCAATCCAGCCAATTACAGCCCCGCTTCCATCCGCCCCCTGTCAATCTACTCTCAATCATCAGCAAAGTGAAGGAGTTGTAAGCAATGTTATCAAATGTCACTTTCTCACCAATAACCTGCTCACTGATGCTCGGTTTGAGCTCCACTCATTAAAACCTTGATCCGGACATAAGCAAAAGAATTAAATTCCTGAGGTCGGGTGAGAGTGTCTGCCTTTTTCATCAAGCATTTAATGAGTGTGGCACCGCTGTATCCAAGTAAAATGGAAATCAGTGGGGATCAGGGGGAAAGTTCTCCCCTGGCTGTTATCATACCTCCCACAAAGGTAGATGTAATGATTGTTGGAGGTCAGTTATGTCAGTCCCAGCAAATAGCATAGGAGTTCTTCAGGGCACTGTCCGAGATCTGGTCGGTGGTGATTGCAGTTGTTCAATTCCAGTTGCAAGATAATGAAGCAGTCTGTGTCTACATGCAGCTAGACCTGGACAGTATGCAGGCTTGTGCTGACTTTGCCAAGTAACATTTGTGCTACACAAGTGCCAAAGAAAAACTCTTTCCAACGAAAGAGAGTCTAACTACCTACCCCCCATGACACATAACAGTATTGCCGTCACCAAGTTCCCCTTTCAGCAAAGTACGGCATTGCGATCACCAAGTTCACCTCTTTCTGCAATGTACGTTAACCATTAACCAGAAACTTAACTGGACCAGCCGTATAAATGCTATGGCTATCCAAGAGCAATAACAGTAAGAAGTCTCACAACACCAGGTTAAAGTCCAAAGTCCTGTTGGATTTAACCTGGTGTTGTGAGACTTCTTACTGTGTTTACCTCAGTCCACCACCAGCATCTCCACATCATGACTATCCAAGTGCAAGTCAGATGCTGGGTATTCTGCAACTTGTAACTCACCTCCTGACTCCCCAAAGCCATTCCACCATCTGCAAGACAGGTCAGCATGTGTTGAAGTCCTCCCCACTTCATTCATGGAATGTGGGCATCACTGGCTAGGCCAGCATTTATTGCCCATCCCTAATTACTGTTGAGAAAGTGCTGGTGAGTTGCCACCTTGAACCTTTGCAGTGCACTTGCTGAGTGCAGTTCCAATAGAGCTCTCAAAATATGAAACCATTTGGGAAAAACCATCCACTGGATAGGCTGCCTGCCCACCATTTTAAACACTCACTGCCTCCACCATTGACGTACCGTGACAGCAGTGTATACCATTTGCTGGATGCACTGCAGCTCGCCGAGACTTTGTTCACCTTTCAAGCTTACAACCTCAATCAGCTAGAAGAAAAGTTGTTGCTGGTGCCTGGGAAGACAGTTGTCAAGTTCCCATTCAAGGCACTTGGAAATGTACTACTGCTCTTTCATTGTCACTGGGTTAAGATCCTTGAATTCCCTCCCTAACAGCAGAGTGGTTGTATCATCACCACATAGACAGCAGTGGGTCAGAAAGGTGGCTCACTATCATCTTCTCAATGGCAGATATGCATGGGCAGTAACTGTTGGCTTAAACAGCAATGCTCACATCCCGTTAAAAGAATTTCTTAAAAAGATAAGGCATTAAACCAAGAGCAAAGTAAGTCGGGGCTTGTCAAAGCATTAGCTGAATATAATATTCCAACAGTTTACTTATGGTACACATCGGCACAGTTAACAGAAATATGGTTTAGTCATTACAGAAGGGAGGTTATGTGTGCTTAAGGCATGAAAATTATTTCAGTATGTAGTGGATTTTGAGGTCAAGGCTAACAACTTTGGTTAGTGCAGATTCTGGAATAACATGAGATATTTTTGAACTCCTGCCCATGTCTTTATTCTGAGTCAGGTCATAATTGGGTGATTGGGTTTTCTTCTGTGTTTTAGGACTGTACTTTCTGCAGAGAGTCGGGGCAAGCCCAGAAGGCTCCGCCAATTTTACCTTTTCCGGAGATTACTACAACCGCGAGTTATCAGGTGAGATCCTAAATATTAAAATTGCACAAGTCCAGGAGAAAGTAATCGTGCTCAAGGTGCAGGCTTGTGGAGAAGAACATGTGTCTTATAGGACAAAGTTCTAGATACGTCCAGTTTGAAAATATGATGGGCCCTGCCTATCTAATCCTGGATTTATTTTATATAGTAACCCTCTTCATTTTTCAGAGAGTTCAGATTCAGGTTAATTTTAATTTTTCATTTGTTAACAATAGATGCAACATTTGCACTTTCACAGAGTGCACCGTGACAACTTGCAAGAGGGAAGGAAGCTTTATGAATGAACTTTAGACACAGCAAATACACTAATGCAGTGGAGCAAATGACCACAAAAGAAAGCCTTTATACTATTATGCCCAAGTGATCACTAGACTAAAATGCATGTGTAACAACAAGGCAGGAGATTATGTAAATCTGTGCAAGTTATAAAAACCACTAGATGGGGCTAAAAACTAACTTAGAATTTAAGTGTGGGTATGTGCCACATCATCTCCTGTGCTCAACACTTGAGATGTTGGAAAAGCATGCAAACTGGAAACAAAGCAGTAAATGTTGGAAATACACAGCGAGTCTGCCTGTGTTTGAATCCTTTGGGTAAAATGTTGCACAGGGATGCCCAAGCATTCTTGGGAAAATGTCTCTTCTTTCTGTCTAATGCTGACTGATCTGGTGTGAATTTCAAGGCTTTTTTTTAAGTTTTAGTTATCACCAGTTGGTTTTTAGGGTTGAGGACCTACCCCTTTAGTAATCCCTTTGTTGTTTCGATGCTGTTCAGTGGATATAACGTCCCGAATCGTGTTCACTTGTTGGCATGACTTTTCAGTGCAGTGTCATCAATATGTGCATTGCTGACTTTTAATTGAATTTTTACCGTCAAGAATTGTATGGATAATGTTAGGAACATGTCAAATTGGACAAATTTTTAATCCGGTTTTGGAAAAGTTATGATCAAATTTATCAGCAATGATCATCATTGCTGCAAATGTTAAAATCTTTTGCCTTGTTCTTTGGGAGATTTTGCTTTGTTTAATGTCAATCTCCACACTGTCCTAGTACCCCTGCCCCAACCCCAACCCCAGAGTTCATTGGAATCATTTAAATCACAATACAGTGGAGCATGGGACATGCTACGTTTTGTGTCCGTCCTTTTGATTTTCTGGCTGACGTAACATATTAGCTAACAGACTGCTGGATAGGATTTTCTAACACCAAAGACTTAATGTCTATACACAGACAACAAGGTCTTTCAGTAGTGGCCAAATCTCTGCACAAAGAACAGAGTAGTAGTGTTGCTTGATTTTTTTTTAAAAGAAAAGGTTTCTGTATTCAGAATGTATTATTTCCAGACCATATTGCTGTGGTGCTGGCCATTTAGGACAGCATTACTCTGAAATTGAATTAATCTGAAGGTTTGAGATCCAGTTAGCCATAGAAATGCTGCAGTATATAGTGTTACTTGATCTTAATTTTGAAGCATTTCTGTTTAAGATGAGCTGTACAAATTAAAGTTTGCCTGATGATCTTTGGTCAGTAGGATGTTTGACACATACCGTTATGTTTAAACCTTGGCCCAAATTATTAGGAGATTCATACAGGATGACTTGCTTATTTCTTCATGTTGTACATAAATGCAGAGAGTAAATGTACTGATTGGCAAAGCTAAGATGTAGGAACCTTCAACTATGTGCAATTAAGCTTCCAGTTTTCTGCAGACAGGACCAAACCAGTGTGGAATTGAACTGTGCCGATCAAGAAACCCTAGCTTTGATCCCACTCTCTGCTGAGATGGCAAGCTTCAAGAGCAGTATTGAGCTTATCGCTCTGATTCCTGTGGTTGTTCACTGATTCCTGCTAGAAAATGTAGCTGTTGGTACAGGCTGATTTGCAAGAGTTAAATAATCTGCCAGTGCTCATTGTCTAGACTCTCATATGTAGATTGCCCACTTAAGTGGCCAACTAAAGTTTTGCTGAAAGCAGTGGAATTCTGCCCACTTCAGTCCTTCAGGCAAGAGTGGGGGGTGTGAGGGAGAGCTCCACGGGAGAAGTACAAATGACCTATTCATACAGATCTCAGCTATGGAAATGTATTTTGTTTTAACTTTGGGAACTGAAATGCTTGTGGCTTTGTTTTAAGTGCCTTTAGGTTTTGAGACTGGTTTGTTTGTGATTCTTACTGTTGCTACAGAAATGTGACACAGCATACTCGTTCAATATTTGTATAGGTAGAGATCAGTGAGCCTCACTGACAACCACCCCCGCCCCCCCACCACCACCACCACCATCTCCCCGCAAAGCAACATTGCCAAAAAACAGCTGAGCCTAAATTTTAAATGCTGTTTTGGCGACTGGTGTGATTGTTATGTTTATGTACATACGAAAACTAACTGTGCAGTAATTCTGGTTGTTACATTTTGGACATCCTTTCAGGTATGAAAGGTACACTTTTTAAATTAAATTTTTTTTAAATTTATTTATTAGTGTCACCAGTAGGCTTATATTAACAATGCGATGAGGTTACTGTAAAAATCCCCTAGTCACCACACTCCGATGCTTATTTGAGTACACTGAGGGAGAACTTAGCATGGCCATGGCCTAACCAGCATGTCTTTTGGACTGTGGGAGGAAACCAGAGCACCCGGAGGAAACCCACGCAGACATGAGAATGTGCAGACTCTGCACAGACAGTGACCCAAGCCAGGAATCGAACCCAGGTTGTTGGCAATACGAGGCACCAGTGCTAACTACTGTACCACCGTGCCACCATAGCTTTCCTTTTGCATTTGTATGCAGTAGGCATTTCTGTAGTCACATCAGTGCCATATTATAAAGACGTAAAACTGGTTGCCTGCATCAGTTTTCCTTTCCCTGTACATGGCCCACCTTTTCTCCATACAATATCCAGTAGCCCAACCATGCACTAATAGACCAGACCCAAACATGGTCTGTGAGTCAAAATGACAGGTGGAAATAGAACTCTGCAAAGCCATTAACTTGATTTAAGCTTTAATCCTTAACACCCTTGTTGAACTTGACTGTAATCTGGCAGTATGAAGACTCATGAAAGATGTTGAATAAGTGGCGGGCCTCGACGCTGGTGAGGCACGACTGTTATTGTTTTTTCACTTCCCTGGGGAGATGAGTTCCAAGGGGTTCTCATGGTCAGAAGCAGCAGGGGCTCTAGAGACAGTAGCAGGTGGGGAGTTTGACTGGGGTGGCACACCTGTCACACTGTGTGGAGGTGTCCTAAGATGAGCTCAGTATAATAGATCAAGTGTTGAAGTATTAAGCAGTATGCATTCATGAAATTAATGTACCATTACGAGTTTTTAGATACGTTTTTGATTTTCGCCCTGTTATCACTTTCCAGGCTGGGAACCTTTTGCTGAGCCTTGGACTTCTTATCTGAACTGGCAGCAGCAGGCAGCCAGCCGAATGCACCCACCGCGCCTTAAATTGGACCTGCAGGCAAAGCAACGACTTGACATCAACATCACATCTGTCTTGATGGGTATGGAATCTTTGGCAGTACTGGGTGGTCCTAGTGCAAGCATTTCATCAAAATGCAATTGTTCATTGCCCTTAATTTGAGGATTATCCATATTCTTTTGGTTGGGCCCTTAGTCGGTGTTGAAAATTACTGGAGCGTGTGATCTACGTGCTGTACCGGCTCACCCCTGCACTGGGCAAGAGACATTGTCCGTATCAACCTATAGTAAAGTTATACTGAATGAATCAGATTAATTGACCAGCTGCTAAAATGAATGACACAGAAAGTGAGTAGCCGAGGTTTAATGTGCAGAATGTTACCAAGATGACATTGGAAGGAAAGATCAGGAGGTGAATTGGGAAATAGTAATTAATTGGAATTATGTTAGGATTTTCAAAGATTGTAACTTGGAAGAGGAAGGTAATATGGGACGAGATGAGAAGTTAACATCCTTGGAGACATCCCAGGAGGCATTGTGGTAAACCTTATTGAACACAGCGAAGGTGTAGAGAGGCACAGCATATGTGTTAGCATATTTGCACCTTGGGAGAGAGGGAAGGATAAATTTGGATGAGCAATACCATGTAATATTGACCGAATTCAGAGACTGGTTTCAGTGGTAATGAGGTGGAGATGCTGGTGTTGGACTTGGGTAAACACAGTAAGAAGTCTCACAACATCAGGTTAAAGGCCGAGTTGGACTTTAACCTGGTGTTGTGAGACTTCTTTCAGTGGTAAGGCAGGGCAGGTAAAGAGGCTAGAACATATTCATTTTTGGATAAATTATACAGCTAATCTTTGAAGGGAAAATGTCAGGGGTGGCAATGAGATTGCTGGTTAGCTGTATGAAAGTGGCAATGTCTGGGTTTCTGTGTGTGCAAATAAGGCACTTTTAGACCTAACAATGTGAAGTCTGCTTATGTGCATCACTATCATACTTTCATAATGGCATTGGGTGCCCTTGTTGTCCCACTGTCCCCATTGGAGGATGACTTGAAGAACACAGAGTTCTGATGAAGAATCTCCCCACATATGTTAACTGACCTGCTGTTTCCAACATTTTCTGTTTCTCTGTCATGTTACCAATTTTTGGCTTTTTATTTTGAGACTACTTCTCTGTTCTCAGGGGAGAGACATGTTCTCTATTTCTTGAATTAATCTTCCTCAATGGATCTACGAGAAAGAGATGACGCCAGCTGAGATCAGCTAACTTGTAGATCAGTTCTGCATCCTCTGATGTGCACAGTTCAATATTACACTGCACAAAAACATCATCTAATCAATGAAGTTAGACCATGATGTAATTAAATCTAAGAGCATAAACTCCATTCCCAACTTGTTAGTATTGTTCTCTATATTGTATTACAGAACAATATAAGAGGACTAAAGCCTCCTGGATAGCTGATTACTGTAAGAAGGAAGAAAGGGAGGGTCCAGGAACATCTCAGTGGAGGACAGGAATCTATCTTGATCCATTAATGCTTGGACAGAGTAAGTACATCAAAGAGGCAGTTTACTTTGTGTTAATTATTGTAAATGTTAACCACAAAAATTGAAATGATGAAGCTTGTCTACATTACCTGCTGTTAAAGTGCACTGCCTGGCAAGTTGACTGAGAGATAACCTTTGTATGATCCACAGTCATCATTGCAGGTTGCATGCATGCTCCTAACTGAACATATAGTTATTATGGGCTGGAGGATTTTAGTGGTGAGTGCATTAAAGTTATAACTAGTCAAGCAAGCTTCGCTGGATGGAAGCGTGGGTCGAAAAGTTGCCGTCAAATCATGCTGTCATCATCTCAGGAATGTAGGGAATTTTTCATACTGTGTAATGGCCAGAAACATAATATATTTTTAGAATTCTAAAAACTTTTAAAGAGCTTAGAAGCCTAGAACCAGTTCTTGCTGTGAATATTACTAATAGAAAATGTGTGGTCATATGAATGACATTTAGGATAAAATCCCAGATATACTTTTATGGGGTGCAGTTTTATCATAAGAGATGGAAATAGTACAATTTCATCTGTTTGATATCTGAAAATCCCAGGCTTGTTGACCAGCCATTTTAAGAATTAATAGACAATTCAAGTGTTAAACTGCTTCATTTGAGCAATGTAATACTATTTGGTGAAGTGAATCTCGAAGAAGAAATGTACTTTTACTAAAGATGAAGGATTCCATGCAGTCTCATTACCAGAGACTTGTTGGAAACAGGTTGCCTTTAGCATAAACTCCCTTTCTCTTTCTCACCCTACCCCTGAAAAAACAGTCACTAGCTTCCTCCTGTAAGCCCAAAACAATTTCAACTTTGTGCTTTATCAGTAACAGAACCTGCTGATCTGTTTGTTTTAGTTGAAGTTAAAGAACTTTGACTATAAGTTGAAACAATAACACTTGGTCAGTTGGTGAGTATCTCAATAAGCTGTGATGTAGTGTAAAATACCCAACAACATTTAGAAAGAGTACCTTCAAAGTAATCCTCTTTTTAATCAAAGAAAATAAATGTTTTATCCTTATTTTCTTTGTTATTTTAATAAATACATGGCCAGTCTATGGAATGGGTTTCCAAAATGGCCCTTGGGCAGCTTTGAAGTTATACTGCCCAACCTAGGGGATAAATAGAGGTCAATTCTTATAATTATCATCACCAGAGAATCTACTTGATGGTCTTTGCACCACTGATAACATTGACTTTTTTTTAAAGGATTAGGGTAAAACTTATTTTCTTGCAAAAAAGGGAGAGTACCTTAGATTTTCTTCATTCAATTATAATTTAAGTGGTTTTGTACATTTCAATATTTATCAATTATTAAAGTTAAATGAAAAACAGCATTGTTAACTCTTGGAGCAGATGCACAGTTTAATATAATTTGTAATATGACTATGGTTTTTGTGAATTTGGTATTATTTGAAATTTGGTTGATGCTTTGATACCTACTAAATTTGTTTGCGTGATCGTAAAACTATTGAAACTGCTTTTTTCCCACTATTGTTGTTTCTTTTGTTGTAATTGAAATTATCTTTATCCACCCATCACTCATTTTTATTCCATTAACTGTGCCCTCACATCCTTAAATCAACAAACCAGTATTAAGTACCGTGGATCTTTACTTTGACCTTGCCATCATTCACATTAATGGTCTTATTCTGTCAGTTTAAACTGGGCCTTGAAGTCTTATTTTCAATATGTTCCATAAGTGTATTGCAGATCCAGTTCCCCAGTGATTTGCTTGCATGGCAATCAAGTCAACAGTCAATCTCTCGATCCTTGGCTTTACACCTTTGGGGAGAATGCAGCAGGTTTAGTCAAAAATAATGAACTTTTTAAAAAAAAATGTTCTTGGTGACACTGTAGGCAGCATTTAGTGATTATCTGTAGTCGCCCTGGAGTCATTAAGGGTCAACCATGTAATAGGGACCAGAGTCAGGTATAGGTCTGACTGGGTAAATGGAGCTTTGAGAAAAGACTTGGTCATATCTGAAGCTATAGGACTATATTTTGACATCCTGGTGTTGGGATCAGGTCAAAGATTAAAATTTTAAAGATGTGAAACCACGCCCCAAGCTGTCCACTTCCTGCTTTAATGAAGGCAGGACAAGGAGTGGATAACCAATTCAAATATTTTCACAGACTGTTACCCTCTTATTTAACCTGTCACCTGCCAAGTTCCCCAGGCCTTAGAAATTAGGCAGCTGAAGGAAAGCACCTTAAGTTAAATACCTTGACATCACTCCTTGAGGCCAGGAGGATGACTTTCACTCATGCACTCACCTATCCACCTATCTGTTTGGGCACACCGGGAGAATGTAGCATGGCCAATGTACCTAACCAGCACATCTTTCAGACTGTAGGAGGAAACTGGAACCCATAGAAAACCCACACAGACACTGGGAGAATGTGCAACCTCTGCACAGACAGTGACCAAAGCCAGTAAACAAAACCGGGTCCCTGGCATTGTGAGGCAGCAGTGATAACCACCATGCAGCCTGGTAACGTGGCCTGCTCCAGAGTTCTCCCTTGACTGTACATACCTGACTGATTTCTAAAGATCTAATGGCCCAATTTAAAAAAAACAGCAGAAGGTTCTCCCAGTATTGTCTTCAACATTACTGCCTTCGCCAAGGTCACCAAGAAGAGGCCAGCTGGCCTTTCGCCTCTTTGCTATGTGCAAAATGGCAGTTAGATTTGCTGAAACCACAGTAGTTGGTGAATATTAAAGCACTTTGCTCTATGTGAAGTGCTTTCAGATACTTTAACAGAGACATTAAATTCCAAGTCTATTTCCTTTCTTGTTATTGGATGTCTGCTTGCCAGCAGTAGTTAATCTGTGAACATTTGACATGAAGGTCTTTCCTTTATTGCTGCTGTGATCTGATAAAAGATGCCAGGCTTGTATAGAGTATCGAAGCAACCTGCTTCTGTTTTAACTGCTGAGGTAGAACTATTCTGTGCTGCAGGACACTACATTATTGGAACTTAAAAAGTAAAGTATAAAAAGTGTCATTTTGTGTTATAGATGAAACACTATGTTTTCAATAATAATTGTACGGAATGCTGTCTTTTTAATTAATATCTTTTCAGCCCAAGTTAGAATCTAGTGTTAGGCTTCTGTATCTAAGCACACAGCTGAGCACAGGTTTATAGATGTACAAATAAACCTGAGCCAAGATGGGTGTGTTCTCAGCAGAGACTGTGAGTATAACTTCTGATGTTATAACAAAAGTCATTCTGTTATCACAGGTTTTGACTTCATTTAGATTTTTCTCTGATGTGCAGCATTAAGAACCAGTAGTTCAGTGCACCTCAAAACCCATTTCCCCCCATGTCTGATAAAACACGTAGGTTACTCATTAGGACTTATGCATGTCCTATTCCTACCCTTCTCATGGAAGACGCACTGTGTCATGATGTCTTGTGCAATAATCAGATGTATTAAAAACGTAAATTATAAACAATCAGCATTGCAAACCACTTGATTAAGGGTATTGCTTAAATCACTGAATCTGTTATGAAACAAATAAAACATTTCAAAACTCCTTGATTATTGCTGGAAAAAGAAGCATACTGTTGAAGCTTTTCATCTTGCCCTCAACAGGGCAGCCAAATTTCAAAGATAACAATTTATACTGCATAAGAAAAGGGGTGCTGATTGGTCGGCAAGTTGTAAGACAGTTTGGATATCTCCAATGCATAGTATTTAAATGCAGTAGTATGTTTGAGATTTTATACCTCAAACTTTGAGAAATGAAATGCTTATTGATCCAAGACAAAAGTGGAAAGTCGATCCAAGCTGCTGGATGATTTATCTACAATGCTATTTGTTGTTCAAAATCAGACAACTAAAGCAAAAAGATATATTCCACAATTAAATAAAATTGTCAAACAAAAGATTTGAGGGACAGACGTTGCTTCACCATAATGAAAACAAACCTGGAGTTTAAGGCTGACTCATTTGTTGTTTCTTGTGCGTGTGCGCGCACGCACGCACACACACACACACACACACACACACACACACACACACACCCCCCCCCCCCCCCCCCCCCCTCTGATGAAACCATTGAAAAGGCTGAGAGTCTTTTACTCACCTGCTAAATGACTGGGCCAAACAACTTTCCCTCAACCTGGCCAGGCCCTCGTCTGAGGCATATTCTCAAGCAGAATTAACAGTACCAGGGCAGGAAAAAAACTGTCTAATCACTTGATTTACAAAGCTGTTAACTAGCATTGGGAGGTGGATAGACTCATTAATGCATAAGATCCAGGCTGTGTCCAGTCAGAAGTGAGAACGCTAGTGACTACCAAAATACCATTAATAAATATTAACAATGTAGAAGGAAAATTTGAAATGTAACATCTCACCCTTTTTATTACACTCATCTTCATCTGTCATTTCTTTTCTTGCTGTTGGTCAGAACAAAAGTCCTTTTCTGTTCTCAGTTTGCCTGGAAGATTTGAACCTTTTTTCTTTCTAACTAGAACTTTCTTTCTCTGTCAGGCAACCCTCTTGCCTTTCTTAGAACTAGAAGCACTGCCAGTCTGACAAACCTAGAGCGGCAGATATTTGCCAGAGGTAATGTACCAGGGAATGGGGGAAATGAAGAGAACCTTCAGTGGCTTTTGTCAGATAAGTTGTAGTGTGACGAATCAATAAAAGTCAGCTGATAACTTTTGATATTTCATTATATATGGTTTCAATTTTAATATTGATGAGATTACAGAATATAATGTTCCTTTGCTTTTCTATTTTTTTGTTCAGTCATTTTGTTACTTTGACCCTCTTTGCATCTGTTTACAACTTTGCTTTACCATTTAGTTTAGCAGTGAAGAAATGATTGAAGAGCATTTCCATTGTCACTGTCTGATCAGCTGCTTTTTGATGTCTTAATGAATGGGAGAAAATTTTCAAAGCTGGGATTTGCATCCAAGTAATGAATCTGCTCCTCTTAGAACTGCTTGTGTGTCAGGAGGAGCAGGAGAACTCTGACCAAGTACCACTGGGGTGAAATTTTATGCTGCATAGCCCTCTTTCCGCTGTCTGATGGGGACCATCGTCATGGATCCCTAGTTGTGGCCTCCTGCTGGTAAATTCCAACTCCTGCCTGCTGATCAGTCAATCAGTCAGGGTGTTGGGTGGGAGTCGGTGTTGAGTTATTTGAGTGAGGCCCTGGCATTAAAATCATCAGGGACTTGATGGCAAAGCCTTGCTAGGTTCATTGCCCACTATTGGACTCTCCCATCCGTTAATATTGAAGCCAGTCCATTTATTTACCAATTAAATATCTGTCAACTGAGGCACTTCTCCAGTTGGCAGTCAGATTAAACACTGATTTGATCTGTGATCAGCCAACGACCTGCAGGACCAGATTTACATGGATATTGTTTGGCATTGAGTATAATTTCCAAACATTGTCATAAATTCTGATAACAATTGGCTTTAAACCCCAGGATTATACTGTAAATGTGTATTAGAAAGACAGGGTAAATATACCTAATCAGCTATTTGATTACATTTCTTTATAGTAGACTCTTCAGAGATGGCTGTCAATATGGTCCTATTCTCACTCAGTTTATTACAATATTATAACATAAGAACGTAAGAAATAGGAGCAGGAGTAGGCCATCTAGCCCTTCGAGCCTGCCCTGCCATTCAATAAGATCATGGCTGATCTGTCGTGGCTCAGTTCCACATTCCCGCCCTCTCCCCATAACCCTTAATCCCCTCGCTTATCAAAAACCCATCAACCCGCGTCTTAAAAATATTTAGCGAGGCAGCCTCCGCCACTTCAACGGGCAGAGAATTCCAGAGATTCACCACCCTTTGAGTGAAGAAGTTCTTCCTCAACTCCGTTCTAAACCACCCGCCCTTTATCTTGAGGCTATGCCCCCTAGTCCTACTGTCCTTTCTGAGCAGGAAGAGTCTCTCCACCTCTATCCTATCCATCCCATTCATCATCTTATATGTCTCAATGAGATCTCCCTTCATTCTTCTAAACTCTAACGAGTACAAGCCTAGTTTATTCAGCCTCTCCTCATAGCTCAACCCCCTCAACTCCAGCATCAGCCTAGTCAACCTCCTCTGCACTCCCTCCAAGGCCAAAATATCCTTGCGTAAGTATGGCGACCAAAACTGCACACAGTACTCCAGCTGCGGCCTCACCAATGCCCTATACAACTGCAGCAAGACCTCCCTACTTTTATATTCAATCCCCCTCGCTATGAAGGCCAGCATCCCATTCGCCTTCCTGACCAGCTGCTGCACCTGCAGGCTGGGTTTTTGCGACTCATGCACAAGGACCCCGCGGTCCCTCTGCACCGTCGCCTGCTGCAGTTTTTCGCCACGTAAGTAATAGTCCTTCCTACCATTCTTCCTACCAAAGTGGACCACCTCACACTTGCCAACATTAAATTCCATTTGCCAGTTCCTCGCCCAGCCTATCTAGATCCTTCTGCAGACTCTCCACTCCCTCCGCGCAATTTGCCATTCCACCAATCTTGGTGTCATCAGCAAATTTCGACACCATACACTCGGTTCCCTCCTCCAGATCATCTATATAAATGGTAAATAGCTGAGGCCCCAGCACCGACCCCTGGGGCACTCCACTAGTCACCAACTGCCAATCCGAATAGCACCTATTAACCCCCACTCTCTGCCTCCTATTTGACAACCAATCGTCTATCCACGCTAACACCCTACCCCCAACTCCATGCCCCCTTACCTTCTGCAATAACCTCTTGTGAGGTACCTTGTCAAACGCCTTCTGAAAATCAAGAAAGATCACCGGGGCTTTAATTCTTAGCGACCTTGGGCCAAACTTAATTGAAAATGTTTCATTATATTAAATGAAACTTGACCTTTTCCAGTTGATCTTAAGTGTGATACTTTGAATTTCAGTAAGTGTAACTATGATTTGACAGATGGAAAAATTTGGATGCTGCTTTTGCTAATTCAATTTCTGTTCTTAAAGTAGAAGAAAATTGCATTCTAATTTTTAATGCGAATGTATAGTTTTGAAAGTCATTTCTTTGTTCTGTTGCGTCTATTGCAGGCATTGGGTACCAATCCAGATCTCCATCTATTTAAAAATCCTGGCAATTGCCTTAGCTCAGTTGCATAAACAGCAGGCCAAGTCTTGTGTGAGGCTGCTTAATATTGCAAGCTATGTCTGAGATTGTATTAGTTAACTGAAATAAGAGCAGTTGAGCTTGTTGAGTGTTTTTTTTCAGTCAACTAACAGAAGGCTCAAAGTATAAAAAGATACATCTTCAGTTCACCCTCATTTACTTTCTGAAAATCTGCATATTAAGATGCTGCACCTAGCATTCTGATTGTAATTTGAGAAGCATTGCAATGAAGAGTAGCATGTTCATGTATCAATTTTAAAAATCAATCTTCAGTTCCCAGTGGTAATTTACACATTTGCAATTCGTCTCAGACACAAGGTTTGCTTTTTAGCAGTTAGGATTTCAGTTGACAAGATTAGGATTGTCAGGCAGGTAGATATTTCAAGAACTTTTTATTGTTCTATAGATGAGCATAACATAAATACATTGTCTCTCTGTTCATTGTTCTTATACAATATTGTTCTTTTTCTCTTTATGTTGTGCTTCTTAAGGACCAAACCATTTCCTAGGTAATTATTCAATTATACTGATTAAAAGATTGCAATCTATGGGTAAATTTTCACCTTAACACTTCTAGTGCAGAACCTCATGTGACACGCCAATCAGACCTGGAGGTCAGCACTTCCAAATCACAGCCCACGTAATTTTTTGGCTATTAAATTTGATACCCAGAAGGTTGGGTAAACCATGAATCATGTATGTTTGTCTGAGACCTACTGTCTTGCGGGAATCTATGTTTAACATACTAATAAGATTTACATCCAGTACCCAATGCTGATAAGATGAAATAATACTTACGTTATAACACTTCTAATTTTTATATTCAAGCTTTGCATTTTTTTTCCTAAAAACGTAAATTATAAATCTTTGTAAGTTGAAGAGATCGGATAATGTCTGTGTTAAGGGTTTCCTAATTTTGAAATGCTAATGACAAGCAATGTCACCTTTCATCACTTGATTACTTGGCTGTGATAGATGACTGGTTACTAACTTTTGTGTGTCAGTGCTCATGCCAGCAGTGTTGAGCCTATTGTGGAAGCTGGGTCTCAGAATTAAGAGTGCTGGAAAGGAATTTGCAGAAGTCACAGATTTGCAAGTTAACGACTACAGACTTGCCAAATAGAAACTGAAGTGTGCTTACTCTGCATTTATGTACGCAAACACAACATGTGTGGTTTGTATAAAACTTGTTCACAAAACTTTTTGCGTGCCGGTGGAATACAGAAGCCATGCATTGGTGTCAAAACTCTTTCACTGATCTGCCCGAACCAGTCACTTCCAGGACTTTGCTGAACACAGCAGTCTGAACCAGGGGACCAATGCTTAATTGTTCAAAGTTGACTTGTTTATTTCCATGTTCTTTGTCCAGCTATTTATAAATACGCTTAAATTCTGATATTGTTTTGGATGTTAACAGCTTTGAATCCTTGCACTAATTTTTAGATCTTCTCTACTTCCCACAGTAGCCTCTTGACTTCTCTCTGACAAATCCCTCAGACTTGATCTTAATACCTTTTTGAAATAATATCTTGCTATTCACAGTATATTTGTTGTAGTCAAGCGATACTAATCCAAAGCCGATATGCAACTTGAGACCCAGTCCGTAACGCACAGTGCAAATTATTAGAATCCTTACAGTGCAGGAGGAGGTCATTTGGCCCATCGAATCTGCACCAACTCTCCAACAGATCATCTTACCCAGGCCCATTCCATGCCCCATTCCCGTAATCCTGCGCATTTACCCCACTAATCTCCCTAACCTCCACATCTTGGGACACTAAGGGCCAATTTACCATGGCCAATCCACCTAACCCACACATCTTTGGACTGTGGGAGGAAACCAGAGGAAACCCACGCCGACATGGGGAAAATGTGCAGACTCCACAGACAGTCACCTAATTGAACTCAGGTGTTTGGTGCTGTGAGGCAGCAATGCTTGCCATTGTGCCACCCCATCAGATTTTTGAACAAACCATTCAGGATTTCATTTGGTAATTAAGCAGGTTTTAAATTGACAAACCTAGGTCAAGGACTAAACCTTAATGTATAAAGTATACCGTAGTAAGTTGCAAAGAATAGGAGAAAATATGCAACAGATCAGGAAGGAGGTTGCTTCTTTTAACTTTTAAATAACTAGGTCAAATTGGGGCCAATTAGCTCACTTGGCTAGATGACTGGTTTGTGACGCTACGCAACGTGAACTATGCGCGTTCAATCCCCATACTGCTGAGGTTATTCATGAGGGGTCAGCCTTCTCAACCTTGCCCCTCGCCTGAGGTGTGGTGACCCTCAGGTTAAATCACTACCCAGTCAGCTCTCTCTCAAAAAAGGGGAAGAGCAGCCTATGGTCCTCCAGGACTGTGGTGATTTTCATTTCATCTAGATCAAAGCAGAAAGGAAAGATTGAAACAGTTCCACAGCATCATACGTGGGTAATATGAATTAGAGTAGAATATTCTATGATGAATCTTAAGTTCTATAATGTGATAAGGAAGAGTGTGTAGACTAGTGTATTTGCAGTTGGGGAGCAATAATTGAGCAAAGTTGGGAAGTTGCAAAGGAATTGATGTTGGGTCCTCTGGAGTACAAGTTTCCAATGATGCTTGCTGCTCATAGTTAACTGGATGGAATGCAAGGCATGGGCCAATCTTTCAAACCAACTCTTCAGCTCTGATATAAAAGTAAAATGCCATGGTTGCAGGAAACCAGAAAAGGAAACAAAAGATTCTAGAAATACTCAGGTCTGGCAGCTGCTGTGGAAAGGGAAACAGAGTTAATTGCTGGAATTCTGCTGCCCTGCTCACCATGAAATATCCATTGTCCTTGGGCAGGATTTTAAAATCCCACCTGTCCTTTCATCAATTCTGCTCAAAGAACACAGATCTGAAATTTCCAGCATTTTCTTCACCTCTGAGACTGATCATTCTTTTAGAATGAGATTCATTCTGAAGCTCTATCAAGCATCTGAAGATTTACCAAAAAGTAGTTTCCTACATTTAAAAGAGCTTTTTTCCTCCAAATTACTGTTCTAGCTCCTGGAGGCAAGTACTTTCAATGTTAAACCAATCATAGTGCCTTTGTAAGTGGTCTGTATAATTATTTATGCAGGGTACAGGCCTGTTTAAGACAAGTGGAAGTCTCTCAGCACCAGGTTAAAGTCCAACAGGTTTATTTGGTAGCAAAAGCCACTAGCTTTCGGAGCGCTTGCTTCCCGTCGTCAATTGAGTGAGAGTCCTATTCACAAACAGGCATATAAAGACATAAACTCAATTTACAAAATAATGATTGGAATGCGCGTCTTTACTGATAATCAAGTCTTAAAGGTACAGACAATGTGAATGGAGAGAGCATTAAGCACAGATCAAAGAGATGTGTATTGTCTCCAGACAGGACAGTTAATGAGATTTTGCAAGTCCAGGCAAGGCGATGGGGGTTACAGATAGTATGATATGAACCCAAGATCCCAGTTGAGGCTGTCCTTGTGTGCGGAACTTAGCTATCAGTCTCTGCTCAGCGACTCTGCACTGTCGTGTGTCGTGAAGGCCGCCTTGGAGAACGCTTACCTGAAGATCAGAGGCTGAATGCCCGTAACTGCTGAAGTGTTCCCCAACAGGAAGAGAACACTCTTGCCTGGTGATTGTTGAGCGGTGTTCATTCATCCATTGTCATGGCATCTGCATGGTCCCCCTAGTGTACCATGCCTCTAGACATCCTTTCTTGCAGCGTGTCAGGTAGACAACGTTGGCCGAGTTGCAATAGTAGGTACCGTGTACCTGGTGGATAGTGTTCTCACATGAGATGATGGCATCTGTGTTGATGATCTGGCACGTCTTGCAGAGGTTGTGTGGTGTTGTAGTCATTGTTCTTCTGAAGGCATGAGACAAGTGGATCAATCTGTATCTGAAAAGTGGACAATTGGCCGAAGTCCCTGTCTGTCTCAATTTTATTATGGAAGTTTCACTGTTAAATTAATGTCAAACTGCAGCTATGAAATTCCACTGAGCAATGTTAGAGGGTTTAGAATAATTATCTGCTATTTTAACAGATGTTACATACTTTACAAAGTTATTTCTATAAGTGTGTCTAGCATTTGTAAAATATCATTCAGTATGATTTCCAGCTTCATGTTTTATTCAGAACTTCAAAAAAGAGACACCACATCTCCAGCTGGAAATTCTCTAACACCCCGTGGTTTCCATTCTAACTCATTTACTTTCCCTTTACAGCAGAAGGGAAGATACCGAAACGACGGCAGCCATTTGTGCCATATGCCCTCCGGAACCACACTGGCTGCACCATGTGGTTTGCCACACTCACCACCACTCCAACTAGGTATGAAATCCCTTTTGTACAACATTTCATGAGCTCTTATTCCAATATTGGTTTACGGTGCAGATCTTCCCATAACATATGTTTGATCTAGTTTTGAGTGTAACCGGTAAGGGTTAGAGTTTTGCTTTCCTTGTCAATTGATGGTGTAAATCCTGGGTCTGTATTTATCATTGGGTTAAGCAAATACATATCTACATATTCTTGTTTGAACAACTAGGCTGATGAGTTCATAGAGTCATAGAATCCCTACAGTGCAGAAGGAGGCCATTTGGCCTATTGAGCCTGCCTCACAACAATCCCACTCAGGTCCTATCCCTAACCCCACATATTTACCCTGCTAATCCCCCTGACACTAAGGCTCAATTTAGCATGACCAATTAACCTAACCCACACATCTTTGGACTGTGGGAGGAAACCGGAGCATCTGGAGGAAACACACAGACACGGAGAGAACATGCAAACTCCATACAGACAGTGACCTTGTAAGAGAGAGGAAAACAAATGTCCCTTTTTAATATAGTACAGGTGGGCTTTTGTTCCCACTTTTAGATGTTTTTAGTCACTGGTGCAGTAGTGTGATTATCCTGGTAATTGTGCTTAATGTTCAGCAGCAATTTGCTACAATTGACAAAACTGTAGAACAGCAAGCTTTAAGGCTGTGAAACAAGTTGACGTACACAGATTTATTATTGACATTTGACTCCACTACGTTGTGCTGCCTTCCCCTTTCCCCTCACGTTTCAGTATCAGTGACACAGCAATGTTACTTGTACTCTAGAACACACTTTCCAAATACCCTACCTCTTTCTTGCTTTGTTACATCTCTTTCCACTTTTTAAAAGCTTTCTCAAATTTATCATTCCCACTGTGCTTTGCTTTTTTTTCCTCACTCTTTTCCAGTGTTTGCTTTCTCCCTCCCATCCTAGGTAGAAGTTTGAGAATATGTTAAGCATCTGCTATGCAAGTTTGAGTTGTTAATGTGCTTGCAGTCTCAGCGAACGTGAGAATTTTTACACACAAAAAGATTTGCAGTTCACCTAGTTTTCTTTCAATCATCCTGGTTGTCATGTGGTACAATGATAGTGAGGTTATTAACTGACATTTTCAATTAACCTTGATCAGTTAATCTTCAACAGAACATGATAAGTGTGAGGAACAACCGAGTATTGGAGAATATCATGTTCCTCCCAATTATGTTATACTTACCCCATGTCACAACTCAAATTAGTCACACACTGAATCCCAAAATATTTTCTGAAAGAAATCAATATAATTTGCATTGAATAAATCAATATTAATTCCTCTTTATTCTTCTCCCTGTTAAGACCTAGGCTTAGTATATGCAAATACATATCCAAGCCTCAGATGTGAAGGGGCACTGGCAGAAAAGGCTGATGCCTCACTATATGGTAGGTTTGATATGGAGAATGCAGATACCAAATCAAGCCGCATTTGCTTAAGTATTCAGCAAGCATTTGGTTCAATTGGTGCCCTGATTCCCTTCTCCAAATGAAGTTTCTTTCAGAGTGCAGAATTTGAAGTTTTCAGAATCTTGGAAACACATTGTCATTTGATTGAACTGACAGAGCATGTGGGTTGGGTGTGAATGAGACTGCTGTAATACACTGACAGTGATGCATGTGTTGCTGCTGTTTCCCATTGTAGAGTGGCACTTTCTCACAGTGAGAGTCCTGGTTTCATACATGAAGGATCTGTTGCAGAACTTGATGATATGCACAATGTTAGCCAATGGCGGGAGGTGCTCCCAGGAGAAGAAGTGCCTTTTGAATTTGAAGCCAGAGAAAAGCTAAGACACAGGTGAATGAAATAAGATAACACAGTATTCGCTCTACAGCCTTTGTATATCTCATCAATAATCAGCGACTATATGCATGCAGTGTCAGTCATGGTGACATTTTGATGTAAGATCTTTTGTATGGTCATATCTATATTTGCATAAGATGCAGCAGTTACTTATTCTTGCTTTTGTACTGACAGACACACTCATGAGTTGAAGATTCATCAGCTTTTAGTGCGGGTGAATGGATGGGAACAAGTGAGCCCAGTGTCTGTGGACAAAGTAGGCACCTTCTTCCGGTGTGCAGCACCTGATCGAAATAACCAGTCTTCCATGGTACGCATGATGTACTGGTAGCATGTCATTTGTCAAAACCAATACAATTCTGAGAGCCTATATTTTTGAACAATGATTTGATATTCTGCAGTGTTGAAGCTGCCGCATTTTCAGAAAACAATTTGTACAATCATTTGCCATTTAAAAAGTGTGAGACACCTGGTAAATTATTGCCTGTGCAAAAATGTTACAATCTTCAATGCTGAGTTGTTAAATATGCAGGCTTTAGTACTGAGACACACTTGACTAGGAAGCTCCTAGGGTTAACAGTCCATCACGCAAACCTCCCATCCATCGAGGTGGCACATTGGTTAGCACTGCTGCCTCATAGCACAAGAAACCTGGGTTTGATTCCTGGCTTAGGTCATTGTCTGTGTGGAGTCTGCATGTTCTCCCCGTGACTGCATGGGTTTCCTCCCATGGTCCAAAGATGTGCAGGTTAGGTGGATTGTCCATGTTAAATTCTTTCTCAGTGTACCTGAACAGGCACCGGAGTGTGGCGATCAGAAATTTCACAGTAACTTCACCGCAGTGTTAATGAAATCTTCTTGTGACTCTAATAAATAAACTTTAAACATTGACTCTGTCTACACTTCCCGCTGCCTCAGCAAAGCAGCCAGCATAATCAAGGATCCCATGCACCCCAGACGTTCTGTCTTCCACCTCCTTACATTGGGGAAAAAGATACAAAAGTCTGAGGTCACGTACCAACCAACTCAAGAACAGCTTTTTCCCTGCTGCCATCAGACTTTTAAATGGATCTATCTCACAAAGTTGATCTTTCTCTATGCCCTAGACTGTAATTGTAACACTACATTCTGCACACTGTCCTTTTCTATGCACGGTATTCTTTGTCTGTATAGCACGCACAAAACAATACTTTTCACTGTATGCTAATACATGTAACAATGATAAATCAAAAAACAAGGAAGATACTTTGACTAACTGGAAAGTGGGTACCTACGAATTGGGTAAGGGCAAATTTCCATTGAGCTGTGATGCTTAATTAATGTCTTTTTTCCCTTTGCAAAGTGAAATCCCTTGAAAATTATGTACTGAACTAAATCACGGAGAAATTTTTCATCTTAATTTGCCTTATGAATAACTGACAGGATAAGATTGGCTGCCCATTCACTTCAGTGGGAAGATAGGCTGCTCTGATCCTGCCTGTTTGCTGCCACCAAGCAGGGTTGGGTTAAAATTACCCATATGATTTTGGTTGTCGATGTTAAGTGTATGCCACAGTTTACATAAAACTTCTCATGCTTTTATTCCAACCATTGATGTAAAGTTGATGATCTGTTGTGTGCATAATGCCAATCCACTTTCTCACTAATGCAGGTTGGGAGTCCCATCAGCAAGACCAACATAATACATCCTCATGTCTACGTAAGCATTCTTTCTGTACACCCATTATCAGATTTTAATCTATCTTTATTTTGAATTTGATTATTTCAGATTATTTATTTAAATTTATAATAATTCCCCCATTGCCCTTTTATTAACATTGTCTGTGATTACGTTATTGATTTTGTTAATACAAAAACAATGTTCAGTTATCAATTATAGATTATGATTTTTGTAATCTTGTTCATGATTTATATTTTTGACAATGTTGCATTTAATTCTGCTGCTCATTGATCTGATTGAATTATCTCTCCGGTTTGCCTTGCTTCAATTTGTTGGTAGTGTCGTTTGACTGAGAGGTTTGTGTGTCGAAGCCCCGGGATTTGACACTTAATCAAGCTTAAGATTTGAGCACATTACTGAAGGAGTGCTGCGTTGCCTCAGATGCCATGTTTTGGGTGGAGCATTAAATTTGAGCTTCTGTTTGTTTTGTGACCATACAAGTCCCTGTGACACTAATCAAAGGAAAGCAGGAAGTTTTCTCAGGTGTATTTGTTCACATTAAGAATAAGGAATTCCTTTGATGTGTTGTCCTAATATGATTAGGAACTGTATAAATGCACGTTCTTCCTTGCAGGCACCTGATCAGGTCATGAGTCTAACATTATCAAATATAAGAATCTTGATATTTAACTTCGGACATATTCATAGAAAGTAGAAATGATCGGTTCAGATTACATACAAATTTTTAACATATCATGCCAAATTAACATTGTGACATACTAAGGCCAGTGTAGTGAATTAATGCTCAGTGTTTGTGCAAGGAAACACGTAGTTTGGAAATTTGCCCTACATAATAAACAACCCAGGTGGCACAGTGGTTAGCACTGATGCTTCACAGTGCCAGGGACCTGGGTTCAATTTCCAGGTTGGGTCACTTGTGTGGAGTCTGCACATTCTTCCTGTGTCTGCATGGGTTTCCTCCAAGTGCTCCACTTTCATCCCGCAGTCCGGAAGATGTGCTGTTTAGGTGGATTGGCCATGCTAAATTCTCCCTCAGTGTACCTGAACAGGTGCCGGAGTGTGGCGACTAAGGGATTTTCACAGTAACTTCATTGCAGTGTTAATGAAAACCTATTTGTGCCACTAATAAATAAAATTTAAACTAAACTGCTGTAAACAATATATGTTCAGGCATATTCTATGCTCTCTTGGCTATTGGGTGTTCAGCTTCTCTGAAAACCCAACCTTAAATAGGGATTGCAATTGTCTATATATCTTTTCATTAGTGTTGTAAAATAAATATTATGAATCTGATTTTCTTTCTTGTATTGTTCGTCATATTGTCACATTCTATTCATAAAAGAAGCCCTTAACAATGTTTCTCCCTTCTCGGTAGTTCTCGGCATTGCCACCTGTCCGGGTTGTTTTTTCTGTGACTCTGGAGGGGAGTGCAAGAAAAGTGATAACTGTCCGCTCAGCGCTGATTGTGAAAAACAAATTGGAGGTACCCATGGAACTGCGACTGGACAGCCCATCTGCTCCAGACAGTAAGTCAGTGCATCAGTACGTTCCTTAACAATTATTCTGGAATTCCAGCAATAGTTCAACAGTACATCAGTAAGGGCAAATCCTACCAGAAAAAAAATCATCAGGCTCTCCAAACCCAGCCCATCCATTTATGGTGTAAGCTTAAGCTGTCTACAAAGTAAAACACACTAATATTAGGGCGGCACAGTGTTTAGCACTGCTGTCACACAGTGCCAGGGATCTGTGTTCGATTCCAAGTTAGGGACACTGTGCAGAGTCTGCACGTTTTCCCTGTGTTAGCGTGAGTTTCCTCGTGTTCGGTTTCCTCCCACAGTCCGAAAGATGTGCTGGTTAGGTGCGTTGGCCATGCTGAATTCTCCCTCAGTGTACCTGAACAGGCACCAGAGCGTGGCGACTAGGGGATTTTCACAGTAACTTCAACGCAGTTTTAATGTAAGCCTCCTTGTGACACTAATAAATAAACTTAAACTTGGGTTTTAGATTTTCTACGCAGAATTTAAAAACAACCAGCTTTTTTTTTGTTTAAACTGATGGCTTAAACATCCTGTCTAAGGTCTGTCATCAGAAACTATAGAACACTGTGAAACATACTAATCTCATAACTGACCATCCACTCACTTTTTGTTAGTGATGGATTTGGTCAGTTCAGTTGTAAAGTAGATAGTGTTAGGTACAATTGATAGTCATTTTCAGAATCTAAATTGGTAATTTCTTAGTTACTCTCCTTGGCAGCGTGTGAACACTTGAGACTTCAGTATTGCTGGGAAAAGAGTGTTTCTTTTACCAAATAGGATTGGAGCCATTTGGTCATCGTGCAAGCTTGATGCTGAAATAAGGCACATCAAAACCATCTTGCGGGATAATGGCTGCCCTGATCAAATGATTGCTTGCTGTATTTTGCACAAACTTATAATGGGCCAAAGGTGCCATTTTTGGCCCTGAAAAATGCCCAGCCTACCTCAGGTTAATCTGGGAGGTGTTTCAAAGATTTGAGTAACAGGTGAAGCTAGCCTTTGCATGCTGTTACTATGCAGTGCCAACAGGGATCGTTTTCTCCACTGACAGGCTACTGCCCTCAAGCCAAAAAGATGTTCTGCCTATCACACAAATGAATTATGTGGTTTATGAATTTCAGTGCCAGTGTGATGCCAGGTATGTGGTCTATATGTCCTAATAACTGGCAAATTGTATTAAACAGTGTGTCCTTCAGTTGTGTCCAACAAGCAAAGTTTTGATTGTACCCAACTAGCCTGTGCTTGCAAAACTCCAAACATAGTGTTGAACATTAGATGTGTTTCCTTGATTGGACAACATTTGTTAAACAATCTTGATTGTGCTAAAAATTACACAAACAAATTTAAGATTGTCAATTGGGCTCACTTACTAGAAGCCACATATTCATAAACAGGGCCCTGTCCTTTGCGGAGAGAAGCAGCATGTTCGTACATTGTGCCTTTTTCAAGTAAACAAAGATTGGGGGACAGCCATTCCCTCATTCATTCCAAATGGCAATGTCTTGAACAATCAGAGTCAACTTAGTTTTAATTTGAAACAAAGGTTTGGCAGTTAACTGTTTTGTTGCATTCTTGTGGGCAACACCTCTACCGATCAGGGTCCACTTGCCAACCGATCAGCACTCTCTTCTCACGCAGTATAAATTCTTGTTCCCTATACTGTTGGTTTATCTTGCATAGCTGTCCTGATGAGTGTAGGACAAAAAGCTTTGATAGCATGTCTTTTTTAGCAAGACTCAAGTTCTGTACTGCCAAATGACTATTTACAACTCTACATTCTTCTATAAATGAGAAATCCTTTTTAACCTATTATCATGTATTTCTTAGCACTAATAACATTTATTTCATAGCCTGAGGCAACCATAACTCAGTTTTCTCATTTTTGTTTTTTGGATAAAAACAGAGTGGAATCTGTTAGCTCAGAGATAATTTTCTTATGTGTTCTGTGTTATTAATACTGTAATGACTGTGTTTCTCCAATGGCTCAGTTGGCTAATGCACCTTTTGATTCATTTTCATGTTATAATTAAGGCCATGGGCCTGGGCTGATGAAGGGAAAATCAAATAGGGTTCTCATCAATAACTGCCTGTGGCTAGTCCACACTAGAAAGAGCTGTGGACAGTGTTTAGGCTGTGACGGTTCCATGGTTGAATAACCTATCTACACGAGCTGCTAGTAGACCAAAGCAGAACAGCAGTCAGCAAAACCAACAGAGCTTTGAGCAATGTAATCAGATCAGTGTCTAGTTCTTTGAGAAGATCATACTTTGAGCAGCATGTCCAGTTCTGATCCTCAAGACACAAACATCACTTTCAGGCCTTAGGCATTTGCAGAGTAACGCGGCAAGGTTGATTCCTTATGTCAAAGGCCTGAAATATGAGCAAAGACTGGAGAGCCTTCCTGTCTGGAGGGGTGATGTCTGAGAGATAACCGTGTGGGTAGATTTAAGAATGGAAAAAATAAATGCAGAATATAATTTAAACTGAGAGTACGGCTGGGGAAATAAATACAAACCACTAGGAGTGGAGTCTGGATATTTCTCTTGGCACAGAGTAATCAGAGTCAATTTTGAGACAGTTAAAAGCAAAATACTGCAGATTCTGAAATCTGAAACAAAAACAGAAAATGTTGGAAAATCGCAGCAGGTCTGACAGCATTTGGAGAGAGAATAGAACCAACATTTTGAGTCTGAATGATCCTATTCTCTCTCCACAGATGCTGTTACACCTGTTGAGATTTTCCAGCATTTTCTGTTTTTGTTTGAGACAGTAGTTGGATAAAAAAGACCCCAGGATTATTTAGTTACATTAATTTGTTAGTGTCACAAGTAGGCTTACATTAACACTGCAATGAAGTTATTGTGAAAATCCACTAGGAGCCACACTCCAGCGCCTGTTCGGGTACACTGAGGGAGAATTTAGCGTGACCAACGCACCTAACCAGCACGTCTTTCGGACTGTGGAAGGAAACCGGAGCACTCGGAGGATACCCACACAGATGCTGGGAGATAATGCAGACTGCATAGACAGTGACCCAAGCTGGGAATCAAATGCGGGTGCCTGGAGCTGTGAGGCAGCTGTGCTAACCTACTGGGCCTCTGTTTTGCCCAATTTTCCATTTTCCAATTGGATGCTGCAATATTTGGGCAGAGGGGTCTGCAGTTAGGATCTCAGATAAATGAGTTAAAATGGGCTGAATGGCCTTCCTCATCTGTGATCAGTTGAGAGAATAATGGAAAAATGCAATGTCTGCCTCTTTCAGCTTCAATGCCTTGGGTGCCATCACAGTGAGTCAAGACTAGTACTGGTACTATTATTTTCTCAGGCAACAGTTTACAAAGATTGTTCATTGTTTTTTTGTATGTTCTCAAATTTATGCAAACTAATTCCAATGATTTCAGAACCTGTGGTGTTGCCAGCAGTGGTACCAGGCGATTCGTTAGCAATTCCCTTGCACCTAACATCTTGGCGTCTACAAGCAAGACCAAAGGGACTTGGGCTGTTCTTCTGTAAAACACCCATCCACTGGACCAGTGTGGCAAAAGTAGGGGAGGTGAACAGCAGCAAGCGCGAGTGTCATTCATCAGACTGTGATGACAGCTGTTCATACAGGTACCCAATTTGTTCTGGCAGTTGCGCCTACTTCTGTAAATTCCCAAGATGTTTTGGGTGTAAGTTTATGACCAACAGTCATCTACAATATTTCCTGTACAGTCTTCAGAACATAAAGCAACATTTAGTTACTGCATATGAAAATTCCAGTTCTTAAGAAAGGCCAGCTTCGAAACACTTGACCCCTTTTTTGCTCTCCACGGATGCAAATTGATCCACTGGCTTTCCGGTCATGCACCTTTTTTTCCTTATTAAAATTGCAATTCAGAAGCTGGCCAAAAATCTCAACATTAGTCGTACCCTTGCACTAAACTGCCATTGAACAGTCGCCGAAATAGAATGGGGAATGCTGTATACAGCAAAAGAAGACACTGATTTTGGGGTCAAATCGCATTATTAGGGCAAAGTAGAAGCATCTAATCTGTGCTATGTAGAGAGAACTTTACTGTGCAGCTAATTCTTGCTTAAAATTTTTCCATTGTATCCGCTGCACAAAAATTTAAGCACATTTGGTTGCCAAAGCTCAACAAAAGCACTTCTTATTCTTTATGTAGGTTTTTAATTTTAGTTTATTTAGAAGAACCATTGATGCTTATGTTGTAAATTTTGTCATATTTATTGGAAAAAGTATAATATTCCTCAAATCAAAGATACAAAATAGGTTTGGATGAAGGCAGCCCTTCAAGCCTATTTGATGTCGTTCTTACAAAAAAACCAGCCTTACAGATTTCACATTATAGGAACCAGCTGTTTCTTAAATGAGTCATGTCCAGGTTTCAACTTCTCTTCCTGGCAATGCATTCCAGATGTTTATCACGTTCTGTGTAAAGAAATACTCCCTGACGTCAACCCTAATTTTGCCTTTCACAACCATGAACCAGTGCCGTCGTGTTGACATCCTTTGAAGTAGCAGACCTTGTTTCAGGTATATTTTACCTGTTATTTATTAAGCTGCTATAAGATTCCTTGAAGCGTCTGTTTTAGAAACTGGAGCACCAGCTTGCCACATTATTCCTGAAAGTTTCTCCATGTAATGCCAGGCATTAGTTTTCCTGGACTTGTCTGCACTGCCCCGAGGGCCTGAGTAGCTGTCTACCGAAACAGATTGCAGTACTCCCAGGTATGGCCTGGCCAGAACACTGCACTGCTTCAGCACAACATTAGACTTGCACAACTTCTGGGGATTTCAACTCAAGCTCGGACTTGAAATCAAATCTTTTGAAGTTTGCGGAAAGTTAGAGACGTTGCAACGTTCCTCAGTTTTCAGAAGTATAATCAGTAAACACTAAATCATGAAACCTTCTGTACTTGATATTATCATTTGGGGGGAAAAAGATAAGTTCACTTTTTTCCATATCATTGATAAATGTCCCCAGTTTAAGCCATAAAGCTATCCCTAATTAGGCTCTACATAAGGGAAATAAACTGTATGAAATGAACATTCCTTTGAAACTTGTTTCAGTTGTACCTTAAGAGTTTCAAGTGCAGACCCCACCTCTACTTTAAAATTCTGATGCTTATGTTTAACTCGTTTCCTTATTTTTTAATATTTGTTTGTGGGACGTGGACATTGCTGGCTGGTCAGCATTTATTGCCCATCCTTCGTCACCTTTTGAACTGAATGGCTTGCTAGACCATTTCAGAGGGCAGTTAAAAGTCAACCACACTGCTGTGGCCCTGGAGTCACATGTAGGCCAGAACAGGTAAGGATGGCAGATTTCCTTCCCTAAAGGACATTAGTGAGCCAAGTGGGTTTTTCCAACAATCGACATTGATTTTGTGGTCCTCATTATATTCTTAATTCCAGATGTTTCACTGGCACTGGCTGTCCTATACATTCTCCACTTCTTTGCTCCACTGGTAACTGTCTTCAGCCATCGATGCCACGTGCTTTGCAGTTGTGTTCCTAAAGCTATCCCCATTTAACTCCCTCCACTCCTCAAACGCCCTCTCTAAAATATATCTTTGGCCGACACTTGCTAAATCACCTGTATTATCACAGCTTCCATTGTTGCCTGATTATACCTGTGTGGAACTCATTGGAACATTTTTCAACATTAAAGGTCCAATGCACTGTTTATTAACCATGTAGCTGAAGTTGAGAGGTTAAAAAGTTTTTGTTATTACTTCTAGGTACTGTGTAGCAGTTAAGAAGGAGAACTACCCTGATTACTTGCCCTTAAATTTGATGTCTGGCAATGCTATGCAAGTTTACCGACAGCCAGGTCACACCATCTACTTGCTACCCACCCTCGTCCTGACAAATCTACTGCCCTGTGAGCTTTCCTACTATGTGAAAGGCACTTCCATCAATGGACCATTGAAACCGGGGAAAGACGCTGTGCTGCACACAGCTGACACATCTCAGAACATTGAGCTCGGTAAGATGTCTCATTGTTGTTGTATCCTTTTTACCTCTAACCACAAGTGAAGAGGGAATTTGTCAGTTTGTTAGATGATAAAATAGGCTGCATTTTGTAGTGTGCAGAAGCACTTTTCTGATTTTCTGTAATGGTAAGTTGCACAGCTCTTGCCATGCTGTGAGAAAATTAAATCAAACACAAAGGCAGGAAATGCACATCTCTCATTATCTGGAAGAGAAACAAACTCTGTTTATAGGTAGAGACCTTACATATGAAAAAGTATCTTCCATTCAAACTTTCTGTTGCGGGTGTAGGACAGCATAGTGGCACAGTGGTTAGCACTACTGCCTCACAGGACCAGGGACAGGGTTTAATTTCCGGCTTGGGTTACTGCGTGTGCGGAATCTACACCTTCTGCTTGTGCCTGCATGTGTTTCCTCCCACGGTCTGAAAGACGTACTGGTTAGGTGCGTTGGCCTTGCTAAATTCTCCCTCAATGTACCTGAACAAGTGCCAGAATGTGGCGACTAGGGGATTTTCACACTAACTTCATTGCAGTGTTAAAAGTAAAGCTATTTGTGACACTGATAAATAAATCTTAGAAAAAGCAGATGGATTGTTCTTATGCATTGAGGTAAGTACAACTCAACAAATCTACAATAAATGTGTTATGCCTACTTTTGAGTTATGCTTCTGATAGACTCTGTGACAACAGTTCAAAACTGCAAGTGATGCATGAAAATCAGTGGTCTGAAGAGTTTTGTTTCATTCCCATCTTCCTGTATGCTGTCAGGTGGAAGCCTTGTCAACTAAATGGATGGGTATTTTTGATCTGGATGCCTAATGGCATTAAAAACAAGTTTGGTTCAGAGGATAACATGTCTCTGGCTTGAAGGCTTTGTGTTTAAGTTCCACAACAGAGTTGAACAAATATTTTGGATGCATGTGAAAGCTCACTTGGCACAACTCAGAGTATAGCGTTCTCCTAATGTCCTGGCTATCATTCCTCACTCAAACAGCACCACTAAAATAAACAGATAAATTGGCTCATCACCTCAATATTATTTGTGAGATCTTGTATACATCATGATTACAGCTCATCTACGTGAAACTAGTGAGCGTTTTGAAGTAATTCATTGCATGCTGAATACTATCAATCACAGTGATCCATTATATATGGTAATCTTTCTACAAATGTCATATCCTAGATGTGTTAATAAATTAAATATGAAACAGTTACCACAAGTTATCTCTAGGAAGGAGAATGGTGATGTTGTTTGAGCAGTATATTTCAAAATAACTTCAATTGATTTCTAGGCATAATCTAAATGTTTCTGTTTACAAAATGTTTTTATTATAATCTACTTGTCAGGAATTACACTAGAAAACTTTCCTGTGTGTAAGGAACTCCTAATACCAGCAGGAACCACTAACTATCATGTCCGTATGCGACTTTATGACACCAAAAAACGCCTGCTGAACCTAAGCATTCGAATTGTGTGCAGAGCAGAGGGCTCCCTGAAGATACTCATTTCTGCACCTTACTGGCTCCTCAACAAGACAGGTTAGAAAAGAGTTCAAATTCCAAATTAACAATAGCTCCATGATGCACTGTTGTCTATTTTCAAAACTGCAAGTGATGCATGAAAATCAGTGGTCTGAAGAGTTTTGTTTCATTCCCATCTTTCTTCAGGGCTGCCACTAATTTTTCGACAGGACAATGCCAAGGCTGATGCAGCAGGACAGTTTGAGGAACATGAGCTTGCACGAAGTCTCAGCCCCCTCCTGTTCAGCTTTACAGACAAGGAGCAACCTAACATGTGAGTAAAGCATGCAGGCGCATCCCTGGCTCATCTGATGCACTTGGGTAATGATTGTGAATGTGGATAACTTGTAAATATAGGCGGGATCTGTCCTGCTGTTAAATGTTTACAAAGGTCTACTTTATCTTGGAGATGCTGGGAATCACAAGATTTTAAAATCAGTTTGGTTCTTAGCTGTGATGTTTCTATTCATCACACCTGTGTGGCTGAGTGAATCCTGGATGTAGATCTACAAATGGACCATTGGCCTTGATCTAAATACCTGTTTTTATCCCTTTGTAAAACCAACCCTCTTGATCTTGTAACTGTAATTTTGCAACTCACTTTCAATTTCCTACACTTACGTACACACTTGCCTCTTGCTTTATTTCGTCAAGATGAAGATAATGTTGGATCGAATTTCATGGGTCCCAGCACAAATCAAAACATTCAGTTCTGAAGGTGAGTGCTACCTAGCTGCCTTCATTCTGCCCTCAGACATGTACATGTCTGGCAAGAGTTAGCAAATGGTGACCAGAACCAGTGACCAATTATCCTTCCCAATGAATAGAACAACGTTTTGTTGGATTTAACTGCATGTGCCCATCCTCCTCCTGCTCCACCTCCTGAGGCAAGCAGAAATAGGGGTATCTGTAACCAACTTAGGAAGCCACTTGTCAAACTATTTTCTGATCCTTCAAAGGCAATCAGACAAGCCCTTGGAGTCAATATTTTTCACCCTAAGCTTGCTTTTCTTTTGCCTGATCACTTCGCTTTTCATAAATATATCTTGACATCTCCTTGAAGGACGAGGGTGGCACAGGGGTTAGCACTGCTGCCTCTCAGTGCCAGGGATCCAGGTTCGATTCCCTGCTGGGGTCACTGTTAGTGTGGAGTCTGCACATTCTCCCTGTGTCTACATGGGTTTTCTTGGGGTACTCAGGCTTCCTCCTACAGTTTGAAAGGCATGCTGGTTAGGCACTTTGAACAGAACAGGCACTGGAATGTGTCGACTAGGGGAATTTCACTGTAAATTCATTGCAGTGTTACTGTAAGCCTTACTTGTGATTAATAAGTAAACTTTAACTTTAGGGGCCAGCCCTCATTACCAACTGGACAATGCTGTTCTCAAAGATTAATTACTCAGGGAAACAAGCTTCTGCACATCCAGCCTCACTTCGTGTTCCTCAAAGTAAATGTACTGCCTTAGTACTACCTGCCCCTTCACCTCAAAATCTGTCAATTTGTATGTTATCAATACCCTTTAATTTTGAAATGTGAACCAGATCCCCTTTAAATTTATGCCTATTTGACAATTCCAAACCCATTACACAAAATCCAACTTCATAACACAGTGAACTTCAACTGGAGATTGCCCTCTTTCTTTCTATACCTTCTCTAGAGTCACAATGTCCTCCTTGAGGTGGGAGGAGTTGGGAGAGCCAAAACGGTGCACGGTTCTCCAGAAAAGGTCGCACCATAACCCTAGTATCATGGGCCTTGTTTGCACTGAACCATCAAGACAATGCAGCTCAGACCCCAGTTTGCTCCTGAGGTTGTGCTTGGATGTTTAACCGTTCCCTAATGACCACTCCCAAATCTGTCGCCTTTCCTATCAATGTTAACCTACTTATGGTCCACTCTGTATCTAAATTTTTGTACCTGTATTCCTAAGTACGTAATGATCTACATCAAAAGCCAGTCCACGATCTTGAAGCACTTCTTGAATTTGTGTAAATCCCGTTGTAATCTTTATTTCCTCCTCTTAAATTCCTGACATTACCGTGCATGTTACCATCATCTGTGAATTCACATAGTGGCACAGTGGTTAACATTGCTGCCTCATGATGCCAGGGACCTAGATTCGATTCTGGCCTTGGGTGCCTGTGTAGAATTTTCATGCGTCTGTGTGGGCTTCCTCCCACAGTCTGAAGATGCGCAGGTTAGGTAGGTTGGCTGTACTAAATTGCCCGTCAGCATCCAAAGATATGTAAGTTAGGTGGATTCACCATGGTAAATACGTGGGGTTACAGAGATAGGGGAGGACGTAAGTGGGATGCTCTGTCAGAATTGGAGCAGACTTAATGGGCCAGGTGGCCTCTTTAGCAACTCTGTGGTACTGTCTGTTGTTAAGTCTTCTTAGGACAAGTGACCTGTGTGTGTGAGTGGATGGATTTAGCCTCTTGTTCTCTCTGATCCCTGCAGGTGTACCATGCGGATTGGGAAAGGGATCCATCCAGAAGCCGTTCCTGGTTGGTGTCAGGGATTCTCCCCAGATGGAGGCAGTGGTGTACGAGCAGTGAAAGTGATTCAGCACGGGAACAGGCCAGGACTCATTTACAGTATCGGTGAGAGTGAATAACGTGTTTTAGTGACCTAATGGGGAAATCTTTAAGGATTGAGGATTTAAGCTCGTTCTGATTATACTTTCACTATGTTTAATTATAACAGATTTGGTGCAGAGACTGCAATTGAACTTGCTTAGCAATTATTGCTTTTAAGTTGATTTACTTTCATCTTTGTGTCTCAGGAATTGATATCAGGAAAGGTAGAGGACGCTACAGAGATACCAACATAGTGACGTTTGCACCCCGATATCTACTGGACAACAAATCTTCACACAAGCTGGCCTTCGCGCAACGAGAGTTCGCCAGAGGCCTGGTAGGAATAGTGATCTAGTTTTAAAATCAAATGTATCCCTAAATAGAGAGAACCTCTAACTTCAAGGGACGATATCAGATGTACGTTGAACACACTTACTGAGCCCCTTTCTCCTTTGAAGTAAACCATTTATTAAAATAACAGGGAGAGGAATTTGATTTGTACAATAGCTTATATGAAGTATTTGCAGACTGGTATGGTAGAAAATAAACTGCAATACGAATAATCTGAGCAGACCCAAGACAGTGGATGTTGGACCAGTTAATGTAATATGAACAGCTTACTCCAGCGTTGCACATTAGTGGTTTTAGCCATCAGTTGACCCATCTGTGATATTATTGAACTGTTTTTGATTTCTTCTGAAATACTAATGCATTGCACAGATATTGCACATTAAGTGCTCTGTCCAGTTTTCTCTCTGAAACTGCGTTGGTATATATGCCTGCGTTAGCACAAGGAAGGTGTGAGGAAGATCATTCGACTCATTTTAGTTCATTCATTAGGAAAGATGCTATCGGTCCTGCTATCATGTCATTCAGCTGCTGCTTAACTAATTATTTGGTTTTCACCTCAACTTTTTCTAGAAGTCAGTTTCACATTCTCTGTTAACCAACACTTTCCGACAGTCTGAAATCTACCTTTTAAACTTATGACACCTAGCTCTGCCTTTGCAGTTTAGTTAATTCTGCTTCTACCTTCATGATATGGTTCTTCCATGTTATTTATGTACCTGTATATAAATATATACATTTCCCAGTCACCCCTTCAATGTTTGTTTTTCTATCCCTCAGCCAACACTAACAGTTTAATTACTCATTCGTCTTGCTGTTTGTTGGTTCTTGTTGTTACAAATTGGCTTCTGTGTGTCTATAAATCAACAATAACTGCAGTTCAAAAGTATTTAATTAGATTTGAAACATTTTGGGATATTCTTAGCACAGCCAATTATTTATGTAGCACCTTTAACTTAGTAAAATTTCCCAAGGTGCTTCACAGAGGTGATATCAAACAAAATTTGATACCAAACCACATAGGACAAGTGACCAAAAGATGAAGTAAGCATTGAGGAGCCCCCGAAAGTGTGCAGTAGATGAAATTAGAGAGCCTTATCTGCTGCTGGATAGAAAAACAAACATTGAAGGGGTGACTGGGAGGTGTATATTTATATACGGGTACATAAGATGGAAGAACCATATAGTAGAGGTAGATGCAGATCAAGCTAAACTGCAATGGCAGAGCAAGATGACATAAGCTCAAAAGGCAGAGAGTATTCCAGAGCTTAGGGCTGTGGCCCCTGAAGATATGGCCACCAGTGGTCCTGTGATTAAAATCAGGGATGTTCAAAAGCACGGCTTTGGAGGGACCTAGTGCTGGAGCAGATTACAGGGGTGGGGTGGGGTAAGGCCATTGATGGTTTGGAAAACTAGGATGATCATTTTAAGATTGAGTTAAGATGACCTAACTGAGAGCCAATATTGATCTCACCCCACGAACAAGGGGTAAGTGGGACTTGTTCCGAGATAGGACACGGACAGAAGAGTTTTAGATGACCTCTAGTTGATAAAGGTGAGGACCTGGGAAGTTGGCCAAAAGTGCACTAAAATATTCAAGTCTAGAGGCAACAAAGGCATGGATGAAGATTTCAGTGGTAAATGAGGTGATGCAGGGGTGAAATCTCGCAATGTAATGGAGGTGGAAGTAAACTGTTGCAGCAGCTTGATGATTGTGGAGGAGATAATATGGTCAACCATGCCAAGACTGCAAAATGTTATGTTCATACCTTTCTTCCCCCACTTCTCCTTTACTCCCTCCCTGCCACTTTTTTGTGCTGTTTTCCACCCCTCCTCCTATTCTAGCCCCACCTCTTCTTTGCCCTCAGTCTTGCTCTTTTCTGAAACAGTTCGAGGGCTTAAATGCCTCCCTTGGCTTGTTGACCAAAACTGTACACCAGCCCCAAGGTGTGGCCTTGATAGTGTTCAGTTCTCTGACACTATGCAGCTCACTGCTTCGCCAATATTGTAATATTAATTGTAACTTACTTTCTCAGGGCACGCAAAATCCAGATGGTTACATCTCAACTCTACCTGGTGCCAGTGTTGTATTTCATTGGCCAAGAAACGATTATGACCAGTTATTATGTGTGCGTCTGATGGATGTTGCCAATTGCACTTGGTCGGGTGGCTTCGAGGTGAGCAAGAACAACTCCTTCCACATCAACATGAGGTGAGACTAGTAACCCAGATGAAATGTAATACCAGTTAACGGGCCAGGATCTCTGCTCAAAAAATGTAGATTTAATTGGAAATCAAAAACTGGTAATTCTGCTGTCAGTGGCAGTGTGTGATGTTAGGATTCTTCTGGTCACGCATCATAGCAGGAGTGTTTCACTCTTCTGTCGTGGGAAATTTAATTGCCTGTTGGGTACTTGTTAAAGGAGGCAAGAGGGGAAGTGAGGTGGAGAAATTTAGAGAGAGAATTCCAGAGCTGAAGGCTCCTGGAGGCACAGGTCCAATGGTGTTATCATTAAAATCAGAAGAGCTCTAAAACCCAGAATTGGTGTGGTGTGGCTGATTGAGGGTGAGGCCATGGATGGATTTGAAACCAAGGATAAGAATTCTAAAATTGAGGCATGGCTTAACTGAGAGCCAGTGTAGCTTTCCCACATCAGAAGGAAGGGGTGAAGAGGCCATGGTCAAAAATCTGTAAAATTCTAGTTTAGGAACCTGTTTAGGCCCTCATGCTGTGCTAGTTTATTTATTTTACTTTTGGGTTACAACTTTAGATCTACCATCTGTGAACTTAGGCTCAGTAACTCCTGATTGGATAATGGAAATACTGGGCACTTGCTTACTTTCACCATGTTTTTTACCCTTTTCACTTCATTTCGTATTTGGATGTCCTAGAATTTATTGTACTATGTTGCTGCATGAGTCAATTCACCTCTGTGAAGGAGCTTCCTCCATGATTAGGTATTGCCAAGGTCAGCCATTTACTTTCTGATGTTCGGGATTTCCTTTTGGATTTTTAAATGGATGGTGAACGTAAAAGTGTTGATTTCTGATTGGAAAAGTGACATTGGAAATAGATTGTAGCATCCAAAATAGTTGGAACAGACAAGCATTTTAAATTAGGTGCCACAGAATTGAAGACCTCCACTGTACAAGGATGTTCCCCTCAGTTGTATAAGGTGACACAGTGGCTGAGTGGCTAGCACTGCTGCCTCACAGCACCAGGGACACAGGTTCATTTCCTGGCTTAGGCCACTGTCTGTGCGGAGTCTGCTCGTTCTCCCCATGTCTGCATGGGTTTTCTCCGGGTGCTCCAGTTTCTTCCCACAGTCCATGCTGGTTAGGTGCATTGACCGTGCTAAATGTCCCTTAGTGTACTCAAATAGGCATCGGAGTGTGGCGACTCGGGGATTTTCACAGTAACTTCACTGCGGTGTTAATTGCATTGCACTTGTGACACTAATAAGTAAACTTAAAAAAAACTGCAACTGTTTCTGGAGATGATTTTCACAATCTCCTTTTTGATAAAGAGTGTTTTCTAGCACTCGTCACAAAACCAACAGTACAAGTTTGGATTTGTTTTAACCATTTACTGCATTTCCTATAAAGCTTTCAGCATTTGTTAATATTTTTCTTCAGCGAGTACTGTTATCCTGTTAAGATTATATATATTCCAGTCATTGTGATGAAACTATGACATGTTTACCAGCCTGAATAAAAGACTAATGTGCAAAAAAACAGAAGGCTTATTGATACTTGATTTATGCATGTTGGCAAGCACTGGACACCCTATCCTGTGGCATTGTGGCTAAATGTGTTGTGGATGGCACACACAAGTTTGATATCTAACTTATACTGAGCTATTCGATTTTAACCACAATGACAACAAACGTGCTACGTTTGCCCTCGATTCCTAAACTAGTTTGTCGAAACTTGGCCGTGATTCCTCCCTGAGTCTTATACAGAATTCCTGAGTGTAGCTTGTCCCTGTGAGTACAAAATCATGTTTAACATTTAACCTCATAGCTGAATATCCTGTGTGCTCTCACTGTCCATTGTGTGAAGAACATGTATGTGAGCAAAATACTGCAGGACCTCCCTCCATGGAAGAATCCCAGATAGACTCCCTATGAAAAGCAGGAAGATAATCAGAGCACCAAAGCAAAATACGGTGGATGCTGGGACTCTTAAATAAAACCAGAAAATGCTGGAAGTACTCAGCAGGTTCCACCGTATCTGTGCACACAGAAGCTGCCTAACTTATTGAAAATCAGTGTGTGTTTTTAACAAGAATGCTGAGTTCACAGGAGTTGGATCTAACAATGCAATTAGTCACAAAGACGTGATGTTGGTTTAAAGTTGTATTTCATATTTCTTATTGTTTCGTGCTATGTAACAACCTGGCTTGAAGGGCTTTCTGACTTGACAATTTTTTTTTTTGCAGAGATACTCAAGGCAATTGTCACCTCCTGCGAGTGGAGATCACTCTGAAAGGAGCGACGTACCATATTGCATTCAGCAACTCTGAACAGCTGCCACCACCGTTCCGCATCGACAACTTTTCAGAAGTAAATCCCTATGGGCTGTTTTTACCACACTTAAATCCACACATCCACAGTTCAATTCACGATTTGCAATCAACTCCTCATGAATAGTGAAGGAGAAAGCACAAGATTAATTGCAAAGAATTTATCTTGTCTATATGTAGTCACCACAAATAAAAGATGACTCATTCTGCGGATGTGTCATCTGTTTGACCTGTTGAGATTTATACACAGTTGACTGGTTATGTCTAAGAACAAGTCAATCTTTAGACTTTTACATTCTGTTGGTTAAGGGGAGGGAATTTCCAATCTTCCACTTACATCTGATGGGCATGGGAAAAAGCTCAAGGATGAGACAGATTATATTAGACAGGCAATTGAATTAAATATAAAAGAAAACAGTGAGCCAAGAACTCAGACAAGTAACACTCATAAAATTTTATTTAAAATTTCTTCTGTTTATGTTATTAGCACTGGGTTAATATAGTGGTGCTAAAGTTATCCTTGACATTCAAGCCAATTTTTGACTGTTTCAGTGTCATTATGTGTGGCTGAAAACATTAATATGGGAGTCCAGAATTCCTGAACCTGCAACAATATAAACTAGGTAGCACAATGCATTGGAACCCGACATGCCACAAGGTTGATTTGTTGATTTTGTTACCGTGTATTGAATCCCAAGGTCAGACAACCAGAAATTTAAGATTCTTCCATTTCTGTGCTTCGACCTCTGGTGTTTGTTCACTGTTTATTATTTGGGCGACATGGTAGCACAGTGGTTAGCACTGCTGCTTCACAGCTCCAGGGACCTGGGTTCAATTCCCAGCTTGAGTCACTGTCTGTGTGGAGTTTGCACATTCTCCTTGTGTCTGCGTGGGTTTCCTCCCAGTGTTCAGGTTTCCTCCCACAGTCCAAAGGGTTAGGTTGATTGGCCATGCTAAAAAATTGCGTCTAGTGTCCTGAGATGTGTAGGTTAGAGAGATTAGTGGGTAAAATATGTAGGGATTTGGGGGTAGGGCCTGGGTGGGATTGTGGTCAGTGCAGACTCGATGGGCCGAATGGCCTCTTTCTGTGCTGTAGGGTTCCTATGATTTTATGATATTTTTGCCATCTAGCAAGTACAAGGGGCTGGAGCAAATCAGTTAAGCGGCGTAGTGAAATATATATACAGCCTTCACTGCAAATCCCTGATCTCCCCTCTTTCTCTTTTGCATCAGGTTGCAATCATTTTCAACCAACACGGCGTGGCAGAGCCAAGACTAAAGACCGAGGTCAAACCAGGCACCTCATTGAATTATGCCTGGGATGAGCCTGTCCTTCAGCCTTTCATCACACTGACAGTGAAAGGGGCAGGCTCTTCAGAAATTACCTGTGATATGAATGATTTCAAAGAGTCCAAACAGCTTTACTATGAGAATTTCATCTACATTGCTGCCACATACACTTTCTCTGGGTAGGCTTCAGATTTCTATTGCTTGGAAGTAAACTTGCAGTCAGCTTTTTAATGTTCTGTTTTGATTTTCAAGAATTGGTTACAACTCCATGTGCCATGATATGGTAATCTTAAATCATTGCAATGGTGCTTTCAAAGAACAATGTATTCCTTCAGTATAATTGCTTGCAGTTATGTGAATTTTGAAATTATAGTTCCAGGGGAACCAAGGGAATATCCAACCCTTAAGCTTAATGCAACCAACAATGCTGCATAACAACTCACCAGTTATTTCCAGAACTGTATTCAAAATTGCTTTCTTAATGTATCGTCAACCTAGTTTATTAGAGGGAAGTGTATAGTCGGGGGAAGTGTGTAGTCCAAGTGGTTGGAGTCTTTGCTGCGGAACCATGATGTGGAGATGCCGGCGTTGGACCGGGTTGGGCACAGTAAGAAGTCTCACAACACCAGGTTGAAGTCCACTCACCTGATGAAGGAGTCGTGCTCTGAAAGCTTGTAATTCTAAGTAAACCTGTTGGACTTGAACACGGTGTTGTTAGACGACTTATTTTGCTGGGGAAAAAAATCAATATACGTTTTGTTTTGGAAGTGTTAATATTTTTATGATTGTATTGTGTCCCAAATTCCTCCCATGTCAAGATCAACTAATCTGATAGACCAATATGTTTGTGGTCTTGTATACTGCAATACAGATTTACATGTTTGACTGCGTAACACAGTATCTTCAGGGACAAGCATGGTATCTCCATCATAAGAAAGCAGCAAGCCTCAAATGGGAGGTTCAAAAATGATGAAGAGACTGACCAGGTCTCAGTTTCCTACCTGCTCCTTAACCAATTCATAGCCTCTTGAAGAACTGAAGGGGAGAAACATGTAAATAAGAGAACTAGTCATTTTGTAAAGTTAATGCTGCCCAGTTCTGGAGTAAACAAGGGAAGTAACTCAGAGGCCAGAGCGCACTCAATCAGCCTTTTAAAGTAAAAGCAACTTACACATATACTCTGAAAAATGTTCTGATTCAAATGACCAAATTGTAGTGGAATTCCGTGTATAGATGGAAAAAAAGATATTTTTCCAATTTTTGTACTCCTGACAAGTAACCTTGTGCACTGATATTACATATTGAAAATGTAAATGTACAGTGCACAATATTGTCTAAGCATTCGTTTAAATGGTCAGGAAATTATATTCTGAATTTTCAGACTTTGAGTCTGTGTTGCCAGTTGGGGGCGGCACAGTGGTTAGCGTTGCTGTCTCAAGCGCCAGCGACCTGGATTCAACTCCTGGCTTGGGTCACTGTTTGTGTGGAGTTTGCACAATCTCCCCGTGTCTGCATGGGTTTCCTCTGCGTGCTTTTCCTTCCACAGTCCAAAGATGTGCAGGTTAGGCGCATTGGCCATGCTAAACTCTCCCTGAATTAATCCAGACAGGTGCTAGAATATGGCGACCAGGGGATTTTCACAGCAACTTTATTGCAGTGTTAATATAAGCCTACTTGTGACTAATGAATAAGCTTCAAAAACTTTTAAATCATAAAAGTGCCCCTGCATCTCCTCTTCTGGACACCAATGATGACACGAGTCTGTCGCATAATTAAATAATATTTCATAAGTGTTTGTAATTATGGCTCTGATACTTTAGGTAATTTCAGAAGTGTTCTAACTAGTATTACGTTATAGATAAAATAGTATAAAAGTCAGGGTCGAGCCTTTATCCACTTGCCAGGCTCGCCTTGCAGCCATTGAGCTGTCAGTTGACTTGGTACGGACCTTTCATCCATATCAGGGAGGCAGTCTTACCTCTGAGAGCTGCCAGCCTCCTTGTTCTAACAGCGTCATTGGGAGCAGTTGCCAAACTAAGTCCACAGTTTTGCCAGGGTCAGACTGGAAGGCCCTGGCAAGGTGGATGAGGCTGCCAGGAGTACCAACACAGGAGCAGAGCAGAAACCAAGGAGCAAAATTTGCAGGTCCGCCAGCCCCCCAATTTTGCCAACCTGCTCCAGGCAGCAGTGAAATTGTGACGGGAGACTAGGCTGACATGTCAGTGTAGTGCTAAAGTAGTATTGCACTGCTGATGGCACCCCCTCTCACATCGAGTGTTAAACCAAGGCTCTGTCTGCCCTCTCAAAGATTCATAGTTTTATTAAAGCACAGGAGGAGGTGACTGAGCACATTGCATCCATCTCTGTAACAAAATCTAGTCAAATCTAGTCAGCTCTATCCCAGTAGCCCTGGAAGCTCATTCTCCCCTGAGAGAATTGCGCCAATATTTTTGGGTGAGTTAAAATTCCAACCATACCACATTCTGAGGAAAGAAATGAACCAAGATCTGTTTCCTTGCCAGCAGTGCCTAAGCTGGTCAAAAGCTGGTGGTTTACAGCGGGGACGCAATTGTGCATGCGCAGATCTCTGTTCTGTGCCATAGCACAGAATAGAGAGGTCTGTCAATGCCTACCACGCGGGGCTCCACAGCCAATCACTTGCCCCCTTCGCCTGGGCCCAACCCCCTTCAAGCCCCACCTCACCCAGAAGGCCCCATGTGCTTGTGCCCGACCTCCCTGAGGGCCTCAATGGCCTCTGGTCCAACCAGCCAGGCCATCGCAACAGGTCCCCATTGCTGGGAACCTTATGTGATCTTCCCTGATGAGGACCTTCACCAGCCAGGCTGCTAAGGCAAGTGAGCCCAAATGATTCCATGCCAGACTCGCTTGTAATATTTAAATATTGAGATCAGTGGGTGTGAAGCCGGGAAGACCCGCCCCCTCCCACCTCTTCCTCCTCCTAGTTGCCAGAATTGGATGCAATCCTCTCGTAGTGGCCCAACCAGAAATTTATAAAGATCAGCATAGGCTTACTGCTTTTGTACTCAGTGCTTCTGATTATGAAGCCCCAGATCCCATATGTAGTGCTAACTACTCTCTCAATGTCTGCTGGCACCTGCAAACATCTACGCACATGAACCCTCTGTCCCTGTACATTCTTTACAACTGTGCCACTAAAGTCTGTATCCTTCTGCCAAAATTCATCACCTCAAATTCTCTGTATTAAATTCCATCTGTCACTTGTTTGCCCATCCTGCATGCCATTATCTATCTCATTGCAGTCAATTGGTTACATCCTCACTGTTTGCCACATCTCCCAAATTTGGCTTCATTAGTAAATTTTGATATTTTACTCAATATTCCCATATTCAAGTCATTTATACATTTCAGAAAAACAGTGGCCCTGGCACTGACCCTTGGGGAGCACCACTGTCTGCTATGCTCCAGACTGAAAGACAAACACTAACCATCGCTCGCTGTTTTCCGTCCTTCATCTTCAATTCTTTTATTTAAGCTGACATCAGCCCTCGTCATTAGGCCTCACTTTTGTTAACCAGCAACTTCTTGATTCCCCTAATGAAATTTCCCAGTTATTTTATCAATAAATTTGATTAGATTAGTCAAACATGACATGCCTTCCACAAATCTATGCTGGCTCTTTTTAATTAATTCAAGCACCTCCACATGATTCTTAATTATTTCCAGGATTATTGTTCTTAAAATCTAATCCACCACTAACAGTTAAACTGACAAGCCTGTAGTTATGGGGCAGCATGGTAGTATAGTGTTTAGCACAGTGACAAGGACCCGGGTTCAATTCCCAGCTTGGGTCACTGTCTGTGCGGAGTCTGCAAGTTCTCCCTGTGTCTGTGTGGATTTCCTCTGTGTTCTGGATTCCTCCCACAGTCCAAAACACATGTTGGTTGGGTGCATTGGCCATGCTAAATTTTCCCTCAGTGTACCCAAACAAGCACAGAATGTGGCGACTAGGGGATTTTCACAGTAACTTCATTGCACTGTTAATGTAAGCCTATTTGTGACACTATTAAATAAACTAAAAAACTAAAACTAGAATGCCTTTGTATCCTTTGTATATTTTTTGCATATTTAGCATATTCTAATCCTCTTGCACTTCTCCCATACGTAAGAAAGATTGAAAGTTCATGGCAAGTCCTTCTAGTACCTCCACTCGAACTTTCCTTAGCAACCTGTGATACAAGCTGTCCAGACCAGGAGGTAATTTATCCATGCTAAATTTAAGCAGCCTGCCCATTACATCCTGCCAATCAATTTTCTCTCCATTTCTACCAATCATCAGCATTCTCTTCTTTAGGAAATAGCAATAAAGGGTAAAGTTTATTTGTTAGTCACAAGTAGGCTTACAATCACATTCTAATGAAGTTACTGTGAAAATCCCCGCATTGCCACAGTCTGGCGCCTGTTTGGGTATACTGAGGGGGAATTTATCATGACCAATTCATCTAACCTGCACGTCTTTGGACTGCGGGAGGAAACCGGAGCACCCGGAGGAAACCCACGCAGACACGGGGAGAATGTGCAAACTCCACACAGACAATGACACAAATCAGGGATCAAACCTGGATCCCTGGCGCTGTGAGGCAACCATGTTAACCACTGTGCCAAAGTTGCTGCCCTCTGCAAAGTACTCATTAAGTATTCTCGCCATGCCTGCACTTCATGCTCGTCACCCTCTTTGTCCCGAACTCTTATAACCCACTTACTATTTATGTTCATGGTGGGAAAACCTTTGGATTTCCTATGATATTAACTGTAATTCGATTTTCTCCTTGCCAATCTTATTTTCCTCTTTGCTTCCCCACTTACCTTGTGATATTTGATCTGGTTCTCACTTGGAAAATTCACCTAGCATGTGTCATAAATGGGCAGGAAAAACCCCATGACATGATTAAAGAAGAACTAGAAAGTTCTACCAGAATCGTTTCTATTATCTTTAACCCAACACCACAAGAACAGATTACCTGATCGTTTATTTTATTTCTGCGCACTTTGCTGTTCACTATTGGCTGCTGCACTATTTTGTATTAAATCAGTGATTCCACTTCACAAGCACTTGATTGACTGTGGAACACTCAGATCCTTGTATTGTGAAAGGTGCTATTGCAATTCATGTTGTTTTGAATGAAACTTGTGATAACTCTCTGGTTTCTTTTAATTAGGCTCTCAGAATCTTCAGGGAGGCCAGTTGCTCGCGGTTCCGGAAAGAAAAGTATTAGGTTTGCAGAATTAGTTTTGGATGTTGCACCGAAAACTAGAAGAGTGATACTGAAAAAAAAGGTAAGCACAAAAAGATGTACATCTGTCGTAGTCTTCAGCTTTTTATTTCAACTTTGTTGCAAGGAACATTTATAATGCGGCTGGAATTGAACAGAAACCACAGTGCAACTTTTAAGTATGGCTGTGAACTGTGTGTCCCTTTTAAAAAATGTATATGCACACTTTTTCCCTTCCTTTCCTCGTTGACACTGGTGTACAGTTCTGAGTCCAATTCCATTCTTGTATATATTTCGCAATATAAGGACCTCTTTGAGTGTTCCATGGTCAATCAAGTGCTTTTGAAGTGGAATCACTGATTTAATACAAAAAAAAGTGGCAATTTCTCCTTCCTCCACCCCCCAACAGCTCAGTTAGTCCTGCAAAGATCATGAATTGCACTGAGGACTGTTTTAGTCTGCAAGGCTCAGTAATGAGCTTCAGAAGTTACGTGTTTTTGTTATTTTTAACAACTCCATCACCTGGTACTGGAAGCAAGTTGTATTTTTATCATTCACATGCAAGTGTGTTTGGTGGAGGGGAGAGAAATAGTGGGTCTTAGCTGGATTCAGTCAATGTATTTGCATTTGAAAACCTGGGGAGTTTGTCAAAATGGCACTCTGGTGAGGATTTGATTTGATTTAATATTTTCACATGCACTTTCATTATAGTGAAAAGTATTGTTTCTTGCATGCTATGCAAAGGCAAATTATAACATTCATAGAGAAGGAAATGAGAGTGCAGCATATAGCGTTACAGTCATAGCTAGGGTGTAGAGAAGGATCAACTTAATGCAAGGTAGGTCCATTCAAAAGTCTGACAGCAGCAGGGAAGAAGCTGTTCTTGAGTCAGTTGGTACATGACCTCAGACTTTTGTAAGTCTTTCCCAGTGGAAGAGAGAATGTCTGGGGTGCGTGAGGTCCTTAATTATGCTGGCTGCTTTGCTGAGGCAGCAGGAAGTGTAGACAGAGTCAATGGATGTGAGGCTGTTTTGCGTAATGGTTTGCGTTTGAGAAGTTGAGGACAGCAGCAGGAAGAGTGGAACAAAACCAGTACATCACTCATGGCACTGTTATAAATAGATCAGATTGAGAACTATGCTCTGTTGTTTGAACTTACATGGCCTGTGATAGTGTACGCAGCAGTAATGCACTAAAGGCTCAATATCTCTGTGCTCCTTTTTACTTTGGGTGTAATTGATAGCTGCAGTGCATGGAAGAAATGTCTTGCACTCACGGTAGAACCGTTCATGTTCACCAGACATCACAAAGAGCTTTACAGCCAATGAAGTATTTTTGAAGCCTACTTGTATGTACATAGGGTTGTAGTGTTTGGAGTAAGAATTCCTTCAGGGCTTTGTGGGCTTTCGTGGGTGGAGGGTAAAAGTTCCTATTCCTATCCAGCGACTCTTCTGGAATGCACATGTGTGGTTGCTGAGGTCAGGGTTAAGCATGGCTGCAGTGCCCTTCATGGTTGGATAGACAACTCAAACTCTGTAAAAATTTGAATGTGAAAAATGGTCAGTTGTGTAAGGCACTAGAGATAGCCTGTGCCATGCAGCTAGAGCCCAGTAAGTGCAGATGTCTTTAGGAGGGAACTGAAGAAACTATTGCACTTAAATTAAGTCTGTTGAAGTTACTGAAATATTTTATTATACTTAGCTTCTGTTAAGTCACTATTCTAGCATGTGCGTATTCAGTATTTTAACCTATAATCCATAATAATCAATCTGTGTAAATCCAGGAACCAGGTAAAAGATCACAGCTTTGGCGAATGACTGGAAATGGGATGATATGCCATGAGGGCTCTTCTCCTCCTCATAACCCCAACAAACCCTCCTCCAATAGACAGTCAGACTCCGGGTTGGTCCTAGACGTTGCTGGCTTGGCTGCCGTCACTGACTACAGGTAAACTAGGACAAGGTGAACAGGGAAAGAAGGCATTCCAGTTAAGTCATCTGTCAGTGCATGTAGGTGATAGGAATTTAAACTTTGACGTTGATAGGAAACATAACCATCCAGATTTTATGAGCAATTATAAGCCTGTGTGGAATTGCAAACTGTCTTATTGTGTTATCTAAGGGGTGAATTCACTTCCTTCATATTAGTGTCCAGCAGTGACTAAAAGTTTCAAGATTTGATTCCCAATCTGATCTTCGTCCACTGATGGTGACATCAGTGTGTTCATGGCCGAAGACCCATTGGGGGAATTAATAGTTCCCTAAAGGCATAGTGTGAGGAAGACAGAAAATTCCAATCTTTTTCTCGATTACCTTAGAGGATTAGAATATTGAGGATGCACTTTTTTTAAGATGCGAAATAGATAGGTAGTGCCCACAATAAGGGTGACTGAACACAACCTGTGAAATGATGTTGACTCAAAAGGAAAATACTTAGGATGTTGGCAATCTGAAAAAGTACGAAAAAGTTCAGCAGGTCAGACAGCATCTCAGGTGAGAGAAACAAAGAGCAGACTTTTACCCCCTCCCTGTAGGTGGCATATGAAGATAAGTCACCTCCCCACCTTCCCCTCATCAGTCCCGGGCCCACTAATCACATTCACTGCTGGAAATACGGCGCTGGGAGATACTGTCATAGTGGGAATGCATGCATGAATCCCAGGCATCATCCGCCGTGAGATTCTCCCAGCCCTCTGTACCAAACACTTAGCAGGATGGGAGAATTGTGACCCACATTTCAGATTGATGACCTTTCATCAGAACCATTCTCCAGTCTTTAATGAATGTAAGCTGTCTATTTAGTATTGGGTGGGGAAGTATCGCTGACTACAACTCAACTACAATCTGCTATCTCTCGATATCCACGCTTGCATCTGAATCACCAAATTGCAATTGGGAGCAGAAAACTGTACTAACTTGACCTCATTAATTCAGGAATGCTGTAAAACAAATTTTATATCCCAGATGTCACCCTGGCTTCATAGAAACTGGGTGTTAAACTTTCTGCTCTAATTTGATTTTATATTGGACAGCATTCTTATCAGTGGGGGAGCAAGAAAGCTACTCAGTTTTATATTTATTCGTACAGTGTGTTTGGAAGTTATTAGTTTTTATCTATACTTGTATAATTTCTCCTCGCTTTCTCTCTGTTGCAGATATGAGCCACTCATGCTGAAAAAGCCAGAGCGGCGTCGCAGTGGTACACAGACATGGTGTTTCCGCGATGGACGTCTGAGCTGCGGCATGCCAAGAATGGTCGTACAGGTAAAAATAACGACTGTGGTATAATAAACCTTCACAGTTTTCTATTGCAGCCAACGATAAGTGGCCATGCAACTGATCCAACAGTCACTTTAGTTCCATCCCACCTTACAATCTGTATAATGAGAGGGGGAGAATAAAGCCACAAGGGACAATTTCAGGACTGGTTTAGCATGCTGGTGCTGATACATTGCAGCAAAACCCAAGTCTAACCTTTTCACCTTTTGCATGTTGCTCTTAATTTACCCCCTTAAATAGCTCCCACCCGTTCCTACTCCCAGTGGCAGATCTGTAATCATCATTTCAGCCTAGTGTTTACCCAAAATGTGATGGGACAAAATGTATAATGGTGTGCGTCTCTGGATACTTTCCAGCATTGCCATGCATGTGAGTCAATTTTATAAATTGTAGCAAAATTTACAAACCTGGAACCTCGCCAATGGAAGCTCCTGTAGGATGTAATGTTGCAGTGACTTAGTTAGAACAAACAATCCACACTGTCATCATTGCGCTTTACTGAAAGGCTGCTGGTGAGCACAGTGATTAGCATTGTTGCCCCACCATACCAGCGACCCGGATTTGATTCCTGGTTTGGGTCACTGCGAGGATTCTGCATGTTCTCCCCATGTCTGCGTGGGTTTCGTACAGGTGCTCCAATTTCCTCCCACAGTCCAAAGGTGTGCTGGTTAGGTGCATTGGCCTTGCTAAATTCCCCCTCAGTGTACCCAAGCAGGTGTCGGAGTGTGGTAACTAGGGGACTTTCATGGTAACGTCATTGCAGTGTGAATGTACGTTTACTTGTGACTAATAAATAAATTTTAACTTTAACTTTTTGAGCAGTGGTGTTGGTGCAAGTGTGACCAACATTCTTGAACTTGGACAAGCTGCTGGTGAAACTCAGTGAGCAACACTTTTGGTCAGTGAGGAAAGAGGGAGGGTGTTGGAAGAGTTGCCTTAGCTGTCTTTCTGGAATTCCTAATTTGAACCCTTTTTGAGAACAAGTCTGGCTGGGGCCTGGAAGCAGATTTGGTGCCCGGTCTATCAAAGCAAGAATAATACATCATTATGGGCACCTGAAAAGGTTGGGATGGGGTGGGGTTGGGGCTGTTACCCTCCAATTCCTGCCCTTGCTCAAATAAGTCAACAATTAAACTTGCTGCCTTCTGCTCTGTCTGGTTTGAAACTTCTGCCAGTTTTATTTGAATAAAGGCAGGCTTCTATTTGTATAGTATCTTATCGCACCACTTCGAAATACCTCAAAGCATTCCAGTGCAATTAGTTATTTTGTCATGACATGTTACATAGACAAGAAGTAATGTGAAGATAACTTTGTTGCAAGCTAATACCCCTGTTAAAATAAAATATCTTTTTTGAGTACTCCGCAACTAAAGTGGAACAAGTCTGCTCACAAGATGGCCCAAGTTCACGTCCCAACCTTGATTAGTGTGTTGGTTCCCAGGAAAGTTGGTCAATTTTTTCCCCAAGTTGATTCAGGAATTGATATTTTTCTCAAATAGAGATTTTCCATCAGCATGCCTGAAAACGTAATCCATCAGTCATGTTGTTGAGTTTCGTGAACCTATCTATGAACTGGACTATTCAGCCATTTGATGGAGGATGATGTGCTTGGGTTACTTTGTGGGGTGAGGATCAAGTGGATGAGTACATGGCCAGAATGGGGAAATAATGTTGTAGGGCAGGAAGAAGTTTCAGAAACAGGGAGAGATAAGGCCATGGAGGGATTTGAACACAGGGATAATGTTTCCAAATTCAAAGCATTGGGATATCAGAAGTCAGGGACAGCACAGTGGTAAGCACTGCTACCTCACGAGCCAGGGGCCCGGATTCAATTTCCGGCTTGGATCACTGTGTGGAGTTTGTACATTCTCAGTATATCTGCGTGGGTTTCCTCCAGATACTCTGGTTTCCTCCCACAATCCAAAAATGTGTGGGTTAGGTGGATTGGCCATGCTAAATTGTCCTGTAGTGTCAAGGGGGAATCACTAGGGTAAATGCGTGGGGTTATGGGGAAAGGGACTGGGTGGGATTGTGGTCAGTACAGACTCGGTGGGCTGAATGGTCTCCTTCTGCACTGTAGGATTCTATTCTATGATTCAATCATCACAGGGTTAAATGGGGTTTTGTGTAGATTAGAATACTTTGGGCAGCAAGTATATCAAGATTTGTTGTCCCATGCCACAAATTTGTGCTGCACGTGGATATTTTGTTGCTAACCTACACCGACAGTCAATTCATATGTGCTCAGCACATTGACCAGATACAGAATGGAAATATGCTCTGACTTTAATACGCTTGTGAGGTTATTGATTGTCATTGATCTGTATCTGTGCTAATTTATCTAGGCATCAAAAGGCATTTCAGGCTTATACGACGGAGCGGAGGTCGTACTGGGTCCAGATACTTGCCTTGGCCTAGAACAAGTTCCAAGTGAGCAGCTGTTCATGAACCAGAAGATGAGACCTGGTTCAGGAGTTCTGGCTTTGCGTGTCATTCCTGATGGTCCAACACGAGTGTTACAGGTAACCTATTGCCTATCAGTTTGCAAGTGCAATGAAATGTAAGATTAAGCAAACATTATCAGATATGTTGATGAGAAAGGCATTATTATACAGAATGAAAGTAATTTTCTTGGTTGAATACTCTATCCACCTCTGGATCATGACGGTATTACCAAGCACTGAAATATAATTCCCCAAACTGTTGATGATAAGAGCTCCCCTGCCATCCCCTCACACTGCATTCCAACCTTGTTTTTCTCCAATCTGATGTAACTTATTTTTACCTCCTTCGGAAAGTGTATTGTCAGAACTCTCCTGGATATCAATTGTTTGAACCTGCTCCTATCACATTAGGCTAATTTCTTCTCAAGTTTGTTCTTCCCCAACCCTGTGCCTTGTATACTTTGTACCAACCTATGCTAATGATTCTTCTGCCACCTTCTACCATTTGACAACTCCAATTTTTCTGTCACCAATTATCTTTTCATCCTGAACACACAATTGCTCTAAACATTGACCCATTACCAAAAGAACCTCTTGCTTGAACAGTGGTTGAAGCAGTCCCTTTTATCACCGCCCTTCTTCCCTCCACTTAAACAGCTACTCCTTATTCTACACTTCCTCAAGTAAAAGATGTCCCACTTAGACCCCAGTTATTTCCTAACTGCTTGTCTTTTTTTTGAGATGTATGAAAGACTGTTTTTATTCTGTTGCTAATTATGCCTTATTCTTGATCATTGCCTCCAGTACACGCACACATGTCAATGCTGCTTCCTGCTTCATTCTTGCCTTGAGAATTTCCATTTTCACCCATCTCTCATTTTTATATGCTTCAACTCTAGCTCTTTCCACTCCTTCCTGGATTTTTCCTCTTCCAACTGACACTGAGCTTCCCACGGTCATTTATTCCTGAATCTTGCAATTACCTGGAGATACTTTGGCTTACAGTGGTTTCTGTAAAGACTCTGACCCTTTCTCCTTATGCATTTATCTTTATTTCGTCTAGTGACTTCACCATCCTCACCAGAGCTTCTAAAATGTGTCATAAAAACAAAATGCTGACAAAATACAGCAAGTCTGACAGCATCTGTGGAGCCAACGTTTCTTGTCAGGTGACAAATTTGTCAGATCTGAAAATGTACATTTTTCTCAACAAAGAATTTCCTACAACACTGGTTGAAAGAACTCTAGGTCAAGTATGCCCCACTTCTTGTACCCACTCTCATCCCCTACTCTTATGGAAATCAAATTGCATTTCCTTCATTTGCTTCCTATCCAAAAGCCTCAGCATTTATCAGATTATTTGTCATTCTGTCTAAACAATTCCACTGCCATGCATAGTTTCGCTGCACTTTCCACCATTCTTCCCACTATTTCAGCATCCCAACTTCCAGCTTCCCTTTCTCAGCATCTTCACATACAACGGGATCTCTAGATCACCACTACACCACCATTTTCTTTTTCTGTATAAGATTGGTTTGTGAATTTCCCAGATATTTTCCGTGGAAAATGTGTTTTAATTTTTCTGTTTGTAATTTGATGCAATTGCATAGATTCCATTGGGTCACTTTGTTATGGATCCATATCTGTGATCTTATTTAGTTGACTTCCGAACAATATTGGCTTGTTACAGATTACTGACCAACAGCATCGCAGAGCAAATCGCTCCCTCACAGGAAATGAAGAGTGTCCAATAGTAGAAATCAGTGAAATTCGGAGGTTGAAGAACTTGGAAGCTGAACAAGAGTTAGAGGTGAGTGAGTGTTTCGTTCCTGTTTGTTTGTAGCCTATAAAAGCAACGGGCACGATTTTCCCACTCCACTACGCTGGTCGCATAGCAAAGCGGGGTGGAAAATTTAAGTGGGAGACTGAAAACCTAATTCCAGCCTGGGCATGAGGCTGATTTAAATATTCACTACCTCATTTAACTCTTTTTAGCGAGCTCTGGATGCTTTTGTCTGGGCTCAGTTGGATTTCCAACCTTGCCAGTGAAGGTACCCACCAGCAGGGATCACAGCTAGCCCCCAGCAATGGGGACCAGATATGATGGCCCCGCCAGTGGGACTGGAAGCCATTGAGGACCCAGGAGGTTTTGGGGGGGGGGGGGGGGGGGGGGGGCGTGTTGCCAGCTTGGCAGTGCCTATTGGACAGCTTGGCACACTGGCAGTGGGTGTGGGGGGTTCAGAGCTGGCGATCAGAGGGTGGCGGGGTGGGGATTGTCAACCGATCTTCCAGTATATTGGGAGATCGGCATATGCGCAACACTCCACTCTGGTGCAGGCCTTTCTAGCAGGTTTAAGCTCCGTTCACCACCTCCCCAACTGGTATGAATCACCTGCTTTCATTAACACCACAATGAAGTTACTGTGAAAATCCCCTAAACTTCACATTCCAGTGCCTGTTGGGTCCACAGAGAATTTAGCATGGCCAGTGCACCTAACCAACGTGTCTTTCGGACTGTGGGAGGAAACCAGAGCACCTGTAGGAAACGCACACAGACACAGAGGAGAATGTGTGCAGAATCTGCACAGACAGTGACCCAAACTGGGAATCAAACCTGGGTTCCAGGCATTGTAAGGCAACACTGCTATCCACTGTGCTGCCCACAAAGGTGGATGTGTTTAGTCTGGATACAGCAGTTAATGACAGCTGTACCTGTGGATATCCCCCTTCTAATGGGTGAGGTGTACAAAAAATGAGAACATAAAGTAAATTTTCAAAAACCACACATTCAAGTTAATAGTTGTTGTTAGGCAAAAAGAGCTTTTGCTTTTTTATACAAATAGTGTACATCAAGACGCAAGAAAATTGTCCTTTCCTGACTAGGAGATTGACAAAAGCGATCAGGAAAAGACTCTTTAAAGAAGAGTTATAATGAGTTGTTAGAATGAGGAAGATTTGCCACAGGAAGAGGTCGAAACTATTGGGTTGTTTTTTGGAAGATATAAGTAGATTAAAAGATTGAAGCAAAGATAGAGTACGCAAAGAGACAATAAGTATTAGTTTGGATTGCGCTAACAAAGAGTAGGCACAAACATTTTGGGCCCAACATCTTTAATTTTTTATTGTTCTATGAATATTGACTCAGGTTCACTTTGCAATGGCTCCTGAATCAGAGCATGTTTTGACAATGGTCTTTCATCCTGTAAATGCCCAGGATGGATTTAATTCAACACAACTTGTGTAAAGCAAATTGGATTTAGAGAAGTTCAGCTGTGACTCGCCCAATTACCTAACTCTAATATTTCCTAACAGCTTTCTTTCTCTTGAAGGAAGATCAAACCATCTCTGGTTGACATCCCAGATATCTGTGAGAGCCAATTCCTATCCTATTCGTCCCCACAGGCCTTTAAGTGCACCATGCAGGCTCAGTGAATAAATGCACTCTGTAGTGTTGCACACAAATCATGCAAAGCAGAACATTCAAGTTTCATTCCCAGTCTTCTAAGTCAGCCATTTTCCACCCTAATTTCTGTTGAATAGTCTGCAAACTACACAGGTGTGGATAACTGAAGGAACTTACTGGAGATTCTGGTAAGGAAGGCTGTGATCTATTGGCCTCCTGCCATTCAATGTTGAGGGCCACAAGGGTCACACATGGGTGAGGTTTTGACAGTGTGCGAAACCATGTCCAAGAGTCCATACCCCGAGGAGAATACATTTTTAACTGTCAGTGTAAGGAGTTATCTTCAGTCACAGCACTGTGGAATTAAATATTGTATCAATGTGAGATTGTAACTTTCACTGTGCTATAAATTTGTAGATTTCAGTGAAACTGGATGGGGGAGTTGGTTTGTCGCTGGTGAACAAAGCCCCTGAGGAACTGGTGTTTACCACGTTAACAGGGATAGATGTCCATTACACACAGACTGCCACCAGTCAAATGCTGGAGGTCAGCATTCAGGATGTACAGGTAATTTCATTCTTTTTACAATGCACTTTCATCTCCTCCAAAGATTGGGCATTCTGAAGTCTTGTCCGGGATGTTTCAAATACAATTCTAAAACGGTCTGGGATGGTAGAGTGGTTGAAAGAATTGCAAGCTTGCTTCATTGCAGTATGGAAGTTCAAAGTTCAGGTTTGCACCTAGGAGGGAAGTGGTAAATAGCTCAGGTGACTGGTTGGAGCATGAGAAAGAACCACCAAAATGGAGGGGCAGTAAATGGCAGACTTGCTCTATGTAGAGCTGCAAATTTCCTATGATTGAGATGCAGAGGAGCGTTGAAGTCTTAAGAGAGTGAGTGTGGGACAGTGTGATTAGCATTGGATTATTCTAACAAAGAGCCAGCAGGGGGTCCATTTGTGCTGTTAATCGTTATAGCTCTGTGGAATCAGTTTCAATGCCCCTGTGACCAGTCTGCCAACATTTGTTGTCTAGGTTCGACTTTCTGAGGCCATCATCTGTAGAATGATGTTTTAGTAAGTGCTCCAATGTGGAATATGATGTTGCATTGGAGAGGATGGGGTGATTTATTTCTACCATTCATGGGCTTGCAGTTTGCTTGATTGGGAAATGGTCCTGATAGCATCTCCATTAAAATGGAACTGGAGGGGGCCATAAGGTGAAAGGTTAAAAAATCATGTTTGCTCTTACACTGAGAGAGGCTGCCTCATTTGTTGTGTTACTAAATATTAAACGCTGCTAAGATTTTTGTTTATTTCTGTATTTCACAAGATTGACAACCAGCTCTTGGGGACAACGCAACCTGTGATACTCTCACTGACCCCCAACAGCCTTGAAGGTGAAATCGATAGCATTGAAACAGGTCCCGCTGTTCAGATCAATGCAATGAAGATTCCCAGCAAGAGTGCACTGACTGAACTCTTTAAGGTGTGTGCTCAGTAATGCCACTGTTTTAAGTATCTTGAATACTGATATGTTTGATGTTAATTGGTGAAATGCAAAATAACAGAACAGAAACATGCCAACCTGTCCATGCTGCACACAAGCATCCTCTTGTCCCTCTTCATCTTGCACCCTTAATCCTGACTATAGATAGGTTTTCAATTAATTAAGATCTGAGTTCAGCATTTATTGTGGAGGCTAGTATTCACTTGTCCTGAGTTTCCCTGCGCAAGATCCACAATTTACCTGCAATAGTAAATTGGACATTCAGTAGCTTCCAATAAAGCAGAATAGATCTCTACTCCCAACTGCCTCATTTGTAGAGATAACAGCGTAAAACTAGATGGCCTTGGATCTGACGTCCAGACTCAGCTGATCTTAGTACCGCAACTAGTGTAGCAGTTAACTTGGTCTTACCATCCCTAAATAGAGGAACACTCAGCTAGAGTTTCTGCACTTGCTCACCAGCCAGTGTTAGCTGCAAAGAAATTCATGGGTGTGAATATTATTTGAGAACAGGAACAAATTTGGCTGTGAAGCACCATCATAGTTAAATAGCTTGCCAACATGCCATCCTGCATGTGAAACATAATGGAGGGCTTCCAGCACCTTGAGGGGAGAAAAGTGACTTTTATCGATCTGATTTTGCGCATCTCTTGTGGCCACCAGGTGGCAAACACAACCTATAAGATCTGTCCAAAGCCCCAATGACCATTCACGTGGAATTTGAAAGTGCCTCCATCTTGCATGTATGGTTAACCATTCGGACTCTAGTTTCCCAATGATGAAAGTTTACTTTATCCTGCAGTCGAGAGACAAACAACAATATCCCCATTCCCTACAAAGGCTTGGCATTGATGAGGCTGTCTAACTCATTTAAATTAAGGCCCATTCCCACCACTGAGTCAATCCAAGAAAGGAACCCACTGCCATGTGTTTCATTGGGTCTACAAATTTGTCTTGATTATCAAGCCTCCCATTTTACTGATGTTGTCGGCACTAAGCATTAAGTACCATTCCAGGCTTGTATTCTGAGTACAACATTGGTGTCAAACAAGGTTTGTATTCTAATTAGTTCCTTCACTGGCAGGCATTGGCTTTACAAATGACATCCATGCTACTTTAATTTGGGCACTAACATCATTGTGTAAAAGGAGCTTTAAGTTTGGCTGAAGCAATTATTTTAATGTTGTTTCCTTTCCCTCCAGATTTCTTCCCCTTCTCAAAGGAAATGTCATGCTGCAGACTGTTCCTCAAGTGCAGGCAACTCCAATACTTTACCCAAGTGGCCAGTCTTAATAAGTGAGCCAAGGCGTAAAGTATCAACAAGCAATTTGACTTCGAAGGGCATCACAGCTGAGCCCAATCCTGCCTTCACTATACATGCCAACATTTTTCAGCAGGGTTACTGAATTGGAATTAAGCATGAACCTTGGCTGACTCCCCTCCCCCTGCCCCTTAAGCTTCAGTAATGAGGCCAATTACACTTCAGCTGCTGCCTTGGCTGAAATCAACCCACTCACAACAAGCTAGATATCAAATGTAGCAGTTCAACTCACCAGGAATCAAACTTGGAGCTGCAGAACTTGAAAGCTGTTACCACTTCTCATTCTGTCATACCCCATGCCTATCGTTCTGCCTGTATTTCAAAAACCTGAGGATAAACATCCTCCCTGACCCCCATCACCATGTCCTTGTAAAATCTGACAAGTTCCTAATTGTCGTTTGGACTGCCTGTCTATGCATCTGCAGAATAAATGCAAACAAACTCCGAACTTAAATATATCAAGTGATTGCAGTGATTCCTAGAACCACTGGTTTCATGCACAATGCCTGGCTTTTAGTTAGACCACTGGAAATTATAACCAAATTCTGGGAGCTTAAAGACAGTGGACGGTGTTGTAGTGCATTATTTTCTTGATTTTGCTTTGCCTTTGATTTCCTTGTATCATTCCTCCCCCTCTACAATAGACACACGCTTATCATTGTTAAGAAGTAGCTGGTCCCACATGGCCTGTTAGGCCTCTGAGTAGGAACAAGGAGAAAGCAGGGCAGGAAATTCAATGGTTCTGTCACAACGCAGTAACCAATAACAGAGATTTAAGGATTTGGAACAGTGTACCTTCCCGTGGTAGTACTGGAGTTGTTTTGGAGAGGGTGAAAAAAATGGGTGGAGAAAATATTTGAAAACAGAAGTGCTAAAACTAAAGTTGTAATCATGGAAACCTGTTAGACTTGGTTTGGGAGGGTTGGTTGCCAGAGAAGTAAGTTACATTGTTATCTCGTTCTCTCATTGTGTGTGACTGGCAATATTTTTGAATTTGCAGCATCTTATGATTACGGTGCGGAAACTAACAGTTCAAATCGAAGAGAAACTCTTGCTGAAGCTGCTGCGCTTCTTTGGCTTGGGGCAGTTGGACCAAGGTAAGCAATATAAACCTGGTTGCTGATCTACAGGGTTTACAGTACAATAACTATTGCTGATTGTCTTACTGCATTCTGCTAACTGCACAAACATTGGGTTCTGCTAACTGCACAAACATTGGGTTCTGCTAACTGCACAAACATTGGGTTCTGCTAACTGCACAAACATTGGGTTCTGCTAACTGCACAAACATTGGGTTCTGCTAACTGCACAAACATTGGGTTCTGCTAACTGCACAAACATTGGGTTCTGCTAACTGCACAAACATTGGGTTCTGCTAACTGCACAAACATTGGGTTCTGCTAACTGCACAAACATTGGGTTCTGCTAACTGCACAAACATTGGGTTCTGCTAACTGCACAAACATGCCTGTTGTCGCTTAAAAATGATCATGACTTCAAAGGCGCTATTTACCAAGACTTTTATTTCTCCGTTTTATCTGGTCCATCTCTTGGATAATGCAGGAGAGATAATGAAATGGTATACCAAAGAACAAAAACAGCCCGGGAAACAGGCCCTTCGGCCCAACGAGCCCGCGCAGCCATTTTAACATCACCAGTCTCCTCCCCCCCCACCCACCCATGACCCTTATCTATTGTTTATGGCATTCCACATTGTGGGAAACTAATTTAGGGATAATTTATTACCTCCAATCAGCCTAATAGCACATCTTTGGGGTGTGGGAGGAAACTGGAGCACCCGGAGAAAACCCACGCAAGCACAGGGAGAATCCGCAAACGCCCACAGACACTGGCCCAAATCCATGTGTCTGCACAGCAAACAGTGATAGCTGTAGGAAAAAGGAGTCTATAGCAGTGTTATCCAGTAATGGTGGTCTTTACACAAAGACAAGTTTATTATTTTAAAGTATTTATTATTAGTGTCACAAGTAGGCTTCTGCAATGAAGTTTCTATGAAAATCCCCTAGTCACCTCACCCCGGCGCCTGTTCAGGTACGCTAACAGAGAATTTAGCATGGCCTATGCACGTAACCAGCACTTCTTTCGGACTGTGGGAGGAAACTGGAGCACCCAGTGGAAACCCACGTAGACATGGAGAGAATGTGCAGACTCCACACAGAGTCTGTGACCCAAGCCAAGAATCGAACTCGGGTCCCTGACACTGTGAGGTAGCAGTACTAACCATTGTGTTATCGTGCCTCTAGTATTTGGAAGCAGGTTTATTTTTTTCTAGTTGTGATTTCTGTAAAACTATCTTTCGTAAACTTGATGAGTAGCGCCTCCTGTATTCATATAATACCTTGTGGAAAGGGGAGAAATTGGAATGACAGTTCAACATCGCCTTGAGGATTGCAGCGAAGAAGAATGGTGTGTCTGAAATTTTCTGCTTGAACTGTTAAAAATGCACAACTGTACTATTGTAGGTTTTATCCTTCCAAGTTTGGGTCACATCTAGAAAGAGTTTTGAGTTGCATTACAGAAGGATAAAGTACCAGCGACAGTATTTAACTGTCATGAGGTGACAGGTTCAACAATTTAGATGAATTTAAAAGCAGCTTACTAATTTTAAATGTATTCACTTAAGTACAATATCGACAATGAATACCACTGATAAGCATAAGCAACATTGGAATTGTTGCTCACTCCTATTGCTTGCCTCTTATCGGCTAAAACAAAATGGTTTGCAACCATCAGATGCCCCAAAGTACATTACGGTCAATTAAGTACTCTTGAAGCTTGGCCACTATTTTAAGAACATAAGAAATAGGAGCAGGAGAAGGCCACCTAGCCCTTCAAGCCTGCCCCGCCATTCAACAAGATCATGGCTGATCTGAAGTGGCTCAGTTCCACTTTCCCGCTTTCTCCCCATAACCCTTAATCCCCTTGCCTACCAAAAACCTATCTACCTGCGTCTTAAATATATTTAGCGAGGAAGCCTCAACCACTTCAACGGGCAGAGAATTCCAGAGATTCACCACTCTTTGAGTGAAAAAGTTCCTCCTCAACTCTGTTTTAAACTGCCCCCCCCCCCCCCCCCCCCCCCCCCCCTTATCTTGAGGCTGTGCCCTCTAGTCCTGCTGTCCTTTCTGAGCAGGAAGAACCTCTCCACCTCTACCCTATCCATCCCTTTCATCATCTTATACGTCTCAATGAGATCTCCCCTCATCCTTCTAAACTCTAACGAGTACAAGCCCAGTTTATTCAGCCTCTCCTCATAGCTCAACCCCCTCAATTCCGGTATCAGCCTAGTGAACCTCCTCTGCACTCCCTCCAAGTTCAAAATATCCTTGCGCAGGTGCGGCGACCGAAACTGTGCATAGTACTCCAGCTGCGGCCTCACCTGTACAGTGCCCTGTACAGTTGCAGCAAGACCTCCCTACTTTTATATTCAATCCCCCTCGCCATGAAAGCCAGCATCCCATTTGCCTTCCTGACCAGCTGCTGCACCTGTAGGCTGGGTTTTTGTGACTCATGCACAAGGACCCCCAGGTCCCTCTGCACCGTAGCATGCTGCAGCTTTTCACCCTGTAAGTAGTAGTCCTTCCTACCATTATTCCTACCAAAGTGGATAACCTCACACTTGCCAACATTGTATTCCATATGAAATGTGCCTGCCAATTTGCACAGAGTAAACTCCCACGAACAGCAGTAGATAATCTGATATTGTGATGTTGATTGAACAATGAATATTGCCCAGGGCACCTGAGGTAACACCCCTGTTCTACTTTAAAATAATGTCATGGGATCACAGTTCTGCCTGAGCCTTGATTTAACTTCTTAAAGGTGACAACACTATGCAGCACTCCTTCAGTACTGCCCTGCAGGGTCAATCTAGATTTTTCTTCTGCTCAAATACCAAAAGAGAAAACAAAAATAGGCTTATGTTTTGTTTAACTTAACCTATTTTAAATCATGTCAAAAGTTTCATTGTGGTACCTGTGATGCTGTCTCCAAAAAAAAGGGAAAGTTAATCTTCCTTGCTGTATATTTTGTATGTTTTGATTTTCTATGATGTGTCCGAATCCAAAAGAACAGCAGTTATCCCTGAAGCATTAGTGTGAATATTTTGTTTTCCCACATCAGCCATTCATTTCCCTTTTTGTAATCGTCAATTAATGTTCATTTTGGGTTAATTTTAAGCTATCGTCCCATGCATGCATACGCAACGCATATACATGCACGCACAGTTGTATTGAGCTAACCCCCATTTATTTTGCCTTGGGAATAACTGCTGTCAAGAAACAGGGAATTTCAATCAGTCAGCCAGGCTAGATTTGAACTCATATCCCAGAGGTGGAGGGAGTCATATGGTTAAGGCAAGTCAATGTATTAGCCGATTCCTGTGTAAATATATTTATTCATTGTTTAGTAATGTTTCAAATTCAGCAAGCAATGTGTTGCGCGTAAAATCTTTAATAACTCAGGTTGAAAGTGCAGATGGACAGTGCAGAGGATTGCAATCTCCCTGAAGAGTTCAATAGTTTCGGCTGCTAATTGTACAACTAACCCTTTATTTACTTTTCCAGACTTTGGGATTGGTGATTTTAATTATTTGTACAATCCAGTTTTACCAGATATTTAAGAACACTGATTACAGGGCACATCTCTTTTACAAAAGCTCATTACACCAAATTAAATCACTGTCGTTCCACGAGGTGGTTTAATTCACATTTGCCTAACTTTGAAATATGTGTGTCACATAATAACTTGTCTACAGCCTGGCCTGAAACCCAAGGGCTTTTGAATTGATGCCAGCAAGCTGGGTGGTAAGAGATTTCAAGAGGTACCACTGACTGAGCACATGTAGATTTCCAGCAAGACCTCTGAGCAGTGATCAGAGGTTCATTTTCCTTCCTCTGTTCCCTTATGAGCTGTGGGAGGCTCTGGTCCACGAACTCAATACACAGTGAAAGTCAAACTTAGAGCCTTCTGAGTCTCTCTGGCTTTACTTGCTGAACTATTAGTGGTGCTGTTCAAGGGCTTTTCTTTATTGAATTACTTTCTTTAGAAAACAATGAACGTTCCAGTCTGTAATAATTCTCTGGTCTGTGGTAGAAAATGCACAAAATGCTTACCATATATCAGTCACTACCTCCAGTGGAGAGGTTTGTACGATGCAGCAGAGTTGTCTGGAGCAGGCCCATTTCTGACCCGAATTCTGGCATTCCAAACCAGGAGTCTGAGTCTATTTATGCTTCTGTCTATTTGCTGGTTTGTCCAGTTGGTATTCTCTGGTCTGGGGTTTGGAAATAACCATTTTTGGGCGCTTTTGCTCCATGGGTGGATAAATTCTAAATTGGAACACTGCAATCTGTTCAGATTAATAGCTTCAGATACATGCAAACTGAGGGAACAGGATTCAAGCGTTTCGTGACCCACAGAGCTCTGATATGCATCCATATGGCCCATTACAGTTAAAAACCTCCAGGGTGAGGTAGTCAAATGGATATAAAATTAGCTTGATGACAGAAGACAGAGGGTGGTTGTAGACCATTGGTGGGCCTCAGAGATCGGTGCTGGATCCACTGTTATTTGGATGAAAATTTAGTAGGTGTGGTTAGTAAGTTTGCAGATGACACCAAGATTGGTGACATAGTGAACAGTGAAGAAGGTTATCTAGGATTGCAACAGGATCTTGATCAATTGGGCCAGTGGTTTGATGAATGGCAGATAGCATTTAATTTAGATAAATACAAGGTGACACATTTTGGTTGACTGAACCAGGGCAGGATTTACTCGGTTAATAGGGTATTGGGGAGAGTTATAAAACAAAGAGATCTAGGGGTACAGGTTCATAGCACCTTGAAAGCTGAATCACAGGTGGACAGAATGGTGAAGAAGGCATTTGACATGCTTGGTTTCATTGGTCAGAACATTGAATACAGGAGTTAAGACGTCTTGTTGAAGTTGTACAAGACATTAGTAAGGCCACAGTTGGAATATTGTGTACAGTTCTGGTCACCCTATTATAGAAAGGATATTCTTGAAATACAAAGTGTGCAGAAAAGATTTACCAGGATGCTGCTAGGACTTGATCGCTTGAGTTAAAAGGAAAGGCTGGATAGATTGGGACATTTTTCTCTGGGGCGTAGAAGGCTGAGGGATAATCTTACGAAGGCCTATAAAATAATGAGGGGCACTGATCACTAGATAGTCAATATCTTTTTCCCAAAGATAGCCTAAGGCTAGAGGGCATAGGTTTAAGGTGAGAGGGGAGAGTTACAAAATGGTCCAGAGGGGCAATTTTTTCACACAGAGGGTGGTGAGTGTCTGGAACGAGCTGTCAGAGGCAGTAGTAGAGGCGGGTACAATCTTGTCTTTTAAAAAGCGTTTAGACAGCTACATGAGTAAGGTGGTTATAGAGGGATATGGGCCAAATGCGGGCAATTGGGACTAGCTCGGTGGTTAAAAAAGGGTGGCCATGGACAAGTTGGGCCAAAGGGCCTGTTTCCATGCTGTAAATCTCTGACTCTTTGAAAAACCTTGGACACTCTTGTTGAATCAAATTGTTACTTAGGAGTGAGTGAATGGGCTGGAAACTAACTGAAGGGCTCGGATGATTCATGTACAGAATAACAAATGCAGAAACTGAATTGCAGGCTGAAACCTAATTGAGGAGTTCAAAAGAGTTCTGTAGCTTTTTTCTGAATCTTGTGGTTAATTTGCAGCCTTGAAATCCCTCTAGGAAATGCTAATCATTATAATCTACTCTCTGAAATTTTGCAGGGTAGTTTCATTCAGTTTCAATTCATAATGGCACTCACTATTGATCCTAAACGCTATCATACTTCACTGCAGTGATGTTCACCTTGAAGGAATCCAAGCTTTTAATGTTTCTCGTGACAAATTGAAAAAAGTATGATTTAATTAGTTGCAAATTTCATGGTCAATTTATATAACTGTAAGCCTGGTAGCAGATATTTAATCTATTGCTAGAATGAGAAATCATCTAACTGTTACCCACCAAGAAGCTCAAATGAGTACATGTGCAGTTTGAAGTTCTGTATTACACTGAAATCTGTGCAGTTTTCCTCTCTGTAGTCTGATGGAGCAGTTGCAGTGGGACTTGATGGGTTAGGATTCCCCTGTGTCAGCTGAAAGATGAGTCCTCCCTCTCCTCTTCTTTGACTGTCATTAACTTTTAAGCACGTAACATGGCTTCACAAGTGAGTGAACTCTTGAAAAAGGTTGTGAGAATCTCTTGCTGTATTTAGTGGTGAATTCTATAGAGCTAAAAAAAAACTTTTAACAGTAGATTAGCCCGCTTTGATCCTCTAAAGATGCCATTATTGAATTGCTAAGTGTGTAAAGTTTACTTTTGATTGAAATTTCTATCAGTATTTAATTGTTTAATATCAAATTAAAATACCTGTCATCATGTTACCAAAGATTATATTTGAGTAAGGCATGTGGTTGATGAGCGTATTTAGCTCTGGCTGGCTGTGTGGCAAACAACCCCATAAACTACCTATTGATTGTGTTCCATTATGAAAGGAGCAGTTCATTCCTCAGGTATGAAGGGCTGACAAGGGTCTATTACTTTAAGTTGCCTGTCACTTTGTCTCCTCCCTTCCCCCCCATAGATGTAGAAAAACCAGACGAAAATGCACCTGAACACAGCAGTGAACAAGGTGGGACAGCAAAACGCTACTATTTTGAAAATCTCAAACTCAGCATGCCACAAATCAAGTTGAGTGTGTTTACTTCTAGCAAATTACCTGTTGAGCTCAAGGTGAGTTTCCTCAGGCTCCACTGTATACATCTTAACACACAACTTTTTTTAAAGAGATTTGGTGATGGCCAGCTAGCCACAGTAATGTGTTTAATAAGCTTATTAATAATGCTAAAGAATAAATTAGGAAATGCATGGTAAACAAGAACTGGCTGAAATACAGCCAGTATTGTACTTGATTTGTGAAACCCAGTGACTTACCTTTTGTATCTTTCGTAACAGAGCAGCAACCCCAGATAGTAGTGCCAAATTTACACAGTTCTCTTAAAGCTTAATCTTGAGACAAAAGACAGGGTTTTCCGGCCAAAGTCGCCCCGATGCTGGAAAATCCTGCCCGAAGTCAGTGGACCTTTGCATGGTCTGTATCCCGCCCGCCACATTTCCCGTGGTGGGCAGGACGGGAAAATTTTGCGCAGTGTTTTTTTTGTGTGTGGTTAATTGTACAATTTTTTGCATTTCTGATATTGGGTGCTTTATGTTGATTCTTCGCAGTTGCCTTTTTCTGGCTCCATTGCTCATTATTTCTCAGTGAAATGTATGTATGACAGATCTACATAAAGTATCAGATTTCAAAATGTTATGTTATTGCTCCTTTCCCTCTTTTTCACCTTCTGTCATTTCGTTGCTTCGTTTCCACACCTTTTCACCCTTCCCCACCTTCCTGACCCCCTTCCCTGATTTTTCATCCTTCCCCACTTTTTTTTTTCCATCCTTCCTCCTCCCCTTTAGAGTGTTCCTGACCTTTTACCAGGTTTCCCTCCTGGCCATAAACTTTCCAAGGAGTTTTTTTTTGAGGCTTTCAAAACCCACGTACAGTCTGCGGGAGAAAATACAATTTTCCTGTGCCCCAACAATATGGACCCCCTCTCTCAAAAGAGGCATGGGTGCATTTTTCATCCAGGACTTTGCAACGCACCTAAAGGCCACACAAAACTTGTTTAAGTTCAGCAAGACCGACATCAGGAAGAGATTCAGTTATATGTTTGGAATGATCCTTCAAGCAAGACAAAAGTAAAATAACAGGTTATTCAATGGTAGTTAGGTAGGAAGGTTGGAAGATGTGAGTAATTAACTCTTACAGCTGAGTGGGCTTTTCTCGCTCCTGTCATTTTCTTTAGGTTCTTATCATGACATTCAAACCTTTGGCCTTTGCAAATGACAAGACCAAACTGTATGAGTCATCCTAATCTTATGACAAGTCTCATTCCCAACTGGCTGTCAATTCCAGTTGTCACTAAATAGAGTGAGAATGACAGGTTAGTTTCTTAGAGCAGCCTGAAGCTCTGCTCTGCCTGTAACATGACATGCCGACTGAGCGTCCTCTGTGAACTCCCAGAATCACAACCTTTAATTGCTGACCTGCAAGTTTCAATTTGACGCTTTTTTTTCTTGTTGTAGGCTTTGAAGGGTATTCTGGGGATCCGGTTGATCCGGTTTGAGGATGCAGTTATTCACTTGGACCCATACACCAGAGTGCACCCATATGAGACACAGGAATTTATCATCAATGACATTCTCAAGCACTTTAAGGAGGTGAGATTTTTGAGCGACTGATTCTCATCCCACTAACTAGGAAAGGGAAAATGACCAATTGTGGCACCGTTGGTCAGACCAGCTAACTTAACATGGGTAATGGGGTGAATCTGGGACATTGCAGATCTGCCTGGCTCAGTACCAGACCGGGTGGTGTATTTACCAAATCATCTGTTAAAGGAGCTTAGATTGTGCAACTTTAAACATTTGTAAGTGACACACTCAATGTACGTGAATCATCATCATTAGTTGGTGACATTGCTGACTCCCAACTGTCAATACTAATTTGCAATAAATTGAGTTCTACGAGCAGCCTAAAGCAATGCCCTATCTGTTAATGTGTACAACACATCATTATCCCCCGTGCATTCATTACTGTAATTGAAACCACTTCTCCATCATTAATATTTGGCAACTTTGTTCATGATAAAAGTGTTGTTTGATCTCAGTTGTCCAGACCGGTGACTTCTGTCATTGTTCAGAGGATAAAGGCACCGCTTGGCATGATATTGTATCATACAGACTAATCATCTTAGAAATGAGCCATGTCGGCGATTCAATCCGTGTTTAATTGTTTAACTACTCCCAGCCTGGATAATGGTCAGGGCACGACATTTGACTGTTATAAGCTCAGGATTAATGTTAACCAAATTCCTACTTTTCAAGCAAAATTATGCACCGCCGCTCCCCATATCCCAGTAGCCTGCTGATGATCAGTTTCTGTGTTTATGCACATAGAATGTATTCCTGGGTGGGGTGCAGGAGACCTGCTGATGATGATGGATCTATACCTGGCATGAGTCAGTGCCTTCAGGGAATGAGGTTATATGTGGTGAAGGAAAGTTCAAAATTATTATTAAAGAGAAAATGTCTAGGAAGAATCTAGCACCAAAAGCACCTGCATCATTTATCTTGCTTTTTTCCATTTGGCCTCTGATCAGAATTGTTTTCCAAGTCAAAGCTCTGAATACCACTTCTTTAATTTGAATGGTTTATTTATTAGTCACAAGTAAGCCTTACATTAACACTGCAATGAGGTTACTGTGAAATTCTCCTGGTTGTCACACTCCAGTACATGTTTGGGTTAGTGCATCTATCCAGCACGTCTGCCAGAACTTGGGAAGAAACCAGAACACCTGGAGGAAACCCACGCAGACACAGGGAGAATGTGCAAACCCCACACAGACAGTGACCCAGGCTGGGAATCGAACCCGGGTCCCTGCTGCTGTGAGGCAGAATATCATAATGTAGTGGCATTTTACTAGACTGGTAACCTAGAGAACTGGGAGTTCAAATCCCACCATGGTAGTTCGACAATATGAATTCAGTTCAATGAAAAATCTGAAAATAAAAAGTGATAATTGAATTGTCATTAAAAACGTGTACAAGAAAATCAGCTTACCCAGTCTGACCTCCAGGACTTACCCAGTCCCACACCAAAATGATTGACTCTTCTCTGACGTTTGTGGGAGGCTTACCAGCCACTCAGTTACATAACTTCTCAAGGAAGGTGTATGACCTGATGGCCACAGCCAAGAGTGAATATAGATAAAGCACCATTTAAAAAGTAGTAAAATGTGTCTTTATTATCAGGAATTGATGAGTCAGGCGACTCGAATACTGGGCTCAGTGGATTTTTTGGGTAATCCCATGGGACTTCTGAACGATGTATCGGAGGGCGTCTCAGGACTGATCAAATATGGAAATGTTGGAGGCCTGATAAGAAATGTCACGCATGGTGTCTCCAATTCGGCTGCTAAGGTACGCCACGCAAACATAAATCAAGTTGATTGGTGTTTTGTTCATGACGCTGCTGTTGAGGTGTGGAGTTATGTCCATCTACAGGCTGGAAATTTCTGATTTTAAAATGGAAACTTTTCCATATGACCAGTGTTCTGAAGCAAAGCCTAATTTCACCTGTTAGATGATGATGCTCTGCTGTTGATATCATTGGAGCAGGGGATTCTAGTTGGGATACTAATAAGATGTAATGATGTGTATATAAACTTCACAGGCATACAGGGTGTTTTATTTTCCTCAGGATTTTGAAGCATCCTAAAGCTGGATAGTAAAAATATTTGTACTGCAACTGGGGCAGTGCATCAGAAACAATATATTAGCTGAGAAAGAGTTTTGAGATATCCTGAGATTGTGAAAGGTGCTTTATAAATGCAAGGTCATCTTTTTTTGAAAATCCAAAATTTCCAGTAATGTAATCATAGATTTTGCCCTTCGTGTCGTACGTTGTGCATGATGGGAACACTTTGAACTGGGCAACGCTAGGGATTACAAGTCTGTCAGCAGAGCAATAGGAAATAATATATTTTAAAAACATCACATAAAGCACAGTACTAAACTATATCAACTAAATGGTCATTTTTAAAAATTGCACACTCGCATCAATAGGCAAATAGCTTGAGTGACCAGCACGGTAAATTGTGTCAGGCGAGATTCCTAATACATGATGTCTTTTCAGTGAGAATATATTTCAAAAAAGTCAAGTGCACAGGTGAGTAGACCCAGTTTGTAAAAAAAAAATCCAGTTTTATGGCAATTAATTTTCATTTGCATTTCTGAACTTGTTTGCAAATATTAATCTGCAAAGCAGTGCAACATAAATGAGAAGGTGGCTGCAACAGAAAAGTTTATGGGTAAATATAGTGCTGGAAAAGCGCAGCAGGTGTATCAACTGCTGTATTGAGAAAGGGAAGGTTACTGTTATGGGTGTAAATTCTGCCTGAAACCAGAAACTGGAGAATAAGAAAGCCCCTTAAAAGGACTGAATGAAATAAGCGTAGGCATATGTCAACATTCAAACATTCAACATTCATCAAATAAAAGTTTGTTTATTAGTCGCAAGTAAGGCTTACATTATCACTGCAATGAAGTTACTGTGAAATTCCCCTTGACATCACACTCTGGCACCTGTTTGGGTCAATGCATCTAACCAGCACATCGTTCAGACTGTGGGAGGAAACCCACACAGACACAGGACAATGTGCAAACTCCACACAGACAGTGACCTGAGCCGGGAATTGAACTCGGGTCCCTGGCACTGAGACAGCATTGCTAACCACTGTGCCACCTAAAGATGCCTGATGGGTTTGATCTCCAAACAGAACTGCAGCAGTAAGTACTTTTGCTGACAGGAAGTGAGTGGCTGTTGACTGAATCTAGAAAGCCAAAAGGGTGGGACCCTGTGTGAAGAGCAGTAAGCTATAATTAAGAATTATTTTTTAGCTTTGAAACTAAAATACTTCCTCCTCTAGTTGACTTCTCTATTTCATGATTACTGTAAATGCCAGTCTACAAGTCACACCTTAATTTGGGGTTGGGGTGGAGTGAGGCCATTGTGATTATTTAAACAGAAGTATTGCACTTTTCCAGCTTTTAAAACCAAAGCCCAACATTCTTGCTTTATGAACAGTTCTCAGTCGCAGTTTAAAGTAGTCTTGTTATGATCTTATACCATAACTGGTGAATCATTGTGTATCTAGAAAATGACTCAATATTGTTCACCAATTCACTGAGTAAGCAATTTGTGGAGCTAAAGTTTACTCTAGGTGCAGAAATTCATGCAAGAAGAGTAAATACCAAGGACTGGGCATGGAGGAGACCCACTCAATTTCTAAATTATTCCAATTTCATACCTAGGCAAGACTGATCAAGTTTTGGCTGAGAAGTGTAATAGTTGTAAATGAAAATGGTTTGAGGCAATGCCTTTAGTGGCATGAGACTGTAAGCAAAAAATATTCATAATTTAAACATTCTTTGACAGTTCTCTCACAAGCATCACTAATACAGCATATCAGTATTGCTGTACTGAGACACGTGGGTAAAGGGAGAAAATCCAGAGGCAAGACATCAAGTCTGAGAAGAATGGCCGATTCCACACCTAACTTGTTGGCAATGATATGAGGGTTAGAGAGAGGATTGATTGTTGCAATTGCTTTGACTTCAGCCATGTAAATAATAATGGAAATGAGCGATCACAGTGTTACCAAACTAAATAATAGGTCACAGGTATGAACAACAAAGTAAGTTTTTAAAGTTTATTTGTTAGTGTCACAAGTACTTACATTAACACTGCAATGAAGTTACTGTGAAAATCCCCTAGTCGCCACACTCTAGCACCTGTGAAGGAGAGTTTAGCACGGCCAGAGTGTCTTTGAGGCAACAGCAGCACCCAGAGGAAATCCTCGCAGACACGAGGAGAATGTGCAGGCAGCGCACAAACAATGACCCAAGCCAGGAATCAAATCCAGGTCTTTGACGCTGTGAAGCATCAGTGCTAACCATTGTGGCCCCATACCACCCAGCTAAAGGAGAACAGGGAATAATAATGCAACAGAGTCAACAGAGAAAGTCGAATGTGATTAGTTAGAACCATTTTGGTGCTGTGATGAGCAGAAATCTGATTAGAAGCATTCAAGTATGGAATTTTGGCAAAAGGTGGTTATGAATTCAGGAGAAGACAGCATGTTCACAGACCTTGGAGAAGAAAAGGAAGCTGATGTTTGTACAGTTGCAATGACGGAGGAATCAAGGGTGGGTTTTTTTTTTAAGAATGAGGCGGCACTTAAAGCACTGTTCGCAGTGGTAGCTTGCATGAGGCCAGGAAGCAGTGCTCACGTGTTTGGTCAGAATGGAGTCAAGGGATCAGAAAGCAGGTTTCATGGATTCAACGAGATGATTTTGAAGTGGGCAAGGAGGAAATGGGAAAGAAACCTAGATAGGCTAGATATCAACGCAGTGAGGATATATGAAGTGGTTGAATAGAATAGTCCCCAACATGACCAGGTTTTGCTAAGACCTTTTGCGTTCTTGAGGACAGTGAACACAAGTGTTAGGATCTAAATGCTGAATAGGCAAACAGTAATGGTACAATTCACAGAGCAGAATACTGTAGATTCTGGAAATGTGAAGCAAAAACAAAATACTGGAAATGCTACAGCTTAGGCAGCATCTGTGGAGACAAACAACTTACATTTCAGACCTGTGACCTTTCATCAAAAGATAGAAATTTAATAGACTTTAAGCAAAGGAGGGGTGGAGCAATGACAGAAGAGGTAGTCTTTGAGGGCCAAAGCAAATGGTGATAGAGCAAGAAAAGATATAAGATGTGTCTAGAGCCAGTATTCTGCTGACAGAGCAAGAACAAGGGAACAAGCAAAGAAAAGGAAACAAGACAGGATAGGGATTATGGTCTGAAATTGTTCAGCTCAGTGTTGAGCCCAGAGTCCGAATAAGGTGCCTAATTGAAAAATATGGTGCTGTTCCTACAAGATCCTGAGGGGTCTTGACAGGGTGAATGTGGAGAGGATGTTTCCTCTTGTGGGAGAATCTAGAACTTGGGGTCACTGTTTAAAAATAAGGGGTCACCCATTTACGACAAAGGTTGACAAGAAATTTTCTCTCTTCAGGATAGTGAGTTTTTGGAATCCTGTTCCTCAAAGGCAGTGGAAGCAACATCTTTGAATATTTTTAAGGCAGAGGTGGATAGATTATTGATGCATAATGGGGTGAAAGGTTATCAGAGGTAGGTGGGAGGTTACCACCAGATCAGCCATGATCTTAGTGAATGGTGGAGCAGGCTCAAGGGCCGAGTGGTCTGCACCTACTTCTAATTTGCATGATCCTCAAGCTTACAATGAGCTTCAGTGCAGCAGGCTGAGGACAGATGTCCTGCAAGATAGAAAATTAAAATGATAGGCCACAGAAAACTGGGCATTTGATACTTGTGGACTGAACAGAGGTGATCTGCAAAGCGGTCACCCAATCTACATTTTCCTAATGTAGAGGAGAACCACATTGTGAACAGTGAATACAATAGACTAAATTTAAAGAAGTGCGTGCAGATCACTGTTTATCTGGAAGCAAAGTTCAGGGTCTTGGACAGTGAGGAGAGTTAAGAGGGTAGGTGTTATACCTCCTGTATTTGCATGAAAAGTTGCCATGGGAAGCAGACAGCTGTTGGGATAATTTAGAAGTGGGCCTGGAAACCACGGAGTGAAGGTTCCTTCAGAATGCTGAAAGGGAAGTGTAGAGGAAGATATGTTTGGTAGTGACATCTTCCTAAAGGTGACAGATAATGATCCATTGAATGTGGAGGCTATTGTGATGAAAGATGAGAACAAGAGGAACTCTATTGTGGTCCTCAAAGAGAGGAGAAGGTCTGAGAAGAAAAGTGTGGGGAATGTTATGGACACATTCATAGTCAATCATGGTAGAGTTAATCCTCAGTTGAGGAATAAGTAAATATCTCAAAATTGCTGTTGTGGATGGTTGCATCAGCAAAACAAGCAATGGAGATGGGGAACTGAGAGAATGGAATGGGTGTGAGGAAGTGTAGTCAATGTAGCTGCGGGAGTCAGCGAGCTTATAATGAAGATAAACAGCCTTGTCACCGTAAATTGAGAGAAAGAAGTCAAGGAAGATGTAGTAATTCATGTTCAGCAGTTAAGGGAAAACAACAACGTGTTTATTTGCAGATGAAGGCTGTACAGAGGCAGCAGCCTCGTGGCTGCAGCCAGCTGCTGAGAAGGTTCTGGGACAAAAATCCCTGCTTACCAGGGTGAACTCCAGCCTGATCCCTGATTGATTTCCTGAGTCATGTAATCCTTAAAGGGCAATCATCAGAAAAGGGAAAGAAAGAGTCCAAGGTAGACCACATGAAACTGACAGGACATGTATTAGAAGCAAAATTGATTGATTACATTTTCTAATTTGGGGAAAGCCAGACAATGCACCAATACAGTCATCAATGTAACAAAGGGAGGAGGTCCAAGTAGGACTAGAACAAGAAATATTTCACAGCCTACAAAAAAGTCAGGCATAGCCAAGACACCTGGGGCTACCCATAGCCCCATCTTTTATTTGGAGGAAGTGAGATGAGTTAAAGGAGAAATCGTTCAACGAGAGAACAAGTTGAGGCAGGTGGAGGTTAATGGAAACTGGCAGCAGCGGAGACACTTAGACCATCCTTGTGGGGTTAGAAGTGTAGAGAGATTGCATGTTTGTGGTAAAAAGGTGACGATTAGGACCAAGACGTTGGAAGCTTTTAAAGTCATGATGTGGATGTGAGTCCAGCTTTTAAAGTGACAGAGGTTATCAAAAAAGTCATGAATGTAGGTGGGGAGAGATCAAATAAAGTTTAAAGTTTATTTATTATTGTCACAAGTAGGCTTATATCAACGCCGCAATGAAGTTACTGTGAAAATCCTGTAGTCGCCACTCAGGCGCCTGTTTGAGTGCACTGAAGGAGAATTTAGCATGGCCAAAGCACCTAACCAGCACATCTTTTGGACTGTGGGAGGATACCCATGCAGACTGCACAGATAGTGACCCAAGCCAAGATTCAAACCCCGGATCCCTGGCGTTGTGAGGGGATAAAATATAGTCAAGGTAGGAAGAAAATCTCTTCAGTGGGGCAGAACAGGCTGAAACAAAAGATCTACCTGGGCAATCCTGTTTATGTATCTTCGGAAGGAGATAGGAATGAGCTGTATAGGGTTGGGGAGCAATGAGGTGGGAAGCTATGGAGGAAAGATCATCAGAAGCGATGAGGCAACTGACTGTTCTGGAAAGGATGACTTGATATTTGGTGGTGGAGTCTTGGTCTAGACTCGAGGGGAAAATAGGAGGAAATGTTGGAGACTTGACAGTCAACTTTGCAAAATAGAGGTCAGTTCGTTACACAACAACAACCACTTCATCTTGTTTGCCGATTTCATAACAAAGTCAGGGTTAGACCTAAGAGAATGGAGTGCAGCAAGTTCAGAGGCAGACAGAATAAAATGGCTGATGTCACCTCAGCTATTCTTAAAGCAAAGATCAAGAGCAGTAAGAGACTAGAGGGAGGGTCTGTCCAAGGAGAGAGAGAATAATGGTACAAGCGATGCTTAGAGCCTTCAATCAGTGCTGAGGAGCAGTTAAGTGGTGAACATGAATATAAATTTTTTAAAAATCAGATGGCAAAAATGAAAGTGAGATATATAATTAGGAAAGTTCTCATCTGTGTCTCGAGTGGCATTTAAATTGTGTGCGTGTGGCTCTGCAATGTTTCTTCGTATCCACTTTGAAAGTCAATAAAGCAATTGTTTTATTAATCTTATTAATTGCAGAGCACGACCTGGAATCAAAGAGCTTGATGAGTGTTTTCCGTGTTTTTCTTTTTGTTGGTGTTCAGAATATTTCAGGTTAATGTGGCAATTCTAGTTCATATAAAGTATAATTGCTTTTCCATTTTGTCATACAGCTCCACTAGGCAAACTCTCCCCGTTTAAGACTAACCCATCGAGAGCAGTTCAACATATTTATCTTGGCACACAGTTGAGGTTGAAAGAAAGTTCACATCAGCTGGCGCTGCACTTGTCCTTTTGCTACACAGTCTATCTTTTAGGTTTAAACAGTACTTTGATCCTAAATATAGTCACCAGAGAGAAATCATTCTTCTCGAGACTTCACTTTAAATATTTTTCTTAGTGTGGTTCACAAAAATGGGAATAAACCAGGGGAATGTATAACGATGCATTTTTCTTCAGTTTTCATTCACAAGGGAGTTAAGTTGCATCCCTTGTTAGGCACAAACTGCAAAAACTGTGACAACTTCAGGGCATCTCACCTTCCTTGTAATGGCGCAGACTGTAAAATGAAAACTGATTAAGAAGCTCTGATGGGAAGGAGAGGCAGCAATATTTTTATGTTCTCCTGATTCAACTTCATTCTGAATGCAAACATTGCATCTTCGCCTATAATTCCTAAGCTGTATTGCAACAAGTTTTCAACATTGTGATATGATTGAACAAATCATTCGCACTTCCGAACACTAAAAATTGTTAAACAAAACTGTCTGACTCCATCTAAATGATGAGCAAGCAGCTGTCCAGTTTTATGCAGAGATCCGCAGATGTTCCATTTTAAATGGTTTTAGGTTGCATCCAAAATAATTTACAGCACCATGTTTGTACCATAGTGCATAGAAAGGTCAGCTGGAAACTTATCCCTTATTTGTAAATTACTTGTCCAAAATTTTGTAACCGATTAATTCAATGCACTTGTGTATGAGGATGGAATGATATTATTCAGAATTGACACAACAAATGTTTAATAATGTCAAACTTTTTTTTAATCTGATTCCACTCACTTGTCATGTAAAATTTATACTCTGTAGTTTAGTGGAGACATCCAACTGTCCCCAAACGTTTTCAATGACGGTTAGAATTTACAACATCTGGATATTAGGCCAAATCCGGTTTTAGCAGCCACAATGTCTCCTGGAGTGGAAGTGGTCCTACTGGCTGGAGTGTGTGCACTTACACTTTGTATTAACGTTCTTGTGATTAAACTATCCTGAACAAATGTGAGGGCACGTTTTCTATGCTGAGAATGTTTACTGTGAGTATTTCATTGTGCTGTTTTCGAATATAAATTATCTTTGGTGGGATCATTACATTGATGGTGTCTTGCTTTCTGCTAGCTTGTGCTAACAGGACCCAATCATCAGATTTCAACTGAATAGCAAAATTATACAGGAATCTATAACCTTGAAAATTGTTTTGTCTACCTCTTTGACCAAGCTTTTGGTCATCTGACTTAATATCTTTTCTGTGGCTTGGTATCATATCTGTTTCATAATGCTCCCATGAAGCATCCTGGGTGTTTCATTATGTTGAAGATGCTCTCTGTGCACGCGCGCGCACACACAAGTGGTTGACGTTCAGAGGATTTATTGACATAATATGTCAATTATATTGACGTATAATTGATATTGGTCAATATATAAATTTTGTTATTGTGGGAGGGTAGGCAAACCTTGTTGCAAATGATCTGATAAATTGCTGAACAATGCAAGTGATTGAAACTTGATCAAAACAGACATTCTACAAATGTGAAACAAAGAACAGTACAGCACAGGAACAGGCCCTTTAGCCCACTAGATGTGCACTGACACAGATGTCTCTCTCATCTAATATTTTCTTGCCTCTACGTGGTTCATATCCCTCTATTCCCTGCCTATTCATGTATCTATCCAAATGTATCTCGAACATTGTTATAGAAACTGCTTACGGCAGCACGTTCCAGACATTTGCCACCCTCTGTGTGGAAAAACTTGCCCCTTACATCTCTTTTAAACTTTGCCCCTCTCGCTCTCAACCTATGCCCCTGAGTAATTGACCTTTCGACCCTGGGAGAAAGACTCTTGACTATCCACTCTATCCAAGCCTGTCATAATCTTGCAAACCTCCATCAGGTCCCCCCCTCATCTTCTGACGCTCCAGTGAAAACAATCCAAGTTTGTTCAACCTTTCTTCATAGTCCATATCCTCCAAACCAGGCAACATCCTGGTAAGTCTCTTCTGCACTCTTCCAGATGTGAGTACATCCTGCCCTTAAGAATCTTCTCAAATAATTTCCCCACCACAGATCAATAAACATCTGAAAGAGGAAACTGCGTTAACATTTGGGGTATGGTTCATCCTTTCCAAAAGGACCTAAGGTACTTATCCTTTGGATGCTGCTTGATCAGAGAATTTTCTGTTCTTAAGAAACATCAAAGAAAAAGAATGCCGGTTCCAGCCATTGGCTGCATTCGATAAGTTGCATTTATTCTGCTGTATTGCCACTGACTCCAGCAGCCGTTGGTAACTTCCCTTGGTTTATTTGCTATGAACAGGCCACCACAGAAACTTAATATAAACCTTTTATAAACCTGACAATTTTATACCTGCACAAGTCCTGTGTATTGGGAGCCAATGGCACTGCCATAGCCCTTAACCCAATTTAAGTAGCTATTGCAAAATGAGCTGAATTTCCAGGAACCCTAAAAATGTGTGAATGCAGACACAGCATGCAATCCACTCTGTGGAAATGAACCCAGAATACCTTGTGAAACCGGGTCTCCGGTCCAAGAATTGATGTGGGCCAGTGGCATGCGAGTTTTTCTCTTCTGAAGCAAAAAGAATATTAAGGAGCTTGTTTCTACCGCCATTTAAAGCTCTGTAGGTAGTTCCAGCAGAAAATAATTGGGGTTATTTGGGAGGGTAAATTTTATTGGCCTATACTGCCACTTTAGATTGTTATTTGAATAGAGTGCTGGCCTCTACACTGGGAGCACAGTCTCACAAAATTTACCCCTCTGTACATCAGATTTGATCACCGTAATTTTCTTTACTTGAACGGTAGGAATACCAGTTGAACTGTAATCTACATGACAGAATGTTGCTGTGAACTCTATTTTACATGTTTAATTCCACTGTACTGAACATTTATTTAGTTTAAAAAGGCACTTTGACTTAAGTGGGATGTTCTGTTCCCTCTTTTTTTTGTAACTGGTGATGTTCTGCTGTGGGACTGAAATAGCTGGTGTGTTTGATCTGCTTGTTGTTATCCAGGGACAGAGTATCACATCTATGTAACAAACTGTGGCTGCCCTCTGGATGAACCTGCAAAGGAAGCCAGCATTTGGGGTCATTCCAAGTTCACAGTGTGGACTTCTGACTGTCCTGTGTGTGAACCGGTTTGGGGACCCCTACAGGGATCAGTCACTCAGGCCAGTAACACAAACCAATTTCCATTCGGCATCTGCAGGGGCAAATCCACAGGGGTTGCTCAAGGGAGCTACCAACCTAATCAGGCATCTGTGGCGACAGCCCAGAGGGGATGTGGGGGGGGGTTCTCACTGGGCTACCCAGCTAATCAGACATCCACACAGACAGCTCCGTAGGGGGTTTACTCCCAGGTTAAATCGCCAATGTGCTATTGTCAGAATGCATTACTGCCCCAAGCTAATGACAAGAGGGGGAGCTGATTAAGGGCTGGAGCTCAGGGAATGTGACAGCAAGAATAACAAGAGTCCATAGGACCCTGCAAGATAGTCGCACGTTTGTTCAGTCATGCTCAGGGGAAAAAAACAGCAACTGGACCATTTGTTTTCAGTGCGATACAAAAGATCCAAAGTCTTGCTCAGCCAAATGTCCACAGATGCCTTCTGCACGTTACTGAACTGCTCCACTGGGCACTGTGAACTGCCCAATTAAACGCCAAGGCTGCTTCCACAGCATCAGTCTCACTCTGAAACATTAACTGTCTTTTGTGCATGACAGTTATTTGAAGGTCACAATTGCGCTTTTTTTTTGCTGTTTGCGGTGTTTCCGAGGTGCTTGGGGAGGTCACCCGTCAGAAAGTGTCATGTGCTGTATGGATAAGTTGATCATTTAGCTTATGTGCAGCCAAAAGGAATGGTAGGAACCAGCTATTTGTTTACGTTTTCCATTGTCCGTGTAGCTACCTGTCGGGGATAATTGCTTTTTAAGATTGTCTCTTGACCTGGAGGAGTTTGGTTCTGCCCCTGGACCCACTAAGGTAGTGCAAAGGCACAGTAAAGTTGAGTGTTGTGCTACTGTCCTGTATGAAGCATACACAAAATGGCAGCAAAACAGCAGCTGTTGACATTTGCATCTGGAAGATCCTTGGCAAAACTGGCATCAGAGGTTGTTTTGATTGCCCTGGATACAGGTCACCAATGCTTTTTGCCAGATTTTCCCAGTCTCAGCAAATAAACTTTGTGGTTGCCACGATATTGGTTGCCAACATCCCACATAAACCCTGTCTCAATGCCTCTCACCCACATTGCATGCTGAATGGTATTAATTTACCAGCATGACTATGTTTTCCCTGGGGCAGAATGTGAGTGGACAATTACATTGAAGAACTTACTAACGTATAATCACACGTCACATTTCAGCCAAAGATTTAAACACAGCATGAAGAGGTAGCAGATTGTACTTAGTCTAAGGCCAAAAGTAAATATTTTTTGCTGCAATTCTATTTGTGGAAAATTGGCAACAAATGCTGATGTCATTGCAGAGTGTCAAACTTGGGAACTTTTTGGCCATTTTTATAGAAGACCTTGAAAGCGAGATGCATTTAAAATTTATATATTAAAGCAAAGCATATTCACGCCTGGGTATTTTTTAAAAAGGTATTGAGCTAAAAGATGATTCAAACTGAAGTTAAAAGTTAAACTTTATTTGTTGGTCACAAATACGCTCATGTTAAAACTGCAATGAAGTTACTGTAAAAATCCCCTAGTCACCACACTCCCGCGCCTGTTTGGGGACACTGAGGGAGAATTTAGCCTGGCCAATGCACCTAACCAGCACGTCTTTTGGACTGTGGAAGGAAACGCACACAGAGATGGGGAGAACATGCAAACTGCGCTCAGACAATGACCCAAGCTGGGAATCGAACCCAGGTCCCTGGTGCTGTCAGGCAGCAGTGCTAGGTACCATGAGGCAGCAGTGCTAGCCACGGTGCCTCCCCAGTGTAAATTTCCCCAAAGATTGCAGAAAGCAACTCATAACATATAAGCAATAAAACCTCACATCTTATCTTACACAGAATGTGGGCATCAGTCTCTAGGCCAGCATTTAATGTTTATCCCTACTTGCCCTTCAGAAGGTGGTCGTGAGAGCCATCTCTTTGAACAGCTGCAGTCCATGTGGCATAGGTATAACCCCAGTGCGTGTAAGAAGGGAGTTCAAGGATTTTGACCCAGCAAAAGTGAAAGAATGGCAATATAGTCACAAGTCAGTACGTGGGTGGCTTGGGGGTGAACTTGAAGGTTGTATTACCAAACATCTGCTGCCCTCCTCTTTTACACGGTAGAGGTCGCAGATTCGGAAGGTGCTGTCGAAGGAGCGTTAGTGATCCCTTAGAATCTTGTAGATAGTATTCATTGTTGCCTCTGTGCTTCAGCAGAAGGAGTGAATGTTTAAGTTGGTGGGTGGGAAGCTAGTTAAGTGGGCTGCTTTGCCCAGGATAGTATTGAGCTTTTGAGTGTTTTTGGAGCTGCATTCATCCAGGCAAGCATTCCATTATATTTGTAAATGGTAGATCGGTCAAGAGGTGAGTTGCTTGCAGCATAATTCCCAGCCTCAGATCTGCTTTTGTAGCCACAGTATTTATATAGCTGGTCCAGTTCAGTTTCTGGTCAATGGATTTACTTGAGCAATTTTCCACAATGCAAGGTTGTAGCTGTACAGGACCAGCTGTGCAGCAACTCTTGGAGCACAAGCCCTCAGTACTATTGCTGGAATATTGTCAAGGCCTTCGCAGCATTCAATGCCTTCAGTCATTTTTTCATGTCATGTGAGGTGAATTGATTTGGTTGAAAACTATGATGCTGGGACCTTAGGAGGAGGCAGAGATGCATTTGGCACTGCAGACTGGTTGCAAATGCTTTAGTCTTTTGCACTGTTGTCCTGAGCTTCCCCGCCATCAGCTGAGAGGGACGAAAGCATTAGACAATTTCCTTGTCAATGTTTGACTCCACGCCCCATCAAGTCAATGTTGAGGACTTTTTGGGGTGCTCCTCTGACCTGTATACACACCATGCTGTTATCTCTAATGGGCCTGTCATGCCAATGGGATAGGACGTACCCAGGAATGATGATGGTGGTGACTTGAACATTATCTGTAAAGTATGATTCGGTGAGAATAAAGACAGTTACTTGACTGATCTATGGGACTGCTGTCCTAATTTTGGTACAAGCCCCTCAGAAGGAGAAGTGGTGGTGTAGTGGTATTGTCATTGGACTAGTAATCCAGAGACCCAGGGCAAGATGGCAGGGTTGGCGGGTACTGAAGTGGATTGTCAGGTGATACAACAGGATATAGATAGGTTGGTGCATTGGGCAGATAGGTGGCAGATGGAATTTAATCCTGACAAATGCGGGGTGATGCATTTTGGAAGGAATAATGTAGAGAGGAGCTATGTGATTAAAAGTAGACAAATTAGGAGTATAGAAACACAGAGGGACCTGGGAGTGCAGGTTCACAAATCCATGAAGGTTGTGACACAAGTGGAGAATGTTGTCAGGAAGGCTTATGGAACGCTAGCCTTTATAGGAAGAGGTATAGAGTTTAAAAGCTGCCGTCTAATGCTTCAGTTGTATAGAACGTTGGTTAGACCACATTTGGAGTACTGCGTCCAGTTCTGGTCACCTTACTACCGGAAGGACGTGGAGGCTCTGGAAAGGGTGCAGAGGAGGTTTACCAAGATGTTGCCTGGCATGGAGGGGTTGGGTTACGAGGAAAGGTTGGAGAAACTGGGACTGTTCTCTTTGGAAAGACGGAGATTGAGGGGTGACATGATAGAGGTATATAAGATACTGAAGGGAATAGACAAGGTCAATAGTGAGAGACTGCTCCCTAGATTGGTTACGAATACAAGAGGACATGATTTAAGGGTGAGGGGGGAGAGGTATAATTTGGATATGAGAGGAAGGTTCTTTACGCAGAGAGTAGTGGGGGTATGGAACGCGCTACCGAGTGGGGTGGTGGAGGCGGGAACGTTGGGCTCGTTTAAGGTTCAGTTAGATAGGCACATGAGTGAAACGAGGATGGAGGGTTATGGTAGGGGATATTAAATAAGGGTTAGAACCTCGGGAGACACCGGAAAGGCAGGCTTGTGATTAACGTTTTTGTCTTTTCACTCCGCAGGTGGAGGTCCACCTCGTTGTCAAACGAGGGGCATGCACACGGTGGGTTGTGCGTGAGCTGCTCCTGGAGGTTCCGGGAGTGGCCTAGTACTTCATGTCGGTGTGTGTGCTTGATCCTGGACCGGTAGACGGGCGCCGCAACAGCTCGGTGACTAGCACTGCTAGCTGTGCAGATACATGGATTTGGGCCTGTGTCTGTGGGAGTTTGTGCATTCTCCCTGTGGTTGCGTGGGTTTCCTCCAGGCGCTCCAGTTTCCTCCCACACCCCAAAGATGTGCTCTTAGGCTGATTGGTTTTACCAAATTGACACTATTCTCCCCTGAATCTGGCTAAGTCAGGGGTTCTATTTGTAGATACGCAGGGTAGAATAGGTGTAGGGTGATGCGGCGGCGCGGGCTTGTTGGGCCAAAGGGCCTGTTTCCCGTGCTGGGTTGTTCTTTGTTTCTTTGTTTAAGATCTGGGGACCTGAGTTCAAATCCCACCATGGCAGATGGTGAAATTTAAATTCAATTTTTAAAAATCTGGAATTTAAAAAAAGTTTAATGATGGCCATGAAATTATTGTCAATTGGCGTAAAAACCCGTCTAGCTCATTAATGTCCTGTAGGAAGGAAATCTGCCATCCTTATCTGATCTGGCCAACATGTAGTTCCAGAGCCATAGCAATGGTTGACTCTGAAATGAAGGGCAGTTAGAGATGGGCAATAAATGCTGGCCCAGCCAGCGACGCCCATATCCCATAAATGAATCAAAAAAAGAAGCTAGTATGAAGAACTTTGCGAGGTCGACAGGCTGGGTTTGCCATTGTGGTTCGGGTGTCTAGGTTGGCGCAAGGTTTCATTCCCTTTAGATTTTGTAGTGGTTTGATATATCCAATCTCTATAATCAATAACACATAACATCCATTGTGTTGGGAGCTCCCTCGTCCTTGATGTGAGGCAGACAGTAATTCAAACAGCCGTTCCCCAATTACGAACACTGAAATAAAATATCAGAGCAGAGAAACATGCAGGCCATCTGTTCTTATAACAGAAATCTGAGAGGAAGCTTCAGGCAGGTTTGGAAAAAGAACATGGCAATTTTGTCTAAGCATAGCAAGACAGCACTAATGCAAGTAAATATAAAATGACCATTATTTTTATATGATTACACAACAAGAAGTTTGGTAAAATTGTTCAGTAATTTCACGCAATTTAACAATTCGTATTTGAAAATTCTGGAAAATCTCAGCAGGTCTGACAGCATCTGTGGAGAGAGAATAGAGCCAACGTTTCGAGTCTGGTTGACCCTTCATCAGAGCTCTGACGAAGGGTCATCTAGACTCAAAACATTTGCTCTATTCTCTCCACACACTGTCAGACCTGCTGAGATTTTCCAGCATTTTCCTGTTTTTGTTTCAGATGCCAACACCCGCAGTATTTTGCTTTTAATTCATATCTGACGTTCTCTTACCAAGCGTTTTCCAAGTGTGTCTTTTAAAAGATTTGAGAGAGACATGGGGGTGCATATCTGGTTCAGAATAACAACCTGTTGCTTTAGTGTGATTAGTTTTTGACTAATGTATACCTGTTCTGGATGGGAATCACTTATGGATGAAAGTCAATAATTGGACACATCAGACAAATTGAAAGGATTTGTCCTTTAAGACAGTGCACACCCGACTAAGTCTGTCAGTGGGTATTCAAGAGATGAAGAATAAAAGTTAGCATACTTTTACCAGTCCTCATGTTGATTGTTGCACGTGTTTGAAGGATGATCAATGATGAGCTGAATCTGTTGAATTGCTGTCCTTCATACTGACTGATGGTTAGAGTGCCTGCTGCTGTGATGTGGCTATTGACAGCAACTCAGAGCAGGCAGTTTTATCCAACTCGGAGGACAGCAGTGCACTATATCAGAAAAGTTAATAGTTTTTTACTGACTGAACAAGCCTTCTGGCTACTGGGGAAGATATGGCAGGCGTTAACCAAGTCACAGAGTTCACCTTTAAAGTAACTAAACATCAAGTTGTCGTTCCAGTTACTTCAAATGCAAACGTAATGCAAATGGTGCAGATTATAGAGGACTGAGACCGAAATACCATACCCAAGAATCACGCCCTGTAACAGCTCCACAATATAAAAATGATGCAGATTAAGTATCATTTTGTCAGCTTGTGACTTATAATTATGAATAGAATAGTAGGGTAAGTGATTTCAGTAAAATCGTTTTCAACAGTCAGCACATGAAGGAAATTTCTTTTGCTCTCCTGTGTGGACATTATATTAAGGCAAAGACTTTGTAAAATGCACTAACATTTCAGGATTATTTTGAATGGTTGTATGAATGTTCCTTTACCCTTCTGTGTATTTTTGAAGATATTAAACATTTCTTTCTCCCAGCTCCCCTGATCTCCCAAAAGAAAAGGTCCATTTTTAGTCAACAGTGTGATTGGGCAAGCCAACTGCATGCCACTCTAAGCTGGCCACCAGGTGGAACATACAAACTTTTCCTTTTCTTTATGGAGAGATGCCCGATACCTGCTGGTCACTTCCATTCAGTTGGTTGCTGAGGTTGAAAGTAATGTGGAATAAGAAATTTGAGCCTGCAAAACACGATTTCTGGGAGTTTATATTGGTTAAAATTAAATCTTCAATTTGTGGTATAATCAGTACAGCACTATTTGTGTTAGTATTTTTGTCTCTTATCAAACTAGGAAAGGGGCATACCAGCTAAATTGGAAATGGGCTGGATCAGGTTGTGCAACCTTTAGAATAGTGAACTGGTTGGAACTGTATGAAACTTAGTTCTCTTCCCTTCTTCCCCCAGGAGCTGTAATCAGAGGAGAAATCACAGGGTGGCCTATGTTTGGTCAGTTGAGAGCCCTAAGTGGCCAACACATTGACTCTACCTGATAGCATTAAGGCGTTCTTGGGTGGCATGGTGGCACAGTGTTTAACACTGCTGCCTCACAGCGCCAGGGACCTGGGTTCAATTCCTAGTTTGGGTGACTGTGTGGAGTTTCCACTTTCTCTTCATGTCTGAGTGGGTTTCCCCCCGTGTGCTCCAGTTTCCTCCCAAAGACCAAAGACATGCTAATTAGGTCCTTTGGCCATGCTAATTTCTCCCTCAGTGTACCTAAACAGATGCTGGAGTGTGGCGACCAGCAGATTTTCACAGAAACTTCAGTGAAAAGTTGGATTAAAATCACCCATGATGATTACGGGACCTTTCTCATAAGCCTTCGTTATTTCTTCCTGTATGCTCCTTTAGTGTTGATGTAAGCCTACTACTTGTGACCTTAATAAATGAACCTAAACCTAAATTTCTAAGTGCCTGGCTTTAATCTCCTTTATAATAGACTCCAGCAGATATTAAGCTATCTGCCTATAGCTTCCTGCTTTCTGTCTCCCCCCCATCTTGAATAGAGGACATTTGCTTTTTTCAAATTTAATAGGACCTTTCCAGAAACTAGGAAATTTTGGAATCTCAGCAGCCATTTTGTTTAGGATCCTAGGAAGAAGCCCATCAGATCCTGACTTGTCAGCTTTTAGTTTTAATAATTCATATAGTATTCTTTCCCTGGTGATTGTAATTGCTGTTCCTCCTTCCCTTCCACACTTATATCCTCCACAGTAAAGACAGATGCAAGCTATCTGTTCAGTTAATCAGTCTTTTTCTTGTTCAGTGTTAATTCCCCAAACTCGCTTTGTAGAGGACCAAAGTTCACTTTACTTACTCTTTTCCTTTTCAAACACCTATAGAAACTCTTAATATCTGTTTTTATGTTTCTAGCTAGATTTCACTCCTACTCTAATTGCTTCCTAATTTTTTTAGCCATTCGTTGAGATTTTATTCTGTCCAGTTTTCTAACCTACCAATAATCTTCATCGAATTGTATGCTTTTTCATTCAATTTAATACCATCTTTAAATTATTAGTTAGCTATGGGTGACATATCCTTCTACTAAAGTCTTTCTTTTCCACTGGAATGTATCTTTGCTGTATGCCACTGCATCTCCACAAACCTGTCCCATAACCTGACATCCCATTACACTTAAGCCAGCTCTGTCTTTGTGCCCTCATAATTTCCCTTATTTAAGTCTTAGGTCCATTCTTCTGTCCCTTGAACTGTATGTGAAATTCAATCATGTTATGATCACCTATACCTAGGGGCACTATTATTGTGAAGTAATTAACTAATCCTGTTTCGTTATACATTCCCAGATCTAGAATATCATGCAGTCTGGTGGGTTCTCCCACATGCTGCTGAAAGAAACTGCCCTGAAAGTGTTCTATGCCAATCTGATTCACCCAATCTATATGTAGATTAAAATTACACCTGATGATTACTGGACCTTTCTCATAAGCCTTCATTATTTTGTCCTATGTACTCCTACAGCGTGGTTACTCACCAAGTCTGTCCAAATCTCAAAGCCACTTTGCGTTTTCCTCACTAGGCACATTCCCAACCAGTTTTGTGTCATCCACATACTTGGAAATATCATATTTTGTCCCCATATCTAAATCATTGATCTACGTTCTGAACTGCTAGGGCCCAAGTGCTGATTCTTGTGGTACCCTACTGGTCAGAGCCTGTCAACATGAGAATGAATGTTTATCCCTTCTCTTTGCTTTCTGTTAACCAATCATTAATCTGTTCCAGTATATTGCCTGCTATCCCATATTCTGAAATTTTGCTAACCAATTCAGTAATAAGCCATTAGGGTGTTGGATTTTAATAAAGGGTTTCTGAAAAATCAAAGCACACTACGTCCACTGACTCCTCTTATTAATTCTATTAGTGACATCCTCAAAAGAAGCTCTCAAAAGGTTCATAAAACATGATTTCCATTCATAAATCTATGTTGACTATGTCCAACAGGATCATTATTATCCAAGTGCCCATTCATCTCACACTTTAGTAGCAGGGAAATGCAAAAATCTATTCTAATGTGAGGCCAACAGGCCTGTGGTTCCCTTTTTCCTCACTCCATTCTTTCTTAAATAATGGGGTGACATTTTCTACCTTACAATCTGTAGAAACCATTCAAGGATCTGTTGAAGTTTGGAAGATGATTTCCAATGCATCCACTATCTCCATTGCCACTTTTTTCAACACACTGGGATGTGGAATATCAGGACTTAACCTTCAGTCCCATTAATTTCTCCAATGCAATCTTCTTACTAATACTAATTTCCTTCAATGCCTCATTCTCCCAAGTTCCTTGGATCTCTAATTCTAGGAGATTTCTTCAGGACACCAATTTAAGATCATTGGCAAAAGAACCAACAGCAGTGTAAGGAAAAACATATTTACATAGTGAGTGATTAGGATCTGGAATGAACTGCTTAGAGGTAGATTTAGTTGTGACTTTCAAAAGAAAATTGGATCATTATCTGAAGAGGAAATGTTTGCAGAGGCACAGGAAGGGACGGGAGAGGCACTGGGTGAATTGTTCTTGCCGAGAGCTGGCAGACGCCACAGGCCTCTTGTGATGTGACTGTTCCATGGCTCTGATTGGGCTCAATGGCCTATCACCAAGTTGTAAAGTCTACATTTGAAATGCTGCTAATGGGAGTAAAAGACAACAATTTTTTTTCAGTGAAAATGTTTGCTCCTTCATGAGTGAATATTACTTTTTACAGCTTTCTTTCCAATGGTACACTACTGCAAACAATATAATTGAATTTCTAGGGCATATAATATGAGAGAACATTGCTTTGGAATCCCTAAAGCTAAATGACAAAAGCATGCAGTTTTCTAGTTCAGGGCATCTGATACAATTTCAAGACAGCCCCCCCCGCCCTACCCTGAATTGCTCGCGCTACTTTCTCCTGTGATATTTTGGCCCTGTGGTGTTTTTCATTGGACACTCGTCAGAAGTGGAACCAACAATTTCTTTTTATTAAAGCAAAATACCGCAGATGCTGGAATCGGAAACAAAAAAGAAAATGCTGGAAAATCTCAGCAAGTCTGACAGCATCTGTGAAGAGAGAGAATAGAACCAACCCTTCGAATCTGGATGATCCTTCTTCAGAGCTCATAAAAAAATGTATCCATTCCTGGCACATCGGCAATGCTAGCCAACCCTAAATCATCTTTGGCTTGTGAGGCCATTTCAGAGGGCACTTGAGAGTCAGCCACTTTGCTGTGGCTCATAAGAACTAGGCGCAGGATTAGGCCATCTGAACCCCTCAAGCCTGCTCCACCATTCATTAAGGTCATGGCTGATCTTTTCATGGGCTAAGCTCCACTTATCTGCCCACTCACCATAATCCTTAATTCCTTTTTAATGTTTAAAAATCTATCTATCTTTGCCTTAAAAACAGTCAATGAGGTAGCCTCTCCTGCTTCACTGGGCAGGGAATTCCACAGATTCACAACCCTTTGTGTGAAGAAGTTCCTCCTCAACTCAGTTCTAAATCTGCTGCTGCTTATTTTGAGGCCATGCCCCCTAGTTCTAGTTTCGCCTGCCAGTGGAAACAACCTCTCTGCTTCTATTTTATACATCCCCTTCATAATTGTATGTTTCTACAAGATCTCCACTCATTCTTCTGAATTCTAATGAGTATAGTCCTAATCTGCTCAGTGTCTCCTTATAAGCCAACCCCTTCAGCTCCAGAATCAACCTAGTGAATCTCCTCTGCATCCCCTCCAGTGCCAGTCCATCCTTTCTCAAGTAAGGAGACCAAAACTATACACAGTACTCCAGCTGTTGGCCTCATCACCTTATTCAGCTGCAGCATAACCTCCCTGTTTCTAAACTCCATCCTTGTAGCAATAAAGGACAAAATTCCATTTGCCGCCTTAATTACCTGCTGCACCTGCAAACCAACCTTGTGATTCATGCACAAGGACATCCAGGCCCTTCTGCACAGCAGCATGCTGCAATTTTTTATCATTTAAATAATAGTGCATTTTGCTATATTTCCCACCAAAATGGATGACCTCACATTTTGCTGACGTTGTACTCCATCTGTCAGATTCTTGCCAACTCACTTAAAATATCTATATCCCTTTGCAGACTTTGTGTCCTCTGCACACTTTGCTCTACCACTCATCTTTGTGTCATCTGCAAATTTTGACATACTACACTTGGTCCCCAACTTCAAATCATGTATATAAATTGGAAACCATTGCGGCCCCAACACTGGTCCCTGAGGCACACCACTACTGATCGCCAACCAGAAAAACACCCGTTTATCCTAACTGTTTGCTTTCTGGAGTCACATGCAGGCCAGACCCAGTAAGGACAGTAGATTTCCTCCCCTAAAGGGCATTAATCAGATGGGTTTTTCTGACAATTGACAATGGTTTCAGTGGATTCTTAATTTTTTTTATTGAATTCAAATTCCACGATCCTTATTTGCGAAAGGAAATGTTGGCCTTGGAGGGAGTACAGAGAAGGTTCACCAGGTTGATACCAGAGATGAGCAGGTTAGCTTATGAGGAGAGATTGAGTAGATTGGGCCTGTACTCCTTGGAGTTTAGAAGGCTGAGGGGTGATCTTATAGAGACATATAAGATAATGAAGGGGCTAGATAGGATAGAGGTAGAGAGATTCTTTTCACTTAGATAGGAAACCAGAACTACAGGGCACAGCTTCAAAATAAGGGGGGGGGGGGGGGGGGTCAGTTTAGAACAGAGTTGAGGAGGAACAACTTCTTTCAGAGGGTAGTGAATCTCTGGAATTCTCTGCCCATTGAAGTGGTGGAGGCTACCTCGTTGAATATGTTTAAGTCACGGGTAGATAGATTTCTGATTGATAAGGGAATTAAGGGTTATGGGGAGCAGGCGGGTAAGTGGAACTGATCCACTTCAGATCAGCCATGATCTTATTGAATGGTGGGGCGGGCTAGATGGCCTACTCCTGCTCCTATTTCTTATGTTCTTATACAATCTGCCATGGCGAGATTCGAATCTGGATCCCCAGAACATTAGCTGAGTTTCTGGATTAATAGTCTAGTGATAATACCACTAAGCCTCTCTCAAATCCAATAGGAATTCTCAGGCCCAGTAGTTGCTGCCTGAGGTAACAGAAATGTGGGTGCCAGTGGAAAGATACCAATCTGCCCTGAATGCTACTGTAAAAATGTGCCTGCAAAAAATGGCTATCTGTCCAGAACTGTCTTTTTATGTTAATTCTGGTGGGGTTTTTGCCCAAGATTTGGAACACGTGCAGTAACTCCCTGATGGGCTCAGTAAACCACTTCTTTGAACAAGCTTACCCCGGTTTAGTGAATCCAGTCCGATTTTGAGCTTACCAGTGTGTCTCTAACGTCCCCACCAACATCAATGTAAAAGCAGTTGTTTTCTCTGTTTCTGTGGGATGCAGAGATTTATCACCATTTTGATCTTTAAGTGAAATTACAAAACTCAGAGTAATTTTTCTGAAGGGGATTATCTTTGAGAAAATTTGGAACCTATTCAGGCATCTAGGTGAATCATCTCTAGTACCTCGTATTTAAGTTTTAAGTTTATTTGTTAGTGTCACAAGTAGGCTTACATTAATGAAGTTACTGTGAAATTCCCCTAGGCAAGAATGGTCATTCTGTAATCAATATACATTTTATATCTCGTTTATTTTGGATATAATTTTAAATGTGAACCAGGTAATATAGGAGAAAGAAATCCTATTGATGTGCAATATCCATGCAATCCTGTAATCAGCTGGTAAAAATATGAGGCTGCATCTTAAACTTGCTTAAATGCATCTCCCCTGCTCTCTCTAAAAACGATGATTATTTCAAGTTATTGTTGACTAGAAAACTGCTAATTGTTTTTCTGTGCTGACATCCTGCATGTGTCTAAATGAATCAAAACAAATAAATCCCCAGGGATGTAGACAGCTAGTATTTAGAACCTGACGCACATTCAGAATAGTGAACAGTCATTGTGAACAGTCATTTTCAAACTAATCAGTGCATGCAAAGAGTAACCAAAGTTAAAAGTCCAGGTTAAGTAATGGATCAAAATTCGTGCAAGGTGCTGGGGCGGCAGAGGGGCAGCACGGTGGCACAGTACTGCCGCCTCACAGCCTTCGGACCAGGTTCGATTCCCGGCTTGGGTCACTGACTGTGTGGAGTTTGCACATTCTCCCTGGGTTTCCTCCGGGGTGCTCTGGTTTTCTCTCACACTCCAAAGATGTGCAGATTAGGTAGACTGGCCATGCTAAATTGACCTGTAGTGTCAGGGGATTAGCAGGTTAAATGTGTGGGATGGCGTGAGTAGTGCCTAGCGTGAGATTGTGGTTGGTGCAGACTCGATGGGCCGAATGGCCGCCTCCTGCACTGTATGGATTCTATGATTCTATTCTAAGAAACAAATACAACATTGGGACAACTTTGGAATTCTCTGCATGGATGATGCAAGATGAACCAAAAGGCCTTCCTCGTCCATAATTGTATTGTGATCTTGTGAATGCACTTCGCCCTAGGCACTGAGTGGAAGCAGGGCGTAACAACTGGCTGGGCCAGTTTCTGATTTTGACTAACACTGAGAATTTTTGTGTTTTTTTTAAACTTGTCAACATGAGTTTTAAACGTTTGAAGTTGGACATTTTTGTAAGATCAAACTTCGGATGACTTGCCGGTACATCTTCTGTGTTTAACAGACACATAGCATGATGTGAATTAGTTATAAAGATTTAATATTTATTTATCTTGAATTATTTAGCTATGTCAACGATCACTTCCAAGTCGGATCCTGTTTTCACCTCCCAAGCATATGTTTCAGCATGGGTCAGTCGGAGTGCAACTCTCGCAAATTTTCCCTTTTCTTAACCTGGAACATCAGTTGTACAAACACCAGAGTTGAGATCAGTGATTTCCGCACCAAACTGATTTCACACTTGACCCTTTGAGATGTTCTGCTATTTGCTGAGCAAGCTGAGTTACACTGTCGAGAAAGCTGTTCTTTGCAGTCTTCAGAAGAAAAGGGAACTACTTTGTGGAAATTGTTTCCTGCATTTGAACAGTTGTACTTAAGTGAGTTCTCAATGAAAGACTTCATTAAACTGATCAGAAATGGCAGTCTGCAGTCAGATTGCATTACCAAAACCCAAACATTCCCTTTTTCATATCAGACAAAAAAGATAGTTGCGTGCACAATCCTGTGTGACTGCAAGTTAACCACTATCCACTCATGCATTAACAGCTGTTCTACTAGTCAGCCTCTGACACATGCATTGGGTGCAGTCCTTAAACCATGCAGGTCTCTTAATGACATTGACATCAACCATTTGTCTGTGAAATGTTCCTTGTCTGGAGATTGTCTTTCCAGTGGCCCTTGTTACTCTGGTGCCTCTTGTTCCACTGCAGATGTTGGGGATTCATGTTCCTCTGGGATTGATGGTAGTTCTATACTCAGTACAAGTAGTGAGATCCCTTCTCCCTGACCAACTGATTGCGGTGAAGGGGTAACTTCACTAGTTGATTGGATAGGCCTGCAATTGCACCTGTATATATGGTTAAGATTTTTCAGCTTTCATTTTGAGTTGCCATCTGTGGAATGTGGATCATTCTTTCTTCCTGGTACCTTGTGTATCGACTTTGAAATTTATTTATTCATATCTCGCACAACTTGATCCGCTGAAGAACTCAGTTTATTGGAGTTTATTGAAAATATCCTTTATATACACTTCAGGTCTTCCAGTTTAGCTCTGATGTGTACATTTTCATGTCAGATTGCTTCATTTACCACCTCCTCGTGCATTTCCTTGCACTGATGTGGTCAGTGACCATCTTGCGATTCACTTGCATATTGTCTCCCTCGTCTGGGATCTTTTGTTTCCCTTTTTCTCTTGACACATTTAGGCTTATCAGTGTAAGCCTTAGATTTGCTTCAGCTGAGATGAGTGGCCGTTGCATGCCATCAATGATCTGGAACTCCAGATCTTCCTTCCAGCTGTTGCACTGGGATGCCAAACTAATTTGTCCTCTTGATATGAGTATCATGCTGTCATGTAGCCTCAATCCTAAACTAATGAGGGCCTCATTTTTAGATTGCCATGTTGAGCCATTTCTCATAGACCTTTGACATTCTTACATAGTGCACCAGTGCTTATTTGGCTGCTCTTATTCACTTGATACGCTCCTTCTGCAGTCATCATGGTAAGAATCACAAACCGTTTGTCACCTTGTGACTTGGTTGAATCAACCTCGTGTATGTTATACAGGCTTGTCTACCATCTCTCCAGCGGTCATCTGTATAGGGTTGTTTTGCTTTTTTCTCACCACACTTGTGTGCGAAATGATTCTGCTCTTACAGTTAAAATATAATCTCATTATGTTGAACAATTTTTTTCTCTTCCATTGTATGCTGTTCCCCAGAGAACTGGCATCCTGCCCTTCATCTGAAACAGTTCAGCTCTATTAGCCTGGCCTGGCTGTCAGCATAATGTATCTTCTGGTCTGTCCTGCCTTACACAAGCTCTGGCTACCTGACGTTTCACCAAGTTTTGCAATCTGACACTCATCTTTTGCTTCAGCATCAGTTTGCCATCTTTCAATAGATTTGCTTTCACTAAAGCGTTTTGCACATCTAAGATTAATCAATCTTTAATCAGATCATCTTTTATCTGTCCAAATTCACATGCTACCCAAGCTGTCATTTCGATCACGTACTGTTCAATGATTTTCACGCACCCTGTGCTCTAGTGTTGAATACATAGCGTTGATGTGTAACATTCAGCCAGGGTTTAAAGAGTTCCTTCAAGGCTTCCAAAATTGCTGTCATCTTTTATAATCATAAGTGAATTACATTTAGGATGATATTTTGTAGCAGTCCTCCTCACTCCAGCAGTATTGGAAGTGTGGCTTCTGGTTAGTTTATAAATTCTGGTTAGTTAATTAAGTCTGATGCGATGTCATAGTTTTGTTATTGTAAATGGAAAAGCTGTTAATTCTGCCATATAAATTTGTATCTTTCATTCGATATGAAAAGGAGGATGTTTGCATTAAGTATACTGCCTGACTTGTCAAAGTCTGGTGACTCTGCCATTTCTGATCAGTTCAATAAAATCTCGCACTGGGAATACGCTGAAGAAATAGAACTGTCCGTAGACATGAAACAGTTCATTCTGACTGGGATTGGGCAGTTTCCAAAGTTTGCCATGTTCACTCACCCTGCATTTACTAGCAGCCTTCGATACATGTTTGCTTTTCCCTTATCTTTGTACTGTGCCTCAGCGCTTTTCCTGAATGCTTTTAATACCTTTTCTAAGATTTAAACATTTTTGTGTACCCTTCTGAGCTGTGTCTTCTCTGCACCATTTCCAGGGTTCAAGAATCTATTTTTTCTTCATGCCCTGACACCATGTTTCATATATAGATATAGCTGTGCTGCCTCAGTGTGTTCTCAGTGAGAGGCTTTATTGAACAGATCAGAAATGGCAGCATACAGTCAGCTTGCCTCAAGGCAGAGTTGCATGGCTATGGTAGTACAGTTGGTGAGATTGCATTTCCAAAACTCAAACAGAAATGGATCTTCACTTGGGGCGTTAAGAAAATTGCAGTAATTCATTCTCCCAGGTTTAAAAGCATGCCCTCTCTATGAACTCAGTGCAAGTCTGTCATTGCCCATTCTCCCTGTGTCCAGTGTAAAGACCTGGAGCTAAGGGGTGCGAGTTGTTGATCTTCATAGAATCAAAGAACCCAGCAGTGCAGAAGAAGGCCATTTGGCCCATTGAGTCTGCACCCAGCACAATCCCCCCCAGGCCCTATTCCTATAACCCCGTACCCTAGTTAGTCTCCCTGACACTAAGGGGCAACTTAGCATGGCCAACCCACCTAACATAAGAAATAGGAGTAGGCCATCTAGCCCTTCAAGCCTGCCCTGCCATTCAATAAGATCATGGATGATCTGAAGTGGATCAGTTCCACTTACCCACCTGCTCCCCATACCCCTTAATTCCCTTATCAATCAGAAATCTATCTACCTGTGACTTAAACATATTCAACGAGGTAGCCTCCTCCACTTCAATGGGCAGAGAATTCCAGAGATTCACTACTCTCTGAGAGAAGAAGTTCCTCCTCAACTCTGTTCTAAACTGACCCCCCCCCCTTATTTTGAAGCTGTGCCCCCTAGTTCTCGTTTCCTTTCTAAGTGGAAAGAATCTCTCTACCTCTACCCTACCTAGCTCTTTCATTATCTTATGTGTCTCTATAAGATCAACCCATGCATCTTTGGGCTGTGGGAGGAAACTGGCGCACCCAGAGGAAACCCACACGGACAGGGGGAGAACATGCAAACTCCAACCAGACCTGAGATTGGAATTGAACACGGGCCCCAGGCACTGTGAGGTTGCGATGCTAACCACTATGCCACCATGCCACCCCATGAGGAGTCATTTGATAAAGACAAAGGAAAAGGATGTATTCCAATATCATTTTCTTCAAGGGGAAAGTGATTTATTGATGTGTGAACATGTTTTCTATCCTTGAAATAAAACAGATGAAGGGTCTCCCTTCTCCCCTTCCTCCAGTACCTATAAACAATTTTTTTTCCTGTATGAAATTATGCTTTTATACAGCACTTGTTCAGGTCAGAATCCAGGAAATCATCCAGTTCTTATTGTTCCACAGTTCTACTGCTGGACTTGAGTTATATTTAATTTGAATTTATATTATGCTAAGACCAGTGTTAAGTGGCAGCAGCTCCAAGCAAACAGATCTCATATAAAGGCTGGGAAGACCTGATCAGGAATCACAAGCATGAATCTTAACACCCTACAGTAGTAAAAGCTGACTTAGAGAAATAAGCTTTCCAAACCTGATTTTTCCAGGACTGATAGCCTGGACAAGTAATAGCTGAAGGAAAGTTGCAGCTAAAGGTTTTGGTACTTTTTGTCAATTAATTGTTAACGAGGATTTATGAGGATGTTGCTAGGACGAATGGACCTGTGTTATAGGGAGAGGTTGGCCAGGCTAGGACTTTATTCCTTGGAACATAGGAGATTGAGGAGTGACCTTATTGAGGTGTATAAAATTGAGGGGCAGAGATAGAATGAACGCACACTATCTTATTCCCAGGGAAGGGGAATTCTAGAGGTTTAAGGTGAGAAGAGAAAGATTTAAAAGGGATCTGAGTGGCAACCTCTTCACACACAGAGTGATGGATATGTGGAATGGGCTGCCACAGAAAATGGTTGAAGCAGGCACAACGGCAATGTTTACAAAACATTTGGATAAGTACATGGATGGGAAGGGATTAGAAGGATAGGGGCCAAACATGGGCAATTGGGACCAGTTGGCATGGATCAGTTGGGCCCAAAGGCTTATTTCCATGCTGCTCGGCGATGCTGTCTTAAATTAACTTTTGTCTGCATCAGTTTTGTGAAATAGTAATGCCTATTAGATTTTTTTAACATGACACTCGCCTCGTCTTTTTAAAAATAAATTCTGTGATCATGAACTTTACTGAACAAATGTCTTTATTTTAAAATTACAATAATGATCTTTGTTAAATGGCTCGTTTGTTTGTTTTAAAAGTAACACAATGAACTTTGCTGAACACTCCCTTTGTGTCTCCAGAGCAATGTTCCACAATGATGAACTTTGCTGCGTGCTTTCTTGCTGTTTTTGTAAAAGTGGCACTTGCATCATTTGGTAGTGCCCTTGTCTCAGAGTTGAACAAATGTGGGTTAAATCCCAACCCAGAGCTTTAATATATGACCTTACCTGGCATTTTCATGCATTACAGAGAAAATTGTACTGTGTCAATGGTCTTTCAGATGGCATGTGACACTATTTGAAGAGCAGACTGGTTCCATGAATTTCTTGATCAACATTTCTCCCTTGACTAACATCACCATCAGCCTTCTGGTCACTGTGCAATCTTGCTGTGCACAAAATAACTCCTGTCTTTCCTAACAAAGCAGCTTCCTATGGGAACTGCTTTGAGGGGTGGGTGTAATAAGGTACCTTGCAAATGCAATTTCTTTTTTAAAAATGAGCAAAAGCACCTGTGAGCTGATAGCATCAAAGGTTATGAAAAAGAGAACTGTTTGGTCATTATTAATGCAACTTATTATTACATGTTGAACTTGCCACAATTAGTAATGGCATAGATTCATCCATTAAAATACAGCCAGTATTTCCAGTAAAATTGTAAACACTTAAAATTTTTGAAACATATTTTAGAATTCTGCTCGAAACTCTTACATGAGGACACGTTCATGGTAAAATTCATGCAACGCAATTTATCCCCTGCCATAAGATTACATTAGATTAGGGCGGCATGGTAGCACAGTGGCTAGCACTGCTGCCTCACAGCACCAGGAACCCAGGTTTGATTCCCAACTTGGGTCTCTGCCTGTGTGGACTCTGCACATTCTCCTCATGTCTGCACGGGTTTTCCCTGGGGGCTCCAGTTTCCTCCCACAGTCCAAAAGACGTGCTGGTTAGGTGCATTGGCCATGCTAAATTCTCCTTCAGTGTACCCAAACAGATGGCTATGAGGGGATTTTCACAGCAACTTCATTGCAGTGTTAATGTAAGCCTACTTGTGACTAATAAATTAACTTCACACAGTAAAGAGGGAGATGGATCATTTCTATCAAATTCCTTTGTAACCACTGAGAACTGTACAATCTATCGACAGGAACTTGAACGATGGTCTAAGTTTTGCCTCCCGAGGTGTTGAGACCAATTGAGGGGTTCCTGCTGTTATCTCAAAGGAGATCAACTAACAACACAGACTTGGGACCTGGTCTGTGTGGCTCTGTACAACGTGTTTTTAATCAAGTGACCTCCTCTTATTTCAGTATACAGTAGATTCTCACAAGAGACTGCACAAGAAGCTCCTGGTTAGTTGCTTGCCCTCTTTTTGAATATTTTCTCTGCCTCTCTACCCAACATCAAACTTGCTGGAGGGTGCACTATAACCACAATATAGTCTTCACATTTGGAATGTAACCTAATCATTTTGTAGGAGAATTCAACATGTAATAATTGCCATGTAAACTATTGAACTCTGAAAGTAACAATGTACAACAGCTGTTGGAACAGTAATCTGAAAAACCTCTCATTGTTGAACTATTAGCTGTCGTCTTTAGAGTGGCTCTGTCTGCTTATAAGAGGTGAACTTTTCACCTGTTAATAATTTTTTTTAGACCAAAATTAAGACTGTGTCTTTATATATTGGCCCTCAAACTGATGGGTAGTGGGGGGGGGTTTGGTGGTGAGATAGTGAGGGCAGTGGGGACATTGTCATTTATACAAGGTCTCGGCCTTGCATGCTGGGCTCAGCACCAACAAAACTATTGCCACAGTTTTTATTGGCTGACAGTTCACACTCCAATCAGACTTTAGGCAGGCTGCACAGTTCTGATAAAGAGTAAATTAATAGAAATTGTGCTAATGTCAAGTTATGTCAGGTCAGCATTGCATATCTAGAACGATCAGAGCCTATGTTCTGTTTTTTTTTCGTTCCTCTCCTGCAGAGGCTGCACAGTTGCATTAGGTTTGGCCTACTTCAGTGGTGTATCGAAATAGGCAGTTACTCTACTGAGAGCCTGTGGGCATTCAACTGTGGCAGACCACAAGGCCTAATTTAAGGTTGCCCATGCCGGCCATCTGCAAATATTTTAAATTTATTTATTAGTGTCACAAGTAGGCTTACATTAACGCTGCAATGGAGTTACTGTGAAAATCCCCTTGTTGCCACAGTCCAGTGTTTTGTTTTGGGTACACTGGGGGAGAATTTTGCATGGCTAATACACCTAACCAGCAAGTCTTTCGTACTTGAGAGGAAACCGGAACACCTGGAGGAAACCCACGCAGACACAGGAAGAACACAGACAGTGACTCAAGCCGGGAGTCGAACCCAATCCCTGGTGATGTGAGGCAGCAGTGCTAACCGCTATGCCACCATGCTGCCCTCTGCAACAGCGATCACTGAATACCAATCTGAAGTTTGCTGATTTTCCTTGCTGCTCAGCCTAGGGGTGCTGAAGTGGGCCCACTATTAGAGCCTTAAAGCTGTGGCACCAGCAGAAATTGTCTTTTTTAAAAAAGCTGTCTTTATGCTCGAGATCTGTGTGAATGACGCCGGTTCTGGGCTCATAAGCCTTGTCTAGTTGACTGCAATCCAAAGAAAAACTTGCTGGAATTAATAAAATATAAAATAAAAGCAGCTGGAATCAGCACACATCAGGGTTTGAGCCTGAGAGTTCCCATGTGTGGTTGCATTTTGAGAAATCTATTTATCTACTCAATTGAATTCCATTCTCATGGATTTCTTTAGAAAAGGCTACCATATTTATTTTTAAACTGATTGTGATGAAGGAGATTACTTAGGGTGGGACCACTTGTGCAGTCTGTTGAGGAGTGTGAAACCAGTTTTAATCTTCGTGGGTCCACAGAAGAGCAAATCAGCTATTTACCTTAAACCTGCTGAAGGGAGAGAATTTCTGTTGTAAATAGCAGCAATCAAAGTCTAAGTGGCTGTGCGCATGCTTAAACATAGCAATCATAACATTCGGCTTTTACTTGGCTATTTGTGGATTGAGGTATGGAGGAGTACAGAATCACCCTCCAAGAAGATTGTTTGTGTCCTGTGTAATTTCCTTAGCATGTCTCCTGTGCTTAGTAGTAAATATGTTCTTCTGACCATATCCCAAATCAGAAATTCATCACTTAGGAAAATGTATGGAACCTTATTCCGCTATCCCTTATCACATTGCAATGTGGTTCATGTGAGATGCTGGTAACTTCAATTACACTTCTTTTGCTTTGAAATAAAACAATGAAGAAAGTCTTGGGAATTAACTGTTGTTGGAACTGGGTTTTTAATCTAGGAAGTAAATCCCAGGAAGACTTTGCCCAATTCAGAATCAAGCGGCTGAAATTTCCCAGCCCCGTGCTGGTGGGCTTGGAGGCTGGAGGCCAGGAGAATGAAGGGATGCTGTTTGGGCCTGCTCCCCACCATATTCCTGCCATCAGATATATTTCCCAGAGTGGGAAAGGAATCATCGACCTGCTGAAAAGAGTCAGCAGCCATTTAATCAATTAAGGACGATTTTACGGCACTGCTGGCATTTGGTGGCAGCCAAGCAGCATCTTGCCACATCTGGAGGTTATCAAATCCTGTGGCAGGCTGGAGAGCTAATTGAAATTGAAGGCAGGGCTACTAGTACAAAGGCCACACCTGTGACTGTAAATGTGGTCAGCTTTGGGGTCCCCCCTCCAATCTAATTAACCTATTTTCTGGCTCACCACTCTGGAATCTTGATTTAAATTTTCGCCTACGATAGCAGCACCATGTTGAGGCCCATTTATAGACTACTAGGTGTCGGCCTACTAGGAGGCTACGTCTTGGCAAGTAGATATTTGGGGCCCCCATTTTGTCCTGGTGTTGGGGCCCTGAAGCCTGTTAGAAAATTTGCCCATGGAATCAACAGAGCAAAAACGTTAAGACTAATGATAATCTGCTCCTGAATGAGAGTTTGTGCCTCATACATGTTGTGCTATAGTCTGACAGGCTGAGTAACACAATATCAATAGAGGATCAGACTTTGTATTTCTTTTTTTTCTGTGAGTGAACAAGTTTAGCTTTGTCTCAAATTGCTAAAGTGGTGAACATGATCGTGAGCTGAACTGTAGAACCAGTGAAAATCCTAGGTTTATATTTCTACCATTATGTACTCCCAACAGGACCAGGTAAGTGGAAAATTTACCTTGTGTTGCAGATCCTCATAGCTGGAATTGTCTGTGAAAGTTCTTTATTTACTGGGAAAATCTCAGTGCAATAATTGTCTCAGATCTCCCGTGGCATTGAACGGGATAGTCATGGCGAGAGTCATCTGCTAAATGTGGCGTGCATTTGGATTTTGGGTTCAGTACTGATTGTTAATGAGCTGTTCTGCCTAACCCTGTCCTTTTTAAAGTATCATCTTGTTTTCCATACTTCTTGCAGTTTGCTGGGACTTTATCAGATGGGTTGGGAAAGACAATGGACACCAGACACCAGGCTGAGCGGGAATCTATCCGCTATCAAGCAGTGACCAGTGGTGAACACCTTGTGGCTGGAATTCAAGGACTAGCTCACGGTGAGTGTGTGTGGAAGAGGCTACTTCAGTTCACCAATGTAAATGGCTAAAGATTCAGGTTTAATACCTGTTAAAATCTATAGCTGGGAGAAATAATTCTAAATATCTTCTGTGTACTCTTTCCAACTGTGGGCATGTAATTTCTAGGATATATTTTACCATCCCTATGGCTTTTGAGATGGATTTCTTTTTTACAATGGAACCTTTCATCGATCATAGCCTGCTGTCCAGCTGAATTTATAACATTAAAGTTGTCATGCTCCATAATGATTGAATTTCAGAGTAATGCATTTCAGATGTCCTGTCCTCAGAGACAGAAGTTCTTTGTCGGCAGAAAACCCATTTTTTCCTTGTTTGTTCACGCTCAATTCGGAATGTTCGGCATTGCATGGTAGAAAACCCCTTAGAACACTGTCTGATTAAGAAAATTCTACCCTTTGTGTTTTAATCTTCGCCCACCCAATCAAAATCATTTCCCAAGCATGAAGTGGATCTTTAAGTTTATTGTGCTGCCTCACGCAGCGTGCATACATAGTCTCGGATAAGAAAAACTGTTCCTCACTGTTGTTTTACCCTTCCTGCTTCCTAAGTTTTTAAGTCCCCTTCCATGAGAAAGTATTTTCTAGTTTCTGTTTTATTCACCATTTTAAAGACTGCTTTGCACGATTACAGACACTATGTACCCTGACTCTTTTCTCCCAACCCATCAGTGCCAGCTAGTTGCTTCAAAATCTGTACCGAGTGCCATGTAACTATATCTTCATTGGCTTCCATTGATGTGAAATATGAAGGCACTTGAAGGCTGTACAGATTTGGAAAAAGACTGAATCAACTTAATCACTGGAAGGAAATCTCCATCCGTATATTGTCATAGAGAAGTCTTGAGATCTGGCATAGTGATCCCTTAAATTTTTCCCAACCCATTTGTCCTCTATTTCTCATCAAAATGCTGCCCCTTGGCAACACCATCTGAAAACAATGTCAGTTTCCACGCTGTGCCATCCAGCTCTACTTCAACACCTTTCAACTGCTCCACTACCTTTTACATGCCACAAGCTTGTCCAACATCCAATAGTGGGTGAGCAGAAATTACCATCACACTAAATATTGTGAGGAGCCAAATCCATTGTATATGGTCCCGACACAAAACATTGTTCTCTACCACTGACTCCATCCCTCTCCTTGGCAACTGTCTGACTTTGTTTGCAGTCTTGCTCTCGTACATGACCTGAGGATGAAATTTTGACCACTTAGCTGTACCATCACTAAGACCACCTCTTTCCACCTCCGTTACGTTGCCAACTCTGCCTTTGCTTCAGCTCATCTGCTCTGAAACCCTCATATATGACGCGTTTGCCTCTAGGCTTAACAATTCCAACACACTTCTGGCCTCCTTTCCATATTTTATCCTCTGTCAACATGAGGTTATAAAAAAAAGCTCTGCCGCCAGTATCCTAACTTGTACCAACCTCCATTCACCCATTACCTCTGACCTCACTGACTTATATTGACTCCTGGCTAAGTGGGCCTTGATATTAACATTCTTGGTTTCAAATTCCTCAGTGTCCTTGCCTCTCCCTATCTCTGTGATTCCTCCACAACCCTCCAAGATCTCAATGCCCCAATTCTGGCATCTTGACTATCCTGACTTTAATTGCTCCATCATTGATGACTGTGCCTTCAGTTATCAGGGTCCTTGGCTTTTGTACTTTCTCTCTAAAGCACCCCAGCTGTATCCCTCCACATTTAAGGCGCTCCTTAAAATCTAAACTCTGATTAAATTTTTGTCATCTGCCCTCATGTCTCCTTATGTGGCTCCATGCCAAATTCTGTTGGATAATGTTCCTATGAAGTGCTTTGGCATGCCTCACTGCATTAAAGGCATTATGTGAATGCACCTAGCCATTTTTAAAGGCAGTGCACCATTGATTCACCAAGAAATGAATTATTGCAGTAGCAAAATTTGAATTTCCACTAACACTGCTGCGAAGGTTTGATCTTTATTTTAGTGTGAACTTTGTACAGGGATGGGAAGGGAAACTAGATTGTCCTGGTTCTCATTTTTCAATTCTGCTTTCTGAAAATCGTCCAGTCTCGGGCACAGGTAAATTGACGTTTTTTTTTTCAAAATACTTCCTTGTGCGTCTTCCGCAGGTATTCTTGGTGGATTCACCAGTGTCATCACTTCAACAGTGGAAGGAGTGAAAACAGACGGTGGTGTCACTGGTTTTTTCTCAGGCCTTGGAAAGGGATTGGTCGGCACAGTAACCAAGCCAGTGGCAGGTGCTCTTGACTTTGCCTCTGAGACTGCACAGGCTGTGCGGGAAACCACGACAATAAACAACCACAGGTAAAGGAGAAAACCCAATTCACACAGTATACAATTACAGCAAGAATGGGGATACCCCAGTCACCTTTAACAAACACTCACTACTTTTTTATTGCAATATTTCAATCAGAAGGCATCTAAATCAATAGGCAAACAGGTTGAAGACTTTAGGGTAGTGCAGTGGTGAGCACTGCTGCCTCACAGCGCGAAGGACCCGGGTTCAGTTCCAGTCTCGGTCACTGCCTTGTGGAGGTTGCAAGTTCTCCCTGTGTCTTCATGAGTTTCCTCCTGGGGTGCTCCAGTTTCCTCCCACACTCCAAAGATGTGCTGGTTAGGTAGACTGGCCATGGTTAGTGTCAGGGTGATTAGCAGGATAAATATAAGAGGTTGCGGGGATAGGGACTGGGTGGGATAGTTGTCAATGAAGGCTCAATGGGCCGAATGGCCCTTTTTTTTGCACTGTAAAGATTCAATGACTTTGAGATGCTCAGGTTCATCATGCAATCCAGGACAGGCAGCAGATGGGATTAAAGCTTGAATTGTGATGTTTGCATTGCTTCTGGTGAATCCATTAACATTAATGTTTAATGCTCCGCATCAGGAGGCAGAAAAGTAACAAGAAAGCTAATGGGTTTTATTTTAAGCAGTGGTCTTTAGGTATCCAGTTTATCTTTACAAATTTCTGGGCAGCATTTACCTTGGACTGTCTATTTCAAAACTGAATATATTACAAGCAATTTTTAAATAATGCTTTGTTTCTATGCTAGTGCTTTGATGTTACAACATCATAAGTGTTCACACTGCCTTTGAAGTATGTTGGCAAATACTAGGCTTCCATGTTCAGGGTGACTTTTAGGAAAGATCTGCAATGTACAGAACAATAAAATTTTATAAGTACGGGGTGTACTAATAGCATATATACAGGGGCCAGGTTAGCCCAGTTGGCTGGCCAGCTGGTTCGTGACGCAGAGCAATGACAACTGCATGGGTTCTTTTCCCACACTGGCTGAGGTTACTAATGAAGGCCCCACCTTGTCAACCTTGCCCCTCGCCTGAGGTGACATATTTGTTGAGTTAAATCACCTCTGGTCAGCTCTCCAGCCCCCCTTCAAAGGGGAGATCAGTCTGTGGTCATCTAGAACTATGGCAACTTTACAGGGTGCTAATAGTGTGTGTACAGGTTATTCATACTACATGTACAGGGCATGTTAATACGGTACATATGGCCAAATATATGAACAGAATGCGATATTATAAGAAAAGCATTTATGACTGCACTTAGAGAATGAAGTAATAGGATGTATAAAGGACAGTAACACTATGTGTAGGGTACACATTAATACTGTCCATACAGGGATTACTAATACTGTACACGCAAGGTATGCTACCTTTCCTGTAACTTACAGTGAAGTAAAACACAAAATTGCTCCTTGATGTAAATAATATGTGTGGCTAGCAGAATTAAAACTGAGCAAATCTAAATAAATTAAAGCTTTCTTCAAAGAAAAATAACACATTGTTGTTGCCATGTTTAAGTATGTAGACAATTATTTGCATCTGGTATTTTCTGTTAAGTACAAGATGGTATAACGCATTGCAATCTGAGTTTCCTGAACTTAGTACAATCCTACCTGCGTACAATGTAAACCATCTAAATCACTGGGTATAATACTGCTCATGGAGCATTGCAGACTACATTCTTGTTTCTTTTATCAAGCCATAACCCATACTTCTCTCATTTACAGTTTGTAAAGCAGCAACATACTTCAACTAAACAAGCTTGCCATGGTTGATTTTAAAAGAGAATTTTGTTTTTTAACAGCATGAGGCTTCTCAATCTTGCATGACTTTATTTAGATAGACAATTCAATCATTCGCTGTAATAGTAGGTACCAGTTTGAGAAGTATAAAAATATCTTCAAATCTGAACACAGTTCAGAATGTTATTGAAGTCTGCTTACCTAACCACAGCGACAAGTAATATAAATTATTATGAAGAGCCCTACCACATTGCTGCATTTCACTTCACACAATGAATTGCTTTTCATGTACAGTGAACTTGTGTAGGGCAGGTTGAGCACCATCCTCCATCAGTATATTGTGCTGTTAATCTTGGGACCCGGTACAGTGATTCCCCAAATTTTTCCCAACCCATTTGCCCCCTGTTTCTCATTGAAAATGCTGCCCTTTGCCAACACCATCTGAAAACATGACCCAACAACCCTGCAGAAACCAGTAAGGTGACTGACCAATGCATCAATGTATTTTTCTGGTGGTGTTGCTGAGTTGGGAATTGTTGCCAAAGCATCAGTAAATTTTATTGTTCTCTTAATACTGCTATGAGATCTGTCTTAATAACTCCAGCAGCTGACCTGACTGCGAAACAGCAATGCCGCCAACTCAGCATGAAGACAGTTTGAGTAGACAGATAATTAGTGTCCCCGATGTCACAAGCAGCCTTGCAAGGAGTTATTTTTTGGGGTGTATGTAAATTATAAGTAGAGAAGTGTTTCATATTTAGGTCGTGCCGCATTTGTAATCAGGGCTAGCATTAGATGTGTGTGGCCAAAGGCAAAGATTGGCCTTTGAGGAGCCCCAACCAAACAAAGCAACTGATTAAACCAAAACCGAAAACTGTAACTGGAAACCAAAACCTGATTACAAGCCATGTGGAACCACATTGATCTCGTAGGAATCAAAACCTAATCCTGAGCGCTCAGGGCACAGAAGCATGCTGAAGCACTCATAAGAAATAGGAGCAGGAGTAGGCCGTCTAGCCCTTCGAGCCTGCCCTGCAATCACGGTGCTGGACATGTTCCTCAAGTGCCAGTAAAAGAAACCACCCTTTTATCTCTGCAGATAAAACTTCCCACGTATTAATATAAGAATCACTGTAAATATGGACAGTCCATTCATCTGCAGCTGCAGTGTTTATGTTATGGGTCCGTGTTCATCATATGACTGAATTTGCCCCGGCATGGTGGCAGTGATGAGCACTGCTGCCTCACAGCACAGGGACCCAGGTTCGATTCCAAGCTTGAGTGACTGTGTGGCGTTTGCACGTTCTCCCCGTTTCTACATTGATTTCCTCCAGGTGCTCCGGTTTCCTCCTGCACTCCCAAAGATGTGCAGGTTAGGTGAATTGGCCATGCTAAATTAGTGTCCAAAGATGTGCAAGTTAGAAGGAATAGCAAGTTAAATGCGTGCAGTTTGGGCAGGGGATAGGCCTGTGTAAGATGCTGAGTCGCTACAGACTTAATGGGCCAAATGGCCTCTTTCTGTACTGTAGGAATTCTATGATTTACACTGGGATGACTCCCAGAGTGTTAGCAGCTACAAAAGCCTGGGATGTGCATGATTGCATGTTGGAAAGTCAAAAGAAGAATAGTAATGACGCCAGTGCTAGATGACAGCTGGTCCACCAACTGTGTGAAAACCTTCAGTTGAATAAGAATCAGACATGCTGAAAACCGTAGAGATACCTGCAACTTTAGTAAATGAATATATATACATCTATTAATATCTCTGTTAACATTATTGACTCTACCCATCCCAAGCGCTCAAATTAAAGAGTTAGATAGGAAATGTAACACCACATTCTGCACTCTCGTTTCCATCTTTATGGTGGTGGTTTGTCCGTACAGCGCACAAGAAACTATTTTTCACTGTATACTAATACATGTAACAATAATAAATCAAAATAAGTACGAAGATGAAAATCAGCCAGGTTTCAATGTGTGCTACATGTTGAATTGTTGTGGAACGGATTTATTGAAAACCATCTGCAAATAAACTAATTTTGTGTCTGGTTTGCACTGTTGCTAGTTTAAATTCTCCTCGCCATATTCCCCAAGCTGTTTGATCTGTTTCTGTTCTAGTTAGGCTTTTACTGTGCTGCAGTGGGTCTTTTTTTCATGCCCTACACATTGCTTACAGGGCCAGCTTTACTCGGTGGCAACTATGAGAACATAGAAGTTTAGCTGTGCTATGATCTCTTTGAACTGTTCACGGTCATATACTTCCTCGCCTGAAAATAGACCTAAGGGATTTAAGCTGAATGGACAACATTGTTAATTGGCACCATTTGGTAGTGTGTTTGGATTTATGACAGCTGTAAATTCTAAAAGCTCCCCTCCCCAACAAAGAGAAAAATTTTATAGCTGTGTGTAAAGCAATGTATTTATTTTTTAAAAAGCTGTTTTTGTTGCCTGATATTCTTTTGAACATTGCTTCTCCCAGACCTCGAGGCTCACCTTTTATTGTGACTTTGGGCTCATTTTCTGACCCAGGTTCGCTTTCAATGTCCCAAAGTCTTATTAAGTAAAGCTTTCTGCTGAAGCAAGTCTGCCAACACTCCTTTAATAGCAAACAGTGAATTTGGTGAAGTGTGACTGAGTTCCAGAAAGTCAGTAGAATGTGAAGTGGCCTTTAGTGCATTGTTTAACAGGATGCTTCAAAGCTCGTAATGCACACAAGGGCTTAAACAGGAAGTTTCAATTGTAACCAGAATGACTGATGACTTTAGTGTGTGTTTTACGAGCAGAACCAGATTTTTCAGACCTTATTAATGCAAGTGTGCTGAGTCCAAGCGTCCATTCTAACTTCTCTCAGTATTGCAATTTGAACTTAAATTGATTCCTCTTGAGTCATCGGAACACTTGGCTATGTGTGAATAATTGAATGCAGCCTGAGCAACAGTTCTTCAGTGTAAAGGTCATTGGGCTGGATCTGTATCATTGTTTCATAGCTGTGTGACACAAAACAATCTTACTTGCCAGAGCATTTTCAAAACAGAATTAGATTTATAGATTTATCTAGGTTTACAACTTTCGCTGGACTCAAACTTGTCTTTCTATCTTGATTAATAATACTATTATGTTCAGTTTCTCCCTGAACTTTTCCCTTGCATGCTTGGTCAATTCCAAATATTCTATTTATATATTCCTCTCACCAGCTTGAAATGTCCGTACTGTCTTCTATTGTAGCTCGGTATTTCCCTGGATCCTCAAACTGTACAACTTATTACCTCTTGTCAGACTAGCATGTATAAGCATTGAGATGGGGCTGATTTTGCTCTCCAGTATTGGAATTCTGCTGCAGGCAGTGGCATCACCTCAGTAAGCCTAACCAGTGGATGAATTTTTAAACTTTCTTCCCAGCTACCTCAGTGGACGTGACAATTTGCATTGTGGTTGCCGTTAGCTGCCTGAGACATGAGCATCAAGGCATGGGAGCACAGACATTTCCAACATCAGTATAAAGGTTGCTTTTTGATTCTGTATATCGTTCTTGAAATCCAAGGTTGACCCTTCCAATAATCACCATTGCTTGATCAGCCTAGTTTTGTGTTTCTCAGCCTTGGTATCCTGTGCTGTGAGCCTTGATCCTTTTATGGCAAAACTAATAATCCCAAACTAGTTTCAATAGTCTTCACTAGTTTCATTGAGATTCAGATGGTCATTAATCATCAATTCTGTTCACCATTATCAGTTCCAATAAGGATTTAACTTAACAAACTGCAGTGGAAGTTTTTTAGTTATGGGTTGTAGAGCAAAGGTGTGCAGATGGAATTAAAATACAGATCAGCCAGACTCTTGAATTGTGGTGCTGGCCTTGGAAAGAGTCCAGAGGAGGTTCACAAGAATGATCCCTAGAATAAAGAGCTTGTGTGAGGAATGGCTGAGGACTCTGGGTCTATACTTGGAGTTTAGAAGGATGAGGGGGGTTCTTATTGAAACTTCAAGGATACTGCAAGGTCTTGATAGAGTAGATGTGGAGAGGATGTATCCACCAGTAGGAAAAGTTAAAACCAGAGGGCGTAACCTCAGGCCAAAGGGACGATCCTTTAAAACAGAGGCGAGGAAGAATTTCTTCAGCCAGAGAATGGTGAATCTGTGGAACTCTTTGCTGCAGAAGACTGTGGAGGGCAAGTAATTAAGACAGAGATAGATAGGTTCTTGATTAATAAGGGGTCAGGAGTTATGGGCAGGATAATGGGGATGAGAAAAATATCAGCCATGATTGAATGGTGGAGCAGACTCGATGGGCTGAGGGGCCTAATTCTGCTCCTACGTCTCATGGTCTAAGAAGCTAAAGAGACTGAATTATCTATTCCTGTTTCAATGTGATTGTGTGCTCCTAATTAAGGACAGCATTGCTGCTATTTTCATCCCAATATAAGGATAAAGTAATTGAACCATGTTGTGCTACATGCATCTCCACAGCTAGAAATACTATTGCAGTATTGATCATCTTGGTGTAGTTTTGGTTACTATCACGGCAACCAGAATGTGACATTGCCATGACTTGCTGACTCACTGGTAATGGTTTATACAATCGTTTATGGCAAATGTAGTGGCTTGCAGCCAGTTGCAAACAACCCAGGCTTCCAGAAACCTGCATCAGCAATGCAAAGTTGTGTAATATAAAAGCAGCCATTATCTCTCCCCTCTTGTGTTTTTCTCCCATCAGTGGAGTTATTCTTTTTGTGGTTAAACTCCCTGCATGTGTGCTATCACAGGTTAATCCAGACGACCCCCAAAATTCCTGCTGCATTGACAATGTAAAACTGCCTTTATCTCAGGGACAGAAATTTGGAACAGAATTCATTTATGCTAATTTGCCTTTTTCTTCCCCTGACTTTATCAAAATTTCACCTGAAGTTCTTTCCCTGTGGACAACACACATAGGCAGTTTTACATCATCCACTTGAAATCCTGCAAGTTGTGCTTAGATAATAGCGAAATATGGCAATCCATGCAGAGTGCAAAAATTCTGCTTACCTGGGCAGTTAATCTCTTTTGGTAGACTAATTGCCAAGGCTATGGATGTCATAACGTGATATCTTATGTATCTGTTTTCCTAAAAAGGGTAGACTAATCGTAATAATTAGCATTTTACGTATGTCACTTTAGATTTTATTTTATTGGTATAAGGAACTGAGCTGGGAATTAAAGCTAAGAGAAGCACTTTAAGTCCTCGGTCCAAATTTTCAGCTGAGTTGGACTGCTTGGAACTCTTGAAGCTTCATTCAAAGGTGCCACAGATTAGAGAAATCAGTCAGCTATCTGGTAATATTTTTTAAAAATGCTGAATTTTTGATGCGTGAATGATAGAATTTCCATACCCCAATTATTGAGTGACTGATCTGGCAGTTTAACTTAGGCTGACCTGCCCATGGGCACACATATGATGTATCCATGTCAAAACAGTGCCAGTAATGAAACAATGTCCCTTTATTAAATAAAGGTAATCAACATTGAGGAATTACCCTCAACATTATCATCTGTCCTTCTCCACTGCTGTTTAGGTTGATCTAGCTCTAGTGTTGTGGTATTCCAGCCTGCTTTCACACGAGTGATCTTATTGATTCCTGTACCGAACTCTCTGCATGGAAAATTTGACCCTGAAAGTATACCTGTTTTGTGTGTTGTGTCTTGTTTTGTTTCTGGGAGGGGGAGTGGTAATTATTGAAACCAAGAAGTGATCCTACTTTTTGGTTAACCTAACAACAAACCAGACAAATTGTGGTGGGACGTTGTCTCCTTTACAAGAAATAGATTTTCACAGTTGTCCAAGACGGCCAAAGTTCAGGCTCTGAGAATTTGGTGATAACTGTAATGTACATATTGGCATGTATTTCTGCCACATCATGGCAACTCCATGTCTTACTCAAAATGGCACCAGGAGCCTGGATCCCAAGATCCGATCCCCTGGCTGACCTTCTATTTTCATTGGTAGGGGCAAGGGAATAGGATGTGATTCGCATATTAAGGAAACCTGAACGCAGCAGGGCCATTTGAACACGGTGCTGAATTCAAACAGACCTAGTTTTCAGTGCGGCTAGGTACATTTCCCACAGCGTACGACTTAGTTTTTTAAGAATAGGTGTGAAGGCTTATAAAAGGTGGATAAGGTCTGTGGAATTATCAAGCTGTCAATGAATTTAAATCCCCCGCCCTTTTAATTTTGCAGAAAAAATCCTGTTGTGTCTTTTGAGTTGAAAAGAAATGTGCTTACAGTTTCATTAGCTGTTTCTTAACTTAACCATTTTAATGTTGATACTGATGACTGCTTTCACAACCTATCATCAGAGTAGAAGGGTTATAAGTTGGCTTTTTGATTGACATCTCCAGGAGATTATTATGGAATTGGCTATTTTTGATGTGAGGCTACAAATACAAATGTTTGTTTTATGAAGGATTAAGTATTTGAGCTCACTTAAATATATTAAATGGGATTTTATAAATGAGTGTTTGTTTTTATATATAGTGAAGTCTGTAATAGATACTTAGACTTGTATTCTATTTCATCTCAGCATGGTTCCTGAGGTCTGCCCATGTTGGATATTGGATGAGTTGGCATGGAAGCTGTAAGGATAAAAGTTGATGGGTGGGGGACATTAGTTGGCATGAGTTGACATTATGTTGATAAGGGGGCTGTAAGAAGCCAAGGGGATGAGTGGGCATTCATGTATTGAGATGAGTTGGTACTAAATTGTCATAGGGGCTAAGGAGCCATGAGGAGTCAAGTAGGGGGGACATGGGTTGGTGTGGAGAGTATGAGGAGACATGGGGGTTGGTGGGTGGCACAGATCAACTTGGATGGAACATGAGGAATGAGTGGGCATGTGATGGATGAGGGCTAAGGGGTTAAACTACTTTTATTTGATCTGGAATCAGGTTGCAGAGCACTGAGACAGGCCTGAAAACCAGGCTGCCTCAGCATTAGCAGCCCCTGTCACTGCCACTGAGCTGTTTCTGGGAGTGGCAAGCCGAACTCTAGTGTGTATCCACACCCACAATGAAAATCTGACCATTCAGAGCAGTTCCTCCTGAGGCGAGTTGGAAATTTCTTAACTCCACGTGAAATTCTGGGCCGTTATTTTAGATTAGTTTGAAACTGTAGTCCCCTAGGTGAAAGTTTGAAGTGATATCATAGCCATGTTGGCAAGCCAGTTTCTGTAGAATAATGCCCTATCGCGACAGACCTTTAGGAGGATATGAAAAGTGAAATGCCTTCGCTACTTAGCCACAGCTCTGTACGTTAATGAGGTAGTCAACCTTATCAAATAATGCATCCACATCAAAATTAAAAAAGGAACAAAATAAGAACAGAAATTGCATGTCAGATAGAATATGAACTTTATAGGTGTAATCTTGTATCAGAACTCCCTGGAGATTCAGTGACTTTATCTGGTAAGCAGATAACTCAGTTCAATCTTCAGCTTATACTGAGTTCGGAGGGAGAGATGCATAAGAGACAGGAAATCAATAGCTTGTCCACCTGCATGCAAAAAAGGCCAAAATTAATACCCAGCAAGAGTCTCTGCACCCAAAGCAATAAACTCTCTTTCTTTTCCAGTTGCCATGGACCCATGGTGTCTTTCCAGAATTTGAATTTTATTTGTCTTAGTCTTGACAATGGCATGCTTCAGTTAAAAATATCTAATTCAGCATTAGAATTGGAGAAACTCATGGTAGGAAATAGCTTGCATGTTCTGGATGTGTAAAATTCCAAGTGGCCAGGGACTGCACAGTATGTTTCTCAGTAGAGTGCTTTTCATCCCCCAGTTAGCTATTCTATACAAACGGTTACAGTTAACGTCTGCTGGCAAAAGGAACGCTCTACATACCACACATAGTAGCTCCACTATAGATTAGCTCATTTAACGGCCCACCGCTTCACTTGTGCTTTACCATGTAGTACCCAAGTTCAGGCTTTTCTGGAGCAAATCCCAGTCTTTGCCTTCTGAAACAGAGCACACAGCAACCACTTTGTGGGCATAGGAACAAAGTGTGCTTTTAAAAATAAAACAAAACCCTGAGCTAAGGCATGTCAGATGAGAATTCTGCCAATAGGCCTGTTTTTATATCCCTGGAGTATCGCCATAATCGAGGGGAAACAATATACTATTGTGTTAACTGAATGCAGCTTAATATATTGTGTACTAGTGGGCTTCATTGTTTCTTTTATGATATCCATTGGCAGTGCTTTTGTTTTAAACGTACCCTGGCTTTTTTCATCCTCCCTTCTCATCGCTTCTTCTGAAAGCATTGCTAATGACTGGTTCTACAGATGCTGTCAGTCTCTGATAACCTCAACCAAACTGCTATCCTCACTGTGTAATACAAAATGACTGTTGACTTAAGGGTGCATCAGAGCAGGAACTGCTGCAGTCATCATCTCATGTCCATACCATGTATCTTTCCCATTTCAGATTCCTGGATAGTGATCGTGAGCCAAGTCTTGGGTTGATTTTCCTCAAACTAGCCAAGGGATGCTGATTAAATTGAAATATCCCTGGCTGGGATTAGGTAGCTGAACATACCGAGGAGGTAGTCTGGGGAATTCTGGTACTGCTAACATTTCAGTAGGTACTGTATGAGTAAAGAAAATATTTGTGTTTAAAACAAAATGTTGGAAAAACTCAGCCAGCCTGGTAGTATCTGTGGTGAGAGAAACAGAGTTAATGTTTCGAGTCCCTTTGACTCTCCTTCAGAGCTGGAGGTAGAAATGCCTACCTTTGTCTTTAACTATCAAAGCTATTCTCTTTGTCTTGTGTCCATGACAGCTCTGAGAAATCTCCCCTGAACTTCCACCTATTCCTGACTTTCTATCCCACTCCCTATCTACCAACAGTATAAAAACCCATCACATTTCTACTGTTTTCAGCTCTAAAGAAGAGTCAATCAGGCTCAAATCTTTAATTGTTCGTTTCTTGGCCTTTAGGCTAAGATCAAGCATGGGATCAGGTATAATGCCTGTTCTTGTCAGCTTGGATCTAGTATGTCTGTTTTGTGGGGACCATGAATTGGATTCAATTTGAATTGATTTTTGGAACAAGCAAGGAGATGGATAAAGGGTCTGTCTTGTCCAGTCTGTACGTTGACATCCCATGATCTTATTGAATGGCGGGGCAGGCTCGAAGGGCTAGGTGGCCTACTCCTGCTCCTATTTCTTATGTTCTTATGTTTATTCTTGAGCAGGAATAATGTTTTTTTTTAACTGTTTTGCTCTCCACATATGCTGTCAGACTTGCTGATATTTTCTAGCATTTTCTGTTTTATTTCAAGGTTTCCAGCATTCGCAGTATTTTGTTTTTATTTTAGGGGGTAGAAATGTGCAATCAAAGAGAGGAATGAGAGGAACAACAAAAAGGAAGATCAGAGATGGGGTATATACAAACATACTGAATTAGGGACAGGAGGAGGTCATTTGGCCCCTCAAGCCTGCTCCACCATTTGGTAAGATTATGACTTATCTGATGCCTCCAATATCCCTTGACTACCTAATTATTACTATCTGCCTAGTGGCACGGTGACACAGTGGTTAGCACTGCTGCCTCACAGCTCCAGGACCTGGGTTCGATTCCTGGATTGGGTCACTATCTGTGTGGAGTTTGCACATTCTCCCCGTGTTTGCATGGATTTCCTCTGGGTACTCCAGTTTTCTCCCATGGTCCAAAGATGTGCAGGTTTGGTGTATTTGCCATGCTAAATTGTCCCTTAGTGTCCCAGGATATATAGTTTAGAGGGACTAGTGGGGTAAATACATGGAGTTATGGGGATTGGGCCTATGTGGAATTACAGGATTGGGGCCTAGGTGGGATTGTTGTCGATGGGCCGAATGGCCTCCTTCTGCACTGTAAGGATTCTATGATTTTATTATTCGAGAATCTATCTACCTCTGTCCTAAAAATGTTCAATATTCCTGCTTGTCTGGGGAGGAGAGTTCCATGTACTCACAACCCTCTTGAGAGAAAGGAAAAGAGGGCAAGAAGGTTTAAAGACAAAGACATCGAAGGAAAGGCAAAGGGAGCGGTAATGGTTGTAGTAAGAAGACAAAGTATTAGTCCAGAATGAGTGTAAATGTGGGAATAATTAACAGCACTGTTCAAAAGCAAAAACATGAAAAACAAGATTGAAGCCAGCACATGGGAAGAAGCAGAATCAAAATGGAGGACAGAGTTCATGGCCTGAAATTATTGAACTCTATGTTGAGTCCAGAAGGCTAATAATTTAATCAGTAATTATTCATTCCAGATGAGGGAGGCTTGTTTTGGCAGGAATGTGCTTTGGAGAATAGGTGTTACAGTGATATATCACATTTTCTAACCCAAGCTGTTGATGAATGAGACTATCCATTCAAAGTGAAAGATTATTCTGTTTATACTTTTGCCAGTTAGTTTGCCACAGGCTAATGTGGTAGCTATTTTGGATGCGGTAAAAATCCCACACCAAGGTGAATCCCCAGTTAGTCTGCTCTTCATGGCAGATGTTGGCCACAACACAGCCAAATTCCCTGAATGTCGTCAAAAAGCACCATGGAATATTTCATAGCCACCTGAGCCACTCCAGTAGTCAAATAGAAGGCTTTGATTTGAAAGATTGCCCTCCAACAATGCAGCAGTCCCTCAGTACTGCATTTACGTGCTTGTAAATTCTGGGTTGAATTAGGCTTCAATCCACAGGCATTTAAGAGGCAAGTTTGTGAAAACTGAATCAAGATGGGAATGCATCTTTCACAGATTATAACTGAATTATTTATGCAGTTGTGCTCTGAGATTGTTTTCTGTGGCCAAATCATTTGACATATTTGTATGTTGAACTATTTCTGCAGTGCGTGTAGCTATTAGCTAATGTGAAAATATAATATTGTAAGATGTCTCACAACACCAAGTTAAAGTCCAACAGGTTTATTTGGTAGCAAACGTCACTAGCCAAATAAACCTGTTGGACTTTAACCCAGTGTTGTAAGACTTCTTACTGTGTTTACCCCAGTCTAACACCAGCATCTCCACATCAAAATGTAATATTGCCAGAAAACACTTTTATTTTACATTCAATTGTAAATATTGATATGGTCGTAATATCAATATTTTTGTGCTGGAAACCTCTTTCCAGTGCCAAAAGCCCACTGCAGGATGAGCTTTAAATGGATCGCTTAAGAACATTTGAGATTGTAATCTGGGAGGAAAGAAAAACCAGTTTGACCAGTTGCATCCACTGAAATACGCACTTCCTGTTTGCTGATCGCGAATTGGTATTGATGGCAAGCATGAAGAAATGTAGAACCCAGACTATTCCATTCGTCTGATCAAAGGGGCAGATTTCCTGCCCTGGCCACAATTCCTTCTGTCATGTTACTGAAGGTGTTGAGTACAGATCCAAGGATATCCCACCCATGTGGAATGCTCTTTACATAAGAGCTGTTTGACCATGGAGGGAATCCAAGCTAACGTTGTTCTTCTTGCCCTGCATTGACAGAACTTGTGCCTTTGCCTCTAGCAAGTTTGGTGGGAGATGGGGACCACGCCACTTTCTCAGCTCCAACCTGATCAAGTGTTTTGCAGGAAAGCCCATTGATGGATGACCATCAACTGAGGCCCTTCAATTGGTAATTAATGCCCACATAAGGGCCTCAACCCACAGCCACCAGTGGTATTGACCCAGCAGCCGACAGGGAGCTTGCCATGTGGGGTGTATGACATGCAAACTTGTGGAATCGCCAGTAGACTCTTAGTTGGTTGAGGCGGTGGTTGGGCCACTCAAAGGCACTCAGTGCCTGATCGAGGAATCTGACATTGGGAGAGAGGGAATGTGGTGGCCAGTGAAACCCAGCCCCTGCCTTTGCTGCTTTGCGTTGCCCTGTAGCCTTGCGTTGCCCTGTAGCCTTGCGTTGCCCTGTAGCCTTGCGTTGCCCTGTAGCCTTGCGTTGCCCTGTAGCCTTGCGTTGCCCTGTAGCCTTGCGTTGCCCTGTAGCCTATCTCCCACCATTATTCAGCCCTGGCCTAGGATCCAGCAACAATCTTATGTCCCTACTCAGTGTCGTACCAGTGGCAGTAGCCATCACTTCTTCAGTAATGCAGCTGCTCAGTAGATCTGCCAGTCTCTAATTGCTTTCTGCCCCCAGTTAAGTGTTCAAGTGAAACAAGATGTGTTAATGGAATGGTTTCACCAACTCTCCGACTGTGCTGACACTCATTAAAGTTTAAAGTTTATTATTAGTCACAAGTAAGGCTTACATTAACACTGCAATTAAGTTACTGTGAAATTCCCGTAGGCGCCTGTTCAGGTCAATGCACTTAACCAGTATGTCTTTCGGACTGTGGGAGGAAACTGGAGCACCCAGAGGAAACCCACGCAGATATAGGGAGAACGTACAAACTCCACACAGAGTGACCCAAGCAGGGAATCAAACCTGGGTCCCTGGTGCTGTGAAGCAGCAGTGCTAATCTCTGTTACCGTGCCACCTTTACAAGGTTTTACCCTACGTGTGCGCATTGCATACAAGAAGAATCATGGTTGCTTTTTTGTTCACCTTCACCTACAATAGGGCCAATTGTAGCATCATAACTCTTTTGCCAACTCTTTGTGCTGTTCAAGTGGGTTGCTAGTTAGATTCATCAAATATAAAGAAGAACAGACTTTTACTATGGAGAATGCCAGTGCGTTTATGTTTGTGTCGTAATGGCTGTCTTCCTCCTTCCCTCAATGTTTGTCGGAGTCTTTTAGCAGTAGAGAGATTTTAGCTGTTTTTCCATTGGCCGCCTTTAATTTCAGATTGCAGACAACTCACATTTGCGAGCTATCTCCCAATGTAAATTCTGCTAAAGTGATCTTTTTTGTGCCACTGGCACAAATTTTCAAATGCCTTGTGTCTTCCATTGTTTGCTGGAGCTGGGTTACAACACCATTCTTCCATAATCTAAGTTACAACAAGGCTAGTGGAAAAGCAACTTTGATACCCAGGTGTAAGAGCCCAAAGTTATAGTGGCAACGTAATCTGTTCAGTTGGCATTGATATAAAGTACTCTGACTTTTGACATTGCAGTGCTGGTTCCAGTAAAAAATAATGCGTTGCTACTCTTTCAGTTACTGTTTACGTTTCCACCAAATGTCGTTTTCCAGTTGGGTGTTGGGCAGAAGTGGAGCAGACATACCTGGTGTGACGCATGTAAGAACTATAAATGAGAGAGACCCCAACACCACTGATTTGCACGCTCTCAGTTTGCACAATGTTGACACTGTTATTGTAGTGGAGCAGTGGACTCTTACCACTTTTAACATGCTGCATGAAGTTTGCACCCCAGAGTTTTCTCTCATCCTTTCCAACATAACTGCAAATTGGTTGGCACGGTGGCACAGTGGTTAGCACTGCTGCCTCACAGCGCTGGGGACCCGGGTTCAATTCCCATCTTGGGTTACTGTCTGTGCAGAGTTCCCCCCGTACTCCAAAGATGTGCGGGTTAGTTGGATTCACCGTGCTAAATTGTCCCTTGAGCAATTGTAGTAAAGCAGTAGACCTATTATAACTTTTAATATGTTGGCATGAAGTTTGCACCCCAGAATTTTCTCTTACTTTTTCCAACATAACTATAAATTAACTACTAATTGGGTGGCACTTTGGCATAGTACTTAGCATTGCTGCTTCACAGTGCCAGGGACACTAGCTAGGGTAAATGCGTTGGGTTATGGGGATAAGGCCTGGATGGAATTGTGGTTGGTGCAGACTTGATGGGCTGAATGGCCTCTGACTGTACATAGGATTCTATAATTCTAACTTATTGTAGAAATAGGAAGTACTTAAAACTTTGAACAATTTTTACGCTGTTCCCCTGCAACTCCTCTCCCTGAAAATTATCCACTTAACAGTCTATATTAAACCTGCATTAAACTCCCTTCCCTAAATTTTTCACAGGAATTGTACCTAGCAGTGTGTTTTGCCCGAGTTTGGCTTGGTTAACTTTAATGGAACCGGACAGTTTGATCTGTGCAGAGAATATGACCCTGACTACTGGTTAACACCTGTTGCATTCTCAGCTAATCGAGGACTTCCCAGGGTCACGTTGTTCAGATCAGCCCCGCAGTAAACCATAGCATCAGTCCCGCGGTAGGCGCACAGGCCTATCCTTTCTATGCGGAAAAGCTTTACAGAAAATATAAATGGAGAATATCAATTTATGTTAGTTCACAAATAATAAAACGAAGGAACTTCCAATACCATGTAGGGAGGTACTTTGAACTAAATTTTCCTTTGTGGCTTGTGATCTGTTTAACAGGCAAGGGCAGGTAGAGTCCTGTGTTCTTGAAACACAAAATGTCAAAGCCGTTTGCTTGAGAAGGCATTTATCATCTTAGAAAGTGTATTAAGTTTTTAATTGTACTAATTAACTGTTGCAGTTGGGATTTCACCTGGTTAAAATATTTTCATTCTTTTGTCACACTTCAGCCCAGTTTCTATTGCATGGGTGGGTTAGAACTCCTGCCCTTTTCCACTGCAGCTATGTAACGAGAGCTATTTCAGTTGGCAATAGAGAGCTTGAAGCCACTTCAGTGAAGAGCCATGCACTGTGCACAGTGCTGTACAGTAACTGCTGTGTAAACAGGCGTGGAGAGACAGTTGAACATGCTGAACTCTCTTGAGCGGGCGAGCAAGCGTGCATGCAGCCAGGTGATCTGACACTGCCTTGAACCCAGCCATTATCAGCAAGAGAGCTGTAATAGATCAGCCTCTCAGGTTCAGCCAGAGTTCAGCCAATGTCCTGTTTTTTTTATAAAAAATCTTGTCATGGATCTGTGGGCGTGTTATTGTTTGCAGGCGGCTGTGTGAAGGTGTCAGGTTTGGCAGGGAGGGTTAGATCTGTATAAACAGCACCAACTGACAAAGGAGGGAGGAAAAAGCCTTTTGCAGAAAACCACAAGTCGCCAATTATTGCTCCAGTATATTGTCTGGATGCAAAGGCTTTTATCGTGACACTGAGCTCTTATTGTGAGTGGAATTTCTGTTTGTATTTTGTCTTTGTGGTGCTAATAATATTGGGTCAACAGAGTATTTCAGACTTCACACTGGATCGTACATGCATTTCATTCATGGAATCATATGTGACATTTGATTTATTGCATGTACGTAAAGAGGCAGCAGGGCAAATAATTAGTGTTCCAGAAATATATGCTTTGTGTATATATATACTTATGGGAAATTATATAAGGCTTCACTTGTTGAAGGCTAAGGAAGCAAATTTAGAAACATGTATCTCAAACAGCAGTTAGATGTTTGTCTTCATCCTGTGGATGCTGATAACTCAGATGTGAAAATTCACTGCAGTGAGATTGCAAGATGGACAGGTGCCAACCCTGAGGTTTAAGGATTTTTTTTTCACTTTAGTTTATTATTAGTCGCACAAGCCCATAAGTACAAGAATTACAATTTGGTCAGAGGCAATAAATATTTCAACAAGTGAATTAGATTTACAATAAAACTTTAACCCAAAAGCTAACCCTGCAGTCAAGTCCAAAGTTCCTTAAATTGCATGTAAACAGAGCAGGCTTGTGTACACTTTAACCCTGTAAAGCATTGAAAAACTCAATTCAAGCCTTTAACCAAGTCCCACTTGTCAATGCAAGGCAAGGAAAAGAACAACTTCAGCCCTGATCCCCTCCATGGTCCAACAGCTCACATGTAAAGAACATCCCACATGGGTGGACTACCCTTGGATCTGTACTCAGCACCTTCAGTAATATGGCCTCCTCCTGCACTGTTGAACTCTATGACAAAGAATTGTGGCCAGGGATAAGGGAAGGTTTCAGTTGCTACATCCACCCTCTTGATTGGACAAATTAAGTAGTTTGGGTTCTGCATTTCATGCTTACAGATGCGAAGTAATTTTGAACTAAACTCTTGTCCCTCTGAATTTTTTTTGTTTGTGTTCCTGGAATGTGGCTGATGTCAGCAAGATTATATTCAATGCCCATCCCTAGATAACTGGAGTGTGATTACGCTCTTGAACTGCTGCAGCCCTGGTTGTTAGACAGGGAATTTCAGTATAATGTCTCTTGACAATAAAGAAATGCTTATACTTGTCCAAGTGCGAGCAGTGCCCAAATGTTGCTGCTCATGTCTTTCTGGTAGAGGTCACAGAAGGAGGAGGCATTGTCACAATAAGTTCAGTGAGATTCTGCAACAGTAGCCATATCAAACCAGAAATAAAGGAAATGAAAAATTTGCCAAATTACTTGTCAAGTAAGCTGCTTTTCTTTGAGTTATTGTTTCAGCTGCACCCATCCAAATAGATGATGAGTATTTCAGCATACTCCTGAATTGAGTCTAAAATGTGAAGTTTTGAGGGGTCAGAGGTTAACCACTCATCACATACTCATTTACATCTCTAATCTTATGGCCATAGTTTTGTCTTCCACACTCGCATAATCTCCTGCGTGAAAACAGCTATCCAGCCTCAGCTCCAATCAACTCAACTCAAATTCCAAGATTACACCTTGTTTTGATTCCTGAAGTAGATGGAAAAGTAGTTTTCTAACGCAAGAACAGACAAGACTGGAAATGATCAAGCCAAGCCACATCTGTGGAGAGAGAAATAGGGGGAGACAGTGAAAGTGATAATGTCACTGAACTGGTAATCCAGAGACTGACATCTGTGCTCTGGGGCTGTCTGGTCAAGTCCCACCACAGCAGTTGGTGGAATTTGGATTAAGTTAATAAATCTGGAATACAAAGTTGGTCTCATTACTGATGACTTACATCAGTAACGGTGACCAAGACAGATATTACCGATTGTTGTATAAACCTGTCTGGTTCACATGTGACTCCAGACCAACATGGTTGACTCTAACTGCCCTCTGAAATGGCTTAGCACGCTACTCTGTTCAAGAATATGGGATGGGCAACAAATGCTGTCCTTGCCAGCGACACCCATAAAAACAAAAAATAGGTTATCATTTGATCAGTTCTGATGAAAGATCGTCAACCTGAAACATTAGCTCTGTATCTCTCCCTCCAAGGACTGCATGACCTGTAAAGCTGTTCCAGCATTTACTGTTTCTATTTCAGATTTCCTGCATCTGTACTATATTGCTTTGTGTTGGCTATATACCCTGGCAATTCTCTTCATTCTTTTAATCAGTTCACCACCTACTGTCCTCATTTCTGGACAATAGCGTCTTGACTCCGTTCATAAATTTGAGCTATCATTCTAGTGAATTGTTGCTGTATTTTAGCCAATGCTTTTCTGAGTGTGCACTCTCTTGATAGAAGGGTGGTGGCAGCGCTCTCATATTTTATGCTGAGTTGTGCTCATGCTACTTAAGACCTATTTAAACCAGTTATACAGCTTGTTTCTCAGCCGTGTAAAGGCCAAATAGTGACTAGCCTTAAATAGCAAGTAGAATGCTGGAAATCTGAAACAAAAGCAAAAAAAGCTGCAAGTACGCATTTGGTCAACCAGTGTCTGTGGAGAAAAGTATTTTGGATTCATATAAGGCAGTTACTATTCAATAGTCATAAACGATTCCTGGGATGGCAGGTCTGTCATAGAGGACAGACTAAGGCAGTAAGGATTATATTCACTGGAGTGAGAAGGGATCTTATTGAAACTATAAAATTCTACCAGGGTAAGACACGGTAGATTCAGAAAGAAGTTCCCAATGGTGGGGGAGTCCAGAGCTAGGAGTTACAATTTGAGGATAAGGGGTAAACCTTTTAGAACTGAAGTGAGGAGAAATTTCTTCACCTAGAGGGTGTTGGATGTGTGGAATTCACCACCACAGAATGCAGTTGAGGCCAAAATGTCTGATTTCAAGAAGAAATTAGGTATAGCTACTGGGGCCAAAGGGATCAAGGGATATGGGGGAAGGAACGGAATCAGGATATTGAATTTGGTGATCAGCCATGATCTAAATGAAGGGCGGAGCAGGCTCAAATGGCTGAATAGCCTACTCCTGCTTCTAGTTTCTATGTTAGTCTGCACAGAAACAAGTTCTGCATTGCCAGTTTGATTATACTGTGCATAATCCATAACCAGCCCTGGAACTGAGCTAATAATAAGTTAGTAACCAGAAAGTGGCATTGACGTGTGTTCTGGTGCCTCTATAAACCTGTGCTTCATAGAAACCTGGGTGAAGGAGTGAGGGCCCATTGTGCAGGAGGCACCAAAATTGAAAAAAGTAAGCTAAGAGAGGCAGTAAATCAAGTACCAACAACTAGAGGATGCCTAGATTGAGTTTTTTCAAACTGGGGATTGGAAGAGAGTAAAAAAGAAGGCGGGGAGTTCCACAGTTCTGAGTTCTTGAGAAAAATAATGTGTTGAGTAGGAGTTGGCGTGGTAAATCTTAATTTGGCAGTGTCAGTTGTCTCTTGTCCAAATGAAAATTTGTCTCTTTGAGTTCATAAATTGAAATTAGTCATCTAAAGATGTGTTTTCAATTTGTGTATACTTCTGCTTGAAGCATTCACTTTACAATTCATGGACTGGTTCAGTGCCCAATCTGAGGCGAAGGAGGAATCTTAAAATGTGAACGCACTATTTCTTACCACTTGACCTCTTCACAGAGAAATAGATCAAGGTGCAGATGAAACAAGGAAATGTTTCTGGTTTGACCTGTGCCAACAGGATAAAAAAAAGTAATGGATGGAGTTGACCCAGAGTCTGAGAATGAAGGCTACAAGTGCGCTGAAGGCAAATTCTCCAAATGATTGTTTCATGGACCATGGACAAAACACATGTTTCGTGCAAGACTTAATGATTCCATATAAGTGAGAGCAAAACCATAAGTCAAGTGTGCACTCAAGGAGGTGTTGAAAAGACAGAAATAAAAGTCAGTTCCAAGAGTTACTTGCAAAGAGTGAAGCTTTTGCATTCATTTGCTGTTGTACATCTACCATCATGTCACTTGTCATTTTAGTGGGGGACAATTTCAGGGACTCCATGGTCACAAAATTGCATAAGTGATTGCCCTCCAAATCATGTATTTAGCCCCAATTTTGGACTATTCCTTCAGTTTTTCTGCCTTCAAATAAGAGTTTTTTGGTTTCTATACAGTTTATGTAGTGAACTATTGCATTTGTTGACTTTATTAACATTTGTTTTGAAAGGTTATGTGTGTTGGCACACACATTCTGCTTCAGTCAGCATTCAATATATTTTTCTTTCTGCATGCACAGAGGCTAAACCATGTCATTGTAAATCCATCCATAAATATTTGAGTAGACTTTGATATGAAGTTGCAAGAAATACTTAAAAGCTCCACTGTGAGACAGAAAGCTGAAGGCATAGGTGGCTAAAATTCCATGTGATGTTTAAAAAAATGAAAAGGCAGGTGAGCTACAATTAGGCTGTCTTACCTGGGCTGGAATTCTAATCTACACAGTTAGAAGGAAATATAATCTACTTACTCCTTCTGAGACTGAGTAGTAGAATTTGACTTGGATAAAATGATATTCAAGTTGGGGAAACAAAAGAAAGGATTGACCCAAATGCATCCCCATAATTGTGTGGAATCTCTACGGAGACAGATTTCAATGGATTGTTGGTGGTGAAATATTGAAACTGTTGACTGGAGCATTGTTTTACTGATGTTGTCGGCATCAAGCTGCTTACTAGCCCATTTTGAATTGAGGCAGGCATAGGGTTAGATAGTCCTATCCAATAGAAACTGCAAAAGGTCGTGAATGTAGCCCAATCCATCACACAAACCAGCCTCCCGTCTACAGACTCTGTCTACGCTTCCCACTGCCTCGGCAAAGCAGCCAGCATAATTAAGGACCCCACGCACCCCGGGCATTCTCTCTTCCATCGGAAAAAGATACAAAAATCTGTGGTCACGTACCAACCGACTCGAGAACAGTTTCTTCCCTACTGCAGTAGATTTTTGAATGGACTTACTTTGCATTAATTTGATCTTTCTCTACACTCTAGCTTTGACTTTAACACTACATTCTGCACCCTCTTCTTTCCTTCTCTATGAACGGTCTGCTTTGTCCGTATGGCACGCAACAGATAATATTTTTCGCTGTATACTAATAAATGAGACAATAATGAATCAACTCAAAATAGGCACTGGTTGAGACTTAGAACGTAGAACAGTACAGCACAGTACAGGCCCTTCGTCCCTCAATGTTGTGCCAAGCTATATCCAAACCCAAGATCAAGGTATTCCACTCCCATATCCCACTTGTAGCTCCCTAGCGCTAGACATAAGTTACTTAACTGAATCAAGTGAATAAATTTGTATATCTATGCAGAATAGCTTCAGAAGATGGGTGGTGTAATAATCAAATCTAGTGAAATATGACCCTAACCTCTATTGTCTACACCAATTGATAGTTGATTTGGAAAAAGCAGTATCCCCTTGTAGACCAAACACACACTACATGAAATAAAAGCAAAATACTGTAGATGCTGGAAACCTGAAATCGAAATAATGTGCTGGAAATACTCAGTTGGTCTGGCACAATCCATGGAGAGAGAATGTGAGAAAGTGTTAACATTTCAAGTTGAATGTGACTTCTTCAGAACGCAAGTTCTGAGATCTGATGAAGAGTCGTATTTAACTCTAAACGTAAACTCTGTTTCTCTTTCCTCAGACGTTATCAGGCCCACTGAGTATTTTCAGCACTTCTTGTTTTTATCCAACTGCACCTGTTGTATTGTAGTAAAATATAATGCCTTGGGTAGCAGATGAAAAATGTTAGTTGCAGAAGTGACTAACCAGAGATTTATGCTAGTCATTTCAACATCCTCAGACTCCGAAGCAATACAAACCAAAAGAAATTTGAACGGTTTAAAATTGATATGGATTCAATCACTTAAGATAAATTGCATGGTTTGGGCATATATGCATGATAAGTGATGGCAGTCATTGGTGGTTAAGTAAAGGAGCCAAGAGCAAAAAAATCTGTGATGTGCATTGTCGTGGAGAAGCAGTTGATTAATATGGAAGCAGTACATCTTGCATCCAATAGAATATGTGCCATAGTTTTGTTCATTCAGGACTCCCACAGTGTTCTTCAAACAAAAGTTCTAGAATCAAAACAGCACAGTGGGCACGGGCACCATGGTGACACAGTGGTTAGCACTGCTGCCTGACAGTGCCAGGGACCCAGGTTCGACATCTGCCTTGGGTCACTGAGCGAAGTCTGCACATTCTCACTGTGTCTGCATGGGTTTCCTCCAGGAGCTCTAGTTTCCTCCCACATTCTGAAAGACGTGCATTGGCCATGCTAAATTCTCCCTTCGTGTACCTGAACGGGTGCTGGAGTGTGGCAACTAGGGGATTTTCACATTAACTTCATTGCAGTGTTAATGTGAGCCTACTTGTGACAATAAATAAACTTAAAAAACTTAAACTTAACCTCCACTTCAGGGATTATAGCTCACCACCACCTTCTGAAGGATAACCAGGGATGGGCAATAAATGCTGGCCTAGCCAGTGACGCCCAAATCCTGTAAATGAATTTTTTAAAAACTACAGCATGGAAAGGGCCATTCTGCCCTCTGTCAGTGACAGTACTGATTCTTTGACAGCTGGTATCTACTCAAATCCAATTTTTCTGCCACACCACCACATTACTTTTAAAATTTCCTTTTAACTTGTATAGTTTTGGTTTGGGTGCCATTGGGGTAAAGCTGTGTTCTAACATGGTTTTGTGGGAAATCATATTTTCTACTAACCCATTCCATTCTGCTGACAGCCTGTACCACTTTGTTGCTGTTTCACCAAATCACAGGTTCTAACTACCTAAAGCTCTCCTTTTTGCTCAAGAATGTGGGCATCACAATGGCATAGTGGTTAGCACTGCTGCCTCACAGAGCTCGGGACCCAAATTCAGTTCTGCCTCAGGCAACTGTGTGGAGTTTGCACATTCTCCCCATGTCTGCATGGGTTTCCTCCGGGTGCTCCAGTTTCCTCCCACAGTCCAAAGATGTGCAGGTTAGGTGGATTGGCCATGCTAAATGGCCTTTAGGGAGATTAGCAGGGCAAATGTGTCGGGTTATGGGGATAGGGCCTGAGTGGGATTGTTGTTGTTGCAGGCTTGATGGGCTGAATGGCCTTGCACTTATAGGGATTGTAATGATTGTTCTGGGATAACAGATATCATAGCACAAAAAAGCGTGGACCAAGACAAAGCCATTTGACACTTGTCTTACATAGATCACAGATTTAATACATAATTTAATACATATTTAGTTTGAAGAAATGTTCTGTAAGTTTCTTCCAGCGCTGCCCCTCCACCAAAGATAGAATTACCAAAACTCCCTATTGTTTGTATGCAGTTGCACCTTAATTCCTCAGAATTAGCACTTGTCCCAGCAGTATTGTGTCAAGAAGTATCTAATTATCTCATCCTTTATACCGTCAACTTCTAACCAGATAACTGGACACCTGATTTGTACATGTTAGAATCCTGTATTCATTTTGGAAGTTATGACTATCATTTTTGGAGACTGAGATTTGGTCTTTTTACCCTTAGGCCTACGCTCTAAATTTGGACTGTTTACCAATAACTGTAGTTTGGTGCAGAGTGGAAGCTGTATCATATTGGTGCTGTAGTTGTAAACAAAATGTACCCAGAGCTCCTGTTATCACAGAATATTAGTAAGAAGTCTTACAACACCAGGTTAAAGTCCAACAGGTAGCACAAGCTTTCACAGTGTTGCTCCTTCATCAGGTGACTGAAGAGTTGTATGAATATACCATTCCTGTCTAAGGTGGAGCACAGATTTCACTGTGTGTAATCTAAGAGGAGTGTATTCTGACTGCTTTAGAGATAGCAGAAACTAAGATAACACTTTGACTCGTATGGAATTCGTACCTGAAAACCCTTATTAGCAACCAAAGATTATCTAAACAGCTCACCATTCTCCAGTCGCTCTGACTAAAGATTAGAAGTGATGAAATCTATAGGAAACATCATGGAGTACGCTTAAGAGTAGTGACTTAAATCCACCTCATGAAGCGGTTGTTCTTTAAAGAACCTGCAAAGCTTTGACCCTTGCAGTAACCCTCAAGTGTGCCAAACATTGAACTTCAGGTTCGACAGTTCAGCTGAAAAGGCTGACTTACACATTGCTTTAATATTTCTTTAGGAAAGTTGAAGGATGACTGTCCACGGACACCCAACTCTACAAGCACTGATGATAGGGCAGTGTGGTAGCTAAACCTAGACAAAATATCGCAAATCATTGTGTTTGCACACCCACACCATTTCCACTTTTATGGAGCATCAGGAACATTGTGACAACTGCATCTCTTTAATGTACAGGAATACCTAAGGGAATTCCCCAGCGCTTGACAAATGAAAATGATTGATTATTTGGTGGGATTGTTCTTTAAGCATCAGAAACATTTCTGTGAGCCTTATCCTTTCATTCCAATATTGTTTGGAGTATTGTACTTACAACTTTGAAAAAATTTAAAATTGGACTTCAAACATAAATCAACATTGGTTTATTAAATCTTTTTGTTTTGCAATATTGAAATATAAAGTCGTCTGCCTGATGTTTCGTTTTGCAGAGTTTGTGTGTTACTGAATCATGTAGGCCACAAGGTCTCTGGTTACATCTTTAATCTGTGATGAGTTAGCCAAAATGACCTGGGGTGCCAGCAGCGGAACTACAATTGACCTCTTTGCCCCAAGCCTAAGTAGACAAGATCAACGTACTGCTTCTGATCCCTGCCCAACATCAATACTGACTTGTATTTACGCAAGTCCTGTAACATTATAAAATGTCCTAAGACACTTTGAAGGGCATTATAAAGCAAAATATGACACCAGGCCATGTAAGGAAGAAGTAGTTTATTTATTAGTCACAAGTAAGACTTGCATTAACACTGCAATGAAACTACTGTGAAATTCCCCTAGTCGCCACAGTCCGGCGCCTGTTCGAGTCAATGCATCTAACCAGCATGTCTTTCTCAATGTGGGTGGAAACCGGAGCACCCGGAAGAAACCCACACAGACACGGGGAGAAAGTGCAAACTCCATACAGATGGTAACCCAAGCCAGGGATCAAGCCCAGGTCCCTGGTGCTGTGAAGCAGCAATCCTAACCAGTGTTTTATGAGAATCAGATGACCAAAAGCTTGATCAAAGAGGTAGGTTTTATGAAGTGCCTTAAAGGAGGTAAGCAAGATACAAACTCAGAGAAGTGTAGGGATATAATTCCAGGGCTTTAGGCCTAGGCAATTAAAGGCACAGCCACCAACAGGTGCAGTGATTAAAATCCAGGGCCAGAATTAAAGTATTGCTGAGGATTGTTAGGCTAATGGAGATTAGAATAAGAGAGAGGTAGGGCAAGGAGGGGTTTAAAATCTAAGATGAAAATTTTATATTCAAGCTGTTACTTGACTGGGAACCAAAAAGGGTCAGCAAACTCAAGGTGATACAGGAACTTGACTTGATGCAAGTTCTGATATGCTAGTAGGTGTATGTTTGTGTGGGAGTGAGTTGGGAGCTGTGGCAGCAGAAGATTGGCTCAACTGTGGTGCTTCTCCGATTGATTGTCTGCCTTGGTGAAGTCTTGCAGGCCTGAAGATGCACATGGAACCAAACCTCAAAAAATTCACCTCCTTCACAGTGAGAAGTGTTTTCTTTCCAGTAATTTTTGTGCTTTTCTTACTAGACTGTTAGCAGAAAGCCACAGGGCTGCTTAACAGCTTTTTAAAAATAATTTATTTTAAATGATGCAGAGTAGAGGTGACACAATCTGGACTTATTCCTATATTCTGGTGGGTGAAGTTGAATTCAATTAAATAGCCTTTTTTGGGGGGTAGATTATTCTGAACTATAGGCCCACGTTGCTGTGAAGTTCATTCAGTAAGCACCTTGATGGTACGACTAGCACTTAACTATCACCTGTTGACAGAGAACTCTACTGTCCACAATCAAATAACTAGCCAGCGTCCAGTTTCTAAACATGCATCTTAGATGAGGTTATCGAAATATGCTCATAGATCAGATCCTATGGGAAAGAAATACTGATTTATTTCAGATACAGTAGAATATTAGGGATTATTATAATGGTTTTTAAGTAGTGGATCTAATTATGAGTTTCACCCATTCAAGTGTTGATTTTCCCCCCTTCCCTTAATAATTGTTGTTGGAACACTTGAAATCTGTAGCATTGAAGCCGTTCTTCAGCTCTCTTGGTTATCAGGGCCCTGTTTACTGACTGCGCACAGGTTCATGGTTGATTTCAAGTTAAGATACAGACCAGCGTAAATGGGGTAGAACAGTGATAAACAATGGAAGAGAATTCTGAATGTTATCCTGTGCTAACAGGGGACTGTGGGATTGGCCGGTGCACTATGTATTTCTTCTGTGGCCTCCTCCTGAACTCGCCTGATTTCCATTTGGAGCAAACAGTCCCTTGGCTGAACTAACAATCCTCCAGCCCACAAAATGGGGCTGTTTTAGCAAACTAACAAAAGGAGGCCCACGTGTTGCTGGCCAACCCAGGAATGCTGTGTTTTACTTTCTGCGCTCTCAATCCAACAGGCATGTGGAAAATGGAGAATATGAGCCACACAAGTAATATGAAAGGGAGTATTTGTCCCACTGATTGCAGGCTGGCCTGTGGCCAGGTCTGAGGCTGACCGTCAGCTGAACCATGTCGTTAGGCGTGTAGCAGAGCTGATCAGTGGGCAGGAGCCAATGAGTAAGCAGGCTTCAGCCAAGAGTTTACAAAAGAGAATTTGTGTCCCACTTAACCCCCTCACTCCAGTCGTAACACACACTGTCTGGGCCACAGGTTGCCCCTCTGCACACCTCACACCTGCTGTACTTCACTAAGGCCCAGAGTCCTGTTTGGTAAATGCAGATTAATTAAAAGTCATCCCATCTGAGGCACTGTTTTTAACTGAGAGCAATTAGGAAATTTGCTTCTTAATATCTCATTGTCACAGTGAGAAATGAAATAATTTCTACATGAAAATAATTATTGATGCAGAACAGAATTTTTGAGAGATCCCACCTCTCGTTGATTCTTGTCCAGTGCTCTGTCTCACACTGTACTAAGCTGCTACCACTTCTGCAATCCGCAATACTTTTGACCTTTGTCTGACCCTTTCATTTGAATATGCATGCAAATACTCCACGCTCTTCTATGAAATTCTGTTGTCTGCAAGTTAACAGGGCTGTTATTTAAATAGGTTAACGCCTCTATTAAAATAACAAGCACAGCAGCTTCATTCCAGCGAATAATATTCACATGATGTAATTTCAAAGCCAGTGATTGATCAGCTCAGCATTAGTTGAAATTGTTCACGTCTCGTTCAGAGTTGTTGATGTTGAAACATCGAATCGGCCAATAAATACTTTAATTTGACTTGATTGGAATAAAGTAAACAAAAAAAAACTTGTCTCTGTCGAAAAGCTAGCAACTTTTCTTCACTTTGAACTTCATCCCTCCTACCACCGGTCCTGAAGCTACAAGTAACTCATAAATAATTTGTTCCAGTTTAAGTAATAAAATTTTTTCCTCGGTTTTATGCCTCATCCGTTCACCCTTGGGGTTGATGGATGGCCCACAAACCCTTCCGTACCAATTCATAGATCATATTATGAAGAAATGCTTACAAATGTTTTCACGGAGAACAAAAGCTGAGGAATTGGAATGCAGGTCTTTAAAATAAAAGCACTTAGAATCATAGAATCCCTACAGTGCAGAAGGAGGCCATTCAGCCCATCGAGCCTGCCCCAATGACAATCCCACCCAGGCCCTATCCCTATAACCCTACATATTTACCTTGCTAATCCCCCAATACAAAGAGGTAATTGGCATGATCAATCAGCCTAACCCGTACCTCTCTGGAGCGTGGGAGGAAATGTGATGCATTTTGGAGGATCAAATTTAGATGTGAATTATATCATAAATGGCAGAACCCTTGGGAACATTAACATACAGAAGGAGCTGGGCGTGCAAGTGCACAGTTCCCTAAAAGTACCAACATGGGTGGCCAACGTGATTAAGAAGCCATATGGCATGTTTGCTTTCACAGCCAGGACATTTAGTACAAAGTTGAGAAATCATGTTGCAGCTATATAAAACCTTGGTTAGGCCACATTTGCAGTATTGCATGCAATTCTGGTCACCACACTACCAGAAGGACATGCAAGCTTTGGAGAGAGTGCAAAGAAGGTTCATCAGGATGTTACCTGGTCTCAAAAGTGTGTAGGCTATGAGGAAAGGTTGAATAAACTAGGATTGTTTTCACTGGAAAGATGGAGGCTGAGGAGAGACCCGTGATAGAGATCTACAAAATTATGAGGCACAGACAAGGTGGATGAGTCAATTTCAAGGGAGCACAGGTTTAAGGTGAGAGGGAGACAGTTTAAGGGAGATGTGCAGGGAAGTTTTTCACACTGTGTGGTGGGTGCCTGGAATGCACTGCCAGAGGAGGTGGAGGAAACAGACATATAGGGAAGAGAGGGATAAGTAAGGGCAGAAGGTTTTTCATGGTCATTACAGGCTTGGAGGGCCAAAGGGCCTGGCCCTGTGCTGTACTTTTCTTTGTTCTTCGAAACCGGAGCATCCGGACGAAACCCATACAGACACAAAAAAACAGATTTTCTTGCTGGATAATGGACATATGAAACAGGTTTCCAGAGAGCTTTATTTCAGGGCCTAGTAGCCCTGGTTATAGAAGAAGACAAAGGTTATAGAAATATTATAGGGGGTGTGGAAAGAGGATCTGAAGGATCCTAAAAAGCCACCAAGTATCACAGATAAATCCTACATCAAACTAACGTTAGTATCAGTAATTCCGATGTATACAAATGATTGTCCCCATTGATTTATTGATATGGATGTGCTGGGAAGTTTTTCGCAGAGTGTGGATGGTGCCTGGAATGCACTGCCAGCGGAAGTGGAGGAAGCAGACATATTAGCAACATTTAAAAGGCAACTGGATGGGTACATGAAGGGAGGGAATAGAGGGATACAGAAGGTTTTTTTAATCGTGGTCGGTACAGGCTTGGAGGACCAAAGGGCCTGTGCTGTACTTTTCTTTGTTCTTTGAAACTGGAGCATCCGGAGGAAACCCACGCAGACACGGGGAGAATGTGCAAAGTTCATACAGACAGCAACCCAAGACCAGAATCGAACCAGGGTCCTTTGGCACTATGAGACAGCAGTGCTAACCACTGTGTCAAAGATATTTTGCTTGGATGCTGAGCACACCACAAGGTTTGGGTGCAAAACCTTGCACCACTCTCAGAATTTGATATTTTGATTTAGGAAGTATTTATCAATGAGGCAACGGTATTGCAAATGGGCCAAACTAGCAAATAAACAAAAACACAGCTATTACTGAGGGTCTGAACTATAGTGACCAAATTTCCAGGACCCAGCAGTCAAATGTATTCCGAGGATGACATATTAAAAGAAAGACGAAGTAAGAACTAACTCTTATTCAGCATCTTACGCAATGTCCTTGAGCACATCTCAGCCAATCTCAAGTGTTATCACTTTTGTAAGATAGACAAATGCAGCAGCTATTTGCATGCCATGAGTTGACCAAATAATCTGTTTTATACGATGTTGGTTGGGAGATAAAAACTGGCCAGGATACTGGTGAACTCTTCTTTAAAAAAAAACACCAAGTGAGATGTTTTATATCCACCTGAGAGGGCAGATGGGATCTCACTTAAATATCCCATCTGAAAGGCAGAGCTTTTGGAAATGCAGCACTCCCTCAGTACTGAGCTGCAGTGTCAGCCTAGGTTGCATAATGTCTCTGGAATAGGCATCTTTGAATTCCTGGATAAGAGTGATATCCTGAGCCAAGGCTGATACTTGGACACTTCTGTTTTCGGATTGAATGGTTTATGAAGCAGATCCTTCAGAAAATGATCATTCATTGACTCTGGGCCCATCAATCTGATTTGATTCAATGTATTTTTGTGCCCTTGTGTTTATTTTCTAAAATCAGTAATGGTACATGAGTTGGCACAGTGGTACAGCCATTAGCGCTGCTGCCTCACAGCGCCAAAGACCTGGATTCAATTCCAGCCCTGGGTCACTGTCAGTGGAAGTTTGCACATTCTCTCTGTGGTGCTCTGCTTTCTTCCCACAGTCCAAAGATGTGCAGGTTAGGTGAATAGGCCATGCTGAATTGACCTTAGTGTCAGGGAGAGTAACAGGGTAAATACGTGGGATTGCAGGAATAAGGTCTGGGTGGGATGGTTGTTGGATGGGCCAAATGGCCTCCTCAGCACTGTGTGGATTCTATGTGCGATTATTACCTGAGAAGCTGTTCTGTGTACAGTTTTGCCCATAACAAATGAGCTCTTATTAACTGGTGCCAGGAACGGTCACTTGTCAAATGCTCTCAATGACATGTAGAGTTGAGGCACTATGCTGACCATGATGTTGCACTTGCTGTGTGGGTTAATGCCTTGGTTCGAGCACTCAGTCCACTCTCCATGCTGCCTTCATATGTGCCGAGTTAAAGATACTTAGCGTGCACCTGCCTTAGAGACTTGCACACACCACCTTGGCTGTGGGTTGAAACAGTCTCACTGCTCACCCAGGGGAGCACTAGCTATTCACTGAGCCCTGTGTGTTCAGTGTACAAAACTCTGCAGTGTTCATGCTTTCAGAAAATCAATAAGGCATTTGTTCTTCTTTCACATCAGTCTTTCAACATATCTGTCCAGCTGCTTCTGTTCCAGCCCACAGCTGTGGCTGTCAGACTTAAGAGTATGAACTCCCTTCACTCTTAAGTTGTAACAGAGGTGTTTGACTGCACTTTTCCTCCTAGCTTTCCAGCTAATACTCTCAGAATTTCCAAGTTGTCAGGGTGCAACACAGATTTGGAAAATACACAGGCTTTTGAGTTTCTCCTCAATGAGCACCTGTTTTCTTTCATATAATGTCTGCAAGAATTAACCTCTATACCTGATCCTGTAATCTCTGAACTGGTCAGGCAGGGGCAGAGCCTCAAATTATCTGGGCTATGTGGCTAAAATAAAGCATCTAAAATGGTTGGTCTGGCAATTCACAATTCCTAACCCAGCTAGGCAGGGCAAATGTGTAAAACTTTTATCTGCAAGCCATATTATGACTCCTTACTCCAGAGACTGCATGTAAAGGAGAATATGAATGGCAGTTGGAGTGTGACCCTCACAATGAGGGCAGATTTCCATACCTGTATAAAGAAATTGTAAACTGTAATTATCCATAAGTCATCTTTCCCAAATCATTTCACTTTTCTTCCTCACTTAGATATTCATCAAAGTCTTATTTCAAATTTATGATTATTGGTATGGATAGATTACTGAAATTTTGATTCTGTTGATTGCTATTTTTTCCTCTCCATCGTTTAATATTTGCTTCAACCTTTCTTTTAGATATGTTTGTATTTTTTCTTGTTCTTTGATTTGATTTATTATTGTCACGTACTAGTATACAGTGAAAAGTATTGTTTCTTGTGCATGTACAGACAAAACATACTGTTCATAGAGAAGGAAAGGAGAGGGGGTTAAAGTCTGTAACACTGCATTTGATTAACTTTATTACAGATTTCCTCTGTCTCAGTTTGTGTTTCTATTATTTTTCACCTATCCTCTGTTTCATTCTCATTTAGCTTCTGCAGTGATTTTCCTTCCAGTTCACCAAAAGCAGAAGTTTTGGTGGAGAAGTTGGGAATTTTGTTTTTACTCAGAAGATTAGGACTGGGATTGGCTTAACAAACACTGGTGAAAGTGGCAAAGGGAAGTAGATGAAACAATTAAAAGCTGTGTAGCAAGGAAGAGTAGGCATTTACTGGACTGAGAGCTATAAAAAGCACCAAAGAAAATAAGGTGCAAGAAGGAAATTTTTTTCGTGTATCTTTTGGTACCTGAATTACAACCAAAACGGCCAATTCAAATCAAATCCAATTCATGGTCCCCACATGAGGCGCAAACAAGATCTAAGCTGGCAAGATGGGGCATTGCATCCACTCCCAGGTTCAATCTGACGCTTCATTTTAGCCAAAAGGCCAAGATGGCTTTGAAAAATTGCAAATGGACTAGCTTCGTCCCTGCCTGATCCTTTCACCCCTGTTTAAAATTTGCAAGAGATAGCAAAGCTTAGTTTTTATAAATATTTTGTAAAGGCACTTGCAAAGGGGGATTGTGAACCCATTGAAGATCAGTGTAGATGGTAGTCTAATGAATAAAAAGGTAGAGGTTTTGTTAGAATTCACATTCAGATGTGATGCCCAAGTTCCTGTTGAGCTTGGAAGCCAACTCCGTTAGACTTGCAAGCAATTCTCCGAGGTGCAACTGACTTGCACATCAATGCAGCATTTCTTTCCCTTTACCTCCACCAAAATGCAGTTGAAAACAAATTCTGTTTAAAATGGCACTTTTTTTTTGCAACTTTGTTGCTTGTGTTTGCCAGTCAGACTGCAAATGGTTGCCAAAGTAGAGGAGGGGGTTGGGGATTAGCCCAGGCTTTGTGGTGGAGGACACTTGGATTCTGGTTTGACATCATTGTCTACCATTAATTTTGTGTCTTCTGATGGATGATGCCTCCGTTGGTTTCTCACTATATTTAATTGTGCTTTTGAGATGTCATTAGTAGAATTCTGTTTAACATTACCCCATTAATGCAATATAGTAAAAGCAAAATACTATGATGCTGGGAACTGAACTTAAAACAGAAAGTGATGGAAGTACTCAACAGGTCTGGCAGCATCTGTGAAGAGAGAAACAGAGTCAACATTTCAAGTTGAATATGAATTCTTCAGAAATGATTAACCATTAGTGTTTTGTGGCATATTTTATGATTTAGTTTGACCATTTGTACTGTGCAACATAAAACTCATGCATAAATGAGATGTACTGTAGAACATAATAAAGAGCAGCATTAATGCAGGCCATGTTCAGGCTTGTTCAGCATGAACTATTAACCCTCAATTTGTAGTTCAATCACTAACTTAGTAACTGGATGGCAAGCCATCTATACTGTCCTGATAGGTGTTCTAAATGATATTTTCTGTTACATTCAAACAGGATGCTTATCCAGAGAGTTCGAAAGCCGCGTTGTTGCATTGGACCCCATGGCCTCCTACCAAGATACTCTGAGAAACAGGCTGAAGGGCAGGAGCAGCTTTTCAGAGTGACTGACAACATTCAGGCTGAATTGTAAGTTGTTAACATCTTGGCATGCTCAAGAGCAAATTTCTTCCAGTGCTTAAATAATGCTGGTTCCTGTTCTGTTTGGGCAGCAGGTTAGGTTTGTTCATCTGGGACTGCATCGAAACATTGCAAGTCTGTACAAAATGATTGTCAAGCCATCAGGAAGCAAGTCATTCTTAGGAATTTTAATCATCACATCACCATCTTCTTTATAACCCTGCCTACGACCTAACAGTTAAAGTGGTAAAACGATGGCCTTAACTGTTAGAAGCTAACAGCCTGTGTGGGACTCGGACAAGCCAATTAGGCTTGTGGGTTAGGTGGGTTGGCCATGTTAAATTGCCTCTTAGTGTCAGGGGGATTAGCTAAGAACTTATGGGGATAGGGCCTGGGTGGGATTGTGGTTGGGGCAGACTCAGTGGGCTGAATGGCCTCCTTCTGCGCTGTAGGATTTTATGATTCTAATCTGCGTTGGAAAATCCCAGGTTCAGCTACTGGCCTTTGTTGAGTTAGAACAGGGCTGCTATGATACGTGTCACCACCCGTGAGCTCGGAGGGGAAGAATAGGTTGTGTTCATGATCACTGGCGTGCAATTCCAGCTAGAAAATGAACCCATGCGAGGATAGAATGGAACTTGCCTGAGAGGCCATCCAGGATAAAAATAGCCTGCTATCACTCCGTATTTAGGGCCACACATGAAGAAACACCATTTATGATTCCAGGGATAAACAACAATAGCTACGAGGATAGATTGAAGAGGTTGGGTCTGTTTTCCTTGGAGAACAGAAAGCTGAACAGGCTCTTGGTAGAGGTATTTAAGATCCTGAGGGGTATGGACTGGATAAGTAGTGAGGAATGATTCCCTCAAAAGTGTACATCAAGAACTAGAGGGCACAGATGCAAAATAATGGACAAAAGAGTAAAAGTGATGCAAGGAAGATATTTTTCACCCAGAAGGTGGTTTGAATCTGGAACAAACCTGAGAGGATAGTGGAGGCAGGTTTGATCACCGTATTCAAAAGGGAATTAGTATCTGAAAAGAAATAATGGTCAAGGTTACAGGTAAAGGAAAGGGGAGTGGGACTAGGTGGATGCCCTTTCAGAGAACCTGTACAGACTCAATGGGTCGAATGGCCTCCTCCTGCACTATAAAGATTCTGTGATATTGCACAAGGTATCAACTGCAAGAGCCACTATCTTCGAAAGGGAAGAAAAAACTAATCTCTGTGTTATGTTGTAACTTGTAAAACAAGTGCCATCATGACCTGTCGGGGATGAAGAATTCTCTGAACATTACAAATGAATTTGCTGAAATGAATAATACCAAAATCAAAACATTTTTGGCAAATAGAAAAGCAAATCCATCAGAATTTTAATGCTTGAAGTGTGTAATGCTCCCGAGCCGGAGTTGTGATATAATCGTACTAAACTTTATTTAATCTTCAACATTACATGCTGGTGTCACTTCTTTGCTTCGTCTTCTTACAGCGCCTACAACTTTTATATTCAGAGGCAGGGCTGTGACAGTGTCAGTTCCTTACACGGACTGGTTGTAATATGCCGCAGTGGAATATTACCCCTACTGATTGGGTTTATCCTCCCCACTGATTGGGTTTATGTCTTAATCACGTACAACCTACTGTATTTTTGGTAATGACATATACTTTAACTTAGTTCCATAACACCTGCTGCTGACCGCAGCAGTTGTAGATGGTTAGCAGAACCTAGCAAGTCTCATCCGTATGTTCGACCTTTGGCAATGTGTTGAGACTCAAATCAAGTCTCAGCGTGTAGCTCAGGAATTCTTTGACATCAGCAGTATAGCACACACACACATAGGATTGGTTCCTCTTCTGATTGTTACCTGCAAGCAGTTTTAGACATTAATAACCATCTACTCCTGCAATGTAAAGCTGGTTGAATTGAATTGAACTCCGCTGCAGTTCTTGGGGGAGACGGATGGTGAAGCCACTTGTTTTTATGCTGGACTGTGGCAGGAAATACAGTTTTTATGAAAGAGCAATGTGAATCTCTAAAATATTTGATATGTTGCACGGCAAAGTTTGATTAATTGGAATTTTAATGTAAATGAGAGTAGCTACAGTTGGCGCACAAGAATTGTGTATAGGATCATACAACACCAACACCAGATGATGCCATTTAACCCGTCTTTGCAGCGCTGACTCTGTAAGAGCTTGCCATTTAATTCCATTCTCCTGCTTTTTTTCCACACCCTTTAAAAAAATTCAAACATTTATCCATTCCCTTTTACACAGTCTTGTGAATTCTGCTCCCACTCCTGTCCAGTGTCTACTGTCTCACTCTATAATGAAACTGATGGACTTGCGGCGCTACACTTCTTTTACAGAGGCTCAACTCTCTCCAGCAGTTTAAAAGAGATTAAGATATATTTGATTAGCAATTTATCTTGCAACGCAAGTGATCTCCCCATACACAGTGACCATGTACCCTACGTATTCCACCATTCGCAGCCTTCACTGTATGATGGGGTCTGTTTCATCTTAGCATGCGCAGTGTGCTAGTCTTTTTGCACAGCGTGCATGTGTATAGACTTTGTTTTGTCCCCAGCTGCCTGTCATAAAATTCTGATGTCTCCCCTGTTTCCTGGCTTGTTGACAGGCACAGTGTCACGTAGTAAACATTTGTTCCCTGTTAACCCTGTTTGAACATACAGTAATAACTAGGGACAAAGCCTTTGAATCCTTTGTTGGTAAAGAAGTTAAAACTTCAAAGCTTGATTTTTTTTAACTTTGTTGCTCCTTCCAGCCTTCAGATGGTTTTGAAAGTGAAGCCACTGTTCTCCCTAATCGATTCCAGATGCACGGAATCTCAGCCAGTGTTTCATTTCCCGGGCAGTCCAGGGTAATTGCTTTCTGCTTTGCAGTGGCAATCCTACAGTACCTAGAGGATTGCATCATGCGGATTTGGTTTTTATTTCAAACTATCGCGAACTACCTTAGGGGTCTGGGTTCAACTCCCCTGGAATCTATCAACCAGCCCCCCCCACCCCCAATTACCATGGTGCCCCTGTTCATAGATTTTCAAATTAGATTACACGCTTAATTCCCAAATATGCCAGTTTCCATGCTGTGCAGATTGGCTTTCCGATCTTTCGATTTTTCGCCAGAACTCCAGGACGTTACACAAGTGGCCATTCTTTGTGTGTAAGCTCTGACAATGAGGGGTGTCAGGCATCGCCACTGAGACCAGACCTATGATTTGCCATGTACACATGCACGTACACTTTCCAGCACTGGATGTCTATCAACGGCAGGGATCATCACTGTTATTTTCCTTGGCCCACGGTGCAAAGGGAATTGTAACTTCCCTCTTTATTCCCTTACTGGCTGAAAATAACATAATTTAGTGTTTGGTTGTTTTGTGTTGTTCTTTGGAGGAGGAATGATCCCAGAAGCTTCGTAGAATCCAAACAGAAGAGGCCATTTTGGACCATCAAGTCTGCACTGATTCTCTCACAGAATATCTCACCAGGCACTCTCCCCTGCCCTAACCCCATAACCCCACACGTATAGCATGTCTAATCCATCTAATCTACACAATTTTGGAGTGTGGGACGAAACCGGAGCACCCAGGGGAAAGCCATGCAGACGCGGAAGAATGTGCAAACTCCACATAGAAAGTCACCCAAGGCTGGAACCAAACCCAGGTCCCTGCTGTGAATCAGCAGTGCTACTACTGTGCCACTATGCCGCCCCTTTAGGGAGCACTTCTCAGCGTAAAATCTAGTTCATCCAAAAAAAAATTTGACAGGTTTGTACAGCCCATGTTATGGTTTGTGGCAGCAATGTACTTTTTATTTGTTCGATGCACAGTGATTTACAGCCACACTGTTAGCACAGTGGATCTGATGTGTCAACTGCAACAGTCATTTTGAGGCAATTGTTTTCTCAAGTGGGCACTTCCTCTTTCTGCCCACATCCCACCACCCAAACGAGGCTCCGTTAGCAACAACTTAGAATCGTCAGTAAGATGAATAACCTGTTAATCTGCTTTTTGTGTTGCTGTTTGGAAGATGAATGATGACCAGGACACCAAGATAATTAGTTCTTTTTCAAATAATGCCATAAAATTGTTAACATCCATCCAAAGAAACAGGTGAACTTTGGTTTTGCATTTCTTCCAGAGGGTACCTCTGACAAAGCAGCAGTGTTGAACTGCAGTGCTAGCTTGCTGTGCTCATATCTGAGTAATGTACTTGCACCCTCAATCTTCTGACAAGAGTTGACAATGATCTGATTTGATGTGACCTATTATTGTCACGTGTATTGGGATATAGTAAAAAGTATTGTTTCTTGCGAGCTATACAGACAAAGCATTTCGTTCGTAGAGTAGATGGGGAGAAGGAAAGGAGAGAGTGCAGAATGTAGTGTCACAGTCGTAGCAAGGTTGTAGAGAAAGATCAGCTTAATACAAGGTAGGTCCATTCAAAAGTCCAATGGCAGCAGGGAAGAAGCTGTTCTTGAGTCTGTTGGTATGCATTTTCAGACTTTTGTATCTTTTTCCTGATGGAAGAAGGTGAAAGAGTGTATGTCCAGTGCGTGTGGGGTCCTTGATTATGCTGGCTGCTTTTCTGAGGCAGTGGAAAGTGTAGACAGAATCACTGGATGGAAGGCTGGTTTGCGTGATGGATTGGGCTACGTTCATGACCCTTCGTAGTTTTTTGCGGTCTTGGTCAGAGCAGGAGCCATACCAAGCTGTGATACAACCAAAAAGAATGCATTCTGTGGTGCATCTATAAGAATTAGTGAGCGTCATAGCGGACATGCTGAATCACTACCAACTATGACAAAAGCAACATTTAAAATACAAAAGGCTTTTGGGGTTATTTTAACTTTAGGGTGATGGTGTAAAACAAATATCAAATTTGCTGCCCAATTTGTGTATTTCACTGGGAAGTCAATGGAATGTAGAATCGGATAGATGAACATTGGGTGATTAACTCTCTAACCTGGAGGCTCTTGTCACTTACAGCAAGCTCATTGTAAAGTGGCAGGGAAAGGCAGCAAGGCAGCTGCTGCCTCACTCTGGTGCGGTCCATGTGCATTGGAAAAAAGACTTGCATTTTTTAGCACTTTTCATGAATGCCAGACATCTCGAAGCACTTCACAGTCAAGGAAGAAAAATAATGTATTTAAATGGGGGCAGGAAAATTGCATTTATCTAGCGGAAGACAGAATAGTTTAATCTCCACTGATAAATGAAGTGCTTCTCAAAATTTGCTTTGAAAGTTCATGTAGTGTTCTTAGACTAGACCTGAATTTAAAATTTAGCATGGAACCAAACAGTGTAAAATTCCTGACGGTTCTTGTTGGCACATAGGTGATTACACACTCGCAGGAAGAAAGCAGTGCAAGAGCAGAGGTTGAAAAATGTTGATTTTTGTCTATCCCCTATACTTAGTGGATAGATTCACTCATATCCTTTAGAGAAGGAAACCTGCCATCCTTACCCAGTCTGGTTTACATGTGACTCCAGACCCACAGCAATGTGGTTGACTCACAACTGCCCTCCAAGGGCAACTAGGGATGGGCAATAAATGCTGGCCAACCTGCGACACCCATGTCCCACAAATGAATAATAAGAATAAACAACAAGGCCAAAACTGGACGGCATGGACAAGTTGGGCCAAAGGGCCTGTTTCCATGCTGTAAACCTTTATAACACACGCTCTCACTCTATCTCTATCTCTCGCTTCTCAATCTCTATCTGACAGGCATACTGTGCCAGCTGATGGGAATGCCTGATCATAGATTTGCCCAGCACTTGCTATCTGCACTTTCAACAGAGTATATATTTATGATTGAGGAATGAAATTCCCCTCCGTTTTACAGAAACAAAACACTGTCCAAAGTTAGCGATGCTCTGTATCCACACCAGCTTTTGCACTAATTTATTGGTGAGGAATTAATTATTAATAACACTTCTCCCCTGTCTTTCCATTGATTAAAGTTATCCAAATAATTATGTTTTAAATGTTACGTTGTTCAAAATGGATCCATCTAAATGGTGTTACTTTTCCTTTTCCAGCTTCATTGCTGTGGAACAGATAGACAGTTACTGTGTTCTCATCTCCTCGAAGGCAGTCTACTTTCTGAAACATGGCGAATATATTGACAGAGATGCCATTTTCCTGGAGGTCAAATATGATGACCTGTACCACTGCCTCATCACAAAGGACCATGGGAGGGCATACTTACAGCTGACAAAGAAAGCCGAAAGTTCGAGCAGCGGTGTGGCCATACCTGGGCCATCGCATCACAAGCCAATGGTGAGTCTTGTTCTCTGTGCACCTGAGATGTGAGGCAAAGCAGGTGACAGGTTCAGTTCCACTGTCTGTACTGAACTGTCTAATCTAAGTTGGGACAGCAATCTGGGTGCTCCAATTGGTTCCTAATGACCTGAACTAGGGACACAGAAAATATCAGGCAAGCTTCATACTAATCACTGTGCAATGGCCAGTGCTAGGAAGTGCAAATATCTGGTGAGAAGAGGGCCCACCTCTGATTTTCCCCCTGAGATTGAAAGCCTTTTGACAGCCTCTCTACACATAACGCCTGACCACTCGTGTAACATAAGACATAGGAGCAGAATTAGGCCACTCAGCCCAATGAGTCTGCTCCACCATTCAGTCATGCTGCTGTTTTTCTCATCCCCATTCTCCTGCCTTTTCCCTATAACTCCTGATCCCCTTATTAAGCAATATATCAAATTGCTGTCATACCAGTGAAACCCACCTTGGGTGACTGTCTATGTGGAGTTTGCATGTTCTCCCCATGTCTACGTGGGTTGATCGGCGATGCCAGATTGCCCCTTAGGATAAGGAGGTTTAGCAGAGTAAATACATGGGGTTAAGGGGATAGGGCCTGGGTGGCATTGTTGTTGATGAAGGCTTGATGGGCCGAATGGCTGCTGCCTGCACTGTAGGGATTCTATGGTTATGAACCTCAACACCTTGAGGAGAAGAAAGAAGGAAATGTGGAGACTGAGGAGTGTTTTAAGTACCAGGGTTGGCTAAACTGCAGCTCTCAACCCCTGGCAACCTAACCCACCAAAATCTAAGCAAATTAATTTCCTTTCCACATATATTTCTTGGTTGCTGTCCGACTGTTAAAATTTGGGGGAAATAAAAGTTTGGAAAGGGCCATTCATAGTGAAATGGTTTCATTGATGACCAGGTTCTAAATCAGAAGATCTACTGGCTTTAGTAACTTTGGGATTTTAGTTTTAAGTTCAGGCTCCATCGGTGGCACAGTGGTTAGCACTGCTGCCTCACAGCGCCAGCGACTCGGATTCAATTCCCAGCCTTAGGTGTCTGTCTTGTGTGAAGTTTGCACAATCCCCCCATGTCTGCATGGGTTTCCTCTGGGTGCTCTGGTTTCCTCCCACAGTCCAAAGATGTGCAGGTTAGGTGGATGGGCCATGCTAGGTTGCCCCTTAGCAGGTTAAATATGTGGGGTTACTGGGATAGGGTTGTTACCGGTGCTGGCTCAGTAGGCCAAATGATCTCTTTCTGCACTGTAGGGATTCTATGATTTGATGGGTCTATTTAACCCACATTCCTGCCATTGGCTCACCAAAGTATGTTTCTGGTTCCTAAAATAATGATCAACCATAAATTAGAATTCTCTTCATTCAGTTGACTCAATGTTCATATCTTTGAATAATAAAGGGGAGGCGATGGCCTAGTGGTATTATCGCTAGACTATTAATTAGTTAATCTCAGCAAATCTTCTGGGTTCAACCCCCACCACAGCAGATGGTAGAATTTGAATTCAGTAAAAAAAAAAGTATTTGGAATTAATAGTTTACTGATGACCATGAAACCATTGCTTGTTGGAAAAACCCATCTGGTTCGCTAATGTCCTTTGGGAAAAGAAGTCTGTCGTCCTTACCTGATCTGGCCTACATGTGACTCCAGAGCCACAGCAATGTGGTTAACTCTCAACTGCCCTGTGAAATGGGCTAACAAGCCACTTTGTTGTACCAGTGATTCAAGAAGGTAGCTCACCACCACCTTCTCAAGGGTAACTAGGGATGGGCAATAAATGCTGGCCTAGCCAGCGACACCCAGGTCCCACAAATGAATTTTTTAAAAATATAATCTTTAACATTTTGATTTGATTTATTATTGTCACATGTATTAATGTGCAATTAAAGTATCATTTCTTGTGCGCTATACTGACAAAACATGCCATTCATAGAGAAGGAAACGCGAGACTGCAGGATGTAGTGTTACAGTCATAGCTAGGGTGTAGAGAAAGATCAGCTTCCATAAATTAGTAGTATTCTGTGTGTCTCCTCGCCTGATTGGTGTTTGCTCAAACACGTGTTTTGTGGCTCCAGGTCCATGTGAAGTCAGAGACGCTCGCACTTAAGATCTCGCAAGAAATTAACTACGCCAAAAGCCTCTACTATGAGCAGCAACTCAAGCTACAAGCCAACCAGAACCAAGAAAACCTGGAGCTGGACTCCTAGAAGCCTTTCAAGTAAACAGTCACATACAACAAAGTACTGTAACAGTGAACACTGGTCCCAGTGTATGATAGTGTATGAGCCGAAGTCTCGTCAACTCATTTCCTTTGAACCTCATCTTAAATCCTCCGTTGAAACAAGCAGGTGAGGGACTGATGGTTTGGTTTTGGGGACAACTTATTACAGGGATCTGTTGAGGAGCAGGCACTGTTCAAATTGTATTTTACATTTTATATATTGTATTTACAGAGCAAAAATGTGACAAGAGTTGAGAGTTCTTTATATTTTACTAATCTGTACATACCTGTAATATTACTTTTAATGTAAATACTTTGAAGAATCTCACAGGAGCTGTCGTGTACAGAAGCTGCACTCAGTACCAGCTGCAGCATAATGTAAGAGATTTCTTTATTGCACTAGTACTATGCATAAACATACTTGATTACTCAGGGCAACACAAGCCCTCGAGTGGTCAGGGAATCTGCATATGCAAAAAAGAGTCACCAAGCCTCCTAGCTACTCTTCTCAAACCCATGGTTCTCATCAGACTTAGTCATATTCACTGTATGTGCAAATTTGTATGCAAGGATTGTTAGCACATGCAGGAGGACAGTGGGCTGAGGGGGGAATGTTATATTTACAGAATGGCTATAGAAAGTGTTCTGTTTCTATGGTGCAGTATTAAGAAGTCACTTTTATGATGACGTGTGGGAGACTGAGTCAAGGTGAGGTGATTGCTGCCTTTTGAGTGACAAGTGGCTAGGTCAAACAGGGCAGATATTATCTTGTACGGCCATAAATTTGAGCCAGAAGCAATGTAATGTGAAGAAGAGTTCTATCTATCTTTCTTCTGTATTTTCATTTGGAGTAAAGCTAATGCCACTTGTGTGCACCCTCCTCCTCACTGTCTGCCTTATGTCAAAGGAGCACAATATAGCAGTAAGGAGTGGATTGGCGTCTCTGCTTGCAGAATGCAGTGCAGTTTCCTGTTGAGAACTAGCTGTTGAATGTGGTAAGATTCTAATGGGAATCAGAGCAAGTACATGACAGGGTACTAGCTGTGTAACCACAACTGCACTGAAACCTATTGTACGTGTACTTAAAGTGTACATGTGTTGCTGCGTGTACTCAATGTGATATTTGTAGTACTACAGTTAGGTAGTTAGAACTCTCTAGAAAGGAAAGACTTTATCTGTAAAAGCCCAATTATAATACAATGGGGCCTTATCTCTGCACTGTACACACAATTGTATTGGACAAATTTCTATCACTAATATTTTTTCGTTATTGCACAAGGAATCAGGAATTATGCATCATGGTATTCAGTTGGTTTGGTGAGGAGGACTGAGTATTAGAGTGGACCACACTGTGTTTTTGAACTGGGCAGTTGAGTTTAATGGCTGCTTGATAAATTTGAAGAACGCGCAAAAATTAGACAAGACTCTGCACACATGCAAGCATCCCAAGTGTTTTCAGAGTGAACAAAACAGGGCCACACTGGAGAGAGAGGTGCACTGGCCTGTTCAGATGTAGACTGTGTTGCACAGTGGACCTCTGTAATCTGGCAATGTTTGGGAGTCACCAATCAGCCTGCTTCACGAGAGACTTTGATCAACTTGCTGCACAAGGGACTCCAGCCTGCCTGTAGCAGACTGGCTGGAGTCCCTTGTGCAGCAAGTTGTGGTAGACTCTGGCAGAACTGTGTGGGTAGTTGCTAGATGCCTGCTTTCCTTCTAAGGCATCACCTTTGAAATTATTTTACAAGTTTTTGCAGATTTGGCAGATGGAGGGCATGAGTTTAAGGCGAAACAGGTTTATAGTTTCCTGTGGGAGACATATGACAAAAAAGCTGATTCCGCCGCCTTCCCAACCTCCACCAACATCGTTGATTTTTTGTGAATTTTTATCATAAAATAAAATGAATTATTACAAAAATAAATGTGTTTTATTTCAATACATTAGACAATATGTGGCATTTTGTAGCTCTCTATGACTGACCCGGGAGTACTTGTTAACATCTGGGACTTAAATCACAGAGATCACATTAAAATTAAATTTAAGATGAAAATCAATCTCTGAACCTAGCCCAGGTAGAGGACTTAACACTGTGAGCTGGACAACTTGACATGAACTTGGGAGGAGTCATAATCTAGTTTCGAGTGACACAACACAAAAAGGCCACATTAGCAGTCAACCATTCATCTCACTCTAAGAATGCAAGCGATTGACTGTTACGTTCTACAGGAAGAGGTGCATTTCTGCCAAAATGCAGAGCTTGGTCGGACAGAGGAGCTTTACCTTGCCTCTATCTGCTGCCACACAGTACAGGACTCGGAAGTGTACATAGTGATCTGCTGGGAAAATATTCTGTTCGCATACACAAGGACCCTTGACTTCCAAGTACAAATATTCGGATAGTCTGCCATCTCCTCTGTCAAGAAGTTTTTGTCCTGAACCTCTTTGTCTAACATGGAGCCGTTAGGGATAATTTGAAGACAACGTGGTTGTACCTGGATGCCTGCTGACTACGGAAGACTAACAGTCACCTGGAAACGGAGAAAGCACCAACACCATCCCTCCATCCTCTCCCCATTGCTACTGCCACCAACAAATGCCATTTCAACTATTTGCACCTATTTCCACTATTTTCTCCTTCCTGCTCTCTCAATTTGTTGGGAAGGGAAAGAGGAAGTGTCTGGTGCTGGATTTGTTCCATGGTTTAAACAGGCAACTGATTTTAGTTGCAATTGAGCCTAGCACACCAAGGAAATATCGCGTGCAACATCAAAACACAAAAACGTTTAAGATAGAAAGTGAACTGATAATAAACTAATACACAGGAGGGGATCAGTTTCAGAGGACTTACAGACAACTAAACCTGACTCTTGTCTGTAAAAGGGAAGTTGCAACAAGTCCAGAAAACGATAGACCAATTAGCTTAATGTCAGTAGTTGGAAAATAATGGAATCCTTAATAAAAGATGCCATAGAGAAACATCTAGGAGCTGAAAAGATAATGAGCAATCCTCACAGATTCCGAAAGAAAGTGTTTGAACTACCTTACTGAATACTTTGGAGAAACACAATGGAATAAGAGAGGCCCAGTGGTTAGCCAGTGCCCAGGGACCTGGGTTTGATTCCAGCCTCAGGTGATTGTCTATGTGGAGTTTGTACATTCTCCTCGTGTCTGCATGGGTTTCTTCCAGGTGCTCCGGTTTCCTCCCATACTCCAAAGATGTGCAGGTTAGGTTGATTGGCCATGCTTAATTGCCCCTTAGTGTCAGGGAGATTCACTGGGTAAATAGGTGGGATTACGGGAAGAGGGTGGGATTGTCGTCAGTGCAGCTTTGATGGACAGAAAGGCCTCCATCTGCACTGTAGGGATTCTATGAATGAATGGACATAATGCATCAGATTTCAAAAAGGTCTTTGATAATATAACAAAAATATATAATTATAGGCTCATGGTTAAAGTCCAAACATGAAGAGTCAGGGATCAAGCAGCAGAAGGGATAGCAAGCTAGCTAAAAACAGTGTAGGGGTTGAATATGGTAACAGCCTGGCAAAAGATGGAAAGTGATGTTCCATGAGAATCAGCACTGGGACCACTATTGTTCAGTATTTACCTAAAAGATTTAGACTCTGGAATTGGGAGGACAATTTCAAAATTTGTAGAGGTGTCATTAGAGTGGAAGAGGACTGTAATGTAGCAACACAATAACTAGAGGCCAGAGTAGAATGTTGGCCTTTCAAGCCTTCTCCACCATTCAATAGGCCAATCTCCTATCTCGATTCCACCTTCCCTCATTATTCCCAAATCCTTTACTTCCCTTAAGCATCTGTTGACCTCTGCCTTGAATATATCCAATGACTGAGTATTGGGTAGTGTCAAAGTACATGAAGACATCAATAAACTTGCAGAATGGATGTTCACTTCATAAATAAACTTCAAGAAGGGTAAATGTAGGTAGGAAGAATAAAGAGGCCACGTACTCCTTAGAAAATAAGTGGGCAAATATAGTAAATTAGTCGATGGATCTTGGGGCACGGACACCCAAACTATTAAAAGCTGTGACAGATTAACAAAAAAACCAAAACACTGATCTCTAGAGGGACAAAATAGAAAAGCAGAGGTATTGTGTTGAATTTGTGTAGAAACTTGTTTAGATCACCCTTTAGAATATGGTGAATTGTTGATACAACAACCAATACTTGTCAGAAAGGATTAAACAGATTTGGGACTCTTTCTTTCTAGCAAAGAGTTGTGACCTGATCAGAGGTCTCTAAGATTATGGATGTATTTGATAAGATAGACATGAGATGTTTCCACTTGCAGGTGAGACTAGGGCACCATGAAAATGGAATGGCCAAAAATAAATCCATTTGGGAATTCAGGGGGAGGCAATGGCCTAGTGGTATTATTGCCAGATTACTCATCCAGAAATTCAGCTAATGTTCTGTGGACCTGGGTTCAAATTCCGCCATGGCAGATAGTGGAATTTGATCTCAATAAAAAATATCTAAAATTAAGAATCTACTGGTGAAACTTTTATCGATTATTGGAAAACTCATCTGGTTCACTAATGTTCTTTTATGGAAAGAAATCGTCTGTTCTTAACTGGCCTGGCTGATGTGACTCCAGAGCCACAGCAATGTGGTTGACTCTCAACTGCCCTCAGAACAAGGGCAACTAGGGGTGGGCAATAAATGCTGGACAGTCAGTGATGCCCATGTCCCACGAATGAATAAAATCAAGAAAAAATCTCTTAACCCAGTGGGTGATTTGAATGTGGACCTCGTGACCACAAGGAATAATTGAGATAAATAACACAGTGGTGTTTAAGTGGAAAGCTAGAAAAACACAAGGAAAGAATAAATAGAAAGAAAGGTTGATGGGACTGAATGGGGAAGGGTGGGGGAGGAGACCGGTGTGAAGTACGAACACTGGCATAGACCGAGATTACAGCTTCTATGTATTATTGTGCTTCAATTGGCAACATACCACCCAGTGATCTGCGCTCTGGCAGTGATCAGTACCATTGGCTTCAGTAATGTTGGGTCCAGAAGTGGGAAAATCAGCCAGTTTCCAGAGACCACACATGTGAGAACTGGTCGGGGTTGTTTGTGATGCCTCCCAAATCCTGCCAGCATTCAGTATCTGAACTCACTGAAGAACGGCTAATTAGGCAAGATACAGAATGGTCCACACCTGCATAAGCTCCAGCCACGGACTCCACCTTCAGCAGAGAGTGCACAGTAAGGTAAGTGTCCAATTGTGTCTTGTGGTAGCCTAAATAAGTGGGGTAATGTTCTGTGATATATCACACTGGTGTCTTGTGTACATAGGTATTAACCCCACCTCTGACCCTCTGGGTGACACAGCGATGTAAAACATTCCAAAAATTCATAACCCGCATGGTAGTTTTTGCATAAAGTTAAATCTCTCAGGATCCAGAGTGAGATATCTAAATGGACACAGAATTGGCTTCTTGACAAAAGCCAGAGAGTGGTTATAGAGTTGTTTTTCAAACTGGGAGCCTGTGTGTGCCTCAGGGATCAGTGCTGGGCCCACTATTATTTGTCATTTATATTAATGATTTGGATGAGAATATAGGGGGTATGGTTAATAAGTTTGCAGATGACACCAAGATTGGTGGCATAGTGGACAGTGAAGAAAGTTATCTCCAAAGCATTGGGATCTTGATCAATTGGGCCAGTGGACTGACAAATGTCAGATGGAGTTTAATTTAGACAAATCCAGGTGATGGATTTTGGTAGATTGAACCAGGGTAGGAATTACTGAGTTAATGGTAGGACACTGGGAAAAGTTAAAGAACGAAGAGATCTAGGGGCACATGTTCATAGCTCCTTGAACATGGAGTCACAGATGGACAGAGTGGTGAAGGAGGCATTCGGAATGCTTGGTTTCCTCAGTCAGAATATTGAATTCAGGAGTTGGGGTGTCTTGTTGAAGGTGTACAAGACATTGTTAAGACCACACTTAGAATACTGTGTACAGTTCTGGTCACCCTATTATAGAAAGGATATTATTAAATTAGAAAGAGTGCAGAAAAGATTTATTAGGATGCTACCAAGACTTAATGGATTGAGTTAGAAGGAGAGGCTGAATAGACTGGGACTTTTTTCTCTGGAGCGTAGGAGGCTGAGGAGGTGACCTTATAGAGATCTATAAAATAATGAGGGGCAGAGACAAGGTAGTCAATATCTTTTTCCAAAGGCAGGGGCCTCTAAAACTAGAGAGCATAGGCTTAAGGTGAGAGGGGAGAGATACAAAAGTGCCCAGAGGGGCAATTTTTTCACGCAGAGGGTGGTGAGTGTCTGGAACAAGCTGCCAGAGATAGTAGTCAAGGGGGGCACAATTTAATCTTTTAAAAAGCATTTAGATAGTTACGTGAGTACAATAGGTACAGAGGGATATGGGCCAAATGCAGGCAATTGGGATTAGCTTAGGGGCTTTTTAAAAAAAAAGGGCAGCATGGACAAGTTGGGCCAAAGGGCCTGATTCCATGCTGTAAACTTCTATGACTCTATAACCCTCTGAGTGAAGATATTTCTCTTCACCTCACTCTGAAATGGTTGACTGCCCCTAGTTTGAGATTCTCCAGCCAGGGATAAGAGCTTCCCTGCACATACCCCCTCAGAATCTTACCTTTCAATGAGATGACTTCTCACTACAGTGGTTAGCACTGCTGCCTCACAGCGCCAGGGACCCGGGTTCAATTCCTGGCTTGGGTCACTGTCCGGAGTCTGCACGTCTTCCCCATATCTGCGTGCGTTCCCTTCGGGTATTCTGGTTTCTTCCCACAGTCTGAAAGACGTGCTGGTTGCGTGCATTGGCCATGCTAAATTCTCCCTCAGTGTACCCGAACAGGCGCCGGAGTATGGTGTCTAGGCGATTTTCACAGTAACTTCACTGCAGTGTTAATGTAAGCCTACTTGTGACACTAACAAATAAACTTTGCCCATAAGCTCTGCATTCTTGGAGAAATCTGCAAGTTTGCTCACTCACTCTCACATCGAGGAACCTGACTGAAGGCCAAAGCTCGTGGTGCAAACGTCACCAAGGGGAAAGATTTCTTCCTCCATGAAACCTATCCTTGATGTTTGGTGCGCATTAGTCTCAAAGGAAAGCATCTTCCCAGTCACTGGAAAGAAGGCAAGCTAGATTGAGGCACACTGATTTAGTGAGCCCAAACATGGGTTCTAAAAATATATCCCCGTATAGTGAAATTAAATTATTTTCTCATCTAACAAAAATTATCTTTATTTTCTATGTATGTTTTAATGAAATGACACAAAACCTAGCTAAATGAAGTGTCCTTTTATTGGGTTAAGTTTTAAGTCTGCAACAGTCACCAGTCACCCAAAGATGTGCCGAAAATCTTGTCCAGTTTAGAGCATGTGCCTGTCTAGGTTCATGTTCTCTCTATTACTCATTTTGATTGGCAGTTTCATGAGGTCAGGCAGGCTGACCCCTCACCAGGGGGTAGGGGTGACAGTTCATGGCCCATTTACCCCTGAGCCCGTGTTAGACTGAAATAACAGGATCAGAACAAGGTCAGGCTGCATTTGTTACAGCAGCAGCCATGATGGATCACCCGCCTGCTTCAGTCTGACACTTAACAACTTATTCCTATCTAGCAGCGGAGAGACTCAGTGACCCCTCCATTCCCTGAAATAGCATTTCTGCATCCAACTGCTCCACAAAGCATTTTTCATCTTAAGTGACAGACTACCTCTGAGTTCAGTGCAGCTAATTCGGTCACATTCTGAATGTGTAGCTCGTATGCATGCCATAGCACATTGATTAGACACAAATTATTATTTTAGTTCTTTATGACGCCGCAGTCCCTATCTCTATTCTTCCAACTGTTCATGCCCCCACCCACCATACTCTTTGTTCTCCTGCCCCCAGCCTGTGGCACATCTCTACCCCTTTCCCTTCAGCCATCCAGGTCCAATGCTCAGAATGTCCACTCTTTGCCCCTCCAGCTGCAGTTACTTTGAGACTTTGTTGACCGAGCTTTTGGTCACCTCTCCCAGTCACTCCTCCTTTCATCCAACATTAGTTTCCTCACATGTCCATGCAGTGTGGGATCTTCATCCTCTGTTAGACATGCTATCTAAATGCAAGTTGTTGTATATTATGTCACTCCCAAGTTGAGAGGCACAGTGGTTAGCACTGCTGCCTCACAGCACCAGGGACCTGGGTTCAAATCCAGCCTCAGGTCACTGTCTGTATGGAGTCCGCACATTCTCCCCATGTCTGTGTGGGTTTCCTCTGGGTGCTCCGGTTTCTTCAAACAGTCAAAAGGTGGGTGGGTTAGGTGGATTGGCCCAAGCTAAATTGTCCCATAGTGTCAGGTGGACCATTTAGGGTAAATGCATGGTGTTATGGGGATAGGGCCTGGGTGGGATTGTGGTCGGTGCAGACTCAATGAGTCAAATGGCCTCCTTCTGCACTGTAGGATTCTATGAACTTCAACACTCCACCTTAACTATAATAGAGCCCAACTGCGCCAGAAGCTGCACTCAGTATTGTTTGGAAACTGATATGGTGCAAGTTGCCCTCATCAGCTGTTGTAGTTCGCTACAACCGCCATTAATGTTTTGAAAGTATTTAATGTCTCTCCTTTTTTCAAGCTGGAAGAGTAGGTGGTCTTGCAGCAAGTTTCTGTTGTTATCAATGTGTGGGTCTGGGTGCAAAATGTACCTGTTTTTCACACTCTGAACCTGTCTGTCACATGGGAAATACCTGTCTTCGGGTGGCACGGCGGTTAGCACTGCTGCCTCGCAGCGCCAGTGACCCGGGTTCAATTCCCAGCTTGGGTCACTGTCTGTGCGAAGTCTGCACATTCTCCCCGAATCTGCGTGGATTTCCTCCAACTGCTCCGGTTTCCTCCCACAATCTGAAAGACGTGCTGGTTGGGTGAATTGACTGTGCTAAATTCTCCCTCCGTGTACACGAATGGGTGTCGGAGTGTGGTGACTAGGGAATTTTCACAGTAACTGCATTGAAGTGTTAATGTACTTGTGACACTAATAAATAAACTAAAAAACTTAAGGGCTGAATGGCCTTCCTTTGAGTTGTAATCATTCTATAATTCAATGTATCTTAATTTTAATTTCAATATCAAAAAAGTAGGAAATATGGGGAATGTGTAATTTACATAAAATGCAACCTATAATAAAGTAAGGGCAGTAACTCACTCATCATTTTGTCTGGTCTACCCTTCATTCTTTAAACACAGATATTCCACTTGACAACTTCTTCCACTCCGGACTGCTGGATTACTAGGTTGATGTGACATTAGGTCTTAGTGGGTCCTAACCTAAAAAGTGAACAGGCAGGCCTGTGACATTACTTGTGTACTGTGGCAGAAAGACTTCTTTGAGATCTTGTGATTGCAACTAAAAGTTTCCTAAAGGCACACATTTTCCAGTTAGTTCAGTCCTATTCAAGCATAAACGCAAGATTAATGTCTTGGAGAGTCCGTGGAAAACTCGATGGGTGGAATGGCTTCATCGACGGTGGAGATGAACAAGGAACAACTGTGGAAGCATTTCTCCCCATTTATTATTTTTTTCCTCTGACCATCAAGTAACATCCAGCGCCTCAGCTAGTTCATTGTATCATAGAATCCCAACAGTGCAGAAGGATGCCAGTCAGCCCATTGAGCCTGCACCAACAACAGTCCCACTCAGGCCCCAATCGCATAACCTCACATCTTTACCCTGTTAATCCCTCATCACTAAGTGGCAATTTAGCATGGCCAATCAACCTAGCCCGCACGTCTCTGGACTGTGGGAGGAAACCTATACAGACACGGACAACGTGCAAACTCCATACAGTTACCCAAGGCCAGAAACGCACCCAGTCCCTGGCACCGTGCTAAACATAGAAGATAGGAGGAGGCCATTTGGCCCTTCGAGAGCTTGCTCCACCATTCATCACAATCATGGTTAATTGTCCAACTCTAAAGCCTAATCCTGCTTTCTCCCCATAACCTTTGATCCCATTCACCTGAAGTGCTATATCCAGCCACCCCTTGAATACATTCAGTATTTTGGCATCAATTACTTCCTGCAGTAATGAATTCCACAGGCTCACCACTCGGGTGAAAAAATGTCTCCTCATCTCCATCCTCAATGATCTACCCTGAATCCTCAGACTGTGATCCCCGATTCTGGACTCCCCCACCCTTGGGAACATCCTCCCTGCATGTACCGTGAGTAGTTCTGTTAGAATTTTTATACGTCTCTATGTTCCACTGTGCTGCTCTAGACTGGGGAATGAACCTGGGACTTTATTCTTTGGTATGGACAACTCAGCATCACTTTGTAAGTGCTTCTGTGTTGGGTTTTGCGAGGTATTTGCAACTGTGGCCCTAGGGTTGCCTGACCCTTGAAACCCGTCGACTTTGGTTGTGATGTTCTGCCCATCGTAAGGCAACTGTGAACCAAGGCAACTGTGTCAGCTTTGTGGCCACATGGTTCACCGAGGAAGGCAGAAGTTGGTTGATGCCCCAGACTCAGAAGCCACGGCTAATACAAAGCAATCTACTGTAACAAGTACATCTTTAGATTGGCTAACTAATACTCAGAGAATTGTGTAGCCCTCGGTTTGCTATTTGGGTTATTACAGAAGACTACACATGTCCCTTGTATATTCTAGACAAACTCCCAAAAGGAAATGTTAAATATAGGGACAAGTAACTTTAAAATTCAGAATTAATGGTCATTCCAGACATACCTAACGCTAGAATTTAATTTGTTCTGTCTACACCCTGAGAAATCTAATCTATTTTGGAAATGTTATTAAGTGGCAGCAGTTAATGTATAGCTCCTTTGAGTATGAAAGGTTCTACAGCAAGGTAACCAAGATCAGAGTTCAGATTTGTCTCAATGCTCCTTTGCTAAACTATTCCAATGCATTTTCAGGTATTTGACCTGTTGTTTTGCAAACAATTAATGCAAAGTCTTCATTGTTGCAAGGAATGCACAATATCTTTAATATCGTCACTCACTCGTACACTGGATGAAGATCAGGGGAAATTTTGATTTGATTTATTATTGTCACGTATTGATATACAGTGAAAAGTATTGTTTCTTGTGCGCTGTACAAACAAAGCATACCGTTCATAGAGAAGGTGAAGCGAGAGTGCAAAATGTGGTGTTACTAGCTAGGGTGTAGAGAAAGCTCAACTTAATGCAAGGTAAGTCCATTCAAAAGTCTGATGGCAGCAGGGAAGAAGCTGTTCTTGAGTCGGTTGGTACATGACCTCAGACTTTTGTATCTTTTTCCCAACGGAAGAAGGTGGAAGAGAGAATTTCCAGGGTGCATGAGGTCCTTGATTATGATGGCTGCTTTTCCAAGGCAGGGAGAAGTGTAGACAGTCAATGGATGGGAGGCTGGTTTGCGAGATGGACTGGGCTTCATTCACATTGCAGTTTCATCACGTTGCAGTGCGTTGAACTCAAGATAACCGATATGGTTAAAAATGCCAATCACAATCCTTATCCATTTTCAGACAATGGATCATTCCTCTGGTCAGAGTAAAGAGCCACGGATATAAACCTTTTAAGTGTGGGCTTGGCTCAGCTAGCTTCCTGTTTGAAATAAATGGCACCTACAACCCTGGCAGCTATTTGTGATTGCAATTGCCAAAGCTACAACTCATTGGCATGGAGGGGAGGTGGTAAAGAAAGAAACAGCTTTTGAGGTAATAATTCATGATAATCGTAGTTGCTGGAATTCATCATCCATTTATATTCAAAACCAGCTGTTAAAAAGGGGATATGGGGAATAGATGGGATTTGAGGCCAGGGAGAGATCAGCCACAATCTGATTGAATGGTGGAGCAGGCTCGAAGGGCTGAATTTGCCAACTTCTGCTCCAATTCCTTTGTTCCAGCTCTGCTGAGAGGGACGTGCGATTTACATTCCCGATACCGGACTCCCAAAGCAACTGCTCCACTTGGAACTCGGCTGCTTTTCCAGACTTCCAGCTGGACAGCGGAAAATCTTTGGGGATGTCCTCCAAGCATCCCCGAAAAGATCAAACATCCCTGCCGAGTGGGGGGAGACCCTGGCTGGTGATCGATCAAAACGGCGAAGGCATGTGTAGAAAGGCACCGGATAGGTCAAGAACCTTCCCTTAGGAATGTGCAGAGGTGGGGTAGAGGCATCAGAGGGAGCGTGCAAACCTCGAAGCAACCTATCTAACCCAACGCTCCAACATCACCCATCCCACATGTGGCAGAGCCTGGGGATTGAGTTTATATCAAAACACATTGAACAGCCCAAGAAGGAAAAGGATTTATTTATCAAGTTATCTGAGCTCAGACATTGTTATGTCATTGCTTCAGCATGAGATAATGCAAAGTTCGGGGAAAACTGACAGAACAAATGAAATTGGAAGCAAATCAAACAAGTAGGCTGCTTTCCAGTAGGGAGTCGATGTAAAATAAATCATTTTCTTAGTTATCTTCGGGGACTGACCTCCCGGGACCACCCCGTTCCCCAACCCGAAAATGTCTAAAACTCAGCTCCTGTTCGGTAGGCAGTGCTGGGGCTGAGAGGTGACTTGCTCGCTCTCTCTACCTGTGCTTGACCGGGTTATGTACAGGTTAGCCTGGTAAAGAGTTCACCGTGAGGCCAGGTGCCGCCTTCTCCTAATTAATCCGATATTTGGCTAACCTCGCTGTGACCCCGGCCACAGAGACTCTTCCCCTTTCACTGCCTCAGCAGGCTACTGTCAGACCCCGACCACTGCTTCCCCTCCCCACTGTCCCCACACCCTGCCCCCCCCCCCGCCCCCCCCCTTTCCCTGTCCCGGCCTTGTACCGAATACGGAGAAGGGTTCACTACCAGGGCAAGAGAGAGTTCCAGTTCATCAGGTGACACTTTAAGCTTGCCAATAGGGCCATTTGAACAGAGCTCCGAAATTGGACACCTCGACACAAAACTAATCTCTGTCAAATAATCTTTTTCCCCCTCTGTTCTGTAATTAAAGATTGGACACAGTTCCTATTTGACAAGGATCTTTGTTCTAGTCGCAATGGCACAAGGATTGCATGCATACCTGTTCCTGTACTCTCAATTCATTAAAAATATGATTCTGGAATTAGAAACTGTATGCCAACATTAATTTGCATTTAAACTTTACTTATTAGTCACAAGTAAAGCTTACATTAACACTGCAATGAAGTTACTGTGAACTTCCCCTAGCTGCCACACTCTGGCGCCTTTCAGGTCAATGCACTTAACCAGCACGTCTTTCAGACTGAGAGAGGAAACCAGAGCACCCGGAGAAAACCCACACAGACACGAGGAGAACGTGCAAACTCCACACAAACAGTGACCCAAGCCAGGAATCGAAACCAGAGGCAGCAGTGCTAACCAGTGTGCTACTGTGCTGCTCAATTATGTAACACTCTTGTGTGTCTGAAGGTTCCTCGTTTGAGCAGTGACAGGATATCATGGACAGGTGGTCAAAGAAGTTTTATAGAGCATCTTAAACATAAACATAAAACATAAGTAGTAGGAGCAGGAGTAGGCCATCTAGCCCTTTGAGTCTGCCCCACCATTCAATAAGATCATGGCTGATCTGAAGTGGCTCAGTTCCACTTTCCCGCTTTCTCCTCATAACCCTTAATTCCCTTGTCTACCAAAAACCTATCTATCCGTGTCTTAAATATATTTAGCGAGGTAGCCTCCACCATAAGAAGAGGAGACAGCAGGATAGAGAGGGAATTCTAGAGCTTTAGGCTTAGGCAGCTGAAAGCACGGCCAATTTTTTCTTTGGAGTGTAGGATACTGAGAGGTGATCTTACAGAGGTGTATAAGATCGTGAGTGGCATGGTAGCACAGTGGTTAGCACTGCTGCTTCATAGCTCCAGGGTTCGATTCCCGGCTCGGGTCACTGCCTGTGTCGAGTTTGCACATTCTCCTCGTGTCTGCGTGGGTTTCCTCCAGGTACTCTGGTTTCCTCCCACAGTCCAAAGATGTGCAGGTTAGGTTGATTGGCCATGCTAAGGAATTGTCCCTTAGTGTCGAGGGATGCATAGGTCAGTGGGATTAGTGGGTATAATATGTAGGGATATCAGGGTAGGGCCTGGGCAGGATTGTGTTCGGTGCAGACTCGATGGGCCGAAGGGCCTCTTTCACTGTAGGGTTGTATGATTAGAGGGTACTATTAAACAGAAGACTTGGAGCTACTGTATATTGCCACAGTAAGGGTGGTGACAGCAGGATTTTCCAAAATGCACTGGTTACAATTCTCCCCCAACATTCCTGTTACCTGTTTGGGAAGTTTGGCAAAGTTTAAACTGTCCTGACAAAGAAAGATGCAATGTGTATAATATTATCGAAGCACGCCTGGGTGAGCCAGTCAAACTCTCCTGATGAGATCTGCCATTCTGTGGTAAGCACCCACGACTTGTCCAGTTTTAACTGGATTGGCTACTGCTCATCTCACCTTAACCCAGTGTCCAGACCTCACGCTATTGGCAGCTCCATCTCTGTATTTTGCCAGATTCGACCAATGGCCAGGAAAATCCATTAAAAACCACGCTGAGAATTGCCAACACTGATTAAACCCACAAGAGGCAGCTCAAATGTGTAGCAATAGCAGCAAGCCGAACATTCCTCTCTGGTGCACAAACACAGCAATAAAAACAGCCCATCCACGACTAATACAAGAAATTAAAGATAGTTATCAGATCCAAAAAGGTGTCATATAAAGTTGCTGGACAAAGTAGCAGGCTTGAGGATTGGGAATAGTTCAAAATTCAGCAAAGGGGGACCAAGAGATTGATTCAGAGGGAAAAAATAGAGCATGTGAGTAAACTGGGAAGTAACATAAGAGTAAATGTTTCTACGATTATATAAAAAGGAAAATATTAGTGATGACAAACGTAGGTCCCTTACAGTCTGAAATGGGAAAATTTATAATAGAGAACAAAGATTTCTTCAGCCAAGGTGTGGTGAATCTGGGGTAATCTTTGCCACAGAAGGTCATTGTGTGTCTTTAAGACAGATAGGCTCTTGATTAATAAGGGAATCGGGGGAAAAGGCAGGAGAATGGAGATGAGAAAATTATCAGCCATGATTGAATGGCAGGGCAGACTTAATGGGCCAAATGGCCTAATTCTGCTCCTATGTCTTATGGTCTTATAGTCTAAGGAAATGGCAGAGAAATTAATTAGCAACTTCAGTTCCATCTTCACAGAGAAATTTCCTTTATCTATTCTGCTGGTGACATCCTCAAAAAACTCAAACCAGTTTGTCAAGCATGATTTTCCCTTCATTAATCTACATTGGCTCTGCCCAATCCTAAGTGCCCATTTATCGCAACCTTTAGAATGGGTTCTTGCATTTTCCAACTCCTAATATGAAGTTAACAGTTCTGCTGTTCTCTTTTTCTCTGTCCTTCCTATCTTGAGCAGTGGGTGACATTTGCTATCTTCCAATCTTCAGAACCATTCCAGAATCTATAAAACTTTGAAAGAAGATTACCAAAGCATTTGCTATCTCTGCAGCCACCTTTTCAACATTCTGGGCTGTAGACCATCAGATCCAAAGGATTTATCAGCTTTCAGTCCTGTTAATTTCTCCAGCACTATTTTTTAAATAATATCAATTTATTTAAGGTCCTCAATCTTGCAGTCACTGGCTTGGCTCCCCAGTACATCAGGGATGATTTTCTGTATCTTCCTCCGTGAAGACAGATAGACAGCTAGTCTTTGTTTATTTTCTCTGCCATTAGCCATTGTCATTAGGCTATCGGATGTGCCAGTCTGCTGACGGCAAATTGCCCGGCGAGGCTCAAATACCAGCCCTCCTTGGGGCTTTGGAACAGTGGTTAGCACTGCTGCCTCACAGTGCCAGGGACCCAGGTTCGATTCCGGCTTGGGTGACTGTGCGGAGTTTGCACGTTCTCCCTGTGTCTGCGTGTGTTTCCTCTGGGTTTCCTCTCTCAGTCCGAAAGACATGCTGGTTAGGTGCTTTGGCCAGGCTAAATTCTCCCTCAGTGTACCTGAACAGGCTCCGGAGTGTGGTGACTAGGGGAATTTCACACTAACTTCATTGCAATGTTAATGTAAGCCTATTTGTGACACTAATAAATAAACTTAAATAGATTTCCCACTGCCGTGGTGTCAGCAACTGATCCGTGGCCCAGCCCAGCCCATCCCCTTGAGAACCTCCCCAACGGCGGGAATGCATCGGGAAGACATCCTGCTTCTCTACAGAGCTGTCTCTGTTTTTCCCAGTCCCCATCAACTCCAAGCCCATCACCACAAGGAAATTCTGCCCAGGCTGCTGACTTTCCATCAGAACCATGTTGAATATTCCCATGTCTCCTGTGGTAATTACCCTGATATGAACTCTCCAGTTGGTTCTGGGAGGTAGGGGATGATGTTCTGATCAAACCAAAAATGTTGGAGATACGTCAGGCAGCATCGGTCGGTTTTCAGTTGATCAAATTCCACTTCCTGTATCCACAGTCTCTCCTTTCAGTGGATTCCCGTTTCTGTTTGATGTAATGTTTAATCTTGGCTGCTTGATTCATACGGCCAGATATATGATATCTAATGGTTTCATTTCCTAATTTTCTGTAGATGCAATCTTTTTTTTATTTAAGAATCTCATTGTTGAGAAAGAATCTCATATATGAAGCTGTCTCCTCACCCTGTATATGTGTGTGTGTGGGGGTGTTTGTGTGTGTGTGGGTGTGGGTGTTCGTGTGTGTGTATGCGTGTGTGGGTGGGTGTGGGTGCATGTGTGTGTCCAATCCACAAGTGTATTTTCTGTTTTCTCAATCCAATAGAATCATAGAATCCTACTGTGCAGAAGAGGCCATTCAGCCCATCGAGCCTGCACTGACAACAATCCCATCCTATCCCCATGCATTCACCCTGCTAACTCCTTACACTAAGGGGCAATTTATCATGGCCAAGCCACCTAACCCGCACATCTTTGGAGTGTGGGAGGAAACCAGAGCACCCAGAGGAAACCCATGCAGACACAGGGAGAATGTGCAGACACCGTACAGTGACACAAGCTGAGAATTGAACCCGGGTCCCTGGCACTTAGCTGAACTCTGAGGGCTGCAAAGAAACTGCCTCACTGTGGAAAGAGTGTGGCTGGAGTTTAACTGATTAAAGTCACATGGCTTCCAGCACATTAGCTTCAGGCTGCCTGATCAGAATCACTGCTCCCAGTGTTTTGCCTGATTGCTTTGCCAGGAGCTGGTTGGGGCAGATCTGTTACTGAGGTTGGCATTCTGGTGTCAAACTGAAAGGATGCCAGACTCGGGTAACAAGATATACCTCTCCAGGTCCCATCAGGGTTGACTGATTCAAAATCGCCAACAGAGGCTTAGAGGCCTGTGTGGCTCAGCTATCAGGTTTGTCAAGGCTGCCACACAGCGCATGGTGTCACTTCCAAGTCCCATCACTGGACTTGTAGCCAGCTCGACCCCACTGAGATCCCAGCTTATTGAGACTGTAATGGCTCTTGTTAAAATCAACATTCGCCTTTCAATTCCTTGTGTGTGTGTGAATGAGAATCAAATTCTCACACAGTCGAAGGCAAGGACTATCGTGATGTGTTGGGGTTAAGGCACAGGAACCCTGCACATTCACTGCACCAAAGGAGGCTGTTCGGCCTGTCTTGTCTGTGCTGGCACTTTGCTTAAAAACAAGTCCAGAATTAATCATTCTATTCTCCTGCTTAAAGTATTTATCCACTGTTGTAGCTTCTCCCTCAGTCAGCCCATAGAAAACCATTTCATGTTGTATCAAACTCTCCTTGTTAAAAAGAATTCTTCAAAAAAACCTCCCTGTTTTCTCAGGCAATCTTAAATCAATGATCCATCATTGTTGCTTCTGCGAGTGGAAGAAATATTTGTTCCCCAGCTAACTTTGGGGCGGCACTGCTGCTTCACAGCTCCAGGGGCCCGGGTTCAGTTCCCGGCTTGGGTGACTGTCTGTGTGGAGTTTTCATGTTCTCCCTGCGTGGATTTCCTCCCACACCCCGAAGATATGCAGAATAGGTGGATTGGCCATGCTCCATTGTCCCTTAGTGCCAGGGGAATTTGCAGGGTAAATATGTGGAGTTATGGGGATAGGGGCCGGGTGGGAGTGTTGTCGGTGCAGACTCGATGGGCCGACTAGCATAGGAATTCTATGAAACTATCAAAAACGTTTGGAATTATGGATTTCCACTTGGTCTCCCATTGAATTCATCCCAATGTAAAGGTCTCCTATCATTAGCTAACGTTTCCCATCCCGAGCTTCATTCAAAGCAGTTTCACTTCATATTTGATTTGGATGTGGTTCATTTGCCAAAGGTATAGAACAAAGAGGGAAAAATATTTCAACGTTGGCCACCATTCCTTCTTCCTCCTTCTACAGGATGTTGCAAGAATGAAAGTTGTTGCAAGAGTGCTGTGTGAAATGGGTTGGGAAAGATCATTTCCGTTACCTCTGAACTTGGGCCCCCCGTTACAAAATTGGTAGCGATTGGGGTGCTCCTTGGGCAAAGTCATGCAGCACGTGGTCTGCAGTTAGCTGGGAGCAACTCTGGAAGTGCCTAATGCCTAGTGCCTAACAGGGTGGTTCAAATGGCAAAGATTCTATGCGCTGGTACTAACAACCCTCACTGCTGTCAAATAAAAACAAAGTACTGCAGATGCCGAAATTCTTGAAATAAAATCAAAGTGCTCACCGGGTCTGTCTCCTCAGTTCGCCTTGTGTCCAACGAGGGGCATACACGCGACGGGTCATACTTGGTTGTTCGAGATTGGCCTAGTGCTTCATGTCGTTAGTGTGTGCCTAAACTGAACCAGATACTGGGCAAGACGACAGCTCAGTGACTATCACTGTTCGCTGTGCAGACACATGGATTTGGGCCAGTGTCTGTGGGAGTTTGCACATTCTCCCCGTGCTTGCGTGGGTTTTCTCCGGGTGCTCTGGTTTCCTCCCACACCCCAAAGATGTGCTGTTAGGCTGATTGGCAGTAATAAATTGTCCCTAAATTAGTTTCCCTCAATGTGGATGGCCATAAAACATTGGATAGGGGTCATAGGTGGAGGGGGGGACTGGTGGTGTTAAGGTGGCGGCGCGGGCTCGTTGGGCCGAAGGGCCTGTTTCCCAGGCTGTTTTTGTTCTTTGTTTTGTTTGTTAAGAATAGTACTTTTACAAATTTGTTCAGGGATGTGGGTGTCACTGGCTGGGCCAGCATTTATTGTCCATCCCTAATCACCCTTGAACTGAGTGGCTTGCTGGGCCATTTCAGAGGGTATATAAGAGTCAAGCATAGTGCTGTGGGCCACAAGTCCACCAGGCAAGCGTGGCAGATTTCCGTCCCTGGAAGGAATTAGAGCCACATTGGCTTTTACAACAATTGATTCATGGTCATCACTAGATATTAATTCCAGATTTTTTTATTAAATTCAAATTTCACAATTTGCTATGAGGGATTTGAACTCAGATCCCCAGATCATTACCCTGGGGTCACTGGATTACTACTCTAGTAACAATAGCACCATTTTCCTTCCTGCCCCTTCAGGTTTAGACATTAACTTTGTTTCTATCTCCACATACGCCACCAGGGACTTGGTTCGACTCCCAGCTTGGGTCACTGTCTGTGTGGAGTCTGCACATTCTCCCTGTGTCTGCGTGGGTTTCCTCCAGGTGCTCTGGTTTCCTCCCACAGTCCAAAGATGTGTGGATTAGGTGGATTGGCCATGCTAAATTGCTCTTTAACGTCAGGGGGACCAGCTAGGGTAAATGCATAGGGTTATGGCGATAGGGCCTGGATGGGATTGTGGCTGATGCAGACTTGATGGGCCGAATGGCCTCCTTCTCCACTGTAGCAGTCTATGATTTGCTGAGTATTATCAACACTTTGTCTTTAGAACAGCCCTCACCTTCAACATAAACTTTGTTCTGACAAGAGAGGGCTGGGGGATGGGACTCCCATTCGGACATTACATCAAGCCTGTTGTAGCAGTGCTGATGCTGTCTTTCGCCTTTAGAGAAAAATTATTTCTTTCTATCTGAAAGTACTCTTCTTTTGATAAATAAATATAGTTACAACACACAAAGAGGCCATTCAGCCCATTATGTTTGTGATATGCAGCTACATGCAAAAGTCACTATTTACAATGCAGTTTGGTATTAGGATTTGTAAATGTGTGTTATCAATTCCAGACTTTAATTATTCTCCTTGGGTAAGTCCTCAATGAGCTGCTGTTTAATCACTAAGCCTTGGACTTTGCAACTGATAAGCAGTTTTGTTTGGCGATTATCCGCGATTAAAATCGGGTGATCAGTGTTGTTGGGTAGATGTGGAGTTCTGTTATTGTGTCCAGTTCAGGTGACGATAACAAACAAGCTGCAATCGCTGCTCTAGACAGAGATGGGTCCGTGATGCCAGTGGCCCAACTGAGTGACCATCCTTCGCATGACCTTTGGCACTGAGTATTCGTCACTTTATTTGGCAGGAGGGAGGAGTCACACTGGAGCCTAATTGTAATCGTCGCTCAATTTCCACACCAGGGCTAACGGATTTCCAGATTACGCAGTACTTTGCTTTTATTCGAAAACCTAGACCCGTTGTAGGCCTGGTTGAATGCTGGCTGTGCTAATAACTAATCTAATTACTGCAATCACTTTGCACGTGCTCTTGCATTAGCAGATCATATGAACAAATGAATCCTTTCCCACTCAGAACCACTTCCTGGGGCTGGAATGTTGTGACCAAGTACAACAGCAAAGTGTTTGACCCTTTACCCCCCGGCCCAGTGAGCCATGCACTTATCGAGGGCGTTCGTGAAAGGGTAACAAATATTGGCCAGCAATATTCACAGCCAAGAATAAAACACTTACTACTATCCCAAATAACAGAGAATCTTATAGTCCCTCTGTTGAACTAAACCACACGGTGCAGAGATGATTTGTATTCTGCAGATTCAGTGAGCAGTGGAACTCATTCCTGATGGTAGTGAGTGAGGTTGTGCGGGTTAGGTTGATTGGCCATGCTGAATTTTCCCTGGGATGCGTAGGTTAGAGGGATTAGTGGGGTAAATGTGGGGGGTTATGGGGATAGGGTCTGGATGGGACTGTTGTGGATGCAGACTCGATGGGCCAAATGGCCTCCTTCTACACTGTGGGATTCTATGGTTCTATTCTATGATTCTACCTTCTTGGGTCTCATCAAAGCCCAGAAAAACAAAACAATGAATCAAATGGTGCAGTGGTGTTGTCACCGGACTAGTAATCCAGAGAACCAGGGTAATGCTTTGGGGACCTGGGTTCAAATCCCACCATGGCAGATGGTGAAATCGAATTCAGTAAAAAATCTGGAGTCAAAAGTGTAATCACGACCATGAATGGGTGGCACAGTGATTAGCACTGCTGCCTCATAGCGCCCATGATCCCGGTTCGATTCCCGGCTTGGGTCACTGTCTGTGTGGACTTTGCACATTCTCCCCATGTCTGCGTGGGTTTCCTCCAAGTGCTCTGGTTTCCTCCCACAGTTCAAAGATGTGTGGGTTAGGTGGATTTGCCATGCTAAAATTGTCCCTTTACGTCCAAAGCTGTGTAGTTTAGATGGGATTAGCCATGGGAAATGTGTGGGTTTACAGGGCAGAGGAGCGGACCTGGGTAAGGCATTTGCTGGAATTCTACTGCCTTGCCTGCCCGAGGCTTGTAAGATCCCACCCGAGGCCAGAGAATGCCATTCTGTGAACCTCGCCTGCCCCGAGTCTGGTGGGTGAGGTGGTAAAATTCCTGCCATCTGTCAGGGAGTTGGTGCAGGCTCTATGGGCCTAATAGCCTCTTTGGCACCGTAGGGATTCTATAATGAAACCAATGTGAACTGTTGTAAAAACCCATCTGGTTCAGTTTTAGGGAAGGAAATCTGCCATTCATACCAGGTCTAGTCTGACTCTTAACTGCCCGCTCAAGGGCAACTGGGGATGGGCAATAAATGCTGGCCCAGCCAGCGAGAAGTTTTTAACTGAGACTGACAGACTTTGGTTAGCCAGAAGTTAGTAAGAAGTCTCACAACAACAGGTTAAAGGCCGCCTGTTGGACTTTAACCTGGTGTTGTGAGACTTCTTACTGTGTTTACCCCCCGTCCAACACCGGCATCGCCACATCAATGACTAGCCAGAAGTTATTCAGAGACAGGAGGCATTTAGAGTTAGGTCACAGATTGAATTCCTGAACAGGCCCTGGAGGCTAAATGGTCTCCAGCGAATTCTTTTACAATTCATGTGGAGCCTTGTCATTAACATCCCCGAGTCAGTTTGTTCTTTTCTGTTTTATTCATTCACTAAATCTGAGGAGGAAAGTTAGTTAACGGTTTTTCAGGCCGGATGGCAAATTATGGTTTTAAATATTAAAATTTACAGTATGATTTCAAAAAAGAGAAGGGATGAATTTCTCCGAAATTCCTGCCTTTAAACAAAGCCAAGAGGATGGGTGGACACAGTCATCGCCACGGTGAGAGTAAAGTATCCGACATATCCCCGTGGAACGCCAACCATCGGCACATCTAGAAGGTGTAGGAACCATGTGATATTCCCGGAGAATGATTCCTGACACTCCACCAATTTTACACTTAGGGGTGGGGGCCTTTTAACTCTCGAGAAACAAGTCAGCTCAATTTTACTTTTCGGTCCATCCGTTAACGTGTCCAGTTTGAGTTATTTTTTAAACATAGTTGTGTTTGCCTCGAAGGGGGGGGAACTTCAAGGCTGCCTTGCCCCAGTGAGGGGGTGACGTTTACAACATTCCGCAAGACTTGATGGGAAAACGCCCGCAGAGTTGCCTGCCGCACACGTTCTGTTCAAAGTCCATGTTCCAGCTTGCTGGCGAGGTTGGAGAGGAATTCCCCGGGGTACCCTCTTTATGTTCGCCCTTTGAAACTGTCCATACATGAGTAGCTTCCGGTAAACCTGTAAATCTCTTCCAAAGCTGTCTGTGGGAGGATGCTGTAGGGGACAGGGGTGGGGAGATAGAAAAGATCATAAATCATAATCCCAGAATCCTTACAGTGCAGAAGGAGGCCATTCGGCCCATTGAGTCTGTACCGACACCCAATCCCACCAAAGTCCTATTCCCATCAACCCACATGTTGACCCTACTAATCCCCCTGGCACCAGGGTCAATTTAGCATGGCTAATCCACCTAACCTGCACATCTTTGGACCGTGGGAGGAAACCAGAGCACTCAGAGGAAACACACGCAAACGCGGAGAACGTGCAAAGTCCACAAAGCCAGTAGCCCAAGCTGGGAATCGAACCTGGGTCCCTGGCGCTGTAAGGCAGCAGTGTGAACAACCATGCTGGCCATGAAGAGGGCTGTTCTTTTCATTCTAATATTTCCCGAAAAACCGTGGCTGCATTTTACCGACTGTAACTAAACATGACATATCACCTCGCTCGAGTCTGTTCCTGTGTAATTCACATCCAGAATTAAATCAAGATGCAGCTACTTTGCACAGAGCAAGATCTCAAAATCCACAGAGGAGCGAATGGCCAGTCAGTGCGTTTTCTGCCACGGTTGATTTGAGGGAGGAATGTTGGGCAGGACACTTGGTTCTGACGTCCCCATTAGTGCCAACAGAATGTATATAATGTGCACACTTTGCAGATGGAGCCTTATTCTACCATTACAATGGAAGGGCTGCATCACTCAACACTGTGCTTCCCCAGTGACAATCTGGACCATGTACTCGAATCCGGGAGTGGGGTTTAATCTGTAATCTGTCACCTCCGAGGCAAGTATCAATGGTTTAAATTGGTCTTTGTGCACAAGGGAACTTGACCAATGTTGGCCAGTGAGGGTCGCTACAACAGGACTAGGGTCCAATTTTACACCCACTGGAAGAACAGTTAACGGGTCGGTAATGTCCCTTGCTGATTTCCACTGACCTCCACCATCAAGATCACCCATCTAACTCGGCAAACAGCGGCACAGGACCCTGGGGTCTTCCAGCGTGGCTTTGTTTCCAACTTGGTGTATTTACCAATCCACCAATTTTAAAACAGTCAAGAATGAATGGACTGCTCCCTGCAATTGAAGCTGTCAGTTTCCTGTCAGCAGTAAGTTCTCAGGAGTTTGGCCTGCCTCAGTATGAAGACAGCCCCACCGTGCTTTGACAGATAATGTCATCACAAACCCATTTCACTTGTGACCTTCACAAGCTGTCAGCGTGGAGCGGCCAGGAGGAGCTGCACTGTGGGTGGTAACGAACGATGTGAAGGGGAGCTGCAGCTCCTTAGTCCATCAGAACTCTGGACAGCTTTTACTTTCTCCACACTCACTCGATCTAAATAAAGAAAGGCCGTGTGAGCAAGCCGGCAGCCCCTGCCTTCCCACCTATTTTTCTTTAAGCAATTGCAAGTTGCAGAAGTTCTGGCGTTGATCACTCATATCAGAAAATGTTCTCTTTGTCAGTTAGAATCAATACTTTATCACGGTGGCACAGTGGTTAGCACTGCTGTCTCAGGGTCCTGGGTTGGATTCCCAGCTTGGCTCACTGTCTGTGCGGAGTCTGCATGTTCTCCCTGTGTCTCCATGGGTTTCCTCCCACAGTCTGAAAGACGCGCCAGTTAGGTGCATTGGCCATGCTAAATTCTCCCTCAGTGTACCCAAACAGGCAATGGAGTGTGACTACTAGGGGATTTTCACAGTAACTTCATTGCAGTGTTAATGTAAGCCTACTTGTGACACTAATAAACAAACTTTAAACTTTATCCCCCTCCCCTTCACTGGGTTTAAAGTTCTTAAAGCACTTTATTGGCTGTGCCTTTCTTGGAGAAGCCATTTCAGGCCCCTTCAAGCAGAGAGAGTGACGGAGGTTGAAGCCTTGAGGCTTTGAACTGACCCACCTTTTCAAGATGACAAGTAAGTGCATGGTCCAGGGTAGCAGGAGGAGGGCCTGGTTTGTCCGCACTGCCTCCACGGTCCGGCGGGCAACTGTGTCCGGTTTGAGAGGAGGAAACAGCTTGGGAAACCTGCAGCAGGGAAAACAAATCCATACACAACAGGATCAGATCTCCATCCAACATCGCACCCAGGTTCAAATCCGTTTTAAGTCCGTGCTCGAAGTGCGAAGGCCAGAATGTCTGTGGACATCTTGGAGAAGGAGGCAGTGGCCTCGCGGTACTGTCACTGGACTAGAAATCCAGACAGCCATGGTAATCTTACCTTGCACTAAGTTGATCTTTCTCTACACCTTAGTTATGTAACACTAAATTCTGCACTCTCTCTTTTCCTTCCCTCTATGCTTTGTCTGTATAGTGCGCAAGAAACAATACTTTCCACTGTATACTGATACATGTGATCGTAATAAATCAAATCAAATCGTACCATGACAGAGAGTGAAATTTGAATTCAATAAAAAATCTGGAATTAAACGTTTTAGATGATGACCATGAAACCATTGTTGTAAAACCCCACCTGGTTCACTAATGGAAAGAAATCGGCCATCCTTACCCGGTCTGGCCTACTTGTTTGACTCCAGATCCACAGCAATGTGGTTGACTCTTAACTTGCCCCTCAAGGGCAAATAGGGATGAGCAATAGATGTTGGCCCAGCCAGTGACACCCACATCCCATAAAGAAGATGACAAAAGCGCTGTGAAGGTTTCATCAGTCACTTTGACCTGACCTTGTCCCAAGTCCTAAGGATTGGGGGTGAGGGTCAGATAAATATTCAAGGAAGACACTGGCATCTGGACTGACACGGGCGTCGCCACCTCCACTCTGGAGGTACAGCTCTGAGGAGCACGTTGACAGGGGAACACCAGTTTATTTATATTTGTCTCCAAAACAAAAGAAATACACCGAACCATTTTCAGCTTTGAGCGGGTATTGTACACTGCCTGGTGTACCTCCTCACCTCTCCCTGGATCCACGCTCCTGGACCTCCTCACCTCTCCCCGGATCCACACTCCTGGATTTTAATCCCTCGATTTCAGCCTGGCAGCATTGTTAGGGAGGGTGAACCCTGATGTCTGTGGAGGGCACTGTCAGGTCTAGTGGTTACCTTCTGCCCACTGACTGGATTAACATTGCAGTTGAAATCCGTACTGCTTACTGCACTGGCAAGCGTTGGCGGGGGCCATGTGACTGTGGCACACTCACACCATCGGGTTCAAACTCAGTGGAACACAAGGGAATTCCAAAACCAAACATCAAATCATTCCAACGGATGATTTTAATCACGTCTTTTTCTCCTCAGCTGATCCACTGACATTAGCTGTTCAGAGTACAGAGAACAGCTTGTTAGATTACTGAACAATCCTTAGCTTTCTTCCACAGTTGACATTGTTCTGTCTCCATTTCCCATCTCCTCCTTCAACTATGATTTTACAGTATCTTTAGGAGCTGTACCCAACTCTTCTGCTTGTCAGGAGTCATGGACTCACAAGTCTGAAAGATGTACTGGTTAGGGTGCATTGGCCGTGCTAAATTCACCCTCTGTGTATCCGAACAGGTGCCAGAGTGTGGTGACTGGGGGATTTTCACAGTAACTTCAGAGCAGTGTTAATGTAAATCTACTTGTGACACTAATAAATAAATAAATAAACGATGTATTTCACCTAACTCAACATACAGAAGGCCGAGTGGTATAGACAATGAATCCAGAAATTCAGCTAATGTTTTGGGGGAATGGTTTCGAATCCCGCTTCGGCAAATTGTGGAATTTGAATTCAATTAAAAAAATTTCTGGAATTAAGAATCTACTGACAACCGTGAAACCATTGTCAATTGTCGGAAAAACCCATCTGGTTCATAAATGTCCTTCAGGGAAGGAAATCTGCCGTCCTTACCCGGTCTGGCCTACATGTGATTCCAGAGCCACAGCAATGTGGGTGACTCTCAACTGCCCTCCAAGGGCAACCGGGGATGGGCAATAAATGCTGGCCCAGCCAGCGATGCCCATGTCCCAAGAATGAATAAAAGAAAACAGAGACAATTTCTAAGCTAATCAACTATGGGGAACTGTAATCCTCAGCACCCACCTCGTCTTCATGCCATGAAACATCTCGGTGCTGGTGTGGAAAGGGAGCACGGTGGTGGCGTTGACCCCAGGGCAGTCGAGGAGGCCCAGTGTCAGACTCTCCATGAAGGCGAAGGATGATGATTTGGAAGTGCAGTAATCGATGGCACCCGGGATGGCAGTCAGTGCCAGCACTGAGTTCATACACACAATATGCCCGTGTTGTAGTTCCAGCATCCGAGGCAGGAAAGCCTTTGTGGTCTGAATGGGAGGGATAGATAAACCACAGTTACACAAAAATTAATTTTCAGACTGAACCATTTGACCCTATTTTCTGGATAAACCTGGAGCGTCGGATTTACCTGTGTCCGTGACAGTCTGGAATTGGGTTGCCCATTCTGTGTCGGGTATCAGTATCGGAAGAAAAGGAGGGTGTTTTCGCCAGTGCCTTGGCCAACATTCCTCCCCCGAGTAACGCTGCCAAGGCCATAATCTAAACTTGAACAATGGGGCATCATCAACCCTGCTCCCCACCCCCTTGTACTGGGCACAAACCAAGTCAGAAGTGTAACCAACCAGGGGAAGTCCGCAGTTCCAGCGGCCGCCATGTGACCGGCAGACGCCCGTTCAAAAGGAGCAACCAACCAATTTCAAGAGACAAATCCAACAGGCTTTTCTCTGATTGGCCCATCTGATTTATTCCTCTTTGCTGTTGCTGGGCAGAAAAACCCACGGCCGACAGTGAGGGGATTAAACAGCAGAAGCCGGTGGCCAAAGGACTGATGCACGTCGAGTGTAAGAGTAGAAAGTGTAACTGACCCCTTTTAACAGACTGGAAAGTCTAAGGCCAGAATCTTACTGCCGTTCACGCCGGTGGGATTTTCCAATCCCGCCGCAGCAAATGGAGATTTGACTGGCTGCCAAATTCTCCAACCTCGCTGCAGCGGGAGTGTGGTGTGAATGATGGGCGAGACTGTACTGGACTGAATGATGTTCAGTGGTAATTACCGTGCACAGTGAGGTGAGCAAAAGGTGAGCATCTCAGCACAATGCCGAATTACTGAGCCAATGGCACGTCAGCATTCAACGCAAGAGCTTTTGGTAAAAGGTTCTTCCAGTCTTGTCTGGTTTTGGTGGCCACACCTGGAGTATTGTGAGCATTTCTGGTCATCTCAACAAATAGGCAGCAAAGATAAACTTGTTGTTGGGGGGTTATTAGCGCACCCTGATTTGATTATTCACTCGTGGGATGTGGGCCACGCTGGTTGGTCAGTATTTCTGGTTCACTGTCCTTGTTGCTGTTTATTTGGAGGTAATGTTGTCCTCATAATATTCAGGGATTGGAGAATTACTCTGACAGCAGATCAGTAATTGGATATCAATTGGTACAGTGGTATTGTTGCTGGACTAGTGATCCAGAAACCCAGGGTAATGTTCTGGGGATCTGGGTTCAAATCCCACCACAACAGATGGTGAAATTTGTCTGGAATAACAGCTGGTATGGAGAGAGGTGTGTGAGGGGGGGAGAGATATGTAAGGGAGGGGGTGAAATTTGTTTTCCAGCATTGCTCTTCCCAATAAAAATTGCAAAAGACTGAAGTATTTTTTAAAAAAGGGAACACTATTTATTTACCAACTTAACCAATTCCTAAAGTGGGTACTGCTTCAGCGGTTAATGTTAAGGGAATGTGGGCATTTATCTCGGACAGGGGCTAATGGGAGAGGTCCATGTAACAGTGCATGTGTGACGGTGCACCTCATCCCAATTCCTAATAGGTGTATGGACATAGCTAGAAAAGAATGTTTCCATTGGATTGTGTTCACACCTCTTTTGCGACAAAAAGGGGGGTGTCAGCATTATGAAAATGTTTGGTGGTCCCTGATACCCGTGGGAGGTCACTAGGTGTTCCCCAGCCTGAAAGGTTTGGGAAATCCTGCACTGAAGCCCCCCATTGTACAGCTTTGTTAACCAGAAGCTTTCCGCTAAAACAGCGGTATAACGGGGAAGGAGCAGGGAGTCCAAGATGGGGCCTTAAATTTACGGTCCCTGGAATTACAGGCGGCACGGTGGCACAGTGGTTATCACTGCTGCCTCACAGCACCAGGATCACGGGTAGGATTCCCAGCTTGGGTCACTGTCTGTGTGGAATTTGCACGTTCTCCTCACGTCTGTGTTTCCTCCGGGTGCTCCGGTTTCCTCCCACAGTCCGAACGATGTGCTGAATGGGTGCATTGGCCGTGCTAAATTCTCCCCCAGTGTACCCGAACAGGCACCGGAGCGTGGCGACTAGGGGATTTTCACAGTAACTTCATTGCAGTGTTAATGTAAGCCTACTTGTGATACTAATAAATGAACATAATTAAAGGTAATTGTGGAGATGCAGAAAGGCCTGACTCGTACTGACCCAGAACTGGCCGAGCATGTTGATGTGCTGAGACTTCAGGAGAGCATCATCGTCACTGTCTATTAAAGTCCTGCCGTGAACCACCGCAGCGTTGTTGACCAAGATGGTGACGTCACCCACCTGCAGGCAAACAAAGCGATTGGTCACAAACATCCCATTCCCCTCCCCCTTCCTGCCTAAAACCAAGAGTTTCAGCTTGCCCTCAAGACAAAGGTTAACAAATCTCAGAGATCAGCCTCTCATTCCCTCCCCCCACCTACCTCACCACATCTCAATACCAACTTCTGTCAGAGAGGAACACGGTGGCCATTTTGGACACAGCAAGATCCCACAGGCACCGGGATGAGTGATCAAGTATTCCCGGCACTAACATCCAATGATCAGAATCAAACCAGAGGGACACCCTGTCTGCTCTCCTCAGGTAATGAAGATACATTTCAGCAAAATATTGCCTAAATTGATCTTGTAGAAATTCCTCATGCCCCATGGTGAAACTATTTCCAAAGCTAACTGCTTTGTCAGCGTTTAAAGGCAGATTGAGGTCTTAAACTGCCACAGAATTTTTACAGTAAGAAGTCTCACAACACCAGGTTGAAGTCCAACAGGTTTATTTGGAATCACCTTCATCGGGTGAATGGAGCAGCATTCCGAAAGCTCGTGATTCCAAATAAATCTATTGGATTTTAACCTGGTGTTATGAGACTTCTTACTGTGCCCACCCCAGTCCAACACCAGCGTCTCCATGTCACAGAATCTTTAAGCATTCTTTAGAACAGACTAGGCTTTGCCATAACATTTCCATCAGAACTGTGCAAGGCCCAGGTTTACTTTCAGCCAAGCAGACTACAGACTGCAGTAGTGTCGCTGTTAGTAACCCACCTTCTCCCGTACAGCCTTGGCTTGTTGGTAAACCTCCTCTTTGTTTCCTACATCGCAGACAAAGTAGTGGCACTCCACGCCCAGGCTCCGAATCTCCTCACACGCTTCCTTCAGGCACTTCTCCGTCCGACCCCAGATAATGATCTGCAAGAGGATAACCAAGGCCAGTTAGCATTCCCACCATTTCCCTCCCTAATACATTCACCAAGAGCCCTCGGGACATCCCGAGGTGATTCCTGGGTGGAGGGAGGGGAGTGAGTGGGGGGAGGGAAGTGAGTGATGGGGGGAAGGAGTGAGTGGTGGGGAGGGGAGTGAGTGGGAGTGGAGTGAGTGGGGGAGGAGCGAGTGGAGGTGGGGGGGGAAGACGGCAGACGGTAAATTCCAGCCAGTGGCTGGCGAGTTCCAGATTGTCTTCAGAGGTTCATTCCCCCTTTTGCATCACAGGATCAGAGCCAATCAGCCCGCACATCCAAAACTCTCTCCTTTGAATATTCATTACGTTGACAAACAAGGTAGCTAACTGCGCACAGGAAGATCCCATTAGTAGCAAATGTGATGGTTGACAGTTTCTAAAATAGATCAGGACCTCCTCAAACAATTCAAGATCTGCTGCTTCTCGTTGGGTGGAGAATTTCACTGGGCTTTGTGGGCTTCACATTGTGATTGACTGTCAGCCCAGAGAGTAGTGATGGGAGCCTGAGAGTAACAATGGGAGGCTGAGAGTAATGATGGGAGGCTGAGAGTAACGATGGGAGACACAGAGTAACGATGGGAGGCTGAGAGTAACGATGGGAGACACAGAGTAACGATGGGAGACACAGAGTAATGATGGGAGACAGAAAGTAACGATGGGAGGCAGAGTAACGATGGGAGGCAAAGAGTAACAATGAGAGTCAGAGCATAATGATGGGAGGCAGAGAGTAACAATGGGAGGCAGAGAGTAACAATGGGAGGTAGAGAGTAACAATGAGAGGCAGAGAGTAACAATGGGAGGTAGAGAGTAACGATGAGAGGCAGAGAGTAACGCTAGGAGGCAGAGTGATAATGGGAGGCAGGGTAACGATGGGAGGCAAAGAGTAACAATGGGAGGCAGAGAGTAACGATGGGAGGCAGAGAGTAATGACAGGAGGCAGAGAGTAATGATGGGAGGCTAAGAGTAATGATGGGAGGCAGAGAGTAATGATGGGAGGCTGAGAGTAATGATGGGAGGCAGAGAGTAACGATGGGAGGCAGAGAGTAACGACAGGAGGCAGAGAGTAATGATGGGAGGCTGAGAGTAATGATGGGAGGCTGAGAGTAATGATGGGAGGCTGAGAGTAATGATGGGAGGCAGAGAGTAACAATGGGAGGCAGAAGTATCGATGGGAGGTTGAGAGTAATGATGGGAAGCAGACAGTAATGGTGGGAGCAGAGAGTAACGATGGGTGGCTGTCTGTCTCCCTGACACAGATTTAACATAACTGGCAAAAGAAGCAAAAAACAGAATGATACAGGAGAACGTTTTGCACGCAGCGTGTGGTTAGTTTCTGGAATGTTCTGCCTGACAGCATAATGGAAAAAGATTCAATTGAAGCATTCAAAGAGAATTAGGCGGATATTTCATAGCATTTCCTGGAATCCCTTCAGTGCAGACGCAGCCATTCGGCCCATCGAGTCTGCACTGACTCCATCCAATACAGCATCTTACCCAGACCCTACCCCCCCCCCCATATTAACGCCACTAATCCCCCTACCCGACACACCTTGGCACGTCTGGTTATCTGAAAAGGAAGAACGTGAAGCGTTAGGGGGGGCAGGGGGAGGTGAATTGCTCATTCAGAGAGCTGGTGGAACAATGATGGGCTGAATGGCCTCGTGCACTGTAACTATTCTGCCTGCTGTGTACGTCCCTTCGGGGGCCGCTGATATTAAATCGGGTGGGCGGCTCCCCCCCCCCACATCTAAATGCCACCCAGGTTAACGTGGTTGGCCCCTTTGTGTGGGGTTATCGATGGGGATGGGGGTCTTTGCCAGTCACATTGTGGCTTTACAGTCACAGCCGCAGCGACAATAACTTAACAACTGAGTCACCTCAGCCCTGCGAGACTGATCGACTGAGCTGCGTGGTACATCCAAACAGGATAAAGCCCCTTTAAATCATCAAAGGTGATAAAGACTGTTGGATATTCAGCAGGTTTTGCTCAGGATTAAGGAAGGAAGCAATGCTAACAGTCTGAAAGGAGCTGTCATTTGTAACAGCAGCGGAACATGCGGGAGGTGGTGGGGTGGGCGGGAATGGGGGGGGGGGGAGCGGGGGGTAGGGCTGCTCAACACCTTGCGAGTTGTAGATTCAGGAGGTTCATACAAGGGGCAGTAGGTCAGGTTATGCAATGGCTGAGCCACCCTCGCACAAACCTTGCCGAGGTGATGCAGTGCGGTTAGCACACAGCTAAGTGAAAAGTCGCACAACATCCTCCTCGATGAATTGTAGAATTCACGTTAACCCCTTCACTGCCCAACCCCTGTCTCGGCACAAACAACCCAGATCCTCTTACCCGTGCACAACCTAAGGGAGCCCTTTGTAGCCCCCCCCCCGCCTTTCCATTTTAAAGTTTATTTGTTAGTGTCACAAGTAAAGCTTACATTAACACTGCAGTGAAGTTACTGTGAAAATCCCCCAGTCGCCACAACTCAGACACCTGTTCGGGTTACACCGAGGGTGAATTTAGCACAGCCAATGCATCTAACCAGTACGTCTTTCAGACTGTGGGACGAAACCGGAGCACCCGGGGGAAACCCACGCAGACACGGGGAGAATGTGCAGACTCCGCACAGACGGTGGCCCAAGCTGGGAATCGAACCCGAGTCCCTGGCGCTGTGAGGCCACAGTGCTAACCATTGTGCCACCGTGTCTCATTCAGCTCAGCCAATGTACTTATTCAGCTTCCCCTTATAACGCATCTAAACAAATCCCTGCTAGTACGAGGCATGTTTTGTTACGCTAATTTTTTAAAAAAAGTTACTGATTTACAGGACATGAGTGCTGCTGACTAGACCAGCATTTATTGCCCATTCCAAACTGTCCTGGAGAAGGTGGTAGTGAACTGCCTTCTTGAACCGTTGCAGTCCCTAAGGTGTAGTAGGTACACCCACAGTGCTGTTAGGAAGGTACAGATTGTCTGATGAAAAAGCCTTTTGAAAACCAAACAAAATTCACAGAATCCCTACAGTGCCGAAGAAGGCCATTCAGCCCATTGAGATTTCCTCTGGGTGCTCCCACAGTCCAAACATATGCAGGTTAGGTTGATTGGCCATGCTAAATAGCCCCTTAGTGTCAGGGGGATTAGCAGGGTAAATACAAGGGGTTACAGGGATAGGGCCTGAGTGGGATTGCAGACTCGATGGGCCGAATGACCTCCTTCTGTACTGTAGGATTCTACCGTTCTATTTACCCTGCTAGTCTCCCTGACACTAAGGTGCAATTTAGCATGGCCAATCCACCTAGCCTGCACATCTTTGGACTGTGGGAGGAAACTGGAGCACCCGGAGGAAACCCACTCAGACACGGGGAGAATGTGCAGACTCAAAAGAACAAAGATCAGTAACGCACAGGAAACAGGCCCTTCGGCCCTCCAAGCCTGCGCCGCTCATTGGTCCAACCCCATTTGTTTGTATCCCTCCATTCCCAGTCGGCTCATGTGACTATCCGGGTAAGTCTCAAACGATCCCAGCGTGTCCGCCTCCACCACCCTGCTTGGCAGCGCATTCCAGGCCCCCACCACCCTCTGTGTAAAAAACGTCTCTCTGATATCGGAGTTATACCTCGCCCCTCTCACCTTCAGCCTGTGACCCCCCACCCCCCACTATGATCGTCACCTCCGACCTGGGAAAAAGCTTCCCACAGTTCACCCTATCCATACCCTTCACAATTTTGTACACCTCTATTAGGTCTCCCCTCGTTCTTTCCAGGGAGAACAACCCCAGTTTACCCGATCCCCCCACCCAGACAGTGAGCCGAGGCTGGAATCGAACCCGGGTCCCCGGCGCTGTGGGACAGCAGTGCTAACCCACTGTGCCACCCCATTGTACAATTAACTCCAGTACTGAACGCGAGGGACGATATTGCAGAAGGGGCGCTGCCTCTGAGAGAGACCTGGGATTTCATTCCCGTCATTGGGGCCAACCTAACCCCCCACACCCCACCCCACCCCACCCCACCCCACCCCACAACCCCCGACAGAAAATCGTCTCTACCTCCCCGCGCAGTTGAAGAGCCGTCGCGAGTTACCATGGGGACAGAGCGGCAGCTGGGGCGCAATCTGTTGACAGTTTTCTTCCCCGATCCGACTTTTTCACCTGCCTTTTTGGCAGTCGTCTGTCGGGGTCATCCAGAGGTAAAAGGGAAAAATAAAGCTTGTGGGGGGGGGGGGGGGTTGGGGGGTTGGGGGGAGCGGTGGCGGCGGCGGTGGGGGCGGTGGAGAGCAGGAGGCTCGGAGAAGCAGTCAGGCAGCAGACAGGCAGACCAGACCGTCCCCGCAGGATTTTCCACTTGAGTGAGCGTGCTGCCCTCGGTAATTTTATGGTCACTGAGTTCTGAATTGAAAGTGTGTCAGGTTCAGGGGATGCTGGCAACTCGCCAAACAGGGGACCACTTTCAGAGCAAAGAGAATTCCGCCACGCACCGGGGTAAGGAGCCAGCCCTCCGCTCCGATGGCAAACCCCTACTCCCCCTGCCACCGACCGTTGCGGAGGTTCGGTTTCCCCGGGCACTGCCCGCCCCTCAGACCGTGTGGCTATTCCCACGCCAGCCAGCCCGCTGGGCAGTGACAAACTGTTCAAATCCCAGGGAGCATCTTCCTGGGCACTGGACAGTCCAGCAGCGATCAGGAGCCACACGGCATACAGAAGGCAGCCCTTCAGCCCATCGTATCTGTGCTAGCTCAAAGGCAAGCTGGGTGGGCTGGGACTTTTTTCTCTGGAGCATTTAGATAGTTACATGGTTACGATGGATATAGAGGGATACGGGCCAACTGCGGGCAACTGGGATTGGCTTAGGAGTTTCCAAAAAAAGGGTGACATGGACAAGTTGGGCCAAAAGGCCTGTTTCCATGCTGTAAACCTCCATTACTCTATAAGAGCAACCCAATTAGTTACCATCCCCTCCCCATGACCCAGAATTCTCCCCTTTTCAAATATTTTTCCAATCCCCTATTACAAAGATATCTGCTTCCACTTTTTTCTAGTACATTCCAGACGAGATGAGTAAAAAAATCCCCCCCCGCATTTTCACCCCTGTTTTTTTTTGCTAATCATCTTCAATCTCGTCCTTTGGTTCCTGACCGTTCTGCCCTTTGCAAATGGTTTCTCCCTCTTGACCCAGTCAAAAACCCCTCATCATTTTCAGCCTGTTCATTAAACTTCCCCTGAAGGTCCTCTGCTCCAAAAGGAACAAAGAGAGAGAGAGAAGTAGGGGTTATTCTCCATGTAACTGTAGCCCCGTATCTCTGGTACCACGCGAATAGATTTCCCCCTGCTACAGTCAGATACTGGGAGCAATTAATTACAGTGACCCCGCTATCACCCAAGCTAAAATAGAATCCCTGCAGTGCAGAAGGAGGCTGTTTGGCCTATATGTCTCTGCACCGACTCTCTAACAGAGCATCTTACCCAGGCCCTATCCCTGTAACCCCATGTATTTACCCTGCTAATCCCCCTAACCTATATATCTTGGGACACTAAGGGTCAATTTAGCATGGCCAATCAACCCTAACTCTCACATCTTTGGACTGTAGGAGGAAACCCATGCAGACATGGGGAGAATGTACAAACGCCACACAGACTGTGACCTGAGGCCAGAATTGAACCCACAGTCCTGGCGCTGTGAGGCAGCGGTGCTAACCACTGTGCTGGCGAGTTGGGAAGGAAGCTTTGATAGAAGCAAATTACTGAGGATTCTGGAATCTGAAACAAAACCAGAAAATGCTGGAAAACCTCAGCAGGTCTGACAGCATCGGTGGAGAGAGAATAGAGCCAATGTTTCGAGTCAGGGTGACCCTTTGTCAGAGCTCTGTGGGTACAGCAATTCTACATCAGTGGTGGTAGATTATTGAGCTATCTATTTCTTGACAGGATCCCAATACATCAGATGCTGCGGAGAGAGAATTTAGCATGGCCAGTGCACCTAACCAGCACGTCTTTTGGACTATGGGAGGAAACTGGAGCACCTGGAGGAAACCCACACAGACACTGGGAGAACGTGCAGACTCTGCGAAAACAGTGACCCAAGCTAGGAATCGAACCCGGGTCCCCGGCACTGTGAGGCAGCAGTGCTAACCATTGTGCCACCGTGCCTCCCAAGCTCCTTGCAGTTTCCACTGTAAGCGAGGGAATACCAACAGCAAGAGGGAAACGAGAGAGAAGCGAGTACGATGAAGGAGATAAAAGAGAGAGAGAGAAGAAACGCCCCCCCCCGCCTCCGCCACAATAAAGCTTTTGCGGTGAAGCCTCAGTGCTGTAATCAAGTGCAGGAGTTGGAAGTGCCGGTTATCTGAGCGAGGGGAGGGGACGGAGGGTTCAGATAGGAGTCACCATGACCCAAGCCTGTTAGCAATGAGCCAGGGTCAATCAGAGGTCATCTCCAACACAGAGCTGTGTTCGCACTACACCCTTTCTGTACGTCTCCCTCCCCACAACCAGCCCGCATTGCCCCACTCCTCCCCTGCTATCCCCCAAAAAACCACGACAACAAATAACACCGTCAGTAACTGGGAAAAGCAGCATTTTGTTGCTTTTGGACTGTTGTGAGTGTGTAGACGTCTTGAGAGTATACAAAGGGATTTAGAGTGAATATTTGGCTCAAATACCAAAGAACAGTTAACCTGGACTTACGCATGAACTTGGGGTCATGGTCACAAAAGATTAATGTTGGGCAGATAATTATGTATGAAGGATATATTTTTCAAACTGAAGCAACACAATTATCGTTGTGAAAGCAATAGAAATGGAAGCGAGGACCAGATTACTTTGTCTCGCACCCTCTGTTTTGGGGAATTTCAAATGTCCAACGTGGATTGATCCATCCAGGATGAGGGATCTCGATCGAGATGCTCGCTGGGAATCAGCAGATATCACAGTGAGCACCCCAGCTGTGAGACGTTTACAGCTGGATTTCGGGATTTGGAGACTGATAAAGGGAATCTTCCCAACTCCTGATCGCTATCCCTCAATCCCATCCCACAAGCCCCAGGGCAAACAGTCAGCCTGTGAAAGGACCTGGTTCAGTGGCGATGCCCAGCACAGTCAAATAGTCTCCAAATTTCTAATTCCAGGGACCAGACATAGTGCAGGACCCTACACTGCAGAAAGAGACCATTCGGCCCATCGAGTCTGCATCAACTCCCTGAAACAGCATCCTACTTAGACGCTCCCCTCAATCCTATCCACGTCACCCAGCGCATTTACCACGGCCGATCTGCCTAACTTACACATTTTTGGACACTAAGGGGCAGTTTAGGATCATAGAATCCCTAAAGTGCAGAAGGAGGCCATTTGGCCCATCGAGCCAGCACTGACCACAATCCAACCCAGGCCCTCTCCCCATAACCCCACGTATTTACCCTAGCTAATCCGCTTGACGCAATTTAGCATGGCCAATCAACCAAAAACCTCACACCTTTGGCGTGTGGGAGGAAACCGGAGCAGCCGGAGGAAATCCATGCAGACATGGGGGTGGAAGAATGTGCAAACTCCATACAGACAGTGACCCAAGTCTGGAATCGAGCCCGGGTTCCTGGGGCTGTGAGACAGCAGTGCTAACCACTGTGCCACCGTGCCGGACTCGAGGTATTCCACTGAGAGCAAATTGACCGGAATTCTAAAACTAATTTAAATCGAGAGCCACAAAGCCCTTCTGTTAAAAATAACAAAATTAGAAGGAATGTTTGTGCGACGTACAGTGACACCTTAAAACTCCCATTCCACCTTCACTGAGTGTTCTGGCTCAATAACCTAGCATTGTGAAGGTCCAACACTCCCAACAAACAGCAAGACTAGTTGTCCTGCTTCAGGTCAAGTCTATTTACAGAATGCCTTGCGTCTCTCGTGTCTGCAAGGAAGGGACTAATGACTGTCTGCAGGAGAGCTCTGAATGAAGTGGGACTGGCCACCGGTGGCAGCCTGCTTACCCCTACAGCCCCCTCATTCACTTGTTTCCCTGTGTCCGCTCCTCCCCCTCAGCCCGCTGGACGTGCGTTTCCTTTCTAAGTGGTAAACAAGATTAATGACATCATCATCACTCGGTTGACCTGCTGCTGAACTCGAGGCTGGGACAAAACTGCAAGGTGCTCCCCAGGCCGTCCCAGAGAAACTGGGGACGCTTCTTAAACAGGGGACTGAAATCGAGGGAGACAGAACGAGCTGAAAAAAAGACACGCACGCAACACACACAGGGGGAACAATAAAGACGGAGCAAATATAAGGTGGAGAAAGGGGCAATAAAGAGTAAGAAAGCAAGTTAGAGAAAGCGAGACAGAAGATAAGACTGAAAGTTAACGAGTGCAGGGGAGATCCACAGAATCCTTACAGTACAGGAGGAGGCCATTTGGCCCACTGAATCTGTACCAGGCCATATTCTCGTAACCCTAAATATTTACCCTGCTATCCCCACCTGACACTCAGGGGCAATTTAGCACAGCCAATGCACCTAACCAGCACATCTTTGGACTGTGGGAGGAAACCGGAGCATCCGGAGGAAACCCATGGAGACACGGGGATACCGCACAGACAGTGACCCGAGGCTGGAATTGAACCCAGGGCCCTAGCGCTGTGAGGCCACAGTGCTAACCACTGTGCTACCATGCCGCCCCTTAAGATGCTAAGAGGGAACTTTTCCAAGTCTATTTGGGTGAAGGAGTGCTTCTCTGAATGAGCTAATTTTTCATGCGACTGGCCACACTGATTTCTGTCTTTAACTCTCCTAACTCTCTCTCCGCTCCCCACCCCTCTGATCCAAGCTTTAACAGAACCAACAGAAATCAGAATACAAACAGCCAGTATGGCCCACTGATCTTAAGATTAAGTTTATTAAGTGTCACAAATAGGCTTACATTCACACTGCAATGAAGTTATTGTGGAAATACCCTAGTCATCACACTCTGGCACCTGTTTGGTTACACTGAGGGAGAATTTAATACGGCCAACACACCGTAGCAGGAAACCGGAGCACCCGGAGGAAACCCATGCAGACACGGGGAGAGCACGCAGACTTTGCACAGACAGTGATCCGAGCCAGGAATCAAACCCAGGTCCCTCGTGCTATAAGGCAGCAGTGCTAACCATTGTGCCACCGTGCCGCCCCTCTCTGTGCTGCAGTTCAAGGTCTGCAGGTGCTGAGTACATTCATTCCCAAATGTCCAATCTTTACGGACTGAGGAGTGGGCGTTGCGGAGCTATTCCACATGGGAAGGCATCAGAGAGGATAAACATTCTGTCCAATTTACCCCAAAAAAGCTCAATTGTCCAGCCGGGGAGAGGCTGGTTCCTCTCTGCCTGGGGACATATTGGTACAGTGTGCAGGCAAGCGGGTGTCAAATTGGTACTTAGGAGCCTGGTTGGTAAAGTTGAGAGTTCCAGCTTCACGATTACAACCGCTGTGAAACCAACATTGAGAAGCACACCAGCTATGTGGTTAAGAAGAATATTTCACTGCTTGACTAAAAGTAAGGCTGAACTTATATCCGGTGTTTTATCTAACAGACAAAACAGATTTCCTAATTTAAGGGCTCTTTAGCACTGCTGCCGCACAGCTCCAGGGACCCAGGTTCAATTCTGGCTTTGGGTGACTGTCTGTCTAACATGCTCCCTGTGTCTGCGTAGGTTTCTGCCGGGTGCTCTGGTTTCCTCCCACCACTCCAAAGATGTGTAGGTTAGGGTGGACTGATCATGCTAAATTGCCCATGGTGTCCCAAGGGGTTAGTTGGATTTACCATGGGAAATATGTGGGGACAGGGTGGGGAAGATACTCTGTCAGAGAGTTGGTGCAAACCAAATGATCTCTTCTGTACTCTCTCTTCTGCCAAGGTCCCAGGTTCAATTCCGGATTCGGGACACTGTGCATGAGGCAAACCTTTCAACTCATTCCAACTCTTGGTTTCAACAGTGAAGCCAAGTCAATATTTTCTGGGTGATATCATAGATGAGAGACTTGCATTTACAAACCACTTTTTCCAATCATCAGATGTCTCCAAATACTCCATAGCCAATAAAATATTCTTAAAGTGTCACTGTTATAGTGTAGGAAATGTGACAGTCAATTTGTGCACAGCAAGCTCTCACCAAGGTGATAAGGGCCAGAGAGTCTGCTTCTGTGATGTTTGATTGAGGGATGAATATTGGCCAGGATGCTGGGAAGAACCGGCTTTCTCCCGTCTTCAATGGGATCTTTCACACCCACCCCCTCTCCCCCACCCCAGAGGGAGATGGGGACCGCTGTGTAACGTTGCTCTGCTGGTCTTTTGGTTACTGGGTTGAAGGGTTGTAACTGCCAGGTGATGCCCCACTCTTCAACTCCCAAACAACTGGTGGTTAAGGGGAGGATGGCATGGGGGTTGGATGCAGTAGTGTGGTGGCATTGTCACTGGACAGGGTGGCACTGTGGCACAGCTGCCTCACAATGCCAGGAACCCAGGTGTGATTCCAGCCTTGGATGTCTGTGTAGAGTTTGCACGTTCTTCCCGTGTCTGCATGCGTTTCCTCCGGGTGGTCCGGTTTCCTCCCACAGTCTAACGATGCAGGTTAGGTAGATTGCTCCCTTGGGGGGCAGATTTTCCTGTTCCTGTCACCCTCATAGCGGGTGAGGGGCAGACCATGGAAAGGTCCCTTGTCCTTGGGCAGGGTTTTCCAGATTTGGAGCGGGCGTGGCTGGAAAATCCCACCCTTAGTGTCCAAAAGAGGCGACACGATGGCACAGTGATTATCACCGCTGCCTCACAACGCCAGGGACCCGGGTTCAATTCTGGCCTCAGGTCACTGTCTGTGTGGAGTTTGCACATTCTCCCTGTGTCTGCCTGGATGTCCTCCGGGTGTTCCGGTTTCCTCCCACAGTCCAAAGATGTTCGGGTTAGGTTGATTGGCCATGCTAAACTGACCCTTAGTGTCAGTGGGGGTTAGCGGGGTAAGTACGTGGGGTTATGCAAATAGGAGATTGCGGTTGGTGCAGATGCGATGGGCTGAATGGCCTCCTTCTGCCCTGTAGGGATTCTATAGTTGGATCCTAGTTAAGCAGGGTAACGCTCGGTTGCGGATTCAGCATGGCAGATGTTGAAATTTGAATGTGATAAATGGCTGGAGCAGGGAACCCTCCAGTACAGCATGAGCAGACGTGTAGTTCAACACTCTGAGCACTAGAGAGCACCCAGGCTGATTAGCAAAGTGTGGCGTCCTAATGAGCCGATTAC